>NC_136073.1:778675719-779879885 GCF_964261635.1 Lissotriton helveticus | reverse complement strand
GTCCAGGCTAGAACCATCAGGGGAATCCTGTGGATGGAACACCTGTGACGTGCCAGGCCCTCCACTGTGATGTCACGAGGTCCAGGCTAAAAGCAGAGGGGAATCCTGTGGATGGAACACCTGTGACGTGCCAGGCCCTGCACTGTGACGTCACGAGGTCGAGGCTAGCACCAGCAGGGGAATCCTGTGGATGGAACACCTGTGACGTGCCAGGCCCTGCACTGTGATGATGTCACGAGATCCACACTAGCACCAGCAGGGGAATCCTGTGGATGGAACACCTGTGACGTGCCAGGCCCTGCACTGTGATGTCACGAGGTCCAGGCTAGCACCAGCAGGGGAATCCTGTGGATGGAACACCTGTGGCGCGCTAGGACCTGCACTGTGATGTCACGAGGTTCAGGCTAGCACCAGCAGGGGAATCCTGTGGATGGAACACCTGTGACGTGCCAGGCCCTGCACTGTGATGTCACGAGAACCACACTAGCACCAGCAGGGGAATCCTGTGATGGAACACCTGTGACGTGCCAGGCCCTGCACTGTGATGTCACGAGGTCGAGGCTAGCAGCAGCAGGGGAATCCTGTGGATGGAACACCTGTGACGTGCCAGGCCCTGCACTGTGATGTCACGAGGTCCAGGCTAGCACCAGCAGGGGAATCCTGTGGATGGAACACCTGTGACGTGCCAGGACCTGCACTGTGATGTCACGAGGTCCAGGCTAAAAGCAGAGGGGAATCCTGTGGATGGAACACCTGTGACGTGCCAGGCCCTCCCCTGTGATGTCACGAGATCCACACTAGCACCAGCAGCAGAGAATCCTGTGGATGGAACACCTGTGACGAGCCAGGCCCTGCACTGTGACGTCACGAGGTCGAGGCTAGCAGCAGCAGAGAATCCTGTGGATGGAACACCTGTGGCGTGCCAGGCCCTCCACTGTGATGTCACGAGGTCCAGGCTAGCACCAGCAGGGGAATCCTGTGGATGGAACACCTGTGACGTGCCAGGACCTGCACAGTGATGTCACGAGGTCCAGGCTAGAACCAGCAGGGGAATCCTGTGGATGGAACACCTGTGACGTGCCAGGACCTGCACTGTGATGTCACGAGGTCCAGGCTAAAAGCAGAGGGGAATCCTGTGGATGGAACACCTGTGGCGTGCCAGGCCCTCCACTGTGATGTCACGAGGTCCAGGCTAGCACCAGCAGGGGAATCCTGTGGATGGAACACCTGTGACGTGCCAGGACCTGCACAGTGATGTCACGAGGTCCAGGCTAGAACCAGCAGAGGAATCCTGTGGATGGAACACCTGTGACGTGCCAGGACCTGCACAGTGATGTCACGAGATCCACACTAGCACCAGCAGGGGAATCCTGTGGATGGAACACCTGTGACGTGCCAGGCCCTTCACTGTGATGTCACGAGGTCGAGGCTAGCAGCAGCAGGGGAATCCTGTGGATGGAACACCTGTGACGTGCCAGGACCTACACTGTGATATCACGAGGTCGAGGCTAGCACCAGCAGGGGAATCCTGTGGATGGAACACCTGTGACGTGCCAGGCCCTTCACTGTGATGTCACGAGGTCGAGGCTAGCAGCAGCAGGGGAATCCTGTGGATGGAACACCTGTGACGTGCCAGGACCTACACTGTGATGTCACGAGGTCCAGGCTAAAAGCAGAGGGGAATCCTGTGGATGGAACACCTGTGACGTGCCAGGACCTGCACTGTGATGTCACGAGATCCACACTAGCACCAGCAGGGGAATCCTGTGGATGGAACACCTGTGACGTTCCAGGCCCTCCCTCCCCTGTGATGTCACGAGGTCGAGGCTAGCAGCAGCAGGGGAATCCTGTGGATGGAACACCTGTGACGTTCCAGGCCCTCCATCCCCTGTGATGTCATGAGGTCGAGGCTAAGTGCAGAGGGGAGGCCTCCGCCGGAGCAGAGACAAGGAGAGGCCCCTGAGGAGGGAGAAGGTCGGGCACGATTAGATCGTCTTTGAGATTCATCGCAGGATCCTTTTGTGACTAAATAGATTTTTTATTTTTTATTTTTTTAGGTAATTAAATTAAAACCGTGCCTCGGCTGCTCCCCCCCCCCCTACACTGCAACACTTGTCATCGCCCATAATGGCCCATAAGCCTGTGATGCATGATGACAGGTTGAATGTCTATTATGACGTGTCCGTGGTATACAAGGCTGGTAACCAGGCAGCCGCAGCATTGCACTCATGAGCACCGGACGGAGAGGACCACTGCTGGCGGCCGGAGCCGAGGCCCCCGAGAGGCCGAGGGGGCCGGGGCCTCACAGGCTCCAAAAAGAACTGGACGGGGCTGGGTGAAAGGGACAAGGTGAGTATAGAAACCGAACTTGAAACCAAACTGAAACTGAACTTGAATCCAAACTTTAAACTGACTTGATACTGGCTTGATACTGACTTGATACTGACTTGATACTGACTTGATACTTGCTTGAAACTTCCCTTCCCTCTTCCTTTCTCTTTCCCGTGTTTCCTTCTCTGCCTTACATTCCTATCTCTCCTCTCCTATCCCCTTCTCCCCCTTTCTTTTAAGTTCCCCTTTTCTCCATCACTCTTTAATCCTCTCCCCTTCTGTCACTCCCCTCCCCTTCCCATTCAATCCATTCCTGTCCCATCCTGCACTCTCTTATCTCCCTTTCCATCTCCACTCCTCCCCTTCCCTTCTCTTCCCCTCCATTCCCTCCCATTCACAGCCTCTTTCCCTTCCAATCTGTAACCTTCACCTCTGCTCCTTTTCTGCTCCCCTTCCACTTACCCATCCTTTTTTCCTTATTCTTCCTTCCTTCCTTCACCTCCCTTCCTCTTCACCATTCCCTCCCCTTTCCCCTCACCCATCCCTTCCCCTCATTACCCTTCCCCTCACCTCCCTCTCATTTGCCCTCTCCCCTTCATTCCCCCTTCCTTTCCCTGCCTTTCTCCTCCTTTCTCTTCCCCGCCTTCTTCCTCTCATTCCTTTCCTTTCCTTTCTATTCCATTCCCCAACACATCCCTTCTTTCCCTTTACCCCACCCTCCAACTACCCCTCTCTGTCCATGTCCCCTTTATTTCTATTACTTTGTTCTTTACCTCTTTAATCCTCTACCCTTCTGTCACTCCCCCTTCCCTTCCATCCCATTCACTGCCTTACCTCCCCTCCCATCCCATTCTGTTACCCCACACACACAACCCCACACACAAACCCCCACACACAACCCCACACACAAACCCACACACAACCCCCCCACACAACCCCTTCCACACACACAACCCCCCCACACACAACCTCACACACACAACCCCATACACACAACCCCACATACATACAACCCCCACACACACAACCCCCCACACACAACTACAACCCCCACACACACAACCACAACCCCCCCACACACAACCCCACAAACACAATCACCCACACACAAACCCCCACACACAACCCCACACACAAACCCCACATACAACCCCCACACACAACCCCTTCCACACACACAACCCCCCCACACACACAACCTCACACACACAACCCCATACACACAACCCCACATACACACAACCCCACACACACAACCCCCCACACACAACCACATCCCCCACACACACAACCACAACCCCCCCACACACACAACCCCACAAACACAATCCCCCACACCCACCCACACATACAACCCCACACACTCAACCACAACACACACAACCCCCCACACACACAACCCCACAAACAAACCCCCCCCACACACAAACCCCCCCACACATACACAACACAACTCCCCACACAAAACCCCACAACCACACACAACCACACTACATCCCCACACACACAACCCCACACACTGCACATAACCCCACACACCACACACAACCACACACCCACACAAACACACACAACCCCACATACACACAACCCCACACACAAACACACAACCCCCCCCCACACACAACCCCAAAACACACAACCACAACCCCCAGACACATACAACCACAACCCCCCCACACACAACCCCAACACACAAAACCCCACAAACACCCACTCACACAACCCCACACAAACAACCCCACACAACCATAAAACCTCTCCCCCACACACACAACCACACACAACCCCACACACATGCTACCCCCACACACACCCCACACACCACGCACAACCCCACACACCACACACAACCACACACACCACCCTAAACACAGACAACCCACCACACACACAACCCCCACACACAACCTCCCCCTCACACACAAACACACAACCCCACACACACAACCTCTAACACACACAGCCCCACACACACACAACCTCCGACACAAACAACCCCACACACACAATCCCCCGCACACACAAACCCACACACAGGCAACCACACACAAACCCCCCCACACACACAAACCCCCCACACACACAAACCCACACACACACAACCAACCCCCCCCACACACACACAACCCCACACACAGACAACCCCACACACACAAGACCCCTAACACATACAACCCTCACACGCACATAACCCCACACACAACCCTCCACACACAAACCTGCACACATGCAACCCCACACCACACACACACAACCCCACACGCACAACCCCACACACACAACCCCACACAAACAATCCCCACAAACACACAAGCCCACACACACAACCCCACACACACAACCCCACACACACCACCCCCCCACAGTGAGAGGGTCAGTGAGAGTGTCAGTGACAGTGAGAGTGAGAATGTCAGTGTCAGTGAGAATGTCAGTGAGAGTTTAAGTGAGAGTGTCAGTGTCACTGAGAGTGTCAGTTTCAGTGTGTGTCAGTGAGAGTGTCAGTGAGAGTAAGAGTGTCAGTGAGAGTGGCAGTGAGTGTGTCAGTGAGTGTGTCAGTGAGAGTGTCATTGAGTGTCAGAGTGAGTGTCAGTGAGAGTGTCATTGAGTGTCAGTGAGAGTGTCAGTGAGAGTGTGAGTGAGAGTGTCAGTGTCAGTGAGAGTGTGAGTGAGAGTGTCAGTGTCAGTAAGAGTTTCAGTGAGAGTGTCAGTGTCAGTGAGAGTGTCAGTGAGAGTGTCAGTTAGAGTGTCATTGAGTGTCAGTGAGAGTGTCAGTGTCAGTGAGAGTGTCAGTGTCAGCGAGAGTATCCGTGAGAGTGTCAGTGAGTGTCAGTGAGTGTGTCAGTGAGTGTCAGTGAGAGTGTCAGTGTCAGTGAGAGTGTCAGTGAGTGTCAATGAGAGTGTCAGTGAGTGTCAGTGAGAGTGTCAGTGAGTGTCCTTGAGTGTCAGTGAGAGTGTAAGTGAGAATGTCGGTGAGAGTGTCAGTGTCAGTGAGAGTGTCAGTGAGTGTGTCAGTGAGTGTGTCAGTGAGAGTGTCAGTGTCAGTGAGAGTGTCAGTGAGAGTGTCAGTTAGAATGTCAGTGAGAGTGTCAGTGAGAGTGTCAGTGAGTGCCAGTGAGTGTCAATGAGAGTGTCAGTGAGAGTTTCAGTGAGAGTGTCAGTTTCAGTGTGTGTCAGTGAGAGTGTCAGTGTCAGTGAGAATGTCAGTGAGAGTGTCAGTGAGAGTGTCAGTGAGTGTGTCAGTGAGAGTATCAGTGAGAGTGTCAGTGAGAGTGTCAGTGTCAGTGAGAGTGTCAGTGAGTGTGAGTGAGAGTGTGAGTGAGAGTGTCGGTGTCAGTGAGAGTGTCAGTGAGAGTGTCAGTGAGGGTGTCAGTGAGAGTGTCAGTGAGAGTGTCAGTGAGAGTGTCAGTGAGTGCCAGTGAGTGTCAGTGAGAGTCAGTGAGAGTGTCAGTGAGAGTTTCAGTGAGTGTCAGTGTCAGTGAGAGTGTCAGTTTCAGTGTGTGTCAGTGAGAGTGTCAGTGAGAGTGTCAGTGAGAGTGTCAGTGAGAGTGTCAGTGTCAGTGAGAATGTCAGTGAGAGTGTCAGTGAGAGTGTCAGTGAGTGTGTCAGTGAGAGTATCAGTGAGAGTGTCAGTGAGAGTGTCAGTGTCAGTGGGAGTGTCAGTGAGTGTGAGTGAGAGTGTGAGTGAGAGTGTCGGTGTCAGTGAGAGTGTCAGTGAGAGTGTCAGTGAGGGTGTCAGTGAGGGTGTCAGTGAGGGTGTCAGGGAGTGTGTCAGTGTCAGTGGGAGTGTCAGTGAAAGTGTCAGTGAGAGTGTCAGTGAGAGTCAGTGAGAGTGTCAGTGAGAGTCAGTGAGAGTGTCAGTGTCAGTGAGAGTGTCAGTGAGTGTCAGTGAGAGTGTCAGTGAGTGTCAGTGAGTGTCAGTGAGAGTGTCAGTGAGAGTGTCAGTGAGAGTGTCAGTGAGAGTGTCAGTGTCAGTGAGTGTCAGTTTCAGTGTGAGTGTCAGTGAGAGTGTCAGTGAGAGTGTCAGTGTCAGTGAGAGTGTCAGTGTCAGTGAGAGTGTCCGGGAGAGTGTCAGTGAGTATGTCAGTGTCAGTGAGAGTGTCAGTGAGTGTTGATGAGAGTGTCAGTGAGAGTGTCAGTGTCAGCGAGAGTGTCAGAGAGAGTGTCAGAGAGTGTCATTGAGAGTGTCTGTGTCAGTGAGAGTGTCGATGAGATTGTCAGTGAGTGTGAGTGTCAGTGAGACTGTCAGTGAGAGTGTCAGTGTCAGTGAGAGTGTCAGTGAGAGTGTCAGTGAGAGTGTCAGTGAGTGTGTCAGTGAGAGTATCAGTGAGAGTGTCAGTGAGAGTGTCAGTGTCAGTGAGAGTGTCAGTGAGTGTGAGTGAGAGTGTGAGTGAGAGTGTCGGTGTCAGTGAGAGTGTCAGTGAGAGTGTCAGTGAGGGTGTCAGTGAGGGTGTCAGTGAGGGTGTCAGGGAGTGTGTCAGTGAGAGTGTCAGTGAGTGCCAGTGAGTGTCAATGAGAGTGTCAGTGAGAGTTTCAGTGAGAGTGTCAGTGTCAGTGAGAGTGTCAGTTTCAGTGTGTGTCAGTGAGAGTGTCAGTGTCAGTGAGAATGTCAGTGAGAGTGTCAGTGAGAGTGTCAGTGAGTGTGTCAGTGAGAGTATCAGTGAGAGTGTCAGTGAGAGTGTCAGTGTCAGTGAGAGTGTCAGTGAGTGTGAGTGAGAGTGTGAGTGAGAGTGTCGGTGTCAGTGAGAGTGTCAGTGAGGGTGTCAGTGAGAGTGTCAGTGAGAGTGTCAGTGAGTGTGAGTGAGAGTGTGAGTGAGAGTGTCGGTGTCAGTGAGAGTGTCAGTGAGAGTGTCAGTGAGGGTGTCAGTGAGAGTGTCAGTGAGAGTGTCAGTGAGTGCCAGTGAGTGTCAGTGAGAGTCAGTGAGAGTGTCAGTGAGAGTTTCAGTGAGTGTCAGTGTCAGTGAGAGTGTCAGTTTCAGTGTGTGTCAGTGAGAGTGTCAGTGAGAGTGTCAGTGAGAGTGTCAGTGTCAGTGAGAATGTCAGTGAGAGTGTCAGTGAGAGTGTCAGTGAGTGTGTCAGTGAGAGTATCAGTGAGAGTGTCAGTGAGAGTGTCAGTGTCAGTGGGAGTGTCAGTGAGTGTGAGTGAGAGTGTGAGTGAGAGTGTCGGTGTCAGTGAGAGTGTCAGTGAGAGTGTCAGTGAGGGTGTCAGTGAGGGTGTCAGGGAGTGTGTCATTGTCAGTGAGAGTGTCAGTGAAAGTGTCAGTGAGAGTGTCAGTGAGAGTGTCAGTGAGAGTCAGTGAGAGTGTCAGTGTCAGTGAGAGTGTCAGTGAGTGTCAGTGAGAGTGTCAGTGAGTGTCAGTGAGTGTCAGTGAGAGTGTCAGTGAGAGTGTCAGTGAGAGTGTCAGTGAGTGTCAGTTTCAGTGTGAGTGTCAGTGAGAGTGTCAGTGAGAGTGTCAGTGAGAGTGTCAGTGTCAGTGAGAGTGTCAGTGAGTGTGAGTGAGAGTGTGAGTGAGAGTGTCAGTGTCAGTGAGAGTGTCAGTGTCAGTGATAGTGTCCGGGAGAGTGTCAGTGAGTATGTCAGTGTCAGTGAGAGTGTCAGTGAGTGTCGATGAGAGTGTCAGTGAGAGTGTCAGTGTCAGCGAGAGTGTCAGAGAGAGTGTCAGTGAGTGTCATTGAGAGTGTCTGTGTCAGGGAGAGTGTCGATGAGATTGTCAGCGAGTGTGAGTATCAGTGAGAGTGTCAGTGAGAGTGTCAGTGTCAGTGAGAGTGTCAGTGAGTGTGAGTGAGAGTGTGAGTGAGAGTGTCGGTGTCAGTGAGAGTGTCAGTGAGGGTGTCAGTGAGGGTGTCAGTGAGGGTGTCAGGGAGTGTGTCAGTGTCAGTGAGAGTGTCAGTGAAAGTGTCAGTGAGAGTGTCAGTGAGAGTCAGTGAGAGTGTCAGTGAGAGTCAGTGAGAGTGTCAGTGTCAGTGAGAGTGTCAGAGAGTGTCAGTGAGAGTGTCAGTGAGTGTCAGTGAGAGTGTCAGTGAGAGTGTCAGTGAGAGTGTCAGTGAGAGTGTCAGTGTCAGTGAGTGTCAGTTTCAGTGTGAGTGTCAGTGAGAGTGTCAGTGAGAGTGTCAGTGTCAGTGAGAGTGTCAGTGAGTGTGAGTGAGAGTGTGAGTGAGAGTGTCAGTGTCAGTGAGAGAGTCAGTGAGGGTGTCAGTAAGTGTGTCAGTGAGTGTGTCAGTGAGAGTGTCAGTGTCAATGAGAGTGTCAGTGAGTGTCAGTGAGAGTGTCAGTGAGTGTCAGTGAGAGTGTCAGTGAGTGTCAGTGAGTATCAGTGAGCATGTCAGTGAGAGTGTCAGTGTCAGTGAGAGTGTCAGTGAGAGTGTCCGGGAGAGTGTCAGTGAGTATGTCAGTGTCAGTGAGAGTGTCAGTGAGTGTCGATGAGAGTGTCAGTGAGAGTGTCAGTGTCAGCGAGAGTGTCAGTGAGAGTGTCAGTGAGTGTCATTGAGAGTGTCTGTGTCAGTGAGAGTGTTGATGAGATTGTCAGTGAGTGTTAGTGAGAGTGTCAGTGAAAGTGTCAGTGAGAGTGTCAGTGAGTGTCAGTGAGAGTGTCAGTGAGTGTCAGTGAGTATCAGTGAGCATGTCAGTGAGAGTGTCAGTGTCAGTGTCAGTGAGAGTGTCCAGGAGAGTGTCAGTGAGTATGTCAGTGTCAGTGAGAGTGTCAGTGAGTGTCGATGAGAGTGTCAGTGAGAGTGTCAGTGTCAGCGAGAGTGTCAGTGAGAGTGTCAGTGAGTGTCATTGAGAGTGTCTGTGTCAGTGAGAGTGTCGATGAGACTGTCAGTGAGAGTGTCAGTGTCAGTGAGAGTGTCAGTGAGAGTGTCAGTGAGAGTGTCAGTGAGAGTGTCAGTGAGAGTGTCAGTGTCAGTGAGAGTGTCAGTGAGTGTGAGTGAGAGTGTGAGTGAGAGTGTCAGTGTCAGTGAGAGAGTCAGTGAGGGTGTCAGTAAGTGTGTCAGTGAGTGTGTCAGTGAGAGTGTCAGTGTCAATGAGAGTGTCAGTGAAAGTGTCAGTGAGAGTGTCAGTGAGAGTGTCAGTGAGTGTCATTGAGAATGTCAGTGAGTGTCAGTGAGTATCAGTGAGCGTGTCAGTGAGAGTGTCAGTGTAAGTGAGACTGTCAGTGTCAGGGAGAGTGTCAGTGAGTATGTCAGTGTCAGTGAGAGTGTCAGTGAGTGTCGATGAGAGTGTCAGTGAGAGTGTCAGTGTCAGCGAGAGTGTCAGTGAGAGTGTCAGTGAGTGTCATTGAGAGTGTTTGTGTCAGTGAGAGTGTCGATGAGATTGTCAGTGAGTGTCAGTGTCAGTGAGAGTGTCAGTGAGAGTGTCAGTGTCAGTGAGAGTGTCAGTTAGAGTGTCAGTGTCAGAGAGAGTGTCAGTGAGAGTATCAGTGAGAGTGTCAGCATCAGTGAGAGTGTCAGTGAGTGTCAGTGGGAGTGTCAGTGAGAGTGTCAGTGAGAGTGTCAGTTTCACTGTGCGTGTCAGTGAGAGTGTCAGTGAAAGTGTCAGTGAGAGTGTCAGTGAGTGTCAGTGAGAGTGTCAGTGAGTGTCAGTGAGTATCAGTGAGCATGTCAGTGAGAGTGTCAGTGTCAGTGAGAGTGTCAGTGAGAGTGTCCGGGAGAGTGTCAGTGAGTATGTCAGTGTCAGTGAGAGTGTCAGTGAGTGTCGATGAGAGTGTCAGTGAGAGTGTCAGTGTCAGCGAGAGTGTCAGTGAGAGTGTCAGTGAGTGTCATTGAGAGTGTCTGTGTCAGTGAGAGTGTCGATGAGACTGTCAGTGAGAGTGTCAGTGTCAGTGAGAGTGTCAGTGAGAGTGTCAGTGAGAGTGTCAGTGAGAGTGTCAGTGAGAGTGTCAGTGAGAGTGTCAGTGTCAGTGAGAGTGTCAGTGAGTGTGAGTGAGAGTGTGAGTGAGAGTGTCAGTGTCAGTGAGAGAGTCAGTGAGGGTGTCAGTAAGTGTGTCAGTGAGTGTGTCAGTGAGAGTGTCAGTGTCAATGAGAGTGTCAGTGAAAGTGTCAGTGAGAGTGTCAGTGAGAGTGACAGTGAGTGTCAGTGAGAATGTCAGTGAGTGTCAGTGAGTATCAGTGAGCGTGTCAGTGAGAGTGTCAGTGTAAGTGAGACTGTCAGTGTCAGGGAGAGTGTCAGTGAGTATGTCAGTGTCAGTGAGAGTGTCAGTGAGTGTCGATGAGAGTGTCAGTGAGAGTGTCAGTGTCAGCGAGAGTGTCAGTGAGAGTGTCAGTGAGTGTCATTGAGAGTGTCTGTGTCAGTGAGAGTGTCGATGAGATTGTCAGTGAGTGTCAGTGTCAGTGAGAGTGTCAGTGAGAGTGTCAGTGTCAGTGAGAGTGTCAGTTAGAGTGTCAGTGTCAGAGAGAGTGTCAGTGAGAGTATCAGTGAGAGTGTCAGCATCAGTGAGAGTGTCAGTGAGTGTCAGTGGGAGTGTCAGTGAGAGTGTCAGTGAGAGTGTCAGTTTCACTGTGCGTGTCAGTGAGAGTGTCAGTGAGTGTGAGTGAGAGTGTGAGTGTGAGTGAGTGTCAGAGTCAGTGTCAGTGAGAGTGTCAGTGAGAGTTTCAGTGAGAGTGTCAGTGAGAGTGTCAGTGAGAGTTTCAGTGAGAGTGTCAGTTTCAGTGTGAGTGTCAGTGAGATTGTCAGTGAGAGTGTCAGTGAGAGTGTCAGTGTCAGTGAGAGTGTCAGTGAGTGTGAGTGAGAGTGTGTGTGAGAGTGTCAGTGTGAGTGTCAGTGTGAGTGTCAGTGAGAGTGTGAGTGTGAGTGTTAGTGAGAGTGGCAGTGTCAGTGAGAGTGTCAGTGAGAGTGTCAGTGAGAGTGTCAGTGAGTGTGTCAGTGAGTGTGTCAGGGAGAGTGTCAGTTAGAGTGTCAGTGTTAGTGAGAGTGTCAGTGAGAGTGTCAGTATCAGTGAGAGTGTCAGTGAGTGTGAGTGAGAGTGTGAGCGAGAGTGTCAGTGAGAGTGTCAGTGTCAGTGAGTGTGTCAGTGAGTGTGTCAGTGAGAGTTTCAGTGAGAGTGTCAGTGAGAGTGTCAGTGAGAGTTTCAGTGAGAGTGTCAGTTTCAGTGTGAGTGTCAGTGAGATTGTCAGTGAGAGTGTCAGTGAGAGTGTCAGTGTCAGTGAGAGTGTCAGTGAGTGTGAGTGAGAGTGTGTGTGAGAGTGTCAGTGTGAGTGTCAGTGTGAGTGTCAGTGAGAGTGTGAGTGTGAGTGTTAGTGAGAGTGTCAGTGTCAGTGAGAGTGTCAGTGAGAGTGTCAGTGAGTGTGTCAGTGAGTGTGTCAGGGAGAGTGTCAGTGTTAGTGAGAGTGTCAGTGAGAGTGTCAGTGTCAGTGAGAGTGTCAGTGAGTGTGAGTGAGAGTGTGAGTGAGAGTGTCAGTGAGAGTGTCAGTGTCAGTGAGAGTGTCAGTGAGAGTGTCAGTGAGTGTGTCAGTGAGTGTGTCAGTGAGTGTCAGTGAGAGTGTCAGTGTTAGTGAGAGTGTCAGTGAGAGTGTCAGTGAGAGTGTCAGTGTCAGTGAGAATGTCAGTGAGAGTGTCAGTGAGAGTGTCAGCATCAGTGAGAGTGTCAGTGTCAGTGAGAGTGTCAGTGGGAGTGTGAGTGAGAGTGTCAGTGAGAGTATCCGTTTCACTGTGAGTGTAAGTGAGAGTGTCAGTGAGAGTGTCAGTGGGTGTGAGTGAGAGTGAGTGTGAGTGAGAGTGTCAGAATCAGTGTCAGTGAGAGTGTCAGTGAGTGTGTCAGTGAGTGTGTCAGTGAGAGTGTCAGTGAGAGTGTCAGTGTCAGTGAGAGTGTCAGTGAGAGTCAGTGAGAGTGTCAGTCAGTGTCAGTGAGAGTTTCAGTGAGAGTGTCATGAGGTTCCGTGACGATTTTAACCCGTGTTTTCATCATTGTCGTAAGCACATGATTTTGGTATCAGTGAACCGCAAATGATCCATTTAGTATATCCTGGTGTTTTCGCTATGCTACGAGCAAGAGCACTCCTGTTATGCAACACATTTCTGATCTACCCGTGGCATCCATCTTAGAACACGGAAGCCATTTTGTATTCCTTGCCCTCACATAGTCAATGGACACGCAATGACCTCTTTTCATTTAAGGACACGTAGGCTTTATCCGGCGATTCACCTTGCTAGTGACACGTGCACCTTAGGCCAGCAATGCTGTGGCAGCATGACTCGGCAAGAACTGCCTCCCCAGCCTGAGGCCAGTCCTGCTATACTGGTTCTCGTGTCCGTTAGCCTGATCATGATTAGGCGGCCGAAGCTGGTAACCGTGCCCATTTACGACCCACAAACATCTCTTATCCTGTCTTTCTATCTTCTGCACCTGGCTCTGCTCCTTTCCTTCTGGGCCTTTATTAGGGGGAGGTAACGAAATTTACGATGAGGCGGTCCGGGTCTTGAATGAGAAATTGACATGGGATTATGATGGAATAGTGGGAACCTCTCATTCGTAATGTTTTGACATCAGATACTGTTGACGATTCCTGTACGACGCCAAATATTTATTGTTTAAGACACGAATGTTTAGAACTGTGGTAACATGTAAAGAATTTGCCCCGAGCAGAATATTTAGTATTTAAGGAGTAACCCTCTTTGTACAAATTGAACAGGCTCCTAGACACTGCCCGTGTGCAGTTTCTGTGACTTCTGTGTCCCTGCAGTAATAAACCTTTGGTCTTTGACGCCACCATCGAGAAGCCCGTGTTTCTGTTTGTTTGTGCACCGAGACAGGTAGAACTCCGGGGTCTTCGGGTGTTATCCCTGACACCTCTGGACAGAACCAAAAAGTCCAGAACTCCAATTGGCGCCCCTCGTGGGGCGACGTCATTCGGTACCGGTCCAAAAGCCTGAAGAGTTCGAGGAGCTTCGTGTGAAGATTTCAGAGGGAGGCGCCCCACTTCATCGATCCCGGCATATCGCAAAAGTGGCCCGACGTTCTCTTCCACGAGGGTTCCCGTTCAGACGGCTGCAGTGGTCCGTTGCCTTGACCGTCGCCCTGTCTTGGACCCGAGGTGCAGTCCTTAGTACGGCGAGACGTGACGGGTTTCTCCTTGGTGACGTCTTCAGTGCCTCAGTTAAGTATTTTGTGAGGGTTGCTCCTGTTTGGATAATCCTTTTAGTTCTCAGTTCAGTTCAGTTCTGTAAGATTATCACTGGTTATTCTGGTTACGATAATCATTCTGTTCAGTTCAGGTATCGATACATTTGTCAGTTCTGGTAGGCCTAAGTTCTTGGTTCGAGTGCGCATCTTTTCTGTTTGTGTCTTGTTTGTTTTGTGTTCCGGATTATAAAATGGTAAGTCGGAAAAATTGTATGTTGTCTTGTTTTAGTTGCAACAGTGATTCCCAGTTGGAGGACTCGTGTTTGGTTCCTCCGATTGGAACTCCCCTTTATGATCTATATTGCAAGTTTGGTGTGGGCCCTATCTCTTATAACGAGGTATGGATCCACTATACAGAGAAAGATGGTGTCCTTAGTTGGCCACTACATGGTAGTTTTGAACCTGAAGTTCTCGATAATCTAGAAAGAAGGTTGTTTAAGAAGAAAGCCCGGCCGGCAATGTTTGATTCTTTCCGTTATTGGCGAAAAGAATCTAAACAGAGAGAAATTAAAAAGTTGAAGAAAGAACAGAAAGAGCAAGAGTTGACTTTAGAACAGTCTGCTAAGCAGCTGCAACTCAACGAGTCTGAGAAGGCAATGGAGGTGGCCAATAGAGAACGTAATTTAGCGATAGACAAGTGCTATCCTGCTTTGCCATCGAGTACGGCTAAGATAGTAGAGGACCCTGAAAAGGATCCCCTGTTGTCTTACTTGTTACGATCACCCCCACCGTATGCACAGGGTGCTACGGCTCCACCTATACCGAATGTTCAATTACCGGTTGCTGGACAACCTGGTGTCCCTGTTCCCGCTCCCCTGAATCAAGTTCCTGTACCTCCTGTGGTCAATGTTAATGTTCCTTTGACAACCCCTCTTCTAGGGTTGCCGGCTTCTTTACCTATGCCTGTGTCGCTCACACCTGCTAGTTCACAAGCTATTTTGCCTGCTACTCCTACTGTTCCTGATCTATCTGTTCCAACTGCTACTCTATTTACTGCTTCTGCTAATATTATGACTCCACTTTCTGTTCGTCGGAGAATCACTGATTCTGTCTCTAATATTCTATCTCCCTTCTATAAAACTCTGATTAAGACTCCTACCTCTGACTCTGTGCAGAGACGTAGTCAGCTTCCCAGTACTGATGAAAGAGGAATATTAGATTCCACTGCTCTTAGATGGGTTTCAAAAGTTGGAAGATATAATGTACAAGATGTATTAGATACATTTATGCAATGGAATGAACCGACACAACGATATGTGTTCGATGAAATGTGTTTCCTTCTACGTGAGGAATTGGAAGAGGATGACCCTGAATCAAATCTAGGAGAATTAATTAATGTTCAGAAAGAGTTTGCTGCAGGTATGATAGTCGGTCAAAATATAAAAGAAGCGATGGAACTAATTTTAAGTTATAGGAATGACCCATCCCTTCGTTCACCAAGAGAGTTAGAGAAACGTAGTACGAAACAAAATCGTCAATATCCAATGAGAGAGGTTCCACCAATTTGGCGTGAAGCTGTGCAAGCTAATGCACCGCTTGGTATTGCAGCCGCTCCGGCACAATTCCAGAGAGTATGGATACATATTCCATGGAAGCGAGCTGAAGTATTAGCAGTGAAACAGGCCTTGCCAGATCCACGTAAAAATCCTGCAGGGTACTACAAAGAGTTGGCTCAAACAGTTGACGCTTGTGTATTGAATCTTGCTGACATAGATCTGCTATTTGGTAATGTAGTACCACAACCAATTTGGGCTAAAATTCGTAAAGAGAATCATCCAGTTGCCCTAGGTGGTGATTGGGCAGCTATAATTGCAGCGGATGGTCAACAAATAGGTGGTTCTAAACCTGAACCCTTAATTGCTAATTTACCTGGTAGAATAATCGATTTAATGAAAACCTTGATGCCAGCATTGCGCGTTAACTGGGACAAATTGTCCGCGTGCAAACAAAAGAAAGACGAAAGCGTCTCCGACTTTTTCACAAGATTCGAGGAAACTTTCGTGGATCATAGTGGTCAGGATATGAGCACAGAAGGAGGCCAGAGATTATTTGTTGATAAATTTGTGCACAATCTGTTGCCAGAACTTAGTGGTAAATTAAAGAATTCTGAAAGTGCGTGGGCTGTCTCTACGACTGCGCAAATACTTGCGACTGCCCAGTACTATGAAAATAGGGATAAAGAGGAGAAAGAAAAAACAGATAAAAAGACGAAAGATTTAAAAACTAAAGTACTTTTACAGCAAGCATATCCGCCTCGCACGAATCAGACTAACATGCAGCAAGGGTCATATCAAAGAACGGATTATAATTTTCAAAGGCCACAATACCAATGGAATCAATGTGCTTATTGCAAAATGGAAGGTCATTACAAAAGTGAGTGTCCAGTTCGAACGCAAAATAATGCTGCGGCAGCTCAGAGAGGTCGTGGTAGTTCTATGCAAAACTCTAGAAGTCGAGGACGAGGTGCTATGCCTCCGCAGACGAGTGATCGCCCTTCTGATTATTTCGACCAGCGAAATGGACAATCTGCCCAACAGAATAGGTCTCCACAGTATCATGTTGAAGACTATTGTGAAGCTAGTGAGGAAGTTCAGCAAAGTGAGTACTAGGACAGCCATGGACAAAGAGAGGGAGTAGTATCAGTTCCAGTAGATCAGAGTGGGCCTTATGTCGCAGTAGCAACATCAGGTATAGTCGAACCGTTTCTGTTGGATACTGGTGCAGCAAAAAGTTCTATCATACATGCGAAACTCCCTGGCGCACCTTTGTCTGGCTCAACAAACGTTTCAGTAGGTTTTTCGGGCGCCCCTGTTCATAACCCTATTTCTGGTCCTTTGTCTATTTCTGTTGGACCCTGTCAATTGAAAGCACCCCTGATTTTGACGACAGGTTGTAACGAAAATCTGCTTGGTTTAGACTTGTTAAAACGCCTGTACGCGACATTGTACTGTTCTCCAGCAGGAGTACAGCTTACGTTGGGTAAAAGAACAATCTCTCCGATGTACTTGTCGATGGATGCGCTCCCACCAGAGCTGCGTTCACTCCCTGATACTCTTTGGGCGACTGGTCCTAATGATGTAGGTCTATTGGAAATTCCACCCTATGTAGTAACTTTGAAAGCAAATGTCAAACTTCCACGAATTCCACAATACAGAATCTCTAGTGAAGGTGAGCGTGCGCTCCTACTGATAGTACAAGATCTGATCAAGAAGGACGTAATAGAAGAAACTAGAGGTAATGTCTGTAATAGTCCTGTACTGCCTATTTTGAAACGAACTGACCCAACAAAACCTCCAGTATATAGGTTTGTAATTGATCTTAGAGAGGTTAATAAAATTGTGATTCCACAGTTTCCTGTGGTTCCAGACATTACTGCATTGTTAACGTTGATTCCTGCTACAGCAGCATGGTTTTCGGTTGTCGACTTGAAAAATGCCTTTTTCAGCATTCCGATAGCTGAAGAAAGCAGAGATATCTTCGGTTTCTCTCTAGGAGGACGAAGCTTCAGGTTTAAACGCGCTCCACAAGGCTATTGTGAAAGCCCATCCATTTACAGTCAAACATTAAAAAGCCAGTTAGATTCCTTCGTACTTCCTCCCGGTTCTGCTTTAATACAATATGTTGATGATCTTCTAGTGGCTGCCGATGACAAGGAAACTTGCAAAACAGCTACAATTTCTTTATTGCATCACTTGTCAGATTTGAATCACAAGGTGTCACCTTCAAAAATGCAATACTGCTGCCAAGAAGTGACCTACCTAGGTCATCTCTTGTCAAAGGAGGGAAGGAAGTTGACCCCAGAGAGAATAAAAGCAATTACACAGATGAATGTTCCTAGCACGCAGAGAGAAGTACGTGCCTTTTTAGGTATTACCTCATATTGTAGGCAATGGATCCCAAATTTTTCTCTTTTAGCAAAACCATTGGTAGCCTTGACTGGGAAAGGTGTTCCGAGTCCGGTACCATGGTCTGCAGAATGTCAGCAGAGTTTTTCTGAATTGCGAAATGCACTGTGTTCAGCACCTGTATTGGGTACACCCGACTACAGTAAGCCATTCACGCTCTATGTCCACGAGAGAGAAGGTTGTGCATTGAGTGTTTTGACACAGAAATTTGGTGATAAACAACGCCCTTGTGCGTATTTTTCATCAACGTTAGATCCGGTAGCCAGAGCATTGCCTAGTTGCTTGAGAGCTACAGCCGCAGCTGCAGCTTCCATTCGACAATCTGCTGGTTTAGTAATGAACAACATGCTAGTGGTTATGGTTCCTCATGCTGTGGATACACTCATGAACCGAACCAAGACGCAGCACCTTACCAGTGCTAGATTATCAGGTTATGAACTGACACTGTTAGCTAGTCATATTCAGATCAAAAGATGCAATGTATTGAATCCAGCAACATTGTTGCCGACTAGCCAAGAGTCGAGTGATTCCGAACCACACGACTGTTGTTTCAAAACTGAGGAAGAAACAAAAGGACAAATTGATTTAAAAGACACTCCGTTATCAGATCCAGATGGCACGTTGTATGTTGATGGGTCTTGCTTTAAATTGGAGAATGGTGACGTGACTGCTGCCTATGCAGTAACGACTTTGAGTACGATTGTGGAGACTGCAAGAGTGAGTCAGAATTCTGCCCAGGCTGCAGAATTGATCGCGCTAACAAGAGCGTGCGTTTTAGCTAAGGGAAAGAGAGTGAATGTGTTCACAGATAGTCAGTACGCGTTCGGCGTGGCCCATAGTTTTGGCCGTTTGTGGAAAGAGAGAGGTTTCATTACGTCCCATGGGACTAAGATTCAACATGGTCAGCTAGTTAATGACTTGTTGGAATCTCTAACCTTGCCGACTGAAGTTGCGATTGTGAAATGCAGTGCTCATAAAGCAATCACGGATGATGTTGGTCGTGGGAATGCTTTTGCTGATGAGACTGCAAAACAGACAGCTAGAAATATGATGAGTAGAATGTATGTTTCAACGTCTGCAAGATGGATTTCTGAGTCTGGAATGTGTGAAGACACAGTGGAAAGCGTGAAAGAAATTCAGAAAGAGGCGACTGAGGAGGAAAAACTTGCATGGAAAGAGAGCACGGGTAAAATGGACTCGAGTGGGTGTTGGATTGACTTGTCGGAACAACAGCGTTGGATGTTGCCTGATGCGTATGTGCTTGCAGTAGTAACGATGGCACATGGAACAGCGCACATCAGTTCAAAAGGGATTTGTAAGATGTTGGCTCCGGTCTGGAAGAATGATGGGATTAGTAAGTGTGCAGAGAGAGTGGTGAGAAATTGTATGGTATGCTTGATGCATAATCCTGGCAAGGGAATCCCCACACCTGCAGGTCATTTCGCTCCTCCTTCCTGCCCCTTTGAAGTGATCCAGTTAGACTTCATTCACATGGATCGTTGTAATAACCTAAAGTACGTCCTAGTGGTAGTTTGTGCTTTCTCCAGATGGATCGAAGCATACCCGCTAAAGGACAATACTGCCTTATCCACTGCCAAAATTCTTCTTAAAGAATACTTCCCCAGATACGGAATGCCACGGATTGTATGGTCAGATAACGGAAGTGAGTTCGTAGGGAAAGTTATGCAGAGTGTGTGTGCCGGCCTAGGGATTAGACAGAAGTTTCATAGTGCGAATCATCCCCAGTCCGCGGGTTTAGTCGAGGGTTACAATGGCACCCTTAAACTGAAACTTGCTAAGATACAAGCATCCACGGGTTTGTCCTGGCCAGACGCATTGCCTTTGGCTTTGCTATCAACAAGAGCAACTGTACATTCTAGAGTAGGGCTTAGTCCATATGAAATAGTTTTTGGCCGTCCTGCAAATGTTTGGGGGGTACCTAGACCAAAAGAATTCAAGCAGCTGGAATACCCAATGTTAATTGATTACCTTTTCGACTTGACTGCTAAATTGAGTCTTATTCACCAACAGGTTTTCGATGCATTGCCAAAGCCACCGGAGAGTCCAGGCCATCAGCTGAAACCGGGTGACCAGGTGGTCATTAGAAATTTTGCAAGAACGAAAAATCTTCAGCCCAGATTCATTGGCCCTTTCCAAGTCTTACTAGCAACGAGAACTGCTATTCGTGTGGCCGGAAGGAAGAACTGGATCCATACGACACACGTCAAACGTGTGCCTCTGCCACTTCCTTACGACAACTGGGTAAAGAAAGGAATCGGTGCCTCTGAAACGGAACAAGTCCCCAGGTTCATACCTTTCAGCGATGCAGAACTGATCACGGATTCACCAAATTCTGACTCTCCTCCTGAAACTGCTCTTTTGAACCCTGAACATTTGTCATCCGCACCCAACGAACATTTGCCATCTGCACCAAAAGAACATTTGCCATCTGAAAACGTGAACATTACAACGTTGGCTGAAAATACATTGTTTCCAGACCAGACAGCTCCTGCAAAACTGAGATACAATCTGCGGCCTCGCAATATGGACAAATAAAGCAGGAAACTGCCTATTTTCAGATCTGAATTTTCTATACATTGCCTCCAGCCAGGAAGTTTGCTAATACTTTGTATTGTTTCTTTTTGTTTTAAAATTGCCTTGCCGTCTGGGTAGCCGTAGGGTCGTGGCTGTGTGCCTAGTTGAATCTGCGGGGGTCAGACACAAGGTCGATCTTTCTGTTAGTTCTGGGAACTCCCAGGGCTGATAGAGGCATTTTCATCTACGTACACATCATCAGTGGTCGCGAACGGTCGTAGAAGATGGAGCTTCCTGAGCTGCAAAGAAAGAATGTAATTTATGTTCGCAGAAATAGACTGTACAGAATACTTCACAGCAAATGCTTTCTAATGCAATGTGCAGTTACATTTTTAATTGTTTTGATAACGTTGGTGGGTGGAATCGTCTTTGGTGTACATTTGATTTTTATGCCAGTAACTACAGTACCTCCCCTTGATCCTACTACTTCCACGGTTTCTTCTATGCATTCTTTTCACTCATTTCCTGAACACGAACAAGCTCGACGCTCAGAATTTATTAACAATACATTTGTACAGCTCTTGCATCAACACCAACTGGTAGTTAATACTACAGACTGCTGGGTGTGTGGCTTGATACCTCACACTATGGATAAAGGCATTCCCTATCTAGTCTTGCCTTTTAGCTACAATGGATCATTTCAGGCCTTTCAGACCATTTTTTCATATGCCCTTGAGACCTATCCTCCGCGTCCACCACGGTCCACTAAATACAACTCAGCCAACAAAGCTTTAGTCCAGGGAATTATTGACATGATTAAAGACGTCAATAATACTCCATCTTACCCTAGAGATGAATTACGGGTGTATTTGAGTTGGAACTCTACAGAGTATCGCCTTAGTTTGGGAGAAAGCAAGCGTAAAAGCTCCACTTCAGTTTGGGTCGTGCCTCACCGAGGTCAGGTCTGTTTGCAAGGAAATGGGAGAAATCTGAGAGCTCAGCTAGGGAGGAGTGAGTGCGTTGAGACTTACGTATTTCCGTCTAACTCCTCCCCTGCCTTTCTGACTGCTAGGGGTACCTACTTCATCTGTCAGGACAGAGCATATACATGGCTGCCTGCTGACTTTTCAGGTTCATGTTATATTGCTCGATTGTTACCTCCGACATACACTGCTTCTTCAGATTATCACAAGACCAGAGTAGCAAGAGGTGTCTTCAGCAAGGAAGATACCGCTGGTCAGGAAGCTGGAGACTTCTTCAAAGGTTTCCTTCCGTTTTGGGGGCCTATGGCCAATAGTAGAAATCTACGTCAACTAACACGGGTAGTTGAATCTACTATTACAGAAACGGCTGGTGCCCTTAGTAACTTAACAGCTGAGTTTCAGGCGGATCGTCTCATGACGTTGCAGAACCGAATGGTTCTAGACGTAATACTTGCAGATCGAGGTGGGGTATGCAGAATGATCCAATCGAGCTGCTGTGTTTTTATTCCCAATAATGCACCGACTGTCTATGAAGCGATCTCTAAGCTACACAAGATTTCCGACTCTATACACGTAGACAAGGGAAACTGGTCCTTCATGGAGTGGTTTTGGACTCTGGTATCAGCGTGGGGATGGAAGGTTCTGATGGTCATTGGTGTCATCCTAGAATTTCTGTTCTCGTGCTGCCTTATTATCCAATGTGGTCCCGCTTTGTGTAGTCTCTGTGTTACAACCTGTTTCAGAAAACCACCTGCATTAGGAGAAAAGGCACGAGACAGGATGATGATGCAACAACATGTTGCTGACCTAATGAGCATAGAGTTAGACTCTGACATAGACTGAGTAATTGCCTATGTAAGGGCAAAAGGAGGGTCTGAGGTTCCGTGACGATTTTAACCCGTGTTTTCATCATTGTCGTAAACACATGATTTTGGTATCAGTGAACCGCAAATGATCCATTTAGTATATCCTGGTGTTTTCGCTATGCTACGAGCAAGAGCACTCCTGTTATGCAACACATTTCTGATCTACCCGTGGCATCCATCTTAGAACACGGAAGCCATTTTGTATTCCTTGCCCTCACATAGTCAATGGACACGCAATGACCTCTTTTCATTTAAGGACACGTAGGCTTTATCCGGAGATTCACCTTGCTAGTGACACGTGCACCTTAGGCCAGCAATGCTGTGGCAGCATGACTCGGCAAGAACTGCCTCCCCAGCCTGAGGCCAGTCCTGCTATACTGGTTCTCGTGTCCGTTAGCCTGATCATGATTAGGCGGCCGAAGCTGGTAACCGTGCCCATTTACGACCCACAAACATCTCTTATCCTGTCTTTCTATCTTCTGCACCTGGCTCTGCTCCTTTCCTTCTGGGCCTTTATTAGGGGGAGGTAACGAAATTTACGATGAGGCGGTCCGGGTCTTGAATGAGAAATTGACATGGGATTATGATGGAATAGTGGGAACCTCTCATTCGTAATGTTTTGACATCAGATACTGTTGACGATTCCTGTACGACGCCAAATATTTATTGTTTAAGACACGAATGTTTAGAACTGTGGTAACATGTAAAGAATTTGCCCCGAGCAGAATATTTAGTATTTAAGGAGTAACCCTCTTTGTACAAATTGAACAGGCTCCTAGACACTGCCCGTGTGCAGTTTCTGTGACTTCTGTGTCCCTGCAGTAATAAACCTTTGGTCTTTGACGCCACCATCGAGAAGCCCGTGTTTCTGTTTGTTTGTGCACCGAGACAGGTAGAACTCCGGGGTCTTCAGGTGTTATCCCTGACACCTCTGGACAGAACCAAAAAGTCCAGAACTCCAATCAGTGTCAGTGAGAGTGTCAGTTTCAGTGTGAGTGTCAGTGAGATTGTCAGTGAGATTGTCAGTGAGAGTGTCAGTGAGAGTGTCAGTGAGTGTCAGTGAGAGTGTCAGTGAGAGTGTCAGTGAGAGTGTGAGTGAGAGTGTGAGTGTGAGTGTCAGTGAGAGTGTCAGTGTCAGTGAGTGTCAGTGAGAGTGTCAGTGAGAGTGTCAGTGAGAGTGTCAGTGAGTGTCAGTGAGAGTGTCAGTGAGAGTGTCAGTGAAAGTGTCAGTGAGAGTGTCAGTGAGTGTGTCAGTGTCAGTGAGAGTGTCAGTGAGAGTGTCAGTGAGTGTGTCAGTGTCAGTGAGAGTGTCAGTGAGAGTGTCAGTGAGAGCGAGAGTGAGAGTGTCAGTGAGAGTGTCAGTGTCAGTGAGAATGTAAGTGAGATTGTCGATGAGATTGTCAGTGAGAGTGTCAGTGAGTGTCAGTGAGAGTGTCAGTGACAGTGAGAGTGTCAGTGAGAGTGTCAGTGAGAGTGTCAGTGAGAGTCAGTGAGAGTGTCAGTGAGTGTCAGTGAGAGTTTCAGTGAGAGTGTCAGTGTCAGTGAGAGTGAGAGTGTCAGTGGGAGTGTCTGTGAGAGTGTCAGTGGGACTGTCAGTGAGAGTGTCAGTGAGTGTTAGTGAGAGTGTCAGTGAGTGTCAGAGAGTGTGTCAGTGAGAGTGTCAGTGAGAGTTTCAGAGAGAGTGTCAGTGTCCATGAGTGTCAGTGAGAGTGTCAGTTTTAGTGTGAGTGTCAGTGAGAGTGTCAGTGAGAGTGTCAGTGAGAATGTCATTGAGTGTCAGTTAGAGTGTCAGTGAGAGTGTCAGTGAGATTGTCAGTGTCAGTGAGAGTTTCAGTGTCAGTGAGAGTGTCAGTTGAAAGTGTCAGTGAGAGTGTCAGTTTTAGTGTGAGTGTCAGTGAGAGTGTCAGCAAGTTTCAGTGAGAGTGTCAGTGAGTGTCAGTCAGAGTGTCAGTGAGTGTCAGTGAGTGTCATTGAGAGTGTCCGTGAGAGTTTCAGTGTCAGTGAGAGTATCAGTGAGAGTGTCAGTGGGTGTCAGTGAGAGTGTCGGTGTCAGTGAGTGTGTCAGTGAGTGTGTCAGTGAGAGTGTCAGTGTCAGTGAGAGTGTCAGTGAGTGTGAGTGAGAGTGTGAGTGAGAGTGTCAGTGTCAGTGAGAGAGTCAGTGAGGGTGTCAGTAAGTGTGTCAGTGAGTGTGTCAGTGAGAGTGTCAGTGTCAATGAGAGTGTCAGTGAAAGTGTCAGTGAGAGTGTCAGTGAGAGTGTCAGTGAGTGTCAGTGAGAATGTCAGTGAGTGTCAGTGAGTATCAGTGAGCGTGTCAGTGAGAGTGTCAGTGTAAGTGAGACTGTCAGTGTCAGGGAGAGTGTCAGTGAGTATGTCAGTGTCAGTGACAGTGTCAGTGAGTGTCGATGAGAGTGTCAGTGAGAGTGTCAGTGTCAGCGAGAGTGTCAGTGAGAGTGTCAGTGAGTGTCATTGAGAGTGTCTGTGTCAGTGAGAGTGTCGATGAGATTGTCAGTGAGTGTCAGTGTCAGTGAGAGTGTCAGTGAGAGTGTCAGTGTCAGTGAGAGTGTCAGTTAGAGTGTCAGTGTCAGAGAGAGTGTCAGTGAGAGTATCAGTGAGAGTGTCAGCATCAGTGAGAGTGTCAGTGAGTGTCAGTGGGAGTGTCAGTGAGAGTGTCAGTGAGAGTGTCAGTTTCACTGTGCGTGTCAGTGAGAGTGTCAGTGAAAGTGTCAGTGAGAGTGTCAGTGAGTGTCAGTGAGAGTGTCAGTGAGTGTCAGTGAGTATCAGTGAGCATGTCAGTGAGAGTGTCAGTGTCAGTGAGAGTGTCAGTGAGAGTGTCCGGGAGAGTGTCAGTGAGTATGTCAGTGTCAGTGAGAGTGTCAGTGAGTGTCGATGAGAGTGTCAGTGAGAGTGTCAGTGTCAGCGAGAGTGTCAGTGAGAGTGTCAGTGAGTGTCATTGAGAGTGTCTGTGTCAGTGAGAGTGTCGATGAGACTGTCAGTGAGAGTGTCAGTGTCAGTGAGAGTGTCAGTGAGAGTGTCAGTGAGAGTGTCAGTGAGAGTGTCAGTGAGAGTGTCAGTGTCAGTGAGAGTGTCAGTGAGTGTGAGTGAGAGTGTGAGTGAGAGTGTCAGTGTCAGTGAGAGAGTCAGTGAGGGTGTCAGTAAGTGTGTCAGTGAGTGTGTCAGTGAGAGTGTCAGTGTCAATGAGAGTGTCAGTGAAAGTGTCAGTGAGAGTGTCAGTGAGAGTGACAGTGAGTGTCAGTGAGTATCAGTGAGCGTGTCAGTGAGAGTGTCAGTGTAAGTGAGACTGTCAGTGTCAGGGAGAGTGTCAGTGAGTATGTCAGTGTCAGTGAGAGTGTCAGTGAGTGTCGATGAGAGTGTCAGTGAGAGTGTCAGTGTCAGCGAGAGTGTCAGTGAGAGTGTCAGTGAGTGTCATTGAGAGTGTCTGTGTCAGTGAGAGTGTCGATGAGATTGTCAGTGAGTGTCAGTGTCAGTGAGAGTGTCAGTGAGAGTGTCAGTGTCAGTGAGAGTGTCAGTTAGAGTGTCAGTGTCAGAGAGAGTGTCAGTGAGAGTATCAGTGAGAGTGTCAGCATCAGTGAGAGTGTCAGTGAGTGTCAGTGGGAGTGTCAGTGAGAGTGTCAGTGAGAGTGTCAGTTTCACTGTGCGTGTCAGTGAGAGTGTCAGTGAGTGTGAGTGAGAGTGTGAGTGTGAGTGAGTGTCAGAGTCAGTGTCAGTGAGAGTGTCAGTGAGAGTTTCAGTGAGAGTGTCAGTGAGAGTGTCAGTGAGAGTTTCAGTGAGAGTGTCAGTTTCAGTGTGAGTGTCAGTGAGATTGTCAGTGAGAGTGTCAGTGAGAGTGTCAGTGTCAGTGAGAGTGTCAGTGAGTGTGAGTGAGAGTGTGTGTGAGAGTGTCAGTGTGAGTGTCAGTGTGAGTGTCAGTGAGAGTGTGAGTGTGAGTGTTAGTGAGAGTGGAAGTGTCAGTGAGAGTGTCAGTGAGAGTGTCAGTGAGTGTGTCAGTGAGTGTGTCAGGGAGAGTGTCAGTTAGAGTGTCAGTGTTAGTGAGAGTGTCAGTGAGAGTGTCAGTATCAGTGAGAGTGTCAGTGAGTGTGAGTGAGAGTGTGAGCGAGAGTGTCAGTGAGAGTGTCAGTGTCAGTGAGTGTCAGTGAGTGTGTCAGTGAGAGTTTCAGTGAGAGTGTCAGTGAGAGTGTCAGTGAGAGTTTCAGTGAGAGTGTCAGTTTCAGTGTGAGTGTCAGTGAGATTGTCAGTGAGAGTGTCAGTGAGAGTCTCAGTGTCAGTGAGAGTGTCAGTGAGTGTGAGTGAGAGTGTGTGTGAGAGTGTCAGTGTGAGTGTCAGTGTGAGTGTCAGTGAGAGTGTGAGTGTGAGTGTTAGTGAGAGTGTCAGTGTCAGTGAGAGTGTCAGTGAGAGTGTCAGTGAGTGTGTCAGTGAGTGTGTCAGGGAGAGTGTCAGTTAGAGTGTCAGTGTTAGTGTCAGTGAGAGTGTCAGTGTCAGTGAGAGTGTCAGTGAGTGTGAGTGAGAGTGTGAGTGAGAGTGTCAGTGAGAGTGTCAGTGTCAGTGAGAGTGTCAGTGAGAGTGTCAGTGAGTGTGTCAGTGAGTGTGTCAGTGAGTGTCAGTGAGAGTGTCAGTGTTAGTGAGAGTGTCAGTGAGAGTGTCAGTGAGAGTGTCAGTGTCAGTGAGAATGTCAGTGAGAGTGTCAGTGAGAGTGTCAGCATCAGTGAGAGTGTCAGTGTCAGTGAGAGTGTCAGTGGGAGTGTGAGTGAGAGTGTCAGTGAGAGTATCCGTTTCACTGTGAGTGTAAGTGAGAGTGTCAGTGAGAGTGTCAGTGGGTGTGAGTGAGAGTGAGTGTGAGTGAGAGTGTCAGAATCAGTGTCAGTGAGAGTGTCAGTGAGTGTGTCAGTGAGTGTGTCAGTGAGAGTGTCAGTGAGAGTGTCAGTGTCAGTGAGAGTGTCAGTGAGAGTCAGTGAGAGTGTCAGTCAGTGTCAGTGAGAGTTTCAGTGAGAGTGTCATGAGGTTCCGTGACGATTTTAACCCGTGTTTTCATCATTGTCGTAAACACATGATTTTGGTATCAGTGAACCGCAAATGATCCATTTAGTATATCCTGGTGTTTTCGCTATGCTACGAGCAAGAGCACTCCTGTTATGCAACACATTTCTGATCTACCCGTGGCATCCATCTTAGAACACGGAAGCCATTTTGTATTCCTTGCCCTCACATAGTCAATGGACACGCAATGACCTCTTTTCATTTAAGGACACGTAGGCTTTATCCGGCGATTCACCTTGCTAGTGACACGTGCACCTTAGGCCAGCAATGCTGTGGCAGCATGACTCGGCAAGAACTGCCTCCCCAGCCTGAGGCCAGTCCTGCTATACTGGTTCTCGTGTCCGTTAGCCTGATCATGATTAGGCGGCCGAAGCTGGTAACCGTGCCCATTTACGACCCACAAACATCTCTTATCCTGTCTTTCTATCTTCTGCACCTGGCTCTGCTCCTTTCCTTCTGGGTCTTTATTAGGGGGAGGTAACGAAATTTACGATGAGGCGGTCCGGGTCTTGAATGAGAAATTGACATGGGATTATGATGGAATAGTGGGAACCTCTCATTCGTAATGTTTTGACATCAGATACTGTTGACGATTCCTGTACGACGCCAAATATTTATTGTTTAAGACACGAATGTTTAGAACTGTGGTAACATGTAAAGAATTTGCCCCGAGCAGAATATTTAGTATTTAAGGAGTAACCCTCTTTGTACAAATTGAACAGGCTCCTAGACACTGCCCGTGTGCAGTTTCTGTGACTTCTGTGTCCCTGCAGTAATAAACCTTTGGTCTTTGACGCCACCATCGAGAAGCCCGTGTTTCTGTTTGTTTGTGCACCGAGACAGGTAGAACTCCGGGGTCTTCGGGTGTTATCCCTGACACCTCTGGACAGAACCAAAAAGTCCAGAACTCCAATTGGCGCCCCTCGTGGGGCGACGTCATTCGGTACCGGTCCAAAAGCCTGAAGAGTTCGAGGAGCTTCGTGTGAAGATTTCAGAGGGAGGCGCCCCACTTCATCGATCCCGGCATATCGCAAAAGTGGCCCGACGTTCTCTTCCACGAGGGTTCCCGTTCAGACGGCTGCAGTGGTCCGTTGCCTTGACCGTCGCCCTGTCTTGGACCCGAGGTGCAGTCCTTAGTACGGCGAGACGTGACGGGTTTCTCCTTGGTGACGTCTTCAGTGCCTCAGTTAAGTATTTTGTGAGGGTTGCTCCTGTTTGGATAATCCTTTTAGTTCTCAGTTCAGTTCAGTTCTGTAAGATTATCACTGGTTATTCTGGTTACGATAATCATTCTGTTCAGTTCAGGTATCGATACATTTGTCAGTTCTGGTAGGCCTAAGTTCTTGGTTCGAGTGCGCATCTTTTCTGTTTGTGTCTTGTTTGTTTTGTGTTCCGGATTATAAAATGGTAAGTCGGAAAAATTGTATGTTGTCTTGTTTTAGTTGCAACAGTGATTCCCAGTTGGAGGACTCGTGTTTGGTTCCTCCGATTGGAACTCCCCTTTATGATCTATATTGCAAGTTTGGTGTGGGCCCTATCTCTTATAACGAGGTATGGATCCACTATACAGAGAAAGATGGTGTCCTTAGTTGGCCACTACATGGTAGTTTTGAACCTGAAGTTCTCGATAATCTAGAAAGAAGGTTGTTTAAGAAGAAAGCCCGGCCGGCAATGTTTGATTCTTTCCGTTATTGGCGAAAAGAATCTAAACAGAGAGAAATTAAAAAGTTGAAGAAAGAACAGAAAGAGCAAGAGTTGACTTTAGAACAGTCTGCTAAGCAGCTGCAACTCAACGAGTCTGAGAAGGCAATGGAGGTGGCCAATAGAGAACGTAATTTAGCGATAGACAAGTGCTATCCTGCTTTGCCATCGAGTACGGCTAAGATAGTAGAGGACCCTGAAAAGGATCCCCTGTTGTCTTACTTGTTACGATCACCCCCACCGTATGCACAGGGTGCTACGGCTCCACCTATACCGAATGTTCAATTACCGGTTGCTGGACAACCTGGTGTCCCTGTTCCCGCTCCCCTGAATCAAGTTCCTGTACCTCCTGTGGTCAATGTTAATGTTCCTTTGACAACCCCTCTTCTAGGGTTGCCGGCTTCTTTACCTATGCCTGTGTCGCTCACACCTGCTAGTTCACAAGCTATTTTGCCTGCTACTCCTACTGTTCCTGATCTATCTGTTCCAACTGCTACTCTATTTACTGCTTCTGCTAATATTATGACTCCACTTTCTGTTCGTCGGAGAATCACTGATTCTGTCTCTAATATTCTATCTCCCTTCTATAAAACTCTGATTAAGACTCCTACCTCTGACTCTGTGCAGAGACGTAGTCAGCTTCCCAGTACTGATGAAAGAGGAATATTAGATTCCACTGCTCTTAGATGGGTTTCAAAAGTTGGAAGATATAATGTACAAGATGTATTAGATACATTTATGCAATGGAATGAACCGACACAACGATATGTGTTCGATGAAATGTGTTTCCTTCTACGTGAGGAATTGGAAGAGGATGACCCTGAATCAAATCTAGGAGAATTAATTAATGTTCAGAAAGAGTTTGCTGCAGGTATGATAGTCGGTCAAAATATAAAAGAAGCGATGGAACTAATTTTAAGTTATAGGAATGACCCATCCCTTCGTTCACCAAGAGAGTTAGAGAAACGTAGTACGAAACAAAATCGTCAATATCCAATGAGAGAGGTTCCACCAATTTGGCGTGAAGCTGTGCAAGCTAATGCACCGCTTGGTATTGCAGCCGCTCCGGCACAATTCCAGAGAGTATGGATACATATTCCATGGAAGCGAGCTGAAGTATTAGCAGTGAAACAGGCCTTGCCAGATCCACGTAAAAATCCTGCAGGGTACTACAAAGAGTTGGCTCAAACAGTTGACGCTTGTGTATTGAATCTTGCTGACATAGATCTGCTATTTGGTAATGTAGTACCACAACCAATTTGGGCTAAAATTCGTAAAGAGAATCATCCAGTTGCCCTAGGTGGTGATTGGGCAGCTATAATTGCAGCGGATGGTCAACAAATAGGTGGTTCTAAACCTGAACCCTTAATTGCTAATTTACCTGGTAGAATAATCGATTTAATGAAAACCTTGATGCCAGCATTGCGCGTTAACTGGGACAAATTGTCCGCGTGCAAACAAAAGAAAGACGAAAGCGTCTCCGACTTTTTCACAAGATTCGAGGAAACTTTCGTGGATCATAGTGGTCAGGATATGAGCACAGAAGGAGGCCAGAGATTATTTGTTGATAAATTTGTGCACAATCTGTTGCCAGAACTTAGTGGTAAATTAAAGAATTCTGAAAGTGCGTGGGCTGTCTCTACGACTGCGCAAATACTTGCGACTGCCCAGTACTATGAAAATAGGGATAAAGAGGAGAAAGAAAAAACAGATAAAAAGACGAAAGATTTAAAAACTAAAGTACTTTTACAGCAAGCATATCCGCCTCGCACGAATCAGACTAACATGCAGCAAGGGTCATATCAAAGAACGGATTATAATTTTCAAAGGCCACAATACCAATGGAATCAATGTGCTTATTGCAAAATGGAAGGTCATTACAAAAGTGAGTGTCCAGTTCGAACGCAAAATAATGCTGCGGCAGCTCAGAGAGGTCGTGGTAGTTCTATGCAAAACTCTAGAAGTCGAGGACGAGGTGCTATGCCTCCGCAGACGAGTGATCGCCCTTCTGATTATTTCGACCAGCGAAATGGACAATCTGCCCAACAGAATAGGTCTCCACAGTATCATGTTGAAGACTATTGTGAAGCTAGTGAGGAAGTTCAGCAAAGTGAGTACTAGGACAGCCATGGACAAAGAGAGGGAGTAGTATCAGTTCCAGTAGATCAGAGTGGGCCTTATGTCGCAGTAGCAACATCAGGTATAGTCGAACCGTTTCTGTTGGATACTGGTGCAGCAAAAAGTTCTATCATACATGCGAAACTCCCTGGCGCACCTTTGTCTGGCTCAACAAACGTTTCAGTAGGTTTTTCGGGCGCCCCTGTTCATAACCCTATTTCTGGTCCTTTGTCTATTTCTGTTGGACCCTGTCAATTGAAAGCACCCCTGATTTTGACGACAGGTTGTAACGAAAATCTGCTTGGTTTAGACTTGTTAAAACGCCTGTACGCGACATTGTACTGTTCTCCAGCAGGAGTACAGCTTACGTTGGGTAAAAGAACAATCTCTCCGATGTACTTGTCGATGGATGCGCTCCCACCAGAGCTGCGTTCACTCCCTGATACTCTTTGGGCGACTGGTCCTAATGATGTAGGTCTATTGGAAATTCCACCCTATGTAGTAACTTTGAAAGCAAATGTCAAACTTCCACGAATTCCACAATACAGAATCTCTAGTGAAGGTGAGCGTGCGCTCCTACTGATAGTACAAGATCTGATCAAGAAGGACGTAATAGAAGAAACTAGAGGTAATGTCTGTAATAGTCCTGTACTGCCTATTTTGAAACGAACTGACCCAACAAAACCTCCAGTATATAGGTTTGTAATTGATCTTAGAGAGGTTAATAAAATTGTGATTCCACAGTTTCCTGTGGTTCCAGACATTACTGCATTGTTAACGTTGATTCCTGCTACAGCAGCATGGTTTTCGGTTGTCGACTTGAAAAATGCCTTTTTCAGCATTCCGATAGCTGAAGAAAGCAGAGATATCTTCGGTTTCTCTCTAGGAGGACGAAGCTTCAGGTTTAAACGCGCTCCACAAGGCTATTGTGAAAGCCCATCCATTTACAGTCAAACATTAAAAAGCCAGTTAGATTCCTTCGTACTTCCTCCCGGTTCTGCTTTAATACAATATGTTGATGATCTATCTTCTAGTGGCTGCCGATGACAAGGAAACTTGCAAAACAGCTACAATTTCTTTATTGCATCACTTGTCAGATTTGAATCACAAGGTGTCACCTTCAAAAATGCAATACTGCTGCCAAGAAGTGACCTACCTAGGTCATCTCTTGTCAAAGGAGGGAAGGAAGTTGACCCCAGAGAGAATAAAAGCAATTACACAGATGAATGTTCCTAGCACGCAGAGAGAAGTACGTGCCTTTTTAGGTATTACCTCATATTGTAGGCAATGGATCCCAAATTTTTCTCTTTTAGCAAAACCATTGGTAGCCTTGACTGGGAAAGGTGTTCCGAGTCCGGTACCATGGTCTGCAGAATGTCAGCAGAGTTTTTCTGAATTGCGAAATGCACTGTGTTCAGCACCTGTATTGGGTACACCCGACTACAGTAAGCCATTCACGCTCTATGTCCACGAGAGAGAAGGTTGTGCATTGAGTGTTTTGACACAGAAATTTGGTGATAAACAACGCCCTTGTGCGTATTTTTCATCAACGTTAGATCCGGTAGCCAGAGCATTGCCTAGTTGCTTGAGAGCTACAGCCGCAGCTGCAGCTTCCATTCGACAATCTGCTGGTTTAGTAATGAACAACATGCTAGTGGTTATGGTTCCTCATGCTGTGGATACACTCATGAACCGAACCAAGACGCAGCACCTTACCAGTGCTAGATTATCAGGTTATGAACTGACACTGTTAGCTAGTCATATTCAGATCAAAAGATGCAATGTATTGAATCCAGCAACATTGTTGCCGACTAGCCAAGAGTCGAGTGATTCCGAACCACACGACTGTTGTTTCAAAACTGAGGAAGAAACAAAAGGACAAATTGATTTAAAAGACACTCCGTTATCAGATCCAGATGGCACGTTGTATGTTGATGGGTCTTGCTTTAAATTGGAGAATGGTGACGTGACTGCTGCCTATGCAGTAACGACTTTGAGTACGATTGTGGAGACTGCAAGAGTGAGTCAGAATTCTGCCCAGGCTGCAGAATTGATCGCGCTAACAAGAGCGTGCGTTTTAGCTAAGGGAAAGAGAGTGAATGTGTTCACAGATAGTCAGTACGCGTTCGGCGTGGCCCATAGTTTTGGCCGTTTGTGGAAAGAGAGAGGTTTCATTACGTCCCATGGGACTAAGATTCAACATGGTCAGCTAGTTAATGACTTGTTGGAATCTCTAACCTTGCCGACTGAAGTTGCGATTGTGAAATGCAGTGCTCATAAAGCAATCACGGATGATGTTGGTCGTGGGAATGCTTTTGCTGATGAGACTGCAAAACAGACAGCTAGAAATATGATGAGTAGAATGTATGTTTCAACGTCTGCAAGATGGATTTCTGAGTCTGGAATGTGTGAAGACACAGTGGAAAGCGTGAAAGAAATTCAGAAAGAGGCGACTGAGGAGGAAAAACTTGCATGGAAAGAGAGCACGGGTAAAATGGACTCGAGTGGGTGTTGGATTGACTTGTCGGAACAACAGCGTTGGATGTTGCCTGATGCGTATGTGCTTGCAGTAGTAACGATGGCACATGGAACAGCGCACATCAGTTCAAAAGGGATTTGTAAGATGTTGGCTCCGGTCTGGAAGAATGATGGGATTAGTAAGTGTGCAGAGAGAGTGGTGAGAAATTGTATGGTATGCTTGATGCATAATCCTGGCAAGGGAATCCCCACACCTGCAGGTCATTTCGCTCCTCCTTCCTGCCCCTTTGAAGTGATCCAGTTAGACTTCATTCACATGGATCGTTGTAATAACCTAAAGTACGTCCTAGTGGTAGTTTGTGCTTTCTCCAGATGGATCGAAGCATACCCGCTAAAGGACAATACTGCCTTATCCACTGCCAAAATTCTTCTTAAAGAATACTTCCCCAGATACGGAATGCCACGGATTGTATGGTCAGATAACGGAAGTGAGTTCGTAGGGAAAGTTATGCAGAGTGTGTGTGCCGGCCTAGGGATTAGACAGAAGTTTCATAGTGCGAATCATCCCCAGTCCGCGGGTTTAGTCGAGGGTTACAATGGCACCCTTAAACTGAAACTTGCTAAGATACAAGCACCACGGGTTTGTCCTGGCCAGACGCATTGCCTTTGGCTTTGCTATCAACAAGAGCAACTGTACATTCTAGAGTAGGGCTTAGTCCATATGAAATAGTTTTTGGCCGTCCTGCAAATGTTTGGGGGGTACCTAGACCAAAAGAATTCAAGCAGCTGGAATACCCAATGTTAATTGATTACCTTTTCGACTTGACTGCTAAATTGAGTCTTATTCACCAACAGGTTTTCGATGCATTGCCAAAGCCACCGGAGAGTCCAGGCCATCAGCTGAAACCGGGTGACCAGGTGGTCATTAGAAATTTTGCAAGAACGAAAAATCTTCAGCCCAGATTCATTGGCCCTTTCCAAGTCTTACTAGCAACGAGAACTGCTATTCGTGTGGCCGGAAGGAAGAACTGGATCCATACGACACACGTCAAACGTGTGCCTCTGCCACTTCCTTACGACAACTGGGTAAAGAAAGGAATCGGTGCCTCTGAAACGGAACAAGTCCCCAGGTTCATACCTTTCAGCGATGCAGAACTGATCACGGATTCACCAAATTCTGACTCTCCTCCTGAAACTGCTCTTTTGAACCCTGAACATTTGTCATCCGCACCCAACGAACATTTGCCATCTGCACCAAAAGAACATTTGCCATCTGAAAACGTGAACATTACAACGTTGGCTGAAAATACATTGTTTCCAGACCAGACAGCTCCTGCAAAACTGAGATACAATCTGCGGCCTCGCAATATGGACAAATAAAGCAGGAAACTGCCTATTTTCAGATCTGAATTTTCTATACATTGCCTCCAGCCAGGAAGTTTGCTAATACTTTGTATTGTTTCTTTTTGTTTTAAAATTGCCTTGCCGTCTGGGTAGCCGTAGGGTCGTGGCTGTGTGCCTAGTTGAATCTGCGGGGGTCAGACACAAGGTCGATCTTTCTGTTAGTTCTGGGAACTCCCAGGGCTGATAGAGGCATTTTCATCTACGTACACATCATCAGTGGTCGCGAACGGTCGTAGAAGATGGAGCTTCCTGAGCTGCAAAGAAAGAATGTAATTTATGTTCGCAGAAATAGACTGTACAGAATACTTCACAGCAAATGCTTTCTAATGCAATGTGCAGTTACATTTTTAATTGTTTTGATAACGTTGGTGGGTGGAATCGTCTTTGGTGTACATTTGATTTTTATGCCAGTAACTACAGTACCTCCCCTTGATCCTACTACTTCCACGGTTTCTTCTATGCATTCTTTTCACTCATTTCCTGAACACGAACAAGCTCGACGCTCAGAATTTATTAACAATACATTTGTACAGCTCTTGCATCAACACCAACTGGTAGTTAATACTACAGACTGCTGGGTGTGTGGCTTGATACCTCACACTATGGATAAAGGCATTCCCTATCTAGTCTTGCCTTTTAGCTACAATGGATCATTTCAGGCCTTTCAGACCATTTTTTCATATGCCCTTGAGACCTATCCTCCGCGTCCACCACGGTCCACTAAATACAACTCAGCCAACAAAGCTTTAGTCCAGGGAATTATTGACATGATTAAAGACGTCAATAATACTCCATCTTACCCTAGAGATGAATTACGGGTGTATTTGAGTTGGAACTCTACAGAGTATCGCCTTAGTTTGGGAGAAAGCAAGCGTAAAAGCTCCACTTCAGTTTGGGTCGTGCCTCACCGAGGTCAGGTCTGTTTGCAAGGAAATGGGAGAAATCTGAGAGCTCAGCTAGGGAGGAGTGAGTGCGTTGAGACTTACGTATTTCCGTCTAACTCCTCCCCTGCCTTTCTGACTGCTAGGGGTACCTACTTCATCTGTCAGGACAGAGCATATACATGGCTGCCTGCTGACTTTTCAGGTTCATGTTATATTGCTCGATTGTTACCTCCGACATACACTGCTTCTTCAGATTATCACAAGACCAGAGTAGCAAGAGGTGTCTTCAGCAAGGAAGATACCGCTGGTCAGGAAGCTGGAGACTTCTTCAAAGGTTTCCTTCCGTTTTGGGGGCCTATGGCCAATAGTAGAAATCTACGTCAACTAACACGGGTAGTTGAATCTACTATTACAGAAACGGCTGGTGCCCTTAGTAACTTAACAGCTGAGTTTCAGGCGGATCGTCTCATGACGTTGCAGAACCGAATGGTTCTAGACGTAATACTTGCAGATCGAGGTGGGGTATGCAGAATGATCCAATCGAGCTGCTGTGTTTTTATTCCCAATAATGCACCGACTGTCTATGAAGCGATCTCTAAGCTACACAAGATTTCCGACTCTATACACGTAGACAAGGGAAACTGGTCCTTCATGGAGTGGTTTTGGACTCTGGTATCAGCGTGGGGATGGAAGGTTCTGATGGTCATTGGTGTCATCCTAGTATTTCTGTTCTCGTGCTGCCTTATTATCCAATGTGGTCCCGCTTTGTGTAGTCTCTGTGTTACAACCTGTTTCAGAAAACCACCTGCATTAGGAGAAAAGGCACGAGACAGGATGATGATGCAACAACATGTTGCTGACCTAATGAGCATAGAGTTAGACTCTGACATAGACTGAGTAATTGCCTATGTAAGGGCAAAAGGAGGGTCTGAGGTTCCGTGACGATTTTAACCTGTGTTTTCATCATTGTCGTAAACACATGATTTTGGTATCAGTGAACCGCAAATGATCCATTTAGTATATCCTGGTGTTTTCGCTATGCTACGAGCAAGAGCACTCCTGTTATGCAACACATTTCTGATCTACCCGTGGCATCCATCTTAGAACACGGAAGCCATTTTGTATTCCTTGCCCTCACATAGTCAATGGACACGCAATGACCTCTTTTCATTTAAGGACACGTAGGCTTTATCCGGCGATTCACCTTGCTAGTGACACGTGCACCTTAGGCCAGCAATGCTGTGGCAGCATGACTCGGCAAGAACTGCCTCCCCAGCCTGAGGCCAGTCCTGCTATACTGGTTCTCGTGTCCGTTAGCCTGATCATGATTAGGCGGCCGAAGCTGGTAACCGTGCCCATTTACGACCCACAAACATCTCTTATCCTGTCTTTCTATCTTCTGCACCTGGCTCTGCTCCTTTCCTTCTGGGCCTTTATTAGGGGGAGGTAACGAAATTTACGATGAGGCGGTCCGGGTCTTGAATGAGAAATTGACATGGGATTATGATGGAATAGTGGGAACCTCTCATTCGTAATGTTTTGACATCAGATACTGTTGACGATTCCTGTACGACGCCAAATATTTATTGTTTAAGACACGAATGTTTAGAACTGTGGTAACATGTAAAGAATTTGCCCCGAGCAGAATATTTAGTATTTAAGGAGTAACCCTCTTTGTACAAATTGAACAGGCTCCTAGACACTGCCCGTGTGCAGTTTCTGTGACTTCTGTGTCCCTGCAGTAATAAACCTTTGGTCTTTGACGCCACCATCGAGAAGCCCGTGTTTCTGTTTGTTTGTGCACCGAGACAGGTAGAACTCCGGGGTCTTCAGGTGTTATCCCTGACACCTCTGGACAGAACCAAAAAGTCCAGAACTCCAATCAGTGTCAGTGAGAGTGTCAGTTTCAGTGTGAGTGTCAGTGAGATTGTCAGTGAGATTGTCAGTGAGAGTGTCAGTGAGAGTGTCAGTGAGTGTCAGTGAGAGTGTCAGTGAGAGTGTCAGTGAGAGTGTGAGTGAGAGTGTGAGTGTGAGTGTCAGTGAGAGTGTCAGTGTCAGTGAGTGTCAGTGAGAGTGTCAGTGAGAGTGTCAGTGAGAGTGTCAGTGAGTGTCAGTGAGAGTGTCAGTGAGAGTGTCAGTGAAAGTGTCAGTGAGAGTGTCAGTGAGTGTGTCAGTGTCAGTGAGAGTGTCAGTGAGAGTGTCAGTGAGAGTGAGAGTGAGAGTGTCAGTGAGAGTGTCAGTGTCAGTGAGAATGTAAGTGAGATTGTCGATGAGATTGTCAGTGAGAGTGTCAGTGAGTGTCAGTGAGAGTGTCAGTGACAGTGAGAGTGTCAGTGAGAGTGTCAGTGAGAGTGTCAGTGAGAGTCAGTGAGAGTGTCAGTGAGTGTCAGTGAGAGTTTCAGTGAGAGTGTCAGTGTCAGTGAGAGTGAGAGTGTCAGTGACAGTGAGAGTGTCAGTGAGAGTGTCAGTGAGAGTGTCAGTGAGAGTCAGTGAGAGTGTCAGTGAGTGTCAGTGAGAGTTTCAGTGAGAGTGTCAGTGTCAGTGAGAGTGAGAGTGTCAGTGGGAGTGTCTGTGAGAGTGTCAGTGGGACTGTCAGTGAGAGTGTCAGTGAGTGTTAGTGAGAGTGTCAGTGAGTGTCAGAGAGTGTGTCAGTGAGAGTGTCAGTGAGAGTTTCAGAGAGAGTGTCAGTGTCCATGAGTGTCAGTGAGAGTGTCAGTTTTAGTGTGAGTGTCAGTGAGAGTGTCAGTGAGAGTGTCAGTGAGAATGTCATTGAGTGTCAGTTAGAGTGTCAGTGAGAGTGTCAGTGAGATTGTCAGTGTCAGTGAGAGTTTCAGTGTCAGTGAGAGTGTCAGTTGAAAGTGTCAGTGAGAGTGTCAGTTTTAGTGTGAGTGTCAGTGAGAGTGTCAGCAAGTTTCAGTGAGAGTGTCAGTGAGTGTCAGTCAGAGTGTCAGTGAGTGTCAGTGAGTGTCATTGAGTGTGTCCGTGAGAGTTTCAGTGTCAGTGAGAGTATCAGTGAGAGTGTCAGTGGGTGTCAGTGAGAGTGTCGGTGTCAGTGAGTGTGTCAGTGAGTGTGTCAGTGAGAGTGTCAGTGTCAGTGAGCGTGTCAGTGAGTGTCAGTGAGAGTCCTTGAGTGTCAGTGAGAGTGTCAGTGAGAGTGTCAGTGTCAGTGAGTGTCCGTGAGAGTGTCAGTGTCAGAGAGAGTGTCAGTGAGAGTGTCAGTGAGAGTGTCAGTGAGAGTGTCAGTGAGATTGTCAGTGTCAGTGAGAGTTTCAGTGAGAGTGTCAGTGTCAGTGAGAGTGTCAGTGTCAGTGAGAGTGTCAGTTGAAAGTGTCAGTGAGAGTGTCAGTGTCAGTGAGAGTGTCAGTGAGTGTGAGTGAGAGTGTGAGTGAGAGTGAGAGTGTCAGTGAGGTTGTCAGTAAGTGTGTCAGTGAGTGTGTCAGTGAGAGTGTCAGTGTCAATGACAGTGTCAGTGAAAGTGTCAGTGAGAGTGTCAGTGAGTGTCAGTGAGAGTGTCGGTGAGTGTCAGTGTCAATGACAGTGTCAGTGAAAGTGTCAGTGAGAGTGTCAGTGAGTGTCAGTGAGAGTGTCGGTGAGTGTCAGTGAGAGTGTAAGTGAATGTCAGTATCAGTGAGAGTGTCAGTGAGAGTGTCAGTGTTAGTGAGAGTGTCAGTGAGTGTGTCAATGAGAGTGTCAATGTCAGTGAGAGTGTCAGTGAGAGTGCCAGTAAGTGTCAGTGAGAGTGTCAGTGAGAGTGTCGATGAGATTGTCAGTGAGAGTGTCAGTGAGAGTGAGAGTGTCAGTGAGTGTCAGTGAGAGTTTCAGTGAGAGTGTCAGTGTCAGTGAGAGTGTCAGTGAGAGGGTCAGTTTCAGTGTGAGTGTCAGTGAGATTGTCAGTGAGATTGTCAGTGAGAGTGTCAGTGAGAGTGTCAGTGAGTGTCAGTGAGAGTGTCAGTGAGAGTGTCAGTGAGAGTGTCAGTGAGAGTGTCAGTGAGTGTCAGTGAGTGTCAGTGAGAGTGTCAGTGAGAGTGTCAGTGAAAGTGTCAGTGAGAGTGTCAGTGAGTGTGTCAGTGTCAGTGAGAGTGCCAGTGAGAGTGAGAGTGAGAGTGTCAGTGAGAGTGTCAGTGTCAGTGAGAATGTAAGTGAGAGTGTCGATGAGATTGTCAGTGAGAGTGTCAGTGTCAGTGAGTGTCAGTGAGAGTGTCAGTGACAGTGAGAGTGTCAGTGAGAGTGTCAGTGAGAGTGTGAGTGAGAGTGTCAGTGAGAGTCAATGAGAGTGTCAGTGAGTGTCAGTGAGAGTTTCAGTGAGAGTGTCAGTGTCAGTGAGAGTGAGAGTGTCAGTGGGAGTGTCTGTGAGAGTGTCAGTGGGACTGTCAGTGAGAGTGTCAGTGAGTGTTAGTGAGAGTGTCAGTGAGTGTCAGAGAGTGTGTCAGTGAGAGTGTCAGTGAGAGTTTCAGAGAGAGTGTCAGTGTCCATGAGAGTGTCAGTGTCAGTGAGAGTGTCAGTGTCAGTGAGAGTGTCAGTTGAAAGTGTCAGTGAGAGTGCCAGTGAGAGTGTCAGCAAGTTTCAGTGAGTGTCAGTGAGTGTCAGTGAGAGTGTCAGTGAGTGTCAGTGAGTGTCATTGAGAGTTTCAGTGAGAGTGTCAGTGTCAGTGATAGTGTCAGTGAGTGTCAGTGAGAGTGAGTGAGAGTGTCAGCGAGAGTGTTCGTGAGAGTTTCAGTGTCAGTGAGAGTATCAGTGAGAGTGTCAGTGAGTGTCAGTGAGAGTGTCGGTGTCAGTGAGTGTGTCAGTGAGAGTGTCAGTGTCAGTGAGAGTGTCAGTGAGTGTCAGTGAGAGTCCTTGAGTGTCAGTGAGAGTGTCAGTGAGAGTGTCAGTGTCAGTGAGTGTCCGTGAGAGTGTCAGTGTCAGAGAGAATGTCTGTGAGAGTGTCAGTGAGAGTGTCAGTGAGAGTGTCAGTGAGAGTGTCAGTGAGATTGTCAGTGTCAGTGAGAGTTTCAGTGAGAGTGTCAGTGTCAGTGAGAGTGTCAGTGTCAGTGAGAGTGTCAGTTGAAAGTGTCAGTGAGAGTGTCAGTGTCAGTGAGAGTGTCAATGAGTGTGAGTGAGAGTGTAAGTGAGAGTATCAGTGTCAGTGGGAGTGTCAGTGAGGTTGTCAGTAAGTGTGTCAGTGAGTGTGTCAGTGAGAGTGTCAGTGTCAATGACAGTGTCAGTGAAAGTGTCAGTGAGAGTGTCAGTGAGAGTGTCAGTGAGTGTCAGTGAGAGTGTCGGTGAGTGTCAGTGAGAGTGTAAGTGAATGTCAGTATCAGTGAGAATGTCAGTGAGCGTGTCAGTGAGAGTGTCAGTGTTAGTGAGAGTGTCAGTGAGTGTGTCAATGAGAGTGTCAGTGTCAGTGAGAGTGTCAGTGAGAGTGCCAGTGAAAGTGTCAGTGAGAGTGTCAGTGAGAGTGTTGATGAGATTGTCAGTGAGAGTGTCAGTGTCTGAGAGAGTGTCAGTGAGAGTGTCAGTTAGAGTGTCAGTGAGAGTGTCAGTTTCAATTTGAGTGTCAGTGAGAGTGTCAGTGAGAGTGACAGTGAGGGTGTCAGTGAGAGTGTCAGTGAGTGAGAGTGTGAGTGTCAGTGGAAGTGTCAGTGAGTGTCAGTGAGAGTGTCAGTGGGAGTGTAAGTGAGAGTGTCAGTGGGACTGTCAGTGAGAGTGTCAGTGAGTGTCAGTGAGAGTGTCAGTGAGTGTCAGGGAGTGTGTCAGTGAGAGTGTCAGTGAGAGTTTCAGTGAGAGTGTCAGTGTCTGTGAGTGTCAGTGAGAGTGTCAGTTTTAGTGAGAGTGTCAATGTCAGTGAGAATGTCAGTGAGAGTGCAGTGAGAGTGTCAGTGAGTGTGTCAGTGAGTGTGTCAGTGAGAGTGTCAGTGAGAGTGTCAGTGAGAGTGTCAGTGAGAGTGTGAGAGTATCAGTGAGAGTGTCAGTGAAAGTGTCAGTGAGAGTGTCAGTGAGAGTGTCAGTAAGAGTCAGTGAGTGTCAGTGAGTGTCAGTGAGTGTCAGTGAGTGTCAGTGAGTGTCAGTGAGTGTGTCAGTGAGTTTCAGTGTGAGTGTCAGTGAGAGTGTTAGTTTCAGTGTGAGTGTCAGTGAGAGTGTCAGTAAGTGTCAGTGAGAGTGTCAGTGTCAGTGAGAGTGTCAGTGAGTGTGAGTGAGAGTGTGAGTGAGAGTGTCAGTGTCAGTGAGAGTGTCAGTGAGGTTGTCAGTAAGTGTGTCAGTGAGTGTGTCAGTGAGAGTGTCAGTGTCAATGACAGTGTCAGTGAAAGTGTCAGTGAGAGTGTCAGTGAGTGTCAGTGAGAGTGTCGGTGAGTGTCAGTGAGAGTGTAAGTGAATGTCAGTATCAGTGAGAGTGTCAGTGTCAGTGAGACTGTCAGTGTCAATGAGAGTGTCAGTGAGAGTGTCAGCAAGTGTCAGTGAGAGTGTCAGTGTCAGTGAGAGTGTCAGTGTCAGTGAGAGTGTCGATGAGATTGTCAGTGAGAGTGTCAGTGAGAGTGTCAGTGAGAGTGTCAGTGTCAGCGAAAGTGTCATTGAGAGTGGCAGTGAGTGTCATTGAGAGTGTCAGTCTCAGTGAGAGTGTCGATGAGATTGTCAGTGAGAGTGTCAGTGTCAGTGAGAGTGTCAGTGAGAGTGTCAGTGTCAGTGTCAGTGAGAATGTCAGTGAGAGTGTCAGTGAGAGTGTCAGCATTGGTGAGAGTGTCAGTGTAAGTGAGAGTCTCAGTGAGAGTGTCACTGGGTGTGAGTGAGAGTGAGTGTGAGTGAGAGTGTCAGAATCAGTGTCAGTGAGAGTGTCAGTGAGTGTGTCAGTGAGTGTGTCAGTGAGTGTGTCAGTGAGAGTGTCAGTGAGAGTGTCAGTGTCAGTGAGAGTGTCAGTGAGAGTCAGTGAGAGTGTCAGTGAGTGTCAGTGATAGTTTCAGTGAGAGTGTCAGTGTCAGTGAGAGTGTCAGTGAGAGTTTCAGTGTGAGTGTCAGTGAGATTGTCAGTGAGATTGTCAGTGAGAGTGTCAGTGAGAGTGTCAGTGAGTGTCAGTGAGAGTGTCAGTGAGAGTGTCAGTGAGAGTGTGAGTGAGAGTGTGAGTGTCAGTGAGAGTGTCAGTGTCAGTGAGTGTCAGTGAGAGTGTCAGTGAGAGTGTCAGTGAGTGTCAGTGAGAGTGTCAGTGAAAGTGTCAGTGAGAGTGTCAGTGAGAGTGTCAGTGAGAGTGTCAGTGTCAGTGAGTGTCAGTGAGAGTGTCAGTGAGAGTGTCAGTGAGTGTCAGAGAGTATCAGTGAGAGTGTCAGTGAGAGTGTCAGTGAGAGTGTCAGTGAGTGTCAGTGAGAGTGTCAGTGAGTGTCAGTGAGTGTCAGTGAGAGTGTTAGTGAGTGTCATTGAGAGTGTCAGTGAGTGTCAGTGAGTGTCAGTGTCAGTAAAAGTGTCAGTGAGAGTCAGTGAGAGTGTCAGTGAGAGTGAGAGTGAGAGTGTCAGTGAGAGTGTCAATGAGTGTCAGTGCGAGTTTCAGTGTCAGTGAGAATGTCAGTGAGAGTGTCGATGAGATTGTCAGTGAGAGTGTCAGTGTCAGTGAGTGTCAGTGAGAGTGTCCGTGTTAGTGAGAGTGTCAGTGAGAGTGTCAGTGAGAGTGTCAGTGTCAGTGGGAGTGTAAGTGAGTGTCAGTGAGAGTGTCAGTGAGAGTGTCGATGAGATTGTCAGTGAGAGTGTCAGCGTCAGTGAGTGTCAGTGAGAGTGTCAGTGTTAGTGAGAGTGTCAGTGAGAGTGTCAGTGAGAGTGTCAGTGTCAGTGTCAGTGTCAGTGAGTGTCAGTGAGAGTGTCAGTGTCAGTGAGAATGTCAGTGAGTGTCGATGAGATTGTCAGTGAGAGTGTCAGTGTCAGTGAGTGTCAGTGAGAGTGTCAGTGAGAGTGTCAGTGTCAGTGAGAGTGTCAGTGAGAGTGTCGATGAGATTGTCAGTGAGAGTGTCAGTGTCTGAGAGAGTGTCAGTGAGAGTGTCAGTTAGAGTGTCAGTGAGAGTGTCAGTTTCAATTTGAGTGTCAGTGAGAGTGTCAGTGAGAGTGACAGTGAGGGTGTCAGTGAGAGTGTCAGTGAGTGTCAGTGAGAGTTTCAGTGAGAGTGTCAGTGTCAGTGAGAGTGAGTGTCAGTGGGAGTGTCTGTGAGAGTGTCAGTGGGACTGTCAGTGAGAGTGTCAGTGAGTGTTAGTGACAGTGTCAGTGAGTGTCAGAGAGTGTGTCAGTGAGAGTGTCAGTGAGAGTTTCAGAGAGAGTGTCAGTGTCCATGAGTGTCAGTGAGAGTGTCAGTTTTAGTGTGAGTGTCAGTGAGAGTGTCAGTGAGAGTGTCAGTGAGTGTCAGTGAGAATGTCATTGAGTGTCAGTTAGAGTGTCAGTGAGAGTGTCAGTGAGATTGTCAGTGTCAGTGAGAGTTTCAGTGAGAGTGTCAGTGTCAGTGAGAGTGTCAGTGTCAGTGAGAGTGTCAGTTGAAAGTGTCAGTGAGAGTGCCAGTGAGAGTGTCAGCGAGTTTCAGTGAGAGTGTCAGTGAGTGTCAGTGAGAGTGTCAGTGAGTGTCAGTGAAAGTTTCAGTGAGAGTGTCAGTGTCAGTGATAGTGTTAGTGAGTGTCAGTGAGAGTGAGTGAGAGTGTCAGTGAGAGTGTCCGTGAGAGTTTCAGTGTCAGTGAGAGTATCAGTGAGAGTGTAAGTGAGTGTCAGTGAAAGTGTCAGTGAGTGTCAGTGAGAGTGTCAGTGAGTGTCAGTGAGTGTCTGTTAGAAAGGCGACCCCGGGGGAGGCAGAAGATGTCTGCCGGACCACCCCTAGGTCCACCTCTCCGTCGAGACGTAGCCAAGCGTTACCGAGAGGCCTCCTGGATGAGGGCCCTCTCCTAGGATCGTACAGCAGAGTAATCACAATACTACAAACGGACACCACACAGGAGGTCAAGTTCTCAAGCTTTTATAAGTAATAAAGGTTGCGGGTTCTTGGCAGTATATACAGGCGGATCGAGGGATCCGTAAAGTCTCGAAAAGGGGGGTAAGGTAGCGGGACAGTCTAGCTTCTGGGCGGAGGAAGGGATACCCTGCGCACAGCTCTCAATCCTCGAGCTGGGGGGGTTCCGAGAGGTTCGAGCCGCGGCAGCGCCAGCAGGCTTACAAATGGTTTCAGCAAGGTAGGCCGCGGCAGCGCCAGCAGGCTCTCAGATGGTTCAGCAAGGTAGGCCGCGGCAGCGCCAGCAGGCTCTCGGATGGTTCAGCAAGATAGGCCGCGGCAGCGCCAGCAGGCTCTCAGATGGTTCAGCAAGGTAGGCCGCGGCAGCGCCAGCAGGCTCTCGGATGGTTCAGCAAGGTAGGCCGCGGCAGCGCCAGCAGGCTCTCAGATGGTTCAGGTTACCGGAGATGAGTTCGTCTGGTGTCGGCCGTGACAGCGTCAGCAGGGCTTCCAGTCCAGGATACAACTGGCGTCCTACTCCAGGGCTGGCCCAGATATAGGATGGAGGTCCTTTGATGTCCGGACCCTCTCGCCTGGGGGGTCAGAGGGGCCGGGATGATGGTGTCCAGACACCCAGCAGGGGGGTGGAGCCAGCGCCCAGGGAGGCCGGAGGGCGATCGATACCAGGCGTCCGGGGACGGCTGGAGGGCCATCGAAACCCCTCTCCCTCCGGGATCTGTCGAGTGGCCACTCGACCACCTGGGTGGATCTTGGTGCCTCGATGTCGGGGCTTCGCTGGGGTCTGGGCCTGGGCCGAGGCCACGTGGTCGTGACGTGGGGGACCCAAGATGGAGTCGGGCACGGCCTCGTGCTTAGGTCGTGATGGGCCTACGCTGGAGCCAGGCCGGGGATGGGGATCCGGGATGATAGCCGGATCTGTGGTGTTGGGGCATGCGGGGTCGGGCCGAAGGGGCCGCCCGAGGTCCGGAGGAGGGCTGATGTCGTCCTGGGCCCGCCATGCGGGAGGGGTAGGACCACGCCATGAGGCCGGGTCCAACACGCGTCCCCCCCAGCTGAAGGCAGGGGAGAGTCACCCATCTTCTTGGGGGTTCTCCTCGCCGAGGCGGAAGAATCTGGACAGGCCGTCAGCATTGGCGTGGTCGTTGCCGGGGCGATGCTCCACAGTGAAGTCCATCCCCTGCAGAGAAATGGACCAGCGCAGCAGTTTCGGGTTTTCTCCCCGCATCTGCATCAACCAACGCAGGGGCTGGTGGTCGGTCTGGACTCGGAAGTGGGTGCCGAAGAGGTAGGGCCGGAGCTTCTTGAGTGCCCACACCACGGCAAAGGCTTCCCTCTCGATGGTGCTCCACCGCTGTTCTCTAGCCAGCAGCCGCCGGCTGATGAAGGCCACAGGCCGGTCGATTCCTTCGGGGTTAACTTGGGACAGGACCGCCCCGATGCCGTGCTCCGAGGCGTCGGTTTGGACTATAAACTCTGCTGTAGTCGGGGGCCTGGAGCACAGGGGCGGTGCACATGGCAGTCTTTAAAGTCTCAAAGGCTGTTTGGCACGCAGGGGTCCAGTGCACCTTCTGGGGTAATTTCTTTGAGGTCAGTTCTGTGAGGGGCCCCACAATGCTCCCGTAGTCTTTTATAAATCGCCAATAGTATCCGGTGAGCCCCAGGAAGGCTCGGACGGCGGTCTGGGTGACTGGGGGCTCCCAGTCCCGGATGGCGTCTATCTTTGGTTGGAGGGGAGCTACTTGGCCGCTCCCCACTTGGTGTCCCAGATAGGTCACTGACCCTTGGCCTATCTGGCATTTGCTGGCTTTGATGGTTAGTCCGGCCTGCCGGAGGGCCGTCAGGACCTTCCAGAGGTGGGTCAGGTGCGCATCCCACTGAAGGCTGTACACCGCAATGTCATCTAGATAGGCGGCGCTGTATTCCTCTAGTCCGGCCAGCACCTGGTTCACTAGTCTCTGGAAGGTGGCCGGCGCATTTTTCATGCCGAAGGGCATCACTTTGAAGTGATAGTGGCCATCAGGGGTCGAGAAGGCCGATCGCTCTTGTGCACCAGGGGTAAGGCCGATCTGCCAATACCCCGCCGTGAGATCGAAGGTGCTGAGGTATTTGGCGGCCCCTAGGCGATCGATCAGTTCATCCGCCCTGGGGATGGGATGGGCGTCGGTCCTGGTGACTGCATTCAGTCCCCTGTAGTCAACACAGAACCGGAGCTCTGGAGCGGTTCCGGGGGAGGCGGCTTTAGGGACCAGGACAACGGGACTGGCCCAGGTACTGTTGGAGGGCTCGACTACCCCCAGGGCCAACATTTTGGCCACTTCCGATTGGATGCAGGCCCGAACCCGGTCGGGCACTCGGAAAGCTCGGTGTTTTACAGGTGGGCTGTCTCCGGTATCCACATCGTGGACACACCACCGGGTGACCCCCGGCGTGAGGGAAAACAGATCCGCAAACTGCCCCAGCAGCTTCCGGCAGTCTTGTTGCTGCTCTGGGGTCAGGGTAGGGGAGAGCCGGACCCCTTCGAAGGAGCCGTCTTTCTCGGTGGTGCTGAGGAGATCTGGTAGTGGCTCGGAGTCGTCTTCAGCTCCGTCATCGGTCGCCAGCAGCAGACTCAGTTCAGTGCGTGCAAAGTGCGGCTTGAGCCGGTTAGCGTGTAGAACCCGGAGGGGGTTCCTGGGGGACTCCATGTCTACCAGGTAGGTGACGGGGCTCTTGCGCTCCACCACTTTGAAGGGCCCCGTCCATTTGTCTTGGAGGGCACACGGTTCAACCGGGGACATGACCCAGACTCGCTGGCCCGGCTCGAACTCGATGGACGAGGCGTTCTGGTCATACCAGCGTTTCATCTCCTCTTGACTAGCCTCCAGGTTGGCCTCGGCAAGTTCTCGGAACTTCCGAGTCTGATTGCGGAGTGTCAGGAGGTACCGGTAGACATCCGGTGGGGCATCTCGAACGGCTGTCTCCCAGCCTTCCTTGACCATGCTGAGGGGGCCTCGAACCGGGTGTCCGTACAAGAGTTCAAAAGGGCTGAACCCCAGGGATTTCTGGGGTACCTCTCGGTAGGCGAACAGGAGGCAGGGCAGCAGGACATCCCATTTGCGCCGGAGGGGCTCTTCTAGGCCCTTGATCATCCCCTTCAGTGTTCTGTTAAATCGTTCCACTAGTCCATTTCCTTGGGGATGATACGGGGTGGTGAACTTGTAGGCGACCCCGCACTGTTGCCATAGGGATCGCATATGCTTCGAGATAAAGTTGGAGCCCCGATCACTCACGACTTCTCGGGGGAAGCCGATTCGGGAGAAGATGCTCATGAGGGCTCGGCCCACCACGGGGGCCGTGATGGTTCGGAGGGGGATGGCCTCCGGATAGCGGGTGGCATGGTCAACCAGGACGAGGATGAAGCGGTGCCCCTGCGAGGTGCGAGGGTCCAGGGGCCCTACGATGTCTATTCCTACTCGCTCAAAGGGGGTGGTCACCACGGGGAACGGCTGGAGCGGGGCTTTGACTTTCTCCCCGCTCTTCCCGCTGGCTTGACAGGTCGGGCAGGTTCGGCAGTGGTTATGCACATCGGTGCGCATTCTTGGCCAGTAGAAATGGGTCACCAGGCGGCTGTAAGTTTTGTCCTGCCCCAGGTGCCCGGCGAGGGGCACATCATGTGCTAAGTTCAGGAGGATGTCTCTGAATCGGAGGGGTACGACCAGTACCCGGCCGGCCCCTAGCTCAGCAATCTTCTGCTCACTGTAGAGGAGGTCGTTGTCCCAATAGACCCAGTGGGACCCCGTGGGGTCTCCAGCGGCTTGAGTAGCGGCTTGCTGTCGAATCCCCTCGAGGGAGGGGCAGGTTTTCTGTTCCTGCCAGAACTGTTCGCGGGTGGGGCCACCTTCTTGGCGCCATTGAGCGAGTTCTGGGAGGTGGTTGAGCTCGGTGAGATCTTCTTGGTCGGGCCCTTGGGGGCCGTGTTCGGGGTCGGCGTCCTCGGGGACGACGGGTGGCGGAGGTGCGGGCCACTCTGGTTCCTCGGTCGGAGCTCCCCCCGCTGGGGTGGAGGCTCGGGCGGACATGGAGCGGGTGGTCGCACAGACCCATTCGGGAAGGCCTAGCATCCCCAGGTGCTCTCTTCGTTCGACGCCAGCCCATGGGGAACTTTCCAGGTCGTTCCCAAGGAGGCAGTCCACGGGGGCATCGTCGCGGACAGTCACTTTCAGCATGCCCAACACTCCTCCCCACTCGAAGGGGATGCGGGCCATCTGGCACAAAGTCTCTGAGTTATCTGCGGACCGGACTGGGCACAGGACGTTAGGAAGGATCTGTTCTGGGGTCACCAGATGGCAGCGGACCGCTGTCACGCTGGCTCCGGTGTCACGGAGGGCTTCGGTCCGGCGACCATTGATGGTGACCCACTGGCGGTATTTCTGGGTGTTGCCGGGGATCGGACCTCGCGGGATCAGGTCGTGGGTACCCAGGCATGCTAAGGTCATGGCGGCGGGCTCCCACTCGGCCTGTTCGTGGTCGTCGTCCTCTTCCTCACTTCTTTCTTCACCCAGGGCAGCTGCCGCGATCTGGCGGGCTGGGGGCCCGGTGGTGCCGGGTCGCTGGTTCATCGGGCAGAGGGGGTCATTCGCATAATGACCTTGTCGCTGGCACCTATGACACGTAACGTTTGGGCGGGGCCCCGGTCTGGCTGGGGGGCCCCCTCTCTGGCCCAGGGATGGCGACGTGGAAGTAGGGGAGGACCCCTGGGGGGCGTCCCGTCCCCGGCTCTGGCCTACTCCGCCGCCTCGTGGTCGGTGGTTCCCCGGGGATCCCCGGCCGTAGTCTCCCATCGTGCTCCGGGGAACTCGGGTGCTCGCCCATCGATCCGCCTCGACAGCGAGTTTTCGTGGCTCAGTCAATTTGCTGTCGAGGAGGTGCTGCCGGAGTTCGACGAAACAGTTATTGGACAGATGTTCCCATAGAATGAGGTCGACCAACTTCTGGTAGGTGGTGACCTGGCAGCCTCTGATCCACCCCTCGAAGGCTCTGCTGTAAAAGTTCACGTATTCCACCCAAGTGGTACCGGGGATTTTTTTTGCAGTCTCGGAATCGCTGCCGGTACATCTCGGGGGTGAGTCCGTAGCGAGTGAGGAGGGCGGTCTTCATGTGCTCGTACGAGGTCATCTCGGTATCAGGGAGTTCCAGCAGGGCGTCTCTCCCTTCGTTGATAAACTTCCCCCACAGGCCAGCGCCCCAGTCCTTGAGGGGTACTCGATGAGCGGTCATGGCGACCTCGTAGGCTTTGAACCACTGTTGGATGTCGTCGTTCTTATAGTACTCCTTGACGACATCCTTGGGTATGTGCACCTTCGTGTCCACCGGCGGGGGTGAGGTCTTACCCCCGGCGATGGCAGACTCGTTTGCCTTGGCTTTAAGTTCCATTTCTTTGAGGACGCGCTCGTGCTCGAGCATGAGTTTTTTCTCCTCGAGGGCTAGCTTCCGTTCTGCCAGTTGGATTTCTCCTTCTTGTCGGAGTCGAGCCAGATCCAACTCGTGGAGCCGGTTCCTCTCTCGTTCTCGGGCGTCTTCGTGGGAGAGGCCCGTGTTTGGGGTTGCGGGTCTCCCTCCCGCTGGGTTCACCTCAGCCTCCGGGCCTCCGTTCGGGCCCGGGTTATCTTCACTCGGAGGTGGCGCCTCACCGGCGTCCACCCAGACCTGTAGGGCCGATTTAAAGTCTTCTTTGGTGCTTAAGCCAGTGGTAGCGATGCCCAGTTCTTTGCAGAATTGCTTTAGCTCCTTGTGACTGTAGTCTTCCATTTTCTCTTTCTGGAATTCTGTGCTCATGGTCACAGTGGGTTTTTCTTGGTAGCGAGTGAATCACTCTCTGTACGATCTGCGTGGGCTCGGATCCCGGCGCTTGCCACCAATGTTAGAAAGGCGACCCCGGGGGAGGCAGAAGATGTCTGCCGGACCACCCCTAGGTCCACCTCTCCGTCGAGACGTAGCCGAGCGTTACCGAGAGGCCTCCTGGATGAGGGCCCTCCCCTAGGATCGTACAGCAGAGTAATCACAATACTACAAACGGACACCACACAGGAGGTCAAGTTCTCAAGCTTTTATAAGTAATAAAGGTTGCGGGTTCTTGGCAGTATATACAGGCGGTTCGAGGGATCCGTAAAGTCTCGAAAAGGGGGGTAAGGTAGCGGGACAGTCTAGCTTCTGGGCGGAGGAAGGGATACCCTGCGCACAGCTCTTAATCCTCGAGCTGGGGGGGTTCCGAGAGGTTCGACCAGCGGCAGCGCCAGCAGGCTTACAAATGGTTTCAGCAAGGTAGGCCGCGGCAGCGCCAGCACGCTCTCACATGGTTCAGCAAGGTAGGCCGCGGCAGCGCCAGCAGGCTCTCGGATGGTTCAGCAAGGTAGGCCGCGGCAGCGCCAGCAGGCTCTAAGATGGTTCAGCAAGGTAGGCCGCGGCAGCGCCAGCAGGCTCTCGGATGGTTCAGCAAGGTAGGCCGCGGCAGCGCCAGCAGGCTCTCAGATGGTTCAGGTTACCGGAGATGAGTTCGTCTGGTGTCGGCCGTGACAGCGTCAGCAGGGCTTCCAGTCCAGGATACAACTGGCGTCCTACTCCGGGGCTGGCCCAGATATAGGATGGAGGTCCTTTGATGTCCGGACCCTCTCGCCTGGGGGTCAGAGGGGCCGGGATGATGGTGTCCAGACACCCAGCAGGGGGGTGGAGCCAGCGCCCAGGGAGGCCGGAGGGCGATCGATACCAGGCGTCCGGGGACGGCTGGAGGGCCATCGAAACCCCTCTCCCTCCGGGATCTGTCGAGTGGCCACTCGACCACCTGGGTGGATCTTGGTGCCTCGATGTCGGGGCTTCGCTGGGGTCTGGGCCTGGGCCGAGGCCACGTGGTCGTGACGTGGGGGACCCAAGATGGAGTCGGGCACGGCCTCGTGCTTAGGTCGTGATGGGCCTACGCTGGAGCCAGGCCTGGGATGGGGATCCGGGATGATAGCCGGATCTGTGGTGTTGGGGCGTGCGGGGTCGGGCCGAAGGGGCCGCCCGAGGTCCGGAGGAGGGCTGATGTCGTCCTGGGCCCGCCATGCGGGAGGGGTAGGACCACGCCATGAGGCCGGGTCCAACAGTGTCAGTGAGAGTTTCAGTGAGAGTGTCAGTGTCAGTGATAGTGTTAGTGAGTGTCAGTGACAGTGAGTGAGAGTGTCAGTGAGAGTGTCCGTGAGAGTTTCAGTGTCAGTGAGAGTATCAGTGAGAGTGTCAGTGAGTGTCAGTGAGTGTCAGTAAGTGTGTCAGTGAGAGTGTCAGTGTCAGTGAGAGTGTCAGTGAGAGTGTCAGTGAGTGTCAGTGAGAGTCCTTGAGTGTCAGTGAGAGTGTCAGTGAGAGTGTCAGTGTCAGTGAGTGTCCGTGAGAGTGTCAGTGTCAGAGAGAGTGTCAGTGAGAGTGTCAGTGAGAGTGTCAGTGAGAGTGTCAGTGTTAGTGAGAGTGTCAGTGAGAGTGTCAGTGTCAGAGAGAGTGTCAATGAGAGTGTCAGTGAGAGTGTCAGTGTTAGTGAGAGTGTCAGTGAGTGTGTCAATGAAAGTGTCAGTGTCAGTGAGAGTGTCAGTGAGTGTCAGTGAGAGTGTCAGTGAGAGTGTCGATGAGATTGTCAGTGAGAGTGTCAGTGTCAGTGAGAGTGTCAGAGTGTCAGTGTGAGTGTCAGTGAGAGTGTCAGTTTCAATTTGAGTGTCAGTGAGAGTGTCAGTGAGAGTGACAGTGAGGGTGTCAGTGAGAGTGTGAGTGAGTGTGAGTGACAGTGGAAGTGTCAGTGAGTGTCAGTGAGAGTGTCAGTGGGAGTGTCAGTGAGTGTCAGTGGGACTGTCAGTGAGAGTGTCAGTGAGTGTCAGTGAGAGTGTCAGTGAGTGTCAGAGAGTGTGTCAGTGAGAGTGTCAGTGAGAGTTTCAGTGAGAGTGTAAGTGTCTGTGAGTGTCAGTGAGAGTGTCAGTTTTAGTGAGAGTGTCAATGTCAGTGAGAATGTCAGTGAGAGTGCAGTGAGAGTGTCAGTGAGTGTGTCAGTGAGAGTGTCAGTGAGAGTGTCAGTGAGAGTGTCAATGAGAGTGTGAGTGAGAGTGTGAGAGTATCAGTGAGAGTGTCAGTGAAAGTGTCAGTGAGAGTGTCAGTGAGAGTCAGTGAGTGTCAGTGTCAATGACAGTGTCAGTGAAAGTGTCAGTGAGAGTGTCAGTGAGAGTGTCAGTGAGTGTCAGTGAGAGTGTCGGTGAGTGTCAGTGTGAGTGTAAGTGAATGTCAGTATCAGTGAGAGTGTCAGTGAGAGTGTCAGTGTCAGTGAGACTGTCAGTGTCAATGAGAGTGTCAGTGAGAGTGTCAGCGAGTGTCAGTGAGAGTGTCAGTGTCAGTGAGAGTGTCGATGAGATTGTCAGTGAGAGTGTCAGTGAGAGTGTCAGTGAGAGTGTCAGTGTCAGCGAGAGTGTCAGTGAGAGTGGCAGTGAGTGTCATTGAGAGTGTAAGTCTCAGTGAGAGTGTCGATGAGATTGTCAGTGAGAGTGTCAGTGTCAGTGAGAGTGTCAGTGAGAGTGTCAGTGTCAGTGAGAGTGTCAGTGAGAGTGTCGGCATCAGTGAGAGTGTCAGTGAGTGTCAGTGAGAGAGTCAGTGGGAGTGTCAGTGGGAGTGTCAGTGAGATTGTCAGTTTCACTGTGAGTGTCAGTGAGAGTCTCAGTGTCAGTGAGAGTGTCAGTGAGTGTGAGTGAGAGTGAGTGAGAGTGTCAGAGTCAGTGTCAGTGTCAGTGTCAGTGAGAGTGTCAGTGAGAGTCAGCGAGTGTCAGTTAGAGTTTCAGTGAGAGTGTCAGTGTCAGTGAGAGTGTCAGTGAGAGTGTCAGTTTCAGTGTGAGTGTCAGTGAGATTGTCAGTGAGAGTGTCAGTGAGTGTGAGTGTCAGTGTGAGTGAGAGTGTCAGTGTCAGTGAGAGTGTCAGGGAGAGTTTCAGTAAGTGTGTCAGTGAGAGTGTCAGTGAGAGTGTCAGTGAAAGTGTCAGTGAGAGTGTCAGTGAGAGTGTCAGTGAGAGTGACAGTGAGAGTGTCAGTGAGTGTGTCAGTGAGTGTCAGTGAGAGTGTCAGTGAGTGTCAGTGAGAGTGTCAGTGAGTGTCAGTGAGTATCAGTGAGAGTGTCAGTGAGAGTGTCAGTGAGTGTCAGTGAGAGTGTGAGTGAGTGTCAGTGAGTGTCAGTGAGAGTTAGTGAGAGTGTCATTGAGAGTGTCAGTGAGTGTCAGTGAGAGTGAGAGTGTCAGTGTCAGTGAGAGTGTCAGTGTCAGTGAGAATGTCAGTGAGAGTGTCGATGAGATTGTCAGTGAGAGTGTCAGTGTCAGTGAGTGTCAGTGAGAGTGTCAGTGTCAGTGAGAGTGTCAGTGAGAGTGTCAGTGTCAGTGGGAGTGTCAGTGAGTGTCAGTGAGAGTGTCAGTGTCAGTGAGAGTGTCAGTGAGAGTGTCAATGAGATTGTCAGTGTCAGTGAGAGTGTCAGTGAGAGTGTCAGTGAGAGTGTCAGTTTCAGTTTGAGTGTCAGTGAGAGTGACAGTGAGAGTGTCAGTGAGAGTGTCAGTGAGAGTGTCAGTGAGTGTGAGTGAGAGTGTCAGTGAGAGTGTCAGTGTCAGTGAGAGTGTCAGTGAGTGTGTCAGTGAGTGTGTTAGTGAGAGTGTCAGTGTAAGTGTCAGTGAGTTACAGTGAGAGTGTCAGTGGGAGTGTCAGTGTCAGTGAGAGTGTCAGTGGGAGTGTCAGTGAGTGTCAGTGAGTGTCAGTGAGTGTGTCAGTGAGAGTTTCAGTGAGAGTGTCAGTGTCCATGAGTGTCAGTGAGAGTGTCAGTTTTAGTGTCAGTGTCAGTGAGTTACAGTGAGAGTGTCAGTGGGAGTGTCAGTGTCAGTGAGAGTGTCAGTGGGAGTGTCAGTGAGAGTGTCAGTGAGTGAGAGTGTGAGTGTGAGTGAGAGTGTCAGAGTGAGTGTCAGTGAGTGTGTCAGTGAGTGTGTCAGTGAGAGTGTCAGTGAGAGTGTTAGTGTCAGTGAGAATTTCAGTGAGGGTGTCAGTGTCAGTGAGAGTGTCAGTTTCAGTGTGAGTGTCAGTGAGAGTGTCAGTGAGAGGGTCTGTGAGTGAGAGTGTGAGTGAGAGTGTCAGTGTCAGTGAGTGTGTCAGTGAGTGTGAGTGAGAGTGTCAGTGAGAGTATCAGTGAGAGTGAGAGTGTCATTGAGAGTGTCAGTTTCAGTGAGAGTGTCAGTGAGTGTGTCAGTGAGTGTGTCACTGATTGTGAGTGACAGTGAGTGTGTGAGTGACAGTGAGTGTGTATGGTGGTTGTGTGTGTGGGGTTGTGTGTTTGTGTGTGGGGTTGTGTGTATGTGGGGTTGTGTGTGTTTGTGGGGGTGTGTGTGTGGTTGTGTGTGGTGTGTGGGGTTGTGTGTGGGGTTGTGTGTGTGGGGGGTAGTGTGGTTGTGTGTAGTTGTGTGTGTGTGTGGAGTTGTGTGTGGGGGGTTGTGTCATGTATGTGTGGGGGGTTTTGTGTGTGCATGGGATGTTGTGTGGGGTTGTGTGTGTGGGGTTGTGTGTGGTGTGGTTGTGTGTGGGGTTGTATGTGTGGGTGTGTGTGTTTGTGGGGTTGTGTGTGGGGGGGTTGTGGTTGTGTGTGTGGGGGTTGTGGTTGTGTGTGTGTGTCATGTATGTGTGGGGGGTTTTGTGTGTGTGGGTTAGATGTTGTGTGGGGGGGTGTGTGTGGTGTGGTTGTGTGTGTGGTGTGGTTGTGTGTGGGGTTGTATGTGTGGGTGTGTGTGGGGGAGTGTGTTTGTGGGGTTGTGTGTGGGGGGTTGTGGTTGTGTGTGGGGGGTTGTGTGTATGTGTGGTTGTGTGTGGGGTTGTGTGTGTGAGGTTGTGTGTGTGGGGGGTTGTGTGTGTGGGGGGTTGTGTGGGGTTGTGTGTGTGGGGGTTGTGTGTGTGGGGGGTTGTGTGTGGGGGGTAACAGAATGGGATGGGAGGGGAGGTGAGGCAGTGAATGGGATGGAAGGGAAGGGGGAGTGACAGAAGGGGAGAGGATTAAAGAGGTAAATAAGAAAGTAGTGGAAATAAAGGGGAGGGGGGACATGGAGGGAGAGGGGTAGTTGGAGGGTGGAGTAAAGGGAAAGAAGGGATGGGTTGGGGAATGGAAAGGAAAGGAAAGGAAAAGAAGAATGAGGAGAAGAAGGCGGAGAAGAGAAAGGAGGAGAAAGGCAGGGAAAGGAATTGAGAATGGAGGGGGAGAGGGTAAATGAGAGAGGGAGGTGAGGGGAAGGGTAATGAGGGGTAGGGTAGGGTAGGGTAGGGTATGGAAGAAGGGATGGGTGAGGGGAAAGGGGAGCAGAAAAGGAGCAGAGGCGATGAGAACAGATTGGAAGGGAAAGAGGCTGTGAATGGGGGGATGGAGGGGAAGAGAAGGGAAGGGGTGGGGTGGAGATGGAAAAGGAGATAAGAGAGTGCAGGATGGGACCGGAATGGATTGAATGGGAAGGGGAGGGGATTGACAGAAGGGGAGAGGATTAAAGAGTGATGGAGAAAAAGGGAACTTAAAAGAAAGGGGGAGAAGGGGATAGGAGAGGAGAGATAGGAATGTAAGGCAGAGAAGGAAAAACGGGAAAGAGAAAGGAAGAGGGAAGGGATGTTTCAAGTCAGTATCAAGTCAGTATCAAGTCAGTATCAAGCCAGTATCAAGTCAGTATCAAGCCAGTATCAAGTAAGTATCACGCCAGTATCAAGTCAGTATCAAGCCAGTATCAAGTCAGTATCAAGCCAGTATCAAGCCAGTATCAAGCCAGTATCAAGTCAGTTTAAAGTTTGGATTCAAGTTCGGTTTCAGTTTGGTTTCAAGTTCGGTTTTCATTTGGTTTCTATACTCACCTCCCTTTCACCCAGCCCCGTCCAGTTCTTTTTGGAGCCTGTGAGGCCCCGGCCCCCTCGGCCTCTCGGGGGCCTCGGCTCCAGCCGCCAGCAGTGGTCCTCTCTGTCCGGTGCTCATGAGTGCAATGCTGGGGCTGCCTGGTTACCAGCCTTGTATACCACGGACACGTCACAATAGACATTCAACCTGTCATCATGCATCACAGGCTTATGGGCGATGACAAGTGTTGCAGTGTAAGGGGGGAGGGGGAGCAGCCGAGACACGGTTTTAATTCAATTACCTAAAAAAAAAAGCACAAATCTATTTAGTCACAAAAGGATCCTGCGATGAACCGCAAAGACGATGTAATCCTGCCCGACCTTCTCCCCCCTCAGGGGCCTCTCCTTGTCTCTGCTCCGGCGGAGGCCTCCCCTCTGCACTTAGCCTCGACCTCGTGACATCACAGGGGAGGGAGGGCCTGGAACGTCACAGGTGTTCCATCCACAGGATTCCCCTGCTGGTGCTAGTGTGGATCTCGTGACATCACAGTGCAGGTCCTGGCACGTCACAGGTGTTCCATCCACAGGATTCCCCTCTGCTTTTAGCCTGGACCTCGTGACATCACAGTGCAGGTCCTGGCACGTCACAGGTGTTCCATCCACAGGATTCCCCTGCTGGTGCTAGTGTGGATCTCGTGACATCACAGTGCAGGTCCTGGCACGTCACAGGTGTTCCATCCACAGGATTCCGCTCTGCTTTTAGCCTGGACCTCGTGACATCACAGTGCAGCTCCTGGCACGTCACAGGTGTTCCATCCACAGGATTCCCTTGCTGGTGCTAGTGTGGATCTCGTGACATCACAGTGGAGGGCCTAGCACGTCACAGGTGTTCCATCCACAGGATCCCCCTGCTGCTGCTAGCCTCGACCTCGTGACGTCACAATGCAGGGCCTGGCTCGTCACATGTGTTCCATTCACTTGATTCTGCTGCTGGGATTGCACGGGCCTTTTATATGAATTTTAAATGTGGAGTTTTCGTATTCTTCGTTTAAAATAAATATTTTCGATATTAGCTGCATTGTTCTGCACCAGGTGCGCAATAAAGGGAGACCTCGGGGGAGAGTCAAGGGATGGATAGAGTGGAGGAGTGAGATGAAGGGAGACCTCGGGGGAGAGTCAAGGGATGGGTAGAGGCTGGGGAGTGAGATGAAGGCGGACCTCGGGGGAGAGTCAAGGGATGGATAGAGTGGAGGAGTGAGATGAAGGGAGACCTCGGGGAGAGTCAAGGGAAGGATAGAGTGGAGGAGTGAGATGAAGGGAGACCTCAGGGAGAGTCAAGGGATGGGTAGAGGATGAGGAGTGAGATGAAGGGAGACCTCGGGGGAGAGTCAAGGGATGGATAGAGTGGGGGAGTGAGATGAAGGGAGACCTCGGGGAGAGTCAAGGGGTGGGTAGAGGCTGGGGAGTGAGATGTAGGGAGACCTCGGGGGAGAGTCAAGGGATGGATAGAGTGGAGGAGTGAGATGAAGGGAGACCTCGGGGAGAGTCAAGGGATGGATAGAGTGGAGGAGTGAGATGAAGGGAGACCTCAGGGAGAGTCAAGGGATGGGTAGAGGATGAGGAGTGAGATGAAGGGAGACCTCGGGGGAGAGTCAAGGGATGGATAGAGTGGGGGAGTGAGATGAAGGGAGACCTCGGGGAGAGTCAAGGGGTGGGTAGAGGCTGGGGAGTGAGATGAAGGGAGACCTCAGGGAGAGTCAAGGGATGGGTAGAGGCTGGGGAGTGAGATGAAGGGAGACCTCGGGGAGAGTCAAGGGATGGGTAGTGGCTGGGGAGTGAGATGAAGGGAGACCTCGGGGGAGAGTCAAGGGGTGGGTAGAGGCTGGGGAGTGAGATGAAGGGAGTCCTCCGGTAGAGTCAAGGGATAGGTAGAGGCTGGAGAGTGAGATGAAGGGAGACCTCGGGGGAGAGTCAAGGGATGGGTAGAGGCTGGGGAGTGAGATGAAGGGAGACCTCGGGGGAGAGTCAAGGGATGGGTAGAGGCTGAGGAGTGAAATGAAGGGAGACCTCGGGGAGAGTCAAGGGATGGGTAGAGGCTGAGGAGTGAGATGAAGGGAGACCTCAGGGAGAGTCAAGGGATGGGTAGAGGCTGGGGAGTGAGATGAAGGGAGACCTCGGGGAGAGTCAAGGGATGGGTAGAGGCTGAGGAGGGAGATGAAGGGAGACCTCGGGGAGAGTCAAGGGACGGGTAGAGGCTGGGGAGTGAGATGAAGGGAGTCCTTGGGGAGAGTCAAGGGATGGGAAGAGGCTGGGGAGTGAGAGGAAGGGAGACCTCGGGGAGAGTCAAGGGACGGGTAGAGGCTGGGGAGTGAGATGAAGGGAGACCTCGGAGGAGAGTCAAGGGATGGGTAGAGGCTGAGGAGTGAGATGAAGGGAGACCTCGGGGAGAGTCAAGGGATGGGTAGAGGCTGGGGAGTGAGATGAAGGGAGACCTCGGGGGAGAGTCAAGGGATGGGTAGAGGCTGAGGAGTGAGATGAAGGGAGACCTCGGAGGAGAGTCAAGGGATGGGTAGAGGCTGAGGAGTGAGATGAAAGGAGACCTCGGGGGAGAGTCAAGGGATGGGTAGAGGCTGAGGAGTGAGATGAAGGGAGACCTCGGGGGAGAGTCAAGGGATGGGTAGAGGCTGAGGAGTGAGATGAAGGGAGACCTCGGGGAGAGTCAAGGGGTGGGCTGAGGCTGGGGAGTGAGATGAAGGGAGACCTCGGGGGAGAGTCAAGGGATGGGTAGAGGCTAGGGAGTGAGATGAAGGGAGACCACGGGGAGAGTCAAGGGGTAGGTAGAGGCTGGGGAGTGAGATGTAGGGAGACCTCAGGGAGAGTCAAGGGATGGGTAGAGGTGGGGGAGTGAGATGAAGGGAGACCTCGGGGGAGAGTCAAGGGATGGGTAGAGGCTGAGGAGTGAGATGAAGAGAGACCTCGGGGGAGAGTCAAGGGATGGATAGAGTTGGGGAGTGAGATGAAGGGAGACCTCGGGGAGAGTCAAGGGATGGGTAGAGGCGGGGGAGTAAGATGAAGGGAGACCTCGGGGGAGAGTCAAGGGATGGGTAGAGGCTGGGGTGTGAGATGAAGGGAGACCACGGGAGAGTAAAGGGGTGGGTAGAGGCTGTGGAGTGAGATGTAGGGAGACCTCGGGGAGAGTCAAGGGATGGGTAGAGGCAGAGGAGTGAGATGAAGGGAGACCTCGGGGGAGAGTAATCAAATCAAATCAAATCAAATCAAAGCATTTGTATAGCGCGCTACTCACCCGGAGGGTCTCAAGGCGCTTGTGGAGGGGGGGTCCGCTACTGCTCGAACAGCCAGGTCTTGAGCTGCTTCCTGAAGGCGAGGAGGTCCTGGGTCCGGCGGAGGTGGGTCGGGAGGGAGTTCCAGGTCTTGGAGGCAAAGTAGGAGAAGGACCCTCCCCCTGTGGTGGCTCTTTGGATGCGGGGGACGGCAGCGAGGGCGTGGCCAGTCGATCGAAGCTGGCGTTTGGGAGCGTAAAAATTGAGGCGGCTGTTGAGGTATCCTGGGCCTTGGTAGGGCAGGGCTTTGTGTGCGTGGGTGAGGAGACAGAAGGTGATTCTCTTGTTGACCGGGAGCCAGTGCAGGTCTCTCAGGTGTCCGGAGATGTGGTTGCGACGGGGGATGTCCAGGATGAGTCTTGCTGAGGCGTTCTGGATCCGCTGGAGTCTCTTCTGGAGTTTGGCGGTGGTTCCGGCGTAGAGGGAGTTGCCGTAGTCCAGTCGGCTGGTGACGAGGGCCTGGGTGACCGTCTTCCTGGTCTCGGTGGGGATCCACCGGAAGATCTTGCGTAGCATGCGTAGGATGTTGAAGCACGACGAGGAGACGGCGTTGACTTGTCTGGTCGTGGAGAGGGAGGAGTCCAGGATGAAGCCCAGGTTGCGTACGTGGTCTGTTGGTTTGGGTGCGCTGCCTAGGGCGGGGGGCCACCAGGAGTCGTCCCAGGCGGAGGGTGAGGATCCCAGGATGAGGACTTCCGTCTTGTCCGAGTTCAGTTTCCGGCAGCTGCTCTTCATCCATTCGGCTACCTCTTTCATCCCATGGGATGGGTAGAGGCTGAGGAGTGAGATGAAGGGAGACCTCGGGGAGAGTCAAGGGATGGGTAGAGGCTGGGGAGTGAGATGAAGGGAGACCTCAGAGGAGAGTCAAGGAGTGGGTAGAGGCTGGGGAATGAGATGAAGGGAGACCTCGGGGGAGAGTCAAAGGATGGTAGAGGCTGGGGAGTGAGATGAAGGGAGACCACGGGGAGAGTCGAGGAATGGGTAGAGGCTGAGGAGTGAGATGAAGGGAGACCTCGGGGAGACTCAAGGGATGGGTGGAGGCTGAGGAGTGAGATGAAGGGAGACCTCGGGGGAGAGTCAAGGGATGGGTAGAGGCTGAGGAGTGAGATGTAGAGAGACCTCGGGGGAGAGTCAAGGGATGGGTAGAGGCTGGGGAGTGAGATGAAGGGAGACCAAGGGGAGAGTCAAGGGGTGGGTAGAGGCTGGGGAGTGAGATGTAGGGAGACCTCGGGGAGAGTCAAGGGATGGGTAGAGGCAGAGGAGTGAGATGAAGGGAGACCTCGGGGGAGAGTCAAGGGATGGGTAGAGGCTGAGGAGTGAGATGAAGGGAGACCTCAGGGAGAGTCAAGGGATGGGTAGAGGCTGAGGAGTGAGATGAAGGGAGATCTCAGGGAGAGTCAAGGGATGGGTAGATGCTGGGGAGTGAGATGAAGGGAGACCTCGGAGGAGAGTCAAGGGATGGGTAGAGGCGGGGGAGTGAGATGAAGGGAGACCTCAGGGGAGAGTCAAGGGATGGGTAGAGGCTGGGGAGTGAGATGAAGGGAGACCTCGGGGGAGAGTCAAGGGATGGGTAGAGGCTGAGGAGTGAGATGAAGGGAGACCTCAGGGAGAGTCAAGGGATGGGTAGAGGCTGAGGAGTGAGATGAAGGGAGACCTCAGGGAGAGTCAAGGGATCGGTAGAGGCTGAGGAGTGAGATGAAGGGAGACCTCAGGGAGAGTCAAGGGATGGGTAGAGGCTGGGGAGTGAGATGAAGGGAGACCTCGGGGGAGAGTCAAGGGATGGGTAGAGGCGGGGGAGTGAGATGAAGGGAGACCTCGGGGGAGAGTCAAGGTATGGGTAGAGGCTGGGGAGTGAGATGAAGGGAGACCTCGGGGAGAGTCAAGGGATGGGTAGAGGCTGGGGAGAGAGATGAAGGGTGTTGAATTTGAATGCTAGGTCCGTGGTGAAACACCATCAAGCCTTCCATCACCTCATTAAGGACGAGTCTCCTGACATCTTTTCCATCACAGAAACCTGGCTGCAGGAGGCTGATGTGGCCATTATCAACTTGGCCTGTCCCCCTGAGCACTCTATGTACACCTTGAACCGGCCTACCAGAGGTGGGGGCATTGCCCTCATAGTTAGGTCTTGTTTTACCTGTAATTGGAATGACCTTAACATCGCTGGTTGTGAAAGTGCCTCTTTTAAGATCTTAATCAGCCCCCAGTTCACACTTTCTGGGATGGTTGTCTACCGTCCCCCGGGTAGCGATGTAGCGTTTAGAGAAGCCTTTCCAGACGCCATAGTGCGTTAGCTATGGGCTGCGCCAATTTCTCCATCTTGGGTGACCTGAACCTCCATTTCGACAACCAGACTATCCCGGCGGTCAGTAGTATTCTAGCTGACTTAGAGGCCCTTCAGCTATCCCAACAGGTATCTCAGCCCACCCATGTAGGGGGCCACACTTTGGACCCTTTTTTTACAAACTTAGCTGAGGCTAGTGTTCTGTCCATCTCCCCATTAGGGTGGACGGATCACTTCCTTGTGTCCATTCGGTACCCCCTGCCTGAGACCCCTTCCATTCCATCTGTCAGACAGGTCCCTAGGCGGCACTGGAATAAACTTAGGCTGGATGACCTGCATCGTATCCTAGTGGAAGAGCCATTGGGCTCTCTGGATAATGTGGAAACGGGCTACGATCAGTTCTGCGGGTGGATTTCCAGGGCGCTGGACTCTCTGATCCCCATCACTTCGAGCAAACTGAGCTCTAGAGAGTCGAGTCCCTGGTATGATAGTGCCTTACGTGCTTCAAAGGGTACTTGTAGACGGGCGGAAAGAGCATGGCGGAGGTCTTATGAGGCCGATAAGAAAGCCGCATATGTTGCCTCCGTCAAGCTCTACCATCGAGCCATCTGTAGAGCTCTCACGGCGTTCTATGCCTTGGAATTCCGCAACAGTTCGAACCCGTCCAAAACTATCTTTAAAGTTGTTAAAGACCTTCTGGCGAAAAGGACTTCTTCTCTGGCAGCCGGTTCCATTTCCCACTGTGAGGCTCTGGCATCCTTTTTCCTGGAGAAGGTCCAGGTTATCTACCAGGCCTTCCCTAGTATTGGGCCAGCCTCGGGAGCCCTAGACTGTGCTCCAGGTGACACCATCCTGCACTCTTTCCCCCCGTTACTACCTGAGGGGTTTAACAAATTGGCCCAGCAAATTAAGTCTGGCTCTCCTTCGGATCCTGTAAGACCAGCTCTTTTTAGAGATCAGTCTTTTCTGGGACGCTCTTCGGTGTGTTCCCTAATTAACCTCTCGCTGACCTCGGGTATGGTTCCAACGAAATGGAAGCAGGCGGTGGTTTCTCCAATTCTGAAGAAGCCTTCTTTGGATCCTTCGAAACCCGAGAACTACCGCCCTATTTCATTACTCCCTTGGCCGGCGAAAGTCGTGGAGGCCCATGTAAATCTGGCCCTGTCTGACCACCTCACGCGGGCCAATGTCCTGGACCCCACGCAGAACGGCTTCCGTGCTGGTCACAGCACGGAGACGGCCCTTCTCGCAATGGTGGAGCATTTGCGTGTGGTGTTGGATGCTGGTCAGACGGCGGCGCTTGTACTATTAGATCTCAGCGCCGCCTTTGACACCGTCTCCCACAGCATTCTGCTGCACCGTTTGGAGGAGATTGGCATCGGTGGGCCTGCTCTGCAGTGGTTTCGCTCCTTCCTTGACAATCGTTCTTTCTGCGTAGCCATCCCCCCTTACCAGTCCAAATTCCATCCTCTGGCCATGGGGGTTCCGCAGGGATCCTCGCTGAGTCCCACGTTATTCAATCTTTACGTGAGACCGCTGGCTGAGGTTGCAAAGCAATGGGGCTTGACTATGGTTTCATATGCCGACGACACTCAGCTGGCGGTTACTCTCAGTGGGGATGCGGAGCGGGATGCCCCCAGGTTTCAGAATGGACTGAAGGCGGTGGCCAGCTGGATGACGGCGAATTGTCTCCAGCTTAACGCAAGAAAGACAGAAATCATGATTGTCGGTAAGAGAGCGGAGCTCTGGGGGGACAGGTGGTGGCCTTCGGAATTGGGACCATCTCCGACTCCGGTCTCGGAATTAAGAAACCTGGGAGTTTGGTTGGACTCTAGCCTTAACTTTGTCGGCCACACTAAGAAAACCGTGGCCTGCTGCTTTGCTGTTCTTCGGGGCTTAAGACCTGTCCTTAAATTCTTTGATGCCCCGACCAAGCAGCTGGTGATTCAGGCGACGGTAATTTCCCGGCTTGATTACGCCAGCTCTCTCCTGGTGGGGGCTAACCAGGCAGAAATGACCCGCCTGCAGCGTGTTCAAAATGCTGCAGCCAGAGCGATAATTGGCTTGCCCAGGTTTTGCCCTGTTTCTAACACCCTGCGCTCCCTGCACTGGTTGCCGGTGAGAATGAGAATCCATTTTAAGGTCCTGTGTTTGGCCTTCAAAATCCTGAAAGGCACCGCCCCCCAGATCCTGACCAATCTCTTATCGCTGTATGTCCCGACACGCTCTCTTCGTTCCCTGGGCCAGGCTCTCACCGTGGTTCCCCGGTTTAAGCTTTGCCGTGCCGGGGGCCGATCTTTTCGAGTGAGAGCTGCGGCTATCTGGAACTCTCTTCCGGTTGAGATCCGTCTGCTGGAGGATCTTTTGCAGTTTCGTAAGGCTATTAAAACTTTCCTGTTTTAATCTTGCCCGCTGTTGTTCCTTTTTCTGTTTCTGTGTTAGCAGTGTTGTGTTTTATCTTGTCTTGCGCCAGGACGCTCCTTCGCTGGAGCAGCTGTGCGCACAATAAATGATTGTAAAAAAAAAAAATAAAAAAAAAAAAAAAAAAAGGGAGACCTCTGGGAGAGTCAAAGGATGGGTAGAGGCTGAGGAGTGAGATGAAGGGAGACCTCAGAGGAGAGTCAAGGGATGGGTAGATGCTGGGGAATGAGATGAAGGGAGACCTCGGGGGAGAGTCAAAGGATGGTAGAGGCTGGAGAGTGAGATGAAGGGAGACCACGGGGAGAGTCGAGGAATGGGTAGAGGCTGAGGAGTGAGATGAAGGGAGACCTCGGGGAGACTCAAGGGATGGGTGGAGGCTGAGGAGTGAGATGAAGGGAGACCACTGGGAGAGTCAAGAGGTGGGTAGAGGCTGGGGAGTGAGATGAAGGTAGACCTCGGGGAGAGTCAAGGGATGGATAGAGCCTGAGGAGTGACATGAAGGGAAACCTCAGAGGAGAGTCCAGGGATGGGTAGAGGCTGGGGAGTGAGATGAAGGGAGATCTCGGGGAAAGTCAATGGATGGGTAGAGGCTGGGGAGTGAGATGGAGACCTCGGGAGAGTCAAGGGATGGATAGAGGCTGGGGAGTAAGATGAAGGGAGACCTCGGGGGAGAGTCAAGGGATGGGTAGAGGCTCGGGAGTGAGATGAAGGGAGACCTCGGGGAGAGTCAAGGGATGGGTAGAGACTGAGGAATGAGATGAAGGGAGACCTCGGGGAGAGTCAGGGGTTGGGTAGAGGCTGGGGAGTGAGATGAAGGAGACCTCAAGGAGAGTCAAGGGGTGGGTAGAGGCTGGGGAGTGAGATGAAGGGAGACCTTGGGGAGAGTCAAGGGATGGGTAGAGGCTGGGGAGTGAGATGAAGGGAGACCTCAGAGGAGAGTCAAGGGATGGGTAGAGGCTGAATAATTAGATGAAGGGAGACCTCGGGGAGAGTCAGGGGGTGGGTAGAGGCTGGGGAGTGAGATTAAGGAGACCTCTGGGAGAGTCAAGGGGTGGGTAGATGCTGGGGAGTGAGATGAAGGGAGACCTCAGGGAGAGTCAAGGGATGGGTAGAGTCTGAGGAATGAGATGAAGGGAGACCTCTGGAAGAGTCAGGGGGTGGGTACAGGCTGGGGAGTGACATTAAGGAGACCTCGGGGAGAGTCAAGGGGTGGGTAGAGGCTGGGGAGTGAGATGAAGGGAGACCTTGGCGAGAGTCAAGGGATGGGTAGAGGCTGAATAATGAGATGAAGGGAGACCTCGGGGAGAGTCAGGGGGTGGGAAGATGTTGGGGAGTGAGATGAAGGGAGACCTCGGGGAGAGTCAAGGGATGGGTAGAGGCTGGAGAGTGAGATGAAGGGAGACCTCTGGGAGAGTCAAGGGATGGGTGGAGGCTGGGGAGTGTGATGAAGGGGGACATCGGGGAGAGTCAAGGGCGGGGTAGAGGCTGGGGAGTGAGATGAAGGGAGACCTCGGGGAGCGTCAAGGGAGGGGTAGAGGCTGAGGAGTGAGATGAAGGGAGACCTCGGGGGAGAGTCAAGGGATGGGTAGAGGCGGGGGAGTGAGATGAAGGGGGACCTCGGGGGAGAGTCAAGGGATGGGTTGAGGCTGGGGAGTGAGATGAAGGGAGACCTCGGGGAGAGTCAAGGGATGGGTAGGGGCTGAGGAGTGAGATGAAGGGAGACCTCGGGGAGAATCAATGGATGGGTAGAGGCTGGGGAGTGAGATGAAGTGAGACCTCGGGGAGAGTCAAGGGATGGGAAGAGGCTGGGGAGTGAGATGAAGGAATACCTCGGGGAGAGTCAAAGGATGGGTAGAGGCTGGGGAGTGAGATGAAGGGAGGCCTCAGAGGAGAGTCAAGGGATGGGTAGAGGCTGTGGAGTGAGATGTAGGGAGGCCTCAGGGAGAGTCAAGGGGTGGGTAGAGGCGGGGGAGTGAGATGAAGGGAGACCTCAGAGGAGAGTCAAGGGATGGGTAGATGCTGGGGAGTGAGATGAAGGGAGACCTTGGGGAGAGTCAAGGGATGGGTAGAGGCTAAGGAATGAGATGAAGGGAGACCTTGGGGAGAGTCAAGGGATGGGTAGAGGCTGAATAATGAGAATAATGAGATGAAGGGAGACCTCGGGGAGAGTCAGGGGGTGGGTAGATGCTGGGGAGTGAGATTAAGGGAGACCTCGGGGAGAGTCAAGGGATGGGTAGAGGCTGGAGAGTGAGATGAAGGGAGACCTCGGGGAGAGTCAAGGGATGGGTAGAGGCTGGGGAGTGAGATGAAGGAGACCTCGGGGAGAGTCAATGGATGGGTAGAGGCTGGGGAGTGAGATGAAGCGAGACCTATGGGAGAGTCAAGGGATGGGTAGAGGCGGGGGAGTGAGATGAAGGTAGACCTCAGGGAGAGTCAAGGGATGGGTGGAGGCTGGGGAGTGTGATGAAGGGAGACCTCGGGGAGAGTCAAGGGAGGGGTAGAGGCTGGGGAGTGAGATGAAGGGAGACCTCGGGGAGCATCAAGGGATGGGTAGAGACTGAGGAGTGAGATGAAGGGAGACCTCGGGGGAGAGTCAAGGGATGGGCAGAGTCTGAGGAGTGAGATGAAGGGAGACCTCGGGGAGAATCAATGGATGGGTAGAGGCTGGGGAGTGAGATGAAGTGAGACCTCGGGGAGAGTCAAGGGATGGGTAGAGGCTGGGGAGTGAGATGAAGGGAGGCCTCAGGGAGAGTCAAGGGGTGGGTAGAGGCGGGGGAGTGAGATGAAGGGAGACCTCAGAGGAGAGTCAAGGGATGGGTAGATGCGGGGGAGTGAGATGAAGGGAGGCCTCAGGGAGAGTCAAGGGGTGGGTAGAGGCTGGGGAGTGAGAGGAAGGGAGACCTCAGAGGAGTGTCAAGGGATGGGTAGAGGCTGGGGAGTGAGATGAAGGGAGGCCTCAGGGAGAGTCAAGGGGTGGGTAGAGGCTGGGGAGTGCGATGAAGATAGACCTTGGGGGAGAGTCAAAGGATGGGTAGAGGCTGGGGAGTGAGATGAAGGGAGGCCTCAGGGAGAGTCAAGGGGTGGGTAGAGGCTGGGGAGTGCGATGAAGGGAGACCTTGGGGGAGAGTCAAGGGATGGGTAGAGGCGGGGGAGTGAGATGAGAGGAGACCTCGAGGGAGAGTGAAGGGGTGGGTAGAGGCTGAGGAGTGAGATGAAGGGAGACCTCAGGGAGAGTCAAGGGGTGGGTAGAGGCTGAGGAGTGAGATGAAGGTAGACCTCGGGGGAGAGTCAAAGGATGGTAGAGGCTGGGGAGTGAGATGAAGGGAGACCACGGGGAGAGTCGAGGAATGGGTAGGGGCTGGGGAGTGAGATGAAGGGAGACCTCGGGGAGACTCAAGGGATGGGTGGAGGCTGAGGAGTGAGATGAAGGAAGACATCGGGGGAGAGTCAAGGGATGGGTAGAGGCTGGGGAGTGAGATGAAGGGAGACCTCAGGGAGAGTCAAGGGATGGGTAGGGGCTGAGGAGTGAGATGAAGGGAGACCTCGGGGAGAATCAATGGATGGGTAGAGGCTGGGGAGTGAGATGAAGTGAGACCTCGGGGAGAGTCAAGGGATGGGAAGAGGCTGGGGAGTGAGATGAAGGAATACCTCGGGGAGAGTCAAGGGATGGGTAGAGGCTGGGGAGTGAGATGAAGGGAGGCCTCAGAGGAGAGTCAAGGGATGGGTAGAGGCTGTGGAGTGAGATGAAGGGAGGCCTCAGGGAGAGTCAAGGGGTGGGTAGAGGCGGGGGAGTGAGATGAAGGGAGACCTCAGAGGAGAGTCAAGGGATGGGTAGATGCTGGGGAGTGAGATGAAGGGAGACCTTGGGGAGAGTCAAGGGATGGGTAGAGGCTAAGGAATGAGATGAAGGGAGACCTTGGGGAGAGTCAAGGGATGGGTAGAGGCTGAATAATGAGATGAAGGGAGACCTCGGGGAGAGTCAGGGGGTGGGTAGATGCTGGGGAGTGAGATTAAGGGAGACCTCGGGGAGAGTCAAGGGATGGGTAGAGGCTGGAGAGTGAGATGAAGGGAGACCTCGGGGAGAGTCAAGGGATGGGTAGAGGCTGGGGAGTGAGATGAAGGAGACCTCGGGGAGAGTCAATGGATGGGTAGAGGCTGGGGAGTGAGATGAAGCGAGACCTATGGGAGAGTCAAGGGATGGGTAGAGGCGGGGGAGTGAGATGAAGGTAGACCTCAGGGAGAGTCAAGGGATGGGTGGAGGCTGGGGAGTGTGATGAAGGGAGACCTCGGGGAGAGTCAAGGGAGGGGTAGAGGCTGGGGAGTGAGATGAAGGGAGACCTCGGGGAGCGTCAAGGGTTGGGTAGAGACTGAGGAGTGAGATGAAGGGAGACCTCGGGGGAGAGTCAAGGGATGAGTAGAGTCTGAGGAGTGAGATGAAGGGAGACCTCGGGGAGAATCAATGGATGGGTAGAGGCTGGGGAGTGAGATGAAGTGAGACCTCGGGGAGAGTCAAGGGATGGGTAGAGGCTGGGGAGTGAGATGAAGGGAGGCCTCAGGGAGAGTCAAGGGGTGGGTAGAGGCGGGGGAGTGAGATGAAGGGAGACCTCAGAGGAGAGTCAAGGGATGGGTAGATGCTGGGGAGTGAGATGAAGGGAGGCCTCAGGGAGAGTCAAGGGGTGGGTAGAGGCTGGGGAGTGAGAGGATGGGAGACCTCAGAGGAGTGTCAAGGGATGGGTAGAGGCTGGGGAGTGAGATGAAGGGAGGCCTGAGGGAGAGTCAAGGGGTGGGTAGAGGCTGGGGAGTGCGATGAAGGGAGACCTTGGGGGAGAGTCAAAGGATGGGTAGAGGCTGGGGAGTGAGATGAAGGGAGGCCTCAGGGAGAGTCAAGGGGTGGGTAGAGGCTGGGGAGTGCGATGAAGGAAGACCTTGGGGGAGAGTCAAGGGATGGGTAGAGGCGGGGGAGTGAGATGAGAGGAGACCTCGAGGGAGAGTGAAGGGGTGGGTAGAGGCTGAGGAGTGAGATGAAGGCAGACCTCAGGGAGAGTCAAGGGGTGGGTAGAGGCTGAGGAGTGAGATGAAGGTAGACCTCGGGGGAGAGTCAAAGGATGGTAGAGGCTGGGGAGTGAGATGAAGGGAGACCACGGGGAGAGTCGAGGAATGGGTAGGGGCTGAGGAGTGAGATGAAGGGAGACCTCGGGGAGACTCAAGGGATGGGTGGAGGCTGAGGAGTGAGATGAAGGAAGACATCGGGGGAGAGTCAAGGGATGGGTAGAGGCTGGGGAGTGAGATGAAGGGAGACCACGGGGAGAGTCAAGGGGTGGGTAGAGGCTGGGGAGTGAGATGAAGGGAGACCTCGGGGAGAGTCAAGGGATGGGTAGAGCCTGAGGAGTGTCATGAAGGGAAACCTCAGAGGAGAGTCGAGGGATGGGTAGAGGCAGGGGAGTGATATGAAGGGAGACCTCGGGGAAAGTCAAGGGATGGGTAGAGGCTGGGGAGTGAGATGGAGACCTCGGGAGAGTCAAGGGATGGATAGAGGCTGGGGAGTAAGATGAAGGGAGACCTCGGGGGAGAGTCAAGGGATGGGTAGAGGCTCGGGAGTGAGATGAAGGGAGACCTGGGGGAGAGTCAAGGGATGGGTAGAGACTGAGGAATGAGATGAAGGGAGACCTTGGGGAGAGTCAGGGGGTGGGTAGAGGCTGGGGAGTGAGATGAACGAGACCTCAGGGAGAGTCAAGGGGTGGGTAGAGGCTGTGGAGTGAGATGAAGGGAGACCTTGGGGAGAGTCAAGGGATGGGTAGAGGCTAAGGAATGATATGAAGGGAGACCTCAGGAAGAGTCAGGGGGTGGGTAGAGGCTGGGGAGTGAGATTAAGGAGACCTCTGGGAGAGTCAAGGGGTGGGTAGATGCTGGGGAGTGAGATGAAGGGAGGCCTCAGGGAGAGTCAAGGGGTGGGTAGAGGCGGGGGAGTGAGATGAAGGGATACCTCAGAGGAGAGTCAAGGGATGGGTAGATGCTGGGGAGTGAGATGAAGGGAGGCCTCGGGGAGACTCAAGGGATGGGTGGAGGCTGAGGAGTGAGATGAAGGGAGACCTCGGGGGAGAGTCAAGGGATGGGTAGAGGCTGAGGAGTGAGATGAAGGGAGACATCGGGGGAGAGTCAAGGGATGGGTAGAGGCTGGGGAGTGAGATGAAGGGAGACCACTGGGAGAGTCAAGGGGTGGGTAGAGGCTGGGGAGTGAGATGAAGGGAGACCTCGGGGAGAGTCAGGGGTTGGGTAGAGGCTGGGGAGTGAGATGAAGGAGACCTCAGGGAGAGTCAAGGGGTGGGTAGAGGCTGGGGAGTGAGATGAAGGGAGACCTCAGAGGAGAGTCAAGGGATGGGTAGAGGCTGAATAATGAGATGAAGGGAGACCTCGGGGAGAGTCAGGGGGTGGGTAGAGGCTGGGGAGTGAGATTAAGGAGACCTCTGGGAGAGTCAAGGGGTGGGTAGATTCTGGGGAGTGAGATGAAGGGAGACCTCAGGGAGAGTCAAGGGATGGGTAGAGGCTGAGGAATGAGATAAAGGGAGACCTCTGGAAGAGTCAGGGGGTGGGTACAGGCTGGGGAGTGACATTAAGGAGATCTCGGGGAGAGTCAAGGGGTGGGTAGAGGCTGGGGAGTGAGATGAAGGGAGACCTTGGGGAGAGTCAAGGGATGGGTAGAGGCTAAGGAATGAGATGAAGGGAGACCTCGGGGAGAGTCAAGGGATGGGTAGAGCCTGAGGAGTGACATGAAGGGAAACCTCAGAGGAGAGTCGAGGGATGGGTAGAGGCTGGGGAGTGAGATGAAGGGAGATCTCGGGGAAAGTCAAAGGATGGGTAGAGGCTGGGGAGTGAGATGGACACCTGGGAAGATGCTGGGGAGTGAGATGAAGGGAGACCTCGGGGAGAGTCAGGGATGGGTAGAGGCTGGAGAGTGAGATGAAGGGAGACCTCTGGGAGAGTCAAGGGATGGGTAGAGGCTGGGGAGTGAGATGAAGGAGACCTCGGGGAGAGTCAATGGATGGGTAGAATGTGGAAAAGTAAATTTTGCCATGTTCTGTGTCCCTACGAGTCCTCCATCATATGTTATGTGCGCATGATTAATATGCATATGTATTCACCATGTTCGATTAAAGATGCAATTATAGTTGTGTCCACCTCTAGTATGCCAGTTTCCAGTTCTCGTGAATACTACGAATATCAGACCTATTTAAAGCTACGTTGCCACGTTTCTCAGTGTGCACGTTATTCCATTGTAAAGTCCCCGTTTCTAGGCCTCAAAAGGGCCTGGACACCAGATTCAGCTCCTGTCTCCTGAGCCTCGCTGAGGAGCGATACAGCCCCCACCTGTGTTCCTGACCCTTCACTTACTTCCTGCCTCGCAGTGCCCGGCTCAGCCTGGCTCTGCCTCTGAGTCTGCCAAGAGTATGTTATGATTCCAGTTATCAGTTCAGTCCTCCTTCTCTGCATTCCTAAGCTACTGAACTGCATCAATAGTTTCCGTCATTGTCTAGCCTCTACGTCTCCATGTTAGAGAAATACTGTATTAATGATCATTTAATATTCTTCATCACGCACTACATGTAGAATAATGCATGCTCCAGTCTTAGAGTCTGTTCGCCTTTACCCCGATAACTTTTGGATTCTATCAACATGTTCTCTAAACATCAGATACTAGATACTGCTTAGGTACATGTCGCCCTGACTCTCCAGACTTCAGTCTCTGCTCCTAGCACAGAGTTCGTAGCCCCCAGCTTCTTCTAGTAACACGTCATTGCCAGTTTGCGCGCACCATTAGGTCAGAGGTCCCGGCTCCTTAGGTAGCCCCCTCCATGTTTCCGCCCCATTCATGACATATTCTGTTACGTTTGCATCACATGTCTATGTATACGCCTCTGTTACACCTACTTTCACCCTTATCTTTCGCGACTGCTATTGACCACACCCACTGCTCCGCCTATCGTATGTATTGTAATGCAACTGTTTTAGTATATATGATTGTGTATTGTTATTAAATGTTAGCGCGCTCATCCCAGATCCTGCCCGGCAGCTGTCGGGACCCCCCTGTCAGGCCCTGCCATCCTATTCCTATGCAGGTTGTCCTGTTCCTGTCCTTTATGCTGTAATAAACCTGCAAACTCCTACTACCTCGAATCTTGACTCTTATTTATTGAGCTATCTGTTATTGCTATGCCTAGACAAAAATAGATCCGGTATTATTTATTTATATACCACATAATGGCGCCCGAATAGGGACTTGCCCTTTCCCCACGCGCCGGTGAAGCCACGCCGGCCCCCTGACCCTCTGCAGCCGTGACGGAACCATACCGTGCACGTGCAGATATTTCTGCTTCAAGTATCCCTCAGGCCCACGGAGGAGACGGAGGAGGCGGTCCAGCATCCAGACGAGGCGGTGGAGGAACGCGGCGAGTCCCGACCAGAGCCCAAGCCGAGAGTCCAAGGTCCGAGGTATCCGGAGGCCCACCCGTAACAGAAGTTCGAAGTTCGTCCGTCCGGCGTCGAAGCAGTCCAGTCCAGTCTGAGGCCTTCCGTTCTTGCTGCCCGGTGAGTACCGTTGCTGGGGTAGTATCTAGACAGGGTCAATCTAATTGACTCTGGTCCGTGGGTTGGTGGTACACAGACCCACAAAACGAAGTGTCCACTTCGGTGGATGCGGGTCCTGACGTGTCTCTGTATGAGACCGGTAAGTTTCGTACTGTTTAAGCAGTGCATCTAGTTTCTGTTCTAGTCAGTTCTGTTCTCGAGAAAATTCATGTATTCTGTTTTCCGTATTCCAGGTAGTATTCTGTTCGAACTGTTATTCTGAATGTTATTCATGTATTTTAATGTCGTGGTATGAGTGTGAAGTAATTATCGTGTTTATTGTGTATTGTGTTGTGTCCAGATTATAGTTCAGTCATGCCGCTCTTTTCAAAACTGCGTCAGTTAAAAACCAGAAAAGGTCTGCTAGAAGCAGCAGTTCCTGTTCCGCTTAGGGACAGTCCAGGTCATTTCATGTATCAGAAGCATGGCATAAGCGCCATATTGTATCTAGATTTATGGGTAGAGTATACCAAACAGTTAGAGGAAAAGTATAGATGGCCCGTATCAGGTACGTGGGATGCCGAGTGCATCATGAGAGTAGAAGAAGCATTATGGAAAAAGAAGGCCAGACAGTCACAGAAAGATGCCATTGAGTTATGGCGCAAAGAATCTCATAAAAGAACCGAAAAAGAAATCAGAAAGTCAGAATTAAGTAGAGAATCCTTAGAACGAGCCCAAGAAAGGGAATTAATCGAGATAGGTGAACGAGTCAAAACCGAACAGTCAGACAGACAGAGGCATGCTCTTATTAAGGGTATGTATCCTCTTCTTGCCGAGGGCTTGCCAAAAGCGACCCCGGAGGCATTCAGTAATTTGCCGCCACCATTAGTTCCGACCAAGCTACGTCACAAACCGACCGCAGCTGATATTTTCATTTCGTCCTATTTGGACGACACAGTCCCAGAATATGCAAATCCTGTTCCTGCTCCGCCAGTCCCTGTAAATCAGGCACTTCCCGCTCCTCCAGACACCGGAGTACCTGTTACGGTACCCCCGGTCCAGCCCGCCATACAAGTCCAGCCTGCATTTCCATTTCCCACTCTGCCAGGACGAAGAGCATCAGTAGACGATTCTAGTTTAGGGGCCGCAGGGGGAGGTCCTCCAGGAACCCCGCCGCCACACAAGCGTTTAACGTTAGCCGAATTACATGCACAAGCGTCACAGCGTACGCCCAGGTATCAGTCTGTTGCAGAAATAAGAAAAGCCCTTACCGAATGTGGCTATGATCCAGTCCCAGGCGAGGATAATATGGTTTTATATTCATTACGCGTGAGAAAGGTGACCGAGTATCTAGTCACCCTACCAGATATGAAAGAAGATCTAGACAGAATATATCGTTTCATCCGTACAGGGAATGTTCCAGAAAGTATTAGTGACGTCATGTGCCAAAGAAAAGTTGAAGTCCTGCTCATGATATTAAAGTTTCTGATTAATTGTCTAATAAGGGAACAAGATTATCCGACCAAAGATCGAGCCGAAATGAAAGTCCTGACAAGGTGGAGTGATAATATAGCCGAGGGTAAGCATAAGACCATCAGTAGTATAGAGAGTATGTACAAGAAGATTCGTAAAGAAATAATAAGGGTACACGAACAACGTAAAGAAGCACAAGTAAGCGAGAAAGAAAATGACTCTTCTACAGAAGAGGTAGAGGACGAGAATCCCGACAGAATAGCGTATGTAGGAAAATCTAGATTTCCAGATCGCCATTTGCGCCTAGAACACAAGTCAATTTTTCATCATCCAGCACCAGAACAAGGTTCTCTGGAACAAGTATTTCAAGTTACCGATCACATTCTGAAATCACGAATCGGTTATAACGAGTTAAGTACTATGCATGAACAAGAACTAGTCCGATCAGCAGTCCGATGGATTACTGATTCTACCACTTTTCCAGACGAAATAGTGGCACAAATGTTTCTGAAAATGCCCCCAGCCGAGCAACGACTGGCGGGTATGTATATGATCCAGCACCTCATTACATTGTATGAGGGTCAACATTCTGATCCAGGTCCGTTACATGATGTCCTGAACGAGTTACTCCAGTATAAATGAAAAGGTTTAGGTACTGATTTAATTAGTGTCATTCTAGAACAGCGCCACAAATACAGAACGTTTTTGAACCCGCATTTTGTTCATGTCTCACCCCCAGAAAGTAAACCCTTTTACATAGACAGACAGAATCCGTTACGAGAAGTGCATCCAGTTAAGACAGACGGTGGTGAGATGCAACGAGTGTTTGTTTACACCCCTATCACAAAGATGGAACTCTTAGAGATGAAAAAGTTAATTCCCTGTCATGACAAAGATCCAGCAGGGTTCCACCGAGAATTAAAAGACATGCTCCGTATGGGAGAATACACGTATCCAGATATCATTAAAATGTTAAAAGTCTTGTTGCCCGCAGGGGTATATGAGAAACTCAAAGAAAAAGAATGGGAGGTGGGAGAGAAAAAGATCGATTGGGCAGTTCTAGAAGCCGAAGACAAGGCACGAGTACCAGGTACCGGTCTTGGAGATAAATGTAAAGAATTACCAGAATTATTAATACAAGTTTTGCCTAGGTTATTGACAACTAGAAAAGAAGACTGGGATGCAATCTCAGCCTGTAAACAGAAACAAGATGAAGATATTAGTGATTATTATTCCAGATTTGAGAAATGTTTTACCATAAACAGTGGCCTCAAGACAAGTAGCGAATCATACCCTCATCTTTTTGTTACTAAATTAGTCGAGAATTCAAGTCCACAAATTAAGAATCGAGTTTTGAAAGTCGAAAGTACCTGGCAAGCTAATACCCCGTCCCAAATGTTACAGATGCTTCAATATCACCAGAATAGAATCAGAGAAGAGCAAGATCATGAGAGAAAACGTATGAAAGACACGAAAATGAAAGTACTAGTTGCACAATCCGTTCCTCAAGACAGTCAGAAAAGGGGACCAAATCAAGCCAGTCATCCTGCAGCTCCCGTTAAAGGAAACTGCAATTATTGTAAACAGCCAGGTCATTTTATAAACGAGTGTGCAGTTCTGAAACACAACATAGCTACCGGTAAGACTAAAGAAAGACCACGTCCGCCGAGACAAGAACAAGTTACACAGACTCCTCAGTCACAGAATGCACCACAGACAGTTACAGTACCGCAGCCTATCGCTGCAACACAGCATGTTACACAGCAGATGTACCAGTATGCACAGTCTGAGTATCCAGAGTATCAGCCATATTCATGAAACAGCCTAGAGAGGGAGGTAGGCTTGCCTCTCATCGAGATACCTGTAGATCAAGAAGGTCCCTATGTTCATAGTCAAGTATTAGGGAAAGACAGAAAGTTTCTGATTGATACAGGGGCAAGTAGGACCACTATAAGTCACGCCGAAGTTCCAGGGGCTCCGCTCTCAGGCTCTAGAAATGTTTCCCTTGGATTTTCAGGAAAACCTATTGTGAATGAAATATCAAAGCCAGTCACTCTAGAAGTAGGTCCATTGTCCCGCACTACTGATCTGCTACTTACTAAGTCATGTCCAGAAAATCTATTAGGCATTAAGACACTGAAAGAGTTAGGTGCAGTTATATGCTGTTCCCCAGAGGGAATACGATTGTTCCTACGTGACTTCAAGGGTCACTATGTATTACGAGATTTTGATCCCAGATTGTCTAATGTTCCGCAGCATCTATGGGCGCAAGGTCCAACTGATGTTGGCTTTATGCAAATCACACCCCATCGTGTGACTCTCAAGCCAGGTGTAGTCCTGCCACGAATAAGACAGTACAGACTGCCACCTGAGGCTGTAGCAGCCTTATCCAAAATTATTGACGAGCTCATGGCTCAAGGAGTAGTTGTAGAAACTGACTCCAATGTATGCAATTCTCCGATCATTCCTGTCATGAAACGTACTGATCCAAATGCACCTCCAGTATATCGTTTAGTGATTGATCTCCGAGAGCTTAATAAATGTATTATTCCCCAGTATCCAGTTGTCCCAGATATCTCTTCCCTGTTGACAGCCATTGATTCTGAAGCCTCATTTTTTTCAGTCATAGACCTCAAGAACGCATTTTTTAGTGTTCCCATTCATCCAGACAGCCAGTTTCTTTTCGGATTTTGTTTAAATGGAAGGAGCTATATGTTCACACGCGCTCCTCAAGGTTTCACAGAAAGTCCTAGTATTTACAGTCAAGCACTCAAGAGACAACTAGACAACATTCACATGCCAACTGACACTGCCCTGCTCCAGTATGTCGATGATCTCCTGATCACAGCCCGTTCTGAATGTGCTTGCGAGCGAGCATCCCTTACAGTCTTGTATTTTCTAGCCGAGATGGGACACAAGGTGTCCCCTTCTAAGCTTCAATTCTGTGTCCAGCAAGTGGTCTACTTAGGACACTTACTGTCCAAGAGGGGTAGGCAGTTGACACCAGACCGTATCCAGTTAATAGCGAGTCTTCCTCAGCCCAAGACCCAGAAGGAGGTACGTGCTTTTATTGGCCTTACTTCTTATTGCAGACAATGGATTCCTCAGTATGCATTTCTAGCCAAGCCACTGATACAGTTAACGACACAGGAGGCAGCCGTATCGACTGTCCTCCCTTGGACATCTGAACATACACTCAGTTTCAATGAGTTAAAGAAAGCCCTATGTCAAGCCCCAGTTCTAGCAACACCGAACTACAGTAAGTCTTTTACACTTTTCGTCACAGAACGCGAAGGTACAGCATTATCTGTTCTCACACAAGATCAAGCAGGACAGTACAAGCCTTGTGCTTATTTTTCGAGCACATTAGATCCTGTAGCCCAGGCTCTGCCTGCGTGCCTTAAGTCAGTTGCAGCCACAGCCCTTGCTATCAGACAAAGTGATTCCATAGTATTAGGACACTCCCTGACAGTACAAGTTCCACACTCCGTGGAAGTTCTTTTAAACCGAACACAAACTCAGCACTTGACAATTGCACGTTTAACAGGTTATGAATTGACACTGTTCCAGCCACACATAGAAATCAGACGCTGCAATGTTTTAAATCCTGCTACATTGTTACCATCAGTTACTTCGAATTCTGCCACACACGACTGTGTGGAAGTAGTTAACATCATGACAAAGCCAAGACAAGATCTGACAGATATTCCATTACCAGATCCCGACCTGACACTTTATGTGGATGGTTCATGCATGAGAACAAGTACAGGAGAACTAGTAGCCGCGTATGCAGTGACTACTGACACTGAAGTTATTGAAACACGCCGCATTGACACCCTGTCTGCTCAAGCAGCAGAGCTAGTTGCTCTGACTCAAGCCTGCATACACGCCAAGAACCTGAAAGTTAATGTTTACACAGATTCACGTTACGCATTTGGAGTTGTACACGACTTCGGAGTGCTCTGGCAAGAGAGAGGTTTCATGACTTCTCATGGAACCAAGATTCAGCATGGTCTCCTTATTCAGGCTCTGTTAGATGCCATACATTTACCGACATCCATTGCTATCATGAAGTGCAAAGCACATACGAAAGTTACTGACACTATTTCTCAAGGTAATGATCTAGCAGATCGCACAGCCAAGCTTACAGCTCAGACTCCAGACATTTCAGTTAATCCGACACAGACACACACTCCAGATCCGACTACATGTATGACAGTCAAAGACCCTACTCAAGATGTCATAGATATCCAGTTACATGCTACTCCCGATGAAATCAAGAAATGGTCCGAACAAGGAGGGGTACAGACAGATCAAGGATGGTTAACGAAGGGTAGAGCCACATGGTTTCTCCCCGACTCTATGGTTCAAGTCATTATTAATACCGCACATAGTCCAGCACATTTAGGAGAAAAAGCTATGTTAGACAGTATCCAGAATATTTGGTTCAACAAGCATTTACGAGCTGCAGCCAAGCAGAAAGTCCGTACCTGTATGATATGTTGCCAGTTTAATCCAGGTAAAAGTGTCCCGGTGGAACAAGGTGGTTTCCAGCCCCCTGACCACCCTTTTGAAGTCCTCCAGATGGATTATATTCAGATGGAGCGATGTCGAGGATTCAAGTATGTCCTCGTAGTTGTATGCGCTTTGTTCAGGTGGACGGAGGCATATCCAGTCCCAGATTACACAGCCGCGACCACTGCCAAGCAGTTGGTTCGTGAGTTCTTCCCCCGTTATGGACTCCCTAGGGTCGTATATTCTGACAACGGCCAGCCATTCTCATCTGAACTCATGAAACATGTTTCCCTATTGTTAGGATACCAGTGGAAGTTCCATTGTGTACGCCATCCTGAAGCAGCCGGTCTCGTAGAGAGACATAATCAGACCCTGAAAATTCGAATTGCAAAAGTTTGTCAAGAGAAAGGTGTGGACTGGCTAGTAGCTCTGCCGGTCGCCCTGTTCTATATGCGCATGGTCGCACATTCCAGATCAGGTCTGTCCCCGTATGAGGTCGTTTTCGGCCGCCCCCCTAACATGTGGGGTACTCCTAGACCCCGAAGTATTACCGATGTTTCAAGTAATATGCTGACAGATTACCTAGCTTCCTTGATGTCTGCCCTCAACTCTTGTCGTTCACAGGTTGCCGCCGCATTTCCAGACAATACCGAGGTGGCACCGCATGAAATCGTTCCCGGATCTATGGTCCTAGTGCGAAATTTCGATCGTTCAAGTCCGCTGGAGCCTCGCTGGAAGGAGCCCCGACAGGTCCTCCTGGCCACCCGTACAGCCGTGAAGTTGGAGGGACGCAAAGGCTGGGTGCATCTTTCGCATATCAAAAGGTTTTATGGATTGAAACCAATTTCAAAGAACATTTCCGAGGATTTAAAGGACTGCCAAAGTACTATTCTTAAGGACTGTCCCGCAAAAGACACTGATACTGCACCCTCCCTGTTAGAGACAACTCCGCAACAGGAGTATAAGAAAAAGCTAAGGTCTAGTAAAATAAGTCAGCCAGTTTGATTGTCTAAGTCCTCCCCTAGGTGAAACGGTTAGACCGGTTTCTGACATGTATAAAATAGACCCCCATAGTGAGAGAGTTAGTCAAAACTCAATCCGATGTATCGTTTTTCTAAGTTTCATATTATTTCTCAGTATTATGATTTCCTGCACCAGTTATGCGTTTTATCTGTATTTTCCAGTTTCTCATGTAAATAAGTCCTCTAATGCTACAGTAGAGCACACGTTTAGTGATCTGCCTCCTCATGAACTCTCTTACCGCCTCGCTATGCGTAACAATTCTTTTATCCGCATGTTACATTATTCACACCAGACCAGCAATGCCACTAATTGTTGGGTGTGTGGTCGACTCCCCCCTTTCCAGACCCCGAAGGGAGTTCTGCCACTCTTTCCTTATCCATTTTCACATAATGGTTCGTGTGGAGCATGGTCCACGTTAACGTCATCCTCAACAGATATGTCTTTTCTTAACAGTACATGTTTTCCAGACAAGCAAGGTCTTCCCCACAGAACAGGGTTAGATCTAGAAAACGAAGTTTACAATTTAGGTAATTATTCTTCGAATTTCATGGTCCTGAATGTTCAGTCTGATTCCACTCCAGACTTACCTGCTATTTCAGTACTACCAGTCAAAGGCGAATTATGTGTTAGAAATAATGGTTCCGTACATGTAGGACATAGCGATTGTACTACTATTGTCAAATATAGTGACAGTGGGAAATCTATTTTCAAAGCTTCACGTCATTCTTATTTTATTTGTGGTCAGACCGCATATGTTCGTCTCCCCCTCGATTGGGAGGGAACCTGTTACATTGCCTTCCTACTGCCACCAGTTTTCCTAGCCCCATCTGATTATCATAGAAACACACATCTAGTGCACCTTAGACATAGAAGGGAGTCCCCCATTGTCGATTATACTGAAACTGCTCTAGAACAGTATACAGATTTCAATAGAGGTTTCTTCTTCTTTATAGGACCTATCCAGAATAGTAAGCTAATCCGTAGGTTAACCAGAACCCTTGAAGCTGTAGTAAATGAGACTGCCTCTGCTCTAGGTAACTTAACCGAAGAGCAATCTGCTATGAGATTTGTCGTTTTACAGAATCGTCTCGTCCTTGACGTCATATTGGCCGATAGGGGCGGGGCCTGTAGAGTCATCGGATCTAGTTGCTGCATTTTCATTCCTAATAAGGCGCCGTCTGTTTATTCAGCTATAACCAGACTCCATAAAATTGCCCATCTGTTACACCAAGACCCAGGCACCTGGACATGGTCCGGTTGGTTCTGGAATATAATTTCCGCTTGGGGATGGAAAGTCTTGTCCTTTCTAGGTATTGCAGTAGCGATCATATTCAGCTGCTGCCTCTGTATACAATGTGGCCCTGCGATTTGCGGCATTTGTGCTACCTCTTGTATTCCTAGTCCCAAGTCCCGTTCTAAAACCCGTTCCCAGAAAATTCGAGACGAGCAAATGATACTGTATGAAATGATAGATGGTATCATGAATGTTGATGTTTCCTGATGGAAACGTAGTGACAAGGAGGGAATGTGGAAAAGTAAATTTTGCCATGTTCTGTGTCCCTACGAGTCCTCCATCATATGTTATGTGCGCATGATTAATATGCATATGTATTCACCATGTTCGATTAAAGATGCAATTATAGTTGTGTCCACCTCTAGTATGCCAGTTTCCAGTTCTCGTGAATACTACGAATATCAGACCTATTTAAAGCTACGTTGCCACGTTTCTCAGTGTGCACGTTATTCCATTGTAAAGTCCCCGTTTCTAGGCCTCAAAAGGGCCTGGACACCAGATTCAGCTCCTGTCTCCTGAGCCTCGCTGAGGAGCGATACAGCCACCACCTGTGTTCCTGACCCTTCACTTACTTCCTGCCTCGCAGTGCCCGGCTCAGCCTGGCTCTGCCTCTGAGTCTGCCAAGAGTATGTTATGATTCCAGTTATCAGTTCAGTCCTCCTTCTCTGCATTCCTAAGCTACTGAACTGCATCAATAGTTTCCGTCATTGTCTAGCCTCTACGTCTCCATGTTAGAGAAATACTGTATTAATGATCATTTAATATTCTTCATCACGCACTACATGTAGAATAATGCATGCTCCAGTCTTAGAGTCTGTTCGCCTTTACCCCGATAACTTTTGGATTCTATCAACATGTTCTCTAAACATCAGATACTAGATACTGCTTAGGTACATGTCGCCCTGACTCTCCAGACTTCAGTCTCTGCTCCTAGCACAGAGTTCGTAGCCCCCAGCTTCTTCTAGTAACACTTCATTGCCAGTTTGCGCGCACCATTAGGTCAGAGGTCCCGGCTCCTTAGGTAGCCCCCTCCATGTTTCCGCCCCATTCATGACATATTCTGTTACGTTTGCATCACATGTCTATGTATACGCCTCTGTTACACCTACTTTCACCCTTATCTTTCGCGACTGCTATTGACCACACCCACTGCTCCGCCTATCGTATGTATTGTAATGCAACTGTTTTAGTATATATGATTGTGTATTGTTATTAAATGTTAGCGCGCTCATCCCAGATCCTGCCCGGCAGCTGTCGGGACCCCCCTGTCAGGCCCTGCCATCCTATTCCTATGCAGGTTGTCCTGTTCCTGTCCTTTATGCTGTAATAAACCTGCAAACTCCTACTACCTCGAATCTTGACTCTTATTTATTGAGCTATCTGTTATTGCTATGCCTAGACAAAAATAGATCCGGTAATATTTATTTATATACCACAAGAGGCTGGGGAGTGAGATGTAGGGAGACCTCGGCGAGAGTCAAGGGATGGGTAGAGGCGGGGGAGTGAGATGAAGGGAGAACCCAGGGAGAGTCAAGGGATGGGTGGAGGCTGGGGAGTGTGATGAAGGGGGACATCGGGGAGAGTCAAGGGAGGGGTAGAGGCTGGGGAGTGAGATGAAGGGAGACCTCAGGGAGCGTCAAGGGATGGGTAGAGTCTGAGGAGTGAGATGAAGGGAGACCTCGGGGGAGAGTCAAGGGATGGGTAGAGGCTGGGGAGTGAGATGAAGGGAGACCACTGGGAGAGTCAAGGGGTGGGTAGAGGCTGGGGAGTGAGATGAAGGGAGACCTCGGGGAGAGTCAAGGGATGGGTAGAGCCTGAGGAGTGACATGAAGGGAAACCTCAGAGGAGAGTCGAGGGATGGGTAGAGGCTGGGGAGTGAGATGAAGGGAGATCTCGGGGAAAGTCAAAGGATGGGTAGAGGCTGGGGAGTGAGATGGACACCTCGGGGGAGAGTCAAGGGATGGGTAGAGGCTGAGGAGTGAGATGAAGGGAGACATCGGGGGAGAGTCAAGGGATGGGTAGAGGCTGGGGAGTGAGATGAAGGGAGACCACTGGGAGAGTCAAGGGGTGGGTAGAGGCTGGGGAGTAAGATGAAGGGAGACCTCGGGGGAGAGTCAAGGGATGGGTAGAGGCTCAGGAGTGAGATGAAGGGAGACCTCGGGGAGAGTCAAGGGATGGGTAGAGACTGAGGAATGAGATGAAGGGAGACCTCGGGGAGAGTCAGGGGTTGGGTAGAGGCTGGGGAGTGAGATGAAGGAGACCTCAGGGATAGTCAAGGGGTGGGTAGAGGCTGGGGAGTGAGATGAAGGGAGACCTCAGAGGAGAGTCAAGGGATGGGTAGAGGCTGAATAATGAGATGAAGGGAGACCTCGGGGAGAGTCAGGGGGTGGGTAGATTCTGGGGAGTGAGATGAAGGGAGACCTCAGGGAGAGTCAAGGGATGGGTAGAGGCTGAGGAATGAGATGAAGGGAGACCTCTGGAAGAGTCAGGGGGTGGGTACAGGCTGGGGAGTGACATTAAGGAGATCTCGGGGAGAGTCAAGGGGTGGGTAGAGGCTGGGGAGTGAGATGAAGGGAGACCTTGGGGAGAGTCAAGGGATGGGTAGAGGCTAAGGAATGAGATGAAGGGAGACCTCGGGGAGAGTCAAGGGATGGGTAGAGGCTGAATAATGAGATGAAGGGAGACCTCGGGGAGAGTCAGGGGGTGGGAAGATGCTGGGGAGTGAGATGAAGGGAGACCTCGGGGAGAGTCAGGGATGGGTAGAGGCTGGAGAGTGAGATGAAGGGAGACCTCTGGGAGAGTCAAGGGATGGGTAGAGGCTGGGGAGTGAGATGAAGGAGACCTCGGGGAGAGTCAATGGATGGGTAGAGGCTGGGGAGTGAGATGTAGGGAGACCTCGGCGAGAGTCAAGGGATGGGTAGAGGCGGGGGAGTGAGATGAAGGGAGAACCCAGGGAGAGTCAAGGGATGGGTGGAGGCTGGGGAGTGTGATGAAGGGGGACATCGGGGAGAGTCAAGGGAGGGGTAGAGGCTGGGGAGTGAGATGAAGGGAGACCTCGGGGAGCGTCAAGGGATGGGTAGAGGCTGAGGAGTGAGATGAAGGGAGACCTCGGGGGAGAGTCAAGGGATGGGTAGAGGCGGGGGAGTGAGATGAAGGGGGACCTCGGGGGAGAGTCAAGGGACGGGTTGAGGCTGGGGAGTGAGATGAAGGGAGACCTCGGGGAGAGTCAAGGGATGGGTAGGGGCTGAGGAGTGAGATGAAGGGAGACCTCGGGGAGAATCAATGGATGGGTAGAGGCTGGGGAGTGAGATGAAGTGAGACCTCGGGGAGAGTCAAGGGATGGGAAGAGGCTGGGGAGTGAGATGAAGGAATACCTCGGGGAGAGTCAAGGGATGGGTAGAGGCTGGGGAGTGAGATGAAGGGAGGCCTCAGAGGAGAGTCAAGGGATGGGTAGAGGCTGTGGAGTGAGATGAAGGGAGGCCTCAGGGAGAGTCAAGGGGTGGGTAGAGGCGGGGGAGTGAGATGAAGGGAGACCTCAGAGGAGAGTCAAGGGATGGGTAGATGCTGGGGAGTGAGATGAAGGGAGATCTTGGGGAGAGTCAATGGATGGGTAGAGGCTGGGGAGTGAGATGAAGGGAGACCTCGGTGGAGAGTCAAGGGATGGGTAGAGGCTGAGGAGTGAGATGAAGAGAGACCTCGGGGGAGAGTCAAGGGATGGATAGAGTTGGGGAGTGAGATGAAGGGAGGCCTCGGGGAGAGTCAAGGGATGGGTAGAGGCGGGGGAGTAAGATGAAGGGAGACCGCGGGGGAGAGTCAAGGGATGGGTAGAGGCTGGGGAGTGAGATGAAGGTAGACCACGGGGAGAGTCAAGGGGTGGGTAGAGGCTGTGGAGTGAGATGTAGGGAGACCTTGGGGAGAGTCAAGGGATGGGTAGAGGCAGAGGAGTGAGATGAAGGGAGACCTCGGGGAGAGTAATCAAATCAAATCAAATCAAAGCATTTGTATAGGGCGCTACTCACCCGGAGGGTCTCAAGGCGCTTGGGGAGGGGGGGTCCGCTACTGCTCGAACAGCCAGGTCTTGAGCTGCTTCCTGAAGGCGAGGAGGTCCTGGGTCCGGCGGAGGTGGATCGGGAGGGAGTTCCAGGTCTTGGAGGCGAGGTAGGAGAAGGACCCTCCCCCTGTGGTGGCTCTTCGGATGCGGGGGACGGCGGCGAGGGCGTGGCCAGTCGATCAAAGCTGGCGTTTGGGAGTGTAGAAATTGAGGCGGCTGTTGAGGTATCCTGGGCCTTGGTTGGGCAGGGCTTTGTACGCGTGGGTGAGGAGACAGAAGGTGATTCTCTTGTTGACCGGGAGCCAGTGCAGGTCTCTCAGGTGTCCGGAGATGTGGTTGCGACGGGGGATGTCCAGGATGAGTCTTGCTGAGGCGTTCTGGATCCGCTGGAGTCTCTTCTGGAGTTTGGCGGTGGTTCCGGCGTAGAGGGAGTTGCCGTAGTCCAGTCGGCTGGTGACGAGGGCCTGGGTGACCGTCTTCCTGGTCTCGGTGGGGATCCACCGGAAGATCTTGCGTAGCATGCGTAGGATGTTGAAGCACGACGAGGAGACGGCGTTGACTTGTCTGGTCATGGAGAGGGAGGAGTCCAGGATGAAGCCCAGGTTGCGTGCGTGGTCTGTTGGTTTGGGTGCGCTGCCTAGGGCAGGGGGCCACCAGGAGTCATCCCAGGCGGAGGGTGAGGATCCCAGGATGAGGACTTCCGTCTTGTCCGAGTTCAGTTTCAGGCGGCTGCTCTTCATCCATTCGGCTACCTCTTTCATCCCAAGGGATGGGTAGAGGCTGAGGAGTGAGATGAAGGGAGACCTCGGGGAGAGTCAAGGGATGGGTAGAGGCTGGGGAGTGAGATGAAGGGAGACCTCAGAGGAGAGTCAAGGGATGGGTAGATGCTGGGGAATGAGATGAAGGGAGACCTCGGGGGAGAGTCAAAGGATGGTAGAGGCTGGGGAGTGAGATGAAGGGAGACCACGGGGAGAGTCGAGGAATGGGTAGAGGCTGAGGAGTGAGATGAAGGGAGATCTCGGGGAAAGTCAAGGGATGGGTGGAGGCTGAGGAGTGAGATGGAGACCTCGGGAGAGTCAAGGGATGGATAGAGGCTGGGGAGTAAGATGAAGGGAGACCTTGGGGAGAGTCAAGGGATGGGTAGAGGCTGGGGAGTGAGATGAAGGGAGACCTCAGAGGAGAGTCAAGGGATGGGTAGAGGCTGAATAATGAGATGAAGGGAGACCTCGGGGAGAGTCAGGGGGTGGGTAGAGGCTGGGGAGTGAGATGTAGGGAGACCTCGGGGAGAGTCAAGGGATGGGTAGAGGCAGAGGAGTGAGATGAACGGAGACCTCGGGGGAGGGTCAAGGGATGGGTAGAGGCTGAGGAGTGAGATGAAGGGAGACCTCAGGGAGAGTCAAGGGATGGGTAGAGGCTGAGGAGTGAGATGAAGGGAGACCTCAGGGAGAGTCAAGGGATGGGTAGAGGCAGAGGAGTGAGATGAAGGGAGACCTCGGGGGAGAGTTAAGGGATGGGTAGAGGCTGAGGAGTGAGATGAAGGGAGACCTCGGGGGAGAGTCAAGGGATGGGTAGAGTCTGAGGAGTGAGATGAAGGGAGACTTCGGGGAGAATCAATGGATGGGTAGAGGCTGGGGAGTGAGATGAAGTGAGACCTCGGGGAGAGTCAAGGGATGGGTAGAGGCTGGGGAGTGAGATGAAGGGAGGCCTCAGGGAGAGTCAAGGGGTGGGTAGAGGCGGGGGAGTGAGATGAAGGGAGACCTCAGAGGAGAGTCAAGGGATGGGTAGATGCTGGGAAGTGAGATGAAGGGAGGCCTCAGGGAGAGTCAAGGGGTGGGTAGAGGCTGGGGAGTAAGATGAAGGGAGACCGCGGGGGAGAGTCAAGGGATGGGTAGAGGCTGGGGAGTGAGATGAAGGTAGACCACGGGGAGAGTCAAGGGGTGGGTAGAGGCTGTGGAGTGAGATGTAGGGAGACCTTGGGGAGAGTCAAGGGATGGGTAGAGGCAGAGGAGTGAGATGAAGGGAGACCTCGGGGAGAGTAATCAAATCAAATCAAATCAAAGCATTTGTATAGGGCGCTACTCACCCGGAGGGTCTCAAGGCGCTTGGGGAGGGGGGGTCCGCTACTGCTCGAACAGCCAGGTCTTGAGCTGCTTCCTGAAGGCGAGGAGGTCCTGGGTCCGGCGGAGGTGGATCGGGAGGGAGTTCCAGGTCTTGGAGGCGAGGTAGGAGAAGGACCCTCCCCCTGTGGTGGCTCTTCGGATGCGGGGGACGGCGGCGAGGGCGTGGCCAGTCGATCAAAGCTGGCGTTTGGGAGTGTAGAAATTGAGGCGGCTGTTGAGGTATCCTGGGCCTTGGTTGGGCAGGGCTTTGTACGCGTGGGTGAGGAGACAGAAGGTGATTCTCTTGTTGACCGGGAGCCAGTGCAGGTCTCTCAGGTGTCCGGAGATGTGGTTGCGACGGGGGATGTCCAGGATGAGTCTTGCTGAGGCGTTCTGGATCCGCTGGAGTCTCTTCTGGAGTTTGGCGGTGGTTCCGGCGTAGAGGGAGTTGCCGTAGTCCAGTCGGCTGGTGACGAGGGCCTGGGTGACCGTCTTCCTGGTCTCGGTGGGGATCCACCGGAAGATCTTGCGTAGCATGCGTAGGATGTTGAAGCACGACGAGGAGACGGCGTTGACTTGTCTGGTCATGGAGAGGGAGGAGTCCAGGATGAAGCCCAGGTTGCGTGCGTGGTCTGTTGGTTTGGGTGCGCTGCCTAGGGCAGGGGGCCACCAGGAGTCATCCCAGGCGGAGGGTGAGGATCCCAGGATGAGGACTTCCGTCTTGTCCGAGTTCAGTTTCAGGCGGCTGCTCTTCATCCATTCGGCTACCTCTTTCATCCCAAGGGATGGGTAGAGGCTGAGGAGTGAGATGAAGGGAGACCTCGGGGAGAGTCAAGGGATGGGTAGAGGCTGGGGAGTGAGATGAAGGGAGACCTCAGAGGAGAGTCAAGGGATGGGTAGATGCTGGGGAATGAGATGAAGGGAGACCTCGGGGGAGAGTCAAAGGATGGTAGAGGCTGGGGAGTGAGATGAAGGGAGACCACGGGGAGAGTCGAGGAATGGGTAGAGGCTGAGGAGTGAGATGAAGGGAGATCTCGGGGAAAGTCAAGGGATGGGTGGAGGCTGAGGAGTGAGATGGAGACCTCGGGAGAGTCAAGGGATGGATAGAGGCTGGGGAGTAAGATGAAGGGAGACCTTGGGGAGAGTCAAGGGATGGGTAGAGGCTGGGGAGTGAGATGAAGGGAGACCTCAGAGGAGAGTCAAGGGATGGGTAGAGGCTGAATAATGAGATGAAGGGAGACCTCGGGGAGAGTCAGGGGGTGGGTAGAGGCTGGGGAGTGAGATGTAGGGAGACCTCGGGGAGAGTCAAGGGATGGGTAGAGGCAGAGGAGTGAGATGAACGGAGACCTCGGGGGAGGGTCAAGGGATGGGTAGAGGCTGAGGAGTGAGATGAAGGGAGACCTCAGGGAGAGTCAAGGGATGGGTAGAGGCTGAGGAGTGAGATGAAGGGAGACCTCAGGGAGAGTCAAGGGATGGGTAGAGGCAGAGGAGTGAGATGAAGGGAGACCTCGGGGGAGAGTTAAGGGATGGGTAGAGGCTGAGGAGTGAGATGAAGGGAGACCTCGGGGGAGAGTCAAGGGATGGGTAGAGTCTGAGGAGTGAGATGAAGGGAGACCTCGGGGAGAATCAATGGATGGGTAGAGGCTGGGGAGTGAGATGAAGTGAGACCTCGGGGAGAGTCAAGGGATGGGTAGAGGCTGGGGAGTGAGATGAAGGGAGGCCTCAGGGAGAGTCAAGGGGTGGGTAGAGGCGGGGGAGTGAGATGAAGGGAGACCTCAGAGGAGAGTCAAGGGATGGGTAGATGCTGGGAAGTGAGATGAAGGGAGGCCTCAGGGAGAGTCAAGGGGTGGGTAGAGGCTGGGGAGTGAGAGGAAGGGAGACCTCACAGGAGTGTCAAGGGATGGGTAGAGGCTGGGGAGTGAGATGAAGGGAGGCCTCAGGGAGAGTCAAGGGGTGGGTAGAGGCTGGGGAGTGCGATGAAGGGAGACCTTGGGGGAGAGTCAAGGGATGGGTAGAGGCTGGGGAGTGAGATGAAGGGAGGCCTCATGGAGAGTCAAGGGGTGGGTAGAGGCTGGGGAGTGCGATGAAGGGAGACCTTGGGAGAGAGTCAAGGGATGGGTAGAGGCGGGGGAGTGAGATGAGAGGAGACCTCGAGGGAGAGTTAAGGGGTGGGTAGAGGCTGAGGAGTGAGATGAAGGTAGACCTCGGGGGAGAGTCAAAGGATGGTAGAGGCTGGGGAGTGAGATGATGGGAGACCACGGGGAGAGTCGAGGAATGGGTAGGGGCTGAGGAGTGAGATGAAGGGAGACCTCGGGGAGACTCAAGGGATGGGTGGAGGCTGAGGAGTGAGATGAAGGGAGACCTCAGGGAGAGTCAAGGGGTGGGTAGAGGCTGAGGAGTGAGATGAAGGTAGACCTCGGGGGAGAGTCAAAGGATGGTAGAGGCTGGGGAGTGAGATGATGGGAGACCACGGGGAGAGTCGAGGAATGGGTAGGGGCTGAGGAGTGAGATGAAGGGAGACCTCGGGGAGACTCAAGGGATGGGTGGAGGCTGAGGAGTGAGATGAAGGGAGACCTCGGGGGAGAGTCAAGGGATGGGTAGAGGCTGAGGAGTGAGATGAAGGAAGACATCGGGGGAGAGTCAAGGGATGGGTAGAGGCTGGGGAGTGAGATGAAGGGAGACCACGGGGAGAGTCAAGGGGTGGGTAGAGGCTGGGGAGTGAGATGAAGGGAGACCTCGGGGAGAGTCAAGGGATGGGTAGAGCCTGGGGAGTGATATGAAGGGAGACCTTGGGGAAAGTCAAGGGATGGGTCGAGGCTGGGGAGTGAGATGGAGACCTCGGGAGAGTCAAGGGATGGATAGAGGCTGGGGAGTAAGATGAAGGGAGACCTCGGGGGAGAGTCAAGGGATGGGTAGAGGCTCGGGAGTGAGATGAAGGCAGACCTGGGGGAGAGTCAAGGGATGGGTAGAGACTGAGAAATGAGATGAAGGGAGACCTTGGGGAGAGTCAGGGGGTGGGTAGAGGCTGGGGAGTGAGATGAAGGAGACCTCAGGGAGAGTCAAGGGGTGGGTAGAGGCTGGGGAGTGAGATGAAGGGAGACCTTGGGGAGAGTCAAGGGATGGGTAGAGGCTAAGGAATGAGATGAAGGGAGACCTCGGGGAGAGTCAAGGGATGGGTAGGAGCTGCATAATGAGATGAAGGGAGACCTCGGGGAGAGTCAGGGGGTGGGAAGATGCTAGGGAGTGAGATGAAGGGAGACCTCGGGGAGAGTCAATGGATGGGTAGAGGCTGGAGAGTGAGATGAAGGGAGACCTCTGGGAGAGTCAAGGGATGGGTAGAGGCTGGGGAGTGAGATGAAGGAGACCTCGGGGAGAGTCAATGGATGGGTAGAGGCTGGGGAGTGAGATGTAGGGAGACCTCGGGGAGAGTCAAGGGATGGGTAGAGGCGGGGAGTGAGATGAAGGGAGAACCCAGGGAGAGTCAAGGGATGGGTGGAGGCTGGGGAGTGTGATGAAGGAGGACATCGGGGAGAGTCAAGGGAGGGGTAGAGGCTGGGGAGTGAGATGAAGGGAGACCTCGGGGAGCGTCAAGGGATGGGTAGAGGCTGAGGAGTGAGATGAAGGGAGACCTCGGGGGAGAGTCAAGGGATGGGTAGAGGCGGGGGAGTGAGATGAAGGGGGACCTCGGGGGAGAGTCAAGGGACGGGTTGAGGCTGGGGAGTGAGATGAAGGGAGACCTGGGGGAGAGTCAAGGGATGGGTAGAGACTGAGAAATGAGATGAAGGGAGACCTTGGGGAGAGTCAGGGGGTGGGTAGAGGCTGGGGAGTGAGATGAAGGAGACCTCAGGGAGAGTCAAGGGGTGGGTAGAGGCTGGGGAGTGAGATGAAGGGAGACCTTGGGGAGAGTCAAGGGATGGGTAGAGGCTAAGGAATGAGATGAAGGGAGACCTCGGGGAGAGTCAAGGGATGGGTAGGAGCTGCATAATGAGATGAAGGGAGACCTCGGGGAGAGTCAGGGGGTGGGAAGATGCTAGGGAGTGAGATGAAGGGAGACCTCGGGGAGAGTCAATGGATGGGTAGAGGCTGGAGAGTGAGATGAAGGGAGACCTCTGGGAGAGTCAAGGGATGGGTAGAGGCTGGGGAGTGAGATGAAGGAGACCTCGGGGAGAGTCAATGGATGGGTAGAGGCTGGGGAGTGAGATGTAGGGAGACCTCGGGGAGAGTCAAGGGATGGGTAGAGGCGGGGGAGTGAGATGAAGGGAGAACCCAGGGAGAGTCAAGGGATGGGTGGAGGCTGGGGAGTGTGATGAAGGAGGACATCGGGGAGAGTCAAGGGAGGGGTAGAGGCTGGGGAGTGAGATGAAGGGAGACCTCGGGGAGCGTCAAGGGATGGGTAGAGGCTGAGGAGTGAGATGAAGGGAGACCTCGGGGGAGAGTCAAGGGATGGGTAGAGGCGGGGGAGTGAGATGAAGGGGGACCTCGGGGGAGAGTCAAGGGACGGGTTGAGGCTGGGGAGTGAGATGAAGGGAGACCTCGGGGAGAGTCAAGGGATGGGTAGGGGCTGAGGAGTGAGATGAAGGGAGACCTCGGGGAGAATCAATGGATGGGTAGATGCTGGGGAGTGAGATGAAGTGAGACCTCGGGGAGAGTCAAGGGATGGGAAGAGGCTGGAGAGTGAGATGAAGGAATACCTCGGGGAGCGTCAAGGGATGGGTAGAGGCTGGGGAGTGAGATGAAGGGAGGCCTCAGAGGAGAGTCAAGGGATGGGTAGAGGCTGTGGAGTGAGATGAAGGGAGGCCTCAGGGAGAGTCAAGGGGTGGGTAGAGGCGGGGGAGTGAGATGAAGGGAGACCTCAGAGGAGAATCAAGGGATGGGTAGATGCTGGGGAGTGAGATGAAGGGAGACCTTGGGGAGAGTCAAGGGATGGGTAGAGGCTAAGGAATGAGATGAAGGGAGACCTTGGGGAGAGTCAAGGGATGGGTAGAGGCTGAATAATGAGAATAATGAGATGAAGGGAGACCTCGGGTGAGTCAGGGGGTGGGTAGATGCTGGGGAGTGAGATTAAGGGAGACCTCAGGGAGAGTCAAGGGATGGGTAGAGGCTGGGGAGTGAGATGAAGGAGACCTCGGGGAGAGTCAATGGATGGGTAGAGGCTGGGGAGTGAGATGAAGCGAGACCTATGGGATAGTCAAGGGATGGGTAGAGGCGGGGGAGTGAGATAAAGGTAGACCTCAGGGAGAGTCAAGGGATGGGTGGAGGCTGGGGAGTGTGATGAAGGGAGACCTCGGGGAGAGTCAAGGGAGGGGTAGAGGCTGGGGAGTGAGATGAAGGGAGACCTCGGGGAGCGTCAAGGGATGGGTAGAGGCTGAGGAGTGAGATGAAGGGAGACCTCGGGAGAGAGTCAAGGGATGGGTAGAGTCTGAGGAGTGAGATGAAGGGAGACCTCGGGGAGAATCAATGGATGGGTAGAGGCTGGGGAGTGAGATGAAGTGAGACCTCGGGGAGAGTCAAGGGATGGGTAGAGGCTGGGGAGTGAGATGAAGGGAGGCCTCAGGGAGAGTCAAGGGGTGGGTAGAGGCGGGGGAGTGAGATGAAGGGAGACCTCAGAGGAGAGTCAAGGGATGGGTAGATGCTGGGAAGCGAGATGAAGGGAGGCCTCAGGGAGAGTCAAGGGGTGGGTAGAGGCTGGGGAGTGAGAGGAAGGGAGACCTCAGAGGAGTGTCAAGGGATGGGTAGACGCTGGGGAGTGAGATGAAGGGAGGCCTCAGGGAGAGTCAAGGGGTGGGTAGAGGCTGGGGAGTGCGATGAAGGGAGACCTTGGGGGAGAGTCAAGGGATGGGTAGAGGCTGGGGAGTGAGATGAAGGGAGGCCTCAGGGAGAGTCAAGGGGTGGGTAGAGGCTGGGGAGTGAGATGAAGTGAGACCTCGGGGAGAGTCAAGGGATGGGAAGAGGCTGGAGAGTGAGATGAAGGAATACCTCGGGGAGCGTCAAGGGATGGGTAGAGGCTGGGGAGTGAGATGAAGGGAGGCCTCAGAGGAGAGTCAAGGGATGGGTAGAGGCTGTGGAGTGAGATGAAGGGAGGCCTCAGGGAGAGTCAAGGGGTGGGTAGAGGCGGGGGAGTGAGATGAAGGGAGACCTCAGAGGAGAATCAAGGGATGGGTAGATGCTGGGGAGTGAGATGAAGGGAGACCTTGGGGAGAGTCAAGGGATGGGTAGAGGCTAAGGAATGAGATGAAGGGAGACCTTGGGGAGAGTCAAGGGATGGGTAGAGGCTGAATAATGAGAATAATGAGATGAAGGGAGACCTCGGGTGAGTCAGGGGGTGGGTAGATGCTGGGGAGTGAGATTAAGGGAGACCTCAGGGAGAGTCAAGGGATGGGTAGAGGCTGGGGAGTGAGATGAAGGAGACCTCGGGGAGAGTCAATGGATGGGTAGAGGCTGGGGAGTGAGATGAAGCGAGACCTATGGGATAGTCAAGGGATGGGTAGAGGCGGGGGAGTGAGATAAAGGTAGACCTCAGGGAGAGTCAAGGGATGGGTGGAGGCTGGGGAGTGTGATGAAGGGAGACCTCGGGGAGAGTCAAGGGAGGGGTAGAGGCTGGGGAGTGAGATGAAGGGAGACCTCGGGGAGCGTCAAGGGATGGGTAGAGGCTGAGGAGTGAGATGAAGGGAGACCTCGGGAGAGAGTCAAGGGATGGGTAGAGTCTGAGGAGTGAGATGAAGGGAGACCTCGGGGAGAATCAATGGATGGGTAGAGGCTGGGGAGTGAGATGAAGTGAGACCTCGGGGAGAGTCAAGGGATGGGTAGAGGCTGGGGAGTGAGATGAAGGGAGGCCTCAGGGAGAGTCAAGGGGTGGGTAGAGGCGGGGGAGTGAGATGAAGGGAGACCTCAGAGGAGAGTCAAGGGATGGGTAGATGCTGGGAAGCGAGATGAAGGGAGGCCTCAGGGAGAGTCAAGGGGTGGGTAGAGGCTGGGGAGTGAGAGGAAGGGAGACCTCAGAGGAGTGTCAAGGGATGGGTAGACGCTGGGGAGTGAGATGAAGGGAGGCCTCAGGGAGAGTCAAGGGGTGGGTAGAGGCTGGGGAGTGCGATGAAGGGAGACCTTGGGGGAGAGTCAAGGGATGGGTAGAGGCTGGGGAGTGAGATGAAGGGAGGCCTCAGGGAGAGTCAAGGGGTGGGTAGAGGCTGGGGAGTGCGATGAAGGGAGACCTTGGGGGAGAGTCAAGGGATGGGTAGAGGCGGGGGAGTGAGATGAGAGGAGACCTCGAGGGAGAGTCAAGGGGTGGGTAGAGGCTGAGGAGTGAGATGAAGGGAGACCTCAGGGAGAGTCAAGGGGTGGGTAGAGGCTGAGGAGTGAGATGAAGGTAGACCTCGGGGGAGAGTCAAAGGATGGTAGAGGCTGGGGAGTGAGATGAAGGGAGACCACGGGGAGAGTCGAGGAATGGGTAGGGGCTGAGGAGTGAGATGAAGGGAGACCTCAGGGAGACTCAAGGGATGGGTGGAGGCTGAGGAGTGAGATGAAGGGAGACCTGGGGGGAGAGTCAAGGGATGGGTAGAGGCTGAGGAGTGAGATGAAGGAAGACATCGGGGGAGAGTCAAGGGATGGGTAGAGGCTGGGGAGTGAGATGAAGGGAGACCACGGGGAGAGTCAAGCGGTGGGTAGAGGCTGGGGAGTGAGATGAAGGGAGACCTCGGGGAGAGTCAAGGGATGGGTAGAGCCTGAGGAGTGACATGAAGGGAAACCTCAGAGGAGAGTCGAGGGATGGGTAGAGGCTGGGGAGTGATATGAAGGGAGACCTTGGGAAAAGTCAAGGGATGGGTAGAGGCTGGGGAGTGAGATGGAGACCTCGGGAGAGTCAAGGGATGGATAGAGGCTGGGGAGTAAGATGAAGGGAGAACTCGGGGGAGAGTCAAGGGATGGGTAGAGGCTCGGGAGTGAGATGAAGGGAGACCTGGGGGAGAGTCAAGGGATGGGTAGAGACTGAGGAATGAGATGAAGGGAGACCTTAGGGAGAGTCAGGGGGTGGGTAGAGGCTGGGGAGTGAGATGAAGGAGACCTCAGGGAGAGTCAAGGGGTGGGTAGAGGCTGGGGAGTGAGATGAAGGGAGACCTTGGAGAGAGTCAAGGGATGGGTAGAGGCTAAGGAATGATATGAAGGGAGACCTCAGGAAGAGTCAGGGGGTGGGTAGAGGCTGGGGAGTGAGATTAAGGAGACCTCTGGGAGAGTCAAGGGGTGGGTAGATGCTGGGGAGTGAGATGAAGGGAGGCCTCACGGAGAGTCAAGGGGTGGGTAGAGGCGGGGGAGTGAGATGAAGGGAGACCTCAGAGGAGAGTCAAGGGATGGGTAGATGCTGGGGAGTGAGATGAAGGGAGGCCTCGGGGAGACTCAAGGGATGGGTGGAGGCTGAGGAGTGAGATGAAGGGAGACCTCGGGGGAGAGTCAAGGGATGGGTAGAGGCTGAGGAGTGAGATGAAGGGAGACATCGGGGGAGAGTCAAGGGATGGGTAGAGGCGGGGGAGTGAGATGAAGGTAGACCTCAGGGAGAGTCAAGGGATGGGTGGAGGCTGGGGAGTGTGATGAAGGGAGACCTCGGGGAGAGTCAAGGGAGGGGTAGAGGCTGGGGAGTGAGATGAAGGGAGACCTCAGGGAGTGTCAAGGGATGGGTAGAGGCTGAGGAGTGAGATGAAGGGAGACCTCGGGGGAGAGTCAAGGGATGGGTAGAGTCTGAGGAGTGAGATGAAGGGAGACCTCGGGGAGAATCAATGGATGGGTAGAGGCTGGGGAGTGAGATGAAGTGAGACCTCGGGGAGAGTCAAGGGATGGGTAGAGGCTGGGGAGTGAGATGAAGGGAGGCCTCAGGGAGAGTCAAGGGGTGGGTAGAGGCGGGTGAGTGAGATGAAGGGAGACCTCAGAGGAGAGTCAAGGGATGGGTAGATGCTGGGAAGTGAGATGAAGGGAGGCCTCAGGGAGAGTCAAGGGGTGGGTAGAGGCTGGGGAGTGAGAGGAAGGGAGACCTCAGAGGAGTGTCAAGGGATGGGTAGAGGCTGGGGAGTGAGATGAAGGGAGGCCTCAGGGAGAGTCAAGGGGTGGGTAGAGGCTGGGGAGTGCGATGAAGGGAGACCTTGGGGGAGAGTCAAGGGATGGGTAGAGGCTGGGGAGTGAGATGAAGGGAGGCCTCAGGGAGAGTCAAGGGGTGGGTAGAGGCTGGGGAGTGCAATGAAGGGAGACCTTGGGGGAGAGTCAAGGGATGGGTAGAGGCGGGGGAGTGAGATTAGAGGAGACCTCGAGGGAGAGTCAAGGGGTTGGTAGAGGCTGAGGAGTGAGATGAAGGGAGACCTCAGGGAGAGTTAAGGGGTGTGTTGGACTTTGGCCCTTAGGGCAGGTTCACCCCTAGACTTTTTGCGTGAAATGGTGACCTGGTGATGGTGATTTTGGGGTTCTGCGCACTTTCACTGTGTCCCAGTGGAAAGCGCGTGCGCACTCTGAGTGCATGTGCTGAGCTAGGCCTGCCCGCCCATAGGAATGCATGGGGAATGTATGTGTCCCTGGTAGTTCCTTATGCGTGGGGTGTACAGGCTTGAGTCTGGTATGTGTGAACTCGTGAGAGTGAATGCTGCGAGATGGTGTATGCAGCATGTATGTGTCTAGTGGGGAAGTATCATTCCTAGACATGGCTGTACGTGTGCAGTGAGGGTGCTGGAGTGTGATTGGCTGGAGCTGGCTGGCATGCCAGGCTCCAGGAAGTCTGGATGGGTCTGCCCGGTGGTGAGTGGGAGATTAGCATGAGTGATGTGTGGGAGGAGTGTTCCTGTGTCCTGGATGGGCTGGGTTTTCCCCACACAATGCTGGCTCCGCCCCCCTGTGGTGTGTCTAATGACCCAAGCCCTGCCAGTGAATAGAGAGGGTGGCTGAGGTAAACAGAGTACTCAAGAACCAGCTGCGCCTGGTTCCGCCCCCACTCTGCACCTTCAGACAAAGGGAAATGCTGTATAAAAATGGGGCTGTGTCCCCACTGAAGTTGTTCTCTTCCAGGATCCTGAGGGGGCTGCTGCTGCTGCTGGGCCAGAGGGCCGCCACTTGGGGTGTCTCCCTGCCTGGAGACCCAGTGTGCTGGCTCTGGGCCCAGACCTGCCCCCCTGCCTGCCTACAAGGACTTTGGGGCCTGAACTTTGCCTCTAGCGCTTGGTAGCGCTCCTTGTGGCCCTTAGCGCTTGAGAGCGCTTTCTTTTATCCCTGAAGCATTGGAAGCGCTTCATTTGCGGCCCTAGCGCTTAAAAGCGCTTTATTTATCAGCTGAGCGCTGGGAGCGCTGTCACTGCCCCTCCGCGGCTGCCCACGCCGCTTTTGCTGATTTTGGAGTCCCCTGGCAGGTGCCCACCCTGCCCGGGACATTGCCGCTGTTTCGGATTTATAATTTACCTCGAGGGAGGCCACCCCTCGGTAAATTCATCCCCCGCCTAGAAGTGCCTGAAACGGGCCGCCGCGCTGCCCGCGACGACCCGGAAGTGCAAGGGCCCGTCAGCCAATCACAGCGCGGCCCCGGGGGAAGCGACTGGAAGTCCCGCCCCGCAGCCGCGACCTGGAAGTCAGGCAGGCCGGGGGCAGGAGAGAGGCAGGCGGAAGCTGCTGCCTGCCGGGGCTCCCGAGGACGAGGGAGAGCCCCGGAGAGAGGGAGAAGTGTGAGAAGGGAGCCCCCGAGGAGCGGGAGCTCCTGTGAAGAGCCGCCGGCCAGAGGAGACGGCGCGAGACCGGTGAGTGCCCGCCCCTCCCCTCCAGAGCGAGTCACTTGTGCCGAGAGGCCTGTGGGGCCTCAAGTGATTCCCGAGTCCACTGAGGACTCCAACGACCGGCTGCACCTTTGCTTGATGAGCCCAGAGAGGCTCGAGAGCGCACCCTTGTGTTTAGAGCCTGCGAGGCTCAGGGGCATAGCCTGGTGTTTTGAGCCCAGAGAGGCTCTGAGGGTGCCGTTCGTTTTGTGAGCCCAGGGAGGCTCAAAAGCGCCACAATTGTTTTAAGAGCCCAGAGAGGCTCAGGGGCCCAAATGCCATTTCGAGTCCCCCGGGAGGGACTCCAACGCTAGTGACGGGCCCAGAGAGGCTCGTGTAGGCATTGTTGGTTCGAAGAGCCTGCGAGGCTCAGGGGGCATTTGGTGTCTGTGGTGGAGTGGCCCCAGAAGGCCCCACCTTGCCCCCACCTTGCCCCCACCTTCTTGCGAGCCCTGAGAGTCTCAGGAGACAGTCAGTTGGGCAGAGCCTAGAGAGGCTCCAACATTGGCCCCATCATTATGCTACCCAGTTGCCCAGCACTTTGTGGGCAACTGCCACGTTTAGGCCCTGACATTGGGACACATGGACAGTCACAGGTCGTGACTTGTGAGTTTGGCGCAATTGTACTTTCTATGCACCTCTGAATGTATTGTTATGCGTCATGTGCCTTTACACCTCTGAATGAATGTTATGCATTGCATCATGTGTTTTCCTCTTACACCCCTAAAGGTATTGTAATACATAGGTGGTTGTTTTCTCCCTAGTACAGGTGGTGCTAGTGAGGTCCTGTTACCAGGGATTACTGGTTGTGTGCTATTTTGTGCTATATTCTATGTACTAAGTGCTATTTCTGAAAGTGCTACTTCTGATTCCTGACAGTGGTCCAGGTGGCCCTGTCTTGTACATATCCCCTGTAAATTCTGCCCGTGCCTCTGGCACATTGTAAAGTGTGTGTTTTATCTAATGTGTTTTGGTGTAATACAAAGGCTATTTTTATATAACCTTGTGTGGAGTTTCCTTTGTGGTGGGCCTTTGGTTGTTGTTGCTGGGGTGCGTGCGCAAATACTTAGCCTACATCGCCTCCAAGTTTAGCCTTGCTGCTCGCGCCACGTTACCTAGAGGGTGAGTAGGGGTTATCTTGGCGTGTAACTCCCTTGCCCTGACTTGGGGGTGGTGGTCTCTGACTGACTTTGGCGAAAGCCCTGCCAGCCGGGGATCCCATTTCCAACATTGGCGGCAAGCGGTGGGATAAGGATTTGTGTTTGCCTTGTACCTTAGTAGCGGCTGGCTGCACCACAAAACACTGCATTTTAGATAACCACATTTTGGGGATTATTGTTTTTGGTAAAATTCCATTGTTTCTTCTCCTGAAGAGTGTCATTTTATAATTGTGTCCTGTACATTTGTCCCCCGCCCTGCTTCCAGAGTTTGGTACCTGTGTCACTTTTGGTCAGGTTGAGAAGTCAGGGGTGGTAGAAACTGCCTTACCGATCCGAGGGGAGGGTGTGTGTGGATGAATGGTGTGTTTTCCTGGACGCATGAGTGAGTTCTCTTTGATAAGGAGAGTGTGGAAGTTTTGGAATTGTGTACTCTTACTTCAGATTGCTAGGTCCCTTGTGTTGCACGTGTCTGTGAGCATCTTGCCAAGATGGAGTCTGCTTTTAATGTCTGGGGTCTGTTTTTGCATGAACTGAGAGAGTTTTGCGAAGAGAGAGACATTGCAGTGAATGAGTCAGACACCCAGTCCCAACTTAGGGGTAACCTAATCCAATGGCAGAAGGAGGACTGGGAGCGTGAGCACAGTGCCGAGAGGGCCCGGGTCTCACACCATGAGGGTGGTGGGTCAGAGGGGAGCCCTGAAGAGTCTGAGGAGGAGGAAGAAGATGATAGCACAGGGACGCCAGCAGATAGTGAGGACCCCATAGATAGGGAGTCCCTTGCTGAGTCCAGCATAGGAGGCAGCGCCTCATCCCTTTCCCTGTCCCCAGAGGAGCTGGAAGATAGGAGGAGAGAAAGGGAGCACCAGCTGGCTTTAGAGAAGCTCAGGTTGGAGCATGCCCAGGCTATGGCACAGCTGGGCATTAGAAAGCAACAGCTGGAGGTTAAGAAGCAACAGCTAGAGACCGAGAGGGTCTTAGCGCAGGAAAGGATAGAGGAGGCTGAGAGGGCCTCCACCAGAGGCAAAGTAGCTCTGGAGGGTAGACTATCCCCTGCGCGCAGTGTTGAGTGTCTGGATCTCCCAGGGAGGGTTGGGTCCAGTGGTGGCAGATATTTAAATCACAGTGTAGAAAGTCCCAGTTCCCAGAGTATGGTTCCTGTTTCCCCAGAGGAGGAGAATAGGTTGAGGTTTAGGAACCTTAGGAAACCGTCTCATCAGTCTTGGGAAGATTTTGTGGATGACTGTTGTGTAGCCCTGTGTGATTGGGTACGGGAGCCCACGAAATGTGATTGGGACATATTGTTCGACATGGTTCTCAGAGAGCAGTTCCTTGGTGTTTGTTGTCTAGAGTTGCGCCAGCACCTTTTGAGTTTGGAATGCGCTGATCCTGATGAGCTGGCGGAGGAAGCAGACTGCTGGGAAAGGGCCAGAGGTTCTGCAGAATCATTGGTGAGGGATTCCGAAAGTAGTGGTTCAGGGATCTTCCAGCCCAGCGTGGTGGAAGAGGCTCAGTGTAGCCCAGCTAGGTCCCAGGATAGCGAGGAGGGTGTAGGGGCTCACTGCCTGGCTCAGTGGAGCAGGAGTGAGGGGGAGACCGAGGTTCCCCAGACGCCCGAAGCCCTGCCTCAGGACTTGGATGGTTTCTGTAGGGAACACCAGGTTGGGGACCTAGGCTGTCCTGTTAGTCCATTTGAGGAGGATCTCCCAGTGAGTAGAGGACCTGGAGCGTCTGTAACCAGAGCTCCTGTGGTTCTAGAGTCTGGCAGTACCGCTCCGGTAGGGAGGGTACAGGAGTCCAGAGTGAGGAGTGATTGGGGGAATTCCCCAGTGGAAGGACCAGTGGGTCAGGGACTACCCAGTTGGGCTAGGTTCCCGTGTAGTGACCATGGTAACACCACTTCTGGTCTGGGGGATCGTCACGCACTGTCAGGTGGACAGAGGGCGGGAGATCTGCGCCAGACAGACAGTCACACAACAGATGTGTCATTTGTTAGCCTCAGGGGGATGGTGTGTGAGTCCCCAGAAGTCCTGGAGTGCCAGGCAATTGTTCCACTGAAGGTTTTAGACCAGAGGTTGGAAGGCCAGGTTCAGGATCAGCCTGACCTGAAGGGTAGGACGACTGTAACCAGTGTCCTGACCGGTTCTTCTTCCAGAGGAACTTCTCCAGGTGGGAGAGGGCAGACCTCTGGAAGGGGGTGCAGAGGGTGGGAGAGCCCACCTCTGACCCCGGTGCAACCTGAGTGGATAAGCCCTGGGTTGGAATGGCGTTCTAGGTGTACCCCTCGCCGGAGGAGGAGGAACCCTAGAAGAAGAGGTAAGGGGAGGAGAGCCTTCCCTGAGACTCCTGGTCCGCCTGAGGTTGTAGGCCCTAGGCTGGAGTACCAGTGGCAGTCTAGTCCTGTCTGGCAGACAGGAAGAGTGGAGAATGGCTCCTATGTGCCAGGGGTTACTACCCCCCGCTCTGCGAATTGGCATGGACCAGTGGCACCTGGGTGGCCCAGGGCCTGGTCCTGGCCGCGGCCAACTTGGGAGTACCAGTGGGGTAGCCCAGTTGGTCCAGACAGTGTGTTTAGAAGGAATCCCATGGGTTCACCGTGGCGTAGAACAGGAGGGTGTCCCTGCAGTTGCGGGCCCGCGTCCGTGTTCTATCGCCCCAAGCAGGGAAGTCCATCACGGTGGTGATTGTTCTACCCTGCGTTTTGGCTGGAAGGGGGTTGTGTTGGACTTTGGCCCTTAGGGCAGGTTCACCCCTAGACTTTTTGCGTGAAATGGTGACCTGGTGATGGTGATTTTGGGGTTCTGCGCACTTTCACTGTGTCCCAGTGGAAAGCGTGTGCGCACTCTGAGTGCATGTGCTGAGCTAGGCCTGCCCGCCCATAGGAATGCATGGGGAATGTATGTGTCCCTGGTAGTTCCTTATGCGTGGGGTGTACAGGCTTGAGTCTGGTATGTGTGAACTCGTGAGAGTGAATGCTGCGAGATGGTGTATGCAGCATGTATGTGTCTAGTGGGGAAGTATCATTCCTAGACATGGCTGTACGTGTGCAGTGAGGGTGCTGGAGTGTGATTGGCTGGAGCTGGCTGGCATGCCAGGCTCCAGGAAGTCTGGATGGGTCTGCCCGGTGGTGAGTGGGAGATTAGCATGAGTGATGTGTGGGAGGAGTGTACCTGTGTCCTGGATGGGCTGGGTTTTCCCCACACAATGCTGGCTCCGCCCCCCTGTGGTGTGTCTAATGACCCAAGCCCTGCCAGTGAATAGAGAGGGTGGCTGAGGTAAACAGAGTACTCAAGAACCAGCTGCGACTGGTTCCGCCCCGACTCTGCACCTTCAGACAAAGGGAAATGCTGTATAAAAATGAGGCTGTGTCCCCACTGAAGTTGTTCTCTTCCAGGATCCTGAGGGGGCTGCTGCTGCTGCTGGGCCAGAGGACCGCCACTTGGGGTGTCTCCCTGCCTGGAGACCAAGTGTGCTGGCTCTGGGCCCCCCTGCCTGCCTACAAGGACTTTGGGGCCTGAACTTTGCCTCTAGCGCTTGGTAGCGCTCCTTGTGGCCCTTAGCGCTTGAGAGCGCTTTCTTTTATCCCTGAAGCGTTGGAAGCGCTTCATTTGCGGCCCTAGCGCTTAGAAGCGCTTTATTTATCAGCTGAGCGCTGGGAGCGCTGTCACTGCCCCTCCGCGGCTGCCCACGCCGCTTTTGCTGATTTTGGAGTCCCCTGGCAGGTGCCCACCATGCCCGGGACATTGCCGCTGTTTCGGATTTATAATTTACCTCGAGGGAGGCCACCCCTCGGTAAATTCATCCCCCGCCTAGAAGTGCCTGAAACGGGCCGCCGCGCTGCCCGCGACGACCCGGAAGTGCAAGGGCCCGTCGGCCAATCACAGCGCGGCCCCGGGGGTAGCGACCGGAAGTCCCGCCCCGCAGCCGCGACCTGGAAGTCAGGCAGGCCGGGGGCAGGAGAGAGGCAGGCGGAAGCTGCTGCCTGCCGGGGCTCCCGAAGACGAGGGAGAGCCCCGGAGAGAGGGAGAAGTGTGAGAAGGGAGCCCCCGAGGAGCGGGAGCTCCTGTGAAGAGCCGCCGGCCAGAGGAGACGGCGCAAGACCGGTGAGTGCCCGCCCTTCCCCTCCAGAGCGAGTCACTTGTGCCGAGAGGCCTGTGGGGCCTCAAGTGATTCCCGAGTCCACTGAGGACTCCAACGACCGGCTGCACCTTTGCTTGATGAGCCCAGAGAGGCTCGAGAGCGCGCCCTTGTGTTTAGAGCCTGCGAGGCTCAGGGGCATAGCCTGGTGTTTTGAGCCCAGAGAGGCTCTGAGGGTGCCGTTCGTTTTGTGAGCCCAGGGAGGCTCAAAAGCGCCACAATTGTTTTAAGAGCCCAGAGAGGCTCAGGGGCCCAAATGCCATTTCGAGTCCCCCGGGAGGGACTCCAACGCTAGTGACGGGCCCAGAGAGGCTCGTGTAGGCATTGTTGGTTCGAAGAGCCTGCGAGGCTCAGGGGGCATTTGGTGTCTGTGGTGGAGTGGCCCCAGAAGGCCCCACCTTGCCCCCACCTTCTTGCGAGCCCTGAGAGGCTCAGGAGACAGTCAGTTGGGCAGAGCCTAGAGAGGCTCCAACATTGGCCCCATCATTGTGCTACCCAGTTGCCCAGCACTTTGTGGGCAACTGCCACGTTTAGGCCCTGACATTGGGACACATGGACAGTCACAGGTGGTGACTTGTGAGTTTGGCGCAATTGTACTTTCTATGCACCTCTGAATGTATTGTTATGCGTCATGTGCCTTTACACCTCTGAATGAATGTTATGCATTGCATCATGTGTTTTCCTCTTACACCCCTACAGGTATTGTAATACATAGGTGGTTGTTTTCTCCCTAGTACAGGTGGTGCTAGTGAGGTCCTGTTACCAGGGATTACTGGTTGTGTGCTATTTTGTGCTATATTCTATGTACTAAGTGCTATTTCTGAAAGTGCTACTTCTGATTCCTGACAGTGGTCCAGGTGGCCCTGTCTTGTACATATCCCCTGTAAATTCTGCCCGTGCCTCTGGCACATTGTAAAGTGTGTGTTTTATCTAATGTGTTTTGGTGTAATACAAAGGCTATTTTTATATAACCTTGTGTGGAGTTTCCTTTGTGGTGGGCCTTTGGTTGTTGTTGCTGGGGTGCGTGTGCAAATACTTAGCCTACATCGCCTCCAAGTTTAGCCTTGCTGCTCGCGCCACGTTACCTAGAGGGTGAGTAGGGGTTATCTTGGCGTGTAACTCCCTTGCCCTGACTTGGGGGTGGTGGTCTCTGACTGACTTTGGCGAAAGCCCTGGCCAGCCGGGGATCCCATTTCCAACAGGGTGGGTAGAGGCTGAGGAGTGAGATGAAGGTAGACCTCGGGGGAGAGTCAAAGGATGGTAGAGGCTGGGGAGTCAGATGAAGGGAGACCACGGGGAGAGTCGAGGAATGGGTAGGAGCTGAGGAGTGAGATGAAGGGAGACCTCGGGGAGACTCAAGGGATGGGTGGAGGCTGAGGAGTGAGATGAAGGGAGACCTCGAGGGAGAGTCAAGGGATGGGTAGAGGCTGAGGAGTGAGATGAAGGAAGACATCGGGGGAGAGTCAAGGGATGGGTAGAGGCTGGGGAGTGAGATGAAGGGAGACCACGGGGAGAGTCAAGGGGTGGGTAGAGGCTGGGGAGTGAGATGAAGGGAGACCTCGGGGAGAGTCAAGGGATGGGTAGAGCCTGAGGAGTGACATGAAGGGAAACCTCAGAGGAGAGTCGAGGGATGGGTAGAGGCTGGGGAGTGATATGAAGGGAGACCTCGGGGAAAGTAAAGGGATGGGTAGAGGCTGGGGAGTGAGATGGAGACCTCGGGAGAGTCAAGGGATGGATAGAGGCTGGGGAGTAAGATGAAGGGAGACCTCGGGGGAGAGTCAAGGGATGGGTAGAGGCTCGGGAGTGAGATGAAGGGAGACCTGGGGGAGAGTCAAGGGATGGGTAGAGACTGAGGAATGAGATGAAGGGAGACCTTGGGGAGAGTCAGGGGGTGTGTGGTAAATAAATAAATAATACCCTATTTTTGAATGTATAAATGAATAACAGATAGCTCAATAAATAAGAGTCAAGATTCGAGGTAGTAGGAGTTTGCAGGTTTATTACAGCATAAAGGGCAGGAACAGGATGGTAAGGCCCAGCAGCGCTGCTGGGGACAGGATCGGGACAAGGAAAAGGATGACTTTTTTAATAACAGTGCATGAGCATATATACATAACGCAAACACATAGTATTACATTGCAATAGGCGTAGCAGTCGCGAAAGATAAGGGTGAAAAGAGGTGTAACGGGGCGTATACATAGACATGTGATGCAAACGTAACGGAATATGTCATGAATGGGGCGGAAACCATGGAGGGGGCTACCTAAGGAGCCGGGACCTCTAACGTGGTGGTGCGCACAAACTGGCAATGACGTATCACTAGGAGAAGCTGGGGGCTATGAACTCTGTGCTAGGAGCAGAGACTGAAGTCTGGAGAGTCAGGGCGACATGTACCTAAACAGTATCTAGTATCTGATGTTTAGAGAACATGTTGATATAAACTAGAAGTCAGGAGGGGAAAAGGCTAACAGACACTAAGACTGGACCATGCATTATTCTACATGTAGTGCGTGATGAAGAATATTAAATGACCATTAATACAGTATTTCTCTAACGTGGAGACGTGAAGGCTAGACAATGACGGAAACTATCGATGCGATTCAGTAGCTTTAGGAATGCAGAGAAGGAGGACTGAACTGATAACTGGAATCATAACATACTTTTGGCAGACTCAGAGGCAGAGCCAGCTGAACCGGGCACTGCAAGGCAGGATGTAAGTGAAGGGTCGAGGATACAGGTGGGGGCTGTATCGCTCCTCAGCGAGGTTTCAGGAGACAGGAGCTGAATCTGGTGTCCAGGCCCTTTTGAGGCCTAGAAACGGGGACTTTATAATGGAATAACGTGCACACTGAGAAACGTGGCAACGTAGCTTTACATAGGCCTGATATTCGTAGTATTCACGAGGACTGGAAACTGGCATACTAGGGGTAGACACAACTATAATTGCGTCTTGAATCGAACATGGGGAATACATATGCATATTTAATCATGCACACATAACATATGATGGATGACACGTAGGGACACAGAACATGGCAAAATTTACTTTTCCACATTCCCTCCTTGTCACTACGTTTCCATCAGGAAACATCAATATTCATGATACCATCTATCATTTCATACAGTATCATTTGCTCGTCTCGAATTATCCTGGAACGGGATTTAGAACGGGGCTTGGGACTAGGAATACAAGAGGTAGCACAAATGCCGCAAATCGCAGGGCCACATTGTATACAGAGACAGCAGCTGAATATGATCGCTACTGCAATACCTAGAAAGGACAAGACTTTCCATCCCCAGGCGGAAATTATATTCCAGAACCAACCGGACCATGTCCAGGTGCCTGGATCTTGGTGTATCAGATGGGCAATTTTATGGAGTCTGGTTATAGCTGAATAAACAGACGGTGCGTTATTTGGAATGAAAATGCAGCAACTGGATCCGATGACTCTACAGGCCCCGCCCCTATCGGCCAGTATGACGTCAAGGACGAGACGGTTCTGTAAAACGACAAATCTCATAGCAGATTGCTCTTCAGTTAAATTACCTAGAGCAGAAGAGGTCTCATTGACTACTGCTTCAAGGGTTCTGGTTAACCTACGGATTAGCTTACTATTCTGGATAGGTCCTATAAAGAAAAAGAAACCTCTGTTGAAATCTGTATACTGTTCTAGAGCAGTTTCAGTATAATCGACAATTGGGGACTCCCTTCTATGTCTAATGTGTACTAGATGTGTGTTTCTATGATAATCAGATGGGGCTAGGAAAACTGGTGGCAGTAGGAAGGCAATGTAACAGGTTCCCTCCCAATCGAGGGGCAGACGAACATATGCAGTTTGACCACAAATAAAATAAGAATGACGTGAAGCTTTGAAAATAGATTTCCCACTGTCACTATACTTGACAATAGTAGTACAATCACTATGTCCTACATGTACGGAACCATAATTTCGGACACATAATTCGCCTTTGACTGGTAATACTGAAATAGCAGGTAAGTCTGGAGTAGTATCAGACTGAACATTCAGGACCATGAAATTCGAAGAATAATTACCTAAATTATACACTTCATTTTCTAGATCTAAACCTGTTCTGTGGGGGAGACCTTGCTTGTCTGGGAAACATGTACTGTTAAGAAAAGACATATCTGTTGAGGATGACGTTAACGTGGACCATGCTCCACACGAACCATTATGTGAAAAAGGATAAGGAAAGAGTGGCAGAACTCCCTTCGGCATCTGGAAAGGGGGGAGTCGACCACACACCCAACAATTAGTGGCATTGCTGGTCTGGTGTGAATAATGTAACATGCGGATAAAGGAATTATTTTGCATAGCGAGGCGGTAAGAGAGTTCATGAGGAGGTAGATCACTAAACGTGTGCTCTACTGTAGCGTTAGAAGACCTGTTTACATGAGGAACTGGAAGATACAAGTAAAATGCATAACTCGTGCAGGAAATCATAATGCTGAGAAATAATATGAAACTCAGAAAAACGATACATCGGATTGAGTTTTGACTAACTCTCTCACTATGGGGGTCTATTTTATACATGTCAGAAACAGTCTAACCGTTTCACCTAGGGGAGGACTTAGACAATCAAACTGACTGACTTATTTTACTAGACCGGAGTTTTAGCTTGTACTCCTGTTGCGGAGTTTTCTCTAACAGGGGAGGGGTTGTAGCAATGTCTTTTGCGGGACAGTCCTTGAGAACAATATTTTGGCAATCCTTCAAATCCTGGGAAATGTTCTTTAAGACGGGTTTCAGTCCATTAAACTGTTTTACATGAGAAAGGTGCACCCAGCCTTTGCGACCTTCCAACTTCACGGCTGTACGGGTGGTGAGGAGGACCTGTCGGGGCTCTTTCCAGCGAGGCTCCAGCGGACTTGATCTGTCAAAATTCCCCACCAACACCATGGATCCTGGAACGATTTCATGCGGTGCCACCTCGGTATTGTCTGGAAATGCGGCGGCAACCTGTGAACGACATGAGTTGAGGGCAGACATCAAGGAAGCTAGGTAATCTGTCAGCATATTACTTGAAACATCGGTAATACTTCGGGGTCTAGGAGTACCCCACATGTTAGGGGGGCGGCCGAAAACGACCTCATACGGGGACAGACCTGATCTGGAATGTGCGACCATGCGCATATAAAATAAAGCGACTGGCAGAGCTACTAGCCAGTCCACACCTTTCTCTTTGCATACTTTGGCGATACGGATTTTCAGAGTCTGATTATGTCTCTCTACAAGACCGGCTGCTTCAGGATGGCGTACACAATGAAACTTCCACTGGTACCCTAACAACAGGGAAACATGCTTCATGAGTTCAGATGAGAATGGCTGGCCGTTGTCAGAATATACGACTCTAGGGAGTCCATAACGGGGGAAGAACTCACGAACCAACTGCTTGGCAGTGGTCGCGGCTGTGTAATCTGGGACTGGATATGCTTCTGTCCACCTGGACAAAGCGCATACAACTACAAGGGCATACTTGAAACCTCGACATCGCTCCATCTGAATATAATCCATCTGGAGGACTTCAAAAGGGTGGTCAGGGGGCTGGAATCCACCTTGTTCTACCGGGACACTTTTACCTGGATTAAACTGACAACATATCATACAGGTACGGACTTTCTGCTTGGCTGCAGCTCGTAAATGCTTGTTGAACCAAATGTTCTGGATACTGTCTAACATAGCTTTTTCTCCTAAATGTGCTGGACTATGTGCGGTATTAATAATGACTTGAACCATAGAGTCGGGGAGAAACCATGTGGCTCTACTCTTCGTTAACCATCCTTGATCTGTCTGGACCCCTCCTTGTTCGGACCATTTCTTGATTTCTTCGGGAGTAGCATGTAACTGGATATCTATGACATCTTGTGTAGGGTCCTTAACTGTCATACATGTGGTCGGATCTGGAGTATGTGTCTGATTAACTGGAATGTCTGGAGTCTGTGCTGTGAGCTTGGCTGTGCGATCTGCTAGATCGTTACCTTGAGAAATGGTGTCAGTAACTTTCGTATGTGCTTTGCACTTCATGATAGCGATAGATGTCGGTAAATGTATGGCATCTAACAGAGCTTGAATAAGGAGACCATGCTGAATCTTGGTTCCATGAGAAGTCATGAAACCTCTCTCCTGCCAGAGCACTCCGAAGTCGTGTACAACTCCAAATGCGTAGCGTGAATCTGTGTAAACATTAACTTTCAAGTTCTTGGCGTGTATGCAGGCTTGTGTCAGAGCAACTAGCTCTGCTGCTTGAGCGGACAGGGTGTCAATACGGTGTGTTTCAATAACTTCAGTGTCAGTAGTCACTGCATACGCGGCGACTAGTTCTCCTGTACTAGTTCTCATGCATGAACCATCCACATAAAGTGTCAGGTCGGGATCTAATAACGGAATATCTGTCAGATCTTGTCTTGGCTTAGTCGTAATGTTAACTATTTCCACGCAGTCATGCGTGGCAGAATTCGAATTAACTGATGGTAACAGTGTAGCAGGATTCAGGATGTTGCAGCGTCTGATTTCTATGTGTGGCTGGAACAGTGTCAATTCATAACCTGTTAAACGTGCAATTGTCAAGTGCTGAGTCTGTGTTCGGTTTAAAAGAACTTCCACAGAGTGTGGAACTTGTACTGTCAAGGTATGTCCTAAGACTATGGAATCACTTTGTCTGATAGCTAGGGCTGTGGCTGCAACTGACTTGAGGCACGCAGGCAGAGCCTGGGCTACAGGATCTAATGTGCTCGAAAAATAAGCACAGGGCTTGTATTGTCCTGCTTGATCTTGTGTGAGAACAGATAATGCTGTACCTTCGCGTTCAGTGACGAAAAGTGTAAAAGGCTTACTGTAGTTCGGTGTCGCTAGAACTGGAGCTTGGCATAGGGCTTTCTTTAACTCATTGAAACTAAGTGTATGTTCAGATGTCCAAGGGAGGACAGTCGGTACGGCTGCCTCCTGTGTCGTTAACTGTATCAGTGGCTTGGCTAGAAATGCATACTGAGGAATCCATTGTCTGCAGTAAGAAGTAAGGCCAATAAAAGCACGTACCTCCTTCTGGGTCTTGGGCTGAGGAAGACTCGCTATTAACTGGATACGGTCTGGTGTCAACTGCCTACCCCTCTTGGACAGTAAGTGTCCTAAGTAGACCACTTGCTGGACACAGAATTGAAGCTTAGAAGGGGACACCTTGTGCCCCATCTCGGCTAGGAAATACAAGACTGTAAGGGATGCTTGCTCGCAAGCACATTCAGAACGGGCTGTGATCAGTAGATCATCGACATACTGGAGTAGGGCAGTGTCAGTTGGCATGTGAATGTTGTCTAGTTGTCTCTTGAGTGCTTGACTGTAAATACTAGGACTTTCTGTGAAACCTTGAGGAGCTCGTGTAAACATATAGCTCCTTCCATTTAAACAAAATCCGAAAAGGAACTGGCTGTCTGGATGAATAGGGACACTGAAAAACGCGTTCTTGAGGTCGATTACAGTAAAGAACGTGGCTTCGGAATCAATGGCTGTTAATAGGGAAGAGATATCTGGGACAACTGGGTACTGAGGAATAATACATTTATTAAGCTCTCGTAGGTCAATCACGAATCGATATACTGGGGGTGCATTTGGATCAGTACGTTTCATGACTGGAATGATCGGAGAATTACATACATTTGAGTCAGTTTCTACAACTACTCCTTGAGCCATGAGCTCGTCAATAATTTTGGATAAGGCTGCTACAGCCTCAAGTGGCAATCTGTACTGTCTGATTCGTGGTAACACCACACCTGGCTTGAGAGTCACACGATAGGGTGTGATTTGCATGTAACCTACATCAGTTGGACCTTGCGCCCATAGATGCTGTGGAACATTAGACAGTCTTGAATCAAAATCTCGTAATACATAGTGACCCTTAAAGTCACGTAGGAACAATCGTATTCCCTCTGGGGAACAGCATATAACTGCACCTAACTCTTTCAGTGTTTTAATGCCTAATAGATTTTCTGGACATGACTTAGTAAGTAACAGATCAGTAGTGCGGGACAATGGACCTACTTCTAGAGAAACTGGCTTTGAAATCTCATTTACGATAGGTTTTCCTGAAAATCCAAGGGAAACATTTCTTGAGCCTGAGAGCGGAGCCCCTGGAACTTCGGCGTGACTAATTGTGGTCCTACTTGCCCCTGTATCAATCAAAAACTTTCTGTCTTTCCCTAATACTTGACTATGAACATAGGGACCTTCTTGATCTACAGGTATCTCGATGAGAGGCAAGCCTACCTCCCTCTCTAGGCTGTTTCATGAATACTGTTGGTACTCTGGATACTCAGACTGTGCATACTGGTACATCTGCGATGTAACATGCTGTGTTGCAGCAATAGGCTGCGGTGCGGTAACTGTCTGTTGTGCATTCTGTGGCTGAGGAATCTGTGAAACTTGTTCTTGTCTAGGCGGACGTGATCTTTCTTTAGTCTTACCAGTAGCTATGTTGTGTTTCAGAACTGCACACTCATTTATAAAATGACCTGGCTGTTTACAATAATTGCAGTTCCCTTTAACGGGAGCTGCAGGATGACTGGCTTGATTTGGACCCCTCTTCTGACTGTCTTGAGGAACAGTGCAACTAGTACTTTCATTTTCGTGTCTTTCATACGTTTTCTCTCGTGTTCTTGTTCTTCTCTGATTCTATTCTGGTGGTATTGAAGCATCTGCAACATCTGGGACGGGGTATTAGCTTGCCAGGTACTTTCGACTTTCAAAACTCGATTTTTAATTTGTGGACTTGAATTCTCGACTAATTTAGTAACAAAAAGGTGAGGGTATGACTCACTACTCGTCTTGAGGCCACTGTTGATGCTAAAACATTTTTCAAATCTAGAATAAAAATCACTAATATCTTCGTCTTGCTTCTGTTTACAGGCTGAGATTGCATCCCAGTCTTCTTTTCTAGTTGTCAATAATCTGGGTAAAACTTGTATTAATAATTCTGGTAATTCTTTACATTTATCTCCAAGACCGGTACCTGGTACTCGTGCCTTATCTTCAGCTTCTAGAACTGCCCAATCGATCTTTTTCTCTCCCACCTCCCAATCTTTTTCCTTGAGCTTCTCATACACCCCTGCGGGCAACAGAACTTTTAACATTTTAATTATATCTGGATACGTGTATTCTCCCATACAGAGCATGTCTTTTAATTCTCTATGGAACCCTGCTGGATCTTTATCATGACAGGGAATTAATTTCTTCATCTCGAGGAGCTCCATCTTTGTGATCGGAGTGTAAACAAACACGCGCTGCATTTCGCCACCCGTTCCTCTAACTGGGTGGACTTCTCGTAACGGATTCTGTCTCTCCATGTAAAATGGTTTACTTTCTGGGGGTGAGACATGAACAAAATGCGGGTTCAGAAACGTTCTATATTTGTGGCGCTGTTCTAGAATGACACTAATTAAATCGGTACCTAGACCTCTCCATCTATACTGGAGTAACTCGTTCAGGATATCATGTAACGGACCTGGATCAGAGTGTTGACCCTCATACAAAGTAATGAGGTGCTGAATCATATACATACCCACCAGTCGTTGCTCGGCTGGGGGCAGTTTCAGAAACATTTGTGCCACTATTTCGTCTGGAAAAGTGGTAGAATCTGTAATCCATCGGACTGCTGATCGGGCTAGCTCTTGTTCATGCATGGTACTTAACTCACTGTAACCGATTCGTGATTTCAGAATGTGATCGGTAGCTTGAAACACTTGTTCTAGTGAACCTTGTTCTGGTGCTGGAGAATGAAAAATAGACTTGTGTTCTAGGCGTAAATGGCGATCTGGAAATCTAGATTTTCCTACATACGCTATTCTGTCGGGATTCTCGTCCTCAACCTCTTCCGGATCAGAGTTACTTTCTTTCTCGCTTACTTGTGCTGCTTTACGCTGTTCGTGTAACTTTATTATTTCTTTACGGATTTTCTTGTACATACTCTCCATAGCACCGACGGTCTTGTGCTTACCCTCGGCTATATTATCACTCCACCTTGTCAGGGTTTTCATTTCGGCTTGATCTTTAGACGGGTAATCTTGTTCTCTTATTAGACAGTTAATCAGAAACTTTAATATCATGAGCTGGATCTCGGCTTTCCTTTGAGACATGGCCTCGCTAATGCTTTCTGGATCATCCCCTGTACGGATGAAACGATATATTCTGTCTAGATCTTCTTTCATATTCGGTAAGGTGACTAGATACTCGGCCACCTTTCTTACGCGGAATGAATATAAAACCATATTATCCTCGCCTGGGACTGGATCATAGCCGCATTCGGCAAGGGATTTTCTTATTTCTGCTACAGTCTGATGTCTGGGCGTACGCTGTGACGCTTGTGCATGTAATTCGGCTGTCGTTAAACGCTTGTGTGGCGGCGGGGTTTGAGGAGTACCTCCCCCTGCGGCCCCTAAACTAGAGTCGTCTACTGAGGCTCTTCGTCCTGGCAGAGTGGGAAATGGAAATGTAGGCTGGACTTGTATGGTGGGCTGGACCGGGGGTACCGTAACAGGTACTCCGGTGTCTGGAGGAGCGGGAAGTGCCTGATTTACAGGGACTGGCGGAGCGCGAACAGGATTTGCATATTCTGGGACTGTGTCGTCCAAATAGGACGAAATAAAAATATCAGCTGCGGTCTGTTTGTGACGTAGTTTGGTCGGAACTAATGGTAGCGGGAAATTACTGGATGCCTCTGGGGTCGCTTTTGGCAAGCCCTCGGCAAGGAGAGGATACATACCCCTAATAAGGGCATGCCTCTGTCTGTCTGACTGTTCGGCTTTGACTTGTTCACCTATCTCGATTAGTTCTTTTTCTTGTGCTCGTTCTAAGGATTCTCTACTTAATTCTGACTTTCTGATTTCCTTTTCAGTTCTTTTATGAGCTTCTTTGCGCCATAACTCGATGGCATCTTTCTGTGACTGTCTGGCTTTCTTTTTCCATAATGCCTCTTCTACTCGCATGATGCACTCGGCATCCCATGTACCCGATACGGGCCATCTATACTTTTCTTCTAACTGTTTGGTATACTCTACCCATAAATCTAGATATAGTATGGCACTTATGCCATGCTTCTGATACATAAAGTGACCTGGACTGTCCCTAGGTGGGACAGGAACTGCTGCTTCCAGCAGACCCTTTCTGGTTTTTAACTGACGTAATTTCGAAAAGAGCGGCATGACTGAACTATAATCTAGACACAATACAATACACAATAAACACGATACTTATTCCCCATTCATACCACGACATTAAAATACATGAAGAACATTTAAAAATAACAGTTCGAACAGAATACTACCTGGAATACGGAACACAGAATACATGAATTTTCTCGAGAACAGAACTGACTAGAACAGGAACTAGATGCACTGCTGAAACAGTACGAAACTTACCGGTCTCATAAAGAGACACGTCAGGACCCGCATCCACCGAAGTGGACACTTCGTTTGTGGGTCTGTGTACCACCAACCCACGGACCAGAGTCAATTAGATTGACCCTGTCTAGATACTACCCCAGTAATGGTACTCACCGGGCAGCAAGAACGGAAGGCCTCAGACTGGACTGGACTGCCTCGACGTCGGACGGACGAACTTCGGACTTCTGTTACGGGTGGGCCTCCGGATACCTCGGACCTTGGACTCTCGGCTTGGGCTCTGGTCGGGACTCGCCGCGTTCCTCCACCGTCTCGTTTGGATGCTGGACCGCCTCCTCCGTCTCCTCCCTGGGCCTGAGGGATACTTGAGGCAGAAATATCTGCCGGTGCGCAGAAGAGTTCCGTCACGACTGCAGAGGGTCAGGGGGTCGGCGTGGCTTCACCGACGCGTGGGGAAAGGGCAAGTCCCTATTCGGGCGCCATTATGTGGTAAATAAATAAATAATACCCTATTTTTTAATGTATAAATGAATAACAGATAGCTCAATAAATAAGAGTCAAGATTCGAGGTAGTAGGAGTTTGCAGGTTTATTACAGCATAAAGGGCAGGAACAGGATGGTAAGGCCCAGCAGCGCTGCTGGGGACAGGATCGGGACAAGGAAAAGGATGACTTTTTTAATAACAGTGCATGAGCATATATACATAACGCAAACACATAGTATTACATTGCAATAGGCGTAGCAGTCGCGAAAGATAAGGGTGAAAAGAGGTGTAACGGGGCGTATACATAGACATGTGATGCAAACGTAACGGAATATGTCATGAATGGGGCGGAAACCATGGAGGGGGCTACCTAAGGAGCCGGGACCTCTAACCTGGTGGTGCGCACAAACTGGCAATGACGTATCACTAGGAGAAGCTGGGGGCTATGAACTCTGTGCTAGGAGCAGAGACTGAAGTCTGGAGAGTCAGGGCGACATGTACCTAAACAGTATCTAGTATCTGATGTTTAGAGAACATGTTGATATAAACTAGAAGTCAGGAGGGGAAAAGGCTAACAGACACTAAGACTGGACCATGCATTATTCTACATGTAGTGCGTGATGAAGAATATTAAATGACCATTAATACAGTATTTCTCTAACGTGGAGACGTGAAGGCTAGACAATGACGGAAACTATCGATGCGATTCAGTAGCTTTAGGAATGCAGAGAAGGAGGACTGAACTGATAACTGGAATCATAACATACTTTTGGCAGACTCAGAGGCAGAGCCAGCTGAACCGGGCACTGCAAGGCAGGATGTAAGTGAAGGGTCGAGGATACAGGTGGGGGCTGTATCGCTCCTCAGCGAGGTTTCATGAGACAGGAGCTGAATCTGGTGTCCAGGCCCTTTTGAGGCCTAGAAACGGGGACTTTATAATGGAATAACGTGCACACTGAGAAACGTGGCAACGTAGCTTTACATAGGCCTGATATTCGTAGTATTCACGAGGACTGGAAACTGGCATACTAGGGGTAGACACAACTATAATTGCGTCTTGAATCGAACATGGGGAATACATATGCATATTTAATCATGCACACATAACATATGATGGATGACACGTAGGGACACAGAACATGGCAAAATTTACTTTTCCACAGGTGGGTAGAGGCTGGGGAGTGAGATGAAGGAGACCTCAGGGAGAGTCAAGGGGTGGGTAGAGGCTGGGGAGTGAGATGAAGGGAGACCTTGGGGAGAGTCAAGGGATGGGTAGAGGCTAAGGAATGATATGAAGGGAGACCTCAGGAAGAGTCAGGGGGTGGGTAGAGGCTGGGGAGTGAGATTAAGGAGACCTCTGGGAGAGTCAAGGGGTGGGTAGATGCTGGGGAGTGAGATGAAGGGAGGCCTCAGGGAGAGTCAAGGGGTGGGTAGAGGCGGGGGAGTGAGATGAAGGGAGGCCTCGGGGAGACTCAAGGGATGGGTGGAGGCTGAGGAGTGAGATGAAGGGAGACCTCGGGGGAGAGTCAAGGGATGGGTAGAGGCTGAGGAGTGAGATGAAGGGAGACATCGGGGGAGAGTCAAGGGATGGGTAGAGGCTGGGGAGTGAGATGAAGGGAGACCACTGGGAGAGTCAAGGGGTGGGTAGAGGCTGGGGAGTGAGATGAAGGGAGACCTCGGGGAGAGTCAAGGGATGGGTAGAGCCTGAGGAGTGACATGAAGGGAAACCTCAGAGGAGAGTCGAGGGATGGGTAGAGGCTGGGGAGTGAGATGAAGGGAGATCTTGGGGAAAGTCAAAGGATGGGTAGAGGCTGGGGAGTGAGATGGAGACCTCGGGAGAGTCAAGGGATGGATAGAGGCTGGGGAGTAAGATGAAGGGAGACCTCGGGGGAGAGTCAAGGGATGGGTAGAGGCTCGGGAGTGAGATGAAGGGAGACCTCGGGGAGAGTCAAGGGATGGGTAGAGGCGGGGGAGTGAGATGAGAGGAGACCTCGAGGGAGAGTCAAGGGGTGGGTAGAGGCTGAGGAGTGAGATGAAGGGAGACCTCAGGGAGAGTCAAGGGGTGGGTAGAGGCTGAGGAGTGAGATGAAGGTAGACCTCAGGGGAGAGTCAAAGGATGGTAGAGGCTGGGGAGTGAGATGAAGGGAGACCACGGGGAGAGTCGAGGAATGGGTAGGGGCTGAGGAGTGAGATGAAGGGTGTTGGACTTGGCCCGCAGGGCAGGTTCACCCCTAAACTTTTTGCCGTTATTTGTAACCCTGTGTCAGTGATTTTTGGGTCTCTGCGCACTTTTCCCTGGGTCCCAGAGTGAAAGTGCGTGCGTGTAGCATGGCTGGCCTGCCCTCCCATAGGAATGCATGGGGAATGTGTGTGTCCCTGGTAGTTACTGATGCGTGGGGAGTGCAGGCTCGAGTTTAGTATGTGTAAACTCGTGAGAGTGAATGCTGCGAGATGGTGTCTGCGGCATGTATGTGTCTAGAAGGGAAGTGCTACTTCTGGACATTGATGTGCGTGTGCTGTGAGGGTGCTGGAGAGTGATTGGCTGGAGCTGGCTGGCATGCCAGGCTCCAGGAAGTCTGGATGGGTCTGCCCGGTGGTGAGTGGGAGATTAGCATGAGTGATGTGTGGGAGGAGTGTACCTGTGTCCTGGATGGGCTGGGTTTTCCCCACACAATGCTGGCTCCGCCCCCCTGTGGTGTGTCTAACGACCCCAGCCTACCCAGTGAAAGAAATGGGTGGTTGGGCCATCAAGAGTGCTCCAGAGCCAGCTGCAACTGGTTTTCCCCCACCCTGCACCCTTAGACAAAGGGATTTTACAGTATAAAGAAGGGGCTGTGTCCCCATGAATGTGTTCTGCTTTTGGATCCTGCCGGAGGGGGCTGTTGCTGCTGCTGGGGCCAGGAGGACCACCACTTGGGGTGTCTCCCTGCCTGGAGACCCAGTGTGCTGGCTCTGGCCCAGCCTTGCCCCCCCTGCCTGCCTCCAGCCCTTGCTGGAGCCTTGTCCTGTCCTCCAGTGCTGGGGAGCACTGAGGATTCCTTGCCTGCAGCCTGAGAGCGCTGCTCTCTGCCCTTCAGCGCTGGGGAGCGCTGGAATCCCTTGCTTAGCGCTTGAGAGCGCTTTATTTGGCCCGGTGGCGCTTAGGAGCACCTTTTCTTGGATACTAGCGCTGCTAGCGCTTGGTGTGCACAGCCGGTGCCCACCCGGCATCTAATCGCCCCGTGTGGCGGTTTGGCGGCGCAGGTGCCACCCCGCTCATTGCCGCTTTGTTTTGCCCGTTTTTGTGATTTACGAGGGAGCCCACTCCTCGGATCATGGGAGCCCGCCTGCCTGCCTAAGAAACGAGCCACCGCGCTGTCCGCGGCGACCCGGAAGTGGTTATCAGCCCGACCAATCACAGCGCGGCCCGGGAGAGGCCGACCGGAAGTCCCGCCTTGCTGCCAGCGTCCCGCCCCCGGGGCTCCCGAGGACGAGGGAGAGCCCCGGAGCCCAGCGAGGAGCAGGAGAAGTGTGGAGAGAGCCCCCAAGGAGCGGGAGCTCTCGTGCAGGAGCCGCCGCCCGGGAGAGAGAAGCCCAGCAGCCGGTGAGGAGAGCAGGAGCAGCCGGTGAGTGAAAGCCGGCTAGGGGAGAGGTGCGAGGTCGCGCACCTTCCCCCCCCCTTGCCTCTACTCGAGCGGCCCCACTTGACAGCGGGCCGCTCCACCAGGGCGTACCTTTGCCCCCCGAGTCCCCCAGAGGGGGGGACTCCATACCGAAGCGCCCCCACGTGTTCGAGGGTCCCAGTGAGGCAGAGTCTGTTGTCTGCGAGCCCAGAGAGGCTCCTGGGGGCCATTTGTTCGTTGAGCCCCGAGAGGCTCTCCAGTTGTGCCTGGGTCCCCCGTGGGGGAACCCCCCTGCCCAGTGAGGCAGAGTCGGTTGTCTGCGAGCCCAGAGAGGCTCTGAGGGTGCCATTCCCTCGTTCTGGAGCCCAGTGAGGCTCCAGCCCTTTTGCTTTGCGAGCCCTGAGAGAGGCTCGAGCGCCCCCCTTGTTTGAGAGCCAGAGAGGCTCTGGGGCCCAGTGGTTCTGGAAGGAGGAACCGGAGAAAGGCTCAGGGCACCATTTCTTGTCCAGGAGCCCAGAGAGGCCCCGCAGTGCCACAGTGGTGGTTCTTGAGCCGGAGAGGCTCCCACGTTGTTCTAAACTTTCCCTGCACCAGTTGCCCAGCACTTTGTGGGCAACTGCTACGTTTAGGCCCTGACATTGGGACACAGGGACTGTCACAGGTGGTGACTGATCTGAGTTTTGCGCAACTGTGTTTATTGCTACACCTCTGAATGAATGTTATGCATTGCATCGTGTGTTCTGTTCTTACACCCCTACAGGTATTGTGATATGTAGGTGGTTGTTTTCTCCCTAGTACAGGTGGTGCTAGTGAGGTCCTGTTACCAGTGATTACTGGTTGTGTGCTCTATTTTTATATTGTGTGCTACAGTGATTTTTATTTCTACAAAGTTCTAAAAGTGCTGATACCCCTGACAGTGGTCCAAGTGGCCCTGTCCTGTACAATATCCATTGTAAATTCCGCCCGTGCCTGTTGGCACAGTGTAACAAGATGTGTGTTTTATCTGATGTTTATTTATTATAATACAAAGGCTATTTTTTATATAACCTTGTGTGGAGTTTCCTTTGTGGTGGGCCTTTGGGTGTTGTTGCTGGGGTGCGTGCGCAAATACTTAACTTACATCGCCTCCAAGTTTAGCCTTGCTGCTCGCGCCACGTTACCTAGAGGGTGAGCAGGGGTTATCTTGGCGTGTAACTCCCTTGCCCTGACTTGGGAGTGGTGGTCTCTGACTGACTTTGGCGAAAGCCCTGGCCAGCCGGGGATCCCATTTCCAACAAAGGGAGACCTCGGGGAGACTCAAGGGATGGGTGGAGGCTGAGGAGTGAGATGAAGGGAGACCTCGGGGGAGAGTCAAGGGATGGGTAGAGGCTGAGGAGTGAGATGAAGGAAGACATCGGGGGAGAGTCAAGGGATGGGTAGAGGCTGGGGAGTGAGATGAAGGGAGACCACGGGGAGAGTCAAGGGGTGGGTAGAGGCTGGGGAGTGAGATGAAGGGAGACCTCGGGGAGAGTCAAGGGATGGGTAGAGCCTGAGGAGTGACATGAAGGGAAACCTCAGAGGAGAGTCGAGGGATGGGTAGAGGCTGGGGAGTGATATGAAGGGAGACCTCGGGGAAAGTCAAGGGATGGGTAGAGGCTGGGGAGTGAGATGGAGACCTCGGGAGAGTCAAGGGATGGATAGAGGCTGGGGAGTAAGATGAAGGGAGACCTCGGGGGAGAGTCAAGGGATGGGTAGAGGCTCGGGAGTGAGATGAAGGGAGACCTGGGGGAGAGTCAAGGGATGGGTAGAGACTGAGGAATGAGATGAAGGGAGACCTTGGGGAGAGTCAGGGGCTGGGGTAGAGGCTGGGGAGTGAGATGAAAGAGACCTCAGGGAGAGTCAAGGGGTGGGTAGAGGCTGGGGAGTGAGATGAAGGGAGACCTTGGGGAGAGGCAAGGGATGGGTAGAGGCTAAGGAATTATATGAAGGGAGACCTCAGGAAGAGTCAGGGGGTGGGTAGAGGCTGGGGAGTGAGATTAAGGAGACCTCTGGGAGAGTCAAGGGGTGGGTAGATGCTGAGGAGTGAGATGAAGGGAGGCCTCAGGGAGAGTCAAGGGGTGGGTAGAGGCGGGGGAGTGAGATGAAGGGAGACCTCAGAGGAGAGTCAAGGGATGGGTAGATGCTGGGGAGTGAGATGAAGGGAGGCCTCGGGGAGACTCAAGGGATGGGTGGAGGCTGAGGAGTGAGATGAAGGGAGACCTCGGGGAGAGTCAAGGGATGGGTAGAGGCTGAGGAGTGAGATGAAGGGAGACATCGGGGGAGAGTCAAGGGATGGGTAGAGGCTGGGGAGTGAGATGAAGGGAGACCACTGGGAGAATCAAGGGGTGGGTAGAGGCTGGGGAGTGAGATGAAGGGAGACCTCGGGGAGAGTCAAGGGATGGGTAGAGCCTGAGGAGTGACATGAAGGGAAACCTCAGAGGAGAGTCGAGGGATGGGTAGAGGCTGGGGAGTGAGATGAAGGGAGATCTCGGGGAAAGTCAAAGGATGGGTAGAGGCTGGGGAGTGAGATGGAGACCTCGGGAGAGTCAAGGGGTGGATAGAGGCTGGGGAGTAAGATGAAGGGAGACCTCGGGGGAGAGTCAAGGGATGGGTAGAGGCTCGGGAGTGAGATGAAGGGAGACCTCGGGGAGAGTCAAGGGATGGGTAGAGACTGAGGAATGAGATGAAGGGAGACCTCGGGGAGAGTCAGGGGTTGGGTAGTGGGTGGGGAGTGAGATGAAGGAGACCTCAGGGAGAGTCAAGGGGTGGGTAGAGGCTGGGGAGTGAGATGAAGGGAGACCTCAGAGGAGAGTCAAGGGATGGGTAGAGGCTGAATAATGAGATGAAGGGAGACATCGGGGAGAGTCAGGGGGTGGGTAGAGGCTGGGGAGTGAGATTAAGGAGACCTCTGGGAGAGTCAAGGGGTGGGTAGATGCTGGGGAGTGAGATGAAGGGAGACCTCAGGGAGAGTCAAGGGATGGGTAGAGGCTGAGGAATGAGATGAAGGGAGACCTCTGGAAGAGTCAGGGGGTGGGTACAGGCTGGGGAGTGACATTAAGGAGACCTCGGGGAGAGTCAAGGGGTGGGTAGAGGCTGGGGAGTGAGATGAAGGGAGACCTTGGGGAGAGTCAAGGGATGGGTAGAGGCTAAGGAATGAGATGAAGGGAGACCTCGGGGAGAGTCAAGGGATGGGTAGAGGCTGAATAATGAGATGAAGGGAGACCTCGGGGAGAGTCAGGGGGTGGGAAGATGCTGGGGAGTGAGATGAAGGGAGACCTCGGGGAGAGTCAAGGGATGGGTAGAGGCTGGAGAGTGAGATGAAGGGAGACCTCTGGGAGAGTCAAGGGATGGGTAGAGGCTGGGGAGTGAGATGAAGGAGACCTCGGGGAGAGTCAATGGATGGGTAGAGGCTGGGGAGTGAGATGTAGGGAGACCTCGGGGAGAGTCAAGGGATGGGTAGAGGCGGGGGAGTGAGATGAAGGGAGAACCCAGGGAGAGTCAAGGGATGGGTGGAGGCTGGGGCGTGTGATGAAGGGGGACATCGGGGAGAGTCAAGGGAGGGGTAGAGGCTGGGGAGTGAGATGAAGGGAGACCTCGGGGAGCGTCAATGGATGGGTAGAGGCTGAGGAGTGAGATGAAGGGAGACCTCGGGGGAGAGTCAAGGGATGGGTAGAGGCGGGGGAGTGAGATGAAGGGGGACCTCGGGGGAGAGTCAAGGGACGGGTTGAGGCTGGGGAGTGAGATGAAGGGAGACCTCGGGGAGAGTCAAGGGATGGGTAGGGGCTGAGGAGTGAGATGAGGGGAGACCTCGGCGAGAATCAATGGATGGGTAGAGGCTGGGGAGTGAGATGAAGTGAGACCTCGGGGAGAGTCAAGGGATGGGAAGAGACTGGGGAGTGAGATGAAGGGAGGCCTCAGAGGAGAGTCAAGGGATGGGTAGAGGCTGAGGAGTGAGATGAAGGGAGACCTCGGGGAGAGTCAAGGGATGGGTAGAGGCTGAGGAGTGAGATGAAGGGAGACCTCAGAGGAGAGTCAAGGGATGGGTAGATGCTGGGGAGTGAGATGAAGGGAGACCTTGGGGAGAGTCAAGGGATGGGTAGAGGCTGAATAATGAGAATAATGAGATGAAGGGAGACCTCGGGGAGAGTCAGGGGGTGGGTAGATGCTGGGGAGTGAGATTAAGGGAGACCTCGGGGAGAGTCAAAGGATGGGTAGAGGCTGGAGAGTGAGATGAAGGGAGACCTCGGGGAGACTCAAGGGATGGGTGGAGGCTGAGGAGTGAGATGAAGGGAGACCTCGGGGGAGAGTCAAGGGATGGGTAGAGGCTGAGGAGTGAGATGAAGGAAGACATCGGGGGAGAGTCAAGGGATGGGTAGAGGCTGGGGAGTGAGATGAAGGGAGACCACGGGGAGAGTCAAGGGGTGGGTAGAGGCTGGGGAGTGAGATGAAGGGAGACCTCGGGGAGAGTCAAGGGATGGGTAGAACCTGAGGAGTGACATGAAGGGAAACCTCAGAGGAGAGTCGAGGGATGGGTAGAGGCTGGGGAGTGATATGAAGGGAGACCTCGGGGAAAGTCAAGGGATGGGTAGAGGCTGGGGAGTGAGATGGAGACCTCGGGAGAGTCAAGGGATGGATAGAGGCTGGGGAGTAAGATGAAGGGAGACCTCGGGGGAGAGTCAAGGGATGGGTAGAGGCTCGGGAGTGAGATGAAGGGAGACCTGGGGGAGAGTCAAGGGATGGGTAGAGACTGAGGAATGAGATGAAGGGAGACCTTGGGGAGAGTCAGGGGGTGGGTAGAGGCTGGGGAGTGAGATGAAGGAGACCTCAGGGAGAGTCAAGGGGTGGGTAGAGGCTGGGGAGTGAGATGAAGGGAGACCTTGGGGAGAGTCAAGGGATGGGTAGAGGCTAAGGAATGACATGAAGGGAGACCTCAGGAAGAGTCAGGGGGTGGGTAGAGGCTGGGGAGTGAGATTAAGGAGACCTCTGGGAGAGTCAAGGGGTGGGTAGATGCTGGGGAGTGAGATGAAGGGAGGCCTCAGGGAGAGTCAAGGGGTGGGTAGAGGCGGGGGAGTGAGATGAAGGGAGACCTCAGAGGAGAGTCAAGGGATGGGTAGATGCTGGGGAGTGAGATGAAGGGAGGCCTCGGGGAGACTCAAGGGATGGGTGGAGGCTGAGGAGTGAGATGAAGGGAGACCTCGGGGGAGAGTCAAGGGATGGGTAGAGGCTGAGGAGTGAGATGAAGGGAGACATCGGGGGAGAGTCAAGGGATGGGTAGAGGCTGGGGAGTGAGATGAAGGGAGACCACTGGGAGAGTCAAGGGGTGGGTAGAGGCTGGGGAGTGAGATGAAGGGAGACCTCGGGGAGAGTCAAGGGATGGGTAGAGCCTGAGGAGTGACATGAAGGGAAACCTCAGAGGAGAGTCGAGGGATGGGTAGAGGCTGGGGAGTGAGATGAAGGGAGATCTCGGGGAAAGTCAAAGGATGGGTAGAGGCAGGGGAGTGAGATGGAGACCTCGGGAGAGTCAAGGGATGGATAGAGGCTGGGGAGTAAGATGAAGGGAGACCTCGGGGGAGAGTCAAGGGATGGGTAGAGGCTCGGGAGTGAGATGAAGGGAGACCTTGGGGAGAGTCAAGGGATGGGTAGAGGCGGGGGAGTGAGATGAGAGGAGACCTCGAGGGAGAGTCAAGGGATGGGTAGAGGCTAAGGAGTGAGATGAAGGGAGACCTCAGGGAGAGTCAAGGGGTGGGTAGAGGCTGAGGAGTGAGATGAAGGTAGACCTCAGGGGAGAGTCAAAGGATGGTAGAGGCTGGGGAGTGAGATGAAGGGAGACCACGGGGAGAGTCGAGGAATGGGTAGGGGCTGAGGAGGGAGATGAAGGGAGACCTCGGGGAGACTCAAGGGATGGGTGGAGGCTGAGGAGTGAGATGGAGGGAGACCTCGGGGGAGAGTCAAGGGATGGGTAGAGGCTGAGGAGTGAGATGAAGGAAGACATCGGTGGAGAGTCAAGGGATGGGTAGAGGCTGGGGAGTGAGATGAAGGGAGACCACGGGGAGAGTCAAGGGGTGGGTAGAGGCTGGGGAGTGAGATGAAGGGAGACCTCTGGGAGAGTCAAGGGATGGGTAGAGCCTGAGGAGTGACATGAAGGGAAACCTCAGAGTAGAGTCGAGGGATGGGTAGAGGCTGGGGAGTGATATGAAGGGAGACCTCGGGGAAAGTCAAGGGATGGGTAGAGGCTGGGGAGTGAGATGGAGACCTCGGGAGAGTCAAGGGATGGATAGAGGCTGGGGAGTAAGATGAAGGGAGACCTGGGGGAGAGTCAAGGGATGGGTAGAGACTGAGGAATGAGATGAAGGGAGACCTTGGGGAGAGTCAGGGGGTGGGTAGAGGCTGGGGAGTGAGATGAAGGAGACCTCAGGGAGAGTCAAGGGGTGGGTAGAGGCTGGGGAGTCAGATGAAGGGAGACCTTGGGGAGAGTCAAGGGATGGGTAGAGGCTAAGGAATGATATGAAGGGAGACCTCAGGAAGAGTCAGGGGGTGGGTAGAGGCTGGGGAGTGAGATTAAGGAGACCTCTGGGAGAGTCAAGGGGTGGGTAGATGCTGGGGAGTGAGATGAAGGGAGGCCTCAGGGAGAGTCAAGGGGTGGGTAGAGGCGGGGGAGTGAGATGAAGGGAGACCACTGGGAGAGTCAAGGGGTGGGTAGAGGCTGGGGAGTGAGATGAAGGGAGACCTCGGGGAGAGTCAAGGGATGGGTAGAGCCTGAGGAGTGACATGAAGGGAAACCTCAGAGGAGAGTCGAGGGATGGGTAGAGGCTGGGGAGTGAGTTGAAGGGAGATCTCGGGGAAAGTCAAAGGATGGGTAGAGGCTGGGGAGTGAGATGGAGACCTCGGGAGAGTCAAGGGATGGATAGAGGCTGGGGAGTAAGATGAAGGGAGACCTCGGGGGAGAGTCAAGGGATGGGTAGAGGCTCGGGAGTGAGATGAAGGGAGACCTTGGGGAGAGTCAAGGGATGGGTAGAGGCGGGGGAGTGAGATGAGAGGAGACCTCGAGGGAGAGTCAAGGGGTGGGTAGAGGCTAAGGAGTGAGATGAAGGGAGACCTCAGGGAGAGTCAAGGGGTGGGTAGAGGCTGAGGAGTGAGATGAAGGTAGACCTCAGGGGAGAGTCAAAGGATGGTAGAGGCTGGGGAGTGAGATGAAGGGAGACCACGGGGAGAGTCGAGGAATGGGTAGGGGCTGAGGAGGGAGATGAAGGGAGACCTCGGGGAGACTCAAGGGATGGGTGGAGGCTGAGGAGTGAGATGGAGGGAGACCTCGGGGGAGAGTCAAGGGATGGGTAGAGGCTGAGGAGTGAGATGAAGGAAGACATCGGGGGAGAGTCAAGGGATGGGTAGAGGCTGGGGAATGAGATGAAGGGAGACCACGGGGAGAGTCAAGGGGTGGGTAGAGGCTGGGGAGTGAGATGAAGGGAGACATCGGGGAGAGTCAAGGGATGGGTAGAGCCTGAGGAGTGACATGAAGGGAAACCTCAGAGTAGAGTCGAGGGATGGGTAGAGGCTGGGGAGTGATATGAAGGGAGACCTCGGGGAAAGTCAAGGGATGGGTAGAGGCTGGGGAGTGAGATGGAGACCTCGGGAGAGTCAAGGGATGGATAGAGGCTGGGGAGTAAGATGAAGGGAGACCTGGGGGAGAGTCAAGGGATGGGTAGAGACTGAGGAATGAGATGAAGGGAGACCTTGGGGAGAGTCAGGGGGTGGGTAGAGGCTGGGGAGTGAGATGAAGGAGACCTCAGGGAGAGTCAAGGGGTGGGTAGAGGCTGGGGAGTCAGATGAAGGGAGACCTTGGGGAGAGTCAAGGGATGGGTAGAGGCTAAGGAATGATATGAAGGGAGACCTCAGGAAGAGTCAGGGGGTGGGTAGAGGCTGGGGAGTGAGATTAAGGAGACCTCTGGGAGAGTCAAGGGGTGGGTAGATGCTGGGGAGTGAGATGAAGGGAGGCCTCAGGGAGAGTCAAGGGGTGGGTAGAGGCGGGGGAGTGAGATGAAGGGAGACCTCAGAGGAGAGTCAAGGGATGGGTAGATGCTGGGGAGTGAGATGAAGGGAGGCCTCGGGGAGACTCAAGGGATGGGTGGAGGCTGAGGAGTGAGATGAAGGGAGACCTCGGGGGAGAGTCAAGGGATGGGTAGAGGCTGAGGAGTGAGATGAAGGGAGACATCGGGGGAGAGTCAAGGGATGGGTAGAGGCTGGGGAGTGAGATGAAGGGAGACCACTGGGAGAGTCAAGGGGTGGGTAGAGGCTGGGGAGTGAGATGAAGGGAGACCTCGGGGAGAGTCAAGGGATGGGTAGAGCCTGAGGAGTGACATGAAGGGAAACCTCAGAGGAGAGTCGAGGGATGGGTAGAGGCTGGGGAGTGAGATGAAGGGAGATCTCGGGGAAAGTCAAAGGATGGGTAGAGGCTGGGGAGTGAGATGGAGACCTCGGGAGAGTCAAGGGATGGATAGAGGCTGGGGAGTAAGATGAAGGGAGACCTCGGGGGAGAGTCAAGGGATGGGTAGAGGCTCGGGAGTGAGATGAAGGGAGACCTCGGGGAGAGTCAAGGGATGGGTAGAGACTGAGGAATGAGATGAAGGGAGACCTCAGGGAGAGTCAGGGGTTGGGTAGTGGGTGGGGAGTGAGATGAAGGAGACCTCAGGGAGAGTCAAGGGGTGGGTAGAGGCTGAATAATGAGATGAAGGGAGACCTCGGGGAGAGTCAGGGGGTGGGTAGAGGCTGGGGAGTGAGATTAAGGAGACCTCTGGGAGAGTCAAGGGTTTGGGTAGATGCTGGGGAGTGAGATGAAGGGAGACCTCAGGGAGAGTCAAGGGGTGGGTAGAGGCTGAGGAATGAGATGAAGGGAGACCCCTGGAAGAGTCAGGGGGTGGGTACAGGCTGGGGAGTGACATTAAGGAGACCTCGGGGAGAGTCAAGGGGTGGGTAGAGGCTGGGGAGTGAGATGAAGGGAGACCTTGGGGAGAGTCAAGGGATGGGTAGAGGCTGAATAATGAGATGAAGGGAGACCTCGGGGAGAGTCAGGGGGTGGGAAGATGCTGGGGAGTGAGATGAAGGGAGACCTCGGGGAGAGTCAAGGGATGGGTAGAGGCTGGAGAGTGAGATGAAGGGAGACCTCTGGGAGAGTCAAGGGATGGGTAGAGGCTGGGGAGTGAGATGAAGGAGACCTCGGGGAGAGTCAATGGATGGGTAGAGGCTGGGGAGTGAGATGTAGGGAGACCTCGGGGAGAGTCAAGGGATGGGTAGAGGCGGGGGAGTGAGATGAAGGGAGAACCCAGGGAGAGTCAAGGGATGGGTGGAGGCTGGGGAGTGTGATGAAGGGGGACATCGGGGAGAGTCAAGGGAGGGGTAGAGGCTGGGGAGTGAGATGAAGGGAGACCTCTGGGAGTGTCAAGGGATGGGTAGAGGCTGAGCAGTGAGATGAAGGGAGACCTCGGGGGAGAGTCAAGGGATGGGTAGAGGCGGGGGAGTGAGATGAAGGGGGACCTTGGGGGAGAGTCAAGGGACGGGTTGAGGCTGGGGAGTGAGATGAAGGGAGACCTCGGGGAGAGTCAAGGGATGGGTAGGGGCTGAGGATTGAGATGAAGGGAGACCTCGGGGAGAATCAATGGATGGGTAGAGGCTGGGGAGTGAGATGAAGTGAGACCTCGGGGAGAGTCAAGGGATGGGAAGAGGCTGGGGAGTGAGATGAAGGAATTCCTCGGGGAGAGTCAAGGGATGGGTAGAGGCTGGGGAGTGAGATGAAGGGAGGCCTCAGAGGAGAGTCAAGGGATGGGTAGAGGCTGAGGAGTGAGATGAAGGGAGACCTCGGGGAGAGTCAAGGGATGGGTAGAGGCTGAGGAGTAAGATGAAGGGAGACCTCAGAGGAGAGTCAAGGGATGGGTAGATGCTGGGGAGTGAGATGAAGGGAGACCTTGGGGAGAGTCAAGGGATGGGTAGAGGCTAACGAATGAGATGAAGGGAGACCTTGGGGAGAGTCAAGGGATGGGTAGAGGCTGAATAATGAGAATAATGAGATGAAGGGAGACCTCGGGGAGAGTCAGGGGGTGGGTAGATGCTGGGGAGTGAGATTAAGGGAGACCTCGGGGAGAGTCAAAGGATGGGTAGAGGCTGGAGAGTGAGATGAAGGAGACCTCGGGGAGAGTCAATGGATGGGTAGAGGCTGGGGAGTGAGATGAAGCGAGACCTATGGGAGAGTCAAGGGATGGGTAGAGGCTGGGGAGTGAGATGAAGGAGACCTCGGGGAGAGTCAATGGATGGGTAGAGGCTGGGGAGTGAGATGAAGCGAGACCTATGGGAGAGTCAAGGGATGGGTAGAGGCGGGGGAGTGAGATGAAGGTAGACCTCAGGGAGACTCAATGGATGGGTGGAGGCTGGGGAGTGTGATGAAGGGAGACCTCGGTGAGAGTCAAGGGAGGGGTAGAGGCTGGGGAGTGAGATGAAGGGAGACCTCGGGGAGCGTCAAGGGATGGGTGGAGGCTGAGGAGTGAGAAGAAGGGAGACCTCGGGGGAGAGTCAAGGGATGGGTAGAGTCTGAGGAGTGAGATGAAGGGAGACCTCGGGGAGAATCAATGGATGGGTAGAGGCTGGGGAGTGAGATGAAGTGAGACCTCGGGGAGAGTCAAGGGATGGGTAGAGGCTGGGGAGTGAGATGAAGGGAGGCCTCTGGGAGAGTCAAGGGGTGGGTAGAGGCGGGGGAGTGAGATGAAGGGAGACCTCAGAGGAGAGTCAAGGGATGGGTAGATGCTGGGGAGTGAGATGAAGGGAGGCCTCAGGGAGAGTCAAGGGGTGGGTAGAGGCTGGGGAGTGAGAGGAAGGGAGACCTCAGAGGAGTGTCAAGGGATGGGTAGAGTCTGGGGAGTGAGATGAAGGGAGGCCTCAGGGAGAGTCAAGGGGTGGGTAGAGGCTGGGGAGTGCGATGAAGGGAGACCTTGGGGGAGAGTCAAGGGATGGGTAGAGGCTGGGGAGTGAGATGAAGGGAGGCCTCAGGGAGAGTCAAGGGGTGGGTAGAGGCTGGGGAGTGCGATGAAGGGAGACCTTGGGGGAGAGTCAAGGGATGGGTAGAGGCGGGGGAGTGAGATGAAGGGAGACCTCGGGGGAGAGTCAAAGGATGGTAGAGGCTGGGGAGTGAGATGAAGGGAGACCACGGGGAGAGTCGAGGAATGGGTAGAGGCTGAGGAGTGAGATGAAGGGAGACCTCGGGGAGACTCAAGGGATGGGTAGAGGCTGGGGAATGAGATGAAGGGAGACCTCGGGGAAAGTCAAAGGATGGGTAGAGGCTGGGGAGTGAGATGAAGGGAGACCTCGGGGAGAGTCAAAGGGTGGATAGAGGCTGGGGAGTGAGATGAAGGGAGACCTCGGGGAGAGTCAAGGAGCGCGTAGAGGCTGGGGAATCTGATAAAGGGAGACCTCGGGGGAGAGTTAAGGGATGGGTAGGGCTTGGTGAGTCAGAGGAAGGAGTTGTGGGTTTAGGGAGAGGGAGTTGTGGCATGTTTATCAAGCAAAGGATGAGCTGCTACGATGACGATGTGGTCATGGGTTTAACTGGGGTTGAGGATTAGCTTTGGGGGGATTAGAGAGGTAGTGAAGTCAGAAGATGTCATCAGTTTGACGAGTGTGAAAATAAATGGAGGCTGTGGTGCAAGGGCAGAATAATTGGAGGCTGGAGTAGAGGGTCAGTGCTGTCCCTCAGTGCTAGACTGACAGCCAGTGTGGGCCAGTTCTAACTGACTGCATTATCCACTGTTGGTTGTCGTCGTTGGGTCTGGTGCTAAATGAAGGAGTAGCACGGGGATGAACCGGGTTCAAGCCCCCCCACATACAAGTACCAGCACATGTTATGTTATGTTAATATAATTTATACTGCGCACAGCTGCCCCAGCAAAGGGGCGTCCCGGCGCTAAGATAGCCAATAAGCCAGCTACCAGATGGAGTGGAGGGTAGCAGTAGCAGGTACAGGGCAGAAAATTAGGGCGTGTTAGATCCTAGGTGGAAAAAGGTACGTCTTGAGCGTCCTTCTGAACAAAAGAAGGTCATCGATAGCCCGGATATGGACTGGTAAAGAATTCCAGAGCTTCGCCGCTAAGTAGCAGAAGGAGCGCCCTCCGGCTCTGCAGCATTTAAAGCGTGGGACCGTGTTGGAAATGGGATCCCTGGCTGGCCAGGGCTTTCGCCAAAGTCAGTCAGAGACCACCACACCCAAGTCAGGGCAAGGGAGTTACACGCCAAGATAACCCTTACTCACCCTCTAGGTAACGTGGCGCGAGCAGCAAGGCTAAACTTGGAGGCGATGTAGGCTAAGTATTTGCGCACGCACCCCAGCAACAACAACCAAAGGCCCACCACAAAGGAAACTCCACACAAGGTTATATAAAAATAGCCTTTGTATTACACCAAAACACATTAGATAAAACACACACTTTACAATGTGCCAGAGGCACGGGCAGAATTTACAGGGGATATGTACAAGACAGGGCCACCTGGACCACTGTCAGGAATCAGAAGTAGCACTTTCAGAAATAGCACTTAGTACATAGAATATAGCACAAAATAGCACACAACCAGTAATCACTGGTAACCAGGACCTCACTAGCACCACCTGTACTAGGGAGAAAACAACCACCTATGTATTACAATACCTGTAGGGGTGTAAGAGGAAAACACATGATGCAATGCATAACATTCATTCAGAGGTGTAAAGAGGAAAACACATGATGCATCACAATACATTCAGAGGTGTAAGGCACATGACGCATAAAAACACATTCAGAGGTGCAGAAAGTACAATTGCGCCAAACCCACGTAAGTCACCACTTGTGACTGTCCCTAGGCCAACTGGCCTCTCTGGGGCTAGGACGCCCTGTGTCCAATGTCAGGGGGGGGCTAAACGTAGCAGTTGCCCACAAAGTGCTGGGCAACTGGCGCAACAATGTTTGAGCCTGCCAGGGCTCAAGAACAACAATGGGGCCAATGGGGGAGCCTCACAGGCTCTGTAGAAACAAAATGTCCCCCTGAGCCTCTCTGGGCTCTTTGCAACAGATGTGGGCCAGGAGCCTCTTGGGCTCCACACAAACCAAAGGGGCAGCTCGAACCTCTCGGGGCTCTGTAACAACTGGTGCCCCCTGAGCCTCTCAGGGCTCATAAAACAATTGTGCCATCTTTGAGCCTCTCAGGGCTCGCAAGAAAATGCAGCCGGTCAGTGGAGTCCTTCACGGGGGACTCTATCTCCCACTGATCCCAGGAACTGCCGGCAACGTCGGAGCCCCACTCGGGACTTAAACCAAGAGATACGCCCCCTGAGCCTCAGCAGGCTCTACACACCGGAGGGGGGGGCGCGGGCACCGGCAATGTGCCCCGACAGCCCTCCTCTCCCCTCTGAGCTGCACTCACCGGGTTCTGGCGCTGCAGCTCTCCTCTCTCTCCTGCACTCCTCTGTGTGCAGCGCGGGGCTCTCCTCACTCGCCGCTCCGCTCACCAGACGCTTAGGCGGGCTCTCCCCCTTCTCAGGAGAGCCCTGCTGGAACCAGCGCTGGCGTCTGGGCACTTCTCCCTTCTTGCACCGGAGCACGGGGTGGGCTCCCGTCAGCTTCCGTTTTGCCTCTATGTCCTGTCCCCGGCCCGCCTGACTTCCGGGTCGCGGGGGCGGGCTTTTCCGTCCGGGCCGCACTCGGATTGGCCGGCCGGCCAGCCACTTCCGGGTCGTCGCGGGCAGCGCGGCGGCCCGTTCCAGGCACTCGAAGGCGGGGGATGAGTTTACCGAGGAGTGGGCTCCCTCGAGGTAAACTTAAAATATAGCGGCAAGGTCCCTGGCAGGGTGGGCACCTGCCAGGGGGCAAATTAACCAAAATAAGCGAGGTGGGCACTCGCTAGGCAGGCAAAGCGCTCCTCAGCGCTAAAAGGCAATTTACAGCGCTCCCTGCGCTAAATGCCAAATACAGCGCTCTCAAGCGCTAGAGGACCAAAATAGAGCGCTCCCAGGCGCTATAAGTAAAATAAAGGTCCAGCAGAGTCCTTCAGCAAGGCAGGGGGGCAGGGCTGGGCCCAGAGCCAGCACACTGGGTCTCCAGGCAGGGAGACAGCCCAAGTGGCGGTCCTCTGGCCCAGCAGCAGCAACAGCCCCCTCAGGATCCTGGAAGAGAACAACTTCAGTGGGGACACAGCCCCATTTTTATACAGTGCATTCCTTTGTTCAAGGGTGCAGAGTGGGGGCGGAACCAGTCGCAGCTGGTTCGTGAGTACTCTGTTTACCTCAACCACCCTCTCTATTCACTGGCAGGGCTTGGGTCATTAGACACACCACAGGGGGGCGGAGCCAGCATTGTGTGGGGAAAACCCAGCCCATCCAGGACACAGGTACACTCCTCCCACACATCACTCATGCTAATCTCCCACTCACCACCGGGCAGACCCATCCAGACTTCCTGGAGCCTGGCATGCCAGCCAGCTCCAGCCAATCACACGCCAGCACCCTCACAGCACACGTACAGCCATGTCTAGAAATGGCGCTTCGCTACTAGACACATACATGCTGCATACACCATCTCGCAGCATTCACTCTCACGAGTTCACACATACCAGACTCAAGCCTGTACACCCCACGCATCAGGAACTACCAGGGACACATACATTCCCCATGCATTCCTATGGGCGGGCAGGCCTAGCTCAGCACATGCACTCAGAGTGCGCACGCACTTTCCACTGGGACACAGTGAAAGTGCGCAGAATCCAAAAATCACCATCTCCAGGTCACCATTTCAAGCAAAAAGTCTAGGGGTGAACCTGCCCTAAGGGCCAAAGTCCAACATAACCCCCTTCCAGCCAAAACGCAGGGGAGACCAATCACCACCGTGATGGACTTCCCTGCTTGGGGCGATAGAACACGGACGCAGGCCCGCAACTGCAGGGACACCCTCCTGTTCTACGCCACGGTGAACCCATGGGATTCCCTCTAAACACACTGTCTGGACCAACTGGGCTACCCCACTGGTACTCCCAAGTTGTCCGCGGCCAGGACCAGGCCCTGGGCCACCCAGGTGCCACTGGTCCATGCCAATTCGCAGAGCGGGGGGTAGTAACCCCTGGCAAATAGGAGCCATTCTCCACTCTTCCTGTCTGCAAGGCAGGACTAGACTGCCACTGGTTCTCCAGCCTAAGGCCTACAACCTCAGGCGGACCAGGAGTCTCAGGGAAGGCTCTCCTCCCCTTACCTCTTCTTCTAGGGTTCCTCCTCCTCCGGCGAGGGGTACACCTAGAACGCCATTCCAACCCAGGACTTATCCACTCAGGTTGCACCGGGGTCAGAGGTGGGCTCTCCCACCCTCTGCACCCCCTTCCAGAGGTCTGCCCTCTCCCACCTGGAGAAGTTCCTCTGGAAGAAGAACCGGTCAGGACACTGGTTACAGTCGTCCTACCCTTCAGGTCAGGCTGATCCTGAACCTGGCCTTCCAACCTCTGGTCTAAAACCTTCGGTGGAACAATTGCCTGGCACTCCCGGACTTCTGGGGACTTACACTCCATCCCCCTGAGGCTAACAAATGTCACATCTGTTGTGTGACTGTCTGTCTGGCGCAGATCTCCCGCCCTCTGTCCACCTGACAGTGCGTGAAGATCCCCCAGACCAGAAGTGTTGTTACCATGGTCACTACATGGGAACCTAGCCCAACTGGGTAGTCCCTGACCCACTGGTCCTTCCACTGGGGAACTCCCCCAATCACTCCTCACTCTGGACTCCTGTACCCTCCCTACCGGAGCGGTACTGCCAGACTCTAGAACCACAGGAGCTCTGGTTACAGACACTCCAGGTCCTCTACTCACTAGGAGATCCTCCTCAAGTGGACTAACAGGACAGCCTAGGTCCCCAACCTGGTGTTCCCTCAAGAAACCACCCAGGTTCTGAGACAGGGCTTCGGGCCTCTGGGGGCTCTCAGCCACCCACTGACTCCTGCTCCACTGAGCCAGGCAGTCAGCCCCTACACCCTTCTCACTAACCAGGGACCTAGCTGGGCTACACTGAGCCTCTTCCACCACGCTGGGCTGGAAGATCCCTGACCCACTACTTTTGGAGTCACTCACCAATGACTCTACAGAACCTCTGGTCCCTTCCCAGCGGTCTGCTTCCTCTGCCAGCTCACATGGTTCAGACAATCCACACCCTAACAGGTGTTGGCGCAACCCTGGTGAACAACAACTGAGCAACTGCTCTCTGAGAAACATATCGAGCAATAGGTCCCAATCACATTTCGTGGGCTCCCGTACCCAATCACACAGGGCTCTACAACAGTCATCCTCAAAGTCTTCCCAAGACTGATGAGACGGTTTCCTAAGGTTCCTAAACCTCAACCTATTCTCCTCCTCTGGGGAAACAGGAACCATACTCTGGGAACTGGGACTTTCTAGACTGAGATTTAAATAGCTGCCACCACTGGACCCAACCCTCCCTGGGGGATCCAGAAACTCAACACTGCGCGCAGGGGATAGTCTACCCTCCAGAGCTACTTTGCCTCTGGTGGCGGCCCTCTCAGCCTCCTCTATCCTGTCCTGCGCTAAGACCCTCTCGGTCTCCAGCTGTTGCTTCTTAACCTCCAGCTGTTGCCTTCTAATGCCCAGCTGTGCCATAGCCTGGGCATGCTCCAACCTGAGCCTCTCTAAAGCCAGCTGGTGCTCCCTTTCTCTCCTCCTATCTTCCAGCTCCTCTGGGGACAGGGAAAGGGATGAGGCGCTGCCTCCTAAACTGGACCCAGCAAGGGACTCCCTATCTATGGGGTCCTCACTCTCTGCTGGCGTCCCTGTGCTGTCATCTTCTTCCTCCTCCTCAGACTCTTCAGGGCTCCCCTCTGCCCCACCACCCTCATGGTGTGAGACCAGGGCCCTCTCCTCACTGTGCTCACGCTCCCAGTCCTCCTTCTGCCATTGGATTAGGTTACCCCTAAGTTGGGACTGGGTGTCTGACTCATTCACTGTAATGTCTCTCTCTTCGCAAAACTCTCTCAGTTCATGCAAAAACAGACCCCAGACATTAAAAGCAGACTCCATCCTGGCAAGATGATCACAGACACGTGCAACACAGGGGACTGAACAATCTGAAGTAAGAGGACACAATTCCAAAACTTCAACAATCTCCTTATCAAAGAGAACTCATACTCATGCGTCCAGGAAAACACACCATTCATCCACACACACCCTCTCCTCGGATCGGTAAGGCAGTTTCTACCACCCCTGACTTCTCAACCTGACCAAAAGCGACACAGGTACCAAACTCTGGAAGCAGGGCGGGGGACAAATGTACTGAACACAATCAAATGACACTCTTCAGGAGAGGAAAATAATGGAATTTCAAAAACAATCCCCTAAAATGTGGTCATCTAAATGCAGAGTTTTGTGGTATGGCCAGTTACTACTAAGGTACAACGCAAACACAAATCCTTATCCCACCGCTTGCCGCCAATGTTGGAAATGGGATCCCTGGCTGGCCAGGGCTTTCGCCAAAGTCAGTCAGAGACCACCACACCCAAGTCAGGGCAAGGGAGTTACACGCCAAGATAACCCTTACTCACCCTCTAGGTAACGTGGCGCGAGCAGCAAGGCTAAACTTGGAGGCGATGTAGGCTAAGTATTTGCGCACGCACCCCAGCAACAACAACCAAAGGCCCACCACAAAGGAAACTCCACACAAGGTTATATAAAAATAGCCTTTGTATTACACCAAAACACATTAGATAAAACACACACTTTACAATGTGCCAGAGGCACGGGCAGAATTTACAGGGGATATGTACAAGACAGGGCCACCTGGACCACTGTCAGGAATCAGAAGTAGCACTTTCAGAAATAGCACTTAGTACATAGAATATAGCACAAAATAGCACACAACCAGTAATCACTGGTAACCAGGACCTCACTAGCACCACCTGTACTAGGGAGAAAACAACCACCTATGTATTACAATACCTGTAGGGGTGTAAGAGGAAAACACATGATGCAATGCATAACATTCATTCAGAGGTGTAAAGAGGAAAACACATGATGCATCACAATACATTCAGAGGTGTAAGGCACATGACGCATAAAAACACATTCAGAGGTGCAGAAAGTACAATTGCGCCAAACCCACGTAAGTCACCACTTGTGACTGTCCCTAGGCCAACTGGCCTCTCTGGGGCTAGGACGCCCTGTGTCCAATGTCAGGGGGGGCCTAAACGTAGCAGTTGCCCACAAAGTGCTGGGCAACTGGCGCAACAATGTTTGAGCCTGCCAGGGCTCAAGAACAACAATGGGGCCAATGGGGGAGCCTCACAGGCTCTGTAGAAACAAAATGTCCCCCTGAGCCTCTCTGGGCTCTTTGCAACAGATGTGGGCCAGGAGCCTCTTGGGCTCCACACAAACCAAAGGGGCAGCTCGAACCTCTCGGGGCTCTGTAACAACTGGTGCCCCCTGAGCCTCTCAGGGCTCATAAAACAATTGTGCCATCTTTGAGCCTCTCAGGGCTCGCAAGAAAATGCAGCCGGTCAGTGGAGTCCTTCACGGGGGACTCTAACTCCCACTGATCCCAGGAACTGCCGGCAACGTCGGAGCCCCACTCGGGACTTAAACCAAGAGATACGCCCCCTGAGCCTCAGCAGGCTCTACACACCGGAGGGGGGGGCGCGGGCACCGGCAATGTGCCCCGACAGCCCTCCTCTCCCCTCTGAGCTGCACTCACCGGGTTCTGGCGCTGCAGCTCTCCTCTCTCTCCTGCACTCCTCTGTGTGCAGCGCGGGGCTCTCCTCACTCGCCGCTCCGCTCACCAGACGCTTAGGCGGGCTCTCCCCCTTCTCAGGAGAGCCCTGCTGGAACCAGCGCTGGCGTCTGGGCACTTCTCCCTTCTTGCACCGGAGCACGGGGTGGGCTCCCGTCAGCTTCCGGTTTGCCTCTATGTCCTGTCCCCGGCCCGCCTGACTTCCGGGTCGCGGGGGCGGGCTTTTCCGTCCGGGCCGCACTCGGATTGGCCGGCCGGCCAGCCACTTCCGGGTCGTCGCGGGCAGCGCGGCGGCCCGTTCCAGGCACTCGAAGGCGGGGGATGAGTTTACCGAGGAGTGGGCTCCCTCGAGGTAAACTTAAAATATAGCGGCAAGGTCCCTGGCAGGGTGGGCACCTGCCAGGGGGCAAATTAACCAAAATAAGCGAGGTGGGCACTCGCTAGGCAGGCAAAGCGCTCCTCAGCGCTAAAAGGCAATTTACAGCGCTCCCTGCGCTAAATGCCAAATACAGCGCTCTCAAGCGCTAGAGGACCAAAATAGAGCGCTCCCAGGCGCTATAAGTAAAATAAAGGTCCAGCAGAGTCCTTCAGCAAGGCAGGGGGGCAGGGCTGGGCCCAGAGCCAGCACACTGGGTCTCCAGGCAGGGAGACAGCCCAAGTGGCGGTCCTCTGGCCCAGCAGCAGCAACAGCCCCCTCAGGATCCTGGAAGAGAACAACTTCAGTGGGGACACAGCCCCATTTTTATACAGTGCATGCCTTTGTTCAAGGGTGCAGAGTGGGGGCGGAACCAGTCGCAGCTGGTTCGTGAGTACTCTGTTTACCTCAACCACCCTCTCTATTCACTGGCAGGGCTTGGGTCATTAGACACACCACAGGGGGGCGGAGCCAGCATTGTGTGGGGAAAACCCAGCCCATCCAGGACACAGGTACACTCCTCCCACACATCACTCATGCTAATCTCCCACTCACCACCGGGCAGACCCATCCAGACTTCCTGGAGCCTGGCATGCCAGCCAGCTCCAGCCAATCACACGCCAGCACCCTCACAGCACACGTACAGCCATGTCTAGAAATGGCGCTTCGCTACTAGACACATACATGCTGCATACACCATCTCGCAGCATTCACTCTCACGAGTTCACACATACCAGACTCAAGCCTGTACACCCCACGCATCAGGAACTACCAGGGACACATACATTCCCCATGCATTCCTATGGGCGGGCAGGCCTAGCTCAGCACATGCACTCAGAGTGCGCACGCACTTTCCACTGGGACACAGTGAAAGTGCGCAGAATCCAAAAATCACCATCTCCAGGTCACCATTTCAAGCAAAAAGTCTAGGGGTGAACCTGCCCTAAGGGCCAAAGTCCAACATAACCCCCTTCCAGCCAAAACGCAGGGGAGACCAATCACCACCGTGATGGACTTCCCTGCTTGGGGCGATAGAACACGGACGCAGGCCCGCAACTGCAGGGACACCCTCCTGTTCTACGCCACGGTGAACCCATGGGATTCCCTCTAAACACACTGTCTGGACCAACTGGGCTACCCCACTGGTACTCCCAAGTTGTCCGCGGCCAGGACCAGGCCCTGGGCCACCCAGGTGCCACTGGTCCATGCCAATTCGCAGAGCGGGGGGTAGTAACCCCTGGCAAATAGGAGCCATTCTCCACTCTTCCTGTCTGCAAGGCAGGACTAGACTGCCACTGGTTCTCCAGCCTAAGGCCTACAACCTCAGGCGGACCAGGAGTCTCAGGGAAGGCTCTCCTCCCCTTACCTCTTCTTCTAGGGTTCCTCCTCCTCCGGCGAGGGGTACACCTAGAACGCCATTCCAACCCAGGACTTATCCACTCAGGTTGCACCGGGGTCAGAGGTGGGCTCTCCCACCCTCTGCACCCCCTTCCAGAGGTCTGCCCTCTCCCACCTGGAGAAGTTCCTCTGGAAGAAGAACCGGTCAGGACACTGGTTACAGTCGTCCTACCCTTCAGGTCAGGCTGATCCTGAACCTGGCCTTCCAACCTCTGGTCTAAAACCTTCGGTGGAACAATTGCCTGGCACTCCCGGACTTCTGGGGACTTACACTCCATCCCCCTGAGGCTAACAAATGTCACATCTGTTGTGTGACTGTCTGTCTGGCGCAGATCTCCCGCCCTCTGTCCACCTGACAGTGCGTGAAGATCCCCCAGACCAGAAGTGTTGTTACCATGGTCACTACATGGGAACCTAGCCCAACTGGGTAGTCCCTGACCCACTGGTCCTTCCACTGGGGAACTCCCCCAATCACTCCTCACTCTGGACTCCTGTACCCTCCCTACCGGAGCGGTACTGCCAGACTCTAGAACCACAGGAGCTCTGGTTACAGACACTCCAGGTCCTCTACTCACTAGGAGATCCTCCTCAAGTGGACTAACAGGACAGCCTAGGTCCCCAACCTGGTGTTCCCTCAAGAAACCACCCAGGTTCTGAGACAGGGCTTCGGGCCTCTGGGGGCTCTCAGCCACCCACTGACTCCTGCTCCACTGAGCCAGGCAGTCAGCCCCTACACCCTTCTCACTAACCAGGGACCTAGCTGGGCTACACTGAGCCTCTTCCACCACGCTGGGCTGGAAGATCCCTGACCCACTACTTTTGGAGTCACTCACCAATGACTCTACAGAACCTCTGGTCCCTTCCCAGCGGTCTGCTTCCTCTGCCAGCTCACATGGTTCAGACAATCCACACCCTAACAGGTGTTGGCGCAACCCTGGTGAACAACAACTGAGCAACTGCTCTCTGAGAAACATATCGAGCAATAGGTCCCAATCACATTTCGTGGGCTCCCGTACCCAATCACACAGGGCTCTACAACAGTCATCCTCAAAGTCTTCCCAAGACTGATGAGACGGTTTCCTAAGGTTCCTAAACCTCAACCTATTCTCCTCCTCTGGGGAAACAGGAACCATACTCTGGGAACTGGGACTTTCTAGACTGAGATTTAAATAGCTGCCACCACTGGACCCAACCCTCCCTGGGGGATCCAGAAACTCAACACTGCGCGCAGGGGATAGTCTACCCTCCAGAGCTACTTTGCCTCTGGTGGCGGCCCTCTCAGCCTCCTCTATCCTGTCCTGCGCTAAGACCCTCTCGGTCTCCAGCTGTTGCTTCTTAACCTCCAGCTGTTGCCTTCTAATGCCCAGCTGTGCCATAGCCTGGGCATGCTCCAACCTGAGCCTCTCTAAAGCCAGCTGGTGCTCCCTTTCTCTCCTCCTATCTTCCAGCTCCTCTGGGGACAGGGAAAGGGATGAGGCGCTGCCTCCTAAACTGGACCCAGCAAGGGACTCCCTATCTATGGGGTCCTCACTCTCTGCTGGCGTCCCTGTGCTGTCATCTTCTTCCTCCTCCTCAGACTCTTCAGGGCTCCCCTCTGCCCCACCACCCTCATGGTGTGAGACCAGGGCCCTCTCCTCACTGTGCTCACGCTCCCAGTCCTCCTTCTGCCATTGGATTAGGTTACCCCTAAGTTGGGACTGGGTGTCTGACTCATTCACTGTAATGTCTCTCTCTTCGCAAAACTCTCTCAGTTCATGCAAAAACAGACCCCAGACATTAAAAGCAGACTCCATCCTGGCAAGATGATCACAGACACGTGCAACACAGGGGACTGAACAATCTGAAGTAAGAGGACACAATTCCAAAACTTCAACAATCTCCTTATCAAAGAGAACTCATACTCATGCGTCCAGGAAAACACACCATTCATCCACACACACCCTCCCCTCGGATCGGTAAGGCAGTTTCTACCACCCCTGACTTCTCAACCTGACCAAAAGCGACACAGGTACCAAACTCTGGAAGCAGGGCGGGGGACAAATGTACTGAACACAATCAAATGACACTCTTCAGGAGAGGAAAATAATGGAATTTCAAAAACAATCCCCTAAAATGTGGTCATCTAAATGCAGAGTTTTGTGGTATGGCCAGTTACTACTAAGGTACAACGCAAACACAAATCCTTATCCCACCGCTTGCCGCCAATGTTGGAAATGGGATCCCTGGCTGGCCAGGGCTTTCGCCAAAGTCAGTCAGAGACCACCACACCCAAGTCAGGGCAAGGGAGTTACACGCCAAGATAACCCTTACTCACCCTCTAGGTAACGTGGCGCGAGCAGCAAGGCTAAACTTGGAGGCGATGTAGGCTAAGTATTTGCGCACGCACCCCAGCAACAACAACCAAAGGCCCACCACAAAGGAAACTCCACACAAGGTTATATAAAAATAGCCTTTGTATTACACCAAAACACATTAGATAAAACACACACTTTACAATGTGCCAGAGGCACGGGCAGAATTTACAGGGGATATGTACAAGACAGGGCCACCTGGACCACTGTCAGGAATCAGAAGTAGCACTTTCAGAAATAGCACTTAGTACATAGAATATAGCACAAAATAGCACACAACCAGTAATCACTGGTAACCAGGACCTCACTAGCACCACCTGTACTAGGGAGAAAACAACCACCTATGTATTACAATACCTGTAGGGGTGTAAGAGGAAAACACATGATGCAATGCATAACATTCATTCAGAGGTGTAAAGAGGAAAACACATGATGCATCACAATACATTCAGAGGTGTAAGGCACATGACGCATAAAAACACATTCAGAGGTGCAGAAAGTACAATTGCGCCAAACCCACGTAAGTCACCACTTGTGACTGTCCCTAGGCCAACTGGCCTCTCTGGGGCTAGGACGCCCTGTGTCCAATGTCAGGGGGGGCCTAAACGTAGCAGTTGCCCACAAAGTGCTGGGCAACTGGCGCAACAATGTTTGAGCCTGCCAGGGCTCAAGAACAACAATGGGGCCAATGGGGGAGCCTCACAGGCTCTGTAGAAACAAAATGTCCCCCTGAGCCTCTCTGGGCTCTTTGCAACAGATGTGGGCCAGGAGCCTCTTGGGCTCCACACAAACCAAAGGGGCAGCTCGAACCTCTCGGGGCTCTGTAACAACTGGTGCCCCCTGAGCCTCTCAGGGCTCATAAAACAATTGTGCCATCTTTGAGCCTCTCAGGGCTCGCAAGAAAATGCAGCCGGTCAGTGGAGTCCTTCACGGGGGACTCTATCTCCCACTGATCCCAGGAACTGCCGGCAACGTCGGAGCCCCACTCGGGACTTAAACCAAGAGATACGCCCCCTGAGCCTCAGCAGGCTCTACACACCGGAGGGGGGGCGCGGGCACCGGCAATGTGCCCCGACAGCCCTCCTCTCCCCTCTGAGCTGCACTCACCGGGTTCTGGCGCTGCAGCTCTCCTCTCTCTCCTGCACTCCTCTGTGTGCAGCGCGGGGCTCTCCTCACTCGCCGCTCCGCTCACCAGACGCTTAGGCGGGCTCTCCCCCTTCTCAGGAGAGCCCTGCTGGAACCAGCGCTGGCGTCTGGGCACTTCTCCCTTCTTGCACCGGAGCACGGGGTGGGCTCCCGTCAGCTTCCGGTTTGCCTCTATGTCCTGTCCCCGGCCCGCCTGACTTCCGGGTCGCGGGGGCGGGCTTTTCCGTCCGGGCCGCACTCGGATTGGCCGGCCGGCCAGCCACTTCCGGGTCGTCGCGGGCAGCGCGGCGGCCCGTTCCAGGCACTCGAAGGCGGGGGATGAGTTTACCGAGGAGTGGGCTCCCTCGAGGTAAACTTAAAATATAGCGGCAAGGTCCCTGGCAGGGTGGGCACCTGCCAGGGGGCAAATTAACCAAAATAAGCGAGGTGGGCACTCGCTAGGCAGGCAAAGCGCTCCTCAGCGCTAAAAGGCAATTTACAGCGCTCCCTGCGCTAAATGCCAAATACAGCGCTCTCAAGCGCTAGAGGACCAAAATAGAGCGCTCCCAGGCGCTATAAGTAAAATAAAGGTCCAGCAGAGTCCTTCAGCAAGGCAGGGGGGCAGGGCTGGGCCCAGAGCCAGCACACTGGGTCTCCAGGCAGGGAGACAGCCCAAGTGGCGGTCCTCTGGCCCAGCAGCAGCAACAGCCCCCTCAGGATCCTGGAAGAGAACAACTTCAGTGGGGACACAGCCCCATTTTTATACAGTGCATGCCTTTGTTCAAGGGTGCAGAGTGGGGGCGGAACCAGTCGCAGCTGGTTCGTGAGTACTCTGTTTACCTCAACCACCCTCTCTATTCACTGGCAGGGCTTGGGTCATTAGACACACCACAGGGGGGCGGAGCCAGCATTGTGTGGGGAAAACCCAGCCCATCCAGGACACAGGTACACTCCTCCCACACATCACTCATGCTAATCTCCCACTCACCACCGGGCAGACCCATCCAGACTTCCTGGAGCCTGGCATGCCAGCCAGCTCCAGCCAATCACACGCCAGCACCCTCACAGCACACGTACAGCCATGTCTAGAAATGGCGCTTCGCTACTAGACACATACATGCTGCATACACCATCTCGCAGCATTCACTCTCACGAGTTCACACATACCAGACTCAAGCCTGTACACCCCACGCATCAGGAACTACCAGGGACACATACATTCCCCATGCATTCCTATGGGCGGGCAGGCCTAGCTCAGCACATGCACTCAGAGTGCGCACGCACTTTCCACTGGGACACAGTGAAAGTGCGCAGAATCCAAAAATCACCATCTCCAGGTCACCATTTCAAGCAAAAAGTCTAGGGGTGAACCTGCCCTAAGGGCCAAAGTCCAACAGACCGTGACCAGACCTTGACCTTTGGACCTCAAGGAGCGTGAAGGGACATAAGGGGTCAGTAGATTCTCCAGGATTTTGGGGGTGGACTGTTTAAGGATTTTGAAGGATAGACATAATGTCTTGAACTGTATCCTTTGGGCCACTGGGAGCCAGTGAATCTTCCGTATGGTTTCCTTCACTGAACAAAACCTAGGTAGGCCAACCAAGGCTCTGGCTGCAGCATTCTGTATGCGCTGCATCCGGGTGATTTCCGCCTGATTTGCCCCCAATAGGAGGGAGCTGGCATAATCCAGCCGGGACCCAATGGAAGCCTGAATTATGAGTTGCCTGATAGGTGCATCGAAGAATTTCAGAATAGGTCTGATGGCACGTAAAATGCCAAAACACGTGGTTGCCACTTTTTTGGTGTGGCTAGAGAAGCTGAGGGTGGAGTCTAGCCATACCCCTAGATTCTTTACCTCTGTCACCGGTATGGGAGTCTTACCCAGAACCGTAGGCCACCACTGATCTCCCCACAGCTCGTCATTCTTACCGACGATCAGGACCTCCGTTTTACTGGCGTTCATCTGAAGGCAGTTCGCTGTCATCCAGCCGGCCACTGCGGCCAATCCCTCCCTGAACCTGGAGGCCTCAAAAACTGAGTCCCTAGAGAGTGCCACCGCCAGCTGCGTATCGTCGGCATATGATATCATAGCCATGCCCCACTGCTTAGCGATAGCAGCTAGCGGCTGCACGTACAGATTGAATAGCGTGGGGCTCAGTGAGGACCCCTGAGGCACTCCCTGCTCAATAGGATGGACTTGGGATTGAAACGGAGGGGTGGCTACCCGGAATGATCGACCAGAGAGGAATGATCTAAACCAATCCAGGGACAGGCCGGTGATCCCTGCCTCTTCCAAGCGATGAAGCAGAACCGTGTGCGAGACCGTGTCGAACGCGGCACTGAGATCAAGGAGAACCAGTGCCGCCGTTTAACCGGAGTCGAGCACGGAACGCAGATGTTCTGTCATCGCAAGGAGGTCGGTCTCTGTACTATGGCCTGCCCGAAACCCATTCTGGGAAATATCCAGGATGTTGTTAGTCTGGAGATGTTTGGTAAGTACGTTGTTAGCATGAGCTTCGGCCACTTTAGCCGCCCAAGGGAGAAGGGAGATTGGGCGGTAGTTCTCGGGGTTACTTGGATCCAGCGTGGGTTTCTTGAGAATCGGGGTGATGGAGGCTTGCTTCCATCTAATGGCCACTGTACCTGAGGCAAATGAGGCATTGATAAGCTGCCGCAGAGAAGGCAAGCACAGCGTGGCAGAGTCTCTAAACTGTGCAGGCCTAAGCGGATCAGCGGGGGAGCCGGATTTGACCTTAGCCGCTAGTTTGTCAAATTCGGCTTCTGATACCTCGGGGAGAATGGTAAGTTCGGAGTTGGTACAGGGGCTGGGCATCAGCCAAGCATTTGAGGGATCAGTGTTCGGGAATTAACGGTAGATGTTGTGGACCTTTTCTAAAAAGAAGGAGGCGAGGTCTTCGCAATGCGACTCTGACGAGACCTCAGACACTGGGACTCTTTTGGTGGTTAGATCTTTAAGAATTTTAAAAACCAACTTGGTCGGATTGGAGCTGCGTTTGATCTCACTGGAATAATATGCCGCACGGGCCCTGCAGATGGCTCTGTGGTAAGTTTTTACTGTAGCTAGGTATAATGTTTTCTTCTCGGGGTCATAATCTTTCCGCCAGTCTCTTTCTGCCTTTTTACAGGATTTTTTGAGAAACAACAAGGCATCGTCATACCAAGGACTAGGTTCTAGGGTGCGGCATTTGCTCCGGGTGACTGGAATCAAGGCGTCAAGGGCCCTAGTGATCCAGTCACAGAAGAGGTCATAGCCAGATTCTACTTCGCGGAATGGGCCAAGGGGGTATTCCGTGAGGAGACGGTGGAAGTCCGCCAATTTCAGCTTACTCCAGGGGCGTTTAAAAATGATTCTGTCAGTATTTAAGAATGCTGGGTCCGAAACTGGGAGGGAAAGCTCCACAAGAAAATGATCAGACCATGCCACCGGAGTAGGCAGCTGGACATTCACCATAGTTAAGTTGGTAAATATAGGATCCAGAATATACCCACCCACATGAGTAGGATTAGTGACCAACTGATGGAGCTGGAATGCCGCAAGGTCGGCGAGCAGGCCGCTGATGATGGGAGTCTGGACTAGATCAAAATGCAGATTAAGGTCACAAAAAATATTAAAATTGGCCACTCCCAAAGCGAGAGAACTGATGGTCTCTGGAAGGGCTTTCCTAAATGATGCATCATTCCCTGGGGGCCTGTAAATCAGGAGGCCCGAGAGGGTGAGATGGTGATTGATTGAGATGCGAAAGTGCGCATTTTCACAGCCTTCTATCACAATATTCTTCCACGTGCACGGATAGCAGGATTTAACAACTGCTGCAATCCCGCCACCCCTGGTGTTTCGGTTACTCGTATAGATGGAGTATTCTGGTGGGAGAGCTAAATTGAGCTCAGCCGCCGCCTCATCATAAAGCCAGGTTTCTGTCATGTAGAAGATATCAGGTTTTACCTCTGAAATGAGGTCATGAACCTCGGCCTGATGTTTAACGAGTGATCTGACGTTAAGTTGTAGGATCTTAAGATGTTGTACAACTGGAGGCTCGAGAAGAGCATTGATAGGGGAGGATTGGCCAAGTGAGAAATCCCCACAAGGGCATTTGAACGGGCCGCACAGCGGATGGAGGGGGGAGCAGTTACACTGATGGACTTGCTGGCGTACCTTCAGCAGGGCATCTTTAGTATAGATGAGTCCATACAGGTTAGTGGGGGCAGCGTTCCTGGCGAGAGGCGATGGACTGGCGCGGATGGGCGCAGACGGGCTTACCTTTGGCGCACCTTCGGCGTGCCATCGGCGCCCCCGCTGCGCCTCGTGGCAAGCTCCATTTTAAGTAGCCCCGTCTGCTCGGCCAGCTAGAGCGCCAACCTAGTTTCCGGTGAAACCGGAAGTGTGTTATCTGCCCGGAGCTGCCCCATATCGCAATCCGTCAGATCTGTCTCTCTCCACGCAACGAGCAAGCCCGCGGTGGAACGAAGAGGATATCTTGGAAGGCGGCGTGGGGTAAGTGTCTTAAAGATAATTAGATCGGTAGTGAAGAAATGAGTGCAAGTAATCTGCACAAAGTGCTTCCAGGTAGCGTTACAATGAAATAAAAGTGCAAGTAAATCTGCACGGAGTGCTTCTAAAATGGATTCAAATAATATGGAAACTAACAAAAGCTTTAAAAATTATTCAGTCCTGGGTACCTGACACTCGGAGCGTCCAGGTGGAGTGGGCATGCCCTTTCCCAATGTGTGTTGCATAGCAGAAAGCTGATTTTCTCAAACTTTTTCCTGCCAACCTCTGCCTGTCCACCACATCTATCTACCCTTCTGCTGATTCCCCAGCCTCTCGGTATGGGGTGCATTCCTCCGCCCGTGTGTCAATGAATTGTGCTATGTTATGGTAATATGTGCATTGTTGTGACATTGTGGAAATGGGGCAAGTGAGTACATTTCTATTGGGTTCTGAAAATGGGCGAATATGTGCCATGCTGAGTTAGTAGTGTATGTCAAGGGGCATTAGACTTGGCAGCAAAGGGTTAATGTGTGTAATGTGTAGGTATCTTGTTTTCTAATGTTATGTTGTCATGTTATCTGTTCTGCTAGGCTTGTACCATTAGTATGGTACTGCAATAGCGGTTGGTGTTGACCAAGAATGGCGGGTGGGGAGATGGAAACATTTTTTTACCTTCAACCTGCCGCTTCACACTCTTTTGCTCCTCTCCTCTCCTCTCCTCCAAGCACAGGCTCCCAGACTCCACTGCGGCCAATCCGGACACTGCTCTCATGCTGCTGGTTGCAGCATGAAAGAAGTGTCAGGATTGTCCTGAGCGCCATGAACTTACGCTCCCAGTGAGACTGGGAGCCTGTGCCTGCTTTCTCCAACCCGGCAATGCAGATCGGGATAGAGACTGCTTCAGTGCGCATGTGGGTTTGGCCGGCCAAACCGTCTTGCTCACTGAAGGCAGGGCCCACCACTACCCCTCAGTGCCTGTAACCCACCCTGCCCGCCCCCAAAGACTGGTCAGTAAAGGAAAAATAAAACAATAATAAAAAGTATTTTTTATCGTTTCACTATTCTTTTCCTGTCATTTTGAGACAGCCGGCATGGTGAGGGGGTCTGTGGAGGGCTAGGGGGGGTCGACACTTCTCAGCCATAGCAAAGGAGCCGCCGCTGTGGTATTGTAGTGCTTTCACATTTGTGCCCTTTCATACATTGGCAGATTTCCTTCAATCAATTGTTAATTTTGTGGTTGTGTTTGATTGGGATGGTTAGTAGTAATTCCTTAAAGGTCTTGTTTAGTAGTTTATTGTTACTTAACATGAAACTAGCATGAGCTGATTCTAGTAAAGGCCTTTTTAGTGGTCGGAGTTTGTGGTGTGCTGAAGCACTTTTGTGCTTTTTATTCAGCTGGGTGGTCAGTTGTCCATTGGCCCGGCCAAGGGAGATTGTTTTCTGGCAGCTTCACTAGTCTGGTAAAAGTTACTGATGCAATGTGTGTAGTAGATTTAGGTTAAGATTATCTGAATGCCTACAAGGCGTATGTTGATGTGTTACTTGGGTAGAGCTGTAGAGCTGGCAGCACTTTGCCAACTGTATACAGCGCCAGGCTACCCCCAGGGTGATAAGCAGCGCTATACAAATACCGTCTGATTGATTGATGGATATGCATTTGGTGTTCTCATGTGCAGTCAGTGAAGCTATCTTTTGTGTTTGAGAAAATAAAGATAATTACTCTAGTTGGCAAGGTGTAGTGTAGTGGGTATAGTTGCAAAAAATCAAGTTCTTGTGTGATGGGAGGTAGGATCAGAGAAGCAAAGCAGGAGAGAGGGAGTGACCAAAATGAATCCAGTGTGTGTGTCTGTATGAGGCGTGTTTGCAGTGTTTTTTGGGGCTACCGCTTTGCAGAGTGCCTGTCTTTGCAGATGTTCCAGGGGTTGTCAGATGCTCTCTTCTGGGACTCTCCTCTCTGGAGAGATAGTTAGGATCAGTAGCTCAAAAGTAGCATCTCTTGAAGAAATTCTGCTCACTTCTTTGGGAAGGAGAGAACAAGCTGAGAGAGCCGGAAAAGCAAGAAGAGACCAGAGGAGCGAAAAACTGAGATAAAAATGAAAAGGTAGATAAAGTAGACAGAAGATATCAGCAAAAATATGAAAAAAATTAGTATGTAAGCGAGGGAGCCAGAACTCGAGAATATGGGCAGGAAAGGGAAAAGAAGGAACATTATTTATCAATTGCAAAAAGTGTGTGTTAAAAATGTGGTTTAGGTGTCTCGTGATTGTGACCTTTCAAGAGTTATAGGTGTAACTTGCTGTTGAGTGGCGATTTTTAGGGGGGGGGGGGTAAATGCACCATATGCAGAGATTTTTTGTAATTTATTTGTCCCAGGTTCTGATCCTCCTCCTTTATGAAAGTGGGTACATTCAGATTCTGCACATATCTGTGTTACATTTGTATCAAAAATTCCAATTCTGAAAACGTAGCTCCATTCCAGCAGTTTACTGGCAGTAGGAGCTTTGTATCAGGGTATAGGGATTAAAATGAGAGAACTTGAACAAATATATTAAAACATACTAAATTGCACCATTTCACGCCCAAGATCACCTCAATCTGTCCGAACTGACATGTTTTTGCTACTATAAAAAGTTTTGAACTTGTCTGTTGTGGTTCATGTAAGATTTAGTTATTAAGTAGGACAAGTGGATTTCTCTAGAGGGGCGAGCAGATTTCTGAATAATTTTGCCCTTTAGGCAAGTAGATTTTTACAAGACGTCCACACCCCTGAAACTGACTCATCTTTTTTTCCTATACATTCCAAAAAGAATAATGAAGTATTTCTTACAGCTCCAAAGGGAAATTTACGCCGGCCGAGCTTACTTGTGCTCCGCTGAGGCGTACCAGCAACCTCTTGTTTGTGGGTGGCGGCCGGGATTTGCTCTGCCGAGCGGTGACAACGAACTACTTCCTGACTGGCCGGGCTTTGCTCCGCCGGTCAGGACTCCAACTCCCAACTCCCAGCAGCGTCGCACCTGGGACGCCGCCCCCCCGTCATCAGCCAGCGCTAGGAGGCGCATAAATCAGCGTTTGCATCCGAGGACCCTGTGACAGCTCCAAAGGGAAATTTACGCCGGCCGAGCTTACTTGTGCTCCGCTGAGGCGTACCAGCAACCTCTTGTTTGTGGGTGGCGGCCGGGCTTTGCTCCGTCGAGCGGTGACAACGAACTACTTCCTGACTGGCCGGGCTTTGCTCCGCCGGTCAGGACTCCAACTCCCAACTCCCAGCAGCCTCGAACCTGGGACGCCGCCGCCCCGTCATCAGCCAGCGCTAGGAGGCGCATAAATCAGCGTTTGCTTCCTCGTCCCGCGAGGACGCGCGTGGGACGCGCCGGGCAAAGGGCGGGCCCTCTTAGGCCCTCAGAGGCCTGAGGAGTCTGGTCTGGGCCACGTTCCTTGATTCCATAGCAGGACATTGTGCAAGGTAAAGCTATACAACAATCCTGTTGAACTGTGTGTGAGTTGTTGACAGCCCAATATATACCCCACTAAGGTACACAGGTGGAATCATGGTCAAAAAGCCACCAATGTCTACCCGTTCCACGACAAGGAAATTAGCCCAGGCAACAACCCCAATTCCAACCTTAACTGCTATTGATAAGATGCTACAACAAACTATTGGGGTCATTGTCACTGCCATAGAAAACACCGAAAGACGCCTATCATTACCACCTAGTATGTGTTTGATATCTCATCCTACAAAGGGAGTTAATGCACCTGACAATACATCTATAATAACAGCTATGTCACAGGATTCTATCTTACTGCACTCCTATGTGGACTTACCGGGTAGTGGTCAGAATTTTGATGATGTATTACAACAGTCACCACCTACTGTGTTTACTGCCCGGGAAAGTAGGCTGTCAGTAACACCTAAATTACAGCCTATTGAGACCTCTCCCCCTACAGTGATCAATGAGTCAAATGTTAGAGTGGAGTTGGATGTGATAATAATGACACCAACCTAACAGATGAGATAGTCAATACGAGTCCATCACATAGTGCGAGCGATCATGGATCTGGTCGGTCCAAATATAAACTAGCACCCGGCAGGAGATTGGTAACTGTAAACAAACATGGGAGGATATATAGAAGAAAAAAGAAGAGACTAGTTCAAACTACCCTGACACAAGCGGGGAGGGAAAACATATTACAGCAGAGCAGAAATTTACAACCAAATGAAATTCATGCCACTACTCAACAAGCCTCACTCCCTATTAGCTTTGAGGACCTCATATTACAGCTAGAGCACTTGGTAAAATCCCACACTTCACCACTGGCAGAAAGACTGAGGACATTAACGGATAAGGTAGACAATTTAGAAAAGCTGGGAATAGCACACTTAGATCTGCTAGAAAAACTTAGCACACAGATTAAGCAGCCCACAACTAATGCCCCTAAGGATAAACCCACCAACATCTTGACCAGGAGTGAACTGAGAGTAGCCAGTCTCCCGACCATTGCAAATACAACCACTGCCCCGACAAAATTACCTATAAATACTCCCAATATAACAGTGGGACAGAAATCTGTAGCAGGGCAAAGGGGCAAAGGGAGCTTAGTATCCAATAGCATGGACAGGGCAGTACCTGCCCGGAACATCAACAACATAATACCTGCTGTGATAAATTTACCACCGGAAAGCAGTGCGTACGTAGCTATACTCACTAATGTTCCAAAGCTTAAGCACACCCAGTTCGAAAACAAACAAACCCTCAAGAATAAAACACTGCATTGGCTAGCTCAAAACTGTGGGTTTCCAATGCGTGAAGCAAATCAGATCATCTCAACACAGAGAGTAGGATGGTTGGGACCCAGTAAAAAGGAGATAGACGGGGACTGTATAGTCATAAAGTTTAGGACCCCTGACTGGGCCAGAGATTCCATTCTAAATGCACCCGTACCGTCTAACCAGGAATACAATACAACTCTGCTCCCTTTACATTATTTCTACAGGAGCCAGTCAGGAAAATATGCCACAGCTCGGGTTGTTGACCAACATAGAGTTTCCCATCCTAACCATTATAACGCAGTTCATGACCCCACCCCACTTTACAATCCATGGGCCGATTTTGCAATCCCGACCTATAACAGATTCCAAGCGTTTGGTTCATTAGACGAGAATGACTGGCTGAGGGAACAAACTACTTCACCTCACCCCGAAGTAACTGTATCTAAGGGAATGCTTGAAATTAATCAAGGTTGCAGGGTATAAACAGGGTAGTAGGGGAGACCACAGCAAGACCAGTAACTAATGACCAGCACAAAATTGACAAAATAGTCCAGCGGGATGTAATCTCTGTTCCAGACTTAATTCTGGATGATAACCTACTGAGACCTGAACCGGTTGTACCTTATGATATCACATCTGATAACACTGTTGAAGGCCTCATGGTCATTACTTGGAACATAGCGGGAATTGCTGCTAAAATAACCACGCCCTTCTGGAACAGTTTTATTACACTTGGATATGATATAATTTGTCTCCAGGAGACGTGGCATAGAGCCCAATTACAAGTTGAGGGATACACAACATATAGTGTAGATGCAATGGCATCATTAGCAGGAAGAGCAAAAGGCGGACTACTGACCCTGGTATCAACTACTCTTACTGAGTTTAGTCCTGGTGGCTATGTGGAGGTGGCCCCGTATGCATGTATCCTGCGTTTAGTACATGGTAAGGGTAGGGACTTAGTTATAGTAAATTTCTATAACAACATCATTGGAGCCAACCGGGGCATGATTGTACTAGATATAGAGCGGGCAATAGAGGGAGTATTAGAATTATCAAGTGATCCCCCAGTAATAATTTGGGCAGGAGACTTTAACATCCAAGCGTGCTGTCATGCACCGAAGGGGATTTGTGGTCATCGAGGGGAGTACCATAGCGGAGGTAGCACTGTTTACAATCATTTCCCGCACACTAATTATGGAAGTACCCTGAATAATCTGGTAGCCAAATTAGACCTCGAGCTGCTAGACTGCACAAAGAACAAAGACAACGAAGAGTGCCCGTCATTTAGAGGGAGGGATGCCCACTCTAACATCGACCACATCCTGGTGTCCAATGGAACTGCCTACTCCAATGTATGGGTAGTTGAGCAACCAGTGAGCGATCATAACAGCATATTGCTGGTATTGTCTGGCTGGGGGCCAATAACTAATGCATATGGGAGACCGGTCCAAGGGATCACAGCCGAAAGATCAAACGGCATGAGAATAAAGTGGATTTGAATCAACCCTGCCCAATTCATGACGGACGTACTCTCAAAATGTAGAGGGGAAATAAACTACTGTCTGGCACCCAAAGTGGCTCCAGGTAACTTCCTCGTTAACTTTATAAAAATAACCTAAGCGATTGATGACTCTCTTACAGTTAGGAGTCGAAACCTGAGGAAAATTCAAGTGGTGTGGTTTGACAAACACTGTGCCCAGTCACTAAATAAACTAAAATTAGCTCTTGAGACCAAGCCCAGAGACATAGCCAAAATTAAAGAGGAGCGTCACAACTATAAGACTGCTCTCACAATCAGAAAAAAAGAACTCCAAAATGAGGCCTGGTATAATTTGGATATGGCTGCGGAAACAAAAAAATCACAAGTTATTCTGGGAAACTCTAAATAGCCCACTCCTAAAGAATGATAATATCCCCGACATTACCTCCCATGTGAGTAGTCGGGCTTGGATTACCCATTTTACTGGGATTTTTAACTCTGAATCAAATTTAGATGGGTCAATTTTAATCGTAGATATAGCGCCCAGTTCTAAATGGCAAAAAATGTAGCTATCTGTGACCTTAACTGAGGTTACCGATGCAATAAAAAATAGTAAAGGGGGTAAAGCCCCAGGTCCAGAAGGGGTGACTATGGATTTTTATAAATATGAAATGACTCTATGGGCACCAATATTGACACGATACTTTAATGCTGCTATAGAAGACAGGCTTCCACAAACATGGGGTCAGTCCATTATCGTACCCCTTTACAAGAAAGGTTCTAGGTCAGAGGCACGCAACTACCGTCCCATCTCTCTTCTGGACTCGTCAATCAAAATCCTCAGTCGAGTCCTTTTAGAGAGATTGGAAGCCTGGGTCGAGGAAAAGAACATCTTATCCCCAGTGCAGTACGGGTTTAGAAAGGGGATTGGCACAATGGAGCAGTGCGTGAACCTGGAACTTATTATCAGCAAATACACAAGAGCCAAAGAGGGTAATTTGTTCTTGTGTTTTGCTGACTTAAGTTCGGCATTTGATCTGGTGGAACACTCGCTCCTATGGCCAGTCCTGCTAGAAATGGGTGCCCCGACTGAAAAAAATCCACTTCCTTGCCAGATTATATGAAAGCCTGTCAAGCAAAGTTAGATTTGGACCTGCCGGAGAATGTACACCCTTATTTATTGTTAACAGAGGCATTCGGCAAGGATGTGTTCTTGCCCCTCTTTTATTTTTTCTATTTATAAATCAGATAGACCAAACCCTAAGAACAATCCAAGCAGATGCCCCTACTATAAATGGTAACCCTATTCCAATCCTATTATATGCGGATGACGCGGTCCTCCTATCCCGGACCCAAAATGGCCTGCAATGCCTAATTGACAAGTTTCATACTTTCATTGAAAGCAGAAAGTTAATTATCAATAAAGGAACAACCTTTACTATGTCTTGTGGTAGGAAGACAAGAAAGAGCAGGACCTCCTACCTAGACGGGGAGAAATTAGAAACCATAAGTAAATTTTGTTACCTGGGTATCACATTCTCAGGAGATGGACGGTGGCCTAACGAACAAGAGAGTGTCCGTTTTAAAATGGTAAGGAATATTAATGGTGTTTTTAGATTCGCAGCCAAATTAGGGGGTCGAAGAATTCGAGAGATGGTGTCCATATACAACTCAAGGTGCATAACATCAGCCCTGTATGGGGCAGGGATATGGGGATATCATAACCAGAGTGGCAACCAAATTCAGCATGATGAGAATGCCTTCTTGAAACGATTGCTTTGTGCTCCGGCTGCGGCCTCAAATGAGTTAATACACAGGGAAGTGGGCTTAAATTACACTAAGGACTTAATTGCCCTACGCCCACTGGCATTATGGCGATCAATCTGGTCTAAAGAAGAAACAAAATTTACTCAGGATGTGATTATTGACTGTCTAAAGCTTGTCTACCGCTCAAATATACCATGGTTACGTCACATCCAATCTTGGTATAAGACACTTTATGAATGTGATATTTTTGGTGAACCTATAGTGGGGTTTGGACCATCAAAAAAGGAACTTAAAGTCACTTTCCTGAGACATACAAGAAGTACCAGAATGATCGAATATGCAAAACAAAGCACGTTTACTTCCTATCTAGAACATAGCACCAATGAAGGTTTTCAATCATACCTCACTACTGTTACTAGAAGTTCTCACCTTTTTGTATTGTCACGTTTACGATTAGGAATTGTGCACCACTTAGTGGCATTCCCATTAATTAGGAAACCAGGAACATGCTTATGCCCCTGTGGGGAAACAACCGTTACAACGCAACTATTACAACGGACTACTTTTACAACACAACTATTACAACGCAGGATCCATTACAACGAACTACCTTTACAACGCATGTTTTTACATCGCAGATGCCTTTACAATGCATGCCATTACAACGTAAGTATTGGTAAGTATGTAATTATATTAAAAATGTTATTTAATAATTTTTATAAAAATAAATAAATATTAAATAATTAATATATTTAGAAATAAAATATTATTTATGTAAAAAAATAATTTAAATAATTCTATTATTAATTAATATTTTTACCCCTACACTATCCAGCACTTACCCTACTATTTCACCCCCCTGGAGTTAGAATAGTAATTTTTACCCCTACACTATCCAGCACTTACCCTACTATTTCACCCCCCTGGAGTTAGAATAGTAATTTTTACCCCTACACTATCCAACACTTACCCTACTATTTCACCCCCCTGGAGTTAGAATAGTAATTTTTACCCCTACACTATCCAGCACTTACCCTACTATTTCACCCCCCTGGACTTAGAATAGTAATTTTTACCCCTACACTATCCATCACTTACCCTACTATTTCACCCCCCTGGAGTTAGAATAGTAATTTTTACCCCTACACTATCCAACACTTACCCTATTATTTCACCCCCTGGAGTTAGAATAGTAATTTTTACCCCTACACTATCCAGCACTTACCCTTCTATTTCACCCCCCTAGAGTTAGAATAGTAATTGCTACCCCTACACTATCCAGCACTTACCCTACTATTTCACCCCCCTGGAGTTAGAATAGTATGTTTTACCCCTACACAAACCAGCACTTACCCTACTATTTCACCCCCCTGGAGATAGAATAGTAAATTTTACCCCTACACTATCCAGCACTTACCCTAATATTTCACCCCCCTGGAGTTAGAATAGTAATTTTTACCCCTACACTATCCTGCACTTACCCTACTATTACACCCATTTATTTAAAACACCTAAATTATTAAATAAAATATATATATATTTATAAAAAAAGAAAATTAAAGTAAAATAAAATTTAAATTAAATTAAATTATATTAATTTTAATTAATTACATTTTAAAAAATATTATATACTTACCAATACTTACGTTGTAATGGCATGCGTTGTAAAGGCATCTGCGATGTAAAAACATGCGTTGTAAAGGTAGTTCGTTGTAAGGGATCCTGCGTTGTAAAAATTGCGTTGTAAAGGTAGGCGTTGTAAAAGTATGCGTTGTAACGTCATACATCCCCCCTGTGACGGTATATCCAAGCAGAGTAGCTGTCATTTTATGCTGTTTTGTAAATTTTATATCTTTTATAGAAAGATTTATCTGAAACCCATCTTTTTAAAATACAATACGCGCAGCACTAAAACAGCGATGCAATTGATGTTTAACTTAGAGAGCCCAGATATATGTTTTTATGTGGCTACATATATTTTAAAATGTATCTTTGCATGGAAATCAATAACTGTATGAACTCAACATATGGCCTAGACTTATATGCACTTTATTATTGCTAGTTTTCACATGCATTATTAGATGTTGTATCATCATGCACTTTACCTCTGCCAATTTGCACATGTGCTGAAAAATGAGAACTTCATACTGCACTATATAATAGTAAATACTAAATGCACTTTATTATTGCCAGTTTGTACATGTATTATTAGGTGAATGTACCAATATGCACTTTAACATGCTTATTTGCACATGTGCTGTAGAATGACTATTTTATATGGTTTTGCTAGTATCTGAAATTAGAGCTTGATGTAATTTAATGATGTATATGCTATTTTATTTTGTCATGTTGCTATATGGTTGTATTCATACATACCGAATAAAGCATTTTTGAAATGAATAATGAAGTAGATTTCCCATTAAAACACAGTAAAAACACAGTGTGGTCTAACCAATATAGTTGCCTTTTTATTTTTCAAGGGGTTAGATTAACCAATAAAACTGGGTGTCTTCATTCACATGTACCGTGGTATACCGCCACGGTACCACAGTATACCGCGGCCCAATATTTCACTAAGTTATTGTGCCTTATTACTGAAAAACAAATGAAAAAATTCAGATCACATAACAAAAAAGACCCTTCCCACCCCATAATCTATATTCATGCCAGATTTCATGTACAACTGTTCAGTCATTTTGTCGCTACCCCTGTCTAAAAAGTCTATGGAAAAAACATAGGTGGATAAACCTGTTTTGGGACCCATCGTTTTCTATTTGCACCGTCTTAACTAATCATCACAAAATGTTGTGTTGGCTGCCAATGTAGAAAAAAGAATAGGTCTGCTAAGTTTCGTGGAGATTCATCAAACCGTGACAGTTATTAGCAAGCAAAAATCTGACGAATTCCTACCTCTGGGAATCCTAACTATAACTGCAGAGTGGCTACCGTCACTGTGTTATATATGTATGTATGTATATATATATATATATATATATATATATATATATATATATATATATATATATATATATATATATATATATATATATATCCAAACGCAAAGAACCCTGAATTGAGAAGCCGTACACAGCCGTGTTTGTCACCTTCTTTATTTGGTAAGTTGCAGGGAACCAGACGTTGCCTCCACACCCCAGATTCACCAAACATGTTTCGGGCCATCATGCCCTTGATCTCTGGCATCAAATGGGTCACCGCTGCAATAGTCTTACCCTCACTCGCAGCACATGAAATATCCTCCGGCCCAGTGGGCGTGTCACATTTGCATTCTGGTCTCTGTAGTTCTAAAACTTCATCAGCCATAATGAAATGCAGCAATGTCTCTCATTGTGTGAAAACTCAAGTAGTTTGTGCATGTAGAAAGCACAGCTGGGTCCCTGCTTGTGTCGCTCACCAAAACCGGTTCACGCTGTTCCGTTAAGCACTTCAAAGTTCATTGCACTAATGGAGCCGTTCTTCCGTAGCGGGGCTTCACGCGACCCGGGCCGGGCCGCAACAATATCCAAACGCAAAGAACCCTGAATTGAGAAGCCGCACACAGCCGTGTTTGTCACTTTCTTTATTCGGTAAGTAGCAGGGAACCAGACGTTGCCTCCACACCCCAGGTTCACCAAACATGTTCGGCCATCATGCCCTTGATCTCTGGCATCAAATGAGGCACAGCTGCAATAGTCTTACGCCGCACTCGCAGCGCATGAAATATCCTCTGGCCCAGTGGGCTGCCTGGGTCACGGAAAGCCCCCTCGCCGATAACTGTGAGTCTCAGGCACTGACAAGCCAAGTAAGTGCCAGGAGAGCAACGTGGGACTATTGGTTGCGAAACAGAAGGCAGTTTCCTTACCCAGTATTTATGTGACCCTACTAAAGGATGAAAGTATCAGAAGCACAATGGGAGGTAACCCACGAAGGGTACTGAAATAACGGAACTTTAAATACCAGAATGCACTACATGACACGCCCACTTTGGCAGAACGTTTATAATCACGCTGCGAGTGCAGCGTCACTTCTTGCCTACACTGCTCCGAATACATATATCATGCACAATGCACTTTGGGAGCAGTAGTTCATTATTACAGTCATGTGGTGCACCATGTTAAATCAGGCTCGAGCGCACCTGGGTCCTTGTGATTCAGTCTGTGAGCAATGCATGACGCCGAAACGTTAGACGAACGGAAGCAGGCACTTTTGAGACTTTGGAAATAAAGCCAGTATCTACTGTATTGGGCCTCACCTTGTTTGTTTTGCCAGGAAGGGGATGGTGGACTGCCCTGTGCCCATGTTTATGAGGCCACCCTGAAGGGCCAGAAGCTCCGGTAACAGGGGAACGCATCTGATGCTTTTTTGGGGAATATATATATATATATATATATATATATATATATTCACTGAAAAAACCATAGGTTATAGACCATATATAGTTAGGAATTAGCATTTAAAAAACCTTATTTTACTCACACAAAACCATTGAAATTCCATATATAGTTAGTTGCACTAACTATATATCGCGCACCCGCAATCCACTGCTGATCATGTCACATATTACATCATTCATGACATGGTCAGTGACATCACTGATGACATCACTGATGACATCTCAAATGACATCACTGATGACATCACTGATGACAACATCCAGTGACTGTATGTTTCTGTAAAGTTAAAATATGTCTTACATATTGAAGAATGAGTGGATGTATAAGTGTCTGGATGAAGGATTTAGTAGGTGCGTGACTGACTGTATGAGTGAGTGATTAAATGTGTCTCACTGAATGCATGGGTTAGTGACTAAACTGTCTTAATTTGTGCATCATTATGTCTGTTGTGATGTAAACTGCTGCATGTGTTGAGCATTAGCTATACGAGAGGCTATATGTGTTATTAATTGGTTGCCCAAGTATTTCTATGGGAGATTGAGTTTGTGTGGGGGTGGCTGGAAGGTGTGTGACTCTATGCATAGATGTGTGAGCAGTTTATTCACTAGGTGTATGAGTTCAAGACTGCATGTGGAAACAGCTACATGGGCAGTTGACTGTGTGCATGAGTGTATTGATGAGTGAATGGATATCTCAATGCTACATGTCATAGTAAGTACATATGTTAAACACAGTACATGTGAGAGTTGGCATATATAAATAACTGTGCATGAGAGCCACTGAATGAGTGAGTGGTTGTATCGATCATTGTGAACTTGTATCAGGGATTGTATAAGAGAGTAAATATGTGTTAGTATATGTTTCAATAAGTAAGGTGTGTTTAACTGTATAGTTGAAGAAATGGAGGTGAGATTGTTTCTTTGCATGACTGACTGGGTGTGTGAGTAACTCCATGGATGAGTGGCAGTGTGTGAGTGTCTGTATACACTGAGTGTATCTAAGGTTATATTAGAGTCTGAAGAGGTTTATCGTATTAGCACAAGAATGATGTCAAATGAGATGTCATCAGTGATGTCATCAGTGATGTCATTTGAGATGTCATCAGTGATGTCATCAGTGATGTCACTGACCATGTCATGAATAATGTAATATGTGACATGATCAGCAGTGGATTGCGGGTGCGCGATATATAGTTAGTGCAACTAACTATATATGGAATTTCAATGGTTTTGTGTGAGTAAAATAAGGTTTTTTAAATGCTAATTCCTAACTATATATGGTCTATAACCTATGGTTTTTTCAGTGAATTTCAATGGTTTTTTAATAGCAAATATCATAAGCTGTCGAATGTCAAGTACGTGGTAAGTAAAAACATTTTCGTGTTTATGCACACTGATCTGCTTTGAATGCTGCCCCCCACCCCTCATTTCTATTAGGAGTACTCTCTCTTTGCAGATAGTGAAGGGTAGTTAACGCAGGCCTTTGCCCCCGTTGCCCCCGTTGTAATCCGTCGTGCCTGCTTCTCTCTCCATTTGATTGATTGTTCTCTTTGGTTCATTCTCTATTTACAAACAAGCACAGAGTCGCAATACTCTGTTTAGTCTTTGCAGATAGCGAAAAATCGTGTAAAAAAACAAAAGGAATCGAGCAAAATCAGTAGGCCACTAATGGGATCTCTTTTTGACCTCCCTAAAATAGAAACATTAGGAACAACCTGTTGATAATACCAATGTGTATGTACATAAGCGGCGTTCATTTGTGTTCACAGTACCCCTTGTTGATTGTTTGAATCGAGCATTGAATTGTTCGAAGTTGATTCTCTTAAGAATCTTCTCTGCCTGCAAACGAGGAAGAATAGGAATATTCTCTCTCCCTTTGCAGATAGTGAAGGGTAGGTAACGCAAACCTTTAACACGTCGTGCCTATTTCGTTCCTCATTGATTGATTGTTTCCCCAAACATTGACTGTTTGGGAATTGGTTCTTTTTGGAGGTATTCCCTGTTTGCAAATATACGTAGGAAAATCTTTGCAAATAGTGAAAGGGTACGTAATGCGGACCTTTCTCCCCCGTTGTAATCTGTCATGCCTATCTACTCCCCACTGATTGATGCACCTGTTTCACCCGGACCATTTACTAGAGATACGTCATCTGGCCCGACCAGAGAGCACCCCTAGTGAAAAGGACATATGCAATAATAACGAAGTGATCACTGTATCCTGTTAACAGAAACTTTAGCATGAAACAACCTGGAAAGAAAAGAATAGGAAAACGAAAATCAGTAGGCCACTGATGAACATGAACTTTTCTTAAACAACGAACAAAGAAACGATAACATAACGTAATGATAAAACCTATTAATGTCCTAGAAACAAGAAAACGTTAAAATATGCCAGTGGTGAGAGACCAGAAAAACAGTAAGAGAAACCAAATCACCCCTCGCTGTCCCACCGCCTGCCACGCCCAAAAAATCGATAGACATGGGAAAATGCAAGTCAGTAGAACATCCGCCCCCACTCTGGAAACTTCCAAGGTGGGGCAGGGTTGCGGCTACGCCCAGCCGGGAGCAGCCCATATAAGGCGGGTCCTGCTGCCACGCCTCGGCCAGGAGATCCTAACGTAGGGTGTAGCCGGAGGAGAGGCCGAGGCCAGCGGGACCCGGCCAGGGGATTGCCTTTACAACGCTGAACAGTTGCAGGGGGGGGAATGTCTCCTCGACCCTCCCCTCTCTCTCCCAGTCCGGCCGCGGTGGCCCTTGACAGTTTCAGGTAGTCCCGCCACATGCTCTTCCGGTCCGGCCACCAACGGTCGGGGGGCCGAGGCCGACGGGATCCGGCTGCAGCCGATAAACCAAGAAACCCGTTCATGGGGCCAGAGCCAGGGGCGTCCGGCCGACATCTACCGGAAGCCCAGCCCGAAGACGGACGGGACACTTCTTCTTTTTTGAATAATGGCTGCGACAACACTGGGGGGGGATGTCTTGCACATGCCTCCGACCCCCCCCCTCGTCCTCATCGCCTGGTCCGGCCATAACAAATCTCAAGCGAGACGCCGTGGGGTGCACTGGGAGGGAGAGACGGTGCGAACAGGCCTCTCCCGCCTCCCCAGGTGGAGGCTTCCCAGCTGCACCCTCAGCGCTCCAGGCGCCCGGAAAAGGGTTCTTCCACTGTGGCCATGCTGCAACGTCTCGCCCGGCAGGGTGGAGCCCGTCCGCTCATTTGACCCCGCGATCGCCAGTAGCTACCGAACTCTCAAAATGGCGGTCGACCTGGCAAGAGCGGGCCCAGCATAAAGAAATGGTCCGGTCACTGGTTGACTCCACCACCGTAGTCCTCCACGACCTTGAAGATTCTAGAGGAGCCGCGGGAGTCTCCGACCCCCGATGGGGAATGACTGCCATGATCGCCCGTGGAGTGACGAAACTGTATCCGCGGGACGTCGGCGCTCCCATGCTGGCGCCAGCCTCACTTTGAATTACTAGAATCCTGCAGACCTCAGTTCCGGTGAAAGCACAGTGTGACCCGGTAGGAAAAATTGTTGCACCCCCTCCCCTTTTTGACTGATAGTTCAAACCACCGATCCTTTCCTTTGCCCTTTTAACGGAACTTTGGACTGCCTCCGCCTCTTTTACATTTTCTAGAGAAAACAAAACATTAACCACTACATTAGCATAGCAGTTGACACCAGAACTGTATTCAAATTGAAAACCAACAACATCTTCAACAGAATCCTTTTTGTTTCTGCTGTGACCCTGCTACAGCACAGGCATTGTCCCCAGCAGTAATTCTGCAATGCCGGTAAGAATAGCTGTGGTGCCTACTGGACTCACTCACCCCCGCGGCGCCCCACGCCATTATTTGCTGGGCGGCAACTTACTAGACATCACTTTCGTGCCATCTAGATTTCAGCGCGTTCTGCTGCCTTGGAACTATTCGCACAACAGACTGCTACTGACGACCCACCCCCAGGCAACATCTTCTGAATTTTCATAATTTGAAAGAACTAGTAACATGTCCTCATCAGGAATTCAAAAGAAATTGCCACGGTCTCTTCGTTGTTTAAATGTTTTTACTGTTTTTGTTTTGTTGTATATATTTATATGTTATTAAAGTTTTATATTCCTACTACTTTGTTGGAGTGCTATATATTTTTAATGTGACACATAATTGTAAAAACTTTGATGTACAAAGAGTCATTCCTGGAATCTTCCGCTTCAGGCTCGGTCCCCTCCCCAATCACAATACAGGATGGTTTTCAGATAGTAGGAACACGTGTGGTGTGACGGATCTCATCGGGTGTGGGCCTTGATCTACTATAACTCCTTTGAAGAGGGGTGATTCTTTACAGCTGGGGCCATAAACTACATCTGCAGGGCTAGGTGATAGCCTGGACAATCGGACACAGAGGAAGAGGAGTGTCAGAGGGTGCGGTAGTGAATAGGGCGAAAGGGAGGTGTCGGGCGGGCACAGAGTGTGATTTTCAGGGAAGTGCAGCGCAGATGGGGGGAGGTTTATTGCCGATGCATAAGACAGAGAGCGGGGGTGACCAGTGCCTGGGGAAGATGCTTGCGAGGGTGGGGAGCCATGCTACGAATCGACAGCGTGCAGAGAGTGGGTCTGGTCAAGGCATCTAAAATGGCTGCCGTGCACGACAAAAGTGTGGCATTTCAAAAAAGGCAAGATGGCGCAGACAATGTTTTTCAACACTTCCTCATTTCCTTCGAATCGAACGTTAACAGACGTTGGTGCATATTACCAAAGTTAAGCGATATTTATCGCTAACGATGCTTACCAACGAATTTTTTACCGCTAAGCATCGTCAGAAATTATCGAAGATAAACCTTGCTATTATCAAGGTTTATCGCAAATGCGATAATAAACGGCCGCAATGCATGAATATCGCTAAAAAGTCAGCGATATTCATGCATTACCGAGCTAATGCTCTTAGCCATGTTATCCACCTCCCATTGGATAACATGGCTAAGAACTGCTCAGGGCAGGTGTTACTTTTTGGAGATATTCGCGCTTAGCGCGAATATCTCAAAGTTGGTAATAGGAGATAGATATCTTGCATGTTGTAATGCAAATTATTGTGGTATATGGAACTCATACCATAATCTCTCAGGAAAGCAGAAACTGATCCTTTTGGGACCGCCTAAAAAGGCCTAGGGGGTGAGGGGTACTCTACTTTGCCCCCTTTTCACGTTCCGAACTATTTTATTTTACTCTCTTCTGTAATTACACAAAATAGCAGCGATAAGATGCATCGGAGACACACAGTGAGAGAAAGGAGGCCGGAGATGAAGAAGAGATGTCAAATACACATTGGAGATAATATAGTGGCAGAAGGGAAGTAAATATGAGTAAACTTACCATGTAACATAAAAATGTTGCACTCTATACTATAAGTCTCATTTTATACTACAATCACTTCGCTACAACCTCATAAATTAAAAATAAAAATGAATAATGTCTCAAACAATTTTTGATTTCTAAATATAAATTTATTCTTCAGAATTTTCTAAATTTGAAAGAACTAGTAACATGTCCTCATCAGCAATTTCCTCATGAAAAGTCTGCAATGATGATTCTTGTAACTCTATGGTCTCCAAACATTCGATAAATTCGCCATCAACAGATTGATCAAAAAAATCATTCAAGTCATCTCCTCCTTGTGACAATATTTCATTATTGGTGCTGTCAATTTCAATCAATGTAGTGGAATCATTCAAGTCATCTCCTCGTGACAATATTTCATTATTGGTGCTCTCAATTTCAATCAATGTAGTGGAATCATTCAAGTCATCTCCTCCTTGTGACAATATTTCATTATTGGTGCTGTCCATTTCAATCAATCTAATGGAATCATACAAGCCATCTCCTCCTTGTGACAATATTTCATTATTGGTGCTCTCAATTTCAATCAATGTAGTGGAATCATTCAAGTCATCTCCTTGTGACAATATTTCATTATTGGTGCTGTCCATTTCAATCAATCTAATGGAATCATACAAGTCATCTCCTCCTTGTGACAATATTTCATTATTGGTGCTCTCAATTTCAATCAATGTAGTGGACAATTCAAAAGAAATTGCCACGGTCTCTTCATTGTGAGCCATTTTATTTTGAAATTGCTTGCTGTAAATTGCAGAAAAAAATAATCACTTTCATTTATCGTTTTTAGTAATACATAATATAAAACTAACTTTATCAAGTATTTAGTATAACAGAAGGACTGCAAATAAATAACAGAAAACATTTTTCAAATTATCTTCAAGTGTACAACATAGTTCCCCTTACAAATTAACAACTCACCTTTTTAAAAGTAGGAGAAGTGTTAGTACTGTGTAAATCAAACACCAGAAATTCACCACCAAAAATTCCTCACAAATGTACCTCAGACAGTAGTATCACAAAATGGCTGTGGTTTCCTCTCATTTGACATATATACATAACCAATTAACTTTCATCACACACAAATACAAAACCAAAGTAACATTTTAATTGGTTCTAAATTTCAACACTTTCAAATGTGTTTTCCCCATGCAATTTTCCATAGGACATTTACATACGTCTACAGCCTGAATGGCTGAACGGAATTACACCAAACTTGGCAAAATGGTACATCAAACCTAAGAGGTCAGGAAGGATCTACTATGCCCCCTTATGGTCATTTCCCCCTTCGCTTTGGCCTCCTCTTGTCTCTCAATCCTACCGAGAGACAAGATGGCGGCCGCTACGGACTGTTTGGAATGTTGACAGACGCCGGAGAACCAATCAGCTTCGCAAAGCTCCGTAACGCGAAAAGTACGCGAAGCGGAGCGCTGTTACAGATATATATCTTTTTTTGAACGTTAATTTCTCAAAATCCACTGGAGCACACATATTGAGACCTAGCAAAGGCACATCGGGCTACCAGTCCCTAATATTTTACCAAGTTTCGTGCAAATCCATTCAGCCGTTCGATTATTATTATTATTATTTTTTTTTGCCCCGCGGGGCCCTTTTAAAACCTCCACATCAAACCTAGGGGGTCAGCGAGGATCTACTATGCCCCCTTATGGTCATTTGCCCCTTCGCTTTGGCCTCCTCTTGTCTCTCGATCCTACCGAGAGACAAGATGGCGGCCGCTACGGACTGTTTGGAATGTTTACAGACGCCGGAGAACCAATCAGCTTCGCTTCACAAAGCTCCGTTGCGCGAAAAGTACGCGTACTGGAGCGCTGCCCGGTCCGCTGTTACAGATATATATCTTTTTTTAAACGTTAATTTTTCAAAATCCACTGTAGCACATATATTGGGACCTACAAAAGGCACATCGGGCTACCAGTCCCTACAATTTTGCCAAGTTTCGTGCAAATCCATTCAGCCGTTCGGGCTAAAAGTGAGGCCAACCGCCCTATGGAAAACTCAATGTTAAAAACACGTTTTGGGACCCCCCTTTTTTCTCGACCCCCCCTGGACGAACCCCCCCCCCCAATTTTCAGGGGCTGCTCAGAAACAAAATGTGCCATTTTCCTGAAAATTTCAGCCAATTCCGTCCACAAACGCCAAAGTTATTTGACATAGAATTTTCAAAAATCCCATAGAGAAAAAATCCTAACTATATATACCTACTGGCGACCGCCAGTAGGTAATATATATATATATATATATATATATATATATATATATACACACACAGAAACTCCCGAGTCTTCCTCTACTCCACTCTCAGGCAAAGTTAGTGATAGAGTAGGCATTTCAAATGCACTTGTTCCTCACCCTCTTACTTATCCCATGTATCTTTCCCTGGTTTCAATTACACACCTGCGGCTTTCCTTTTGAATCCCGCTTTCTCCACAAATCTTCTGGGGAGAGACCTTTGGCATAAACTGAACTATCATGTATAATGTAGTAGTAACAGTGCCTGTCTAGATGTGCCAATTGAAAATTAAAGTGACTACCCTGGGCGAAAACGATCAGTCTGCGAATTTATCAATAATGATGTATAAATATCACTACTAAATACTCCTGGCGTATTAGTACAAGTCCCTTACTCTTTGTGGTCTCAACATGCTAGTGATGTACGGTGCATTTTAACTACAGAGCATGTCAGTATCAGATTCAACCCAATGAAGAAGCGTCCCCTTATAGCCAGAACCACTGGAATTATGAGGCAGGGGAGGGCCGAATTATGCAGCAGGGATGAGTAAATTGGGTGAGAAAAGACAAATTATGAGGCATTATGCGGCAACTTTTGGGAGAGTAATACTTCATTATTTTGTCATTTTTAAACTTATTATCACTCTCTGTGCATTAATTGCAAGTCATTAGTACCAGTTTAAGGGAAACATCCTTTACGACGCAACTTTTACCACGCAGTGCCTTTACAACGCAGGTTTTTCAACGCAAGTCATTACAACGAATTGCGCTGGGGGCGCTCTAGGATAGGTAATAGTTTAATTTACTATCCAACAACTTCCCTACTATCCACGAGGACTGGAGTTGGAATAGTAAATTAAACTATTCACTATCCAGCACCCCCCAACGCAAGTCGTTGTAACGACTTGCGTTGAAAAACCTGCGTTGTAAAAGCATGCGTGGTAAAAGCATGCGTTGTAACAACGTACATCCCCAGTTGAACACTCTACCCCCCAAAAAAAAGAAGCTACAGAAACGTGACGAGTCAACATTTCAAATGAGCCTTCGACTACACTGCAACACATGTCGCTGCGTTTTTATGAACTTCTAAACCATTTGAGCCAGTCGCGGCCCATGCAGGTACGCATGGTGGGGTGGTGCAGGGTGGGCGGAAGTGAAAGTGACAAATGACGGAGTAGGGAAAATAAAATAAATAAATAAATAAAACCAATTACCGCTGCAACGTGCTTATCTGCATGGGCCGCAAATGGTTTGAGCTGGAACATATTTTTTTGTTGTTGTTAAAATCTGCAAATTATGCAGCAGATGATGGATTGTGTGGCAAATGCGGCAAATCTAAAATCATGCGAAATTCACTGCAGTAGCACAATCGCATTATTCCAGAGATCCTGTTTATAGCACAATTGCACCCTTTGTTCTGACACGGAAACATGAACTTGTTAAAACAAAAGGTTTTGGTCCACACTGTTGGCATCTGTAATTCCTTATTCAATCCATCAAGAAGCCAAGAAAAGAAACATATATTGTTTTATTTTGTCTGTGCGCTAGTAATGCTATGGCATAAACTAGTTTCCCTGTTCTATCAGGGAAACCATCTACACTCAAATGCTTCAAGGTTGTCAATTTATGTTCGTTTTTTTTCTTCTGTCCTTATAATGTATAGTGCCAGGATAACATGGCCTAAATATCGACTGATAAAAATATTATGCTCTAAATATTGTTTAAATACTATTGCCCCTTTAGAGTTAATAATAAAAAATCACCACCCAGTGCAGCAATATATTTTTGTTAAAGATGTTTAAGCAACAATATGGCAAACAATATTTTTGATATTCTGACATCCAACCACTTTTCCAATCTGAAACTCGATTGATTTTTTTTCTCTTTTGGATGCTTCCAAGTGATCTGGGCTATACTTTTGGAGTAGAGGGGCACACAGCCACCATCTATCTTTCCACAGCTACTTCAAGATGTGGTGGGATGATGTCCCATGTTTGGTGGGATGACGTCTCTTCTTTGGTTGAATGGTGCCTCATCTTTGGTGGGATGATGCCCCATGTTTAGTGGGATGATACCCTATGCTTGTTGGGGTGGTGTCTCATGTTTGGTGGCATTTTGTTGCATTATCAACTGATGATTTATTTTTTCCACTCAAGTTACTTATTGATGTCACAATAATCCTAGTTTAAATTACACCTGACACTTCACTTGCCAATCGTCAATGACATGGTGAGTTATTTCGAGCGTCCAGGGATACACTGTCCTGAATTCACACAAATCCCACTTCCCACCTTACACAGGTTCACCACTCATCTAACTCACAGGGCACTCCGTTCACCCATCACTCACACAGCTCACCCTCCCTTTCCATGAACATATTGGACTCCCTGCTGCCACATGGGCACCCCACTTACCTTGCACTCATTTAGGCACACCTTCCACAACGCACTCACAATGCTAACCATGCATTCACATCACTCACTGTCACCCCATGGGCACACAGCACACATTAAATTACTCAACACTTGTAAACATGCACATATATCTACAAATGCACCCACAGAGTATCTGCTCTTCCCATAGTACTCGTTGCCTTTCAGTTCCATCTGTAACCACAGGGTGGTGCCAGAGAGAAGAGTGTACAGAGACTGTGGGGTGGAATGGGAAGAGTGATTGGGCTGAGGCTGTGGGGGCTGGTGTGAGGCGAGATCAGTCTTAGTCTGAGGGGGTGAGCCAGCAGGGAGTGGTCATGTAGTCTGGCAGGGAAAAGCAGGCGAAAGCTGCTGGATGGGGAGCAAGCAGCACAGGCTAAGGGTGAAGCACTGCATCTGAGGCTGTGGGCTGGTGTGAGAGCTGAGTGGGAGTAGCAGGCTAAGATATGATGAGGGTGGGCACAGGTTGCAGATGTACTAGTTGCTAGTGAACTTGAGCCTTGTTGGCCTTCATATATGTTAGAAATGGGATCCCTGGCTGGCCAGGGCTTGCGCCAAAGTCAGTCAGAGACCACCACTTCTACATCAGGGCAAGAGAGTTACACGCCAAGATAACCCCTGCTCACCCCCTTAGTAACGTAGCACGAGCAGTACGGCTAAACTTGGAGGCAATGTGAGTTAAGTGTTTGCGCACGCACCCCAGCAACAACACCCAAGGCCCACCACAAAGGAAACTCCACACAAGGTTATATATAAAAATAGCCTTTGTATTACACCAAAACACATTAGATAAAAACACACGCTTTACAATGTGCCAACAGGCACGGGCAGAATTTACAGGGGATATGTACAAGACAGGGCCACCTGGACCACTGTCAGGAATCAGCACTTTTAGAACTAGCACTTAGAATATCACTTAGAACATAGCACATAGAATGTAAAATCACTGTAGCACAAATTAGAAAATGTAGCACACAACCAGAAACTACTGGTAACAGGTAAGTACCACCTACGCAACCCTAACCACCTTAGGAGAATATTGTGCAGGGACCAGGACCTCACTAGCAACACCTGCACTGGGAGAAAAACAACCACCTAAGTATCACAATACCTGTAGGGGCATAGGCACATTACGCATGATGCATCACAACACATTCAGAGGTGTAGGGAAGGAAAACACATGATGCATAACATACATTCAGCGATGTAAGAACATGGCACATGATGCATTAAAACACATTCAGAGGTGCAGGGAAAGAAAAATTGCTCCAAACTCACATAAGTCACCACCTGTGACTGTCCATAGGCCAACTGGCCTTGTGGGGGCTAGGACACCCTGTGTCCCAAAGTCAGGGGGAGCCTAAACGTAGCAGCTGCCCACAAATGCTGGGCAGCTGTGGAGACACTGGGGCCAACGCTGAAGCCTTGTGGCCCTAAACAAATACAATGCCCCCTGAGCCTCTCAGGCTCTGAAGAACGAAATGCCCCCACGAGCCTCTCTGGGCTCGCAACTTAAGGAATGCCTGGAGCCTCTCTGGGCTCCAAGTAAAGAAATGCCGCCAAGAGCCTTTCAGGCTTGAACATAAACTGCGGCCGTTGTTGGAGTCTTGCTCGGCTCAAAAACAAGCAATGCCCCCGAGCCTCTCTGGGCTCTGAAAACAACTGCTGCCTGTTTGTCTGGAGTCCCCCTTCTGGGGACTCAAAAGCGACAATGGCCCCCGGAGCCCTCGTGGGCTTCTGGACAAATGCCCCCACAGCCCTTCAAGCTCTAACTCAACAAATAGGCCGTCGTTGGAGTCCCCCTCCTGGGGACTCTAAGACAAGAGAAATGCCGCCTCGAGCCTCGCAGTCTCGTAAATACAAATGTGGCGCCGTGAGTAAGCATGGGCGTAAAATCCGCTCCGCTCGCGGATTTTTCGGATTTTCGGCAAATTCGCAATCCGCGAACTCTCGCGAATTTGTCAAAAATCCGTGAATCCGCTTGCGGCGGATTTTTTGCTTGGTTGCGGCGCGCGGCGTGGTGCACGGCGTTCACTTTCCGTCATTTAGCGTTTGCCGAGTTGTTTTTCTTTGCGAGTGACGCGCCATTTTAGATCTTGCTGCGTGTTCCCGCGGGAGTTTGGCACCCGCGAATACGTACTCGCGACTTGCCACCTTGCACAGCACACCTCGCGAGAGTTCGCAATTGCGAACACGTAGTTGCGGCGGAAAGGAACAATCTCGCACTTGCGAAATAGAGATTTTGCAATTTCGCACAAGAAAATCACCAGCAAACAGGATAAACCTTCAGAAAATTATGATTTTTATCAGAATCACTCCTCAGGTTGACATTTGCATGGCCTTTTTTTTGCAAGGAGTCCATTTTGGGGGGGGGGAGGAAGGAAGTGCCCCACAGTCTCCAACTTCCTGTTCCTGTCCAGCAGGCTCCTCCCAGTGCTTTGTCCATCTCCTGGTCACTTTCATTTGGATCTGGAGCTGGAAGGATTACTTTTTGTGGGTGCTGCTGGATATTTGGATTTGAGGCCTTTTTGACTGTCTTTGGATCACTTTTGGATTAGAAATCAACTTTCACAAGTAAGTTTGTTTGGGGCATTACAGTTGCTGCAAGTAAAATTTTGGAACTTTTTCAGAACATTAAATAAATTATATTGTGGGTAGCCACAGTATCCAGTAGGACCAGGGTTGGTTAGGGGTGCATGATACAACTGTTTTGTTGAATTTAAACACCATTGAGGCCATGGATGGGCTGGGATTGTGCTGTTTTTTGTCCTTTTTTTGGGCCTGCTGGTGTGGCCCTTTGCCCAGGGGTGGTGAGTGTTGCATGGGCCTAGTCTTTCTGTGGGGTGTCTTCTTGAATTTAAGGCAACATGTGCTTGGGGTGTAAGGGGCCATTTTGAGGAGAGGCAGTGTCTGAGGCCTGCACTTATTTTGCCTACTTTTCATCCATTATGCCCAGGGGTAGTGAGTGTTGCATGGGCCTAGTGTTTCTGAGGGGTGTCTTCTTGAATTTAAACACCATTGAGGCCATGGATGGGCTGGGATTGTGCTGATTTTATTGTTTTTTGTTGTTTTTTTGGGCCTGCTGGTGGGGCCCTTTGCCCAGGGGTGGTGAGTGTTGCATGGGCCTAGTCTTTCTGTGGGGTGTCTTCTTGAATTTAAACATAATTGAGGCCATGGATGGGCTGGGATTGTGCTTATTTTATTGTTTTTTGTCGTTTTTGGGGGGCTGCTGGTGTGGCCTTTTGCCCAGGGGTGGTGGTGCATGGACTGAGTGTGCCTGTGGTGTGGTCTCACTCTCTTTAATGTAAACATCATGGATGGCATTGGATTGTGGTGATTTCTGGCTGTTTTTCTGTTTTTGGGGGGTGTACTGTTGATGTGGACTGGCCATGTGGGTGGTGGTGGTGGCCATCTTGAGTGCTGGCTGGTACAGGCAACATGTGCTTGGGGTGTAAGGGGCCATTTTGAGGAGAGGCAGTGTCTGAGGCCTGCACTTATTTTGCCTACTTTTCATCCATTATGCACAGGGGTAGTGACTGAGTGTTGCATACTTGCATGTCCCACTCCCTAGTCTTTCTGTGGGGTGTCTTCAAAGTAAACATCATGGATGGCATGGGATTGTGCTCATTTTTCTGTGCTTTGTCGATTTTTTGGGGTGTATAACTGAACTGATGTTCCTCTGTCTTCCATTGCTTTTAGGTGCACAAAAAGACTCAAGAGAACCACCAGTGCCAGGAAGACGTCCTGCAGCGGTGTGTGTGTGTGTGCAGCATAACGTCACGCGACGTCACGTCTGGACACAGAACCCTCTGCAACTCGTGCAACTGCTGCCGTGCTGACCTGCTCTGAAGAAGATGGCCCCAAAAAAAGTAACCCGTAGCTCCTCTAGCAAGAAAGGTGCCAGTAAGGAGCAGAAGAAGCAAGTTACCAAGGACACTGGTGTGCTGCCCGCCCCTTTTTTTGGGAGTAAAAAAAAAAGTATGCCTGCAGCAGCAGCAGCGGGATCTGCTGGGGACCAAGCTGGCAGCAGCACCCCCGCTCCATTGGGCTCAGTGCCACCACCACCACCACGCCAACTTAAGTCCAAGCCCTTGAGTGCTGCAGAGGCAGCCAGTATAGTTCTTCAATCACCATCGACCAGTGATGTTGGCTTATCGCAAGAAAGCAGCAGCAATGTCCCTCAATCAACACAGGTTGTTGTAGCTCATCTGACGAGTGTTGCACAACCACAGCCGCAACAACAATCACATGTGCAAGTACAAGCCCAAGTACATGTGGAAGGAGAGGCAGCGCAAGGAGATGCGCAAGCAGAGGTGCATGGAGGGTCACAAGTGCCCACAATAGTTGTTCCTCCCGAAGTAGGGGCACATCAGGAAATCGACAATCAAGGCGAGGTATCATTTGAGGAAGCCACTCCTCCTGATGATCCTTCATTGTCTTCCACACCCCTAGCAAGGAAGAGATCAAGGGTGGTGTCTACATCTTCTTCAAGCACACCTCCTTCTGATGATACGGATCAAACTTGGGAACCAGCACCACAGCCGTCTGAGAGTGAGGCACACCATGATCCGACAAAGGTAGTTAAGCGTAAAAGGAAGCTCGTCCAAAGTCTCAGAGTTATGGAGTGTGATGAGTCTCAACAAGAAGTGGCGGATACTGCTGCTGATGAAGACTCTGCCAACGACGACCCAGTCATCATAAAGGTCACTGCAGCCCCAGCGGGCATGCAGCAAACAGACATTTTGACCCTAGCCCGAAGAGCTGCTGAGTGTGATGATGATGATGATGTTGTCGATGAGGAGGCAGTGGAAACACCACAATCATTGGAGTTAAGTAGTACACCAACTCGTCCCGCTTCCATATTTCTTTCTGGCAAGAAGAGACCTCCGTCAACCTCGACCTTAATTAGTGGCGGTGAAAGTGCAAAACGTACAAAAGTTGGGCAATCCAGATCCTCCACTTCATCTGGCATTAGCTTCATGACCACCACCACCAGTATCGCCGCCTCCTCCATGTCCCACAGACACTTCAAGTCCCCAGTTTGGGACTTCTTTACTGTTTGTCCAAAAAATCCAAAGTTTGCCATTTGTACCATTTGTAAGCAAGCAGTTAGTCGTGGTAAGCCAGGTACCAACTATGGTACCGGAGGCCAGAGAGGTCATCTTAGGAGACAGCACACTGTCAAATGGTTTGCGCACCTAGATGCGATCAAGAAAGGCCAAATTCAAGGAAACGTTGATGTTTCATCTGATGATGACGAGCAGGAAGAAGACGTGTCAAACACTTCCCTTACACCCAGTACCCCTGTCAGCAGCACACCCAATGTGAGGCACACTAAGAGTGTTGGAGCGAGTGAGACACCAACGCACAAAAGTTCACCAGCGAGCAAAATTGGGTCAACGAAGTCATTATCAGCCCGTAAATGCTTGGTCCAGGGCAACATTAGAACAATGCTTACTACAGACGTGCCATATGAACGCAACCACCCACTGACGCGTCTGTATAACACTAAGCTGGCTAAAATGCTAGCTGTGGACCTTCTACCTTTTTCTTTTGTAGAAGCGGTAGGTTTTCTTGAATTAGTGGCAACGCTCTGCCCTAAATGGAAGGTTCCGAGCCGGTTCTATTTTGCCAGAGTTGCGGTTCCAGCACTACATGAAGATGTGCTGGAGGCGATTGGGGCAGCTTTGCAGAAGAGTGCTGTTCACACAATACATCTGACAACAGACATGTGGACCAGTGGCGCAGGCGCTGATTACATGTGCATCACTGCACACTGGGTCTCTTTTTCAGGTGTTAAAGAAAAGCTAAACGCAGGTGTTGACCCGGACAAAGTTTTCAAAGCTGCTCGGAAACATGCAACACTAGCCATGTTTGGCTTGGAGAAAAGTCACACAGCAGAAAACCTTTTGGAAGAGTTTGACAAAAAGGTCTTGAAAATGCTATCCCCCCTAAAACGCAAGATTGGTTATGTTTCCACGGATAATGGCGCCAATGTAGTTAAGGCCATGTTGATGGGTGACCATGTTAGAGTGCCGTGTTTGGCGCACTGTATCAACCTGGTAGTTCAAAAATTCTTGATTGATAAACAGAGTCCAGCGTTCGAGGTAATGGCCACCTGCCGCAAAATGTGCAACCATTTCAGCCATTCTTTTAAGGCCCGGAAGCATCTGCGGAGACTGCTACTTCAACGTGGAATGCCAGTGAAAGCACTCATCCAGGAGGTGGCAACACGTTGGAACTCAACCTTCTACATGCTTGAGCGTCTGTATGAGCAGTATACGGTACTCGATCACTATTTCTTCACAGAGGGTACATCTCAGAAGGAGGACCTGCGGATGAGTGCGGCGCAATGGGACATAGTTAAAAGCCTGACAGACATGCTTCGTCCTTTTGAGTTCTTCACGCGTGCAGTCAGCCAGGAGGACTGTAATTTGGGAAAAGCTATCCCATTGTTGTGCATGCTGGAGCACCAACTGATGGCGGTGTCTTCTGAGTTTGAAAAAGATGTTCCAAAAAAAGACCATTTTATTTTGTCTGAGAAATTATTAGAGCGCCTACGTGGTGATGAACGTCTTCAAAAGATCAAGTCAGATCAGCATTACATTTGTGCTACTATTCTGGATCCACGCTACAAAAAGGCGCTGGCAGGCGAAGCATTCTTTCCTTTTGCTGATGCAGATGTTCAAAAGTACAAACATTGGTTAGCCTGGTCAGCCAAGAGGTTTGAAAAAGAACGGCAGGTTATTGAAGGAGAAGCCAGTACATCAGCATTAGCATCAGCAGGCCATCCCCAGTCACAAGAATCCACTTCTGCACCTGTGGCTGGGGCACAAGTGACCTCTCAGCCGTTAAAGACACCGGCAACTGGATCATCTGCACCACACACAACAAAAACAGTGGCTGTTGTAGAGGATTGGCTAAGTTTGCTTGGGTATGGTTCTCGAAAAAATGTCACAGCCACAGCAAAAAGTAAGCAAAGTGGAGGAACCGTTGATGACCTTGAGTCGATGGTGCAGGACTATCTGAATGACTCAACAGAGGTCTTTCTTAATGATGAGCCATTGCAGTATTGGCATGGCAAAAAACAATTGTGGCCACAGCTCTTCAACCTGGCTATAAACTATTTGTCTTGCCCACTCGCAAGTGTGTCTTCTGAACGTGTTTTCAGTGCTGCTGGTGGCATTGTAACTCCCAAACGGAGCCGCCTCTCGCCCAAAAATGTGGAGCGGCTGACAATGATCAAGATGAATCAGCACCTCATACCACCAGATTACAAAGTACGAGAAAGCACGCCGCATGAAGACGAGGAGGACGGCAACGTAGATGAGGGGATTTGTTCTCTGTTCGGTGGCACTGACCTCATCCAGCCTGAATTCGCAGAGTATGATGACGAAATCTTGTTCTTATTCCCTGACACCGAGCCCTGAAAATGAGACAATCAATCAAGAACTTTATTTTTCGTCCTTATTCACTTTTATTCCTGTGTGCTTTGTGTCTCTCTTTCTTTGTTTTGCACAGTTAATTTAATTCAAACTTTAATCACCTAATCCCAAAAACAAGACCATCATCAGAACTGTCTTCACTTGTTTGCTTATTGATTTGAAGGTGCCGCAGTCTACATTCCTCAGGTTCACAAGTTCTGAAGAACATGCTCCTCTATCCTCCTCCTCCAGACTGCGATTTCCCTCAAAGCAGAGTGCTGGATTACGCCCAATGAAGAAAGACTCAGCACTTGTGGGGGTGTTGTACTTCTTTGCGGGTGAGTTGACGGATTTGGGCCCATTGCTGTGAAGCTCTAATAATGGACAAAAGTGTTTTGGACCAAATATGAGGTGGAAATTTCTTGCCGTTTTTGCTGACTTGCTTGCCTTTGAGGTGCTCTTTGGCGGGGTTCCGGGTGTTTGTGGGTAATTTTTGGTGTCTGGGAGCACTGTTGCGACAGTCTAATCTTGATTGCATTTGCTTTTCAGGAAATCCGTGGTGGAAAACAGGAGTTATGATGATTGATGATGATGATGACCTAGCTGCACAGCGCCGCGTTTGGACCGAAGGCCGAGAGATATTGTAAGTATGAGATTTAGCTTTTTCGCTGTTTGGGGGTGTTGTCGGGTGGTTTTTTCCGGGTGGGTTGGCGGGTCTTGCCTGGGGCATTCCTGGGAAGGTCTAATACCGGATGGAAGTGTTTTGGACAAAATCCTGAAGGAACAGCCTTTTTTTTGCTATTTCTTCTGTCATCTTGCTCAATGTAGCGTTTTGGGGGGCTTCCTGCTGTTCGTGGGTGGGTTGCGGCCGGGGTCTCTGTCGAAGCGCTGCTGCGACAATCTAATCTTGATTGCATTTGCTTTTCAGGAAATCCGTGGTGGAAAACAGGAGTTATGATGATTGATGATGATGATGACCTAGCTGCACAGCGCCGCGTTTGGACCGAAGGCCGAGAGATATTGTAAGTATGAGATTTAGCTTTTTCGCTGTTTGGGGGTGTTGTCGGGTGTTTTTTTCCGGGTGGGTTGGCGGGTCTTGCCTGGGGCATTCCTGGGAAGGTCCAATACCGGATAGAAGTGTTTTGGACAAAATCCTGAAGGAAACACCAGTTTTGGCACTTTTTGTAAGTTAGGGTTCGTTAGGGTTAGCCCTACCAGCACGATTGCATGTGTTTCGGGGGGTTCTATTGCAACGCAGTTCTGGTGTTGTAGAGCACTGTTGGAGCGATGCTGGCTGTAGGAAGGGGGAGTCTCTAGTTGGCGCAGTGCAGCACTGGCGACAAGCAGGGACTCTCTCTTCCCCGTCAGGGCTGAGGGTTACCTTCAAGACAACCTCTGCTTACCCTCTAGGTAGTGTGGCTTAAGCAGTCTTAGGCTAATCTCTGGGGCATATAGGGTTAAACATTTGCAATATTACACCATCACAACCAACCCACCACACAATGACACCAAACTGTATTTGTAAAAATATAGGTTCTTTATATAAATTTCAAGCAGGCTTGTAAATACAGTCTTGGTTCACTTTAAAAACGGTTCCAGTGTACTTTAGATTCAGTTGCCACAGTTCTTTCTCAGCAATAAGCAATCTTTGTTTAGGGTTTCTTACACACAGTTCTTATTCAGCTTATTTCCCCAAAAACGGGGACTCCAGGCTCCTCACGATACTTTTCTCCTTTCTGATTGTTAACCAGGATTCCCCCAGCTGTCCGTGGCCTCTCTGTGCCCCTTCGTTTCCTCCGCGCTGGAAAAGCGGGCCCGGTCTACCCACCCTCACGCTTCTGGCGGGGCCGGCGGCCGGGGAATCAAAGTCCGCCTCTCTCTGCGCGCTGCACGGCTGTGCGCGGCTGGCGGGGGAGAGGGCGGGGGCCCTGGGAGCGCTCAGCACGCGGCTCCTGGGACGAGGCGAGGCAGCGGGCGGTGCGAGCGAAGCAAGACAGATGCTCGCACCGCGGGGCAGGACACAGTACCTTTTCTTGTGGAAGCAGCCTGGGCACAGTTCAGCGCGGTGATCCGCGTCGCGGTGTCTTCCTTCCGACGTTGGAGCGAGCGGCGGCTCGGCTCTGGCTCGGGGGTTGGCGTTGCGGCGCGGGCCGGGCTGAGGAAGCGCCTCAAGGTTTCCTGGCACAGGGGGGCACACGAAAAAGGGGTAGCGATCGGCAAAGCACGCCTCTCTCGATCCAGGCGACGTTCAGGCACCCCACGCAACAGCTGTTTCTCGGACAGCGGCGGCGCGTTCAGGGGCACCAGACACGGCGGGTGCAAGCAGGCAACGGGCACCACCTCCTCTTTGCGTTGCGAGCTGCGGCTCGGGGTCAGTCACGATGTTTGGGTCAGCTGGGCTGACCTTCACGGTGCTTCTGGGCCAGGCAGGCAGCAGTCGCGGTGCTTGGAGAGATAGCAACACCCAGAGCGTTGCTGAAGAGCGCGATGGTCACAGCGCGCTCCGCTTTTCCTGGTGAGGCGGGCAGAGGGAAAGCAACTCCCCACAGCGGTTCCTCTGTCAGGGGGTAGCGCTCACTGTTCCTGGAGCGCTGGTCAGGGGGCAAGTTCAACAGCAAGCCCTTGGAGATCTTTCAGCAGAGTTTGGCACAAAGTTCAAAATAAAAGCAAAAGTCTTTTGTAGTCTTTTCTCTTCCTCTCCTTTGGCAGCAAGGCACCAGACACAGGCCAGAGTCAGCACTCCTCCTTGTAGTCCTTCCAGGTCCTTCTCTTCGGGCAGAGTTTCTCTTGTAGCACAAACAGGATCTAATTTACAAGGAGCAGGGCTCCTTCTTTTATACCCAGTTTCTTTTGTTCTAGCAAGCCAGGGGGGCCTCTGCATAACTGCTCCAGTCTCTGAGCACTTGTTGTGGGTACTTCTGGCTTCTGTATTCAGTGTGAGGGCAGGCACATCAGCCGCTCCCCAGGGGGGCGGAGCCGGCATTGTGAAGGCAGGGGCAGCCTGAGCACCTTGTCGACAGGCTTCGGTCCTTCCTGGGCCAGGTGCAGGCTGAGTCATCAGTCGCTCCCCAGGAGGGCGGAGCCAGCATTGTGGAGGCAGGGGCACAGCCTGATACATCATTCAGGGGAAGCTCCCACCACCCACTAAGGGGTCATCCTGCTAATCACTACCTGTCAACTCCCAGCCCTGTCACTCACACACACCAGACAGTCAGGTCCACATCCAAGCAGAGGCGGGCTGAAATGGTTAGGCCAGCAAATGCTAACTTTCTAAAAGTAGCATTTGCAAACACAGGATATTAAAATAAACTTTACTAAAAGAAGTATTTTATTATTCTGAGTTCAGGCATACTAAACATTAATTTCTACCATGTTCCCTGAGCCGGCTGGGATTATAGAGTGTAATAATTCCAGCAGCCCAACTGGCCTAGAAGGGAACTGGTAGCCTTACAATAGTGAAAAACGAATTTGGCAGTAATTCACTATTAGAACATGCCACACACATCAGGGCATGTTCTACCTTATGCTTACAATGCACCCTGCCCTCAGGCCTACCATAGGGGTGACTAATATGAAGTTAAGGGAAGGTTTTAGGGGCTGGCAAGTGTGTGCACTTGCCCAGCCAGTGTGACAGTACCAGACTGCACGTAGGTTCTGCAATGGCAGACCCTAGACACATTTTAAGGCTGCTTCTGTGGGTGGCGCAACCAGCGCTGCAGGCCCACTAGCAGTGTTGGCATTCACAAGCCCTGGCACTCCTGGTGCACTTTACTAGGGACTAACAGTAAATCCAATGAACCAATCATGGACATCAATCACAGGTACACTTTACAGTAGGGAGCACTTGCACTGCGGCACGGGTTGGCCGTGGCGCAGTGCCCTGAGTAGCAGACACCAGCAAAACATTTGAGGCACAACAGCAAAAAGTGGAAGGGAAACTCACGCCAAGGTGCCAGGTCTAACACGTGTCCCCTCCAGCTGAAATGTGGGGGGAACTACCCTTCCCCAGGGAGTTCCTCATCACTAAGGCAGAAAAATCTGGACAGACCATCAGCGTTGGCGTGATCTGTGCCAGGGCGGTGTTCCACCGTGAAGTCCATACCCTGTAGGGAGATGGACCACCTCAACAGTTTTGGGTTCTCACCCCTCATTTGCATCAACCATCTGAGGGGCCTGTGGTCTGTCTGAACCCGGAAGTGAGACCCAAACAAGTAGGGTCTTAGCTTCTTCAGTGCCCAGACCACAGCAAATGCTTCTCGCTCTATTGCACTCCACCTACTTTCCCGTGGAAGTAACCTCCTACTGATGAAGGCTACGGGTTGGTCCCAGCCCTCCTCAGTCATCTGTGAGAGAACAGCCCCTACACCATGCTCTGAAGCGTCTGTTTGCACTATGAATTCCTTGGAGAAATCAGGAGCCAGGAGCACGGGCGCCGTGCACATGGCAGTCTTCAGGGTGTCAAAAGCCTTCTGACAGGTGTCAGTCCAAATCACATTCCTGGGCTGCTTCTTAGAAGTCAGCTCTGTCAAGGGGGTCACAATAGTGCCATAGCCCTTGACAAACCTCCTGTAATACCCAGTGAGCCCCAGGAAGGCTCTCACTGCAGTCTGGGTCTTGGGGGGTTCCCAAGCCAGGATGGTCTCAATTTTGGGTTGCAAGGGTGCCACCTTGCCACTCCCCACTTGGTGTCCTAAGTACACCACTGAACCCTGCCCAATCTGGCACTTGCTTGCCTTGATTGTGAGGCCTGCCTTGCGCAGCGCCATCAACACTTCCCAGAGGTGTCGCAGGTGTTCTGGCCAGGTGCCACTGAACACTGCGATGTCATCCAGGTAGGCGGCACTGAACTCATCCAGCCCAACCAACACCTGGTTGACCAACCTCTGAAAGGTGGCAGGGGCATTCTTCATCCCAAATGGCATAACCCGGAACTGGAAATGCCCATCTGGTGTGGAGAAGGCTGACCTCTCTTTTGCCCCATCGGTCAAGGCGATCTGCCAGTACCCAGACGTTAAATCAAACGTGCTGAGGAACCGGGCAGCCCCTAGCCGATCAATGAGCTCATCAGCTCTGGGGATAGGGTGCGCGTCAGTCTTGGTGACTGAATTGAGTCCTCTGTAGTCCACACAGAACCGGAGTTCAGGCGTGGCTCCCGGCGCAGCAGCCTTTGGGACCAAGACCACGGGGCTGGACCAAGGACTGCTGGAAGACTCAACCACCCTAAGAGCAAGCATCTTGGAGACCTCCTCCTTGATGCAGGCCCTGACCCTGTCAGTTACCCTGTAAGCCTTATGCCTTACAGGTAAGCTGTCTCCTGTGTCCACATCATGGACGCACCAATCTGTGACACTAGGAACCAGGGAGAACAGATCTGGAAACTGCCCCAGCAATTGGCGGCAGTCTTCCTGTTGCTCAGGGGTCAGGGTGGGTGAGAGGTTAACTCCATCCACTGACCCATCTTTCTCACAGGCCACTAAGAGGTCAGGAAGAGGCTCAGACTCCTCTTCCATTCCATCATCAGTGGCCAACAGCATGCCCACTTCGGACCTTTTCAAGTGGGGCTTGAGGCGGTTGACATGTAAGACCCTTAAAGGATTCCGGGGCGTCTTCATGTCCACCAAGTATGTCACTGAGCTCTTGCGCTCCACAACCTCAAATGGGCCTGTCCACTTATCCTGAAGTGCACAGGGTTCCACTGGGGCCAAGACATACACCTCCTGTCCAGGCTGAAGCTCTACCAGAGTGGCATTCTGGTCGTACCACCGCTTCATCTCCTCCTGGCTAGCTTCCAGATTTGCCTCGGCAAGTTGTCTGAAGCGCCTGGTTTGGTTTCTGAAGGCCAGCATGTAGCTATATACATTCTGGGGAGGTTTCCTGGGAGATTGCTCCCAGCCTTCCTTTACCAAACTCAGTGGTCCTCTCATGGGGTGACCATACAGCAGCTCAAAGGGGCTGAACCCTAGAGACTTCTGTGGCACCTCGCGGTATGCAAAGAGCAGGCATGGCAAGAGGACGTCCCACTTACGCCTCATTGGACCTTCCAGGCCCATGATCATGCCCTTCAGGGTTCGGTTAAATCTTTCAACCAACCCATTTCCTTGGGGATGGTAAGGTGTGGTGAACTTGTAGGTTACACCACACTCTTGCCAAAGGGACTTCATATACTTGGATATGAAGTTGGTCCCCCTGTCGCTCACCACCTCTAGAGGGAATCCCACTCTGGAGAAAATTCCCATCAGTGCACGCCCCACCACGGGGGCCGTCACTGTCCTCAGAGGGATGGCTTCAGGGTACCGGGTGGCATGATCCACCAAGACCAGGATGAACCTGTTGCCCATGGCTGTCTTGGGGTCCAGAGGCCCAACAATGTCAATACCCACTCGTTGGAATGGAGTACTGACCACAGGGAAGGGTTGGAGGGGAGCCTTGATCTTCCCTCCGCTCTTCCCACTTGCCTGGCAAGTTGGACAGGTCCTACAATGAGCATCTGAGCTCTTGTGCATTTGGGGCCAGTAGAAGTGGGTGACAAGCCTGTCATAGGTCTTGTCCATCCCCAAATGTCCTGCTAAAGGCACATCATGAGCCAGTCCCAGTAGGAAGGCTCTGAACTTCTGGGGTACCACCAGCACACGGGCTGACCCAGGTTCAGCAGCCTTAGGCTCTGAGTACAGGAGGTCATTCTCCCAGTACACATAATGTGTTTTGGCCTGAACACCATTGGCCTGGTCTGCAGCCTGCTGCCGCATACCCACGAGAGAAGGGCATTCTTTCTGCTCCCTGCAGAATTCCTCCCTGGAGGGGCCTCCTTCTTGCTGCCAATGGGTCAGCTCAGGCAGGTCCCCCAGTTCGGCAATCTGTTCCCCAGTAGGCTCCAGGGCATCCCCCTCAAGGTCTGCTTCCTCCTGGACCGTGGGAACTTCAGGGGCCGGTTTCCCGCGCACCCTGCGCCTTCTCCCTAAGGCCGGTTCCTGGGCCTCTCCGTCAGGCCCCAGGACCTCTTGATCACCCCTACTGGCTGCCATTGACCGGGTGGTCACGCACGCCCAGTCAGGTAGACCCACCATCTTCAGGTGAGTCGTCTTCTCCACCTTTTCCCAAGGGGAGTCCTCCAAGTCGTTCCCTAGCAAACAGTCAACAGGCATGGCTTTCCTCACACAGACCTGCAGAGTACCAGAGACCCCCCCCCACTCGAAGGGAACTTGAGCCATCGGACACTGACTCTCTGAATTGTCAGCGTTGACAACCCTACAGTAGGCATGGGGTACAACCTGCTCTTGAGACACCAGGTGATGCCTTACTGCAGTCACACTGGCTCCTGTGTCTCTAAGAGCCTCAGCTTTCTTACCATTGATGGTAACCACCTGCCCGTATTTTTTAGTGTTAGAGGGCAGGTAGCTTGTAGGGACCATCTCACTGTCTCCTAGGGAGACTAGGGTCATCTGAACAGGATCTCCACCCCCCGGGACCATCACTTCTTCTCCTAAGTGAACACTGGTCACTTGTCGGGGCGGAGCACCAGTGGGTGCTGGTTTTCCAAACAGGCGACACTTGGGGTCACTGGCTATGTGCCCCGGGTCACCACATTTGTAACAATTGAAGGGCCCCTTTGGAACAGGTCTACCTGTCGGGGCCCCATTCTGCTTTGGGGGTGGGGGAGGCTGAGAACCTTTCTGCTGGTCCCCTTGGGGATTACTTTGGGGGCCTTTTTGGAACCCTTTCTGCTTTCCCTTGTCCCCCCCACTCTTCTGCTGGGGACCCTGCCCACCCTTGGCGGAGTCTCCCACTGGACCCTTGTGGACCCTGGTGCTGAGCCAGCGGTCCGCCTCCTCAGCAAGCTTCCTCGGGTTGGACAACTTGCTATCAATCAGGTGCTGGCGTAACTCAGGAAAACATTGTTCAGACAAGTGCTCCCATGCAATTAAATCAAAGAGACCCTGAAAATCATTCACTTTGTTACCCTTCACCCAACCATCCAGTGCTCTGCAAAAAAAAGTCACAAACTCCACATATGTATTCCCAGGCCGCTTATTACACCCCCTAAACTTCTGCCTATACATTTCAGGGGTAAGCCCATACCTGGTCATTAAAGCTTCTTTCATATGGGGATAGGATCTCTGGTCTTCAGTGGGCAAATCTAGCAGGGTGTCCCGCCCTTCGCTAAGGAACCTTCCCCATAACCCCGCTCCCCAATCCTTCTCAGGGACCCGGTGGGAAAGCATGGCTACCTCATATGCCCTAAACCACTGTCCTATGTTATCCCCCTTAAAGAACTCTTTAACTACATCTTTGGGGATGTGCACTCTTGACTCTACCTGCACCGGCATTGCGCTGCCACCAGAGGGAGGATGATCCAAGGTTTTCTCTTTTAGACTCATCTCCCTCATCTTCACATCATACTCCAACTGGAGTTTTCGCTCTTCCAGAGCCATCCTTTTGCTTTCAAGCTCCATTTGGCCCTTTAAATTCAATTCTGCCAGCTTTATCTCATGATCCCTGGTTGCCTGTCTGTCTGCCAGCTCCTCTGGCGACAGGCCTCTGCCAAAGCTAATGACGCTGTCTGGTTTTTCCAGACCCACAGGATCCACAGGTGCACCCTGATCCTCAGGTGCCTTCCTAGATTCCATCCAGGCCTTCAGGGCTTTGTAGAACTCAGGTTTGTTTTTGCACCCTGTGTGTGGAACTTTGAGTTTCCTGCAAAAAAAACTCAGTTGCTTCTTTGTGTAGTCATCCAGCTTTGATGCATCCCATTCTAGCTCCTGCGCACCAGAGGCTATGGACTCTCCTCCATCAATGCTGTTTGTGCCAGGCATGCTTGCAACACTAGGGATCTTCTTCTTTAGCAAAATTAAAAATCAAAAAGTCTGTGGCTAAGATACTGGACTGTAATCACTATGCAATGGTCAGTAGCTAAGGTAAAACACTGCAAATGTAAATTCGCGAAATCCCACCGCTGCCACCAATGTAGGAAGGGGGAGTCTCTAGTTGGCGCAGTGCAGCACTGGCGACAAGCAGGGACTCTCTCTTCCCCGTCAGGGCTGAGGGTTACCTTCAAGACAACCTCTGCTTACCCTCTAGGTAGTGTGGCTTAAGCAGTCTTAGGCTAATCTCTGGGGCATATAGGGTTAAACATTTGCAATATTACACCATCACAACCAACCCACCACACAATGACACCAAACTGTATTTGTAAAAATATAGGTTCTTTATATAAATTTCAAGCAGGCTTGTAAATACAGTCTTGGTTCACTTTAAAAACGGTTCCAGTGTACTTTAGATTCAGTTGCCACAGTTCTTTCTCAGCAATAAGCAATCTTTGTTTAGGGTTTCTTACACACAGTTCTTATTCAGCTTATTTCCCCAAAAACGGGGACTCCAGGCTCCTCACGATACTTTTCTCCTTTCTGATTGTTAACCAGGATTCCCCCAGCTGTCCGTGGCCTCTCTGTGCCCCTTCGTTTCCTCCGCGCTGGAAAAGCGGGCCCGGTCTACCCACCCTCACGCTTCTGGCGGGGCCGGCGGCCGGGGAATCAAAGTCCGCCTCTCTCTGCGCGCTGCACGGCTGTGCGCGGCTGGCGGGGGAGAGGGCGGGGGCCCTGGGAGCGCTCAGCACGCGGCTCCTGGGGCGAGGCGAGGCAGCGGGCGGTGCGAGCGAAGCAAGACAGATGCTCGCACCGCGGGGCAGGACACAGTACCTTTTCTTGTGGAAGCAGCCTGGGCACAGTTCAGCGCGGTGATCCGCGTCGCGGTGTCTTCCTTCCGACGTTGGAGCGAGCGGCGGCTCTGCTCTGGCTCGGGGGTTGGCGTTGCGGCGCGGGCCGGGCTGAGGAAGCGCCTCAAGGTTTCCTGGCACAGGGGGGCACACGAAAAAGGGGTAGCGATCGGCAAAGCACGCCTCTCTCGATCCAGGCGACATTCAGGCACCCCACGCAACAGCTGTTTCTCGGACAGCGGCGGCGCGTTCAGGGGCACCAGACACGGCGGGTGCAAGCAGGCAACGGGCACCACCTCCTCTTTGCGTTGCGAGCTGCGGCTCGGGGTCAGTCACGATGTTTGGGTCAGCTGGGCTGACCTTCACGGTGCTTCTGGGCCAGGCAGGCAGCAGTCGCGGTGCTTGGAGAGATAGCAACACCCAGAGCGTTGCTGAAGAGCGCGATGGTCACAGCGCGCTCCGCTTTTCCTGGTGAGGCGGGCAGAGGGAAAGCAACTCCCCACAGCGGTTCCTCTGTCAGGGGGTAGCGCTCACTGTTCCTGGAGCGCTGGTCAGGGGGCAAGTTCAACAGCAAGCCCTTGGAGATCTTTCAGCAGAGTTTGGCACAAAGTTCAAAATAAAAGCAAAAGTCTTTTGTAGTCTTTTCTCTTCCTCTCCTTTGGCAGCAAGGCACCAGACACAGGCCAGAGTCAGCACTCCTCCTTGTAGTCCTTCCAGGTCCTTCTCTTCGGGCAGAGTTTCTCTTGTAGCACAAACAGGATCTAATTTACAAGGAGCAGGGCTCCTTCTTTTATACCCAGTTTCTTTTGTTCTAGCAAGCCAGGGGGGCCTCTGCATAACTGCTCCAGTCTCTGAGCACTTGTTGTGGGTACTTCTGGCTTCTGTATTCAGTGTGAGGGCAGGCACATCAGCCGCTCCCCAGGGGGGCGGAGCCGGCATTGTGAAGGCAGGGGCAGCCTGAGCACCTTGTCGACAGGCTTCGGTCCTTCCTGGGCCAGGTGCAGGCTGAGTCATCAGTCGCTCCCCAGGAGGGCGGAGCCAGCATTGTGGAGGCAGGGGCACAGCCTGATACATCATTCAGGGGAAGCTCCCACCACCCACTAAGGGGTCATCCTGCTAATCACTACCTGTCAACTCCCAGCCCTGTCACTCACACACACCAGACAGTCAGGTCCACATCCAAGCAGAGGCGGGCTGAAATGGTTAGGCCAGCAAATGCTAACTTTCTAAAAGTAGCATTTGCAAACACAGGATATTAAAATAAACTTTACTAAAAGAAGTATTTTATTATTCTGAGTTCAGGCATACTAAACATTAATTTCTACCATGTTCCCTGAGCCGGCTGGGATTATAGAGTGTAATAATTCCAGCAGCCCAACTGGCCTAGAAGGGAACTGGTAGCCTTACAATAGTGAAAAACGAATTTGGCAGTAATTCACTATTAGAACATGCCACACACATCAGGGCATGTTCTACCTTATGCTTACAATGCACCCTGCCCTCAGGCCTACCATAGGGGTGACTAATATGAAGTTAAGGGAAGGTTTTAGGGGCTGGCAAGTGTGTGCACTTGCCCAGCCAGTGTGACAGTACCAGACTGCACGTAGGTTCTGCAATGGCAGACCCTAGACACATTTTAAGGCTGCTTCTGTGGGTGGCGCAACCAGCGCTGCAGGCCCACTAGCAGTGTTGGCATTCACAAGCCCTGGCACTCCTGGTGCACTTTACTAGGGACTAACAGTAAATCCAATGAACCAATCATGGACATCAATCACAGGTACACTTTACAGTAGGGAGCACTTGCACTGCGGCACGGGTTGGCCGTGGCGCAGTGCCCTGAGTAGCAGACACCAGCAAAACATTTGAGGCACAACAGCAAAAAGTGGAAGGGAAACTCACGCCAAGGTGCCAGGTCTAACACTGGCTATGGATACTTTTGCTTGCTTGCAAGTGGTTGGAATACAATCCACGGTCTGTATTTGGGCCTACTGTTACTTTCAAAGTACGTTTTGTAACCATTTTTCTGCTAGGCATCGTTTTTGGAGATCTGATTGGGGTTCTTCTACATTTTTGCGACTGGCTTTAGTAAGGGTCTTGGTGGGAGCATTGCTGGGAAGGTCAAATTTTGTTCTAAAACACAGTTTATAGTACACCTAATTGAGGGGAAAGATCCGCTATAATATTTTGGCCATACTTATTTATCTTTAAAAAGGTGAGTCCGACAGAGCACGCAATTTCAAAAATATTGTACTGTCTATTAGGGAAATCAAAGTGTCACATTTTGAACCACACAGCGTACATACCTTTTATTTATTTATCAGTGGTATTGTAATAGCACTTCCTGTTTTCCGTTCAATAATTACAGGCCGGGTTTCAGTCAACATCCGCCAGGCAGGCAGTGGACAGGGTGTCTTCTGTCAGTGGTCACCAACATTGATGGACGAAGCGTCAGCTGGAATGGAGGAGTGCCGCCAATAAGAGGAATTGTTTGCTGCATGCAACTTACTTACCAAATTCAAGGACAACACCAAAAACATACGCAATACAGATACAGTATCCATTGTATTATTCTATGAGTGTGACTGCATGTGCTTAGCTTTACTTTGTAACCAAAGATTGTCTTTATCTTCAATTATTGTTTGTCCATGCTCTGCTTTTTTTTTCTTCTCTCAACAAAACCTACCCAAAACGAAACCCCCATTCCCATCCATTTTACAAACCCTAACCCTCTTCCCCCGGGCTGTGTTGTTTTGCTTGATGTCTGACTAAAATGACATCAGTAATTCCACACACTTGCTGGGGAGGATAAGGTCATAGCAACAGGCTGGTGAAGGAATACGAGGATATCTTCTAGACTTACTCAGCTTCAGTACTATATCTTCTAGTAGTAGTAGCCAATGTCAAATAAATTCAACGCAAGTACTAGTTATACTTGCAAGCAAATACTTTACCATTTGTTAGGCTACATTATGGCACTGTTCTGTCTGTCACCTGCTATATTCTCGATCGTACCGTAACCGTTGTAATGCTACAGTAAGGACAAACAAGGTTTCGTTTTCTTTTTTTCCATAGGCATGCAACTGCCACTGTGTCACACCACTAGTACCACCGCAATGAGGAAATGTCACCCGCCCAGGATTGACAACGTTAATCCCCATTTCACGTGGAGCCAGCCCTGGGCCTAGCCCTAATTTCTAACACAAATTACAGGTAAGATAAGCGTTTGGTGGGAGGTAGTATAATGGAGTATTATTTCGGAGTAGACAAGAGATTGACGGTTGTACTACTAAAGTCCTACGACTGTTCAGGAAAACAAAGTTACTGTTACACCCCCGCCCCCCACCCACCAGACTGAAAAGCAGTAAAAAACAGGTATGGTCAGATAAAGTTAAAAAATATATTTATGTAGCCCTAACAAAATAATCTCCCTCACCCACCCTAACCCCAACGATTGTCTTTGAAACGTCCCAAAACGATCCCAACTCCCAAATCCCACCCCCCAAAAGTCTATAAAAAAAGGGCAAGGGACACTCCACTACTGGAGGGTGCTGGTGCTGGGGCATTTTGCGGCATGGGCATCATACTCCTTGCGGAGGGTGGCAAGCTCGGAGCGGAGGCCCTTAACCAAGTTCTTATACTTCAGGACCTCCTGCTCCAGGTTGGACATTCGGACTCGTAGGCGGCGTTGGCGTTCCTTGCAGCTCCTGTGGGGGGCAGCTGGTATTTCTGTTGCTTGGCGGTTGTCTTTCTTAGCCCGGCTCGGTCCCGCTGGCTTAGTCACGGAGGAGGATGCAGTGGTCACAGTCGAGGATGTTGTTGTTGCCCCGCTCGACTGCGTGTCCTCCTCCTCCTCCAGGGCCACCAGCCGCCGATATTCGGCGACAGTGGCCTCCAGCCTCCGTTGCCGGGCCAGTCTAGCCTGCTCCCTCCGTGTTGTTGATTTGGAAGGAGCAACTATATGAAGAAAGAAAGACATAGTCTGTAACCAATGCTCCTTAGCATTAATAACACAAAGTGATTGAGCCGAAAGTTGGGTCACAGTACAAGTAGCAAATTGAAAGCACAGTACATAACTATTGAGGACAGTATCTATGTAACCTCCTACTTCTGCATCCTTGCTCTAACATTAGTGGTAGTTTAATGAACAAATTCTACGACCACTATGGACTTCCATTACAGTCGACTATGACAGTACACCAGTCTTATTCTTCTTCTTCTCTCTTGTTTAGGGAAATTGGTACGTTATCTTATGCAAGCCGGCAGAATGACATGGACAGCACAGTGAACTTGCACCCGAGAAAAAAAGTTGCACACCATGATGAGTGAGACAGACTTGCGTTACTGTACCGGTCCAGTACATGCAGGTGGTGAAGCTATTACTTTTCTATTACGGGTGGCACTGAGAATACTCTGTTACAAGGGCTACTGCTTAATTAATTTACCTTTCACCCTACAGTGCAAATGAGTACTAGAAAAGGAAAATGAAGAAGCTAACTAATTTGATTATCTATCACTTCACATGGGACGTATTTGATGACATATGGGATGACTTTAGGTGCTTTGCTTAATATTGAGTGAACAGTGATACACCCACACATGAATGACGTACTACAAGTAAACTAAAGTTATTAAGAGAGGTACGGAGTGTCCACCGTAATAACCAGATATATGCTGTGATTGCAGACGCAATACAAAGTAATGCTACTATTCATGGTAGTATTGGACACATTTACAATTTCTTTTCCTTGCCTTCCCTGAACTGGAACGGACGTGCGGGTGCGGTGGTACATGCTCTTCAAGGTAACACTTACTTCATCTGGCGACCATCTACTCTCTCTAGATACACATGTGCTATCTAAGAGTCAGAGAATACCATGCTCCAGGCATCCATTCAGTCAAAGTATACGCACACATACAGTTTCTGTTTCACCCACCCAGGCTGCTGTCCTTCCACCCATCCTTGCTTCATCATTGACCCAGCCATGCACCATACCATATTCTTTCCTTCCCAGCCACCTCGGGGGCCAAGCAAACACATATCGTTCTTCTTTGGCAGCCATCATACAAGTTCGCGTCCCACTTACTTACACCCTTCTTTCGCTTTTCGTTCATCCCATCCATCACGTTCGTCTAAGAACTTATTGGGATTCTTCTCACCAAAAACTTCACAGCTAAGTCGAAGTACATTTCGAGGAGGCTACTACCTGGTTGATTTGTAATACACCCGTGCAGAAAGCACACTATGCAGTCTTCAATCTCAATAAGTAAGGAATATATAGCTTACCTGTTTCCGCCACCACCGTTTGAACCCCCACAGGACCGTCCGCCGGCTCTTGCACCGCCTCCTCCCCAGAGTCCGCCGAGTCCTCGCCCAACACAGCCACCTCCGCGCTGGCCCCGTCACCAGATGTTACACCTACAAAGTACATTTAAGAATGTTAGAATACACCACTCACTACTATATAATATTTGGTCTAGGAGAAATGTTAAAAAAACTGAATACAATGTAATAATTTGTGACTGTCTACTCCAAAGTAAAAATGTCCCATTTTCCAGGGAAGGCTGTTGTCTTGCTGCACTTGTATGCACAACTGATGAATGCTTGCTTTTGATTTTTAACACGCACCACTTTTTCTCCTAACAGACAGAAGCTTGACTCCTAAGAACACGACCAGGATCAAGTTCAAACCAGGTGAGAGCTCGGCTCGACCACAAGAAATGTGTCCAATTAATCGTCAGCACTAACCACTTTTCCGTTTTCAGTTAAATAGTTTTATGACAAAGTAAATTTTAATAAATGTGTTTAGTTTTAATAAAGCTTTTAAACTTAAATAGACTCTGTGGTGTTTGTTCCTCCAGACTAGAGTGGATGAGCTAAAGGTTTTGGAATTTTTGCAAGCATGAGTGCCTCTGACACTTCTTGACTGTGCTGTGACTTCGTACTCTCTTGTCCTGCGTACGATGATCTAGAGATCATTGGGGATCAATAATCGGTGACTTCGGGAGCTGAATGACTCTGCCACACTATCTAGTCAGTAAGGAGACAGTGCATAGAGCTATTGCTGAATAGAATGGGAGTCCAATGGAATTGCCAAATGTCCAATCTTAGTGAGCTACACAGACAGACTAATAAGAATAGTCTAGTAATACCACAGGGAGTCATATTCGAGGCAGGATAAGAATTTATATCCAGTCTACAAGAAGATCAAAGACGATTTAGAAAAAATCGAATGAGGAACGCTAGGAAAAAATAGGTACTCTTTATTAAAATGTAAACTTACTGGGGCCAGCAAAGGAGCCCTCGCCTGCCCGATCCTGGCCTGCATCCTCAGCACCCTCCTCCTGTGTCCTCTTGCCCTTGGGGGGAGCTGATGTACAACATGAAAGAAAGAAAAACCAGAAAACATGGATGAGATTTTTCAACCAAATCAAACATTTCAAAAGAACAATAACAAAATATTTTGGAGAAATAGCAAATAGATAGACAACTATTCCACGGGATCTATCTCATGTGGTATACTACGTTATTCGTATTGCCTGATTTGCGGAACGTTGACTTAGAAAGTTCCTATGTAACTCAATAAACAGACTACTAAAGAGGTTTGCCTAGGCCTGGCACTGCAGGCAGCAGTCCGCAGCACGCGAAGTGACATGACAGACAAAGTCCATCCTGCTTGCAGATCAGTGAATACTCAAACTATCAATCCACCCACCACCGCCACTATTTCTTCTTATAGCCATGTGTCTAAAGGAAGGACTGGACTTCAGTCTGTTGGGGCTGATTTAGAAGTCCCTTGCGGCTCATTTTCCTCCATTGTTGCGTGCCTTTTGTGACGCAGCGGCAGAACAAAAGACTCGCCATGGTGTTGGTGCGGCGTATATATTAAAAAAAAAACACATATGGACATATGGGCGATGCATCACGTTGTAAAGCCCTGCGCCATCAGGGGGCGTTCCGGCGCAAGGGAGGGCGTACCTGCGCAGGAACGAATCCTAAAAGTGGCTGAGGGAAATCTACAAGATGTCAATCAGTCACTTTTAGGACAATGATGCATGACTCAAACCCTGCGCGCTTGAAGCCGACGTACGGCTTGATGCAGCATTGGGGAGATAGGGTACCCCAGAGCATTGCTGGAGCTGCGCCATCGTTGGCACGCAACTCCAGCAATGCGCTGCCTTTACGGCACAGATGCGTAAGGCTTCTGTGACATTTTGGGCCAATGGGTGGTGGTGGCATGGCACACAATTACTGCCGCATCCCTGCTACTTTGCAGGGATGCGCCGGTAATTGAAAATATGACCCTTAGTGTCTAGCATTACGCAGTTCTTATCTTTACACTACACTCATACATAATTTCTCAGGCCAATGAAATGCTTCTGAACACAACATACAAAACAAAGAAGCATAGTAGCAAGCAAGGCTACTGAGAAGGAGAGCAGTGCACCTGAAATGCATAGAAGATTTTGAAATATAATTTACCTCAATGTAATCGGCAGCATTATTGCTCTTGGTAAAGAACAAAGATTTGCAAATAACAGAGCCGGATAAAACAGAGTAGTAAATGAATAGCTACTACTACTCACCAAGCCCGGGGACCTCTACGCCGAGCGCGTCCAGCAAGTCCCGCTCCCGGTCCATGACATTGGTCCAGCGGTGGGTGGCCTGGTTATATGTGCGCCGGACCCCAGAGAGCTTATACATGGCCCGGCACACCTTCTCCCACCGCTGGCAGCGCTCCCGGATGCCATAGCCAGTCGCGATCTTGCCGCCTCCCAGGATCGTCTTGGGGAGGCGGCGCTGGACGTGGAAGATGAGTGCCGCCACTTCCTCCGCGCTGAAGATCTCCCGCGGGACCACTTGCTCCCCCCTCAAACGCCCACACGGGAGCCGGGCACGGGGTGCGGGACCCTTCCCCTTCTCAGGGTGCTTCCCGGCTCCCTTTACCATGGTCTGGGCAGAAATACAGTTAAATGATAAACAAGAAATAGAATAGTGAAGAAGAAAATAAAAGAGTTTAAAAAAGTAGTTTAAAAGTAACTAAAAGCAGCAGAAAACACAAAAATATAGAGATAGAAAAATAGAGGGATAGATAATAAGTAAAATTAGATCAAATAAACTTCAAACAAGCAAAGGATGGCAGAGATTGAGAGAGGATAGAGAAGCATGCCCAGAACCATAGCAATGAATGAGAAACAAGATGGCCGCGCCCGTTCACGACCGCGTGGGTAAGTTCGCGCGAGATTTTCCTTGCGAGTACGCGCAAAATTGTACTAGCGAGCAGCACACTTTGCGAGATTACACATAGCGGCCGGAAACGGAATTACGTCACGCAAACAAGATGGCCGCGCCCGTGTACGACCGATAGGGTAACTTGGCAAACGTATAGCTAGAAGCGCCTCGCGAACACGCGCAAGATCACGCGAACATACACGTCGCACAAAAAACAATTTTGTATTCGCACGTATTCGCGGCTTCCGAAATCGATCTCGCACGGATTCGAGCCCCAAAAAACGCGCGAAATTGCAGAAAAAACGATTTTAGCTAAACTGAAAGCAATGAGCAGGTGCAAAAGTTCAAACTTAACATTAGTAACATTCAAGGTAGTGCTTCCTGAGGGGCCCCTCCAGAGTTTGCAACTATTCTATGACCCTGCTATGACCCAAACAGCAGGCTCATAGAATAGATACAAGTAGACCATAAAGGTTCTGTGAAAAAAAATTTCACTGCAACAAAAAGCAAATTACAGATAAGGAAGGAAGCAGGTGCCAGCCAGACTGGAAGTTTCAAAATTACTGACACATTAATGACCCACAAATTAATTGATGGCAGTTGAAGAAGGGCAGGTGTGCTTGCTTTTTTCAACCACCATAATCTACAGTGATAAATAAACCTAATGGGTGGCAGTGAGGATGTACCAGAGGGTGGCATGGGTGTCCCAGAGGGTGGCAGTGGTGAAACAGAGGGTGCTGTGAACCTGTGATGATAAACCAGACGTAGAAACAACATAGTCGCGGCCGTTGCGAGCCGAAAAGTAAGTTCGCAATTGCGAACTTGTCCCAAAATCGGCGCGAACGCGCGCCAACACAAAAAACTGGAAAATCCGCAAATCCGCTAGAGTTCGCGTATCTTCGCGGATTGCGAATCCGTAAATCCGCAATTTCGCGTACGCGAGATCCGCTAGATCCGCCCATGCTTAGCCGTGAGCCTCTCGTGGCTCTCAGCACCAATGCGCCGTCGTTGGACGAGGGCTCTGAAAACCATAAGGCCCAAGAGCCTTTCACGGGGCTGAGGAGGGACCTGCGGGGACGCCCGCACTCACCAGTAGTAGGCGGCGTCTCCCCTCGGCGGTGTCTCCTCTCGGTTCCTGGGCTGCGGGGCTCTCCCTCCTTTTACGGGAGCCCCAATGGGGGGAAAACACGGGTTGCTTCTTTGTGGCGGCGCGGGGCTCTCCTGCGACACCGGAGCCCCGCCTGCTCTCTCCACCGCCCTGCTCCTCTCCTTGTGCAGCGGGGGCGGGACTTCCGGGTCGCCCCTTCGGCTTCCGGGTCGTTGCAGGCAGCGCGGCGGCCCGGCGGGGAGGACAGCAGCTGGTTTCACGATCCGGGGCAAATGCCGGGTGGGCACCGGCTCCTTTTACATAAATAATAAATCGAGGTGGGCACTTGATCGGGGCCCCAAAAACGGCACCAGGTCCCTGGCGGGGTGGGCACTTGCCAGGGGTACGAAATCTGCAAAAACGGGTCCAATGCCGGGTGGGCACCGGCCAAAGTGAATAAAGCGCCCCAGGCGTTCAGAAGGCAAACCACTTGGATGCTAATGACAAGGGTAACTCGTCATGGAGTTCCCATTCATTTCAATGGAAATTACATGCAATCGTTGGACTTGACATAGCATCCAAGTGGTTAAAGCGCTCCCAAGCGCTAGCAGCAAGGATAAAGCGCTCCCCAGCGCTAGGGTACAAATAAAGCGCTCACAGGCGCTTAGAGGCCCACAAGTCCAGCAAAGTTTTGGAGGCAGGCAGGGGGGCAAGGCTGGGCCCAGAGCCAGCTCACTGGGCCTCCAGGCAGGGAGGCAGTCCAAGTGGCGGTCCTCCTGGCACCCAACAGCAACAGCCCCCCTCAGCAAAAGGATCCTGGAAGAGAACAAATTGTAAGGGGACACAGCCCCTTCTTATACTGTAAATTCTTTTGTCTGTGGGTAGGGTGGGGGAAGAACCAGTTGCAGCTGGTCTGGGAGCACCCTTGATGTGCTCAGCCCCTCACTCTATTCACTGGCAGGGTTAGGGTCATTAGACGCACCACAGGGAGCGGAGCCAGCATTGTGTGGGGAAAGCCCAGCCCTATTCAGGACTCAGGTGCACTCCTCCCCAGCCATCAGCATGCTAATCTCCACACTCACCACCGGGCAGACCCATCCAGACTCCTGGAGCCAGGCTCACCAGCCAGCCCCAGCCAATCACACGCCAGCACCTTTACAGCACACGCACAACTATGTCTAGAATTGGCACTTCCACACTAGACACATACACGCCACATACATCATTTCGCAGCATTCAATCACATGAGTCCACACATACCAGACTCGAGCCTGTACAGCCCATGCATCAGGAACTACCAGGGACACAGACATTCCCCATGCATTCCTATGGGAGGGCAGGCCAACCTTACTCCACACACTCAGAGTGCGCACGCACTTTCCACTGGGACACAGTGAAAGTGCGCAGAACCCAAAAATCACCATCACCAGGTCACCATTAAAAGCAAAAAGTTTAGGGGTGAACCTGCCAGAAGGGCCAAGTCCGACACAACCCCCTTCCAGCCAAAACGCAGGGGAGACCAATCACCACCGTGATGGACTTCCCTGCTTGGGGCGATAGTGATGGAGCAAGGATTCGCACACTACGCGACTTGCTCGTACTCATGAACCTCGAATAACTATAATAAATTAACTCAACCTGTTCGTCTTACTAATTTTCCCTTTATTCTGACATTTTGGGGTGTCCCAGAGACGCTTGCTTATGTATGTATTAACCTTAACAACGCTTGTCATTAAAATGGCCGCTGCTTAGCGGGGTTTTCTTCTGCGCATGCGTTGGTCACAATCACGTGACGTGACGTACTCGCAGTTCTGGTGGGAATCTTTTGCACTTGGGCACTAGCATTAAGATGGCCGCTTTGTGTACTCACATGCCAAAGCTTGCGCTGCTGCTTTTGCGCTACTGTTCGCGTGCCCCTAACACTAATGCTATAGTTATTATAAAGTAAGGGGTATAGAGTAGCTATTCATGGTATACAGTGTATTCATTTTTTTCTGCATTTCTAAATTGTTTTCGCTTACTTTTCATGTATCGTATTATTTGGGGCCCGAGGAACACTAGCGATTCCATATTGAACAGCCTTTCTGCGCATGACAGTCTTCTGCCGGTGACATTGAAAACTTGCCAACCCGAAGTCCCAGCCAAGATGTGCCTGGGAAGATGCACCTTCGCCTAGCAGAAGAAGCTGAATTGCTTTCAATGTATCATAATTCATAGATGTACTATTGTAATAAGAATGTTAGGTCATGGGAATCCCAAATTCAATAGGCGGTCCCAGATCATGTAAATGCAGGCTTGTAGAAATGAAATATGATTGGTGTGTTGACCTATCCTACTTGGGGACCAATCGAAACTGGGGATTCTTACACTTGCAACATTTGGAGGGTGGTACACTGACCTGAAAACAGTATAACTAGCCTAGGTTTAGCTAGAGAAATTGTCCGACTTGTCCGAATAGCTGACCTGTCACTGACCCAACGCACTCAATAGGTGACTTGATACAGAGGGCTGCGGAGCACTCTGTCCGAAATTTCCATAGACTCAAGGGTTTTGTTGAAAAACCTTAAGTGCTGGCGGAGCACTTTGCTGGGGAATTCGATAACCCAATCGGGGTTCTGACTGATAGCTGCAGAGAGGGGGGAGCGCAGGCGTTGCTTCCAAACTGCGGGTACTGGTCGTGCCTTGGTGGTCCTGTCCTGATCCTAATCTGGGTTTCCTGTCCTGTCCTGGGGTGTCCTTTCCGTCCTTGCTGTCCTTCTGGCGACTGTCCTTCCTTGGGTTCCTTCCCGTCCTTAACAGACCCATGGCCAGGGTTGGTCTTCACACCATACTAGGTAAATATTAGTGCTGAAAGTCTACTCTGCACCTTCTATATTTTCCTTCTTTTGCTTTAATAAAGTCATACTCTTGCAAAATTGATTTCCATGCTTTTCGCATCTCTGAATGAACAAGTCATACATAAAATTGTCGTTATTCTAGCATGTTCCATTTTCTTACCCATCCTTTAAGTTCATTCCTTTTCAGTTCATGATACATAGATGTTCCTTGTCTTTACCCATTATTTAGCCGATTCAATTAATTGCACCGGTTTATTAGTATGGTCTATTTGCATTTTACCTATAGTTCCTCTTTATGGGGAAATATTTCCCCGCGAAATTCTAGTATGCTCTTTATTCTTCCCCGTCCTTTAGTCTCTCCATATTAAGTCTAAATTCTGAAACTGCTGCCTAGCATGTTCCTTGTTCTTACCTTCCTTTAGACTCACAAATGGTTGGTTTCATTTATTTCCTTTATGGATATGTGCTCTTTATGATCTTGGTTATCGACTGTTTGTTCATTGTGAACCTTATGCTTTCTGAGATCGAAGAATTTTAGATAAAGGTTTTCAAAACTTCTTGAGTTTGTGGTTATTATAGTACAAATAGAATATATAAAGTATAAGTATTTTGAGGTCTGCCTTTCTTTTACAGCTAGCTCCCTGATCCATTGTGATCTTAGGTACCCGTAACGGTGGAATGGTAAGTCGGGTACACTGGAAATAAAATAGGAAGAAACAAGGGTTACTGGTAGTAGAGTGTATGGTCGCCCGATTAATGAATATGGTGAATTGAAGTTTATGGGCCCGATACATATGTGGTAAAATTGTTGGTCGGGTGACCTGCGCGCTCTATCAGTAATTTTCTGGTAGCAGAGCTATGGTTAGGGACTAGTTAAAGTTAGGTAGGACTAGTTAAGATAGGTAGGTTGGATGCTGCTAAAAAGATTATTTGCTGCTAAACTGTGAACATTTTTTTTGCTGCTAGATTGATCAATCACGTGATTTTTTTTGCTTTAAAAATTATGAAATATTTTAAATTGTTTTTCTTGCTGCTATATTGATATATGTTTTAACAAAACTCGTTAGTGATTGTTATATGTTGTCTGGAATCCCCGGGGAATTGAATAATGGGTGGTGAGGAGAATCCACGCCGTGGTGAGGTCATTGGCTCAAGGAAAATTGGTGCAGGTTAGCCAGAACTGGAAGCACTAATTAGGGTTTTCTGAATATATGATTGAATAAATGGTAGCAAAGAGTTCGCTGGCAAAACTTCTATTGTGATATAACCTAGTAAGGGTCACACGGAAGGAGTAGCAGGTTCGTCTAAGCTTGATTGTTAGCAAAAGAGTTCGCTAGTGAAACTTTAGACTTAGTATATATCCCGAAAAGAAGTGGATGAGTCAAAAAGTAACAGCTTCTCTAATGCTCGAGTGAAGGGTAGGCAGAAGAGATCTATCCGTAGTGTATGAAAAGTAGACAAAAAAGAGGTTTACTTGCAGTGAAAGAATCTTTCCTTTCTAGACACTCGAGTACAGTGGCGAATGTGTTTACGTTGTTAATTAAATACAGCACTTGCACTTTAAGAAAGAAATAAAGTTCCGTTACCTTGTGAAGGAGGGAGTCAGTTGCGGAGCTGCTCTGACGTCACTCTGTACCGCGCTGGGATTGGTAGAGACAGCGGGTGTGTAGCGGAGCTAGTATTGTAAAGGAGGAGTGCCGAAGCGTGAGAACCTGTCTCGTGAAAAGGCCACGCACCCATTGGTCGAGGTTATTTGAAATCGCGCATTGGTTGCACGAAAATAAAAGACGCATTTGGATTGGAAGTGATTTTGTAAACAGAGTCGCTTGCGGAAAGGTATATGTGGCATAGGTATACTCCGGAACTAGACCTGATCCAAGATATCTAGGGTTTGGAAAAGATAAGTGGAAAAGTAATAGATACGACATTATGTACGGAAACAAGAGGAAAATTACCTTAATAAGCAAAGTGAAAAATTATTTCAAAAGAGACAAGCCCATCAAAACTAGAGAAGGAGTTGTCATTCCACCACCTAATACTCCCGCATCTTTCATGATGTTTGATAAAGGGTACCATTCGTGTGTATGGTTGGAAAATTGGGTGGAATACACCAAAAATGACGGGATTTTGGCTTTTCCGTTAGAAGGTACATTTAATGGCAGAATTCTATTTAATTTGAGAACCCGAATGAATGATTTGCATCCCAGAAGCCAGACATATGCAGACAGAGAGTGGGATAGTGAGGAAGAGACAGGAATAGAAGGAGACAATCAGATTATCGAAATTCATGTCAAATCTGATTAGGAAGAAAGTCACATAGGGACAGAACAAGTTATCGACACACCTCCAAGAACTCCTGAGCTTGAAAAGGAACAGATAGAAATTAGGACGGAAGTTCAAGCGGAAGAAAATCAAAGGTTCGAAGTGCTTGAACAGGATCAGATAGAAATAGACGAATGTGTTCAGGAAACAGAAACTGAAACGTCCAAACCTCAAATTCAGCATACACCTGAACAAGGCCAGCTTAGCGACCAGGCAGAAGAAACTGAAATAAGACCTGGACCTAGTCCGACAGAAAGGGAAGAAGAAGTAGAAGTGCCACATCAGAACGAAAACAAAAGAGCATTAGAAGAAAGCCCAACAACAGTGCCAGTTAAAAGATTCAAGAAAAAGAATAGAGAACCAAGGTACATCAAAAGACTGAGACTGAGACTGAAAACAGTAGAGGAGAAGCTTGAGCAAAGGAAACAAGCTTCCTATAAAACAGAGCCACCTGGAGAAAGCATTAAGCGAAGAAGTGCCCGAATAAAAAGACTGAACGAAAAGTATCAGGATCCGGAATGGACTTACCTAGTGTTAGAGGAATTCGAGGATCTTGATATAAGTGACGAAAGTGATGAAGAATTGACTGCTGACCAGTCTGCCAAAGAAGAAGAACCAACCTGAAGTCGCCCTGTGTAAGCAACCTTTGTAAAGTTACAAAGAGGGGTTGGAAAGCTTCTTTTGAGCAAAAATGTCTGATTCAAGTGTGAATGGAAGACCTAGACGCAATTGTTGTAAAACATGCTGCAAAGTATGTGGATGTAGTGTAGCTTTAGTACTAATACTATGGATAGGATTAACAATTATTATTCCTTATATGATGAGTAAAGACACTAAATCTGACTCTACAAAGAGTATGGCAAAAGACACTGACGAACTGACACCACAAAGTGTAGATGGACATGAGAAAGCACTTTGCGTTAGACAAACTAAAATGGACTTAGAAGCACCAGATGAGGAAGGACTACATTATCATGGAATCAAGAACAGGACTCATTTAAACGTATTCGCAAACCTTTTAGTGCATTATGTAGAAGCTATGGAAATAGAAGACTGTTATGTTTGCATGAAGCTACCTACTTCTGTAGCTGAGGGAGTGACATACCATCACCTGCCATTAACATATGGAATTTCTTGTAGTATTTTAGCTAGCTTATTCTATAAAAGAGGACCGTTACAGTACTATTACTCTAACTCAGACGTGATATTTTCTGAACTTCCTATTCGTGGAAATCTGAACCCTGTACATACGAAAAGTGATGTCACACGTTATATGGGAGAATATTTTCTGACTATAGGTACCATAGATTTAGGTGAAGCACATAGAGATAACTTGACCTGTTCATTACATGAACAAGAGAATATGTTTCTGAACATGGCAGAGAAAAGAAGGGAAAGTTTCCAAAGAAAGGCGAATGATAAAAGGCAGAGAATTCCTAAATGGGCTGAAAACATGGGAAGCACCTCAAAAGGTGGGGCTAATCCTGCTTTGTTGCTGGATTTCGAAAGGAAAGGGAAACTTTGTCTTCACCGAGAAAAGACTAGTTATTATAATAACATTTTCATTGGTTCCAGTCAATGCGAACACAATTATAAGGTAATTGGAGGTTGGGGTTTCAAAAATGGGTCAGAACCTGTGTTTTCCGGAATTTATTACATATGTGGAAACAAGGCCTATTTCAAATTGCCGGATCACTGGTATGGAAGCTGCTATTTTGGAATTGTCGTCTCGAAAGTATACCACGTGAATGAAATTGCAGGAAGCAGTGAAAGCACTATCGGTTTAGCACGTAGTAAAAGAGAAAGTATAGGGGAAATAATGGGTAGTATATTTAGTGCATTGATACCTGCAGTGGGAGTGGTTCTGAACACAAACAGAATTTGTAAATTGTCAACAGTAGTGGATCGGTTATCTACTGACACTGCTAGTGGATTTCTGATGATCAATACCGAGATGGTTGCGATCAGATCTATGGTTTTGCAGAACCGACTTGCCCTGGACACATTATTAGCAAAAGAGGGCGGAGTCTGTAGAATGTTGAAAGCGCAACATTGTTGCACTTACATACCTGACAAAAGTGTTGAACTCAAAAGGTATGTAAGGAACATTACAAATTTGGAAAAAGAACTCAAACCACTGGAGGTTGATAGTGCCTGGAAGAGACTTACTGATGGTCTCTCCGCTGTAGGTCATTGGTTTTCCAATTTAGGTAAAGGTTTATTATTTAAGGTACTGATGCCAATTGCAGGAATAGGTTTTGTCATATTCCTCATATTTGTCTGTTGCAAATGTCGCAAACACCAAAAGAAATATACTGTGAATAAGAGAGGCGTGAAACGGAATGTGGATGAACTTGAATTAGAGGAACTGAATAATCAGATTTATAAAAGGGTGAAAAATTCTCACCCTAACAAAGAAACGAAAGAAAAATTGAATCGAATGTTGGAAGAGATTGAATTGGGCAAATTGTGAAAGTTGGCATCTGGTTCTATTGTTTTGTGATGATAGTAAATATCATCAAAGAGGGGATTGATGGAGCAAGGATTTGCACGCTACGCGACTTGCTCGTACTCATGAACCTCAAATAACTATAATAAATTAACTCAACCTGTTCGTCTTACTAATTTTCCCTTTATTCTGACATTTTGGGGTGTCCCAGAGACGCTTGCTTATGTGTGTATTAACCTTAACAACGCTTGTCATTAAAATGGCCGCTGCTTAGCGGGGTTTTCTTCTGCGCATGCGTTGGTCACAATCACGTGACGTGACGTACTCGCAGTTCTGGTGGGAATCTTTTGCACTTGCGCACTAGCATTAAGATGGCCGCTTTGTGTACTCACATGCCGAAGCTTGCGCTGCTGCTTTTGCGCTACTATTTGTGTGCCCCTAACACTAATGCTATAGTTATTATAAAGTAAGGGGTATAGAGTAGCTATTCATGGTATAGAGTGTATTCATTTTTTTCTGTATTTCTAAATTGTTTTCGCTTACTTTTCATGTATCGTATGATTTGGGGCCCGAGGAACACTCAAGATTCCATATTGAACAGCCTTTCTGCGCATGACAGTGTTCTGCCGGTGACATTGAAAACTTGCCAACCCGAAGTCCCAGCCAAGATGTGCCTGGGAAGATGCACCTTCGCCTAGCAGAAGAGGCTGAATTGCTTTCAATGTATCATAATTCATAGATGTACTATTGTAATAAGAATGTTAGGTCATGGGAACCCCAAATTCAATAGGCGGTCCCAGATCATGTAAATGCAGGCTTGTAGAAATGAAATATGACTGGTGTGTTGACCTATCCTACTTGGGGACCAATCAAAACTGGGGATTCTTACACTTGCAACATTTGGAGGGTGGTACACTGACCTGAAAACAGTATAAGTAGCCTAGGTTAAGCTAGAGAAATTGTCCGACTTGTCCGAATAGCTGACCTGTCACTGACCCAACGCACTCAATAGGTGACTTGATACAGAGGGCTGCGGAGCACTCTGTCCGAAATTTCCATAGACTCAAGGGTTTTGTTGAAAAACCTTAAGTGCTGGCGGAGCACTTTGCTGGGGAATTCGATAACCCAATCGGGGTTCTGACTGATAGCTGCAGAGAGGGGGGAGCGCAGGCGTTGCTTCCAAACTGCGGGTGCTGGTCGTGCCTTGGTGGTCCTGTCCTGATCCTAATCTGGGTTTCCTGTCCTGTCCTGGGGTGTCCTTTCCATCCTTGCTGTCCTTCTGGCGACTGTCCTTCCTTGGGTTCCTTCCCGTCCTTAACTGACCCGTGGCCAGGGTTGGTCTTCACACTATACTAGGTAAATATTAGTGCTGAAAGTCTACTCTGCACCTTCTATATTTTCCTTCTTTTGCTTTAACCCCTTCCACGCTGATGACGAGCTGGGCTCGTCGTGAGGTAGCCTCCTGCTACGCTGATGACGAGCCCAGCTCGTCACGTAAAATGCGCTTTCGCAAAACTCCGCGTACGAGCGGAATTCCGACCGCACGCATGCGGTTAATAAAGACATACTCTTGCAAAATTGATTTCCATGTTTTTTGCATCTCTGAATGAACAAGTCATACATAAAATTGTCGTTATTCTAGCATGTTCCATTTTCTTACCCATCCTTTAAGTTCATTCCTTTTCAGTTCATGATACATAGATGTTCCTTGTCTTTACCCATTATTTAGCCAATTCAAGTAATTGCACCGGTTTATTAGTATGGTCTATTTGCATTTTACCTATAGTTCCTCTTTATGGGGAAATATTTCCCTGTGAAATTCTAGTATGCTCTTCATTCTTCCCCGTCCTTTAGTCTCTCCATATTAAGTCTAAATTCTGAAACTGCTGCCTAGCATGTTCCTTGTTCTTACCTTCCTTTAGACTCACAAATGGTTGGTTTCATTTATTTCCTTTATGGATATGTGCTCTTTATGATCTTGGTTATCGACTGTTTGTTCATTGTGAACCTTATGCTTTCTGAGATCGAAGAATTTTAGATAAAGGTTTTCAAAACTTCTTGAGTTCGTGGTTATTATAGTACAAATAGAATATATAAAGTATACGTATTTTGAGGTCTGCCTTTCTTTTACAGCTAGCTCCCTGATCCATTGTGATCTTAGGTACCCGTAACGGTGGAATGGTAAGTCGGGTACACTGGAAATAAAATAGGAAGAAACAAGGGTTACTGGTAGTAGAGTGTATGGTCGCCCGATTAATGAATATGGTGAATTGAAGTTTATGGGCCCGATACATATGTGGTAAAATTGTTGGTCGGTGACCTGCGCGCTCTATCAATAGAACACGGACGTGGGCCCGCAACTGCAGGGACACCCTCCTGTTCTACGCCAGGGTGAACCCATGGGATTCCTTCCAAAACCACTGTCTGGAACAACTGGGCTACCCCACTGGTACTCCCAAGCTGTCCGTGGCCAGGACCAGGCCCTGGGCCACCCAGGTGCCACTGGTCCTTGCCTATTCGCAGAGCGGGGGGTAGTAACCCCTGGCACATAGTAGCCATTCTCCACTCTTCCTGTCTGCAAGACAGGACTAGACTGCCACTGGTTCTCCAGCCTAGGGTCTACACCCTTAGGCGGACCAGGAGTCTCAGGGAAGGCTCTCCTCCCCCTACCTCTTCTTCTAGGGTTCCTCCACCTCCGACGAGGGGTACACCTAGAACGCCATTCCAACCCAGGGTTTAACCCCTCAGGTTACACCGGGGTCAGAGGTGGGCTCTCCCACCCTCTGCACCCCCTTCCAGAGTCCTGCTCCCTACCAACTGGGGCGGTACCTCTGGAAGAAGAACCGGTCAGGACACTGATTACAGTCGTCCTTACCTCCAGGTCAGGCGGATCCTGAACCTGGCCTTCCAACCTCTGGTCTAGAACTTTGGAGGAATAACTGCCTGGCACTCCAGGACTTCTGGGTATTCACACGCCATTTCCCTGAGGATGACACATGACCCATGTGTCGTGTGACTGTCTGTCTGGCGCAGATCTCCCGTCCCCTGTCCGCCTGACAGTGCGTGAAGATCCCCCAGAACAGAGGTGGCGCCACCCGGGTGTCCCCAAGAAGATCTAGCCCAACTGGCTAGTCCCTGGTCCACTGGTGCATCCACTGGGAAACTCATCCCCCAATCACTCCTCACTTCGGACTTCTGTGCCCTCCCAACTGGAGTGACACTGCCGCACACTGGAACCCCTGGAGCTCTAGTTACAGATGCTCCAGGTTCCCTAGACACTAGGAGATCCTCCTCAAGTGGACTAACAGGACAGCCTAGGTCCCCAACCTGGTGTTCCCTCATGAAACCACCCAGGTTCTGAGATAGGGCTTCAGGCATCTGGGGACTCTCAGCCACCCACTGACTCCTGCTCCACTGAGCCAGGTAGTAAGCCTCTCCACCCCTCTCACTATACTGGGCCCTAGCGGGCTACACTGAGCCTCTTCCACCACGCTGGGCTGGAAAATACCTGAACCACTACTTTTGGAATCACTCACTAATGACTCTAAAGAACCTCTTGCACTTTCCCAGCGGTCTGCTTCATCTGCAAGCTCACAGGCATCAGACAATCCACACCCCAACAGGTGTTGGTGCAACCCTGGTGAACAACAACTGAGCAGGTGCTCTTTGACAATCACATCAAACAGTTTGTCAAAATCAGAGTCAGTGTGAACCTGTACCCAATCAAACAGTGTCCCACAAAATTCATCCTCAAAATCTTCCCAAGACTGGTGAGACAGTTTCTTACTGTCCCTGAACTTCAACCTTAACTCCTCCTCTTGTGAAACAGGTACAATACTTTGGGAACTGGGAATGGGACTGCTCGCACTGGGCTCTATATAGCTGCCACCACTGGACTCAACCCGCCCTGGGGAGTCCAGAAAATTAAAACTGCGCGCAGGGGATAGTCTACCCTCCAGAGGTAAGTTCTCTCTGGTGAAGGCCCTCTCAGCCTCCTCTATCCTCTCCTGCGCTAAGACCCTCTGAGTCTCTAGCTGTTGCTTTCTAATGCCCAGCTGTGCCATAGCCTGGGCATGCTCTGACCTGAGCTTTTCTAAAGCCAGCTGGTGCTCCCTTTCTTTCCTCCTATCTTCCAACTCCTCTGGGGATAGGGAAAGGGATGAGGCACTGCCTCCTACACTGGACCCAGCAAGGGACTCCCTATCTATGGGGTCCTCACTATCTGCTGGTGTCCCTGCACTCTCGTTTTCTTCCTCCTCTTCAGACTCTTCAGGGCTTCCCTCAGACCCACCACCCTCATGGTGTGAGACCCGGGCCATCTCTTCACTGTGCTCACGCTCCCAGTCATCCTTCTGCCATTGGATTAGGTTACCCCTAAGTTGGGACTGGGTGTCTGACTCATTCACTGCAATGTCTCTCTCTTCGCAAAATTCTCTCAACTCATGCATCAACAGACCCCAGACATTAAAAGCAGACTCCATCTTGGCAGGATGCTCACAGACACGTGCAACACAGGGGACTTAACTGTCAGAGCTGAAGCAAGAGTACAACATTTACAAAAAAATTCAGTGAGCTCCCTATCCCAGAGAACTCACACTCACTTGTCCAGTGCCACACACCATTCATCCACACACAACACCCCCCTCGGACTAGTAAGGCAGTTTCTACCACCCCTGATTTCTCAACCTGACCACATGTGACACAGGTCCCAGACTCTGGGCGCAGGGCGGGGGACAAATGTACTGGACACTATTACGCTGCTACCACTGGATCCCACCCTCTGGTGAATCCAGAAAATACAAACTTCACTTAGGGGATAGAAAACCACCCAGAGCTAGTGACACCTAACTCACAGTGCACAAGAAACACATTTCCAAAAAAAATGCATTAAGAACAAATTAGAAACAATAATCCCCAAAATGTGATTTATCTAAAATGCAGAGTTTTGTAGTGCGGCCAGTTGCCACTGAGGTACAACGCAAACACAAATCCTTATCCTTTCCGCTGCCGCCAATGTTAGAAATGGGATCCCTAGATGGCCAGGGCTTGCGCCAAAGTCAGTCAGAGAACACCACTTCCACATCAGGGCAAGGGAGTGATAAAGCGCGCAGGTCACCCGACTATAATTTTACCATATGCACATTGGGCCCATAAATTTTCAATACACCATATTTATTAATCGGGTAACCTTGCACTCTACTACCAGTAACCCTTGTTCCTTCCTATTTTATTTCCAGTAAAATCCCATACTTCTGGTTTCACTGTTCCTTGGAGCTCTTCAGGCAAGTCTTGCATTGTCAGTCTTTTAATTTCAGAGTCGGGTCTTGCTAACATTAATTTGTAAATTCCATCTTCGTCAGGGGTTTGAATTTCGACGCCATTTGGTGTGCAAAAGATAGTGCAATTCATTTTGCACAGCAAATCTCATCCCAAAAGGTTTACAGGACTGGAGTCACAGACCACAAATCTATGCATCTCTTTAAAATTACCAATTTAAATTTCCATGGGTTTTGTAACTGGGGTACTAATTAGCTGATTAGAAACGCTCACTACTTGGATCGCTTCTCCCGAGAGGGGTAGGTTAGGAACGTCCGCTGTTCTCACAGTAGAACGGGTAGCACCAGTGTCCAACAGGAAGGTGACGTCATTTCCTTCAACCTTTCCTTCAATGTATGGCCCTGACTGGTCCACCGGCAAGGAGGCGCCAAGCACGCACTCCTCGTCCTCCCCCCTCAGGCACCGTCAGTAGGTGTCATCACAGAGAAATTTGTAATTTAACAGAAATTGTGAAGTTGCCGCATTCTTATTTTCCCTTACTTCCCACACTTCGGTGTCTTCACCCTGCTGTGCTTTGCTCCTAAAATGTTGTCTAGGTGCACGAGGCAACTGATTTTGTTTTACCTGTTGCTGGGTCTTTCGTGGTTTCTCATTCTGCGTCTGTGGATTTAAATCAGTGATTTGGACATTACCATTCTGTACATGTGGACACTCGTCTCTCCAGTGCCCTATCTGTCCGCACCCGTGACAGGGGAACTTCTTTTTAGCCTCTTCTCTGCTCATTTTTACTCTGGGCTTTCCCCCAACCCCGGGGCCTTTGTTCTGATTACTGGTTAATTTACTTAGCTGTTGTTCCTGCTGTTCTGCCAATTTTACCTGTGCCTACATGACCTTTTCTTTCAATGCCTTTTGTTTGTCTGCCATCTCATCCTCACAATACTTGGCATACTTCAGGACCTCATCAATTGGTTTAGACTGCCAACAGATTTTATTGTGTTTGATCCATTGTGAAATCTCAGGCCTTAACCCTAGCACAAATCTATAGATGAAGTGGGTCATGTACTTCATTTCTATGTTATCCAGACCACTGTACGTTTTGAACACCTGTAACAGTCATTCATAATAGGAATGCACAGTTTCGTCTCTATTCTGGGTAGTTCTATCTATTCTGGTCCAATCAGTTTCCTTTGCAGGCACTTTTCCCTTCAGATGCAACATCACCTGGTTGTACTTTTTCATTACCTCGGGTGAAGGAGCCCCTGTGTTAGGGTCTCTCGGGAATTCTTCACTAGGCCAATCAATAGCAATTTTGCATTCTGTCCACAAATCTACGGGAACTACAATATCGAAGAAACCATCCAGACCTTTCCAAAGACATTTTTGTACCTTCACAAACCTTTCTACCTGTCTGTACCAATCTACAGGTTTTTCTCGTAATTTCGGGAAGTCATTGGTAAAGGACACAATATCCTGTCGGGACCATGGAACATGCACATACTTTCCACCTGGCACTTTTCGCATAGGATATCATTTTTCTGACTTGTCGGCTTCTTTTAAAACATACTCGGAAGCCATCAGTTTTGATCTAATCTCCTCCTTTTTCTTAGCCCACCTGGCTTTCCATTTTTCTAATTCTCCCCATTTTTGCAACAAGTTCAACAATTCTCTGATCTGTACCTTTTTCCCCGACACATTCATGTTTTCCAAATCATTGTCTGAAAACTCTGCTCTGTAGGGTTTTTGCAACACTTTAGATTTCCCAATATCTATTCCCATACTAGCCGCAGTGTCCATTAATTTCTCATGGAACACTCTGGTATTACGGGTGATACTCTTACAGAAAAAGAGCAATTCTTCCTCGGAATAAGTATTTAGTCTGTCTAACCCCACATTTCCAGCCATCAGTTCTTCCAATTCTATTCTCAATTTGTTAATATCTAATGGTTTTGTCGGAGGATTCTGTTTCTCTAATTCTCGACTCCATCTTTCAATTTCTTCAGGAGTCACTACTGTGGCACTTCTAGTACCAGAAGCTGACTCAATCTGCACCTCTCCTGAATTGAAAGGAGTGTTCTTCCTCGTGAACCCCTTTCTGGTTCCCTTATTGGTAAATCCATCAAAGAAACTACAGACTCGCATTCACTTGCCTGGTCATCTACAATTAGGGGTTCTTTTCTCGGCTGCACTACATCTGGGGTAATATTCGGAGTCTTTGGACACCCCTGTTGATCCCCGTACAAAGGAACAACTGGTCCAATAGTCACTGGGATTGTCAAGGCTTCAGGACTTGTATTAAGTTGGGAGATTTTCTGAATTAATTCTGTTCTCTGTTTAGCTATAGCCTCTCGCTCTCTCTCCTGGAGTACTCTTTCCAGGCTTGTTTCATGCACTATTCGCGGAGTTAGGGTTGGGGCATACGTCGGGGCAGTTGGATGTGTCATACTTCGTCCCGCACCATAATTAGGTTTCAGGAATGGATTCCCTGTGCTTAAAGATCTTGGCTCCTCCGAATAAGGAGGTATTAGACAGCCGTCTCTTGCACTTACTGATCTTGATCCCTCCTGGTAAGGGGGTCTTAGGCAAGCATCCCCTACACTTGAGGATCTGGGTCCTACATTATAAGGAGGCGGATTTTTCATTAACAATTCCTCCAAATAATCATCATCTGAATCCCCACCAGTCATCAGATGCTTTGTCTTTTCTGTCTTTTTCCCTCCCATGGGTTCTTCTAGTGCCATCATAGGATACAATCCTTCTGTTATCATGTTCTGTCTCCACTGCTTCATCTTTTTCTCTTTGGCTTCTCCATGCATTTTCGGGTACCAATCACTTATTCCTTTGTCAATTCTAGGTCTATCTCGTTCAAAAGCCTCTATCTCCCTTTCTTCTAAAGCCTCATATTGCGTTAGTCTGGGTCGGGGATGTAAATCATTCATTCGGGTTCTCAAATTAAACAGAATCCGGCTATTAAAAGTACCATCTAATGGAAATGCCAAAATTCCGTCAATTTTAGTATATTCCACCCAATTTTCCAACCATACACAGGTGTGATACTCTTTGTCAAATAACATGAATGATGCGGGAGTATTAGGAGGTGGAATAACTATTCCTTCTCTAGTTTTGATGGGCTTATCCTTCTTGAAACAATTTTTAACTTTGTCTACTAAAGTTATTTTTCTCTTGCTTCCGTACATATTATAAGGTCTGCCTTTTAGCATCTGTTCTTTAGCGAACCCTAAGTATTTCGGATCAGGTAAAAATTCTGGATACCACATATACTTTGCAACCCTAGATCGTGCGCGAATACGTTCTTCTGTTTACTATTTTTCTCCCAATGTTAACACGTCTTTCAATTTTTCACAAACCAATCAATTGCGCGATTTCAAAATAATTCAACCAATGGGTGCGCGGCGTTTCTCGTAAACGAGTTCTCACGCTCCTCTGCTCACCCCTCCCTTACAATTCCGCCTCAGCTACACGCCCGCTGTCTCAACCAATACCAGCGCCGCACTGAGTGATGTCAGCGCAGCTCCGCAACTGACTCCCTCCTTCACAAGGTAAGAAAAGGCTTTGATTTCTACCTTTTAAAGTGCAAGTGCTCTGTTTAATTCACAACGTAAACACATTCGCCACTGTACTCGAGTGTCTAGAAAGAAAAGATTTGTTTCACTGCAAGTAAACTTCTTCTATTTACTTTTCAAATATTACGAGTAGATCCCTTCTGCCTACCCTTCACACAAGCATTAGTGAACCTGCTACTCCTTCGACTCATCCACTTTGGGATATATACTAAGCCAAAAGTTTCACTAGTGAACTCCTTTGCTAGCAATCAAGCTTAGCGAACGTGCTACTCCTTCCGTGTGACCCTTACTAGGTTATATCACAATAGAAGTTTTGCCAGCGAACTGTTCGCTACCATTTATTCATACATTTATACAGAAAAACCCTAATTAGTGCTTCCAGTTCTGCCTAACCTGCACCAATTTTCCTCAAGCCACTGACCTCACTGCGTGATGGATTCTCCTCACCACCCGCTATTCTTTCCCCGGGGGTTCCAAACAAACATATAACAATCACTAAGGAGTGGATTAGTACATATATCAATATAGCAGCAAGAAAAACAGTTTAAAACATTTCATAATTTCTTAAAACGATAAAACATCAGTTGTAAATTCGATCGATCTTAAAAGTAAAATATTATTTTCACAATTAGCAGCAAATAACCTACCTACCTAACTAGTCCTACCTAACTTTAACTAGTCCCTAACCATACCTCTGCTACCAGAAAATTACTGATAGAGCGCGCAGGTCACCCGACTATAATTTTACCATATGCACATTGGGTCCATAAATTTTCAATACACCATATTTATTAATCGGGTAACCTTGCACTCTACTACCAGTAACCCTTGTCCCTTCCTATTTTATTTCCAGTGTACCCGACTTACCATTCCACTGTTACGGGTACCTAATGACCACGATGGATCAGGGAGCTAGCTGTAAAAGAAAGGCAGTCACCAAAATACTCTATTTACTCTATTTGCACTCGTATAATAACCACAAACTCAGAAAGTTTCAAAAAACCTTTATCTAAAATTCAGCAGTTTCATTTAGCATTAGATTTACAACCAATAAGCTGTCAATGACTAAGATTATAACGAGCACGTATCCATATAGAAAACTAAATTAGGCCAACCATTTAGAATTCTAACGGAAGGTAAAAACAGGGAACATGCTAGTAAGACTTCTCAAGAACTTAGACTAGACATGGAGTGACTAAGGGACAGGGGAAAAATAAGGAACATACTAAAACGTATACTATAGCAAAAGAGAGCAAAAATACGAGAATTTAGTTAGTCTATAAAGACTCAAAAAGCAACATGTGACTGTAGGGAGGGTAAAAATGGAACACGCTAATATTTCAGAGCAGATTACTTAATTTTGCTAAAGGAGGGTAAAGAAAAAGGAATATCTATATATCATTAACTGTAGGAATGTACTTAAAGGAATAGGAAAAAATAGGAACAGGCTAGTATAACAACTATAATGTATGACCTTTTCATTTGTCGGTGCAAAGAAAGCATGGAAAATCAATATGCAAGAGTACATTTTTATTAAAGCAAAGAAAAGAATGAAGGATGCAGAATAGATTCACAGCACTATATTTACCTAGAACGGTGTGAAGACCAACCCTGGCCACGGGTCAGTTAAGGACAGGAGAAACCCCAAGGAAGGACAATCGCCAGTAGGCCAGCAGGTGCAGAATGGACGCCCCAGGACAGGACAGGAAAACCAGATTAGGATAGCAACGCCTGCGCTACACCCTCTCTGCAGCTATCAGTCAGAACCCCGATTGGGTTATCGAATTCTCCAGCAAAGTGCTCCGCCAGCACTTAAGGTTTTAAAACCCCCGCTTGGGTCTGTGGAAATTACGGACAGAGTGCTCCGCAGCTCTCTGTATCAGTCACCTATTGAGTGCGTTGGGTCAGTGACAGGTCAGCTATTCGGACAAGTCAGACAAATTCTCTAGCTAAACCTAGGCTAGTTATACTGTTTTCGGGTCAGTGTAACACCCCCCCAATGTTGCAAGTGTAAGAATCCCCAATTTCGATTGGTCCTCAAGTAGGACAGGTCAACACACCAACCAGAATTCATTTTCACAAGTCCTAGTTTACATCTTTTGGGACCGCCTATTGACTTTGGGGTTCCCATGACTTGGGTCTCAATATTACAATAGCGCATCTATGAATTATGATACATTTAGTACATGTCAGCTTCTTCTGCTAGGCGAAGGTGCATCTTCCCAGGCACATCTTGGCTGGGACCTCGGGTTGGCAAGTGTTCAATGCCATAGAGTTCATCCACTGGCAGAAGACTGTCACGCGCAGAAAGGCTGTTAAATATGGAGTATTCCCATCCCTCATGCCCACGGATTTCGATACATGAAAAGTAAGCGAAAACAAATTACAACACAGAAAATAAATGAATACACTTTATACCAGGAATCCCTATAGGACTCCCCTTACTTTATACTAATTTATAGCATTAATATTAGTGCAAACGAACAAGATTGCAGAAAGAGATGGTGCAAGCTTCGGCATGTGAGAACACATAGCGGCCATCTTAAGTCAAATGCGCAAGCGCAAAGATTCCCACCAGAACTGCGAGAACGTCACGTCACGTGATTGTGACCAAAGCATGCGCAGAAGAAAACCCCGCCAAGCAGCGGCCATTTTAGTGGCAAGCGTATTACGGTTAATAAACACATAGGCAAGCATCACTAGGATACCCAAAATGTCAGAATAAAAGGGGAAATTAGTAAGACAAACATGTTCGTTAAATTCTATTAGGGTTATGCGAGGTTCTTGAATACAAGCAAGACGCTTTATGTGCGAACTCTTGCTCCATCAATGTTGTACGCCAAGATAAACCCTGCTCACCCCCTTGGTAATGTAGCACGAGCAGTAAGGCTAAACTTGGAGGCAATGTGAGTTAAGTGTTTGCGCACGCACCCCAGCAACAACACCCAAGGCCCACCACAAAGGAAACTCCACACAAGGTTATATGTAAAAATAGCCTTTGTATTACACCAAAACACATTAGATAAAAACACACGCTTTACAGTGTTCCAACAGGCACGGGCAGAATTTACAGGGATATGTACAAGACAGGGCCACCTGGACCACTGTCAGGAATCAGCACTTTTAGAACTAGCACTTAGAATATCACTTAGAACATAGCACATAGAATGTAAAATCACTGTAGCACAAATTAGAAAATGTAGCACACAACCAGTAACTACTGGTAACACGTAAGTACCACGTACGCAACCCTAACCACCTTAGGAGAATATTGCGCAGGGAACCAGGACCTCACTAGCAACACCTGCACTAGGAGAAAATCAACCACCTAAGTATCACAATACCTGTAGGGGCATAGGCACATTACGCATGATGCATCACAACACATTCAGAGGTGTAGGGAAGGAAAACACATGATACATAACATACATTCAGCGGTGTAAGAACATGGCACATGACGCATTAAAACACATTCAGAGGTGTAGGGAAAGAACAATTGCGCCAACCTCACATAAGTCACCACCTGTGACTGTCCATAGGCCAACTGCCCTTGTGGGGGCTAGGACACCTTGTGTCCCAAAGTCAGGGGGAGTCTAAACGTAGCAGCTGCCCACGAAGTGCTGGGCATCTGTGGAAACACTGGGGCCAACGCTGGAGCCTTGTGGCCCTAAACAAATACAATGCCCCCTGAGCCTCTCAGGCTCTGAAGAACGAAATGCCCCCACGAGCCTCTCTGGGCTTGCAACTTAAGGAATGCCTGGAGCCTCTCTCGGCTCCAAGTAAAGAAATGCCGCCAAGAGCCTTTCAGGCTCGAACACAAACTGCGGCCGTTGTTGGAGTCTTGCTGGGCTCAAAAACAAGCAATGCCCCCGAGCCTCTCTGGGCTCTGAATACAACTGCTGCCTGTTTGGCTGGAGTCCCCCTCCTGGGGACTCAAAAACGACAATGGCCCCCGGAGCCCTCGTGGGCTTCTGAACAAATGCCCCCAGAGCCCTTCAAGATCTAACTAAACAAATGGGCCGTCGTTGGCAACAGAAATGCCGCATCGAGCCTCGCAGGCTCGTAAATACAAATTTGGCGCCGTGAGCCTCTCGTGGCTCTCAGCACCAATGCGCCGTCGTTGGAGTCCCCCTCCTGGGGACTCTGACAAGGGCTCTGTATACCATAAGGCCCAAGAGCCTTTCACGGGGCTGAGGAGGGACCCGCGGGGACGCCCGCACTCATCGGTAGTAGGCGGCGTCTCCCTGCGGCGGTGTCTCCTCTCGGCTCCTGGGCTGCGGGGCTCTCTCTCCTTTCACGGGAGCCCTAATGGGGGGAAAACACCGGTAGCTTCTTTGTGGTGGCGCGGGGCTCTCCTGCGACACCGGAGCCCCGCCTGCTCTCCCCACCGCCCTGCTCCTTTGCTCGTGCTGCGGGGGCGGGACTTCCGGGTCGCCCCTTCGGCTTCCGGGTCGTCGCAGGCAGCGCGGCGGCCCAGCGGGGAGGACAGCAGCTGGTGGCACGATCTGGGGCAAATGTCGGGTGGGCACCGGCTCCGTTTACATAAATATTAAATAGAGGTGGGTACTCGATCGGGGCCCCAAAAACGGCACCAGGTCCCTGGTGGGGTGGGCACCTGCCAGGGGTACGAAATCTGCAAAAACGGGTCTAATGGCACCGGCCAAAGTGATTAAAGCGCCCCCAGGCGCTCAGAAGGCAATTAAAGCGCTCCCAAGTGCTAGCAGCAAGGATAAAGCGCTCCCAAGCGCTAGGGTACAAATAAAGCGCTCACAGGCGCTTAGAGGCCCACAAGTCCAGCAAAGTTTTGGAGGCAGGCAGGAGGGCAAGGCTGGGCCCAGAGCCAGCTCACTGGGCCTCCAGGCAGGGAGGCAGTCCAAGTGGCGGTCCTCCTGGCGCCCAACAGCAACAGCCCCCCTCAGCAAAAGGATCCTGGAAGAGACCAAATTGTAAGGGGACACAGCCCCTTCTTATACTGTAAATTCCTTTGTCTGTGGGTAGGGTGGGGGAAGAACCAGTTGCAGCTGGTCTGGGAGCACCCTTGATGTGCTCAGCCCCTCACTCTATTCACTGGCAGGGTTAGGGTCATTGGACGCACCACAGGGGGCGGAGCGAGCATTGTGTGGGGAAAGCCCAGCCCTATTTAGGAGCCAGGTGCACTCCTCCCCAGCCATCAGCCACCTGTTCGTCTTACTAATTTTCCCTTTATTCTGACATTTTGGGGTGTCCCAGAGACGCTTGCTTATGTGTGTATTAACCTTAACAACGCTTGTCATTAAAATGGCCGCTGCTTAGCGGGGTTTTCTTCTGCGCATGCGTTGGTCACAATCACGTGACGTGACGTACTCGCAGTTCTGGTGGGAATCTTTTGCACTTGCGCACTAGCATTAAGATGGCCGCTTTGTGTACTCACATGCCGAAGCTTGCGCTGCTGCTTTTGCGCTACTATTTGTGTGCCCCTAACACTAATGCTATAGTTATTATAAAGTAAGGGGTATAGAGTAGCTATTCATGGTATAGAGTGTATTCATTTTTTTCTGTATTTCTAAATTGTTTTCGCTTACTTTTCATGTATCGTATGATTTGGGGCCCGAGGAACACTCAAGATTCCATATTGAACAGCCTTTCTGCGCATGACAGTGTTCTGCCGGTGACATTGAAAACTTGCCAACCCGAAGTCCCAGCCAAGATGTGCCTGGGAAGATGCACCTTCGCCTAGCAGAAGAGGCTGAATTGCTTTCAATGTATCATAATTCATAGATGTACTATTGTAATAAGAATGTTAGGTCATGGGAACCCCAAATTCAATAGGCGGTCCCAGATCATGTAAATGCAGGCTTGTAGAAATGAAATATGACTGGTGTGTTGACCTATCCTACTTGGGGACCAATCAAAACTGGGGATTCTTACACTTGCAACATTTGGAGGGTGGTACACTGACCTGAAAACAGTATAAGTAGCCTAGGTTAAGCTAGAGAAATTGTCCGACTTGTCCGAATAGCTGACCTGTCACTGACCCAACGCACTCAATAGGTGACTTGATACAGAGGGCTGCGGAGCACTCTGTCCGAAATTTCCATAGACTCAAGGGTTTTGTTGAAAAACCTTAAGTGCTGGCGGAGCACTTTGCTGGGGAATTCGATAACCCAATCGGGGTTCTGACTGATAGCTGCAGAGAGGGGGGAGCGCAGGCGTTGCTTCCAAACTGCGGGTGCTGGTCGTGCCTTGGTGGTCCTGTCCTGATCCTAATCTGGGTTTCCTGTCCTGTCCTGGGGTGTCCTTTCCATCCTTGCTGTCCTTCTGGCGACTGTCCTTCCTTGGGTTCCTTCCCGTCCTTAACTGACCCGTGGCCAGGGTTGGTCTTCACACTATACTAGGTAAATATTAGTGCTGAAAGTCTACTCTGCACCTTCTATATTTTCCTTCTTTTGCTTTAACCCCTTCCACGCTGATGACGAGCTGGGCTCGTCGTGAGGTAGCCTCCTGCTACGCTGATGACGAGCCCAGCTCGTCACGTAAAATGCGCTTTCGCAAAACTCCGCGTACGAGCGGAATTCCGACCGCACGCATGCGGTTAATAAAGACATACTCTTGCAAAATTGATTTCCATGTTTTTTGCATCTCTGAATGAACAAGTCATACATAAAATTGTCGTTATTCTAGCATGTTCCATTTTCTTACCCATCCTTTAAGTTCATTCCTTTTCAGTTCATGATACATAGATGTTCCTTGTCTTTACCCATTATTTAGCCAATTCAAGTAATTGCACCGGTTTATTAGTATGGTCTATTTGCATTTTACCTATAGTTCCTCTTTATGGGGAAATATTTCCCTGTGAAATTCTAGTATGCTCTTCATTCTTCCCCGTCCTTTAGTCTCTCCATATTAAGTCTAAATTCTGAAACTGCTGCCTAGCATGTTCCTTGTTCTTACCTTCCTTTAGACTCACAAATGGTTGGTTTCATTTATTTCCTTTATGGATATGTGCTCTTTATGATCTTGGTTATCGACTGTTTGTTCATTGTGAACCTTATGCTTTCTGAGATCGAAGAATTTTAGATAAAGGTTTTCAAAACTTCTTGAGTTCGTGGTTATTATAGTACAAATAGAATATATAAAGTATACGTATTTTGAGGTCTGCCTTTCTTTTACAGCTAGCTCCCTGATCCATTGTGATCTTAGGTACCCGTAACGGTGGAATGGTAAGTCGGGTACACTGGAAATAAAATAGGAAGAAACAAGGGTTACTGGTAGTAGAGTGTATGGTCGCCCGATTAATGAATATGGTGAATTGAAGTTTATGGGCCCGATACATATGTGGTAAAATTGTTGGTCGGTGACCTGCGCGCTCTATCAATAGAACACGGACGTGGGCCCGCAACTGCAGGGACACCCTCCTGTTCTACGCCAGGGTGAACCCATGGGATTCCTTCCAAAACCACTGTCTGGAACAACTGGGCTACCCCACTGGTACTCCCAAGCTGTCCGTGGCCAGGACCAGGCCCTGGGCCACCCAGGTGCCACTGGTCCTTGCCTATTCGCAGAGCGGGGGGTAGTAACCCCTGGCACATAGTAGCCATTCTCCACTCTTCCTGTCTGCAAGACAGGACTAGACTGCCACTGGTTCTCCAGCCTAGGGTCTACACCCTTAGGCGGACCAGGAGTCTCAGGGAAGGCTCTCCTCCCCCTACCTCTTCTTCTAGGGTTCCTCCACCTCCGACGAGGGGTACACCTAGAACGCCATTCCAACCCAGGGTTTAACCCCTCAGGTTACACCGGGGTCAGAGGTGGGCTCTCCCACCCTCTGCACCCCCTTCCAGAGTCCTGCTCCCTACCAACTGGGGCGGTACCTCTGGAAGAAGAACCGGTCAGGACACTGATTACAGTCGTCCTTACCTCCAGGTCAGGCGGATCCTGAACCTGGCCTTCCAACCTCTGGTCTAGAACTTTGGAGGAATAACTGCCTGGCACTCCAGGACTTCTGGGTATTCACACGCCATTTCCCTGAGGATGACACATGACCCATGTGTCGTGTGACTGTCTGTCTGGCGCAGATCTCCCGTCCCCTGTCCGCCTGACAGTGCGTGAAGATCCCCCAGAACAGAGGTGGCGCCACCCGGGTGTCCCCAAGAAGATCTAGCCCAACTGGCTAGTCCCTGGTCCACTGGTGCATCCACTGGGAAACTCATCCCCCAATCACTCCTCACTTCGGACTTCTGTGCCCTCCCAACTGGAGTGACACTGCCGCACACTGGAACCCCTGGAGCTCTAGTTACAGATGCTCCAGGTTCCCTAGACACTAGGAGATCCTCCTCAAGTGGACTAACAGGACAGCTTAGGTCCCCAACCTGGTGTTCCCTCATGAAACCACCCAGGTTCTGAGATAGGGCTTCAGGCATCTGGGGACTCTCAGCCACCCACTGACTCCTGCTCCACTGAGCCAGGTAGTAAGCCTCTCCACCCCTCTCACTATACTGGGCCCTAGCGGGCTACACTGAGCCTCTTCCACCACGCTGGGCTGGAAAATACCTGAACCACTACTTTTGGAATCACTCACTAATGACTCTAAAGAACCTCTTGCACTTTCCCAGCGGTCTGCTTCATCTGCAAGCTCACAGGCATCAGACAATCCACACCCCAACAGGTGTTGGTGCAACCCTGGTGAACAACAACTGAGCAGGTGCTCTTTGACAATCACATCAAACAGTTTGTCAAAATCAGAGTCAGTGTGAACCTGTACCCAATCAAACAGTGTCCCACAAAATTCATCCTCAAAATCTTCCCAAGACTGGTGAGACAGTTTCTTACTGTCCCTGAACTTCAACCTTAACTCCTCCTCTTGTGAAACAGGTACAATACTTTGGGAACTGGGAATGGGACTGCTCGCACTGGGCTCTATATAGCTGCCACCACTGGACTCAACCCGCCCTGGGGAGTCCAGAAAATTAAAACTGCGCGCAGGGGATAGTCTACCCTCCAGAGGTAAGTTCTCTCTGGTGAAGGCCCTCTCAGCCTCCTCTATCCTCTCCTGCGCTAAGACCCTCTGAGTCTCTAGCTGTTGCTTTCTAATGCCCAGCTGTGCCATAGCCTGGGCATGCTCTGACCTGAGCTTTTCTAAAGCCAGCTGGTGCTCCCTTTCTTTCCTCCTATCTTCCAACTCCTCTGGGGATAGGGAAAGGGATGAGGCACTGCCTCCTACACTGGACCCAGCAAGGGACTCCCTATCTATGGGGTCCTCACTATCTGCTGGTGTCCCTGCACTCTCGTTTTCTTCCTCCTCTTCAGACTCTTCAGGGCTTCCCTCAGACCCACCACCCTCATGGTGTGAGACCCGGGCCATCTCTTCACTGTGCTCACGCTCCCAGTCATCCTTCTGCCATTGGATTAGGTTACCCCTAAGTTGGGACTGGGTGTCTGACTCATTCACTGCAATGTCTCTCTCTTCGCAAAATTCTCTCAACTCATGCATCAACAGACCCCAGACATTAAAAGCAGACTCCATCTTGGCAGGATGCTCACAGACACGTGCAACACAGGGGACTTAACTGTCAGAGCTGAAGCAAGAGTACAACATTTACAAAAAAATTCAGTGAGCTCCCTATCCCAGAGAACTCACACTCACTTGTCCAGTGCCACACACCATTCATCCACACACAACACCCCCCTCGGACTAGTAAGGCAGTTTCTACCACCCCTGATTTCTCAACCTGACCACATGTGACACAGGTACCAGACTCTGGGCGCAGGGCGGGGGACAAATGTACTGGACACTATTACGCTGCTACCACTGGATCCCACCCTCTGGTGAATCCAGAAAATACAAACTTCACTTAGGGGATAGAAAACCACCCAGAGCTAGTGACACCTAACTCACAGTGCACAAGAAACACATTTCCCAAAAAAATGCATTAAGAACAAATTAGAAACAATAATCCCCAAAATGTGATTTATCTAAAATGCAGAGTTTTGTAGTGCGGCCAGTTGCCACTGAGGTACAACGCAAACACAAATCCTTATCCTTTCCGCTGCCGCCAATGTTAGAAATGGGATCCCTAGATGGCCAGGGCTTGCGCCAAAGTCAGTCAGAGAACACCACTTCCACATCAGGGCAAGGGAGTGATAAAGCGCGCAGGTCACCCGACTATAATTTTACCATATGCACATTGGGCCCATAAATTTTCAATACACCATATTTATTAATCGGGTAACCTTGCACTCTACTACCAGTAACCCTTGTTCCTTCCTATTTTATTTCCAGTAAAATCCCATACTTCTGGTTTCACTGTTCCTTGGAGCTCTTCAGGCAAGTCTTGCATTGTCAGTCTTTTAATTTCAGAGTCGGGTCTTGCTAACATTAATTTGTAAATTCCATCTTCGTCAGGGGTTTGAATTTCGACGCCATTTGGTGTGCAAAAGATAGTGCAATTCATTTTGCACAGCAAATCTCATCCCAAAAGGTTTACAGGACTGGAGTCACAGACCACAAATCTATGCATCTCTTTAAAATTACCAATTTAAATTTCCATGGGTTTTGTAACTGGGGTACTAATTAGCTGATTAGAAACGCTCACTACTTGGATCGCTTCTCCCGAGAGGGGTAGGTTAGGAACGTCCGCTGTTCTCACAGTAGAACGGGTAGCACCAGTGTCCAACAGGAAGGTGACGTCATTTCCTTCAACCTTTCCTTCAATGTATGGCCCTGACTGGTCCACCGGCAAGGAGGCGCCAAGCACGCACTCCTCGTCCTCCCCCCTCAGGCACCGTCAGTAGGTGTCATCACAGAGAAATTTGTAATTTAACAGAAATTGTGAAGTTGCCGCATTCTTATTTTCCCTTACTTCCCACACTTCGGTGTCTTCACCCTGCTGTGCTTTGCTCCTAAAATGATGTCTAGTGCACGAGGCAACTGATTTTGTTTTACCTGTTGCTGGGTCTTTCGTGGTTTCTCATTCTGCGTCTGTGGATTTAAATCAGTGATTTGGACATTACCATTCTGTACATGTGGACACTCGTCTCTCCAGTGCCCTATCTGTCCGCACCCGTGACAGGGGAACTTCTTTTTAGCCTCTTCTCTGCTCATTTTTACTCTGGGCTTTCCCCCAACCCCGGGGCCTTTGTTCTGATTACTGGTTAATTTACTTAGCTGTTGTTCCTGCTGTTCTGCCAATTTTACCTGTGCCTACATGACCTTTTCTTTCAATGCCTTTTGTTTGTCTGCCATCTCATCCTCACAATACTTGGCATACTTCAGGACCTCATCAATTGGTTTAGACTGCCAACAGATTTTATTGTGTTTGATCCATTGTGAAATCTCAGGCCTTAACCCTAGCACAAATCTATAGATGAAGTGGGTCATGTACTTCATTTCTATGTTATCCAGACCACTGTACGTTTTGAACACCTGTAACAGTCATTCATAATAGGAATGCACAGTTTCGTCTCTATTCTGGGTAGTTCTATCTATTCTGGTCCAATCAGTTTCCTTTGCAGGCACTTTTCCCTTCAGATGCAACATCACCTGGTTGTACTTTTTCATTACCTCGGGTGAAGGAGCCCCTGTGTTAGGGTCTCTCGGGAATTCTTCACTAGGCCAATCAATAGCAATTTTGCATTCTGTCCACAAATCTACGGGAACTACAATATCGAAGAAACCATCCAGACCTTTCCAAAGACATTTTTGTACCTTCACAAACCTTTCTACCTGTCTGTACCAATCTACAGGTTTTTCTCGTAATTTCGGGAAGTCATTGGTAAAGGACACAATATCCTGTCGGGACCATGGAACATGCACATACTTTCCACCTGGCACTTTTCGCATAGGATATCATTTTTCTGACTTGTCGGCTTCTTTTAAAACATACTCGGAAGCCATCAGTTTTGATCTAATCTCCTCCTTTTTCTTAGCCCACCTGGCTTTCCATTTTTCTAATTCTCCCCATTTTTGCAACAAGTTCAACAATTCTCTGATCTGTACCTTTTTCCCCGACACATTCATGTTTTCCAAATCATTGTCTGAAAACTCTGCTCTGTAGGGTTTTTGCAACACTTTAGATTTCCCAATATCTATTCCCATACTAGCCGCAGTGTCCATTAATTTCTCATGGAACACTCTGGTATTACGGGTGATACTCTTACAGAAAAAGAGCAATTCTTCCTCGGAATAAGTATTTAGTCTGTCTAACCCCACATTTCCAGCCATCAGTTCTTCCAATTCTATTCTCAATTTGTTAATATCTAATGGTTTTGTCGGAGGATTCTGTTTCTCTAATTCTCGACTCCATCTTTCAATTTCTTCAGGAGTCACTACTGTGGCACTTCTAGTACCAGAAGCTGACTCAATCTGCACCTCTCCTGAATTGAAAGGAGTGTTCTTCCTCGTGAACCCCTTTCTGGTTCCCTTATTGGTAAATCCATCAAAGAAACTACAGACTCGCATTCACTTGCCTGGTCATCTACAATTAGGGGTTCTTTTCTCGGCTGCACTACATCTGGGGTAATATTCGGAGTCTTTGGACACCCCTGTTGATCCCCGTACAAAGGAACAACTGGTCCAATAGTCACTGGGATTGTCAAGGCTTCAGGACTTGTATTAAGTTGGGAGATTTTCTGAATTAATTCTGTTTTCTGTTTAGCTATAGCCTCTCGCTCTCTCTCCTGGAGTACTCTTTCCAGGCTTGTTTCATGCACTATTCGCGGAGTTAGGGTTGGGGCATACGTCGGGGCAGTTGGATGCGTCATACTTCGTCCCGCACCATAATTAGGTTTCAGGAATGGATTCCCTGTGCTTAAAGATCTTGGCTCCTCCGAATAAGGAGGTATTAGACAGCCGTCTCTTGCACTTACTGATCTTGATCCCTCCTGGTAAGGGGGTCTTAGGCAAGCATCCCCTACACTTGAGGATCTGGGTCCTACATTATAAGGAGGCGGATTTTTCATTAACAATTCCTCCAAATAATCATCATCTGAATCCCCACCAGTCATCAGATGCTTTGTCTTTTCTGTCTTTTTCCCTCCCATGGGTTCTTCTAGTGCCATCATAGGATACAATCCTTCTGTTATCATGTTCTGTCTCCACTGCTTCATCTTTTTCTCTTTGGCTTCTCCATGCATTTTCGGGTACCAATCACTTATTCCTTTGTCAATTCTAGGTCTATCTCGTTCAAAAGCCTCTATCTCCCTTTCTTCTAAAGCCTCATATTGCGTTAGTCTGGGTCGGGGATGTAAATCATTCATTCGGGTTCTCAAATTAAACAGAATCCGGCTATTAAAAGTACCATCTAATGGAAATGCCAAAATTCCGTCAATTTTAGTATATTCCACCCAATTTTCCAACCATACACAGGTGTGATACTCTTTGTCAAATAACATGAATGATGCGGGAGTATTAGGAGGTGGAATAACTATTCCTTCTCTAGTTTTGATGGGCTTATCCTTCTTGAAACAATTTTTAACTTTGTCTACTAAAGTTATTTTTCTCTTGCTTCCGTACATATTATAAGGTCTGCCTTTTAGCATCTGTTCTTTAGCGAACCCTAAGTATTTCGGATCAGGTAAAAATTCTGGATACCACATATACTTTGCAACCCTAGATCGTGCGCGAATACGTTCTTCTGTTTACTATTTTTCTCCCAATGTTAACACGTCTTTCAATTTTTCACAAACCAATCAATTGCGCGATTTCAAAATAATTCAACCAATGGGTGCGCGGCGTTTCTCGTAAACGAGTTCTCACGCTCCTCTGCTCACCCCTCCCTTACAATTCCGCCTCAGCTACACGCCCGCTGTCTCAACCAATACCAGCGCCGCACTGAGTGATGTCAGCGCAGCTCCGCAACTGACTCCCTCCTTCACAAGGTAAGAAAAGGCTTTGATTTCTACCTTTTAAAGTGCAAGTGCTCTGTTTAATTCACAACGTAAACACATTTGCCACTGTACTCGAGTGTCTAGAAAGAAAAGATTTGTTTCACTGCAAGTAAACTTCTTCTATTTACTTTTCAAATATTACGAGTAGATCCCTTCTGCCTACCCTTCACACAAGCATTAGTGAACCTGCTACTCCTTCGACTCATCCACTTTGGGATATATACTAAGCCAAAAGTTTCACTAGTGAACTCCTTTGCTAGCAATCAAGCTTAGCGAACGTGCTACTCCTTCCGTGTGACCCTTACTAGGTTATATCACAATAGAAGTTTTGCCAGCGAACTGTTCGCTACCATTTATTCATACATTTATACAGAAAAACCCTAATTAGTGCTTCCAGTTCTGCCTAACCTGCACCAATTTTCCTCAAGCCACTGACCTCACTGCGTGATGGATTCTCCTCACCACCCGCTATTCTTTCCCCGGGGGTTCCAAACAAACATATAACAATCACTAAGGAGTGGATTAGTACATATATCAATATAGCAGCAAGAAAAACAGTTTAAAACATTTCATAATTTCTTAAAACGATAAAACATCAGTTGTAAATTCGATCGATCTTAAAAGTAAAATATTATTTTCACAATTAGCAGCAAATAACCTACCTACCTAACTAGTCCTACCTAACTTTAACTAGTCCCTAACCATACCTCTGCTACCAGAAAATTACTGATAGAGCGCGCAGGTCACCCGACTATAATTTTACCATATGCACATTGGGTCCATAAATTTTCAATACACCATATTTATTAATCGGGTAACCTTGCACTCTACTACCAGTAACCCTTGTCCCTTCCTATTTTATTTCCAGTGTACCCGACTTACCATTCCACTGTTACGGGTACCTAATGACCACGATGGATCAGGGAGCTAGCTGTAAAAGAAAGGCAGTCACCAAAATACTCTATTTACTCTATTTGCACTCGTATAATAACCACAAACTCAGAAAGTTTCAAAAAACCTTTATCTAAAATTCAGCAGTTTCATTTAGCATTAGATTTACAACCAATAAGCTGTCAATGACTAAGATTATAACGAGCACGTATCCATATAGAAAACTAAATTAGGCCAACCATTTAGAATTCTAACGGAAGGTAAAAACAGGGAACATGCTAGTAAGACTTCTCAAGAACTTAGACTAGACATGGAGTGACTAAGGGACAGGGGAAAAATAAGGAACATACTAAAACGTATACTATAGCAAAAGAGAGCAAAAATACGAGAATTTAGTTAGTCTATAAAGACTCAAAAAGCAACATGTGACTGTAGGGAGGGTAAAAATGGAACACGCTAATATTTCAGAGCAGATTACTTAATTTTGCTAAAGGAGGGTAAAGAAAAAGGAATATCTATATATCATTAACTGTAGGAATGTACTTAAAGGAATAGGAAAAAATAGGAACAGGCTAGTATAACAACTATAATGTATGACCTTTTCATTTGTCGGTGCAAAGAAAGCATGGAAAATCAATATGCAAGAGTACATTTTTATTAAAGCAAAGAAAAGAATGAAGGATGCAGAATAGATTCACAGCACTATATTTACCTAGAACGGTGTGAAGACCAACCCTGGCCACGGGTCAGTTAAGGACAGGAGAAACCCCAAGGAAGGACAATCGCCAGTAGGCCAGCAGGTGCAGAATGGACGCCCCAGGACAGGACAGGAAAACCAGATTAGGATAGCAACGCCTGCGCTACACCCTCTCTGCAGCTATCAGTCAGAACCCCGATTGGGTTATCGAATTCTCCAGCAAAGTGCTCCGCCAGCACTTAAGGTTTTAAAACCCCCGCTTGGGTCTGTGGAAATTACGGACAGAGTGCTCCGCAGCTCTCTGTATCAGTCACCTATTGAGTGCGTTGGGTCAGTGACAGGTCAGCTATTCGGACAAGTCAGACAAATTCTCTAGCTAAACCTAGGCTAGTTATACTGTTTTCGGGTCAGTGTAACACCCCCCCAATGTTGCAAGTGTAAGAATCCCCAATTTCGATTGGTCCTCAAGTAGGACAGGTCAACACACCAACCAGAATTCATTTTCACAAGTCCTAGTTTACATCTTTTGGGACCGCCTATTGACTTTGGGGTTCCCATGACTTGGGTCTCAATATTACAATAGCGCATCTATGAATTATGATACATTTAGTACATGTCAGCTTCTTCTGCTAGGCGAAGGTGCATCTTCCCAGGCACATCTTGGCTGGGACCTCGGGTTGGCAAGTGTTCAATGCCATAGAGTTCATCCACTGGCAGAAGACTGTCACGCGCAGAAAGGCTGTTAAATATGGAGTATTCCCATCCCTCATGCCCACGGATTTCGATACATGAAAAGTAAGCGAAAACAAATTACAACACAGAAAATAAATGAATACACTTTATACCAGGAATCCCTATAGGACTCCCCTTACTTTATACTAATTTATAGCATTAATATTAGTGCAAACGAACAAGATTGCAGAAAGAGATGGTGCAAGCTTCGGCATGTGAGAACACATAGCGGCCATCTTAAGTCAAATGCGCAAGCGCAAAGATTCCCACCAGAACTGCGAGAACGTCACGTCACGTGATTGTGACCAAAGCATGCGCAGAAGAAAACCCCGCCAAGCAGCGGCCATTTTAGTGGCAAGCGTATTACGGTTAATAAACACATAGGCAAGCATCACTAGGATACCCAAAATGTCAGAATAAAAGGGGAAATTAGTAAGACAAACATGTTCGTTAAATTCTATTAGGGTTATGCGAGGTTCTTGAATACAAGCAAGACGCTTTATGTGCGAACTCTTGCTCCATCAATGTTGTACGCCAAGATAAACCCTGCTCACCCCCTTGGTAATGTAGCACGAGCAGTAAGGCTAAACTTGGAGGCAATGTGAGTTAAGTGTTTGCGCACGCACCCCAGCAACAACACCCAAGGCCCACCACAAAGGAAACTCCACACAAGGTTATATGTAAAAATAGCCTTTGTATTACACCAAAACACATTAGATAAAAACACACGCTTTACAGTGTTCCAACAGGCACGGGCAGAATTTACAGGGATATGTACAAGACAGGGCCACCTGGGCCACTGTCAGGAATCAGCACTTTTAGAACTAGCACTTAGAATATCACTTAGAACATAGCACATAGAATGTAAAATCACTGTAGCACAAATTAGAAAATGTAGCACACAACCAGTAACTACTGGTAACACGTAAGTACCACGTACGCAACCCTAACCACCTTAGGAGAATATTGCGCAGGGAACCAGGACCTCACTAGCAACACCTGCACTAGGAGAAAATCAACCACCTAAGTATCACAATACCTGTAGGGGCATAGGCACATTACGCATGATGCATCACAACACATTCAGAGGTGTAGGGAAGGAAAACACATGATACATAACATACATTCAGCGGTGTAAGAACATGGCACATGACGCATTAAAACACATTCAGAGGTGTAGGGAAAGAACAATTGCGCCAACCTCACATAAGTCACCACCTGTGACTGTCCATAGGCCAACTGCCCTTGTGGGGGCTAGGACACCTTGTGTCCCAAAGTCAGGGGGAGTCTAAACGTAGCAGCTGCCCACGAAGTGCTGGGCATCTGTGGAAACACTGGGGCCAACGCTGGAGCCTTGTGGCCCTAAACAAATACAATGCCCCCTGAGCCTCTCAGGCTCTGAAGAACGAAATGCCCCCACGAGCCTCTCTGGGCTTGCAACTTAAGGAATGCCTGGAGCCTCTCTCGGCTCCAAGTAAAGAAATGCCGCCAAGAGCCTTTCAGGCTCGAACACAAACTGCGGCCGTTGTTGGAGTCTTGCTGGGCTCAAAAACAAGCAATGCCCCCGAGCCTCTCTGGGCTCTGAATACAACTGCTGCCTGTTTGGCTGGAGTCCCCCTCCTGGGGACTCAAAAACGACAATGGCCCCCGGAGCCCTCGTGGGCTTCTGAACAAATGCCCCCAGAGCCCTTCAAGATCTAACTAAACAAATGGGCCGTCGTTGGCAACAGAAATGCCGCATCGAGCCTCGCAGGCTCGTAAATACAAATTTGGCGCCGTGAGCCTCTCGTGGCTCTCAGCACCAATGCGCCGTCGTTGGAGTCCCCCTCCTGGGGACTCTGACAAGGGCTCTGTATACCATAAGGCCCAAGAGCCTTTCACGGGGCTGAGGAGGGACCCGCGGGGACGCCCGCACTCATCGGTAGTAGGCGGCGTCTCCCTGCGGCGGTGTCTCCTCTCGGCTCCTGGGCTGCGGGGCTCTCTCTCCTTTCACGGGAGCCCTAATGGGGGGAAAACACCGGTAGCTTCTTTGTGGTGGCGCGGGGCTCTCCTGCGACACCGGAGCCCCGCCTGCTCTCCCCACCGCCCTGCTCCTTTGCTCGTGCTGCGGGGGCGGGACTTCCGGGTCGCCCCATCGGCTTCCGGGTCGTCGCAGGCAGCGCGGCGGCCCAGCGGGGAGGACAGCAGCTGGTGGCACGATCTGGGGCAAATGTCGGGTGGGCACCGGCTCCGTTTACATAAATATTAAATAGAGGTGGGTACTCGATCGGGGCCCCAAAAACGGCACCAGGTCCCTGGTGGGGTGGGCACCTGCCAGGGGTACGAAATCTGCAAAAACGGGTCTAATGGCACCGGCCAAAGTGATTAAAGCGCCCCCAGGCGCTCAGAAGGCAATTAAAGCGCTCCCAAGTGCTAGCAGCAAGGATAAAGCGCTCCCAAGCGCTAGGGTACAAATAAAGCGCTCACAGGCGCTTAGAGGCCCACAAGTCCAGCAAAGTTTTGGAGGCAGGCAGGAGGGCAAGGCTGGGCCCAGAGCCAGCTCACTGGGCCTCCAGGCAGGGAGGCAGTCCAAGTGGCGGTCCTCCTGGCGCCCAACAGCAACAGCCCCCCTCAGCAAAAGGATCCTGGAAGAGACCAAATTGTAAGGGGACACAGCCCCTTCTTATACTGTAAATTCCTTTGTCTGTGGGTAGGGTGGGGGAAGAACCAGTTGCAGCTGGTCTGGGAGCACCCTTGATGTGCTCAGCCCCTCACTCTATTCACTGGCAGGGTTAGGGTCATTAGACGCACCACAGGGGGCGGAGCGAGCATTGTGTGGGGAAAGCCCAGCCCTATTTAGGAGCCAGGTGCACTCCTCCCCAGCCATCAGCATGCTAATCTCCACACTCACCACCGGGCAGACCCATCCAGACTCCTGGAGCCAGGCTCACCAGCCAGCCCCAGCCAATCACACGCCAGCACCTTTACAGCACACGCACAGCCATGTCTAGAAGTGGTACTTCCACACTAGACACATACACGCCGCATTCATCATTTCGCAGCATTCAATCACACAAGTCCGCACATACCAGACTCGAGCCTGTACACCCCATGCATCAGGAACTACCAGGGACACAGACATTCCCCATGCATTCCTATGGGAGGGCAGGCCAACCTTACTCCACGCACTCAGGGTGCGCACGCACCTTCCACTGGAACACAGTGAAAGTGCGCAGAACCCAAAAATCACCATCACCAGGTCACCATTAAAAGCAAAAAGTTTAGGGGTGAACCTGCCAGAAGGGCCAAGTCCAACAATATATATATATATTTTTGGGAAGTTTTATATAGCGCAAACTAGACCCGAAGGTATCAGAGCACTTTACCTGAGCACTAGTTAGGTTACAGAAGGACACATACATTTTTGTTAGGCACGGGGAGATTAAGCGATTTGCCCAGAATCACAGAATGTTGAGCGTCCCTGCTGAGACTCGAACCCGGGTCCCCAGCTCCGAGGTCGATCGCCCTAGCCGTTAGGCCACATTCTCTCCCCCTTCATGCTTTCTGCTGTGAAGGAAAGAGTTAGGGGTACCAGTGGCCAGACTTGTTTTCACTGCTTCTGAAGCGACAATGTAGACCAGCATCTGTACCCCTTGCCCTGCATAGGGGTAGTGCACTGCAGGGGCTGCTACTGGAGGGAAGATTGATCTGAGGCTGTAGGGATTAGCGTGAGACAGGGGAGATGGTTATGGAGGAGCCGCAGTGGTTAATTTGTAAAAAAAAATACGTGCAGGGGCTTTCGTCAGGAGGCAGCCTGCACCAACCCATTTCTTCTGTAACACTGCCTGAAACAGAGCCAACTACTAACTAGGCAGTGGGGAAAGGGTGTGACTGCGGACCTCGGAGCGGGGGAACCAGGTTCGGGTTTCGACATCAGCTCAACATCCTGTGATTCAGGGCAAATCACGTAATCTTCCTGTGCCTACCAAAAATCAGTGTGTCCTTTACTGGCGCTCATGAAACTACCGAGCCGGTGTTGATGATTACATTTCAGTGCTGAGGACCAGAAACCACTGGCTCAAATTAAGCACTGAGGAGCTGGTGTTTTTTTTGGAGAGAGTGAACTGAGGCTGTGAGTTGGTGTGGGAGGAGTGAGTGTTGGTAGGAAGCTTTTTGGGATGGCCACCCATAGGCAATGGCTGCAGCAAACAGCACATTAAGTGGATTGCCGGAAAGGGTGGGTAGGTGTGTTTGCTGGACTTCATAAATGCAGATGGGGAAGAAAAAACATAAAGAAGCTCAGACTTCATCACAATTTGTGCAGCAACCATTTTAATGTGGGACAAGACCTTATCGGAAAGCTCTATTCACCAATACTTGTTGGTGACCACTCAGCCCTCCACAGGGCTTGGTCGCTCCACACTCTGCTGCCGCTCCTGCCTGCCTGCCGCCTCCTGACCTCGCTCTCCGCTGCTCCTTCCCACCGACCCCACTGATCGCCGCTGGATTTCCCGCCGCTGCCTCCCTGCGGCCCGCCCCTCCGTGATCACATTGGCCGCCCCGCTCCCGCCACCCAGCTGCTCCTCCCTCCCGGCTCCTTACTTAATGGGACTGAAGGGGACCCCAGAGTGTGACCACTCAGCCCTCCACAGGGCTTGGTCGCTCCACACTCTGCTGCCGCTCCTGCCTGCCTGCCGCCTCCTGACCTCGCTCTCCGCTGCTCCTTCCCGCCGACCCCGCTGATCACCGCTGGATTTCCCGCCGCTGCCTCCCTGCGGCCCGCCCCCCTGTGATCCCATTGGCCGCCCCGCTCCCGCCACCCAGCTGCTCCTCCCTCCCAGCTCCTTACTTATGACGCCCCCTGAGCGACCGCGCAGCGGACGCGCGCAGCGGGAGCACCGACGGAGCGACGAAGGTGCTCCAAAGGTAAGCCCGTCTCCGCCCGTCCGCGCCTGGACCGCGCCCAGTGCCAGGACCCCTGGCCCCCGACGACGTCAGCCCACACGACAGACCTACGACGCCGCAACTCTCAACGCACTCAATGCCGGCCGGAACCACGCCTGCTGCCGAGCCACCCCGAAACGCACCCACGGACCCTTCACCTGCCTCACCTGCAAGTTCACCTGCCTCCGAACCTGCCCCGCACCCGCCAAGCCAAGCACCAGCAGCAACCACCTCAAGTGCATCCTGATCAACACCCGCTCCGTCCACAGACACGCCGTGGAACTCTGGAACCTCCTCGACGCTACATCACCGGACGTCGCCTTCCTCACGGAAACCTGGATGAACGCCTCCTCTGCACCCGACATCGCCATCGCCATCCCGGACGGGTACAAGATCTACAAGATCATCAGGAGGGACCGCGTCAACCAGACCGGAGGAGGCATCGCCATCGTCCACAGAAACACCATCCGCATCACGACCGACTGCAACGACACCTTCGCCGCAGCCGAACATGTCCACTTCCAGATTCACACCGACCCAAAGACGACCCTCAGAGGCACCCTCGTCTACAGACCCCCGGGACCACACACACAATTCAGCGAAGACATCACGGACTTCATCAGCCCACACGCCCTCCCCTCCGCTGACTACATCCTCCTCGGAGACCTCAACTTTCACCTGGAGAACAACAAGGACCGCAACACCGCCGCCCTGCTGGACAACCTCGCCAACCTCGGACTCAAGCAACTGGTCAACACCCCCACCCACTACGCCGGCCACACGCTTGATCCCGTCTTCTCATCCAGCAAGCACATCACCTTCAGCCACTCCACCGGACTCCACTGGACCGACCACAGCTGCGTCCACTTCAGCTTCAAAAGAACCACGACCCAACACCACCTGCTTCAGATTCCCCACAGAAGCTGGAGTAAGATCACCTGCGAGCAGCTCACCACCTCTCTCAGCCAGAACCCACCCGCCAGCACAACGGACCCCAACGAAGCAGCCCGGGACTTCACACAGTGGCTGACCGCCTGCGCTGACGACCTCGCACCACTGAAGAACCCTCCCAGCAGACCCAGAAGCAAGAAGGCATCCTGGTTCACCGACGAACTCAAGGACTCCAAGAAGACCTGCCACACCCTCGAGAAAGCCTGGCTCCTCGACCGGACCACCGACAACATGACCGCCCTCAAACACGCCACCCGCAAGCACCACCAGCTTATCCGCACCACCAAGAAGAAATCCCTGAAGGAACGACTGGACAACAACACCCACGACAGCAAGGAACTCTTCAGCATCGTCAAGGAGTTCTCCAACCCCAGCACCGGCAACAACGACATCACTCCGTCACAAGACCTCTGCGACTCTCTCGCCTCGTTCTTCCACCGCAAGATCGCCGACATCCACAACAGCTTCGGCGCACCATCCACGCACCCAACCACAGAACCAACGCACCCCAGCGCCACCTTCCGCACCTGGACCACGGTGACCACCGAAGACACAGCCCGCATGATGAACACCATCCACTCCGGATCACCGACCGACCCCTGCCCACACCACGTCTTCAACAAGGCCGACTCCACCATCGCACCCCATCTCCGGAACATCATCAACACCTCCTTCAACACCGCCACCTTCCCGGAGAGCTGGAAGCACGCCGAGCTCAGGGCCCTCCTGAAGAAACCAACAGCGGACCCCACCGACCTCAAAAACTTCCGCCCCATCTCGCTCCTCCCTTTTCCTGCTAAAGTCATCGAGAAGATGGTCAACAGACAGCTGGCCGCCTTCCTCGAGACGAACGGATCCCGCGACCCCTCGCAGTCCGGCTTCAGAGCCAACCACAGCACCGAGACCGCCCTCATCGCAGCCACCGACGACATCCGGACCCTGCTCGACAAGGGGGAAACAGTGGCCCTCATCCTCCTGGACCTCTCCGCTGCTTTCGACACTGTCTGCCACCGCACCCTAGTCCAGCGCCTCAGCAATATCGGTATCCAAGAGAAGGCACTGGAGTGGATCATCTCGTTCCTCGCCGGAAGAACACAAAGAGTCCGCCTCTCCCCGTTTCGCTCCGAGGCCACCGAAGTCATCTGCGGCGTTCCACAAGGATCTTCACTCAGCCCCACCCTGTTCAACATCTACATGAGACCTCTTGCAGCCATCGCACGCCAGCACAACCTCAACATCATCTCCTACGCCGACGACACCCAGCTGATCCTCTCCCTCACCAGAGACCCCGACACCGCCAAAACCTGCCTACACGAAGGGATGAAAGACGTCCCCGAGTGGATGAAGGACAGCCGCCTCAAACTGAACTCGGACAAGACGGAACTCCTCATCCTGGGATCCTCACCCTCCGCCTGGGACGACTCCTGGTGGCCCCCAGCCCTGGGCACCGCACCCAAGCCAACCGACCACGCACGCAACCTGGGCTTCATCCTGGACGCCTCCCTCTCGATGACCAGACAAGTCAACGCCGTCTCCTCATCGTGCTTCAACACCCTACGTATGCTTCGCAAGATCTTCCGCTGGATCCCGACCGAGACCAGGAAGACAGTCACCCAGGCACTCGTCACCAGCCGACTGGACTACGGAAACGCCCTCTACGCCGGAACCACAGCCAAGCTACAGAAAAGACTCCAGCGCATCCACAACGCCTCCGCCCGACTCATCCTGGATGTCCCCCGACGCAGCCACATCTCCAGCCACCTGAGGAACCTGCACTGGCTCCCCGTTGACAAGAGGATCACGTTCCGGCTCCTCACCCACGCACACAAGTCTCTCCACGACCTGGGCCCCAAGTACCTCAATGACCGCATGACCTTCTACATGCCCACCCGCCAGCTACGGTCCACCAGCCTCGCCCTCGCAGCCGTACCACGCATCTGAAGAGCCACCGCCGGAGGAAGATCCTTCTCTTACCTGGCTGCCAAGACATGGAATTCCCTCCCCATCCACCTTCAGCTGACCCAGGACCATCTCGCCTTCAGGAGACAGCTCAAGACCTGGCTGTTCGAGCAGTAGCATACCCCTTCCCCAAGCGCCTTGAGACCCTCCCGGGTGAGTAGTGCGCTATACAAATGGTATGATTGATTGATTGAATACTTCTACCAGTCATACTGCTAACGGCTCACAGAGCAATACTGTTAGCCAGTACTATCACACCATGATTTGTGGTGTTCCTCTTGCACTCTACCATGTTATTACATTTTTATGGAGCAGTCATGTTAGGTAAGGTAATAACCCTAAGGAGCAATAGGAGTGTAGAAAAAACTCTGCAGCTAATTCACAAAGGTAAACCTAGTCCTGGAGTCTAAGTTTAGACTTGAGGTCTAAAGGCCCAATTCTCAAGGGTACATTTAGACCTGAAGTGTAAGGGCCCAATTCTCAAAGGTAAATTCATTCCTGAAGTGTAAGGGCCAAATTCACAAAGGTAGACTTATACTTGAGGTCTAACTTTACCTTTGTGAACTTGGCCCTTAGACTTCAGGTCTAAACTTGGACTTCAGGTCTAACTTTACCTTTGTGAACTGGGACTTTAAACTTCAGGACTAAACTTAGACTTAAGGTCTAACTTTCCCTTGTGAACTCAACCCTTAGACTTCAGGTCTAAACTTAGACTTCAGGTCTAAACTTAGACTTCAGGTCTAACTTTACCTTTGTGAACTGGACACTTAGACTTCAGGTCTAAACTTAGACTTCAGGTCTAAAGTTAGAATTTAGGTCTAACTTTACCTTTGTGATCTTGGCCCTAAGACTTCAGGTCTAAACTTAGACTCCAGATCTAACTTTACCTTTGTGAACTCAGCCCTTAGACTTCAGGTCTAAACTTAGACTTCAGGTCTAACTTTACCTTTGTGAACTCAGCCCTTAGACTTCAGGTCTAAACTTAGACTTCAGGTCTAACCTTACCTTTGTGAACTCAGCCCTTAGACTTCAGGTCTAAACTTATACTTCAGGTCTAACTTTACCTTTGTGATCTTGGCCCTAAGACTTCAGGTCTAAACTTAGACTTCAGGTCTAACTTTACCTTTGTGAACTCAGCCCTTAGACTTCAGGTCTAACTTTACCTTTGTGAACTCAGCCCTTAGACTTCAGGTCTAAACTTAGACTTCAGGTCTAACTTTACCTTTGTGAAATCGGTCTTAGACTTCAGGTCTAAACTTAGACGTCAGGTCTAACTTTACCTTTGTGAACTCAGCCCTTAGACTTCAGGTCTAACTTTACCTTTGTGAACTGGGCCCTTAGACTTCAGGGCTAAACTTAGACTTCAGGTCTAACTTTACCTTTGTAAATTGGGCTTTTAGACTTCAGGTCTAAACTTAGACTTCTTTACCATTGTGAATTGGGGCCTCTTTCTCTGCAGCAGCATATAATACTTGCCCAATCACGTGCTTTACTCAAGGTAACCAACATGGGTTGAGCCAACACCTTCTCTTAGTTGTGCCCTTCCTAGGTCCTTTTCTGTTGATCACACAAGTACTGGCGGCAGCTGCACTATCAAGTCAAATCTAAAAAAGTAAGTCTCTGAAGTACTGAAATACACCCATGAAGGTGCTGAAAAACAATCTAAAGCACTATTCAAGTGCATTAACTCTTCGACAATTAAGCATGGAGTTATATCATGTGGCGGGGAGTACTGGTGAACATCAGTAAAGTATTTCAAATAACAGTATTAGTTTAATTTAAAATCCCCCTGTTCTCACTCCTTTGATTTAAGTCTTTAGTGCCAAGAAATTTGCACCATTTCCTTCTGCATCCATTGTGCCCTTGACTACTATTGGCAATGTAGTATTGAGTGAATCGTAGTGACTATATAGAGTTAGGAGTCACACAGTGCATAGTTGGCCAGTTTGAGTACATACTCTTTCTATTAGAGGACATGTGTCAGACCCTTTCAGGGGGTGTGGTGTAAGCATGGGCTACTTAGACCTCACTTTTAGGGCTGGAGTTGTTTGACTCTGATGTCCAGAAAGCCATCCTATTAAGGCTGTAAAAACTGGGTCAAATACATTCTCTGCCGCACTTCAGTGGTATCCTTGGGAAACAGTCACAGGCTTCTCAGGGAGGTAGTGTGGGGTGTACAAACTCAGAATTTAACCACCCAGCAGAACAATTTGTTTTCCCAGTACAGGGCTTAAATTGGATACATTGAGAACTAAGCATGGGCGTAAAATCCGCTCCGATCGCGGATTTTTCGGATTTTCGGCAAATTCGCAATCCGCGAACTCTCGCGAATTTGTCGAAAATCCGTGAATCCGCTCGCGGCGGATTTTTTGCTTGGTTGCGGCGCGCGGCGTGGTGCACGGCGTTCACTTTCCGTCATTAAGCGTTTGCCGAGTTGTTTTTCTCGATCATATTTTGCGAGTGCCGCGCCATTTTGGATCTTGCTGCGTGATCCCGCGGGCGTTTGGCGCCCGCGAATACGTAATCGCGGCTTGCCACCTTGCACAGCACACCTCGCGAGAGTTCGCAATTGCGAACACGTAGTTGCGGCGGAAAGGAACAATCTCGCACTCGCGAAATAGAGATTTTGCAATTCTGCACAAGAAAATCACCAGCAAACAGGATAAACCTTCAGAAAATTATGATTTTTATCAGAATCACTCCTCAGGTTGACATTTGCATGGCCTTTTTTTTTGCAAGGAGTCCATTTTTGGGGGGGGGAGGAAGGAAGTGCCCCACAGTCTCCAACTTCCTGTTCCTGTCCAGCAGGCTCCTCCCAGTGCTTTGTCCATCTCCTGGTCACTTTCATTTGGATCTGGAGCTGGAAGGATTACTTTTTGTGGGTGCTGCTGGATATTTGGATTTGAGGCCTTTTTGACTGTCTTTGGATCACTTTTGGATTAGAAATCAACTTTCACAAGTAAGTTTGTTTGGGGCATTACAGTTGCTGCAACTACAATTTTGGAACTTTTTCAGAACATTAAATAAATTATATTGTGGGTAGCCACAGTATCCAGTAGGACCAGGGTTGGTTATGGGTGCATGATACAACAGTTTTGTTGAATTTAAACACCATTGAGGCCATGGATGGGCTGGGATTGTGCTGATTTTTGTCGTTGTTTTGGGCCTGCTGGTGGGGCCCTTTGCCCAGGGGTGGTGAGTGTTGCATGGGCCTAGTCTTTCTGTGGGGTGTCTTCTTGAATTTAAACATCATTGAGGCCATGGATAGGCTGGGATTGTGCTTATTTTATTGTTTTTTGTCGTTTTTATGGGGCTGCTGGTGTGGCCTTTTGCCCAGGGGTGGTGGTGCATGGACTGAGTGTGCCTGTGGTGTGGTCTCACTCTCTTTAATGTAAACATCATGGATGGCATTGGATTGTGGTGATTTCTGGCTGGTTTTCTGTTTTTTGGGGGTGTACTGTTGATGTGGACTGGCCATGTGAGTGGTGGTGGTGGCCATCTTGAGTGCTGGCTGGTACAGGCAACATGTGCTTGGGGTGTAAGGGGCCATTTTGAAGAGAGGCAGTGTCTGAGGCCTGCACTTATTTTGCCTACTTTTCATCCATTATGCCCAGGGGTAGTGAGTGTTGCATGGGCCTAGTGTTTCTGAGGGGTGTCTTCTTGAATTTAAACACCATTGAGGCCATGGATGGGCTGGGATTGTGCTGATTTTATTGTTTTTTGTCGTTTTTTTGGGGCTGCTGGTGGGGCCCTTTGCCTAGGGGTGGTGAGTGTTGCATGGGCCTAGTCTTTCTGTGGGGTGTCCTCTTGAATTTAAACACCATTGAGGCCATGGATGGGCTGGGATTGTGCTGTTTTTTGTTGTTTTTGTCGTTTTTTTGGGGCTGCTGGTGTGGCCTTTTGCCCAGGGGTAGTGGTGCATGGACTGAGTGTGCCTGTAGTGTGGTCTCACTCTCTTTAATGTAAACATCCTGGATGGCATTGGATTGTGGTGATTTTTGGCTGTTTTTCTGTTTTTTTGGGGTGTACTGTTGATGTGGACTGGCTTGGGGTGTAAGGGGCCATTTTGAAGAGAGGCAATGTCTGAGGCCTGCACTTATTTTGCCTACTTTTCATCCATTATGCCCAGGGGTAGTGAGTGTTGCATGGGCCTAGTCTTTCTGTGGGGTGTCTTCTTGAATTTAAACACCATTGAGGCCATGGATGGGCTGGGATTGTGCTGTTTTTTGTGTTTTTTGTCGTTTTTTTGGGGCTGCTGGTGTGGCCTTTTGCCCAGGGGTAGTGGTGCATGGACTGAGTGTGCCTGTAGTGTGGTCTCACTCTCTTTAATGTAAACATCCTGGATGGCATTGGATTGTGGTGATTTTTGGCTGTTTTTCTGTTTTTTTGGGGTGTACTGTTGATGTGGACTGGCTTGGGGTGTAAGGGGCCATTTTGAAGAGAGGCAGTGTCTGAGGCCTGCACTTATTTTGCCTACTTTTCATCCATTATGCCCAGGGGTAGTGAGTGTTGCATGGGCCTAGTCTTTCTGTGGGGTGTCTTCTTGAATTTAAACACCATTGAGGCCATGGATGGGCTGGGATTGTGCTGTTTTTTGTCGTTTTTTTGGGGCTGCTGGTGTGGCCTTTTGCCCAGGGGTAGTGGTGCATGGACTGAGTGTGCCTGTAGTGTGGTCTCACTCTCTTTAATGTAAACATCCTGGATGGCATTGGATTGTGGTGATTTTTGGCTGTTTTTCAGTTTTTTTGGGGTGTACTGTTGATGTGGACTGGCTTGGGGTGTAAGGGGCCATTTTGAAGAGAGGCAGTGTCTGAGGCCTGCACTTATTTTGCCTACTTTTCATCCATTATGCCCAGGGGTAGTGAGTGTTGCATGGGCCTAGTCTTTCTGTGGGGTGTCTTCTTGAATTTAAACACCATTGAGGCCATGGATGGGCTGGGATTGTGCTGTTTTTTGTGTTTTTTGTCGTTTTTTTGGGGCTGCTGGTGTGGCCTTTTGCCCAGGGGTAGTGGTGCATGGACTGAGTGTGCCTGTAGTGTGGTCTCACTCTCTTTAATGTAAACATCCTGGATGGCATTGGATTGTGGTGATTTTTGGCTGTTTTTCTGTTTTTTTTGGGGTGTACTGTTGATATGGACTGGCTTGGGGTGTAAGGGGCCATTTTGAAGAGAGGCAGTGTCTGAGGCCTGCACTTATTTTGCCTGCTTTTCATCCATTATGCCCAGGGGTAGTGAGTGTTGCATGGGCCTAGTCTTTCTGTGGTGTGTCTTCTTGAATTTAAACACCATTGAGGCCATGGATGGGCTGGGATTGTGCTGTTTTTTGTGTTTTTTGACGTTTTTTTGGGGCTGCTGGTGTGGCCTTTTGCCAAGGGGTAGTGGTGCATGGACTGAGTGTGCCTGTAGTGTGGTCTCACTCTCTTTAATGTAAACATCCTGGATGGCATTGGTTTGTGGTTATTTTTGGCTGTTTTTCTGTTTTTTTGGGGTGTACTGTTGATGTGGACTGGCCATGTGGGTGGTGGTGGTGGCCATCTTGAGTGCTGGCTGGTACAGGCAACATGTGCTTGGGGTGCAAGGGGCCATTTTGAAGAGAGGCAGTGTCTGAGGCCTGCACTTATTTTGCCTACCTTTCCTCCATTATGCCCAGGGGTAGTGAGTGTTGCATGGGCCTAGTGTTTTTGAGGGGTGTCTTCTTGAATTTCAACACCATTGAGGCCATGGATGGGCTGGGATTGTGCTGATTTTATTGTTTTTTGTCGTTTTTTTGGGGCTGCTGGTGGGGCCCTTTGCCCAGGGGTGGTGAGTGTTGCATGGGCCTAGTCTTTCTGTGGGGTGTCCTCTTGAATTTAAACACCATTGAGGCCATGGATGGGCTGGGATTGTGCTGTTTTTTGTTGTTTTTGTCGTTTTTTTGGGGCTGCTGGTGTGGCCTTTTGCCCAGGGGTAGTGGTGCATGGACTGAGTGTGCCTGTAGTGTGGTCTCACTCTCTTTAATGTAAACATCCTGGATGGCATTGGATTGTGGTGATTTTTGGCTGTTTTTCTGTTTTTTTGGGGTGTACTGTTGATGTGGACTGGCTTGGGGTGTAAGGGGCCATTTTGAAGAGAGGCAGTGTCTGAGGCCTGCACTTATTTTGCCTACTTTTCATCCATTATGCCCAGGGGTAGTGAGTGTTGCATACTTGCATGGCCCTAGTCTTTCTGTGGGGTGTCTTCAATGTAAACATCATGGATGGCATGGGATTGTGCTGATTTTTCTGTGTTTTGTCGATTTTTTGGGGTGTATAACTGAACTGATGTTCCTCTGTCTTCCATTGCTTTTAGGTGCACAAGACTCAAGAGAACCACCAGTGCCAGGAAGAAGTCCTGCAGCGGTGTGTGTGTGCAGCATAACGTCACGCGACGTCACGTCTGGACACAGACAACTCTGCAACTCGTGCAACTGCTGCCTGCTGTTCTGACCTGCTCTGAAGAAGATGGCCCCAAAAAAAGTTACCCGTAGCTCCTCTAGCAAGAAAGGTGCCAGTAAGGAGCAGAAGAAGCAAGTTACCAAGGAGACTGGTGTGCCGCCCGCCCCTTTTTTTGGGAGTAAAAAAAAAAGTATGCCTGCAGCAGCAGCGGGATCTGCTGGGGACCAAGCTGGCAGCAGCACCCCCGCTCCATTGGGCTCAGTGCCACCACCACCACCACGCCAACTTAAGTCCAAGCCCTTGAGTGCTGCAGAGGCAGCCAGTATAGTTGTTCAATCACCATCGACCAGTGATGTTGGCTCATCGCAAGAAAGCAGCAGCAATGTCCCTCAATCAACACAGGTTGTTGTAGCTCATCTGACGAGTGTTGAACAACCACAGCCGCAACAACAATCACATGTGCAAGTACAAGCCCAAGTACATGTGGAAGGAGAGGCAGCGCAAGGAGATGCGCAAGCAGAGGTGCATGGAGGGTCACAAGTGCCCACAATAGTTGTTCCTCCCGAAGTAGGGGAACATCAGGAAATCAACAATCAAGGCGAGGTATCATTTGAGGAAGACACTCCTCCTGATGATCATTCATTGTCTTCCACACCCCTAGCAAGGAAGAGATCAAGGGTGGTGTCTACATCTTCTTCAAGCACACCTCCTTCTGATGATACGGATCAAAATTGGGAACCAGCACCACTGCCTGAGAGTGAGGCACACCATGATCTGACAAAGGTAGTTAAGCGTAAAAGGAAGCTCGTCCAAAGTCTCAGAGTTATGGAGTGTGATGATGAGGCTCAACAAGAAGTGGCGGATACTGCTGCTGATGAAGACTCTGACAACAACGACCCAGTCATCATAAAGGTCACTGCAGCTCCAGCGGGCATGCAGCAAACAGACATTTTGACCCTAGCCCGAAAAGCTGCTGAGCGTGATGATGATGATGTTGTCGACGAGGAGGCAGTGGAAACACCACCACAATCATTGGAGTTAAGTAGTACACCAACTCGTACCGCTTCCATATTTCTTTCTGGCAAGAAGGGACCTCCATCCACCTCGACCTTAATTAGTGGCGGTGAAAGTGCACAACGTACAAAAGTTGGGCAATCCAGATCCTCCACTTCATCTGGCATTAGCATCATGACCACCACCACCAGTATCGCCGCCTCCTCCAGGCCCCACAGACACTTCAAGTCCCCAGTTTGGGACTTCTTTACTGTTTGCCAAAAAAGTCCAAAGTTTGCCATTTGTACCCTTTGTAAGCTTGCAGTTAGTCGTGGTAAGTCAGGTACCAACTATGGTACCGGAGGCCAGAGAGGTCATCTTGAGAGAAAGCACACTGTCAAATGGTTTGCGCACCTAGAAGCGATCAAGGAAGCCCGAATTGGAAGTCAAGAAAACGTTGATGTTGCATCTGATGATGACGAGGAGGAAGAAGACGTGTCAAACACTTCCCTTACACCCAGTACCCCTGTCAGCAGCACACCCAATGTGAGGCACACTAAGAGTGTTGGAGCGAGTGAGACACCAACGCGCAAAAGTTCACCAGCGAGCAAAATTGGGTCAACAAAGTCATTATCATCCCGTAAATGCTTGGTCCAGGGCAACATTAGAACCATGTTTTCTTCAGACGTGCCATATGAACGCAACCACCCACTGACGCGTCTGTATAACACTAAGCTGGCTAAAATGCTAGCTGTGGACCTTCTCCCTTTTTCTTTTGTAGAAGCGGTAGGTTTTCTAGAATTAGTGGCAACGCTCTGCCCTAAATGGAAGGTTCCTAGCCGGTTCTATTTTGCCAGAGTTGCGGTTCCAGCACTACATGAAGATGTGCTGGAGGCGATTGGGGCAGCTTTGCAGAAGAGTGCTGTTCACACAATACATCTGACAACAGACATGTGGACCAGTGGCGCAGGCGCTGATTACATGTGCATCACTGCACACTGGGTCTCTTTTTCAGGTGTTAAAGCAAAGCTAAACGCAGGTGTTGACCCGGACCAAGTTTTTAAAGCTGCTCGGAAACATGCAACACTAGCCATGTTTGGCTTGGAGAAAAGTCACACATCCCAAAACATTTTGGACGAGTTTAACAAAAAGGTCTTGAAATGCTATCCCCAAAAAAACGCCAGATTGGTCATGTTTCCACGGATAATGGCGCCAATGTAGTTAAGGCCATGCCGCTGGGTGGCTATTTCAGAGTGCCGTGTTTGGCGCACTGTATCAACCTGGTAGTTCAAAAATTCTTGAGTGATAGAGACAGTGCAGCGTTCGCGGTAATGGCCACCTGCCGCAAAATGTGCAACCATTTCAGCCATTCTTTTAAGGCCCGGAAGCATCTGAGGAGGCTGCTACTTCAAAGTCGAATACCAGTGAAAGCACTCATCCAGGAGGTGGCAACACGTTGGAACTCAACCTTCTACATGCTTGAGCGTCTGTATGAGCAGTATACGGTACTCGATCACTATTTCTTAACAGAGGGTACATCTCAGAAGGAGGACTTGCGGATGGGTGTGGCGCAATGGGACATAGTTAAAAGCCTGACAGACATGCTTCGTCCTTTTGAGTTCTTCACGCGTGCAGTCAGCCAGGAGGACTGTAATTTGGGAAAAGCTATCCCATTGTTGTGCATGCTGGAGCACCAACTGATGGCGGTGTCTTCTGAGTTTGAAAAAGATGTAAAAAAAAAGACCCTTTTATTTTGTCTGAGCAATTATTAGAGCGCCTACGTGGTGATGAACGTCTTCAAAAGATCAAGTCAGAACAGCATTACATTTGTGCTACTATTCTGGATCCACGCTACAAAAAGGCGCTGGCAGGCGAAGCATTCTTTCCTTTTGCTGATGAAGATGTTCAAAAGTACAAACATTGGCTAGCCTGGTCAGCCAAGAGGTTTGAAAAAGAACGGCAGGTTATTGAAGGAGAAGGCAGTACATCAGCATCAGCATCAGCAGGCCATCCCCAGTCACAAGAATCCACATTTGCTAAAACTCACCCTTGAGGCGGAAAGCCGGGGGTACCTTGCGCTTACTTGCGCTCTATTCTGACTCGCCAGCGCTGATTAGAAGCGGTGGGGTTATTGATTGAATATTACTTTTAAGAATTGTATATATTTTAATAGGTGGCGTTTTTAAATATAGCCCCTACCTTAGCGAGATTTACATCGCTAGGACACTCTTCGTGGGTGACGCAGCGCCGCTGTTGCTAGGCGCTGGTCACTTCCCCCAGTAACTGGAGCCGCCATCTTGGGCCGGGGAAGGCTCGCGTTGGAGATCGCGGCCCCTCCCGCCCTCCCAGCTACTTAAGGGCGTTCTATTAGTTGTCTGGACATTTGCTAAAACTCACCCTTGAGGCGGAAAGCCGGGGGTACCTTGCGCTTACTTGCGCTCTATTCTGACTCGCCAGCGCTGATTAGAAGCGGTGGGGTTATTGATTGAATATTACTTTTAAGAATTGTATATATTTTAATAGGTGGCGTTTTTAAATATAGCCCCTACCTTAGCGAGATTTACATCGCTAGGACACTCTTCGTGGGTGACGCAGCGCCGCTGTTGCTAGGCGCTGGTCACTTCCCCCAGTAACTGGAGCCGCCATCTTGGGCCGGGGAAGGCTCGCGTTGGAGATCGCGGCCCCTCCCGCCCTCCCAGCTACTTAAGGGCGTTCTATTAGTTGTCTGGACATTTGCTAAAACTCACCCTTGAGGCGGAAAGCCGGGGGTACCTTGCGCTTACTTGCGCTCTATTCTGACTTGCCAGCGCTGATTAGAAGCGGTGGGGTTATTGATTGAATATTACTTTTAAGAATTGTATATATTTTAATAGGTGGCGTTTTTAAATATAGCCCCTACCTTAGCGAGATTTACATCGCTAGGACACTCTTCGTGGGTGACGCAGCGCCGCTGTTGCTAGGCGCTGGTCACTTCCCCCAGTAACTGGAGCCGCCATCTTGGGCCGGGGAAGGCTCGCGTTGGAGATCGCGGCCCCTCCCACCCTCCTCCCACCTATTGGAATGTATTTAGGTCAGGGGTCATCCCGTCCGCGCAGCGGGCGGGCGCAGCGGGCGCGCCGACGGCGCGCCGAAGGCGCGCCTAAGGCAAGCCCGTCTGCGCCCGTCCGCGCCGGATCCGGGCCCAGGGCCATGCCCCCTGGCCCTTTTCCATCACCACCCCTGAGGACATACACCTCCAGCCAACTTAGAAACTACCGACCGTTAAAACATCCCCTATGTTCCACATTTGACCCGCACTCACTGGTAGAAAATGCTTATCACTGCTCAAACTGTGATGCTTTAATAGCAACTGATTACACCCGCCCGTACCAGAAACCCAATAAGACTCTCCGTGACTATCTCATGGCCCTGATTAATGTCCGGTCACTGGGTAAACATCGCCATGAGATAGCTGAGCTTATGGAAGAAAAACAACTAGACATTCTGTTTTTAACTGAGACCTGGTTGGATAATGCGTCTGAACCGGACTTGGTTATTGCTGTTCCCCAGGGGTTTTCAATCCATAGATTGGATAGACAACGTAAAAGAGGGGGAGGTATAGCCATAATTGCACGGGATACATATGTGGTCAGAATTGACGAGATACCGCTTACGTCATGCGAGGCTCTTCAATTCTCTATCAAACTTACTCCATCTATAAATTTTAAAGGCATCCTTCTTTACCGTTCTCCAGGACAAAGGTCGGCATTCATTTCTGATATCAGTCACATTCTTGAAGTATCTGCCTTGGACGGTTCATTTACCATACTAGGTGACTTCAATTTTCACTTCGATAAAACTGAAGACAGTGACACAGTCACCCTCCAGGCATGCCTAACCACATTTGGCCTCTCCCAATTAGTGAACGCCCCTACTCATGAAGGAGGTCATATCTTGGATGGCATCTTTTCCAATCTAAATAACCTCCAGGTTTCTGCAATTTTTCCCATTATATGGTCTGACCATTTTGTTATAACCGCCACTTTAACCGGTCACACCACAGGACCAGTAATGGGGAAAGATACTAACCGTCAGACCTTCTTAGATTGGAAAAATATCGACAGCCATAGCTTACAATCAGCTCTGATTAAAACTAGCCCGACTTTGTCACACGATCCTAAACTCGCCATTATTCAATATAATGAATGGGTTGCATCCGCTGCAACTCGCCTGGTCGAGTTAAAACAAAGCTCTCGAAATAGATCAACACCATCTGCTCCTTGGTTCTCGGATACATTAAGAACACAGAAGCAATTGTGTCGGAAGAATGAGAGGAATTGGCGCAGGCACTATTCCGAAGAAGCCAAAATAATTTACAAACACTCGGTTATCATATATAAAAATATGATCCTAGACGCCAAGAAGAAGTATTTCTCCGAAAAAATTGAACTTTCTAAAAACTCAAGTAAAGCTTTATTTGAGACAACTAAACAATTGGCTGGTTGTTTACCTAACCTTCAACCTCCCCCTTCCCAACTGTTCTGTGATGCCTTGGCCAACTACTTCTATGACAAAGTTAACGACATCTATGCTGTCTTTTCCACCTCCGCAAAAACGCCTGTGAATACCACCCCTGAGAAGGCGAGTTCTTCTACAACCAGTCCTTCCCTATCTCAGTTTGAGGAGGTCTCTATTACTCAGGTCAGGGACTTTTTATCACCTATTAAATCAGGCTCTGCCCTTGATCCATGCCCGTTTAAAGTATTGCTACCAATTTTGGAAGTTTTGCTCCCAGCCATTACCAACATATGTAATACTCTGATTACTACAGGAATCTATCCCGCTGACCTAAAAAAGACATTACTTAAGCCACTGCTAAAAAAACCAAACTTAGACAGGAATGAGCTTAAGAACTATCGACCAATTGCCAATTTGCCCATCTTGGCTAAAGTTGTCGAAAAAGCCTTAAACACTCAACTGTCAGCCTTCATAGAACTCCATCATTTATTGGATGATTCTCAGTTTGGTTTTCGCCAACATCATGGGACGGAGACGGCCCTGATCAAGGCCACAGAGGATATCCGAATTATTCGTGATGCGGGTGGCACTGCGGTCTTGATATTGTTGGATCTTTCAGCAGCATTCGACACGGTCGATCATGCTATTTTGATCGACCGTGTCGAAGACCTGGGGATTAGGCATAAGGCCAAGACCCTCCTGGCATCCTTCCTTGCCGGAAGGACTCAGGTGGTTACCATAGGGCCTTTTCGGTCTACTACCCTGTCCCTGCCATGTGGTGTACCCCAAGGCTCATCCCTGAGTCCGACACTTTTTAATATATATGTGTCGGACCTTGCCAATACCATCAGAGCTCATGGGATGAGCCTTACTTCCTATGCTGACGATACCCAGTTGGTCTTGGCCATCAGAAATGATGGGCAAAAAGTGGCTGACAATTTCAATCTGGGCATGCAGGCTATAGGAAGTTGGATGGCCGCCAACTGCCTCAAATTGAATTCGGATAAGTCCGAGGTGGTCATCTTTGGACACTTATCCCCAGACTGGTCCTCCCGCTGGTGGCCACAGTCCATGGGTTCACCGCCCACCCCAGTCAGTAAGGTGAGAAACCTGGGCGTCATGGTTGATGACAGGCTTACTTTTCTCCCCCATGCAAATCAGATCGCCTCCTCTGCATTCTATAAACTGCGAATTATCAAAAAAATCCTCCCTTTTCTCCCTACCTCAGCTGGCAAAACTTTGATCTCGTCCTTGGTCTTATCCACCTTGGACTATTGTAATGCGCTATTCCTGAATGCCCAAGAGAGAGTCCTCAACAAGCTACAGACTATCCAAAATGCTGCCGCCCGACTGTTGGGTAACATCCCCAAATTCCAATCAGTCTCGAGCACCATCAGAGAGTTGCATTGGCTCTCCATTAGGAACAGAGCCAAGTTTAAGGCTTTGTGCATTGTCTACAAGGCACTGCATAACCAGGGACCAGCCTTTCTGACTCAACAACTTATCCCCTACCGGCCGGCTAGGTCCCTGCGGTCCTCTGATCTCTTCCAGTTGGAAGTACCCCGTACCAAACTGGTCTCATGGGGCGACAGAAGATTTCTTGTTTCAGCACCCAAGCTCTGGAACTCCTTGCCGCTAACCATAAAGAATAGTCCCTCCTTGTGGTCCTTTCGAAAACAACTTAAAACTTGGTTATTTGACCAATAGGTAGATCCTCCTCAGGACTGAATTTAGCAGATATCAGCGCCGAGATGCCCAAGGGCCTTTGTAGCGCTTTACAAGTGTTAAAAAAAAAAAAAAAAACTTCTGCACCTGTGGCTGGGGCACAAGTGACCTCTCAGCCGTTAAAGACACCGGCAACTGGATCATCTGCACCAAACACAACAGTAACAGTGGCTGCTGTGGAGGATTGGCTAAGTTTGCTTGGGTATGGTTCTCGAAAAAATGTCACAGGCACAGCAAAAAGTAAGCAAAGTGGAGGAACCGTTGATGACCTTGAGTCGATGGTGCAGGACTATCTGAATGACTCAACAGAGGTCTTTCTTAATGATGAGCCATTGCAGTATTGGCTTGGCAAAAAGCAATTGTGGCCACAGCTCTCCAACCTGGCTATAAACTATTTGTCTTGCCCACTCGCAAGTGTGTCTTCTGAACGTGTTTTCAGTGCTGCTGGTGGCATTGTAACTCCCAAACGGAGCCGCCTCTCGCCCAAAAATGTGGAGCGGCTGACAATGATCAAGATGAATCAGCACCTCATACCACCAGATTACAAAGTACGAGAAAGCACGCCGCATGAAGACGAGGAGGACGGCAACGTAGATGAGGGGATTTGTTCTCTGTTCGGTGGCACTGACCTCATCCTGCCTGAATTCGCAGAGTATGATGACGAAATCTTCTTCTTATTCCCTGACACCGAGCCCTGAAAATGAGACAATGAATCAATAACTTTCTTTTTCGTCCTTATTCACTTTTATTCCTGTGTGTCTGTCTTTCTTTGTTTTGCACAGTTAATTTAATTCAAACTTTAATCACCTAATCCCAAAAACAAGACCATCAGCAGAACTGTCTTCACTTGTTTGCTTATTGATTTGAAGGTGCCACAGTCTACATTCCTCAGGTTCACAAGTTCTGAAGAACATGCTCCTCTATCCTCCTCCTCCAGACTGCGATTTCCCTCAAAGCAGAGTGCTGGATTACGCCCAATGAAGAAAGACTCAGCACTTGTGGGGGTGTTCTACTTCTTTGCGGGTGAGTTGACGGCTTTGGGCCCATTGCTGTGAAGCTCTAATAATGGATAAAAGTGTTTTGGACCAAATATGAGGTGGAAATTTCTTGCCGTTTTTGCTGACTTGCTTGCCTTTGAGGTGCTCTTTGGCGGGGTTCCGGGTGTTTGTGGGTGAGTTTTGGGGTCTGGGAGCACTGCTGCGACAGTCTAATCTTGATTGCATTTGCTTTTCAGGAAATCCGTGGTGGAAAACAGGAGTTATGATGATGACCTAGCTGCACAGCGCGTTTGGACCGAAGGCCGAGAGATATTGTAAGTATGAGATTTAGCTTTTTCGCTGTTTGGGGGTGTTGTTGCGTGCTTTTTTGCGGGTGGGTTGGCGGGTCTTGGCTGGGGCATTCCTGGGAAGGTCTAATACCGGATAGAAGTGTTTTGGACAAAATCCTTAAGGAAAAGCCTTTTTTTTGCTATTTCTTCTGACATCTTGCTCAATGTAGCGTTTTGGGGGGCTTCCTGCTGTTCGTGGGTGGGTTGCGGGGTCTCTGTCGAAGCACTGCTGCGACAGTCTAATCTTGATTGCATTTGCTTTTCAGGAAATCCGTGGTGGAAAACAGGAGTTATGATGATGACCTAGCTGCACAGCGCGTTTGGACCGAAGGCCGAGAGATATTGTAAGTATGAGATTTAGCTTTTTTGCTGTTTGGGGGTGTTGTCGCGTGCTTTTTTGCGGGTGGGTTGGCGGGTCTTCGGGCATTCCTGGGAAGGTCTAATACCGGATAGAAGTGTTTTGGACAAAATCCATAAGGAAAAACCTTTTGGCACTTTTTGTAAGTTAGGGTTCGTTAGGGTTAGCCCTAGCAGCAGGATTGCATGTGTTTCGGGGTGTTCTATTGCAACGCAGTTCTGGGGTTTTAGAGCACTCTTGGAGCGATGCTGGCTATGGATACTTTTGCTTGCTTGCAAGTGGTTTGAATACAATCCACGGTCGGTAAGGGTGTATTTGGGCCTACTGTTACTTTCAAAGTACGTTTTGTCACCATTTTTCTGCTAGGCATCGTTTTTGGAGATCTGATTGGGGGTCTTCTACATTTTTGCGACTGGCTTTAGTAAGGGTCTTGGTGGGAGCATTGCTGGGAAGGTCAAATTTTGTTCTAAAACACAGTTTACAGTACACCTACCTTGAGGGGAAAGATCCGCTATAATATTTTGGCCATACTTATTTATCCTTAAAAAGGTGACTCAGACAGAGCACGCAATTTCAAAAATATTGTACTGTCTATTAGGGAAATCAAAGTGTGACTTTTTGCACCAAACAGCGTACATACCTTATATTTATTTATCAGTGGTATTGTAATAGCACTTCCTGTTTTCCGTTCAATAATTACAGGCCGGGTTTCAGTCAACATCCGCCAGGCAGGCAGTGGACAGGGTGTCTTCTGTCAGTGGTCATCAACATTGATGGACGAAGCGTCAGCTGGAATGGAGGAGTGCCGCTAATAAGAGGAATTGTTTGCTGCATGCAACTTACTTACCAAATTCAACAGGACAACTCCAACAACATACAGAATACAGATACAGTATCCATTGTTTTCTTCTATGAGTGTGACTGCATGTGCTTAGCTTTAGTTTGTACCCAAAGATTTCTTTATCTTCAATTATTGTTTGTCCAGGCTGTGCATTTTTTTTCTTCTCTCAACAAAACCTACCCAAAAAGAAACCCCCATTCCCATCCATTTTCCAAACCCTAACCCTCTTCCCCAGGGCTGTGTTGTTTTGCTTGATGTCTGACTAAAATGACATCAATAATTCCACACACTTGCTGGGGAGGATAAGGTCATAGCAACAGGCTGGTGAAGGAATACGAGGATATCTTCTAGACTTACTCAGCTTCAGTACTATTTCTTCTAGTAGTAGGAGCCAATGTCAAATAAATTCAACGCAAGTACTAGTTATACTTGCAAGCAAATACTTTACCATTTGTTAGGCTACATTATGGCACTGTTCTAGTGTACTGTCACCTGCTATATTCTCGATCGTACCGTAACCGTTGTAATGCTACAGTAAGGACAAACCAGGAAACGTTTTCTTTTTTTCCATAGGCATGCAACTGCCACTGTGTCACACCACTAGTACCACCGCAATGAGGAAATTTCACCCGCCCAGGATTGCCAACGTTAATCCCCATTTCACGTGGAGCCAGCCCTGGGCCTAGCCCTAATTTCTAACACAAATTACAGGTAAGATAAGCGTTTGGTGGGAGGTAGTATAATGGAGTATTAGGACTAGACGAGAGATTGACGGTAGTACTACTAAAGTCCTACGACTGTTCAGGAAAACAAACTTACTGTTACACCCCCGTCCCCCACCCACCAGACTGAAAAGCAGTAAAAAACAGGTATGGTCAGATAAAGTTTAAAAATGTATATTTATGTAGCCCTAACAAAATAATCTCCCTCAAGACCCTCCCTAACCCTAACGATTGTCTTTGAAAAGTCCCAAAAAGAACCCAACTCCCAAATCCCACCCCCCAAAAGTCTCTAAAAAAAGGGCAAGGGACACTCCACTACTGGAGGGTGCTGGTGCATTTTGCGGCATGGGCATCATACTCCTTGCGGAGGGTGGCAAGCTCGAAGCGGAGGCCCTCCACCAAGTTCTTATAGTTATGGACCTCCTGCTCCAGGTAGGACATTCGGACTCCTAGGCGGCGTTGGCGTGCCTTGCAGCTCCTGTGGGGGGCAGCTGGTCTTTCTGCTGCTTGGCGGTGGCGGTTGGCTTTGTTAGCCCGGCTCCGTACCGCTGGAGCACTGCGCATGCTGGCGGCCCGTGGGGTCACGGAGGAGGATGCAGCTGTCCCAGTCGAGGATGTTGTGGTTGCACCGGTCGACTGCGTGTCCTCCTCCTCCTCCAGGGCCACCAGCCGCCGATATTCGGCGACAGTGGCATCCAGCCTCCGTTGCCGGGCCATTCGAGCATGCTCCCTCCGTGATGTCGATTTGGAAGGAGCAACTATATGAAGAAAGAAAGACATAGTCTGTAACCAATGCTCCTTAGCATTAATAACACAAAGTGATTGAGCCGAAAGTTGGGTCACAGTACAAGTAGCAAATTGAAAGCACAGTACATAACTATTGAGGACAGTATCTATGTAACCTCCCACTTCTGCATCCTTGCTCTAACATTAGTGGTAGTTTAATGAACAAATTCTACGACCACTATGGACTTCCATTACAGTCGACTATGACAGTACACCAGTCTTATTCTTCTTCTTCTCTCTTGTTTAGGAAAATTGGTACGTTATCTTATGCAAGCCGGCAGAATGGCAGCACAGTGAACTTGCACCCGAGAAAAACTGTTGCACACCATGATGAGTGAGACAGACTGGCGTTACTGTACCGGTCCAGTACATGCAGGTGGTGAAGCTATTACTTTTCTATTACGGGTGGCACTGAGAATACTCTGTTACAAGGGCTACTGCTTAATTAATTTACCTTTGACCCTACAGTGCAAATGAGTACTAGAAAAGGAAAATGAAGAAGCTAAATAATTTGATTATCTATCACTTCACATGGGACGTATTTGATGACATATGGGATGACTTTAGGTGCTTTGCTTAATATTGAGTGAACAGTGATACACCCACACATGAATGACGTACTACAACTAAACTAAAGTTATTAAGAGAGGTACGGAGTGTCCACCGTAATAACCGGATATATGCTGTGCTTGCAGTTGCAATACAAAGTACTGCTACTATTCATGGTAGTATTGGACACATTTACAATTTCTTTTCCTTGCCTTCCCTACACTGGAACGGACGTGCGGGTGCGGTGGTACATGCTCTTCAAGGTAACACTTAGTTCATCCAGCGACAGTCTACTCTCTCTAGATACACATGTGCTATCTAAGAGTCAGAGAATACCATGCTCCAGGCATCCATTCATTCAAAGTATACGCACACATACAGTTTCTGTTTCACCCACCCAGGCTGCTGTCCTTCCACCCATCCTTGCTTCATCATTGACCCAGCCATGCACCATACCATATTCTTTCCTTCCCAGCCACCTCGGGGGCCAAGCAAACACATATCGTTCTTCTTTGCCAGCCATCATAAAATTTCGCTTCCCACTTACTTACACCCTTCTTTCGCTTTTCGTTCATCCCATCCATCACGTTCATCTAAGATCTTATTGGGATTCTTCTCACCAAAACCTTCACAGCTAAGTCGGAGTACATTTCGAGGAGGCTACTACCTGGTTGATTTGTAATACACCCGTGCAGAAAGCACACTATGCAGTCTTCAATCTCAATAAGTAAGGAATATATAGCTTACCTGTTCCCGCCACCACTGTGCGAACCCCCACAGGACCGTCCGCCGGCTCTTGCACCGCATCCTCCCCAGAGTCCTCCGAGTCCTCGCCCAACACCGCCACCTCCGCGCTGGCCCCGCCACCAGATGTTCCACCTACAAAGTACATTTAAGAATGTTAGAATACACCACTCACTACTATATAATATTTGGTCTAGGAGTAATGAAGAAATGTTAAAAAAACAGAATACAATGTAATAATTTGTGACTGTCTACTCTAAAGTAAAAATTTCCCTTTTTCCAGGGAAGGCTGTTGTCTTGCTGCACTTTTATGCACAACTGATGAATGCTTGCTTTTTATTTTTAACACGCACCACTTTTTCTCCTAACAGACAGAAGCTTGACTTCTAAGAACACGACCAGGATCAAGTTCAAACCAGGTGAGAGCTCGGCTCGACCACAAGAAATGTGTCCAATTAATCGTCAGCACTAAGCACTTTTCCGTTTTCAGTTAAATAGTTTTATGACAAAGTTGATTTTAATAAATGTGTTTACTTTTAATAAATCTTTTAAACTTAAATAGACTCTGTGGTTTTTGGTCCTCCAGACTAGAGTGGATGAGCTAAAGGTTTTGGAATTTTTGCAAGCATGAGTGCCTCTGACACTTCTTGACTGTGACTCCGTACTCTTGTCCTGCGTAGGATAATCTAAAGATCATTGGGGATCAATCATCGGTGACTTCGGGAGCTAAATGACTCTGCCACACTATCTAGTCAGTAAGGAGACAGTGCATAGAGCTATTGCTGAATAGAATGGGAGTCCAATGGAATTGCCAAATGTCCAGTCTTAGTTAGCTACACAGACAGACTAATAAGAATAATCTAGTAATACCACAGGAAGTCATATTCGAGGCAGGATAAGAATTTATATCCAGTCTACAAGAAGATCAAAGACGATTTAGAAAAAATCGAATCAGGAACGCTAGGAAAAAATAGGTACTCTTTATTAAAATTTAAAATTACTGGGGCCAGCAAAGGAGCCCTCGCCTGCCCGATCCTGGCCTGCATCCTCCTGAACAGCACCCTCCTCCTCCTCCTCCTGTGTCCGACTCCTCTTGCCCTTGGGGGGAGCTTATGTACAACATGAAAGAAAGAAAGACCAGAAAACATGGATGAGATTTGTCAACCAAATCAAACATTTCAAAAGAACAATAACAAAATATTTTGGAGAAATAGCAAATAGATAGACAACTATTCCACGGGATCTATCTCATGTGGTATACTACGTTATTCGTATTGCCTGATTTGCGGACCGTTGACTTAGAAAGTTCCTATGTAACTCAATAAACAGACTACTAAAGAGGTTTGCCTAGGCCTGGCAGGCAGCAGTCCGCAGCACGCGAAGTGACAGACAAAGTCCATCCTGCTTGCAGATCAGTGAATACTCAAACTATCAATCCACCGACCACCACCACTATTTCTTCTTATAGCCATGTGTCTAAAGGAAGGACTGGACTTCAGTCTGTTGGGGCTGATTTAGAAGTCCCTTGCGGCTCATTTTCCTCCATTGTTGCGTGACTTTTGTGACGCAGCGGCAGAACAAAAGACTCGCCATGGTGTTGGTGCGGCATATATATTAAAAAAAAACACATATGGGCGATGCATCACGTTGTAAAGCCCTGCGCCATCAGGGGGCGTTCCGGCGCAAGGGAGGGCGTACCTGCGCAGGAACGAATCCTAAAAGTGGCTGAGGGAAATCTATAAGATGTCAATCAGTCACTTTTAGGACAATGATGCATGACTCAAACCCTGCGCGCTTGAAGCCGACGTACGGCTTGATGCAGCATTGGGGAGATAGGGTACCCCAGAGCATTGCTGGAGCTGCGCCATCATTGGCACGCAACTCCAGCAATGCGCCGCCTTTACGGCACAGATGCGTAAGGCTTCTGTGACGTTTTGGGCCAATGGGTGGTGGTGGCATGGCACACAATTACTGCCGCATCCCTGCTACTTTGCAGGGATGCGCCGGTAATTGAAAATATGACCCTTAGTGTCTAGCATTACGCAGTTCTTATCTTTACACTACACTCATACATAATTTCTCAGGCCAATGAAATGAACACAAAATACAAAACAAATAAACATAGTAGCAAGCAAGGCTACTGAGAAGGAGAGCAGTGCACCTGAAATGCATAGAAGATTTTGAAATATAATTTACCTACAATGTAATCGGCAGCATTATTGCTCTTGGTAAAGAACAAAGATTTGCAAATAACAGATCCGGATAAAACAGAGTAGTGATGAATAGCTACTACTACTCACCAAGCCCGGGGACCTCTACGCCGAGCGCGTCCAGCAAGTCCCGTTCCCGGTCCATGACATCTGTCCAGCGGTGGGTGGCCTGGTTATATGTGCGCCGGACCCCAGAGAGCTTAAACATGGCCCGGCACACCTTCTCCCACCGCTTCCGGCGCTCCCGGATGCCATAGCCGGTTGCGATCTTGCCGCCTCCCAGGATCGTCGTGGGGAGGCGGCGCTGGACGTGGAAGATGAGTGCGGCCACCTCCTCCGCGCTAAAGATCTCCCGTGGCACCACTTGCTCCCCCCTCAAACGCCCGCACGGGAGCCGGGCACGGGGTGCGGGACCCTTCCCCTTCTCAGGGTGCTTCCCGGCTCCCTTTACCATGGTCTGGGCAGAAATAAAGTTAAATGATAAAGAAGAAATAGAATAGTGAAGAAGAAAAGAAAAGAGTTTAAAAAAGTAGTTTAAAAGTAACTAAAAGCAGCAGAAAACACAAAAATATAGAGCTAGAAAAATAGAGGGATAGATAATAAGTAAAATAGATCAAATAAACTTCAAACAAGCAAAGGATGGCAGAGATTCAGAGAGGATACAGAAAGCATGCCCAGAACCATAGCAATGAATGAGAAACAAGATGGCCGCGCCCGTTCACGACCGCGTGGGTAAGTTCGCGCGAGATTTTCCTCGCGAGCACGCACGAAATTGTACTAGCGAGCAGCACAGTTTGCGAGATTACACATAGCGGCCGGAAACGGAATTACGTCACGCAAACAAGATGGCCGCGCCCGTGTACGACCGCTAGGGTAACTTGGCAAACGTATAGCTACAAGCGCCTCGCGAACACGCACAAAATCACGCGAACATACACGTCGCAAAAAAAAATGTAGTGTATTCGCAAGCATTCGCGGCTTCCGAAATCGATCTCGCACGGATTCGCGCCCCAAAAAACGCGCGAAATTGCAGAAAAAACGATTTTTGCTAAACTGAAAGCAATGAGCAGGTGCAAAAGTTCAAACTTAACATTAGTAACATTCACTCTAGTGCTTCCTGAGGGGCCCCTCCAGAGTTTGCAACTATTCTATGACCCTGCTATGACCCAAACAGCAGGCTCATAGAATAGCTACAAGTAGACCATAAAGGTCCTGTGAAAAAAAATTGCACTGCAACAGAAAGCAAATTACAGATAAGGAAGGAAGCAGGTGCCAGCCAGACTGGAACTTTCAAAATAACTGACACATTAATCAACCCCAAATTAATTCATGGCAGTTGAAGTAGGGGAGGTGTGCTTGCTTTTTTCAACCCCCATAAACTACAGTGATAAACAAACCTAATGGGTGGCAGTGAGGATGTACCAGAGGGTGGCATGGGTGTCCCAGAGGGTGGCAGTGGTGAAACAGAGGGTGCTGTGAACCTGTGATGATAAACCAGACATAGAAACAACATAGTCGCGGCCGTTGCGAGCCGAAAAGTAAGTTCGCAATTGAGAAATTGTCCCAAAATCCGCGCGAACGCTCGCCAACACAAAAAACGGGAAAATCCGAAAATCCGCGAGAGTTCGCGTATTGTCGCGGATTGCGAATCCGTTAATCCGCAAATTCGCGTACGCGAGATCCGCTAGATCCGCCCATGCTTACTCTTGACTCTCCCCCAAGGTCTCCCTTCATCTCACTCCTCAGCCTCTACCCATCCCTTGACTCTCCCTGAGGTCTCCCTTCATCTCACTCCCCAGCCTTTACCCACCTCTTGACTCTCCCCCGAGGTCTCCCTTCATCTTACTCCCCAGCCTCTACCCACCTCTTGACTTTCCCCCGAGGTCTCCCTTCATCTCACTCCTCAGCCTCTACCCATCCCTAGACTCTCCTCTGAGGTCTCCCTTCATCTCACTCCTCAGCCTCTACCCATCCCTCGACTCTCCCCCGAGGTCCCCCTTCATCTCACTCCCCCGCCTCTTCCCATCGCTTGACTATCCCCGAGGTCTCCCTTCATCTCACTCCCCCACCTCTTCCCATCCCTTGACTCTCCCCAGAGGTCTCCCTTCATCTCACTCCCCGCCTCTACCCGTCCCTTCACTCTCCCCCGAGGTCTCCTTCATCTCATTCCCCAGCCTCTACCTGTCCCTTGACTCTCCCCGAGGTCTCCTTCATCTCACTCCCCCGCCTCTACCCATCCCTTGACTCTCCCCCGAGGTCTCCTTCATCTCACTCCCCCTCCTCTACCCATCCCTTGATCCTCCCCGAGGTCTCCCTTCATCTCACTCCCCAGCCTCTACCCATCCCTTGACTCTCCCCCGAGGTCTCCCTTCATCTCACTCCTCAGGCTCTACCCATCCCTTGACTCTCCCCCGAGATCTCCCTTCATCTCACTCCCCAGCCTCTACCCACCCCTTGACTCTCCCCCGAGTTCTCCCTTCATCTCACTCCCCAGCCTTTACCCACCTCTTGACTCTCCCCCGAGGTATCCCTTCATCTCACTCCCCAGTCTCTACCCACCTCTTGACTCTCCCCCGAGGTCTCCCTTCATCTCACTCCTCAGGCTCTACCCATCCCTTGACTCTCCCCCGAGATCTCCCTTCATCTCACTCCCCAGCCTCTACCCACCCCTTGACTCTCCCCCGAGTTCTCCCTTCATCTCACTCCCCAGCCTTTACCCACCTCTTGACTCTCCCCCGAGGTATCCCTTCATCTCACTCCCCAGTCTCTACCCACCTCTTGACTCTCCCCCGAGGTCTCCCTTCATCTCACTCCCCAGCCTCTACCCACCCCTTGACTCTCCCCCGAGGTCTCCCTTCATCTCACTCCCCAGCCTCTACCCACCCCTTGACTCTCCCAGAGGTCTCCCTTCATCTCACTCCCCCACTCTATCCATCCCTTGACTATCCCCCAAGGTCTCCCTTCATCTCACTCCCCAGCCTCTACCCACTCCTTGATTTTCCCCGAGGTCTCCCTTCATCTCACTCCCCCGCCTCTACCCATCCCTTGACTCTCCCCCGAGGTCTCCCTTCATCTCACTCCCCAGCCTCTACCCGTCCCTTGACTCTCCCCGAGGTCTCCTTCATCAAACTCCCCCGCCTCTACCCATACCTTGACTCTCCCCCGAGGTCTCCTTCATCTCACTCCCCCTCTTCTACCCATCCCTTGACTCTCATCGAGGTCTCCCTTCATCTCACTCCCCAGCCTCTACCCATCCCTTGACTCTCCCCCGAGGTCTCCCTTCATCTCACTCCTCAGGCTCTACCCATTCCTTTGTGGTAAATAAATAAATAATACCTCTATTTTTGACTAGATATAACAATAACAGATAGCTCAATAAATAAGAGTCAAGATTCGAGGTAGTAGGAGTTTGCAGGTTTTAATACAGCATAAAGGACAGGAACAGGACAACCTGCACGGGCAAGATCTGGGATGGCTAGCCAACAGGGGGGCCCCGACAGCTGTCGGGCAGGATCTGGAATTAGCGCGCTGGCTTTTAATAACAATACACAAGTATATATACTAAAACAATTGCATTACAGTACATACAGTAGGTGTGACAGTGGGTGGAGTTAGCAACAGTCGCGAAAGATAAGGATGAAAGTGGGTGTAACAGGAGGCGTATACATAGACATGTGATGTAGACGTAACAGAATAGGTCATAAATGGGGCGGAAACATGGAGGGGGCTACCTAAGGAGCCGGGACCTCTAACCTAGTGGTGTGCGCAAGCTGGCAATGACGTGTAACTAGGGAGAAGCTGGGGGCTATGACTTCTGCGCTAGAAGGAGAGACTGAAGTCTGGAGAGTCAGAGCGACATGTACCTAAACACTATCTAGTATCTGATGTTTAGAGAACATGTTGATAGAATCCAAAAGTTATCAGGGCAAAGGCTAACAGACACTAAGACTGGTGCATGCATTATTCTACATGTAGTGTGTGTTGAGGAATATTAAATGACCATTAATACAGTATTTCTCTTACATGGAGACGTAAAGGCTAGACCATGACGGAAACTATTGATGCGATTCAGTAACTTAGGAATGCAGAGAAGGAGAGCTGGACTGATAACTGGAATCATAACATACTCTTGGCAGACTGGCAGGCAGAGCCAGGCCGAGCCGGGCACTGTGAGGCAGGAAGTAAGTGAAGGGTCAGGGATACAGGTGGGGGCTGTATCGCTCCTCGGAGAGGGTTCAGGAGACAGGAGCTGAATCTGAGTCCGGGCCCTTTTGAGGCCTAGAAACGGAGACTTTTCAATGAATTTAACGTGCACACTGTAAAACGTGGCAACATAATTTTACATAGGCCTAATACTCGTAGCTTTCACGAGAACTGGAAACTGGCATACTAGAGATGGACACAACTGTAATTGCGTCTTTAATCGATCATGGGGAATACATATGCATATTAATCATGCACATACAACATAAGATGGGGGACACGTAGGGACACAGAACATGGCAAAATTTACTTTTCCACATTCCCTCCTTGTCACTACGTTTCCATCAGGAAACATCAATATTCATGATACCATCTATCATTTCATACAGTATCATTTGCTCGTCTCGAATTTTCTTGGAACGGGATTTAGGACGGGACTTGGGACTAGGAATACAAGAGGTAGCACAAATGCCGAAATCGCAGGGCCACATTGTATACAGAGGCAGCAACTGAATATGATCGCTACGGCAATACCTAGAAATGACAATATTTTCCATCCCCAGGCAGAAATAATACTCCAAAACCAACCGGACCATGTCCAGGTGCCTGGATCCTGGTGTAACTGATGGGCAATTTTATGAAGTCTGGTTATAGCTGAATAAACAGACGGCGCGTTATTTGGAATGAAAATGCAGCAACTAGATCCGATGACTCTACATGCTCCTCCTCTATCGGCCAGTATGACGTCAAGAACGAGACGATTCTGGAGCACGACAAATCTCATAGCAGATTGCTCTTCGGTTAAGTTACCTAGAGCAGAAGCAGTCTCATTCACTACTGCTTCAAGGGTTCTGGTCAATCTACGTATTAACTTACTATTCTGGATAGGTCCTATAAAGAAGAAGAAACCTCTATTGAAATCTGTATACTGTTCTAGAGCAGTTTCAGTTTGATCGACAATCGGGGACTCAATCTCCCTTCTATGTCTAATGTGTACTAGATGTGTGTTTCTATGATAATCAGACGGGGCTAGGAAAACTGGTGGCAGTAGGAAGGCAATGTAACAGGTTCCCTCCCAATCGAGGGGCAGACGAACATATGCGGTCTGACCACAAACAAAATAAGAATGACGTGAAGCTTTGAAAATAGATTTCCCGCTGTCACTATACTCGACAATAGTAGTACAATCACTATGTCCTACATGTACGGAACCATTATTTCGGACACATAATTCGCCTTTGACTGGTAATACTGAAATAGCAGGTAAGTCTGGAGTAGGATCAGACTGAACATTCAGGACCATGAAATTCGAAGAATAATTACCCAAATTATAAACTTCATTTTCTAGATCTAACCCTGTTCTGTGGGGAAGACCTTGCTTGTCTGGAAAACATGTACTGTTCAGAAGGGACATATCAGTTGAGGATGACGTTAACATGGACCAGGCTCCACATGAGCCATTATGTGAGAACGGATAAGGAAACAGTGGCAGAACTCCCTTCGGTGTCTGGAAAGGGGGGAGTCGACCACACACCCAACAATTTGTGGCATTGCTGGTCTGGTGTGAATAATGTAACATACGGATAAATGAATTGTTGCGCATAGCAAGACGATAGGATAGTTCGTGAGGAGGCAGATCACTAAACGTGTGCTCTACTGTAGCATTAGAAGACTTATTTACATGAGAAATTGGAAAACATAAATGAAATGCATAACTCGTGCAGGTAACCATTAAGCTTAAAAACAATATAAAACTTAGAAAAACGATACATCGGATTGAGTTTTGACTAACTCTCTCACTATGGGGGTCTATTTCATACATGTCAGATACCTGTCTAACCGTTTCACCTAGGGGAGGACTTAGACAATTAAACTGGCTGACTTATTTTACTAGACCGTAGCTTACTTTTATACTCCTGCTGCGGAGTTTTCTCTAACAGGGAGGGCTTGATATCAATGTCATTTGCGGGACAGTCCTTAAGAATAGTATCTTGGCAGTCTTTAAAATCTTGACAATCCTTGGAAATGTTCTTGGAAACAGCTTTTAGTCCGTGAAATTTCTTGACGTGAGACAGATGCACCCACCCCTTCCTGCCTTCCAACTTGACGGCAGTACGGGTGGTTAGAAGGACTAACTTCGGCTCCTTCCAGCGAGGCTCCAGCGGACTTGAACGATCGAAATTCCGGACAAGCACTAGACTTCCTGGAACGATTTCGTGCGGTTTCACCTCGGTATTGTCTGGAAATGCGGCGGCAACCTGTGAACGACAAGAGTGTAGGGCAGACATCAAGGAAGCTAGGTAATCTGTCAGCATATTACTGGAAACATCTGTAATACTTCGGGGTCTAGGTGTACCCCATACATTCGGGGGGCGGCCGAATACGACCTCATAAGGGGACAGACCTGATCTGGAATGTGCGACCATGCGCATATAGAACAGAGCGACTGGCAGGGCAACTAACCAGTCTACTCCTTTCTCTTTACAGACTTTGGCAATACGGATTTTCAAGGTTTGATTATGTCTCTCTACGAGACCGGCTGCTTCTGGATGGCGTACACAATGGAACTTCCACTGGTACCCTAGTAAAAGGGAAACATGCTTCATGAGTTCAGATGAGAATGGCTGGCCGTTATCAGAATATACGACCCTTGGGAGTCCATAACGGGGGAAATATTCACGAACCAGCTGCTTGGCAGTGGTCGCGGCTGTGTAATCTGGGACTGGATATGCTTCTGTCCACCTGGACAAAGCGCATACAACTACAAGGACATACTTGAAACCTCGACATCGCTCCATCTGAATATAATCCATCTGGAGGACTTCAAAAGGGTGGTCAGGGGGTTGGAATCCACCTTGTTCCACCGGGACACTTTTACCTGGATTGAATTGACAACATATCATACAAGTACGGACTTTCTGCTTGGCTGCAGCTCGTAAATGCTTGTTAAACCAAATGTTCTGGATACTGTCTAACATGGCTTTTTCTCCTAAGTGTGCTGGACTATGTGCGGTATTAATAATGACTTGAACCATAGAGTCGGGGAGAAACCATGTGGCTTTTCCCTTCGTCACCCATCCCTGATCTGTCTGGACCCCTCCTTGTTCGGACCATTTCTTAATTTCCTCGGGGGTAGCATGTAACTGGATATCTATGACATCTTGAGTAGGGTCCTTAACTGTCATACAAGTAGTCTGTTCGAGAGTGGATGTCGGTGTCTTGTTAACTGGTATGTCTGGAGTCTGTGCTGTAAGCTTGGCTGTTCGATCTGCTAGATCATTACCTTGGGAAATAATGTCTGTAACTTTCGTATGTGCTTTGCACTTCATGATAGCGATAGATGTCGGTAAATGTATTGCATCTAACAGAGCTTGAATAAGGAAACCATGCTGAATCTTGGTTCCATGAGAAGTCATGAAACCTCTCTCCTGCCAGAGCACTCCGAAGTCGTGTACGACTCCGAATGCGTAGCGTGAATCTGTGTAAATATTAACTTTCAGGTTCTTGGCGTGTATGCAGGCTTGTGTCAGAGCAACTAGCTCTGCTGCTTGAGCAGACAGGGTGTCAATACGGTGTGTTTCAATAACTTCAGTGTCAGTAGTCACTGCATACGCGGCTACTAGTTCTCCTGTACTCGTTCTCATACATGAACCATCCACATAAAGTGTCAGGTCGGGGTCTGGTAATGGAATATCTGTCAGATCTTGTCTTGGCTTTGTCATAGTGTTAACTACTTCCACACAGTCATGTGTGGCAGGATTTGAAATAACTGACGGTAACAGTGTAGCAGGATTTAGAACGTTGCAGCGTCTGATTTCTATGTGTGGCTGGAACAGTGTCAGTTCATAACCTGTCAATCGTGCAATAGTCAAGTGCTGAGTCTGTGTTCGGTTTAAAAGAACTTCCACGGAGTGTGGAACTTGTACTGTCAAGGAGTGTCCTAATACTATGGAATCACTTTGTCTGATAGCTAGAGCTGTGGCTGCAACTGACTTGAGGCACGCAGGCAGAGCCTGGGCTACTGGATCTAGTGTGCTCGAAAAATAAGCACAGGGCTTGTATTGTCCTGCTTGATCTTGTGTAAGAACAGATAATGCTGTACCATCACGTTCTGTGACAAAAAGTGTAAAAGGCTTATTGTAGTTCGGTGTAGCTAGGACAGGAGCTTGGCATAAGGCTTTCTTTAACTCATTGAAACTAAGTGTATGTTCAGATGTCCAAGGGAGGACAGTCGATACGGCTGCCTCCTGTGTCGTTAACTGTATCAGTGGTTTGGCTAGAAATGCATACTGAGGAATCCATTGTCTGCAATAAGAAGTAAGGCCGATAAAAGCACGTACCTCCTTCTGTGTCTTGGGCTGTGGAAGACTCGCTATTAACTGGATACGGTCAGGTGTCAACTGCCTACCCCACTTGGACAGTAAGTGGCCTAAGTAGATCACTTGCTGGACACAGAATTGAAGCTTTGAAGGAGACACCTTGTGCCCCATCTCGGCTAGGAAATACAGGACTGTAAGCGATGCTCGCTCGCAAGCATGTTCAGAACGGGCTGTGATCAGTAGATCATCGACATACTGGAGCAGGGCAGTGTCAGTTGGCATGTGAATGTTGTCTAGTTGTCTCTTAAGTGCTTGACTGTAAATGCTAGGACTTTCTGTGAAACCTTGAGGAGCTCGTGTGAATTTATAGCTCCTTCCATTTAAACAAAAACCGAAAAGGTACTGGCTGTCTGGATGAATTGGAACACTGAAAAATGCGTTTTTGAGGTCTATGACTGTGAAAAATGTAGCCTCAGAATCAATGGCTGTCAATAGGGATGAGATATCTGGAACAACTGGATACTGGGGAATGATACATTTATTGAGTTCTCGAAGATCAATCACTAATCGATATACTGGAGGTGCATTTGGATCAGTACGTTTCATGACTGGAATGATAGGAGAATTACATACATTGGAGTCAGTTTCTACAACTACTCCTTGAGCAATGAGCTCGTCAATAATTTTGGATAAGGCTGCTACAGCCTCAGGTGGCAATCTGTACTGTCTGATTCGTGGCAGGACTATACCTTGCTTGAGAGTCACACGATGGGGTGTGATTTGCATGAAACCAACATCAGTTGGACCCTGCGCCCATAGATGCTGCGGAACATTAGACAATCTCGGATCAAAATCTCGTAGAACATAGTGACCCTTGAAGTCACGTAAAAACAAACGTATCCCCTCTGGGGAACAGCAAATAACTGCACCTAATTCTTTCAGTGTCTTAATGCCTAACAAATTTTCTGGACATGACTTCGTAAGCAGTAGATCAGTAGTTCGGGACAATGGACCTACTTCTAGAGTAACTGGTTTGGAAATCTCGTTAACAATTGGCTTTCCTGAAAATCCAAGGGAAACATTTCTAGAGCCTGAGAGCGGAGCCCCTGGAACCTCGTCGTGACTAATGGTAGTCCTACTTGCCCCTGTATCAATCAGAAACTTTCTGTCTTTCCCTAATACTTGACTGTGAACATAGGGACCTTCCTGATCTACAGGAATCTCGATGAGAGGCAAGCCTACCTCCCTCTCTAGGCTGTTTCATGAATACGCTTGATACTCTGGATACTCTGTCTGTGCATACTGGTACATCTGCTGTGTAACATGCTGTGTTGCAGCGATGGGCTGCGGTGCTGGAACTGTCTGTTGTGCATTCTGTGGCTGAGAAGTCTGTGAAACTTGTTCTTGTCTAGGCGGACGTGGTCTTTCTTTAGTTTTACCAGTGGCTATGTTGTGTTTCAGAACTGCACACTCGTTTATAAAATGACCTGGCTGTTTACAATAATTGCATGTCCCTTTAACGGGAGCTGCAGGATGACTGGCTTGATTCGGACCCCTCTTCTGACTGTCTTGAGGAACAGATTGTGCAACTAGTACTTTCATTTTCGTGTCTTTCATACGTCTTCTCTCGTGTTCTTGCTCTTCTCTGATTCTATTCTGGTGATACTGGAGCATCTGTAACATCTGGGACGGAGTACTAGCTTGCCAAGTACTTTCGACTTTCAAAACTCGATTTTTAACTTGTGGACTTGAATTCTCGACTAATTTAGTAACAAAAAGATGAGGGTATGACTCACTACTCGTCTTCAAACCACTGTTTATTATGAAACATTTCTCAAATCTAGAATAAAAATCACTAGTGTCTTCGTCTTGTTTCTGTTTACAGGCTGAGATTGCATCCCAGTCTTCCTTTTTAGTGGCTAATAATCTAGGTAAAACTTGTATCAATAATTCTGGTAATTCTTTACATTTGTCTCCAAGACCGGTACCTGGTACTCGTATCTTATCTTCAGCTTCTAGAGCTGTCCAATCGATTTTTTTCTCTCCCACCTCCCAATCCTTTTCCTTGAGTTTTTCATATATGCCCGCAGGCAACAGGACTTTTAGCATTTTAATAATATCTGGATACGTGTATTCTCCCATACGGAGCATGTCTTTTAATTCTCGGTGGAACCCTGCTGGATCTTTGTCGTGACAGGGAATTAATTTCTTCATCTCTAAGAGTTCCATCTTGGTAACTGGGGTGTAAACAAATACTCGTTGCATTTCACCATCTGGTGTCCTAACTGGGTGTACTTCTCGTAACGGATGCTGTCTATCTATGTAAAACGGTTTACTTTCTGGAGGTGAGACATGAACAAAATGCGGGTTCAAAAACGTTCTATATTTGTGGCGCTGTTCTAGAATGACACTAATTAAATCGGTACCTAAACCTTTCCATCTATACTGGAGTAACTCGTTCAGGACATCATGTAACGGACCTGGATCAGAATGTTGACCCTCATACAGCGTAATGAGGTGCTGGATCATATACATACCCACCAGTCGCTGCTCGGCTGGGGGCAATTTCAGAAACATTTGTGCCACTATTTCGTCTGGAAAAGTGGTAGAATCAGTAATCCATCGGACTGCTGATCGGGCTAGTTCTTGTTCATGCATAGTACTTAATTCACTATAACCGATTCGTGATTTCAGAATTTGATCGGTAGCTTGAAATACTTGTTCTAGGGAACCTTGTTCTGGTGCTGGAAGATGAAAGACTTTCTTGTGTTCTAGGCGTAAATGTCGGTCTGGAAGTCTAGATTTACCTACATACGCTATTCTGGCGGTATTCTCGTCGTCTACCTCTTCAGTAGAAGAGTCATTTTCTTTCTCGCTTACTTGTGCTTCTTTGCGTTGTTCGTGTAACCTTATTATTTCTTTACGTATTTTCTTGTACATACTCTCTATACTATTGAGTGTCTTGTGCTTACCCTCGGCTATATTATCACTCCACTTTGTCAGAATTCTCATTTCGGTCGGATCTTTAGTCGGGGAATCTTGTTCCCGTATTAAACAATTGATCAGAAACTTTAATAACATGAACTGGATCTCAGCTTTCCTGAGAGACATGACTTCACCAATACTTTCTGGATCGTCTCCTGTACGAATGAAACGATACATTCTGTCTAGATCTTCTTTCATATTCGGTAGGGTGACCAAATACTCGGACACCTGTCTTATACGTACGGAATATATAACCATACTATCCTCGCCTGGGACTGGATCATAACAGCATTCAGTAAGAAGTCGCCTGATTTCTGCAATAGTCTTATATTTGGGCGTACGCTGTAACGCACGTTCATGTAACTCGACTGCTCCTAAACGTCTACTTGGCGGCGGGGTACCAGGAGGACCTCCTCCCGCGGCCCCTATACTGGAATCGTCGACTGATACTCTTCGTGCTGGCAGAGTGACTGATGTGGCGGGAATTTGTACTACGGGCTGGACCGGGGGTACCGTAACAGGTGTTGTAACAGGTGCCCCGGTGGCTGGAGGATCATGAATTACATTATTTACAGGAGCTGGCAGAACAGGATTTGCATATTCTGGGACTGTGTCGTCCAAATAGGACGAGAGAAAAATATCAGCTGCGGTCGGTTTATGACGTAGCTTGGTCGGAACTAAGGATGGCGGAAAATTACATGGTGCTTCCGGGGTTGCTTTTGGCAAGCCCTCGGCAAGAAGAGGGTACATACCCTTAATGAGGGCATTCCTCTGTCTGTCTGACTGTTCGGTTTTAACTCGTTCACCTATTTCGATTAATTCCCTTTCTTGGGCTCTTTCTAAGGATTCTCTACTTAATTCTGACTTTCTGATTTCTTTTTCGGTTCTTTTATGAGATTCTTTGCGCCATAACTCGATGGCATCTTTCTGTGACTGTCTGGCTTTCTTTTTCCATAATACTTCTTCTACTCGCATGATGCACTCGGCATCCCATGTACCCGATACGGGCCATCTATACTTTTCTTCTAACTGTTTGGTGTACTCCACCCACAAATCTAGATACAATATGGCACTTATGCCATGCTTTTGATACATAAAATGACCTGGACTGTCCCTAGGCGGGACAGGAACTGCTTCTTCTAACAGACCTTTTCTAGTTTTTAACTGACGTAACTTTGAGAGCAGCGGCATGACTGAACTGTAGTCTAGACACAATACAATACACAATGAACACGATAATTACACCACTTTCATACCACGACATTGAAATACATGAATGACATTTAAAATAACAGTTTTGACAAAATACCACCTGGAATACTGAAAACAGAATACATGAATTTCTCGAGAACAGAACGGACTAGAACAGAAACTAGATGCACTGCTAAAACAGTACGAGACTTACCGGTCTCATAAAGAGACACGTCAGGACCCGCATCCACCTAAGTGGACACTTCGTGTTGGATCTGTGTACCCCAAACCCACGGACCAGAGACAATTAGATTGACCCTGTCTAGATACTACCCCAGCAACGGTACTCACCGGGCAGCAAGAACGGAAGGCCTCGGACTGGACTGGACTGCTACGATGACGGACGGACGAACTTCGGACTTCTGTTACGGGTGGGCCTCCGGATACCTCGGACCTTGGACTCTCGGCTTGGGCTCTGGTCGGGACTCGCCGCGTTCCTCCACCGCCTCGTCTGGATGCTGGACCGCAACCTCCGTCTCCTCCGTGGGCCTGAGGGATACTTGAAGCAGAAATATCTGCACGTGCACGGTATGGTTCCGTCACGGCTACAGAGGATCAGGGGGCTTGCGTGGCTTCTCCGGCGCGGAAAAGGGCAAGTCCCTATTCGGGCGCCATTATGTGGTAAATAAATAAATAATACCTCTATTTTTGACTAGATATAACAATAACAGATAGCTCAATAAATAAGAGTCAAGATTCGAGGTAGTAGGAGTTTGCAGGTTTTAATACAGCATAAAGGACAGGAACAGGACAACCTGCACGGGCAAGATCTGGGATGGCTAGCCAACAGGGGGGCCCCGACAGCTGTCGGGCAGGATCTGGAATGAGCGCGCTGGCTTTTAATAACAATACACAAGTATATATACTAAAACAATTGCATTACAGTACATACAGTAGGTGTGACAGTGGGTGGAGTTAGCAACAGTCGCGAAAGATAAGGATGAAAGTGGGTGTAACAGGAGGCGTATACATAGACATGTGATGTAGACGTAACAGAATAGGTCATAAATGGGGCGGAAACATGGAGGGGGCTACCTAAGGAGCCGGGACCTCTAACCTAGTGGTGCGCGCAAGCTGGCAATGACGTGTAACTAGGGAGAAGCTGGGGGCTATGACTTCTGCGCTAGAAGGAGAGACTGAAGTCTGGAGAGTCAGAGCGACATGTACCTAAACACTATCTAGTATCTGATGTTTAGAGAACATGTTGATAGAATCCAAAAGTTATCAGGGCAAAGGCTAACAGACACTAAGACTGGTGCATGCATTATTCTACATGTAGTGTGTGTTGAGGAATATTAAATGACCATTAATACAGTATTTCTCTTACATGGAGACGTAAAGGCTAGACCATGACGGAAACTATTGATGCGATTCAGTAACTTAGGAATGCAGAGAAGGAGAGCTGGACTGATAACTGGAATCATAACATACTCTTGGCAGACTGGCAGGCAGAGCCAGGCCGAGCCGGGCACTGTGAGGCAGGAAGTAAGTGAAGGGTCAGGGATACAGGTGGGGGCTGTATCGCTCCTCGGAGAGGGTTCAGGAGACAGGAGCTGAATCTGAGTCCGGGCCCTTTTGAGGCCTAGAAACGGAGACTTTTCAATGAATTTAACGTGCACACTGTAAAACGTGGCAACATAATTTTACATAGGCCTAATACTCATAGCTTTCACGAGAACTGGAAACTGGCATACTAGAGATGGACACAACTGTAATTGTGTCTTTAATCGATCATGGGGAATACATATGCATATTAATCATGCACATACAACATAAGATGGGGGACACGTAGGGACACAGAACATGGCAAAATTTACTTTTCCACACCTTGACTCTCCCCCGAGGTCTCCCTTCATCTCACTCCCCAGCCTTTACCCACCCCTTGACTCTCCCCCGAGGTCTCCCTTCATCTCACTCCTCAGCCTCTACCCATCCCTTGACTCTCCCCGAGGTCTCCCTTCATCTCACTCCCCAGCCTCTACCCACCTCTTGACTTTCCCCCGAGGTCTCCCTTCATCTCACTCCTCAGCCTCTACCCATCCCTAGACTCTCCTCTGAGGTCTCCCTTCATCTCACTCCTCAGCCTCTACCCATCCCTCGACTCTCCCCCGAGGTCCCCCTTCATCTCACTCCCCCGCCTCTTCCCATCGCTTGACTATCCCCGAGGTCTCCCTTCATCTCACTCCCCCACCTCTTTCCATCCCTTGACTCTCCCCAGAGGTCTCCGTTCATCTCACTCCCCGCCTCTACCCGTCCCTTCACTCTCCCCCGAGGTCTCCTTCATCTCATTCCCCAGCCTCTACCTGTCCCTTGACTCTCCCCGAGGTCTCCTTCATCTCACTCCCCCGCCTCTACCCATCCCTTGACTCTTCCCCGAGGTCTCCTTCATCTCACTCCCCCTCCTCTACCCATCCCTTGATCCTCCCCGAGGTCTCCCTTCATCTCACTCCCCAGCCTCTACCCATCCCTTGACTCTCCCCCGAGGTCTCCCTTCATCTCACTCCTCAGGCTCTACCCATCCCTTGACTCTCCCCCGAGATCTCCCTTCATCTCACTCCCCAGCCTCTACCCACTTCTTGACTCTCCCCCGAGTTCTCCCTTCATCTCACTCCCCAGCCTTTACCCACCTCTTGACTCTCCCCCGAGGTATCCCTTCATCTCACTCCCCAGTCTCTACCCACCTCTTGACTCTCCCCCAAGGTCTCCCTTCATCTCACACCTCAGCCTCTACCCATCCCTTGACTCTCCCCGAGGTCTCCCTTCATCTCACTCCCCAGCCTTTACCCACCTCTTGACTCTCCCCCGAGGTCTCCCTTCATCTCACTCCCCAGCCTCTACCCACCCCTTGACTCTCCCCCGAGGTCTCCCTTCATCTCACTCCTCAGCCTCTACCCATCCCCTGACTCTCCTCTGAGGTCTCCCTTCATCTCAGTCCTCAGCCTCTACCCATCCCTCGACTCTCCCCCGAGGTCCCCCTTCATCTCACTCACCCGCCTCTTCCCTTACCTTGACTATCCCCGAGGTCTCCCTTCATCTCACTCCCCCACCTCTTCCCATCCCTTGACTCTCCCCAGAGGTCTCCCTTCATCTCACTCCCCGCCTCTACCCGTCCCTTGACTCTCCCCCGAGGTCTCCTTCATCTCATTCCCCAGCCTCTACCCACCCCTTGACTCTCCCCCGAGGTCTCCCTTCATCTCACTCCCCGGCCTCTACCCATCCCTTGACTCTCCCCGAGGTCTCCCTTCATCTCACTCCCCAGCCTCTACCCATCCCTTGTCTCTCCCCGAGGTCTCCCTTCATCTCACTCCTCAGCCTCTACCCACACCTTGACTCTCCGTGAGGTCTCCCTTCATCTCACTCCCCAGCCTCTACCCACCCCTTGACTCTCCCCAAGGTCTCCCTTCATCTCACTCCTCAGCCTCTACTCATCCCTTGATTCTCCTCCGAGATCCCCCTACATCTCACTCCCCAGCCTCTACCCATCCCTTGACTCTCCCCCGAGGCCTTCCTTCATCTCACTCCCAGCCTCTACCCACCCATTGACTCTACCCGTGGTCTCCCTTCATCTCACTCCCCAGCCTCTACCCACCCCTTGACTCTCCGTGAGGTCTCCCTTCATCTCACTCCCCAGCCTCTACCCACCCTTTGACTCTCCCCAAGGTCTCCCTTCATCTCACTCCTCAGCCTCTACCCATCCCTTGACTCTCCTCCGAGGTCTCCCTTCATCGCACTCCCCAGCCTCTACCCATCCCTTGACTATCTCCCAAGGTCTCCCTTCATCTCACTCCCCAGCCTCTACCCATCCCTTGACTCTCCCCCGAGGTCTTCCTTCATCACACTCCTCAGCCTCTACCCATCCCTTGACTCTCCTTGAGGTCTCCCTTCATCTCTCTCCCCAGCCTCTACCCACCCCTTGACTCTCCCCCGAGGTCTCCCTTCATCTCACTCCCCAGCCTCTACCCATCCCTTGACTATCCCCCAAGGTCACCCTTCATCTCACTCCCCAGCCGTTACCCATCCCTTGACTCTCCCCCGAGGTCTTCCTTCATCTCACTCCTCAGCCTCTACCCATCCCTTGACTCTCCTTGAGGTCTCCCTTCATCTCTCTCCCCAGCCTCTACCCACCTCTTGACTCTCCCCCGAGGTCTCCCTTCATCTCACTCCCCAGCCTCTACCCATCACTTGACTCTCCTCGAGGTCTCCCTTCATCTCACTCCCCATCCTCTACCCAACCCCTTGACTTCCCTTGAGGTCTCCCTTCATCTCAATCCTCAGCCTCTACCCATCACTTGACTCTCCCACGAGGTCTCCCTTCATCTCACTCCTCAGCCTCTACCCATCCCTTGACTCTCCCCGAGGTCTCCCTTCATCTCACTCCTCAGCCTCTACCCACCCCCTGACTCTCCCCGAGGTCTCCCTTCATCTACCTCCTCAGCCTCTACCCATCCCTTAACTCTCCCCGAGGTCTCCCTTCATCTCACTCCCCAGCCTCTACCCATCCCTTGACTCTCCCCGAGGTCTCCCTTCATCTCACTCCCCAGCCTCTACCCATCCCTTGACTCTCCTCCGAGGTCTGCCTTCATCTCACTCCTCAGCCTCTACCCATCCCTTGACTCCCCCCGAGGTCTCCCTTCATCTCACTCCTCAGCCCCTACCTACCCCTTGACTCTTCCAAGGTCTCCCTTCATCTCACTCCCCAGCCTCTACCCACCCCTTGACTCTCCCCTAGGTCTCCCTTCATCTCACTCCTCAGCCTCTACCCATCCCTTGACTCTCCCCGAGGTCTCCCTTCATCTCACTCCTCAGCCTCTACCCACCCCCTGACTCTCCCCAAGGTCTCCCTTCATCTCACTCCTCAGGCTCTACCCATCCCTTGACTCTCCCCGAGGTCTCCCTTCATCTCACTCCCCAGCCCTTACCCATCCCTTGACTTTCCCGAGGTCTCTTGTTGGACTTGGCCCGTCTGGCAGGTTCACCCCTGAACTTTTTGCCTGGTGTTATTAAATAATGAATAGTGATGTCTTGGTTTCTGCGCACTTTCACTGTGTCCCAGTGGAAAGTGCGTGCGCACTCTGAGTGCGTGGAGTGAGATAGGCCTGCCCTCCCATAGGAATGCATGGGGAATGTGTGTGTCCCTGGTAGTTCCTGATGCGTGGGGAGTGCAGGCTCGAGTTTGGTATGTGTGAACTTGTGAGAATGAATGCTGCGCAATGGTATGTGCGGCTTGTATGTGTCTAGTAGGGAAGTACCACTTCTAGACATTGATGTATGTATGCAGTGAGGGTGCTGGAGCGTGATTGGCTGGAGCTGGCTGGCATGCCAGGCTCCAGGAAGTCTGGATGGGTCTGCCCGGTGGTGAGTTTGAGATTAGCATGCTGATGGCTGGGGAGGAGAGCACCTGTGTCCTGAATGAGGCTGGGTTTCCCCCACACAATGCTGGCTCCACCCCCCTGGGGAGCGTCTGATGACCCAAGCCCTGCCAGTGAATAGAGAGGGTGGTTGAGCCATCAACAGTACTCCCAGACCAGCTGCGACTGGTTCTGCCCCCACCCTGCACCTTTAGACAAAGAATTGCTCTGTATAAAAGGAGGCTGTGACCTCTTGTAAAAGGTTCTTGTTCCCAACTTGAATCTTGCCAGGGGCGTGCTGCTGCTTGGGCTCAGGGGAAGGCTTGCCTCCCTGAGCCCTGCCCAGCCACTGGACTGCTGAGATGATGGATTGCTGAAGGACTTTATTGCTTTCTGTGCCTTCCTAGCGCCTGGGAGCGCTGTATTTCTTTCCTAGCGCTTGGGACCGCTTTATCCTGCTTATAGCGCTGGGAGCGCTGTATTTCTGTCCCACAGCGCTTGGGAGCGCTGTTTATCCAAGCCGGTGCCCACCTGGCATTTACCCAGCTCTTGTGGAGATCTCTGGGCCCCAGCGAGTGCCTACCTCGCTTTATTTCTTAATTACTAATTTCTCGAGGGAGCCCACCCCTCGTCATGCCCCCGAGTTCACCGCCGCTGGCCCGGGACCCCTTTCGATGTTCTCCCGGGGCCGCGCCGTGATTGGCTGCCGGCCCGGGATTCCCGATGACACGTTCCCTGGGGCCGCGCCGTGATTGGCTGCCGGCCCGAGGAGATTGCCGGTCCCGCCCACGGAGGGAGACGAAGCAGGAAGCGGCGGGAGCCTACTCCGCGCTCCTGCATGGCCCCAAACGAAGACGCCGGTTCCCCCCGGGGCTCCCTAAAGCAAGGGAGAGCCCCGGAGAGCGAGAGAGAGCCGGCGACGAAGGCGAGCCGCGGCCGAGCACTGCCAGACCGGTGAGTGGAGAGAGAGAGAGGAAGGGCGTCGGGGCACATTGCCGGTGCCCGCCCCTCCCCTCCATTGCGAGCGCTTGGATGCTCAGAGGCCCGTGGGGCCTCACCTAATGCCGAGTCCCCCGAGAGGGACTCCGCCTGTTGTTCCGAGCCCGAGAGGCTCTTGGGTCCCATAATTTCCTTCGAGTCCCCCAAGAGGGACTCCGCCTAACGCCAGTTTGTCACGAGCCCCGAGAGGCTCCCCTGGGCCCCACATTGCTGCCGAGCCCACGAGAGGCTCGTTGCCCATTTTGGCCATATCGAGTCCCCAGAGGGGGGACTCCAGCGAAGGCCCCCACCCTATTCACGAGCCCTGAGAGGCTCCAACGTTGGCTACAGTTCCTGGCGAGCCCAGAGAGGCTCGTGGGGGGCATTTTGTCTGAAGAGCCCACGAGGCTCAAGGGGCCATATTTGTTTCTCGAGCCCTGAGAGGCTCCCCCCTTGGCATATGTGTTCTTGAGCCTAGAGAGGTTCCTATGTTGGCCCCATCACCCACAGCTGCCCAGCACTTTGTGGGCAGCTGCCCACGTTTAGGTCTTGGCGCAGTGGCGCAACCTGGACCCTGGATTTTGATGTAAGTTCATGTTAATGTGATTTCTGCAAAGTGCTCTTTGCTGCACCTCTGAATGTGTTGTTGATGCATTATGTGCCTTGTTCCTTACACCTCTGAATGTGTAGTTTATACACCATGTGTTCTCTTGTGCTGCACCGCTGAATGTGTTGTTGATGCATCATATGCCTTGTTCCTTACACCTTTGAATGTGTAGTTTATACATCATGTGTTCTCTTGTGCTGCACCTCTGAATGTGTTGTTGATGCATCATGTGCCTTGTTCCTTACACCTCTGAATGTCCTACGCATCATGTGTGAAACTTCTAAGTTCTATGTTCTAAAAGTGCTATTTCTTTACCAAGTGCTTATTCCTAACAGTGGTCCATGTGGCCCTGTCCAGTACATAATCCCCCTGTAAATTCTGCCCGTGCCTCTGGCACATTGTACAGTATGTGTTCCTATCTAATGTGTTTTTGAATACAAAGGCTATTTTTACATATACCTGGTGTGGAGTTCCTTTTGTGGGGGGCCTTGGATGTTGTTGCTGGTGGGTGCGTGCGCAAATGCTTTACACATCGCCTCCGAGTTTAGCCTTGCTGCTTGCGCCGCGTTACCTAGAGGGTGAGCAGGGGTTATCTTGGCGGGTGACTTCCTTACCCTACCTTGGGAATGGTGGTTTCTGCCTGGCTTTGGCGCAAGCCTTAGCCAGCCAGAAATCCCATTTATTTATTTTTTTTTATTATTATTTTATTTACTTGTTTAAGCGCGACTGCCACCCAAAGGGTATCCTGGCGCTGAGACTGCGTCCGTGTTTTACAACCGATCTGTCATTACATTTTCCTTGGGAACAAGAACATTTCTAACATTGTTGACTAGCGGTGGGATTTGGACTTGTGTTTGCGCAGTACCACAGCGACAGCTGGCCCCACCACAAAACTCTGCATTGTTAGATAGTTACATGAAAGGGGATTATTGTTTTTAAGTTTGCTAAAAATGTAATTTCTGTTGAAATGTGTTCTGGATTCACCAGAAGGGTGAGATCCAGTGGTGGCAGCGAAAATGTGTTCAGTATGTGTGTTCCCTGTCCCTTTCCTGGAGTAATGGTACCTGTGTCACATGTGGTCAGGTTGAGAAATCAGGGGTGGTAGAAACTGCCTTACCGGTCTAGGGGGGGGGCTGTGTGAATTAATGGTGTGAGTTCTCTGGATGGGGAGCTTGCTGAATACTTGTGTGCTCTTGTTTTGCTCAGATACCCAAGTCCTGTGTGTTGAACTTTTCCCAAGAACGTCTGCGGACAGTGGAGCCTGCTTTTTGATTTCTGTGGTCTGTTGAGAGACAGAATTTTGGAGTTGGTAATGTTCTGGGAGGAGAGAGGCATAGGGGATGGAGTGATTCCAAAATGAGTGTCTGAGGTGTCTTCCAGCCCAGTGTGGTGGAAGAGGTTCAGTGTAGCCCAGCTAGGTCTCGGTGTAGGGGCTCACGTCCTGTCTCAAGAGGAGAAGGAGTGGGTGGGACTGCATGTCTCCAGGTGCCCGAAACCCAGTGTCAGGGCCTGGAATGTTTCTGAAGGGAACGTCAGGTCGGGGGCCTAGGCTGTACCAATAGGTCATTTGAGGAAGATCTCCCGGAGTGTTTGAAGAATGTGGAACATCCGTGAACAGGGTTTCGGTAGTTCTGTTGTCTGGTAGTACCGCTCCAGTTGGGAGTGTGTGGAATTCTGGAAGGGGGTCAGAGGGAGTCTGACCCCTGTGCATCTGGTGAATGTGGATTCCAAGTGTGAGAGTTGTGTTCTGGAGGGTGCTTCATAAGTAGAGGTAGGGTGGAGCATTCTTGCCCGTGACCTCTGGTCAGCCTGAGGGTGCGGACCCTAGGTTGAAGGATCAGTGGTAGTTTGGAACTACACTGAGAAAGGAAGTGGAGAATGGCTAGTGTAGGCCAGGGGTTACTACCCCCCACTCTGTGGATTGGCAGGGACCAGTGGTATCTGGGTGGCCTAGGGCCTGGTCCTAGTCGTGGACAACTAAGGAGTACCAGTGGGGTAGCCTAGTTGGGCCTGTTTTTTTTAAGTGTGCTTGTCTTATGGATCAACGTGGCGTAGAACCGGAGGGTGTCCCTGCAGTGCGGGCCCGCGTCCGTGTTCTTTCGCCCCAAGCAGGGAAGTCCATCACAGTGGTGATTGGCCTACCCTGCGTTTTGGCTGGAAGGGGGTTGTGTTGGACTTGGCCCGTCTGGCAGGTTCACCCCTGAACTTTTTGCCTGGTGTTATTAAATAATTAATAGTGATGTCTTGGTTTCTGCGCACTTTCACTGTGTCCCAGTGGAAAGTGCGTGCGCACTCTGAGTGCATGGAGTGAGATAGGCCTGCCCTCCCATAGGAATGCATGGGGAATGTGTGTGTCCCTGGTAGTTCCTGATGCGTGGGGAGTGCAGGCTCGAGTTTGGTATGTGTGAACTCGTGAGAATGAATGCTGCGCAATGGTATGTGCGGCTTGTATGTGTCTAGTAGGGAAGTACCACTTCTAGACATTGATGTATGTATGCAGTGAGGGTGCTGGAGCGTGATTGGCTGGAGCTGGCTGGCATGCCAGGCTCCAGGAAGTCTGGATGGGTCTGCCCGGTGGTGAGTGTGAGATTAGCATGCTGATGGCTGGGGAGGAGTGCACCTGTGTCCTGAATGAGGCTGGGTTTCCCCCACACAATGCTGGCTCCACCCCCCTGGGGAGCGTCTGATGACCCAAGCCCTGCCAGTGAATAGAGAGGGTGGTTGAGCCATCAACAGTACTCCCAGACCAGCTGCGACTGGTTCTGCCCCCACCCTGCACCTTTAGACAAAGAATTGCTCTGTATAAAAGGAGGCTGTGACCTCTTGTAAAAGGTTCTTGTTCCCAACTTGAATCTTGCCAGGGGCGTGCTGCTGCTTGGGCTCAGGGGAAGGCTTGCCTCCCTGAGCCCTGCCCAGCCCCTGGACTGCTGAGATGATGGATTGCTGAAGGACTTTGTTGCTTTCTGTGCCTTCCTAGCGCCTGGGAGCGCTGTATTTCTTTCCTAGCGCTTGGGAGCGCTTTATCCTGCTTATAGCGCTGGGAGCGCTGTATTTCTGTCCACAGAGCTTGGGAGCGCTGTTTATCCAAGCCGGTGCCCACCCGGCATTTGCCCAGCTCTTGTGGAGATCTCTGGGCCCCAGCGAGTGCCTACCTCGCTTTATTTCTTGATTACTAATTTCTCGAGGGAGCCCACCCCTCGTCATGCCCCCGAGTTCACCGCCGCTGGCCCGGGACCCCTTTCGATGTTCTCCCAGGGCCGCGCTGGAATTGGCTGGCCGGCCCGGGATTCCCCGATGACGCTTTCCCCGGGGCCGCGCCATGATTGGCTGCCGGCCCGGGATTCCCGATGACACGTTCCCCGGGGCCGCGCCGTGATTGGCTGCCGGCCCGAGGAGATTGCCGGTCCCGCCCACGGAGGGAGACGAAGCAGGAAGCGGCGGGAGCCTACTCCGCGCTCCTGCATGGCCCCAAACGAAGACGCCGGTTCCCCCCGGGGCTCCCTAGAGCAAGGGAGAGCCCCGGAGAGCGAGAGAGAGCCGGCGACGAAGCTGAGTCGCCGCCGAGCACTGCCAGACCGGTGAGTGGAGAGAGAGAGAGGAGGGGCGTCGGGGCACATTGCCCGTGCCCGCCCCTCCCCTCCATTGCGAGCGCTTGGATGCTCAGAGGCCCGTGGGGCCTCACCTAATGTCGAGTCCCCCGAGAGGGACTCAGCCTGTTGTTCCGAGCCCGAGAGGCTCTTGGGTCCCATAATTTCCTTCGAGTCTCCCGAGAGGGACTCCGCCTAACGCCAGTTTGTCACGAGCCCCGAGAGGCTCCCCTGGGCCCCACATTGCTGCCGAGCCCACGAGAGGCTCGTTGCCCATTTTGGCCATATCGAGTCCCCAGAGGGGGGACTCCAGCGAAGGCCCCCACCCTATTCACGAGCCCTGAGAGGCTCCAACGTTGGCTACAGTTCCTGGCGAGCCCAGAGAGGCTCGTGGGGGGCATTATGTCTGAAGAGCCCACGAGGCTCAAGGGGCCATATTTGTTTCTCGAGCCCTGAGAGGCTCTCCCCTTGGCATATGTGTTCTTGATCCTAGAGAGGCTCCTATGTTGGCCCCATCACCCACAGCTGCCCTGCACTTTGTGGGCAGCTGCCACGTTTAGGTCTTGGCGCAGTGTCGCAACCTGGACCCTGGACTTTGATGTAAGTTCATGTTAATGTGATTTCTGCAAAGTGCTCTTTGCTGCACCTCTGAATGTGTTGTTGATGCATTATGTGCCTTGTTCCTTACACCTCTGAATGTGTAGTTTATACATCATGTGTTCTCTTGTTCTGCACCGCTGAATGTGTTGTTGATGCATCACGTGCCTTGTTCCTTACACCTCTGAATGTGTAGTTTATACATCATGTGTTCTCTTGTGCTGCACCGCTGAATGTGTTGTTGATGCATCATGTGCCTTGTTCCTTACACCTCTGAATGTGTAGTTTATACATCATGTGTTCTCTTGTGCTGCACCTCTGAATGTGTTGTTGATGCATCATGTGCCTTGTTCCTTACACCTCTGAATGTCCTACGCATCATGTGTGAAACTTCTAAGTTCTATGTTCTAAAAGTGCTATTTCTTTACCAAGTGCTTATTCCTAACAGTGGTCCATGTGGCCCTGTCCAGTACATAATCCCCCTGTAAATTCTGCCCGTGCCTCTGGCACATTGTACAGTATGTGTTCCTATCTAATGTGTTTTTGAATACAAAGGCTATTTTTACATATACCTCGTGTGGAGTTCCTTTTGTGGGGGGCCTTGGATGTTGTTGCTGGTGGGTGCGTGCGCAAATGCTTTACACATCGCCTCCGAGTTTAGCCTTGCTGCTCGCGCCGCGTTACCTAGAGGGTGAGCAGGGGTTATCTTGGCGGGTGACTTCCTTACCCTACCTTGGGAATGGTGGTTTCTGCCTGGCTTTGGCTCAAGCCTTAGCCAGCCAGAAATCCCATTTCTAACATCTCCCTTCATCTCACTCCCCAGCCTCTACCCATCCCTTGACTCTCCTCCGAGGTCTCCCTTCATCTCACTCCTCAGCCTCTACCCATCCCTTGACTCTCCCCGAGGTCTCCCTTCATCTCACTCCTCAGCTTCTACCCACACCCTGACTCTCCCCGAGGTCTCCCTTCATCTCACTCCTCAGCCTCTACCCATCCCTTGACTCTCCCCGAGGTCTCCCTTCATCTCATTCCTCAGCCTCTACCCACACCCTGACTCTCCCTGAGGTCTCCCTTTATCTCACTCCACAGCCTCTACCCATCCCTTGACTCTCCCCGAGGTCTCCCTTCATCTCACTCCCCAGCCTCTACCCACCCCTTGACTCTCCCCGAGGTCTCCCTTCATCTCACTCCCCCACTCTATCCATCCCTTGACTATCCCCCAAGGTCTCCCTTCATCTCACTCCCCAGCCTCTACCCATCCCCATCACTTGACTCTCCTCGAGGTCTCCCTTCATCTCACTCCTCATCCTCTACCCAACCCCTTGACTCCCCCTGAGGTCTCCCTTAATCTCACTCCTCAGCCTCTACCCATCACTTGAATCTCATCAAGGTCTCCCTTCATCTCACTCCTCAGCCTCTCCCCACCCCTTGACTCTCCCCGAGGCCTCCCTTCATCTCACTCCTCAGCCTCTACCCATCCCTTGACTCTCCTTCCCGAGGTCTCCCTTCATCTCACTCTCCAGCCTCTACCCATCCCTTGACTCTCCCGAGGTCTCCCTTCATCTCACTCCCCAGTCTCTACCCACCCCTTGACTCTCCCCGAGGTCTCCCTTCATCTCACTCCCCCACTCTATCCATCCCTTGACTATCCCCCAAGGTCTCCCTTCATCTCACTCCCCATCCTCTACCCAACCCCTTGACTCCCCCTGAGGTCTCCCTTCATCTCACTCCTCAGCCTCTACCCATCACTTGACTCTCATCAAGGTCTCCCTTCATCTCACTCCCCAGCCTCTACCCACCCTTGACTCTCCCCCGAGGCCTCCCTTCATCTCACTCCTCAGCCTCTACCCATCCATTGACTCTCCTTCCCGAGGTCTCCCTTCATCTCACTCTCCAGCCTCTACCCATCCCTTGACTCTCCCCGAGGTCTCCCTTCATCTCACTCCTCAGCCTTTACCCTTCCCTTGACTCTCCTTCCCGAGGTCTCCCTTCATCTCACTCCCCAGCCTCTACCCATCCCTTGACTCTCCCCCGAGGTCTTCCTTCATCTCACTCCTCAGCCTCTACCCATCCCTTGACTCTCCTTGAGGTCTCCCTTCATCTCTCTCCCCAGCCTCTACCCACCCCTTGACTCTCCCCCGAGGTCTCACTTCATCTCACTCCCCAGCCTGTACACATCACTTGACTCTCCTCGAGGTCTCCCTTCATCTCACTCCCCATCCTCTACCCAACCCCTTGACTTCCCCTGAGGTCTCCCTTTATCTCAATCCTCAGCCTCTACCCATCACTTGACTCTCCCCGAGGTCTCCCTTCATCTCACTCCTCAGCCTCTACCCATCCCTTGACTCTCCCCGAGGTCTCCCTTCATCTCACTCCTCAGCCTCTACCCACCCCCTGACTCTCCCCGAGGTCTCCCTTCATCTCGCTCCTCAGCCTCTACCCATCCCTTGACTCTCCCCAAGGTCTCCCTTCATCTCACTCCCCAGCCTCTACCCATCCCTTGACTCTCCCCGAGGTCTCCCTTCATCTCACTCCCCAGCCTCTACCCATCCCTTGACTCTCCTCCGAGGTCTCCCTTCATCTCACTCCTCAGCCTCTACCCATCCCTTGACTCCCCCCGAGGTCTCCCTTCATCTCACTCCTCAGCCCCTACCTACCCCTTGACTCTCCCGAGGTCTCCCTTCATCTCACTCCCCAGCCTCTACCCACCCCTTGACTCTCCCCGAGGTCTCCCTTCATCTCACTCTTCAGCCTCTACCCATCCCTTGACTCTCCCCGAGGTCTCACTTCATCTCACTCCCCAGCCTCTACCCATCCCTTGACTCTCCCCGAGGTCTCCCTTCATCTCACTCCCCAGCCTCTACCCATCCCTTGACTCTCCTCCGAGGTCTCCCTTCATCTCACTCCTCAGCCTCTACCCATCCCTTGACTCCCCCCGAGGTCTCCCTTCATCTCACTCCTCAGCCCCTACCTACCCCTTGACTCTCCTGAGGTCTCCCTTCATCTCACTCCTCAGCCTCTACCCATCCCTTGACTCTCCCCGAGGTCTCCCTTCATCTCACTCCTCAGCCTCTACCCACACCCTGACTCTCCCCGAGGTCTCCCTTCATCTCACTCCTCAGCCTCTACCCATGCCTTGACTCTCCCCGAGGTCTCCCTTCATCTCACTCCTCAGCCTCTACCCACACCCTGACTCTCCCCGAGGTCTCCCTTTATCTCACTCCACAGCCTCTACCCATCCCTTGACTCTCCCGAGGTCTCCCTTCATCTCACTCCCCAGCCTCTACCCACCCCTTGACTCTCCCCGAGGTCTCCCTTCATCTCACTCCCCCACTCTATCCATCCCTTGACTATCCCCCAAGGTCTCCCTTCATCTCACTCCCCAGCCTCTACCCACTCCTTGATTTTCCCCGAGGTCTCCCTTCATCTCACTCCCCCGCCTCTACCCATCCCTTGACTCTCCCCCGAGGTCTCCCTTCATCTCACTCCCCAGCCTCTACCCGTCCCTTGACTCTCCCCGATGTCTCCTTCATCAAACTCCCCCGCCTCTACCCATCCCTTGACTCTCCCCCGAAGTCTCCTTCATCTCACTCCCCCTCTTCTACCCATCCCTTGACTCTCATCGAGGTCTCCCTTCATCTCACTCCCCAGCCTCTACCCATCCCTTGACTCTCCCCCGAGGTCTCCCTTCATCTCACTCCTCAGGCTCTACCCATCCCTTGACTCTCCCCCGAGGTCTCCCTTCATCTCACTCCCCAGCCTTTACCCACCCCTTGACTCTCCCCCGAGGTCTCCCTTCATCTCACTCCTCAGCCTCTACCCATCCCTTGACTCTCCCCGAGGTCTCCCTTCATCTCACTCCCCAGCCTTTACCCACCTCTTGACTCTCCCCCGAGGTATCCCTTCATCTCACTCCCCAGTCTCTACCCACCTCTTGACTCTCCCCCAAGGTCTCCCTTCATCTCACTCCTCAGCCTCTACCCATCCCTTGACTCTCCCTGAGGTCTCCCTTCATCTCACTCCCCAGCCTTTACCCACCTCTTGACTCTCCCCGGAGGTCTCCCTTCATCTCACTCCCCAGCCTCTACCCACCTCTTGACTTTCCCCCGAGGTCTCCCTTCATCTCACTCCTCAGCCTCTACCCATCCCTAGACTCTCCTCTGAGGTCTCCCTTCATCTCACTCCTCAGCCTCTACCCATCCCTCGACTCTCCCCGAGGTCCCCCTTCATCTCACTCCCCCGCCTCTTCCCATCGCTTGACTATCCCCGAGGTCTCCCTTTATCTCACTCCCCCACCTCTTCCCATCCCTTGACTCTCCCCAGAGGTCTCCCTTCATCTCACTCCCCGCCTCTACCCGTCCCTTCACTCTCCAACGAGGTCTCCTTCATCTCATTCCCCAGCCTCTACCTGTCCCTTGACTCTCCCCGAGGTCTCCTTCATCTCACTCCCCCGCCTCTACCATCCCTTGACTCTCCCCCGAGGTCTCCTTCATCTCACTCCCCCTCCTCTACCCATCCCTTGACTCTCCCCGAGGTCTCCCTTCATCTCACTCCCCAGCCTCTACCCATCCCTTGACTCTCCCCCGAGGTCTCCCTTCATCTCACTCCTCAGGCTCTACCCATCCCTTGACTCTCCCCGAGTTCTCCCTTCATCTCACTCCCCAGCCTTTACCCACCTCTTGACTCTCCCCCGAGGTATCCCTTCATCTCACTCCCCAGTCTCTACCCACCTCTTGACTCTCCCCCAAGGTCTCCCTTCATCTCACACCTCAGCCTCTACCCATCCCTTGACTCTCCCCGAAGTCTCCCTTCATCTCACTCCCCAGCCTTTACCCACCTCTTGACTCTCCCCCGAGGTCTCACTTCATTTCACTCCCCAGCCTCTACCCACCCCTTGACTCTCCCCCGAGGTCTCCCTTCATCTCACTCCTCAGCCTCTACCCATCCCCTGACTCTCCTCTGAGGTCTCCCTTCATCTCACTCCTCAGCCTCTACCCATCCCTCGACTCTCCCCCGAGGTCCCCCTTCATCTCACTCACCCGCCTCTTCCCATCCCTTGACTATCCCCGAGGTCTCCCTTCATCTCACTCCCCCACCTCTTCCCATCCCTTGACTCTCCCCAGAGGTCTCCCTTCATCTCACTCCCCGCCTCTACCCGTCCCTTGACTCTCCCCCGAGGTCTCCTTCATCTCATTCCCCAGCCTCTACCCACCTCTTGACTCTCCCCTGAGGTCTCCCTTCATCTCACTCCCCGGCCTCTACCCATCCCTTGACTCTCCCCGAGGTCTCCCTTCATCTCACTCCCCAGCCTCTACCCATCCCTTTTCTCTCCCCGAGGTCTCCCTTCATCTCACTCCTCAGCCTCTACCCATCCCTTGACTCTCCCCTGAGGTCTCCCTTCATCTCACTCCCCAGCCTCTACCCACACCTTGACTCTCCCTGAGGTCTCCCTTCATCTCACTCCCCAGCCTCTACCCACCCCTTGACTCTCCCCAAGGTCTCCTTTCATCTCACTCCTCAGCCTCTACTCATCCCTTGATTCTCCTCCGAGGTCTCCCTTCATCTCACTCCCCAGCCTCTACCCATCCCTTGACTCTCCCCCGAGGCCTCCCTTCATCTCACTCCCAGCCTCTACCCACCCCTTGACTCTCCCCGAGGTCTCCCTTCATCTCACTCCCCAGCCTCTACCCACCCCTTGACTCTCCCTGAGGTCTCCCTTCATCTCACTCCCCAGCCTCTACCCACCCCTTGACTCTCCCCAAGGTCTCCCTTCATCTCACTCCTCAGCCTCTACCCATCACTTGACTCTCCCCGAGGTCTCCCTTCATCTCACTCCTCAGCCTCTACCCATCCCTTGACTCTCCCCGAGGTCTCCCTTCATCTCACTCCTCAGCCTCTACCCACCCCCTGACTCTCCCCGAGGTCTCCCTTCATCTCACTCCTCAGCCTCTACCCATCCCTTGACTCTCCCCAAGGTCTCCCTTCATCTCACTCCCCAGCCTCTACCCATCCCTTGACTCTCCCCGAGGTCTCCCTTCATCTCACTCCCCAGCCTCTACCCATCCCTTGACTCTCCTCCGAGGTCTCCCTTCATCTCACTCCTCAGCCTCTACCCATCCCTTGACTCTCCCCGATGTCTCCTTCATCAAACTCCCCCGCCTCTACCCATCCCTTGACTCTCCCCCGAAGTCTCCTTCATCTCACTCCCCCTCTTCTACCCATCCCTTGACTCTCATCGAGGTCTCCCTTCATCTCACTCCCCAGCCTCTACCCATCCCTTGACTCTCCCCCGAGGTCTCCCTTCATCTCACTCCTCAGGCTCTACCCATCCCTTGACTCTCCCCCGAGGTCTCCCTTCATCTCACTCCCCAGCCTTTACCCACCCCTTGACTCTCCCCCGAGGTCTCCCTTCATCTCACTCCTCAGCCTCTACCCATCCCTTGACTCTCCCCGAGGTCTCCCTTCATCTCACTCCCCAGCCTTTACCCACCTCTTGACTCTCCCCCGAGGTATCCCTTCATCTCACTCCCCAGCCTCTACCCATCCCTTGACTCTCCCCCGAGGCCTCCCTTCATCTCACTCCCAGCCTCTACCCACCCCTTGACTCTCCCCGAGGTCTCCCTTCATCTCACTCCCCAGCCTCTACCCACCCCTTGACTCTCCCTGAGGTCTCCCTTCATCTCACTCCCCAGCCTCTACCCACCCCTTGACTCTCCCCAAGGTCTCCCTTCATCTCACTCCTCAGGCTCTACCCATCCCTTGACTCTCCCCCGAGGTCTCCCTTCATCTCACTCCCCAGCCTTTACCCATCCCTTGACTCTCCCCCGAGGTCTCCCTTCATCTCACTCCTCAGGCTCTACCCATCCCTTGACTCTCCCCCGAGGTCTCCCTTCATCTCACTCTTCAGCCTCTACCCATCCCTTGACTCTCCCCGAGGTCTCACTTCATCTCACTCCCCAGCCTCTACCCATCCCTTGACTCTCCCCGAGGTCTCCCTTCATCTCACTCCCCAGCCTCTACCCATCCCTTGACTCTCCTCCGAGGTCTCCCTTCATCTCACTCCTCAGCCTCTACCCATCCCTTGACTCCCCCCGAGGTCTCCCTTCATCTCACTCCTCAGCCCCTACCTACCCCTTGACTCTCCTGAGGTCTCCCTTCATCTCACTCCTCAGCCTCTACCCATCCCTTGACTCTCCCCGAGGTCTCCCTTCATCTCACTCCTCAGCCTCTACCCACACCCTGACTCTCCCCGAGGTCTCCCTTCATCTCACTCCTCAGCCTCTACCCATGCCTTGACTCTCCCCGAGGTCTCCCTTCATCTCACTCCTCAGCCTCTACCCACACCCTGACTCTCCCCGAGGTCTCCCTTTATCTCACTCCACAGCCTCTACCCATCCCTTGACTCTCCCGAGGTCTCCCTTCATCTCACTCCCCAGCCTCTACCCACCCCTTGACTCTCCCCGAGGTCTCCCTTCATCTCACTCCCCCACTCTATCCATCCCTTGACTATCCCCCAAGGTCTCCCTTCATCTCACTCCCCAGCCTCTACCCACTCCTTGATTTTCCCCGAGGTCTCCCTTCATCTCACTCCCCCGCCTCTACCCATCCCTTGACTCTCCCCCGAGGTCTCCCTTCATCTCACTCCCCAGCCTCTACCCGTCCCTTGACTCTCCCCGATGTCTCCTTCATCAAACTCCCCCGCCTCTACCCATCCCTTGACTCTCCCCCGAAGTCTCCTTCATCTCACTCCCCCTCTTCTACCCATCCCTTGACTCTCATCGAGGTCTCCCTTCATCTCACTCCCCAGCCTCTACCCATCCCTTGACTCTCCCCCGAGGTCTCCCTTCATCTCACTCCTCAGGCTCTACCCATCCCTTGACTCTCCCCCGAGGTCTCCCTTCATCTCACTCCCCAGCCTTTACCCACCCCTTGACTCTCCCCCGAGGTCTCCCTTCATCTCACTCCTCAGCCTCTACCCATCCCTTGACTCTCCCCGAGGTCTCCCTTCATCTCACTCCCCAGCCTTTACCCACCTCTTGACTCTCCCCCGAGGTATCCCTTCATCTCACTCCCCAGTCTCTACCCACCTCTTGACTCTCCCCCAAGGTCTCCCTTCATCTCACTCCTCAGCCTCTACCCATCCCTTGACTCTCCCTGAGGTCTCCCTTCATCTCACTCCCCAGCCTTTACCCACCTCTTGACTCTCCCCGGAGGTCTCCCTTCATCTCACTCCCCAGCCTCTACCCACCTCTTGACTTTCCCCCGAGGTCTCCCTTCATCTCACTCCTCAGCCTCTACCCATCCCTAGACTCTCCTCTGAGGTCTCCCTTCATCTCACTCCTCAGCCTCTACCCATCCCTCGACTCTCCCCCGAGGTCCCCCTTCATCTCACTCCCCCGCCTCTTCCCATCGCTTGACTATCCCCGAGGTCTCCCTTCATCTCACTCCCCCACCTCTTCCCATCCCTTGACTCTCCCCAGAGGTCTCCCTTCATCTCACTCCCCGCCTCTACCCGTCCCTTCACTCTCCAACGAGGTCTCCTTCATCTCATTCCCCAGCCTCTACCTGTCCCTTGACTCTCCCCGAGGTCTCCTTCATCTCACTCCCCCGCCTCTACCATCCCTTGACTCTCCCCCGAGGTCTCCTTCATCTCACTCCCCCTCCTCTACCCATCCCTTGACTCTCCCCGAGGTCTCCCTTCATCTCACTCCCCAGCCTCTACCCATCCCTTGACTCTCCCCCGAGGTCTCCCTTCATCTCACTCCTCAGGCTCTACCCATCCCTTGACTCTCCCCGAGTTCTCCCTTCATCTCACTCCCCAGCCTTTACCCACCTCTTGACTCTCCCCCGAGGTATCCCTTCATCTCACTCCCCAGTCTCTACCCACCTCTTGACTCTCCCCCAAGGTCTCCCTTCATCTCACACCTCAGCCTCTACCCATCCCTTGACTCTCCCTGAAGTCTCCCTTCATCTCACTCCCCAGCCTTTACCCACCTCTTGACTCTCCCCCGAGGTCTCACTTCATTTCACTCCCCAGCCTCTACCCACCCCTTGACTCTCCCCCGAGGTCTCCCTTCATCTCACTCCTCAGCCTCTACCCATCCCCTGACTCTCCTCTGAGGTCTCCCTTCATCTCACTCCTCAGCCTCTACCCATCCCTCGACTCTCCCCCGAGGTCCCCCTTCATCTCACTCACCCGCCTCTTCCCATCCCTTGACTATCCCCGAGGTCTCCCTTCATCTCACTCCCCCACCTCTTCCCATCCCTTGACTCTCCCCAGAGGTCTCCCTTCATCTCACTCCCCGCCTCTACCCGTCCCTTGACTCTCCCCCGAGGTCTCCTTCATCTCATTCCCCAGCCTCTACCCACCTCTTGACTCTCCCCTGAGGTCTCCCTTCATCTCACTCCCCGGCCTCTACCCATCCCTTGACTCTCCCCGAGGTCTCCCTTCATCTCACTCCCCAGCCTCTACCCATCCCTTTTCTCTCCCCGAGGTCTCCCTTCATCTCACTCCTCAGCCTCTACCCATCCCTTGACTCTCCCCTGAGGTCTCCCTTCATCTCACTCCCCAGCCTCTACCCACACCTTGACTCTCCCTGAGGTCTCCCTTCATCTCACTCCCCAGCCTCTACCCACCCCTTGACTCTCCCCAAGGTCTCCTTTCATCTCACTCCTCAGCCTCTACTCATCCCTTGATTCTCCTCCGAGGTCTCCCTTCATCTCACTCCCCAGCCTCTACCCATCCCTTGACTCTCCCCCGAGGCCTCCCTTCATCTCACTCCCAGCCTCTACCCACCCCTTGACTCTCCCCGAGGTCTCCCTTCATCTCACTCCCCAGCCTCTACCCACCCCTTGACTCTCCCTGAGGTCTCCCTTCATCTCACTCCCCAGCCTCTACCCACCCCTTGACTCTCCCCAAGGTCTCCCTTCATCTCACTCCTCAGCCTCTACCCATCACTTGACTCTCCCCGAGGTCTCCCTTCATCTCACTCCTCAGCCTCTACCCATCCCTTGACTCTCCCCGAGGTCTCCCTTCATCTCACTCCTCAGCCTCTACCCACCCCCTGACTCTCCCCGAGGTCTCCCTTCATCTCACTCCTCAGCCTCTACCCATCCCTTGACTCTCCCCAAGGTCTCCCTTCATCTCACTCCCCAGCCTCTACCCATCCCTTGACTCTCCCCGAGGTCTCCCTTCATCTCACTCCCCAGCCTCTACCCATCCCTTGACTCTCCTCCGAGGTCTCCCTTCATCTCACTCCTCAGCCTCTACCCATCCCTTGACTCCCCCCGAGGTCTCCCTTCATCTCACTCCTCAGCCCCTACCTACCCCTTGACTCTCCCGAGGTCTCCCTTCATCTCACTCCCCAGCCTCTACCCACCCCTTGACTCTCCCCTAGGTCTCCCTTCATCTCACTCTTCAGCCTCTACCCATCCCTTGACTCTCCCCGAGGTCTCACTTCATCTCACTCCCCAGCCTCTACCCATCCCTTGACTCTCCCCGAGGTCTCCCTTCATCTCACTCCCCAGCCTCTACCCATCCCTTGACTCTCCTCCGAGGTCTCCCTTCATCTCACTCCTCAGCCTCTACCCATCCCTTGACTCCCCCCGAGGTCTCCCTTCATCTCACTCCTCAGCCCCTACCTACCCCTTGACTCTCCTGAGGTCTCCCTTCATCTCACTCCTCAGCCTCTACCCATCCCTTGACTCTCCCCGAGGTCTCCCTTCATCTCACTCCTCAGCCTCTACCCACACCCTGACTCTCCCCGAGGTCTCCCTTCTTCTCACTCCTCAGCCTCTACCCATGCCTTGACTCTCCCCGAGGTCTCCCTTCATCTCACTCCTCAGCCTCTACCCACACCCTGACTCTCCCCGAGGTCTCCCTTTATCTCACTCCACAGCCTCTACCCATCCCTTGACTCTCCCGAGGTCTCCCTTCATCTCACTCCCCAGCCTCTACCCACCCCTTGACTCTCCCCGAGGTCTCCCTTCATCTCACTCCCCCACTCTATCCATCCCTTGACTATCCCCCAAGGTCTCCCTTCATCTCACTCCCCAGCCTCTACCCACTCCTTGATTTTCCCCGAGGTCTCCCTTCATCTCACTCCCCCGCCTCTACCCATCCCTTGACTCTCCCCCGAGGTCTCCCTTCATCTCACTCCCCAGCCTCTACCCGTCCCTTGACTCTCCCCGATGTCTCCTTCATCAAACTCCCCCGCCTCTACCCATCCCTTGACTCTCCCCCGAAGTCTCCTTCATCTCACTCCCCCTCTTCTACCCATCCCTTGACTCTCATCGAGGTCTCCCTTCATCTCACTCCCCAGCCTCTACCCATCCCTTGACTCTCCCCCGAGGTCTCCCTTCATCTCACTCCTCAGGCTCTACCCATCCCTTGACTCTCCCCCGAGGTCTCCCTTCATTTCACTCCCAAGCCTTTACCCACCCCTTGACTCTCCCCCGAGGTCTCCCTTCATCTCACTCCTCAGCCTCTACCCATCCCTTGACTCTCCCCGAGGTCTCCCTTCATCTCACTCCCCAGCCTTTACCCACCTCTTGACTCTCCCCCGAGGTATCCCTTCATCTCACTCCCCAGTCTCTACCCACCTCTTGACTCTCCCCCAAGGTCTCCCTTCATCTCACTCCTCAGCCTCTACCCATCCCTTGACTCTCCCTGAGGTCTCCCTTCATCTCACTCCCCAGCCTTTACCCACCTCTTGACTCTCCCCGGAGGTCTCCCTTCATCTCACTCCCCAGCCTCTACCCACCTCTTGACTTTCCCCCGAGGTCTCCCTTCATCTCACTCCTCAGCCTCTACCCATCCCTAGACTCTCCTCTGAGGTCTCCCTTCATCTCACTCCTCAGCAATCTACCCATCCCTCGACTCTCCCCCGAGGTCCCACTTCATCTCACTCCCCCGCCTCTTCCCATCGCTTGACTATCCCCGAGGTCTCCCTTCATCTCACTCCCCCATCTCTTCCCATCCCTTGACTCTCCCCAGAGGTCTCCCTTCATCTCACTCCCCGCCTCTACCCGTCCCTTCACTCTCCCCCGAGGTCTCCTTCATCTCATTCCCCAGCCTCTACCTGTCCCTTGACTCTCCCCGAGGTCTCCTTCATCTCACTCCCCCACCTCTACCCATCCCTTGACTCTCCCCCGAGGTCTCCTTCATCTCACTCCCCCTCCTCTACCCATCCCTTGACTCTCCCCGAGGTCTCCCTTCATCTCACTCCCCAGCCTCTACCCATCCCTTGACTCTCCCCCGAGGTCTCCCTTCATCTCACTCCTCAGGCTCTACCCATCCCTTGACTCGCCCCGAGTTCTCCCTTCATCTCACTCCCCAGCCTTTACCCACCTCTTGACTCTCCCCCGAGGTATCCCTTCATCTCACTCCCCAGTCTCTACCCACCTCTTGACTCTCCCCCAAGGTCTCCCTTCATCTCACACCTCAGCCTCTACCCATCCCTTGACTCTCCCCGAAGTCTCCCTTCATCTCACTCCCCAGCCTTTACCCACCTCTTGACTCTCCCCCGAGGTATCACTTCATTTCACTCCCCAGCCTCTACCCACCCCTTGACTCTCCCCCGAGGTGTCCCTTCATCTCACTCCTCAGCCTCTACCCATCCCCTGACTCTCCTCTGAGGTCTCCCTTCATCTCACTCCTCAGCCTCTACCCATCCCTCGACTCTCCCCCGAGGTCCCCCTTCATCTCACTCACCCGCCTCTTCCCATCCCTTGACTATCCCCGAGGTCTCCCTTCATCTCACTCCCCCACCTCTTCCCATCCCTTGACTCTCCCCAGAGGTCTCCCTTCATCTCACTCCCCGCCTCTACCCGTCCCTTGACTCTCCCCCGAGGTCTCCTTCATCTCATTCCCCAGCCTCTACCCACCTCTTGACTCTCCCCCGAGGTCTCCCTTCATCTCACTCCCCGGCCTCTACCCATCCCTTGACTCTCCCCGAGGTCTCCCTTCATCTCACTCCCCAGCCTCTACCCATCCCTTTTCTCTCCCCGAGGTCTCCCTTCATCTCACTCCTCAGCCTCTACCCATCCCTTGACTCTCCCCTGAGGTCTCCCTTCATCTCACTCTCCAGCCTCTACCCACACCTTGACTCTCCCTGAGGTCTCCCTTCATCTCACTCCCCAGCCTCTACCCACCTCTTGACTCTCCCCCAAGGTCTCCCTTCATCTCACACCTCAGCCTCTACCCATCCCTTGACTCTCCCCGAAGTCTCCCTTCATCTCACTCCCCAGCCTTTACCCACCTCTTGACTCTCCCCCGAGGTATCACTTCATTTCACTCCCCAGCCTCTACCCACCCCTTGACTCTCCCCCGAGGTGTCCCTTCATCTCACTCCTCAGCCTCTACCCATCCCCTGACTCTCCTCTGAGGTCTCCCTTCATCTCAATCCTCAGCCTCTACCCATCCCTCGACTCTCCCCCGAGGTCCCCCTTCATCTCACTCACCCGCCTCTTCCCATCCCTTGACTATCCCCGAGGTCTCCCTTCATCTCACTCCCCCACCTCTTCCCATCCCTTGACTCTCCCCAGAGGTCTCCCTTCATCTCACTCCCCGCCTCTACCCGTCCCTTGACTCTCCCCCGAGGTCTCCTTCATCTCATTCCCCAGCCTCTACCCACCTCTTGACTCTCCCCCGAGGTCTCCCTTCATCTCACTCCCCGGCCTCTACCCATCCCTTGACTCTCCCCGAGGTCTCCCTTCATCTCACTCCCCAGCCTCTACCCATCCCTTTTCTCTCCCCGAGGTCTCCCTTCATCTCACTCCTCAGCCTCTACCCATCCCTTGACTCTCCCCTGAGGTCTCCCTTCATCTCACTCTCCAGCCTCTACCCACACCTTGACTCTCCCTGAGGTCTCCCTTCATCTCACTCCCCAGCCTCTACCCACCCCTTGACTCTCCCCAAGGTCTCCTTTCATCTCACTCCTCAGCCTCTACTCATCCCTTGATTCTCCTCCGAGGTCTCCCTTCATCTCACTCCCCAGCCTCTACCCATCCCTTGACTCTCCCCCGAGGCCTCCCTTCATCTCACTCCCAGCCTCTACCCACCCCTTGACTCTCCCCGAGGTCTCCCTTCATCTCACTCCCCAGCCTCTACCCACCCCTTGACTCTCCCTGAGGTCTCCCTTCATCTCACTCCCCAGCCTCTACCCACCCCTTGACTCTCCCCAAGGTCTCCCTTCATCTCACTCCTCAGCCTCTACCCATCCCTTGACTCTCCTCCGAGGTCTCCCTTCATCGCACTCTCCAGCCTCTACCCATCCCTTGACTATCCCCCAAGGTCTCCCTTCATCTCACTCCCCAGCCTCTACCCATCCCTTGACTCTCCCCCGAGGTCTTCCTTCATCTCACTCCTCAGCCTCTACCCATCCCTTGACTCTCCTTGAGGTCTCCCTTCATCTCTCTCCCCAGCCTCTACCCACCCCTTGACTCTCCCCCGAGGTCTCCCTTCATCTCCCTCCCCAGCCTCTACCCATCCCTTGACTATCCCCCAAGGTCACCCTTCATCTCACTCCCCAGCCTCTACCCATCCCTTGACTCTCCCCCGAGGTCTTCCTTCATCTCACTCCTCAGCCTCTACCCATCCCTTGACTCTCCTTGAGGTCTCCCTTCATCTCTCTCCCCAGCCTCTACCCACCCCTTGACTCTCCCCCGAGGTCTCCCTTCATCTCACTCCCCAGCCTCTACCCATCACTTGACTCTCCTCGAGGTCTCCCTTCATCTCACTCCCCATCCTCTACCCAACCCCTTGACTTCCCTTGAGGTCTCCCTTCATCTCAATCCTCAGCCTCTACCCATCACTTGACTCTCCCACGAGGTCTCCCTTCATCTCACTCCTCAGCCTCTACCCATCACTTGACTCTCCCACGAGGTCTCCCTTCATCTCACTCCCCAGCCTCTACCCATCCCTTGACTCTCCCCGAGGTCTCCCTTCATCTCACTCCCCAGCCTCTACCCATCCCTTGACTCTCCTCCGAGGTCTCCCTTCATCTCACTCCTCAGCCTCTACCCATCCATTGACTCCCCCCGAGGTCTCCCTTCATCTCACTCCTCAGCCCCTACCTACCCCTTAACTCTTCCGAGGTCTCCCTTCATCTCACTCCACAGCCTCTACCCACCCCTTGACTCTCCCCAAGGTCTCCCTTCATCTCACTCCTCAGCCTCTACCCATCCCTTGACTCTCCCCGAGGTCTCCCTTCATCTCACTCCTCAGCCTCTACCCACCCCCTGACTCTCCCCGAGGTCTCCCTTCATCTCACTCCTCAGCCTCTATGTCTTGGTTTCTGCGCACTTTCACTGTGTCCCAGTGGAAAGTGCGTGCGCACTCTGAGTGCGTGGAGTGAGATAGGCCTGCCCTCCCATAGGAATGCATGGGGAATGTGTGTGTCCCTGGTAGTTCCTGATGCGTGGGTAGTGCAGGCTCGAGTTTGGTATGTGTGAACTCGTGAGAATGAATGCTGTGTGTTAGAAAGGCGTCCCCGGGCGAGGCAGAAGATGTCTGACTGACCACCCCTAGGTCCACCTCTCCGTCGAGGAGTAGCCGAGCGGTTGCTGAGAGGCCTCCTGAATGAGGGTCCTCTCCTAGGATCGTACAGCAGAGTAATCACAACACTACAGATGGACACCACACAAGAAGTTACGTTCTCAAGCTTTTATAGGGAATAAACGGTTGCTGGTTCTTGGCAGTATGTACAAGCAGATCGAGGGATCTGGAAAGTCTCTTAAAGGGGTGTAAGGTAGCGGGACAGTCTTACTCTGGGCGGAGGAAGGGATACCCTACGCACAGCTCTCAATCCTCGAGCTGGGGGGTTCCGAGATGCTCGAGCCGCGGCAGCGCCAGCAGGCTCTCAGATGATTCGACAGGATAGGCCGCGGCAGCGCCAGCAGGCTCTCGGATGGTTCAGCAAGGTAGGCCGCGGCAGCGCCAGCAGGCTCTCAGATGGTTCAGCAAGATAGGCCGCGGCAGCGCCAGCAGGCTCTCGGAAGGTTCAGCAAGGTAGGCCGCGGCAGCGCCAACAGGCTCTCAGATGGTTCAGCAAGATAGGCCGCGGCAGCGCCAGCAGGCTCTCGGAAGGTTCAGCAAGGAAGGCCGCGGCAGCGCCAGCAGGCTCTCAGATGGTTCGACAGGATAGGCCGCGGCAGCGCCATCAGGCTCTCAGATGGTTCAGCAAGGTAGGCCGCGGCAGCGCCAGCAGGCTCTCGGAAGGTTCAGCAAGGTAGGCCGCGGCAGCGCCAGCAGGCTCTCAGAAGGTCGTCGGGTTACGGATGAGTTCGTCTGGTGTCGGCCGTGACAGCGTCAGCAGGGCTTCCAGTCCAGGATACAACTGAAGTCTTAATCCAGGGTTGCCCCAGATATAGGTCTGGAGGTCTTCGAAGTCCGGACCCTCGCGCCTGGGGGTCAGAGGGGCCGGGATGATGGTGTCCAGACACCCAGCAGGGGGGTGGAGCCAGCGCCCAGGGAGGCCAGAGGGCGATCGATACCAGGCGTCCGGGGACGGCTGGAGGCCCATCGAAACTCCCCTTCCTCCGGGATCTGTCGAGTGGCTACTCGACCACCTGGGTGGATCTTGGTGCCTCGATGTCGGGGCTTCGCTGGGGCCTGGGCTGGGGCCGAGGCCACGTGGTTGTGACGTGGCGGGTCCAAGATGGAGTCGGGCACGGCCTCGTGCAGAGGCCGTGATGGACCTACGCTGGGGTCAGGCCTGCGCAGGTGGACCGGGATGGTAGCCGGCCCTGTGGGGTTGGGGCGTGCAGGATCGGGCCGAAGGGGCCGCCCGAGGTCTGGTGGAGGGCGGATATCGTCCTGGGCCCGCCATGCGGGAGGGGTAGGACCACGCCATGAGGCCGGGTCCAACACGCGTCCCCCCCAGCTGAAGGCAGGGGAGAGTCACCCATCTTCTTGGGGATTCTCCTCGCCAAGGCGGAAGAATCTGGACAGGCCGTCAGCATTGGCGTGGTCGTTGCCGGGCCGATGCTCCACGGTGAAATCCATTCCCTGCAGCGAGATGGACCAGCGCAGCAGCTTCGGGTTTTCTCCCCGCATCTGCATCAACCAACGCAGGGGCTGGTGGTCGGTCTTGACTCGGAAGTGGGTGCCGAAGAGGTAGGGCCGGAGCTTCTTGAGGGCCCACACCACGGCGAAGGCTTCCCTCTCGATGGTGCTCCAGCGTTGCTCTCTCGCCAGCAGGCGTCGGCTGATGAAGGCCACATGTTGGTCGATTCCTTCGGGGTTGACTTGGGACAAGACCGCCCCGATTCCGTGCTCCGAGGCGTCGGTCTGGACCACAAACTCTCTGCTGTAGTCGGGGGCCTGGAGCACAGGGGCGGTGCACATGGCAGTCTTTAGAGTCTCAAAGGCCGTTTGGCACGCAGGGGTCCAGTGCACCCTCTTTGGTAGCTTCTTGGAGGTCAGTTCGGTCAGGGGCACCACAATGCTCCCGTAGTCTTTTATGAACCGCCGATAATATCCAGTGAGCCCCAGGAAGGCTCGGACGGCGGTCTGGGTGACTGGGGGCTCCCAGTCCCGGATGGCGTCGATCATTGGTTGGAGGGGAGCCACGTGGCCGCTCCCCACTTGGTGTCCCAGATAGGTCACAGTCCCTTGGCCTATCTGGCACTTACTGGCTTTGATGGTGAGTCCGGCCCGCCGAAGGGCCGTCAGGACCGTCCAGAGGTTGGTCAGGTGCTCACCCCAGTGAAGGCTGTCCACAGCAATGTCATCGAGATAGGCAGCGCTGTACTCCTCTAGTCCGGCCAGCACCTGATTCACGAGTCTCTGGAAGGTTGCTGGTGCGTTCTTCATGCCGAAGGGCATCACCTTGAAGTGATAGTGGCCATCGGGGGTCGAGAAGGCTGATCGTTCTTGTGCCCCCGGGGTGAGGCCGATCTGCCAATACCCCGCCGTGAGATCGAAGGTGCTGAGGAATTTGGCAGCTCCTAAGCGATCAATTAGTTAATCTGCCCTGGGGATAGGATGGGCGTCGGTTCTGGTGACTGCATTCAGCCCCCGGTAATCAACACAAAACCGGAGCTCCGGAGCTGTCCCGGGGGCGGCGGCTTTAGGGACCAGGACAACGGGACTGGCCCAGGGACTGTTGGAGGGTTCGACTACCCCCAGAGCTAACATCTTGGCCACTTCTGTTTGGATGCAGGCCCGAACCCGGTCGGGTACTCGGAAAGCTCGGTGTTTCACGGGCGGGCTGTCTCCGGTGTCCACATCGTGGACACACCACCGGGTGACCCCCGGAGTGAGGGAAAACAGATCCGCAAACTGCCCCAGCAGCTTCCGGCAGTCTTGTTGCTGCTCTGGGGTCAGGGTAGAGGAGAGCCGGACCCCTTCGAAGGAGCCGTCTTTCTCGGAGGTGCTGAGGAGGTCTGGTAGTGGGTCGGAGTCGTCTTCCGCTCCGTCATCGGTCGCCAGCAGCAGACTTAGTTCAGTGCGTGCAAAGTGCGGCTTGAGTCGGTGAGCGTGGAGAACCCGGAGGGGGTTCCTGGGGGATTCCATGTCCACTAAGTAGGTGACGGGGCTCTTGCGCTCCACCACCTTGAAGGGCCCCGTCCACTTGTCCTGGAGGGCACAAGGTTCGACCGGGGACATGACCCAGACCTGCTGGCCTGGCTCGAATTCGATGGACGAGGCGTTCTGGTCATACCAGCGTTTCATCTCCTCCTGACTAGCCTCCAGGTTGGCTTCGGCAAGTTCCCGAAACTTCCGAGTCTGATTGCGTAGGGTCAGGAGGTACCGGTAGACATCAGGTGGGGCATCTCGGACTGCCGTCTCCCAGCCTTCCTTGACCAGGCTGAGGGGGCCTCGGACCGGGTGCCCGTACAAGAGTTCGAAAGGGCTGAACCCCAGGGACTTCTGGGGTACCTCTCGGTAGGCGAACAGGAGGCAAGGCAGTAGGACATCCCATTTGCGCCGGAGGGGCTCCTCTAGGCCCTTGATCATCCCCTTCAGTGTCCTGTTGAATCGTTCGACTAGCCCATTTCCTTGGGGATGATACAGAGTGGTGAACTTATAGGCGACCCCGCACTGCTGCCAGAGGGACCGCATATGCTTCGAGATAAAGTTGGAGCCCCGATCACTCACGACTTCCCGAGGGAAGCCGACTCGGGAGAAGATGCTCATGAGGGCTCGGCCCACCACGGGGGCCGTGATGGTTCGGAGGGGGATGGCCTCGGGATAGCGGGTAGCATGATCCACCAGGACGAGGATGAAGCGGTGCCCCTGCGAGGTGCGAGGATCCAGGGGCCCTACGATGTCGATCCCCACTCGCTCGAAGGGGGTGGTGACCACGGGAAAAGGTTGGAGCGGGGCCTTCACCTTCCCCCCGCTCTTTCCGCTGGCTTGACAGGTCGGGCAGGTCCTGCAGTGGTTATGCACATCGTTCCATATTTTCGGCCAGTAGAAAAGGGTCACCAGGCGGCTGTAAGTTTTGTCCTGCCCCAGGTGCCCGGCGAGGGGCACATCATGTGCTACGTTTAGGAGGAAGTCTCTGAATCGGAGGGGCACGACCAGCACCCAGCTGGCCCCTAGTTCGGCAATCTTCTGTTCACTGTAGAGAAGGTCGTTGTCCCAATAGACCCAGTGGGACCCCGCGGGGTCTCCCGCGGCTTGCGTGGCGGCTTGCTGTCGGACCCCCTCAAGGGAGGGGCAGGTTTTCTGCTCCTGCCTGAACTGTTCGCGAGTGGGACCCCCTTCTTGGCGCCATTGCGCGAGTTCGGGGAGGTGTTGGAGCTCGGGGAGGTTTTCTTGGTCGGGCTCTTGGGAGCCGTGTTCCAGGCCAGGGTCCTCGGGGATGACGGGTGGCGGCGGTGCGGGCCACTCCGGCTCTTCAGTCGAAGCTTCCCCCGCTGGGGTGGAGGCTCGGGCGGACATGGAGCGGGTGGTCGCGCAGACCCACTCGGGAAGGCCTAGCATCCCTAGGTGCTCTCTTCTTTCGACGCCTGCCCAGGGGGAACTTTCCAGGTTGTTCCCAAGGAGGCAGTCCACGGGGGCGTCGTCGCGGACAGTCACTTTTAGCATGCCCGACACTCCCCCCCACTTGAAGTGGATGCGGGCCATCTGGCACAAAGTCTCTGAGTTATCTGCGGACCGGACTGGGCACAGGACGTTAGGAAGGATCTGTTCGGCGGTCACCAAATGGCAGCGGACTGCTGTTACGCTGGCTCCAGTGTCACGGAGGGCTTCGGTTCGGCGACCATTGATGGTGACCCACTGGCGGTACTTCTGGGTGTTGCCGGGGATTGGGCCTCGGGGGATTAGGTCGTGAGTCCCCAGGCAGGCTAAGGTCATGGCGGCGGGCTCCCACTCGGCCTGCTCGGGGCCGTTGTCCTCTTCCTCACTACCTTCTTCACCCAGGGCCGCTGCCATTATCTGGCGGGCTGGGGGCCCGGTGGTGCCGGGTCGCTGATTCATCGGGCAGAGGGGGTCATTCGCGTAATGACCCTGTCGCTGGCATCTGTGGCACGTAACATTCGGGCGGGGCCCTGGTCTGGCTGGGGGGCCCCCTCTCTGGCCCCAGGGTGGCGACGTGGAGGCAGGGGAAGACCCCTGGGGGGCGTCTCGTCCCCGGCTCTGGCCTACTCTGCCGCCTCGGGGTCGGTGGTTTCCCGGAGATCCCCGGCCGGAGTCTTCCGTCGGACCCCGGCCGACTCGGGTGCTCGCCCATCTATCCGCCTCGACAGCGAGTTTTCGTGGCTCAGTCAGTTTGCTGTCGAGGAGGTGTTGCCGGAGTTCGATGTTCCCACAGAATGAGGTCGACCAACTGCTGGTAGGTGGTGACCTGACAGCCCCGAGTCCACCCCTCGAAGGCTCTGCTGTAATAGTTCACGTACTCCACCCACGTGGTACCGGGGATTTTTTTGCAGTCTCGGAATCGCTGCCGGTACATCTCGGGGGTGAGTCCGTAGCGAGTGAGGAGGGGGGTCTTCATGTGCTCGTACGAGGTCATCTCGGCGTCGGGGAGCTCTAGCAGGGCGTCTCTTCCTTCGTTGATAAACTTCCCCCACAGGCCGGCGCCCCAGTCCTTGAGGGGTACTCGATGGGCGGTCATGGCGACCTCGTAGGCTTTGAACCACTGTTGGATGTCGTCGTTCTTATAGTACTCTTTGACGACATCCTTAGGTATGTGCACCTTTGTGTCCCCCGGGGGAGGTGAGGTCTTCCCCCCGGAGCGACCAGTCTCGTTTGTCTTGGCTTTAAATTCCATTTCTTTGAGGACGCGCTCGTGCTCGAGCAGGAGTTTCTTCTCCTCGAGGTCTCTTTGTCTTCGCCTTTCTTCTAGGTCTCTTTCTAGCCGTAGCTGCTCGAGGGCTAACTTCTTTTCTGCCAGTTGGATCTCTCCTTCTTGCCTGAGTCGAACGAGCTCCAATTCGTGGAGCCGGTTCTTCTCTCGTTCTCTGGCATCTTCGTGGGAGAGGCCCGTGTCTGGGTTCGTGGGTCTCCCTCCCGCTGGGTTCGTCGCAGCCTCCGTGCCTCCGTTCGGGCCCGGGTTATCTTCCCTCGGGGGTGGCGCCTCGCCGGCGTCCACCCAGGCCTGCAGGGCCAATTTAAAGTCTTCTTTAGTACTTAAGCCAGTGGTAGCTATGCCTAAGTCCTTGCAGAATTGCTTTAGCTGCTTGTGACTGTAGTCTTCCATTTTCTCTTTCTGGAATTCTGTGCTCATGGTTGCAGTGGTTTTTTCTTGGTAGTGAGCGAATTACTCTCTGTACGATCTGCGTGGGCTCGGATCCCACCGCTGCCACCAATGTTAGAAAGGCGTCCCCGGGCGAGGCAGAAGATGTCTGACTGACCACCCCTAGGTCCACCTCTCCGTCGAGGAGTAGCTGAGCGGTTGCTGAGAGGCCTCCTGAATGAGGGTCCTCTCCTAGGATCGTACAGCAGAGTAATCACAACACTACAGATGGACACCACACAAGAAGTTACGTTCTCAAGCTTTTATAGGGAATAAACGGTTGCTGGTTCTTGGCAGTATGTACAAGCAGATCGAGGGATCTGGAAAGTCTCTTAAAGGGGGGTAAGGTAGCGGGACAGTCTTACTCTGGGCGGAGGAAGGGATACCCTACGCACAGCTCTCAATCCTCGAGCTGGGGGGTTCCGAGATGCTCGAGCCGCGGCAGCGCCAGCAGGCTCTCAGATGATTCGACAGGATAGGCCGCGGCAGCGCCAGCAGGCTCTCGGAAGGTTCAGCAAGGTAGGCCGCGGCAGCGCCAGCAGGCTCTCAGATGGTTCAGCAAGATAGGCCGCGGCAGCGCCAGCAGGCTCTCGGAAGGTTCAGCAAGGTAGGCCGCGGCAGCGCCAACAGGCTCTCAGATGGTTCAGCAAGATAGGCCGCGGCAGCGCCAGCAGGCTCTCGGAAGGTTCAGCAAGGTAGGCCGCGGCAGCACCAGCAGGCTCTCAGATGGTTCGACAGGATAGGCCGCGGCAGCGCCAGCAGGCTCTCAGATGGTTCAGCAAGGTAGGCCGCGGCAGCGCCAGCAGGCTCTCGGAAGGTTCAGCAAGGTAGGCCGCGGCAGCGCCAGCAGGCTCTCAGATGGTTCAGCAAGATAGGCCGCGGCAGCGCCAGCAGGCTCTCGGAAGGTTCAGCAAGGTAGGCCGCGGCAGCGCCAACAGGCTCTCAGATGGTTCAGCAAGATAGGCCGCGGCAGCGCCAGCAGGCTCTCGGAAGGTTCAGCAAGGAAGGCCGCGGCAGCGCCAGCAGGCTCTCAGATGGTTCGACAGGATAGGCCGCGGCAGCGCCATCAGGCTCTCAGATGGTTCAGCAAGGTAGGCCGCGGCAGCGCCAGCAGGCTCTCGGAAGGTTCAGCAAGGTAGGCCGCGGCAGCGCCAGCAGGCTCTCAGAAGGTCGTCGGGTTATGCATGAGTTCGTCTGGTGTCGGCCGTGACAGCGTCAGCAGGGCTTCCAGTCCAGGATACAACTGAAGTCTTAATCCAGGGTTGCCCCAGATATAGGTCTGGAGGTCTTTGAAGTCCGGACCCTCGCGCCTGGGGGTCAGAGGGGCCGGGATGATGGTGTCCAGACACCCAGCAGGGGGGTGGAGCCAGCGCCCAGGGAGGCCAGAGGGCGATCGATACCAGGCGTCCGGGGACGGCTGGAGGCCCATCGAAACTCCCCTTCCTCCGGGATCTGTCGAGTGGCTACTCGACCACCTGGGTGGATCTTGGTGCCTCGATGTCGGGGCTTCGCTGGGGCCTGGGCTGGGGCCGAGGCCACGTGGTTGTGACGTGGCGGGTCCAAGATGGAGTCGGGCACGGCCTCGTGCAGAGGCCGTGATGGACCTACGCTGGGGTCAGGCCTGCGCAGGTGGACCGGGATGGTAGCCGGCCCTGTGGGGTTGGGGCGTGCAGGATCGGGCCGAAGGGGCCGCCCGAGGTCTGGTGGAGGGCGGATATCGTCCTGGGCCCACCATGCGGGAGGGGTAGGACCACGCCATGAGGCCGGGCCCAACACTGCGCAATGGTATGTGCGGCTTGTATGTGTCTAGTAGGGAAGTACCACTTCTAGACATTGATGTATGTATGCAGTGAGGGTGCTGGAGCGTGATTGGCTGGAGCTGGCTGGCATGCCAGGCTCCAGGAAGTCTGGATGGGTCTGCCCGGTGGTGAGTGTGAGATTAGCATGCTGATGGCTGGGGAGGAGTGCACCTGTGTCCTGAATGAGGCTGGGTTTCCCCCACACAATGCTGGCTCCACCCCCCTGGGGAGCGTCTGATGACCCAAGCCCTGCCAGTGAATAGAGAGGGTGGTTGAGCCATCAACAGTACTCCCAGACCAACTGCAACTGGTTCTGCCCCCACCCTGCACCTTTAGACAAAGAATTGCTCTGTATAAAAGGAGGCTGTGACCTCTTGTAAAAGGTTCTTGTTCCCAACTTGAATCTTGCCAGGGGCGTGCTGCTGCTTGGGCTCAGGGGAAGGCTTGCCTCCCTGAGCCCTGCCCAGCCCCTGGACTGCTGAGATGATGGATTGCTGAAGGACTTTGTTGCTTTCTGTGCCTTCCTAGCGGCTGGGAGCGCTGTATTTCTTTCCTAGCGCTTGGGAGCGCTTTATCCTGCTTATAGCGCTGGGAGCGCTGTATTTCTGTCCACAGCGCTTGGGAGCGCTGTTTATCCAAGCCGGTGCCCACCTGGCATTTACCCAGCTCTTGTGGAGATCTCTGGGCCCCAGAGAGTGCCTACCTCGCTTTTTTTCTTAATTACTAATTTCTCGAGGGAGCCCACCCCTCGTCATCCCCCGAGTTCACCGCCGCTGGCCCGGGACCCCTTTCGATGTTCTCCCGGGGCCGCGCCGTGATTGGCTGCCGGCCCGGGATTCCCGATGACACGTTCCCCGGGGCCGCGCCGTGATTGGCTGCCGGCCCGAGGAGATTGCCGGTCCCGCCTACGGAGGGAGACGAAGCAGGAAGCGGCGGGAGCCTACTCCGCGCTCCTGCATGGCCCCAAACGAAGACGCCGGTTCCCCCCGGGGCTCCCTAGAGCAAGGGAGAGCCCCGGAGAGCGAGAGAGAGCCGGCGACGAAGGCGAGCCGCCGCCGAGCACTGCCAGACCGGTGAGTGGAGAGAGAGAGAGGAAGGGCGTCGGGGCACATTGCCGGTGCCCGCCCCTCCCCTCCATTGCAAGCGCTTGGATGCTCAGAGGCCCGTGGGGCCTCACCTAATGCCGAGTCCCCCGAGAGGGACTCCGCCTGTTGTTCCGAGCCCGAGAGGCTCTTGGGTCCCATAACTTCCTTCGAGTCCCCCGAGAGGGACTCCGCCTAACGCCAGTTTGTCACGAGCCCTGAGAGGCTCCCCTGGGCCCCACATTGCTGCCGAGCCCACGAGAGGCTCGCTGCCCATTTTGGCCATATCGAGTCCCCAGAGGGGGGACTCCAGCGAAGGCCCCCACCCTATTCACGAGCCCTGAGAGGCTCCAACGTTGGCTACAGTTCCTGGCGAGCCCAGAGAGGCTCGTGGGGGGCATTTTGTCTGAAGAGCCCACGAGGCTCAAGGGGCCATATTTGTTTCTCGAGCCCTGAGAGGCTCCCCCCTTGGCATATGTGTTCTTGAGCCTAGAGAGGCTCCTATGTTGGCCCCATCACCCACAGCTGCCCAGCACTTTGTGGGCAGCTGCCCACGTTTAGGTCTTGGCGCAGTGGCGCAACCTGGACCCTGGATTTTGATGTAAGTTCATGTTAATGTGATTTCTGCAAAGTGCTCTTTGCTGCACCTCTGAATGTGTTGTTGATGCATTATGTGCCTTGTTCCTTACACCTCTGAATGTGTAGTTTATACATCATGTGTTCTCTTGTGCTGCACCGCTGAATGTGTTGTTGATGCATCATGTGCCTTGTTCCTTACACCTCTGAATGTGTAGTTTATACATCATGTGTTCTCTTGTGCTGCACCGCTGAATGTGTTGTTGATGCATCATGTGCCTTGTTCCTTACACCTTTGAATGTGTAGTTTATACATCATGTGTTCTCTTGTGCTGCACCTCTGAATGTGTTGTTGATGCATCATGTGCCTTGTTCCTTACACCTCTGAATGTCCTACGCATCATGTGTGAAACTTCTAAGTTCTATGTTCTAAAAGTGCTATTTCTTTACCAAGTGCTTATTCCTAACAGTGGTCCATGTGGCCCTGTCCAGTACATAACCCCCCTGTAAATTCTGCCCGTGCCTCTGGCACATTGTACAGTATGTGTTCCTATCTTATGTGTTTTTGAATACAAAGACTATTTTTACATATACCTGGTGTGGAGTTCCTTTTGTGGGGGGCCTTGGATGTTGTTGCTGGTGGGTGCGTGCGCAAATGCTTTACACATCGCCTCCAAGTTTAGCCTTGCTGCTTGCGCCACATGACCTAGAGGGTGAGCAGGGGTTATCTTGGCGGGTGACTTCCTTACCCTACCTTGGGAATGGTGGTTTCTGCCTGGCTTTGGCGCAAGCCTTAGCCAGCCAGAAATCCCATTTCTAACATTGTTGGCTAGCGGTGGGATTTGGACTTGTGTTTGCGCAGTACCACAGCGACAGCTGGCCCCACCACAAAACTCTGCATTGTTAGATAGTTACATGAAAGGGGATTATTGTTTTTAAGTTTGCTAAAAATGTAATTTCTGTTGAAATGTGTTCTGGATTCACCAGAAGGGTGAGATCCAGTGGTGGCAGCGAAAATGTGTTCAGTATGTGTGTTCCCTGTCCCTTTCCTGGAGTAATGGTACCTGTGTCACATGTGGTCAGGTTGAGAAATCAGGGGTGGTAGAAACTGCCTTACCGGTCTAGGGGGGGGGGGGGCTGTGTGAATGAATGGTGTGTGTTCTCTGGATGGGGAGCTTGCTGAATACTTGTGTGCTCTTGTTTTGCTCAGATACCCAAGTCCTGTGTGTTGAACTTTTCCCAAGAACCTCTGCAGACAGTGGAGCCTGCTTTTTGATTTCTGTGGTCTGTTGAGAGACAGAATTTTGGAGTTGGTAATGTTCTGGGAGGAGAGAGGCATAGGGGATGGAGTGATTCCAAAAGGAGTGTCTGAGGTGTCTTCCAGCCCAGTGTGGTGGAAGAGGTTCAGTGTAGCCCAGCTAGGTCTCGGTGTAGGGGCTCACGTCCTGTCTCAAGAGGAGAAGGAGTGGGTGGGACTGCATGTCTCCAGGTGCCCGAAACCCAGTGTCAGGGCCTGGAATGTTTCTGAAGGGAACGTCAGGTCGGGGGCCTAGGCTGTACCAATAGGTCATTTGAGGAAGATCTCCCGGAGTGTTTGAAGAATGTGGAACATCAGTGAACAGGGTTTCGGTAGTTCTGTTGTCTGGTAGTACCGCTCCAGTTGGGAGTGTGTGGAATTCTGGAAGGGGGTCAGAGGGAGTCTGACCCCTGTGCATCTGGTGAATGTGGATTCCAGGTGTGAGAGTTGTGTTCTGGAGGGTGCTTCAGAAGTAGAGGTAGGGTGGGGCATTCTTGCCCGTGACCTCTGGTCAGCCTGATGGTGCGGACCCTAGGTTGAAGGATCAGTGGTAGTTTGGAACTACACTGAGAAAGGAAGTGGAGAATGGCTAGTGTAGGCCAGGGGTTACTACCCCCCACTCTGTGGATTGGCAGGGACCAGTGGTATCTGGGTGGCCTAGGGCCTGGTCCTAGCCGTGGACAACTAAGGAGTACCAGTGGGGTAGCCTAGTTGGGCCTGTTTTTTTTAAGTGTGCTTGTCTTATGGATCAACGTGGCGTAGAACCGGAGGGTGTCCCTGCAGTGCGGGCCCGCGTCCGTGTTCTATCGCCCCAAGCAGGGAAGTCCATCACAGTGGTGATTGGCCTACCCTGCGTTTTGGCTGGAAGGGGGTTGTGTTGGACTTGGCCCGTCTGGCAGGTTCACCCGTGTTGGACCCGGCCTCATGGCGTGGTCCTACCCCTCCCGCATGGCGGGCCCAGGACGATATCCGCCCTCCACCAGACCTCGGGCGGCCCCCTCGGCCCGATCCTGCACGCCCCAACCACACAGGGCCGGCTACCATCCCGGTCCACCAGCGCAGGCCTGACCCCAGCGTAGGCCCATCACGGCCTCAGCACGAGGCCGTGCCCGACTCCATCTTGGACCCGCCACGTCACACCCACGTGGCCTCGGCCCCAGCCCCGGCCCCAGCGAAGCCCCGACATCGAGGCACCAAGATCCACCCAGGTGGTCGAGTAACCACTCGACAGATCCCGGAGGAAGGGGAGTTTCGATGGGCCTCCAGCCGTCCCCGGACGCCTGGTATCGATCGCCCTCCGGCCTCCCAGGGCGCTGGCTCCACCCCCCTGCTGGGTGTCTGGACACCATCATCCCGGCCCCTCTGACCCCCAGGCGCGAGGGTCCGGACTTCAAAGACCTCCAGACCTATATCTGGGGCAACCCTGGATTAAGACTTCAGTTGTATCCTGGACTGGAAGCCCTGCTGACGCTGTCACGGCCGACACCAGACGAACTCATCCGTAACCCGACGACCTTCTGAGAGCCTGCTGGCGCTGCCGCGGCCTACCTTGCTGAACCTTCCGAGAGCCTGCTGGCGCTGCCGCGGCCTATCTTGCTGAACCATCTGAGAGCCTGCTGGCGCTGCCGCGGCCTACCTTGCTGAACCTTCCGAGAGCCTGCTGGCGCTGCCGTGGCCTATCTTGCTGAACCATCTGAGAGCCTGCTGGCGCTGCCGCGGCCTACCTTGCTGAACCTTCCGAGAGCCTGCTGGCGCTGCCGCGGCCTATCTTGCTGAACCATCTGAGAGCCTGCTGGCGCTGCCGCGGCCTACCTTGCTGAACCTTCCGAGAGCCTGCTGGCGCTGCCGCGGCCTATCCTGTCGAACCATCTGAGAGCCTGCTGGCGCTGCCGCGGCTCGAGCATCTCGGAACCCCCCAGCTCGAGGATTGAGAGCTGTGCGTAGGGTATCCCTTCCTCCGCCCAGAGTAAGACTGTCCCGATACCTTACCCCCCTTTAAGAGACTTTCCAGATCCCTCGATCTGCCTGTACATACTGCCAAGGACCAGCAACTGTTTATTCCCTATAAAAGCTTGAGAACGTAACTTCTTGTGTGGTGTCCCTCTGTAGTGTTGTGATTACTCTGCTGTACGATCCTAGGAGAGGACCCTCATTCAGGAGGCCTCTCAGCAACCGCTCGGCTACTCCTCGAAGGAGAGGTGGACCTAGGGGTGGTCAGTCAGACATCTTCTGCCTCGCCCGGGGACGCCTTTCTAACATTGGTGGCAAGCGCTGGGATCCGAGCCCACGCAGATCGTACAGAGAGTAATTCGCTCACTACCAAGAAAAAACCACTGCAACCATGAGCACAGAATTCCAGAAAGAGAAAATGGAAGACTACAGTCACAAGGAGCTAAAGCAATTCTGCAAGGACTTAGGCATCGCTACCACTGGCTTAAGTACTAAAGAAGACTTTAAATCGGCCCTGCAGGCCTGGGTGGACGCCGGCGAGGCGCCACCCCCGAGGGAAGATAACCCGGGCCCGAACGGAGGCTGCGACGAACCCAGCGGGAGGGAGACCCGCGAACCCAGACACGGGCCTCTCCCACGAAGATGCCAGAGAACGAGAGAAGAACCGGCTCCACGAATTGGAGCTCGTTCGACTCAGGCAAGAAGGAGAGATCCAACTGGCAGAAAGGAAGTTAGCCCTCGAGCAGCTACGGCTAGAAGGAGACCTAGAAGAAAGGCGAAGACAAAGAGACCTCGAGGAGAAGAAACTCCTGCTCGAGCACGAGCGCGTCCTCAAAAAATGGAATTTAAAGCCAAGGCAAACGAGACTGATCGCTCCGGGGGGAAGACCTCCCCTCCCCCGGGGGACACAAAGGTGCACATACCTAAGGATGTCGTCAAAGAGTACTATAAGAACGACGACATCCAACAGTGGTTCAAAGCCTACGAGGTCGCCATGACCGCCCATCGAGTACCCCTCAAGGACTGGGGCGCCGGCCTGTGGGGGAAGTTTATCAACGAAGGAAGAGACGCCCTGCTAGAGCTCCCTGACGCCGAGATGACCTCGTACGAGCACATGAAGACCGCCCTCCTCACTCGCTACGGACTCACCCCCGAGATGTACCGGCAGCGATTCCGAGACTGCAAAAAAATCCCCGGTACCACGTGGGTGGAGTACGTGAACTATTACAGCAGAGCCTTCGAGGGGTGGACTCGGGGCTGTCAGGTCACCACCTACCAGCAGTTGGTCGACCTCATTCTGTGGGAACATCTATCCAATAACTGCTCCATCGAACTCCGGCAACACCTCCTCGACAGCAAACTGACTGAGCCACGAAAACTCGCTGTTGAGGCGGATAGATGGGCGAGCACCCGAGTCGGCCGGGGTCCGACGGAAGACTCCGGCCGGGGATCTCCGGGAAACCACCGACCCCGAGGCGGCAGAGTAGGCCAGAGCCGGGGACGAGACGCCCCCCAGGGGTCTTCCCCTGCCTCCACGTCGCTTCCTGGGGCCAGAGAGGGGGCCCCCCAGCCAGACCAGGGCCCCGCCCAAATGTTACATGCCACAGATGCCAGCGACAGGGTCATTACGCGAATGACCCCCTCTGCCCGATGAATCAGCGACCCGGCACCACCGGGCCCCCAGCCCGCCAGATAATGGCCGCGGCCCTGGGTGAAGAAGGTAGTGAGGAAGAGGACAACGGCCCGAGCAGGCCGAGTGGGAGCCCGCCGCCATGACCTTAGCCTGCCTGGGGACTCACGACCTAATCCCCCGAGGCCCGATCCCCAGCAACACCCAGAAGTACCGCCAGTGGGTCACCATCAATGGTCGCCGAACCGAAGCCCTCCGTGACACTGGAGCCAGCGTAACAGCAGTCCGCTGCCATTTGGTGACCGCCGAACAGATCCTTCCTAACGTCCTGTGCCCAGTCCGGTCCGCAGATAACTCAGAGACTTTGTGCCAGATGGCCCGCATCCCCTTCAAGTGGGGGGGAGTGTCGGGCATGCTAAAAGTGACTGTCCGCGACGACGCCTCCGTGGACTGCCTCCTTGGGAACGACCTGGAAAGTTCCCCCTGGGCAGGCGTCGAAAGAAGAGAGCACCTAGGGATGCTAGGCCTTCCCGAGTGGGTCTGCGCGACCACCCGCTCCATGTCCGCCCGAGCCTCCACCCCAGCGGGGGAAGCTTCGACTGAAGAGCCGGAGTGGCCCGCACCGCCGCCACCCGTCATCCCCGAGGACCCTGGCCTGGAACACGGCTCCCAAGAGCCCGACCAAGAAAGCCTCCCCGAGCTCCAACACCTCCCCGAACTCGCGCAATGGCGCCAAGAAGGGGGTCCCACTCGCGAACAGTTCCGGCAGGAGCAGAAAACCTGCCCCTCCCTTGAGGGGGTCCGACAGCAAGCCGCTACTCAAGCCGCGGGAGACCCCGCGGGGTCCCACTGGGTCTATTGGGACAACGACCTTCTCTACAGTGAACAGAGGATTGCCGAACTAGGGGCCAGCCGGGTGCTGGTCGTGCCCCTCCGATTCAGAGACTTCCTCCTAAACTTAGCACATGATGTGCCCCTCGCCGGGCACCTGGGGCAGGACAAAACTTACAGCCGCCTGGTGACCCATTTCTACTGGCCGAAAATGCGGAACGATGTGCATAACCACTGCAGGACCTGCCCGACCTGTCACGCCAGCGGAAAGAGCGGGGGGAAGGTGAAGGCCCCGCTCCAACCTTTTCCCGTGGTCACCACCCCCTTCGAGCGAGTGGGGATCGACATCGTAGGGCCCCTGGATCCTCGCACCTCGCAGGGGCACCGCTTCATCCTCGTCCTGGTGGATCATGCTACCCGCTATCCCGAGGCCATCCCCCTCCGAACCATCACGGCCCCCGTGGTGGGCCGAGCCCTCATGAGCATCTTCTCCCGAGTCGGCTTCCCTCGGGAAGTCGTGAGTGATCGGGGCTCCAACTTTATCTCGAAGCATATGCGGTCCCTCTGGCAGCAGTGCGGGGTCGCCTATAAGTTCACCACTCCGTATCATCCCCAAGGAAATGGGCTAGTCGAACGATTCAACAGGACACTGAAGGGGATGATCAAGGGCCTAGAGGAGCCCCTCCGGCGCAAATGGGATGTCCTACTGCCTTGCCTCCTGTTCGCCTACCGAGAGGTACCCCAGAAGTCCCTGGGGTTCAGCCCTTTCGAACTCTTGTACGGGCACCCGGTCCGAGGCCCCCTCAGCCTGGTCAAGGAAGGCTGGGAGACGGCAGTCCGAGATGCCCCACCTGATGTCTACCGGTACCTCCTGACCCTACGCAATCAGACTCGGAAGTTTCTGGAACTTGCCGAGGCCAACCTGGAGGCTAGTCAGGAGGAGATGAAACGCTGGTATGACCAGAACGCCTCGTCCATCGAATTCGAGCCGGGCCAGCAGGTCTGGGTCATGTCCCCGGTCGAACCTTGTGCCCTCCAGGACAAGTGGACGGGGCCCTTCAAGGTGGTGGAGCGCAAGAGCCCCGTCACCTACTTAGTGGACATGGAATCCCCCAGGAACCCCCTCCGGGTTCTCCACGCTAACCGACTCAAGCCGCACTTTGCACGCACTGAACTGAGTCTGCTGCTGGCGACCGATGACGGAGCGGAAGACGACTCCGACCCACTACCAGACCTCCTCAGCACCTCCGAGAAAGACGGCTCCTTCGAAGGGGTCCGGCTCTCCTCTACCCTGACCCCAGAGCAGCAACAAGACTGCCGGAAGCTGCTGGGGCAGTTTGCGGATCTGTTTTCCCTCACTCCGGGGGTCACCCGGTGGTGTGTCCACGATGTGGACACCGGAGAAAGCCCGCCCGTAAAACACAAGCTTTCCGAGTACCCGACCGGGTTCGGGCCTGCATCCAAACAGAAGTGGCCAAGATGTTAGCTCTGGGGGTAGTCGAACCCTCCAACAGTCCCTGGGCCAGTCCCGTTGTCCTGGTCCCTAAAGCCGCCGCCCCCGGGACAGCTCCGGAGCTCCGGTTTTGTGTTGACTACCGGGGGCTGAAAGCAGTCACCAGAACCGACGCCCATCCTATCCCCAGTGCAGATGAACTAATCGATCGCTTAGGAGCTGCCAAATTCCTCAGCACCTTCGATCTCACGGCGGGGTATTGGCAGATCGGCCTCACCCCGGGGGCACAAGAACGATCAGCCTTCTCGACCCCCGATGGCCACTATCACTTCAAGGTGATGCCCTTCGGCATGAAGAATGCACCAGCAACCTTCCAGAGACTCGTGAACCAGGTGCTGGCCGGACTAGAGGAGTACAGCGCTGCCTATCTCGATGACATTGCTGTGTACAGCTTTCACTGGGGTGAGCACCTGACCCTCCTCTGGACGGTCCTGATGGCCCTTCGGCGGGCCGGACTCACCATCAAAGCCAGTAAGTGCCAGATAGGCCAAGGGACTGTGACCTATCTGGGACACCAAGTGGGGAGCGGCCACGTGGCTCCCCTCCAACCAAAGATCGACGCCATCCGGGACTGGGAGCCCCCAGTCACTCAGACCGCCGTCCGAGCCTTCCTGGGTCTCACTGGATATTATCGGCGGTTTATAAAAGACTACGGGAGCATTGTGGTGCCCCTGACCGAACTGACCTCCAAGAAGCTACCAAAGAGGGTGCACTGGACCCCTGCGTGCCAAACGGCCTTTGAGACTCTAAAGACTGCCATGTGCACCGCCCCTGTGCTCCAGGCCCCCGACTACAGCAGAGAGTTTGTGGTCCAGACCGACGCCTCGGAGCACGGAATCGGGGCGGTCTTGTCCCAAGTCAACCCCGAAGGAATCGACCAACATGTGGCCTTCATCAGCCGACGCCTGCTGGCGAGAGAGCAACGCTGGAGCACCATCGAGAGGGAAGCCTTCGCCGTGGTGTGGGCCCTCAAGAAGCTCCGGCCCTACCTCTTCGGCACCCACTTCCGAGTCCAGACCGACCACCAGCCCCTGCGTTGGTTGATGCAGATGCGGGGAGAAAACCCAAAGCTGCTGCGCTGGTCCATCTCGCTGCAGGGAATGGATTTCACCGTGGAGCATTGGCCCGGCAACGACCACGCCAATGCTGACGGCCTGTCCAGATTCTTCCACCTTGGCGAGGAGAATCCCCAAGAAGATGGGTGACTCTCCCCTGCCTTCAGCTGGGGGGGACGCGTGTTGGACCCGGCCTCATGGCGTGGTCCTACCCCTCCCGCATGGCGGGCCCAGGACGATATCCGCCCTCCACCAGACCTCGGGCGGCCCCCTCGGCCCGATCCTGCACGCCCCAACCACACAGGGCCGGCTACAATCCCGGTCCACCAGCGCAGGCCTGACCCCAGCGTAGGCCCATCACGGCCTCAGCACGAGGCCGTGCCCGACTCCATTTTGGACCCGCCACGTCACACCCACGTGGCCTCGGCCCCAGCCCCGGCCCCAGCGAAGCCCCGACATCGAGGCACCAAGATCCACCCAGGTGGTCGAGTAGCCACTCGACAGATCCCGGAGGAAGGGGAGTTTCGATGGGCCTCCAGCCGTCCCCGGACGCCTGGTATCGATCGCCCTCCGGCCTCCCTGGGCGCTGGCTCCACCCCCCTGCTGGGTGTCTGGACACCATCATCCCGGCCCCTCTGACCCCCAGGCACGAGGGTCCGGACTTCAAAGACCTCCAGACCTATATCTGGGGCAACCCTGGATTAAGACTTCAGTTGTATCCTGGACTGGAAGCCCTGCTGACGCTGTCACGGCCGACACCAGACGAACTCATCCGTAACCTGACGACCTTCTGAGAGCCTGCTGGCGCTGCCGCGGCCTACCTTGCTGAACCTTCCGAGAGCCTGCTGGCGCTGCCGCGGCCTATCTTGCTGAACCATATGAGAGCCTGCTGGCGCTGCCGCGGCCTACCTTGCTGAACCTTCCGAGAGCCTGCTGGCGCTGCCGCGGCCTATCTTGCTGAACCATCTGAGAGCCTGCTGGCGCTGCCGCGGCCTACCTTGCTGAACCTTCCGAGAGCCTGCTGGCGCTGCCGCGGCCTATCTTGCTGAACCATCTGAGAGCCTGCTGGCGCTGCCGCGGCCTACCTTGCTGAACCTTCCGAGAGCCTGCTGGCGCTGCCGCGGCCTATCTTGCTGAACCATCTGAGAGCCTGCTGGCGCTGCCGCGGCCTACCTTGCTGAACCTTCCGAGAGCCTGCTGGCGCTGCCGCGGCCTATCCTGTCGAACCATCTGAGAGCCTGCTGGCGCTGCCGTGGCTCGAGCATCTCGGAACCCCCCAGCTCGAGGATTGAGAGCTGTGCGTAGGGTATCCCTTCCTCCGCCCAGAGTAAGACTGTCCCGCTACCTTACCCCCCTTTAAGAGACTTTCCAGATCCCTCGATATGCCTGTACATACTGCCAAGAACCAGCAACCGTTTATTCCCTATAAAAGCTTGAGAACGTAACTTCTTGTGTGGTGTCCCTCTGTAGTGTTGTGATTACTCTGCTGTACGATCCTAGGAGAGGACCCTCATTCAGGAGGCCTCTCAGCAACCGCCTGGCTACTCCTCGACGGAGAGGTGGACCTAGGGGTGGTCAGTCAGACATCTTCTGCCTCGCCCGGGGACGCCTTTCTAACAACCCCTGAACTTTTTGCCTGGTGTTATTAAATAATTAATAGTGATGTCTTGGTTTCTACGCACTTTCACTGTGTCCCAGTGGAAAGTGCGTGCGCACTCTGAGTGCTTGGAGTGAGATAGGCCTGCCCTCCCATAGGAATGCATGGGGAATGTGTGTGTCCTGGTAGTTCCTGATGCGTGGGGAGTGCAGGCTCGAGTTTGGTATGTGTGAACTCGTGAGAATGAATGCTGCGCAATGGTATGTGCGGCTTGTATGTGTCTAGTAGGGAAGTACCACTTCTAGACATTGATGTATGTATGCAGTGAGGGTGCTGGAGTGTGATTGGCTGGAGCTGGCTGGCATGCCAGGCTCCAGGAAGTCTGGATGGGTCTGCCCGGTGGTGAGTGTGAGATTAGCACGCTGATGGCTGGGGAGGAGTGCACCTGTGTCCTGAATGAGGCTGGGTTTCCCCCACACAATGGTGGCTCCACCCCCCTGGGGAGCGTCTGATGACCCAAGCCCTGCCAGTGAATAGAGAGGGTGGTTGAGCCATCAACAGTACTCCCAGACCAGCTGCGACTGGTTCTGCCCCCACCCTGCACCTTTAGACAAAGAATTGCTCTGTATAAAAGGAGGCTGTGACCTCTTGTAAAAGGTTCTTGTTCCCAACTTCAATCTTGCCAGGGGCGTGCTGCTGCTTGGGCTCAGGGGAAGGCTTGCCTCCCTGAGCCCTGCCCAGCCCCTGGACTGCTGAGATGATGGATTGCTGAAGGACTTTGTTGCTTTCTGTGCCTTCCTAGCGCCTGGGAGCGCTGTATTTCTTTCCTAGCGCTTGGGAGCGCTTTATCCTGCTTATAGCGCTGGAAGCACTGTATTTCTGTCCACAGCGTTTGGGAGCGCTGTTTATCCAAGCCGGTGCCCACCCGGCATTTGCCCAGCTCTTGTGGAGATCTCTGGGCCCCAGCGAGTGCCTACCTCGCTTTATTTCTTAATTACTAATTTCTCGAGGGAGCCCACCCCTCGTCATGCCCCCGAGTTCACCGCCGCTGGCCCGGGACCCCTTTCGATGTTCTCCCGGGGCCGCGCCGTGATTGGCTGCCGGCCCGGGATTCCCGATGACACGTTCCCCGGGGCCGCGCCGTGATTGGCTGCCGGCCCGAGAAGATTGCCGGTCCCGCCCACGGAGGGAGACGAAGCAGGAAGCGGCGGGAGCCTACTCCGCGCTCCTGCATGGCCCCAAACGAAGACGCCGGTTCCCCCCGGGGCTCCCTAGAGCAAGGGAGAGCCCCGGAGAGCGAGAGAGAGCCGGCGACGAAGCCGAGTCGCCGCCGAGCACTGCCAGACCGGTGAGTGGAGAGAGAGAGAGGAGGGGCGTCGGGGCACATTGCCGGTGCCCGCCCCTCCCCTCCATTGCGAGCACTTGGATGCTCAGAGGCCCGTGGGGCCTCACCTAATGTCGAGTCCCCCGAGAGGGACTCCGCCTGTTGTTCCGAGCCCGAGAGGCTCTTGGGTCCCATAATTTCCTTCGAGTCCCCCGAGAGGGACTCCGCCTTACGCCAGTGTGTCACGAGCCCCGAGAGGCTCCCCTGGGCCCCACATTGCTGCCGAGCCCACGAGAGGCTCGTTGCCCATTTTGGCCATATCGAGTCCCCAGAGGGGGGACTCCAGCGAAGGCCCCCACCCTGTTCACGAGCCCTGAGAGGCTCCAACGTTGGCTACAGTTCCTGGCGAGCCCAGAGAGGCTCGTGGGGGGCATTATGTCTGAAGAGCCCACGAGGCTCAAGGGGCCATATTTGTTTCTCGAGCCCTGAGAGGCTCCCCCCTTGGCATATGTGTTCTTGAGCCTAGAGAGGCTCCTATGTTGGCCCCATCACCCACAGCTGCCCAGCACTTTGTGGGCAGCTGCCACGTTTAGGTCTTGGCGCAGTGGCGCAACCTGGACCCTGGACTTTGATGTAAGTTCATGTTAATGTGATTTCTGCAAAGTGCTCTTTGCTGCACCTCTGAATGTGTTGTTGATGCATTATGTGCCTTGTTCCTTACACCTCTGAATGTGTAGTTTATACATCATGTGTTCTCTTGTTCTGCACCGCTGAATGTGTTGTTGATGCATCATGTGCCTTGTTCCTTACACCTCTGAATGTGTAGTTTATACATCATGTGTTCTCTTGTGCTGCACCGCTGAATGTGTTGTTGATGCATCATGCGCCTTGTTCCTTACACCTCTGAATGTCCTACGCATCATGTGTGAAACTTCTAAGTTCTATGTTCTAAAAGTGCTATTTCTTTACCAAGTGCTTATTCCTAACAGTGGTCCATGTGGCCCTGTCCAGTACATAATCCCCCTGTAAATTCTGCCCGTGCCTCTGGCACATTGTACAGTATGTGTTCCTATCTAATGTGTTTTTGAATACAAAGGCTATTTTTACATATACCTGGTGTGGAGTTCCTTTTGTGGGGGGCCTTGGATGTTGTTGCTGGTGGGTGCGTGCGCAAATGCTTTACACATCGCCTCCGAGTTTAGCCTTGCTGCTCGCGCCGCGTTACCTAGAGGGTGAGAAGGGGTTATCTTGGCGGGTGACTTCCTTACCCTACCATGGGAATGGTGGTTTCTGCCTGGCTTTGGCGCAAGCCTTAGCCAGCCAGAAATCCCATTTCTAACATCTCCCTTCATCTCACTCCCCAGCCTCTACCCATCCCTTGACTCTCCTCCGAGGTCTCCCTTCATCTCACTCCTCAGCCTCTACCCATCCCTTGACTCTCCTTCCCGAGGTCTCCCTTCATCTCACTCCCCATCCTCTACCCACCCCTTGACTCTCCCCCGAGGCCTCCCTTTATCTCACTCCTCAGCCTCTACCCATCTTTTGACTCTCCTTCTCGAGGTCTCCCTTCATCTCACTCCCCAGCCTCTACCCATCCTTTGACTCTCCCCCGAGGTCTCCCTTCATCTCACTCCCCAGCCTCTACCCATCCCTTGACTCTCCCCCGAGGTCTACCTTCATCTCACTCCCCAGCCTCTACCCATCCCTTGACTCTCCTCCGAGGTCTCCCTTCATCTCACTCCTCAGCCTCTACCTGTCCCTTGACTCTCCCCCGAGGTCTCCCTTCATCTCACTCCTCAGCCTCTACCCATCCCTTAACTCTCCCCCGAGGTCTCCCTTCATCTCACTCGCCCACTCTATCCATCCCTTGACTCTCCCCTGAGGTCTCCCTTCATCTCACTCCCCCACTCTATCCATCCCTTGACTCTCCCCTGAGGTCTCCCTTCATCTCACTCCCCCACTCTATTCATCCCTTGACTCTCCCCCGAGGTCTCCCTTCATCTCACTCCCCCACTCTATCCATCCCTTGACTCTCCCCCGAGGTCTCCCTTCATCTCACTCCCTCACTCTACCCATCCCTTGACTCTCCCCGAGGTCTCCCTACATCTCACTCCACAGCCTCTACCCACCCCTTGACTCTCCCCGTGGTCTCCCTTCATCTCACTCCCCAGCCTCTACCCCTCCCTTGACTCTCCCCCGAGGTCTCCCTTCATCTCACTCCTCCACTCTATCCATCCCTTGACTCTCCCCTGAGGTCTCCCTTTATTGCCCACCTGGTGCAGAACAATGCAGCTAATGTCGAAAATATTTATTTTAAACGAAGAATACGAAATTTAAATCCACATTTAAAATTCATATAAAAGGCCCGTGCAATCCCAGCAGCAGAATCCTGTGAATGGAACACCTGTGACGTGCTAGGCCCTGCACTGTGACGTCACGAGGTCGAGGCTAGCAGCAGCAGAGGAATCCTGTGGATGGAACACCTGTGACGTGCCAGGCCCTCCCTCCCCTCTGACGTCACGAGGTCGAGGCTAGCAGCAGCAGGGGAATCCTGTGGATGGAACACCTGTGACGTGCCAGGCCCTCCACTGTGACGTCACGAGGTCGAGGCTAGCACCAGCAGGGGAATCCTGAGGATGGAACACCTGTGACGTTCCAGGCCCTCCCTCCCCTGTGATGTCATGTGGTCGAGGCTAAGTGCAGAGGGGAGGCCTCCGCCGGAGCAGAGACAAGGAGAGGCCCCTGAGGGGGCAGAAGGTCGGGCATGATTAGATCGTCTTTGAGGTTCATTGCAGGATCCTTTTGTGACTAAATAGATTTTTGCTTTTTTTTTTTAGGTAATTGAATGAAAACCGTGTCTCGGCTGTTCCCCCTCCCCCCTTACACTGCAACACTTGTCATCGCCCATAAGCCTGTGATGCATGATGACAGGTTGAATGTCTATTGTGACGTGTCCGTGGTATACAAGGCTGGTAACCAGGCAGCCGCGGCATTGCACTCATGAGCACCGGACGGAGAGGACCACTGCTGGCGGCCGGAGCCGAGGCCCCCAGAGGCCGAGGGGGCCGGGGCCTCACAGGCTCCAAAAAGAACTGGACGGGGCTGGGTGAAAGGGAGGTGAGTATAGAAACCAAATGGTAACCGAACTTGAAACCAAACTGAAACCGAACTTGAATCCAAACTTTAAACTGACTTGATACTGGCTTGATACTGACTTGATACTGGCTTGATACTGGCTTGATACTGGCTTGATACTGACTTGATACTGGCTTGATACTGACTTGATACTGGCTTGAAACATCCCTTCCCTCTTCCTTTCTCTTTCCCGTTTTTCCTTCTCTGCCTACGATTCCTGTCTCTCCTATCCCCTTCTCCCCCTTTCTTTTAAGTTCCCTTTTTCTCCATCACTCTTTAATCCTCTTCCCTTCTGTCACTCCCCTCCCCTTCCCATTCAATCCATTCCGGTCCCATCCTGCACTCTTAGCTTCTTTTCCATCTCCACTCCTCCCCTTCTCTTCCCCTCCATTCCCTCCCATTCACAGCCTCTTTCCCTTCCAATCTGTTCCCATCGCCTCTGCTCCTTTTCTGCTCCCCTTTCCCCTCACCCATCCCTTCTTCCATACCCTACCCCTCATTACCCTTCCCCTCACCTCCCTCTCTCTCATTTACCCTCTCCCCCTCCATTCTCAATTCCTTTCCCTGCCTTTCTCCTTTCTCTTCTCCGCCTTCTTCCACTCATTCGTCCTTTCCTTTCCTTTCCATTCCATTCCCCAACCCATCCCTTCTTTCCCCTTACCCCACCCTCCAACTACCCCTCTCCCTCCATGTCCCCCTCCCCCTTTATTTCCATTACTTTCTTATTTACCTCTTTAATCCTCTCCCCTTCTATCACTCCCCCTTCCCTTCCATCCCATTCACTGCCTCACCTCCCCTCCCATCCCATTCTGTTACCCCCCACACACAACCCCCCACACACACAACCCCCACACACACAACCCCACACAACCCCCCACACACACAACCCCCCACACACACAACCTCACACACACAACCCCACACACACAACCCGACACAAACACCACCCACACACACAACCCCACACACACAATACCCCACAAAAACCCCAGACACAACCCCCCACACACACAACCCCCCACACACAACCACAACCCCCCACACACAACCCCACAAACACACTCCCCCACACACATCCACACATACAACCCCACACACAACCACACCACACACAACCACACCACACACAACCCCCCACACAACATCCCACGCACACCCACAAAACCCCACACACATACATGACACACACACACAACCACAACCCCCACACACACAACCACAACCCCCCACACACACACAACCCACAAACACACACACCCACACATACAACCCCACACACACAACCACACCACACACAACCCCCCACACAACATCCCACGCACACACACAAAACCCCACACACATACATGACACAACCCCCCACACAACCCTACACACACACAACCACACTACCCCCCACACACAACCCCACACACCGCACACAACCCCACATACCACAAACAACCACACACACACACCCACACAACCACAAACACCCCCCCCACACACACAACCCCACATACACACAACCCCACACACAAACACAACCCCACACACACAACCCCCACACACACACACACTGTCACTCACACACTCACTGTCACTCACAATCACTGACACAATCACTGACACACTCACTGAAACTGACACTCACTGAAACTGACACTCACACTGACGCTGACAATCTCACTGACTCTCTCACTCACACTCTCATCGACACTCACTGACACTCACACCCTCACTGACACTCACTGACACTCTCACTGACAATCTCATCGACAATCTCACTGACACTCACACTCTCACTGACACTCTCACGGACACTCTCACGGACACTCTCACTGACACACTCACTGACACTCACTGACACTCTCACTGACACTCACTGACACTCACTGACACTCACTGACACTCTCTCTGACACTCTCACTGAGACTCTCACTGACACTCTCACTGACACTCTCACTGACACTCACTGACACTCACTCACACTCTCACTGACACTCTCACTGACACTCTCACTGACACTCTCACTGACACTCACACTGACACTCTCACTGACACTCTCGCTGACACTCTCACTGACACTCTCACTGACACTGACACACTCACTGACACACTCACTACCACACCTACTGACACCCTCACTGACACTCTCACTGACACTCACTGACACTGACACTCTCACTCACACTCACTGACACTCTCACTGATGCTCACTGACACTCTCACTGACACTCTCACTGACACTGACACTCTCACTGACACTCACTCTTACTGACACTGACACTCTCACTGACACTCTCACTGACACCCTCACTGACACTCACTGACACTCTCACAGACACTCCACTGACACTCACTGACACTCTCACTGACACTCACTGACACTCACTGACACTCTCACTGACACACTCACTGACACTCACTGACCCTCTCACTGACACTCTCATTGATACTCACTGACACTCACTGACACTCACTGACACTCTCACTGACACTGACGCTCTCACTGACACACTCACTGACACCCTCACTGACACTCTCACTGACACTCTCACTGACATTCTCACTCACACTCACTGACACTCTCACTGACACTCTCACTGACACTGACACTCTCACTGACACTCACTGACACTCACTGACACTCTCACTGAGACTCTCACTGAGACTCACTGACGCTCTCACTGACACTCACGGACACTCACTGACACTCTCACTGACACTCACTGACACTCTCACTGATACTCACTGACACTCACTGACAGTCTCACTGACACTCACTGACACTCTCACTGACACTCACTGACACTTTCACTGACACTCTCACTGACACACTCACTGACACACTGACACTCTCACTGACACTCTCACTGACACTGACACTCTCACTCACACTCAATGACACTCTCACTAACACTCACTGACACTCACTGACACTCTTACTGACACTCACTGACACTCTGACACTCTCACAGACACTCACACTGAAACTGACACTCTCACTGACACTCTCACTGACACTGACACTCTCTCTGAAACTCTGACACTCTCACTGACACTCACTGACACTCTCACTGGCACTCACTGACACTCACTGACACTCTCACTGACACTCACTGACACTCTCACTGACACTACCACTGACACTCCCACTGACACTCCCACTGACACTCACTGACACTCTCACTGACATTCACTGACATTCACTGACACTCTCACTGACACTCTCACTGACACTCTCACTGACACTCACTGACACTCTCACTGACACTCACTGACACTATCACTGACACTATCACTGACACTCTCACTGACACTTTCACTGACACTCTCACTGACACTCTCACTGACACTCTCACTGACACACTCACTGACACACTCACCGACACTGACACTCTCACTGACACTCACTCACACTCACTGACACTCTCACTGACACTCTCACTGACACTCAAACTGAAACTGACACTCTCACTGACACTGACACTCTCACTGACTGACACTCTCACTGACACTGACACTCTCACTGACACTCTCACGAACATTCACACTGACACTCTCACGGACACTCTCACTGCCTCTGACACTCTGATAATCTCATTGACACACACTCTCACTGACACTCTCACTGACACTCTCACTGACACCCTCACTGACACTCTCACTGACACTCTGACACTCTCACTGACACTCTCACTGACAATCTCATCGACACTCTCACTGACACTGACACTCTCAATGACACTCACTGACACTCTCACTGACACTCACACTCTCACTGACACTGACACTCTCACTGACACTCACTGACACTCTCACTGACACTCACTGGCACTCTCACTGACACTGACACTCTCACTGACACTCTCACTGACACTTTCACCGACACTCTCACTGACCCTCACTGAAACTCTCACTGACACTCTCACTGACACTTTCACTGACACTCTCACTGACACTCACTGACACACTCACTGACACACTCACTGACACACTTACTGACACCCTCACTGACACTCTCACTCACACTCACTGGCACACTCACTGGCACACTCACTGACACTCTCACTGACACTCTCACTGACACTGACTCTGACACTCTCACTCACACTCTCAATCACACTCACTGACACTCTCACTGACACTCTCACTGACACTCACAGTGAAACTGACACTCTCACTGACACTCTCACTGATGCTGACACTCTGACTGACACTGACACTCTCACTGACACTCTCACTGGCACTCTCTCTGACACTGACACTCTCACTCACACTCACTGGCACACTCACTGGCACACTCACTGACACACTCACTGACACTCTCACTGACACTCTCACTGACACTGACTCTGACACTCTCACTCACACTCTCAATCACACTCCCTGATACTCTCACTGACACTCTGACTGACTCTCTCACTGACACTCACAGTGAAACTGACACTCTCACTGACACTCTCACTGATGCTGACACTCTGACTGACACTGACACTCTCACTGACACTCACTGACACTATCACTGACACTTCCACTGACACTCTCACTGACACTTTCACTGACACTCTCACTGACACTCTCACTGACACTGACACTCTCACTGACACACTCACTGACACACTCACTGACACACTCACTGACACTCTCACTGACACTGACACTCTCCCTCACACTCACTCACACTCACTGACACTCTCACTGACACTCTCACTGACACTCAAACTGAAACTGACACTCTCACTGACACTGACACTCTCACTGACACTGACACTCTCACTGACGCTGACACTCTCACTGAAACTGACACTCTCACTAACACTGACACTCTCACTGACACTCACTGACACTCTCACTGACACTCACTGACACTCTCACTGACACACTCACTGACTCTGACACTCTCACTGACACTCTCACTGACTCTCACTGACACACACTGACACTGACACTCTCAAGGACACTCTCAATGACACTCTCACTGAAACTCTCACTGACACTCACTGACACTCTCACTGACACTCTCACTGACACTCACTGACACTCTCACTGACACTCTCACTGACACTTTCACTGACACTCTCACTGACACTCACTGACACACTCACTGACACACCCACTGACACACTCACTGACACCCTCACTGACACTCTCACTCTCACTGACACTGACACTCTCACTCACACTCACTGGCACACTCACTGACACACTCACTGACACTCTCACTGACACTGACTCTAACACTCTCACTCACACTCTCAATCACACTCACTGACACTCTCACTGACACTCACTGACACTCACAGTGAAACTGACACTCTCACTGACACTCTCACTGATGCTGACACTCTGACTGACACTGACACTCTCACTGACACTCTCACTGGCACTCTCTCTGACACTGACACTCTCACTGACACTGACACTCTCACCCACACTCACTTGCACACTCACTGACACACTCACTGACACTCTCACTGACACTCTCACTGACACTCTCACTGACACTGACTCTGACACACTGACTCTGACACTCTCTCTGAAACTCTGACACTCTCACTGACACTCTCACTGACACTGACACTCTCACTGGCACTCACTGACACTGACACTCTCACTGACACTCTCACTGACACTACCACTGACACTCTCACTGACACTCTCACTGACACTCACTGACACTCTCACTGACACTCACTGACACTCTCACTGACATTCACTGACACTCTCACTGACACTCTCACTGACACTCTCACTGACACTCCCACTGACACTCTCACTGACACTCTCACTGATACTCACTGACACTCTCACTGACACTCACTGACACTATCACTGACACTTCCACTGACACTCTCACTGACACTTTCACTGACACTCTCACTGACACTCTCACTGACACTGACACTCTCACTGACACACTCACTGACACACTCACTGACACTCTCACTGACACTCTCACTGACACTGACACTCTCACTGACACTCACACTCACTGACACTCTCACTGACACTCAAACTGAAACTGACACTCTCACTGACACTGACACTCTCACTGACACTCTCACTGACACTGACACTCTCACTGACACTGACACTCTCACTGACACTCTCACTAACATTCACACTGACACTCTCACGGACACTCTCACTGCCTCTGACACTCTCCCTGATAATCTCATCGACACACACTCTCACTGACACTCTCACTGACACCCTCACTGACACTCTCACTGACACTTTCACTGACACTCTCACTGACAATCTCATCGACACTCTCACTGACACTGACACTCTCACTGACACTCACTGACACTCTCACTGACACTCACACTCTCACTGACACTGACAATCTCACTGACACTCTCACTGACACTCTCACTGACACTCACTGGCACTCTCACTGACACTCACTGGCACTCTCACTGACACTCTCACTGACACTGACACTCTCACTGACAATCTCATTGACACTCTCACTGACACTCTCACTGACACTCTCACTGACCCTCACTGACACTCTCACTGACACTCTCACTGACACTCTCACTGACACACTCACTGACACACTTACTGACACCCTCACTGACACTCTCACTGACACTGACACTCTCACTCACACTCACTGGCACACTCACTGACTCACTCACTGACACTCTCACTGACACTCTCACTGACACTGACTCTGACACTCTCACTCACACTCTCAATCACACTCACTGACACTCTCACTGACACTCTCACTGACACTCTCACTGAGACTCTCACTGAAACTCACAGTGAAACTGACACTCTCACTGACACTCTCACTGATGCTGACACTCTGACTGACACTGACACTCTCACTGACACTCTCACTGGCACTCTCTATGACACTGACACTCTCACTGACACTGACACTCTCACTCACACTCACTGGCACACTCACTGACACACTCACTGACACTCTCACTTACACTCTCACTGACACTGACTCTGACACTCTCACTCACACTCTCAATCACACTCACTGATACTCTCACTGACACTCTCACTGACACTCACAGTGAAACTGACACTCTCACTGACACTCTCACTGACACTCTTACTGATGCTGACACTCTGACTGACACTGACACTCTCACTGACACTCTCACTGACACTCACTGACACTATCACTGACACTTCCACTGACACTCTCACTGACACTTTCACTGACACTCACTGACACTCTCACTGACACTCACTGACACACTCACTGACACTCTCACTGACACTCTCACTGACACTCTCACTGACACTGACTCTGACACTCTCACTCACACTCTCAATCACACTCACTGATACTCTCACTGACACTCTCACTGACACTCTCACTGACACTCACAGTGAAACTGACACTCTCACTGATGCTGACACTCTGACTGACACTGACACTCTCACTGACACTCTCACTGACACTCGCTGACACTATCACTGACACTTCCACTGACACTCTCACTGACACTTTCACTGACACTCTCACTGACACTCTCACTGTCACTGACACTCTCACTGACACACTCACTGACCCACTCACTGACACTCTCACTGACACTGACACTCTCACTGACACACTCACTGACACACTCACTGACACTCTCACTGACACTCTCACTGACACTCTCACTGACACTCAAACTGAAACTCTCACTGACACTGAAACTCTCACTGACACTCTCACTGACTCTGACACTCTCACTGACACTGACACTCTCACTGACACTGACACTCTCACTGACACTCTCACTAACACTGACACTCACACTGACACTCACACTGACACTCTCACGGACACTCTCACTGACACTGACACTCTCACTGACACTCTCACTGTCACTCTCACTGACAATCTCATCGACACTCTCACTGACACTGACACTCTCACTGACACTCACTGACACTCACACTCTCACTGACACTGACACTCTCACTGACACTCTCACTGACACTCCCACTGACCCTCACTGACACTCTCACTGACACTCTCACTGACACTCTCACTGACACTCTCACTGACACTCTCACTGACACACTCACTGACACACTCACTGACACACTCACTGACACACTTACTGACACCCTCACTGACACTCTCACTGACACTGACACTCTCACTCACACTCACTGGCACACTCACTGACACACTCACTGACACTCTCACTGACACTCTCACTGACACTAACTCTGACACTCTCACTCACACTCTCAATCACACTCACTGACACTCTCACTGACACTCTCACTGACACTCACAGTGAAACTGACACTCTCACTGACACTCTCACTGACACTGACACTCTCACTCACACTCACTGGCACACTCACTGACACACTCACTGACACTCTCACTGACACTCTCACTCACACTAACTCTGACACTCTCACTCACACTCTCAATCACACTCACTGACACTCTCACTGACACTCTCACTGACACTCACAGTGAAACTGACACTCTCACTGACACTCTCACTGACACTCTAACTGACACTCACTGACACTCTCACTGACACTCTCACTGACACTCCCTGACACACTCACTGACACCCTGACACTCTCACTGACACTCCCTGACACACTCACTGACACCCTGACTCTCACTGACACTCTCACTGACACTTTCACTGACACTCTCACTGACACTGACACTCTCACTGACACACTCCCTGACACACTCACTGACACCCTCACTGACACCCTCACTGACACTCTCACTGACACTCACTGACACTCTCACTGACACTCACTGACACTCTCACTGACACTCTCACTTTCACTGACAGTCTCCCTGACACTCTCACTGACACTGACACTCTCACTGACACACTCACTGAAGCACTCACTGACACTCTCACTGACACTGACACTCTCACTCACACTCTCACTCACACTCACTGACACTCTCACTGACACTGACACTCTCACTGACACCCTCACTGACACTCACACTGACACTCTCACTGACACTCTCACTGATGCTGACACTCCCACTGACACTGACACTCTCACTGACACTCTCACTGACACTCTCACTGACACTCTCACTGACACTCTAACTGACACTCTCACTGACACTCTCACTGACATTCACTGACACTCTCACTGACACTGACAGTCTCACTGACACTGACACTCTCACTGACACTCTCTCTGACACTCTCACTGACACTCTAACTGACACTCAAGGACACTTACTGACACTCTCACTGACACTCTCACTGACACTCACTGACACTCTCACTGACACTCTCACTGACACTCTCACTGACACTGTCTCTGACACACTCACTGACACTGACACTCTCAATGACACTTACTGACACTCACTGAAACACTCACTGACACTCTCACTGACAGTCTCCCTGACACTCTCACTGACACTGACACTCTCACTGACACACTCACTGAAGCACTCACTGACACTCTCACTGACACTCTCACTGACACTGACACTCTCACTCACACTCTCACTCACACTCACTGACACTCTCACTGACACTGACACTCTCACTGAAACTCTCACTGACACTCTCACTGACACTCACACTGACACTCACACTGACACTCTCACTGACACTCTCACTGACACTCTCACTGATGCTGACTTTCTCACTGACACTGGCACTCTCACTGGCACTCTCACTGACACTCTAACTGACACTCTCACTGACACTGACACTCTCACTGACACTCTCACTGACACTCACTGACACTCTCACTGACACTGACAGTCTCACTGACACTGACACTCTCACTGACACTCTCTCTGACACTCTCACTGACACTCTCACTGACACTCAAGGACACTCACTGACATTCTCACTGACACTCTCACTGACACTCACTGACACTCTCACTGACACTCTCACTGACACTCTCACTGACACTTTCTCTGACACACTCACTGACACTGACACTCTCAATGACACTTACTGACACTCACTGACACACTCACTGACTGACACTCTCACTGACACTCTCACTGACACGGACACTCTCACTGACACTGACACTCTCACTGACACTGACACTCTCACTGACACTCTCACTGACACTCTCACTGACACTCTCACTGACACTGACACTCTCACTGACACTCTCACTGACACTCTTACTGACACTGACACTCTCACTCACATTCACTGACACTCTCACTGACACTGACACTCTCACTCACACTCTCACTGACACTCTCACTGACACTCTCACTGACACTCAATGACACTCTCACTGACACTCTCACTAACACTCACTCTGACACTCAATGACACTCTCACTGAAACTCTCACTGACAATCTCACTGACACTCTCACTGATGCTCTCACTGACACTGACACTCTCACTGACACACTCACTGACACACTCACTGACACTCACACTGACACTCTCACTGACACTGACACTCTCACCGACACTCTCACTGACACTCTCACTGACACTCACTGACACACTGAAACTGACACTCTCACTGACACTCTCACTGACTCTCACTGACACACACTGACACTGACACTCTCACTGAAATTCTTACTGACACTCACTGACACTCTCACTGACACTCACTGACACTCTCACTGACACTCACTGACACTCTCACTGACTCTCTCACTGACTCTCTCACTGACACTTTCACTGACACTCTCACTGACACTCTCACTGACACTGACACTCTCACTCACACTCTCACTCACACTCATTGACACTCTAACTGACACTGACAATCTCGCTGACACTCTCACTGACACTCTCACTGACACTCACTGACACTCTCACTGACACTGTCACTGACAATCTCACTGACACTCTCACTGACACTGACCCTCTCACTGACACACTCACTGACACACTCACTGACACTCTCACTGACACTCTCACTGACACTGACACTCTCACTGACACACACTGAAACTGACACTCTCACTGACACTCTCACTGACACTGACACTCTCACTGAAACTCTCAATGACACTCACTGACACTCTCACTTACACTCACTGACACTCTCTCCGACACTCACTGACACTCTCACTGACACTCTCACTGACAGACTCACTGACACTCTCAATGACACTCTCACTGACAATGACACTCACTGATACACTCACTGACACACTCACTGACACACTCACTGACACACTCACTGACACACTCACTGACACTCTCACTGACACTGACACTCTCACTGACACTCTCACTGACACTCACTGACACACTGAAACTGACACTTTCACTGACACTCTCACTGACACTCTCACTGACACTCTCACTGACACTCTTACTGACACTGACACTCTCACTCACACTCTCACTCACACTCACTGACACTCTCACTGACACTCACACTGAAACTGACACTCTCACTGACACTCACACTGAAACTCTCACTGACACGCTCACTGACACTGACACTCTCACTGAAACTCTCACTGACACTCACTGACACTCTCACTGACACTCTCTCTGACACTCGAGGTCAGAGACACTTTGTTGTCGCCATTCCGGGTCGCCTGCCACATTGGAGGTAACGCCGACTTGGGGCTCACCATCGGACCGGACATCGGGACTACGAGGACCAGGTTGCTTAGCGGCAGAGTCACTGGCCGCATTTGGGTCTTCTTCCCGCCCCGCCTCCCCGCACTTGATAGCGCCTCGCTGCCCCCGCTACACGGGAGCCGCTCGAGGTCAGAGACACTTTGTTGCCGCAATTCCGGGTCGCCTGCCACATTGTAAATTGTAAATTGATACTTGTATAGCGCACTACTCACCCGCAAGGGTCTCAAGGCGCTTGTACGAATACCGCTGTGGAACCCATCCTGGCTTTCCCTGTGAGGTGTCCACTCCTGGGCACCCCCAAGGTGGAGGCCAGGCATCCTTGGCGTTGTGGGGGCCGTTGTGGAGATTAAGCAAGCTATTGCCCAGAGTTGCAGAGTGGGACTCCATGATTGGAATAGGCACCGAGGCGAGAATTATCAGGTCCGTGGAATTTTGAGCCCAAGACCCGCCGAGGCGGGGAATTGAACCCTGGTCCCGGGCTAGACCTCTGCATCAGGGTCTGCCGCTCTAACCATTGAGCCACACTTCTCCACGGCGGGGCGGGGCGGGGACATTGGAGTTAACGCCGACTTGGGGCTCACCATCGGACCGGACATCGGGACTGGGAGGACCAGGTTGTTTAGCGGCAGAGTCACCGGACGCACCTGGGTCCTCTTCCCGCCCCGCCTTCCAGCACTTGATAGCGCCTTGCGGCCCCCGCTACGCGGGAGCCGCTCAAGGTCAGAGACACTTTGTTGCCGCCATTCTGGGTCGCCTGCCACATTGGAGATAACGCCGACTTGGGGCTCATCATCGGACCGGACATCGGTAACCACAAGAAAGCTAGAATTCTCCCGCGCTATTGGCGCAGGTAAACAGTTCGCTAATAAGCTGGGGGGCAGACCGGTACGTATCTTGCTTGATATTTATAAGGCTAAATGCGTGTCAACTGCCATATACGGGGCTGGCATCTGGGGGTTCGCAGATTGCCAGGAAATCCAAACAAGTGAAAATGCTTTCCTGCGATACTTGTTAGCTGTCCCAAAATCTACTTCTATCCATGTTTGTCATAAGGAGCTTGCCTTGGCCTACATTTCAGATTTAGTCAAGGTAAGCCCGGTACTGTTATGGCACAAGGAGTGGACTTCTGCTGCAACTGAGTTTAATAGGGCCACCATTCAGGACTGTGTTAAACATCAGGGGTCAAAATACATCTACTAGCTTTCTTACGTAAAGGCTTTTTTAATAGATATAGGCCACCCTGAGATCGACAACTCTCCATCTTCACTGTCCTCCATTACTAGAAAAGCACTCAAGGATCTTTGCCTTGCGCTCTTGGAAGATCAGCGCTGGCAACCAGAGGGGAAGAAGGTATCTGTCATTGAGCACCATCTTCTATTACAGGGTCCTGGTATCCAGATTTATCTGTCCTCTAACCAGTCCAGTTATAGTAGGATGTTATTACACGATTGAGAACAGGCACTTTTTTTAGGCTGATTACCTTTCCAGGTATACACGACTGGTCGAAAAACTTAATACAATGTCCATGTGAAGATTCCTCTTTGCAATCAACAATACATTGTATTTTATTTTGTAAATTTTATTCTTGGGACAGGAAGAGATACTTGTTACCCTTGTTAAAGGTCTGGGGCCTGAGACAGTGTAGACCCGCTTTTTTCAAGATCCAATTATTGCAAGATGAAATGTCTATAACTGCGGTCTCTTTGTTTCTAAAAATCATTATTAGATGTAGATCTACCATGCTGTAAGCCCCTACTTCAAATGAACTGTGTTGGGGACAGTATTATTCCATCATTTTATTATTGGATTTTATTGCATCTATGCATTTTAATGTGCTTTTAATGTGCTTTTATGATTTCTTATTGAATTCGAATAAAGCTATCTTTGACTTGACTTGACTAGACACTCACTGACACTCTCACTGACACTCACTGACACACTCACTGACACTCTCACTGACACTCTCACTGACACTGACACTGACACTGACACTCTCACTCACACTCTCACTCACACTCACTGACACTCTCACTGACACTGACACTCTCACTGACACAGTGTAACTGACACTCTCACTGACACTCACACTGACACTCTCACTGACACTCTCACTGACACTCTCACTGACACTGACACTCTCACTGACACTCTCACTGACACTCTCATTGACACTGACACTCTTACTGACACTCTCACTGACACTCTCACTGACACACTGACACTCTCACTGACAATCTCACTGACACTCACTGACACTCTCACTGACACTCACTGACACTCTCACTGACACTCTCACTGACACTCTCACTGACACTTTCACTGACAATCTCACTGACACTGACACTCTCACAGACACTCTCGCTGACACTCTCACTGACACTGACACTCTCACTGACAATCTCATCGACACTCTCACTGACACTGACACTCTCACTGGCACTCTCACTGACACTCTCACTGACACTGACACTCTCACTGACACTGACACTCTCACTGACACTCTCACTGACACTCACTGACACTCTCGATGACACTCACGGACACTCTCACTGACACTCACGGACACTCTCACTGACACTTTCACTGACACTCTCACTGACACTGACACTCTAACTGACACTTTCACTGACACTCCCACTGACACTCAATGACACTCTCACTGACACTCTTACTGACACTGACACTCTCACTCACACTCTCACACTCACTGACACTCTCACTCACACTGACACTCTCACTGACACTCTCACTGACACTCTCACTGACACTCTCACTGACACTCTCACTGACACTGACACTCTCACTGCAACTCTCACTGACACTGACACTCTCACTGACACTCACTGACACTCTCACTGACACTCTCACTGACACTCTCACTGACACTCTCACTGACACTGACACACTCACTAACACCCTCACTGACACACTCACTGACACACTCACCGACACTCTCACTGACACTGACTCTGACACTCTCACTCACACTCTCAATCACACTCACTCACACTCTCACCGACACTCTTACTGACACTGACACTGACACTCACTGACACTCACACTGTCACTGACACTCTCACTGACACTCTCACTGACACTCACACTGACTCTCACTGACACTCTCTTTGACACTGACATTCTCACTGACACTCTCACTGACACTCTCACTGACACTGACACTCTCACTGACACTCACTGACACTCTCACTGACACACTCACTGACACTCACGGACACTCTCACTGACACTCACTGACACTCTCACTGACACTTTCAATGACACTTTCAATGACACTCTCACTTAACCTGACACTCTCACTGACACCCTCGCTGACACACTCACTGACACGCTCACTCACACTCTCACTGACACTGACACTGTTACTCACACTCTCACTGACACTCTCACTGACACACTGAAACGGGCACTTTTACTGACACTCTCACTGACACTGACACTCTCACTGTCACTCACTGACACACTCACTGACACTCTCACTGACATTCACTAACACTCTCACTGACACTCTCACTGACACTGACACTGTTACACTCTCAATCACACTCACTGACACTCTCACTGACACACTGAAACGGGCACTTTTACTGACACTCTCACTGACACTGACACTCTCACTGTCACTCACTGACACATTCACTGACACTCTCACTGACATTCACTAACACTCTCACTGACACTCTCACTGACACTCTCACTGACTCTCTCACTGACCCTGACTCTCTCACTGACACACTCACTGACATACTCACTGACACACTCACTGACACTCTCACTCAGACTCTCACTCACACTTTTACTCACACTCTCACTCACACTCACTTACACTCTCACTGACACTGACACTCTCACTGACACTCACACTGACACTCACACTGAAACTGACACTCTCACTAACACTCTCACTGACACTGACACTCTCACTGACACTCTCACTGATACTCACTGACACTCACTGACACTCTCACTGACACTCACTGACACTCACTGACACTGACACTCTCAATGACACCCTCACTGACACTGACACTCTCACTGACACTTACACTGACACTCTCACTGACACTCACAGACACTCACTGACACTCTCATGGACACTCACTGACACTCACTAACACTCTCCCGGACACTCTCACTGACACTCTCACTGACACTCCCAATGACACTCACTGACACACTCACTGACACACTCACTGACACTCTCACTAACACTCTCACTGACACTGACACTCACACTGACTCTCTCACTGACACTCTCACTGACACTGACACTCTCACTGACACTGACACTTTCACTGACACTGACATTCTCACTGACACTCTCACTGACAATCACTGACACTCTCACTGACACTCTCACTGACACTCTCACTGACACTCTCACTGACACTGACACTCTCACTGACACTGACACTGACACTCTAACTGACACACTGACACTGGCACTCTCACTGACACTCTCACTGACACTCTCACTGACACTGACACTCTCACTGACACTCTCTGACACTGACACTCTCACTGACACTGACACTCTCACTGACACTCTCACTGACACTGACACTCTCACTGACAATCTCATCAACACTCTCACTGACACTCTCACTCACACTCACTGACACTAACACTCTCACTGACACTGACACTCTGACTGACACTGACACTCTGACTGAAACTCTCACTGACACTGACACTCTCACTGACACTCTCACTGACACTTTCACTGACACTCTCACTGACACTCTCACTGACACACTCACTGACACTCTCAATGACACACTCACTGACACTCTCACTGACACTCTCACTGACACTCACTGACACGGACTCTGACCCTCTCACTCACTGACACTCTCACTGACACTCTTACTGACACTGACACGGACACTCTCACTGACACTCACACTGACACTCTCACTGACACTGACACTCTCACTGACACTCACACTGACACTGACACTCTCACTGACACTCTCACTGACAGCCTCACTGACACTCTCGATGACACTCTCACTGACACCCACTGACACTCTCACTGACACTCACTGACACTCACTGTCACTCTCACTGACACTCACTGACACTCTCACTGACACTCACTGACACTCTCACTTAACCTGACACTCTCACTGACACACTCACTGACACTCTCACTGACACTCTCACTGACTCTCACTGACACTGACACTCTCACTCACTCACACTCACTGACACTCACACTGAAACGGACACTCTCACTGACACTCTCACTGACACTCACTGACACTCTCACTGACACTCTCACTGACACTCACTGACACTCTCACTGACACTCTCACTGACATTCACTGACACTCTCACTGACACTCTCACTGACACTCTCACTGACTCTCTCACTGACACTCACTGACACACTCACTGACACACTCACTGGCACTCTCACTGGCACTCTCACTCACACTCTCACTCTCACTGACACTGACACTGTCACTGACACTCTCACTGACACCCTCACTGACACTGACACTCTCACTGACACTCTCACTGACACTCACGGACACTCACTGACACTCTCATGGACACTCACTGACACTCACTGACACTCTCACGGACACTCTCACAGACACTCTCACGGACACTCTCACTGACACTCTCACTCTCACTGACACTTTCACTGACACACTCACTGACACTCTCACTGACACTGACACTCTCACTGACACTGACACTGACACTCTCACTGATACTCTCACTGACACTCTCACTGACACTCTCACTGACACTGACACTCTCACTGACCCTCACTGACACTGACACTCTCACTGACACTGACACTCTCACTGACACTGACACTCTCACTGACACTGACACTCTCACTGACACTCTCACTAACACTGACACTCTCACTGACTCTCACTGACACTCACAATGACACTGACACTCTCACTGACGCTGACACTCTCACTGACACTCTCACTAACACTGACACTCTCACTGACACTCTCACTGACACTGACACTCTCACTGACACTGACACTCTCACTGACAATCTCATCAAAACTCTCACTGACACTCACTGACACTCTCACTGACACTCACACTGACACTGACACTCTCACTGACACTTTCACTGACACTCTCACCAACACTCTCACTCTCACTGACACTCTCACAGACAATGACACTCTCACTGTCACTGACACTCTCACTGACACTCTCACTGTGGGGGGTGGTGTGTGTGGGGTTGTGTGTGGTTGTATGTGTATGGGGTTGTGTTTTTGTGTGGGGTTGTGCGTGTGGGGTTGTGCGTGTGGGGTTGTGTGTGTGGTGTGGGGTTGCATGTTTGCAGGTTTGTGTGTGGAGGGTTGTGTGTGTTAGGGGTCTTGGGTGTGTGGGGTTGTGTGTGTGGGGGGGTTGGTTGTGTGTGGGGGGGGGGGTTGTGTGTGTGTGGTTGTGTGTGTGTGGGTTTGTGTGTGGGGGGGATTGTGTGTGTGGGGTTGTGTGTGTGGGAGGTTGTGTGTGTTGGGCTGTGTGTGTTAGGGGTTGTGTGTGTGGGGTTGTGTGTTTGTGTGTGAGGGGTAGGTTGTGTGTGGGGGTTGTGTGTGTGGTGGGTTGTGTGTGTGTAGGGTGATGTGTGTGGTGTGTGGGGTTATGTGTGGTGTGTGGGGTGTGTGTGGTGTGTGGGGTGTGGTGGAGTTGTGTGTGTGGGGGGGTTGTGTGTGGGGGTAGCATGTGTGTGGGGTTGTGTATGGTTGTGTGTGTGTGGTTGTGTGGGTTTCTGTGTGGTTGTGTGGGGTTGTGGTGTTGTGTGTGTGGGGTTTTGGAGTGTGTGTGGGGTTGTGTGTGTGGGATTGTGTGTGTGTGGGGGGAGGTTTTGTGGTTGTGTGGGGTTGTTTGTGTGGGGTTGTGTGTGTGGGTGTTTGTGGGGGGTGTGTTTGTGAGGTTTTGTGTGTGGGGGTTGTGGTTGTATGTGTCTGGGAGTTGTGGTTGTGTGTGTGGGGGTTGTGTGTGTGGGGGGTTGTGTGTTTGTGTGTGGGGTTGTGTGTATGTGGGGTTGTGTGTGTTTGTGTGGGTGTGTGGTTGTGTGTGGTGTGTGGGGTTGTGTGCAGTGTGTGGGGTTGTGTGTGTGTGGGGTAGTGTGGTTGTGTGTGGTTGTGTGTGGTTGTGGGGTTTGGTGTGGGGGTTGTGTTGTGTATGTGTGGGGGGTTTAGTGTGTGTGGGGGGGTTTGTTGGATTGTGTGTGTGGGGGGGGTTGTGTGTGTTGTGGTTCTGTGTGTGGGGTTGTATGTGTGGGTGTGTGTGGGGGATTGTGTTTGTGGGGTTGTGTGTGTGGGGGGTTGTGGCTGTGTGTGGGGGTTGTGGTTGTGTGGGGGGGCGTTGTGTGTGGGGGTTGTGTGTATGTGGGGTTGTGTGTATGGGGTTGTGTGTGTGAGGTTGTGTGTGGGGGGTTGTGTGTGTGGAAGGGGTTGTGTGTGGGGTTTGTGTGTGGGGTTGTGTGTGGGGTTGTGTGTGTGGGGTAACAGAATGGGATGGGAGGGGAGGTAAGGCAGTGAATGGGATGGAAGGGAAGGGAAGGGGGAGTGACAAAAGGGTAGAGGATTAAAGAGGTAAATAAGAAAGTAATGGAAATAAATGGGGGAGATGGAAGGAGAGGGGTAGTTGGAGGGTGGGGTAAAGGGAAAGAAGGGATGGGTTGGGGAATGGAATGGAAAGGAAAGGAAAGGAATGAGAGGAAGAAGGCGGAGAAGAGAAAGGAGGAGAAAGGCAGGGAAAGGAAGGGAGAATGGAGGGGAGAGGGCAAATGAGAGAGAGGGAGGTGAGGGGAAGGGTAATGAGGGGAAGGGATGGGTGAGGGGAAAGGGGAGGGAATGGTGAAGAGGAAGGGAGGTGAAGGTAGGAAGAATAAGGAAAAAAAGATGGGTAAGTGGAAGGGGAGCAGAAAAGGAGCAGAGGTGAAGGTTACAGATTGGAAGGGAAAGAGGCTGTGAATGGGAGGGAATGGAGAGGAAGAGAAGGGAAGGGGAGGAGTGGAGATGGAAAAGGAGATAAGAGAGTGCAGGATGGGACCGGAATGGATTGAATGGGAAGGGGAGGGGAGTGACAGAAGGGGAGAGGATTAAAGAGTGACGGAGAAAAAGGGAACTTAAAAGGGGGAGAAGGGGATAGGAGAGGAGAGATAGGAATCGAAGGCAGAGAAGGGAAAACGGGAAAGAGAAAGCCAGTATCAAGTTCAGTATCAAATCAGTATCAAGCCAGTATCAAGTCAGTATCAAGCAAGTATCAAGCCTGTATCAAGCCAGTATCAAGTCAGTATCAAGCCAGTATCAAGCCAGTATCAAGTCAGTATCAAGCCAGTATCAAGCCAGTATCAAGTCAGTTTAAAGTTTGGATTCAAGTTTGGTTTCAGTTTGGTTTTAAGTTCGGTTTCCATTTGGTTTCTATACTCACCTCCCTTACACCCAGCCCCGTCCAGTTCTTTTGTAGCCTGTGAGGCCCCGGCCCCCTCGGCCTCTCGGGGGCCTCGGCTCCAGCCGCCAGCAGTGGTCCTCTCCGTCCGGTGCTCATGAGTGCAATGCTGCGGCTGCCTGGTTACCAGCCTTGTATACCACGGACACGTCACAATAGACATTCAACCTGTCATCATGCATCACCGGCTTATGTGTTGCAGTGTAAGGGGGGGCTGGGGGGGGAGCAGCCGAGACACGGTTTTAATTCAATTACCTAAAAAAAAGCAAAAATCTATTTAGTCACAAAAGGATCCTGCGATGAACCTCAAAGACGATCTAATCCTGCCCGACCTTCTGCCCCCTCAGGGGCCTCTCCTTGTCTCTGCTCCGGCGGAGGCCTCCCCTCTGCACTTAGCCTCGACCTCGTGACATCACAGGGGAGGGAGGGCCTGGAACGTCACAGGTGTTCCATCCATAGGATTCCCCTGCTGGTGCTAGCCTCGCCCTCGTGACGTCACAGTGGAGGGCCTGGCGCGTCACAGGTGTTCCATCCACAGGATTCCCCTGCTGGTGCTAGCCTGGACCTCGTGACATCACAGTGCAGGGCCTGGCACGTCACAGGTGTTCCATCCACAGGATTCCTCTCTGCTTTTAGCCTGGACCTCGTGACATCACAGTGCAGGGCCTGGCACGTCACAGGTGTTCCAATCACAGGATTCCCCTGCTGGTGCTAGTGTGGATCTCGTGACATCACAGTGCAGGGCCTGGCACGTCACAGGTGTTCCATCCACAGGATTCCCCTGCTGGTGCTAGCCTGAACCTCGTGACATCACAGTGCAGGGCCTGGCACGTCACAGGTGTTCCATCCACAGGATTCCTCTGCAGGTGCTAGCCTGGACCTCGTGACATCACAGTGCAGGGCGTTGCACGTCATAGGTGTTCCATCCACAGGATTCCCCTCTGCTTTTAGCCTGGACCTCGTGACATCACTGTGCAGGTCCTGGCACGTCACAGGTGTTCCATCCACAGGATTCCCCTGCTGGTGCTAGCCTGGACCTCGTGACATCATCACAGTGCAGGGCCTGGCACGTCACAGGTTTTCCATCCACAGGATTCCCCTGCTGGTGCTAGTGTGGATCTCGTGACATCACAGGGGAGGGCCTGGCACGTCACAGGTGTTCCATCTACAGGATTCTGCTGCTGGGAAGGCGGGGCCCTAAGGCTGTCACAACTTGCACACACACACATCCATACAAGCATGTGCGAAGACACTCACACAGGGGGGTCATACGCTACAATTTATTATGAACTTTAACAAGAGAGCCCAATTAGGGCCACTCTTCATTGGTCACAGTGAGATAACTTCGAACCAATCACACCCGGGAGCAGCTGTTGCGTCCCTGCTGATAGATGGGTCACCCCTCGTGGACGGTATATCATTCACAGCAGGAGCTCTCATTCTTCACCAGCCTCGTGACGGGGTCTCACTTGTGTGAATTTCTAGAACAATGTTTACTGTGTGTTGCTCCGGGGTGCTTCTACTTGTGAATCTTATCATAGCTGCCAAGTTTCTGCGGCCGTTGTGTGTAGTGCGGCTCAAGTCCAGGTTTTTCCCTCTGAATTATGGGACATGTAGTCCTGTTTTATAATGAAATAAACAAGACTACAAGTCCCAGAATTCAAGGAAAACACGTGTACTGGAGCAGCACACCACGGATGGACCTGAAAAACTTGGCAGCTCTGCAAAAAACCTGTGCTCAGGTCAGGAGAGCAACTAGACCCAATCTTTTTTCTGGGGGGGGGGGGTAGGGGGTAGGGGAGGAGGGGCTAACACTTCCAGCAAGTGGTGTGGGCCAAGAATTTCAGGCAATGCGTGCAGAGCCACCTTGATAGCCAATATGAGGGAAAGAAGTGACACATTTAGCAGTTTAGGCACATTGGACAAACCCAATCTGATTATGATTGAAAGATTGGAGTCCATGTTTACCCCTATATTCCTCCCTAGGGTTGAGTTATGGGGGGGGGGCTAGCTACTAAGGACAAATTGTTCATAGCAGTGTTTGATCCTTTTGCTGCGCATACATATTTTGATTTGTGACATGTTAATTTATTGTTAGAAATGGGGTTCTGTACTTGGCAGAGGTAGGTACCTTTGTCCAAATTGGGACCGTTGCTTCTAGTCAGGGTAAGGGGGATACACACTTAAGATAACCCCTGCTCACCCCCTGGGTAGCTAGGCACGACAGACATCCCAAAGGCAAGCGTTTTCAGCATTGATAAATTCTTCTATGGTTAGGAAGGTTAAAGGTGATTCATTGTAGTTGCTTTCATGTTTTGTTTTCTGGTGAACTGGGCTGTGCTGCTAGAATTGTGGTTGAGCAGTGGGAAGGCAAGGAGGAAGACTGACACAGGTGAGTGGGAATTATTTCAGGTGTGTCCTGCAGACCGCCAGGGTCAGGGGTGTGAAGGCCTTTTTAGTGTGTTGCGAAGGAACCAAGATGTCTTTAGATACTACCACTTCAGGTATTGCGGTTGAAGGAACCTTTCTGCTCTGAACTCTTCCAGAGGGGCTGTTGCTTGTGACTTACAGGCCCCTTGTCAGGTTTACAGGCCACTCAACAGCTCTCTCTATTCAGATTTCCTTTCTTGTGTTCTGGGCTCTCGGCTGCTGTCCACTCTCCAAGCTGCAGGTCACCTCCCCAGGTCAAAGGGCAGGTCTCCTTGAAGCAAGGAAGTCCTCAGGTATCGCTTCAGCCAGCTTTCTTCACGACCTTCTTCAGAAGAAAATAACATAAAACATCCTCATTGTTTACCATTTACAGGCTGAAGAGCAGCTATTACCGCATGTGTGCATGGAAATAATGTATGTTTATACCAGAAACTATACACTGAGCCACACGTGTGCACTTGTTTAGTATCCACAAAACATCAGATTTACACCTGCAGAGTGGAAAGACCATAAGGGAAGCCATATTAATTTAGGAAAACATAATATTTCCTGAACATGCTATTGGGATGGGAATATTCCCTGTGAGGTACAAGTCATGATGCCCTATCCTGAAAACTTGACTGTGAGTAGCTGGTAATCCAGAGATTATTTAATTTTGGCCCTAGCCTTGTGGTAATGTAGTGCATAGAGGCCTATGCGGTCCCTTGACGTGATGAGGTCATGGACCTATCCTGTCACCTTGAGGGACATGTCAAGTATGGCCTCATTTTCCTGATATTGGACTACCAGCCTGACACAGGTTTAGCATGTAGATCGATGGCGCAGCATACCATGTTTTGTGTATACATGGACATTATCATGCCTTTTTATATGTTGCTGGAGTAACCCTTGTGCTAACATTCCAAATATATGCTGTGTGTGTTTATGTTGTGTCTTGTATGGTACATGCAATATGTACACAAGGGTCCCCGTGTAATGGATGCCCCTGGATTCCATTTTGGAAGCCCCAAATCTGCTCCTGTGCACAAGATGGAGGTGAGATTGTTTGCCCAGACAGTGGAAGTGTTTTGCTGACATTCCTAAAGCTGGAGGGAAGAGACGAAGACAACAAAGTGGGGACAGAGGAGACAAGACACCTTCAGAAAGTCACTGAAGCCCGTTTGCTGAGAGGAGCTGCTGATTAGTCTTCCTGTAGCACTGCCACTTGGAAGGTGGTGGTGGTGAAGGGTGGGGCTGAAGTCTCCTTTTCAGTGTGGAAAGGATCTTTTAGGTGAGCCAGCCTTTTGTATTTCCCCTGATCACTGCATGGTGTGGTTGTTGATACCCCCTGGTATAGAAAGCTCACACCTCGTTGTGCCTCTGATGTGGTTACTCCTGGATGGAGACTTTGGAGGGAGAGGTGTGGCGCCGCGGCCAGGGCGACTGACGCTGGAATCTGGGGATCAGGGTTCGATCCCTGGCTCCGGCGGCAGGTTAGCCCAGCACCATGTGACTCTGGGCAATAGCTCGCTTAATCTTCCCGACGGCCCCCAGCGCCTATAGACCCTTATGGGTGATTGTGCACTTTCCAAATGTGGATTATTATTATTATTATTATAGACTACCGTACTACAGGGAGCATCACTCTGCTCTGCAGCATACGCTGATGACTGCTGTGCACCCAGAGCTACAAAAACTGGGGGGGTGGGGGGGGGGATAGGCACAAAGGACAAGAACCAGGTAGGGGTTTACTAAATTTAATACAAAAAGTGGAACCTGGCTCCGTTTGACATTATGCTCTTATTATTTTTGAGCAATGAACAGACCACTATCTTTTCTGTTTGAATGGAATTTTTATTAAACCATTCCTTTCTTCGCAATTGTTTATATTTACCTCATAGCTGGTATCTGTTTTACAGTCAACTTCCCAGATGACAGGGGTTATTCCCTGGACTCTTACCTTGCTGGAAGAGCTGTATCTCTGACGTTAAGTGCCTGGAAGCCAGCCGGCCTACTGAGAGCGGGAAATCTCCTGCCAACCCTTCAGGAGGAGTTGGAGTAACAGCCAGACCGAGTGCTGAGGGTCTAGCCAGGAGAATGGAGACGACAAAGACTGATTGGTGAGCCCAATAGTATGGGCACAGTCTCTCCAGAAGTGAGGTGGCAAATGTAAATTGTGGATTGGCCGCTAACCTCGCAGCAGTGCAATAAGAACGATTGGGGGTGCCCTTGCTGGTAAAGTGAAACAACTGTGACCATGGATATCTTTGCCATCAAAGCTAAGACTTGTGCCTGTGACTGTCACCACTGCTGCGTTTACAAAGTGCTCACTGTGACTCCTAGCATGCCGCTGTGTCCCTGTCTAAATGGCTACCCATCTCGTGCTCAAGTGACCCAGAAGTGGGTCCAGTGCTTGCCCTGTGACCCCCCACCACCAGTATCTGCATTTGTCAAAGAAGTACAGGCTACCAATTGAGCTACCCATCCGGTTAACAGCTTACCAAGATCAACTGCCTCTTCTGCAACCACCAAGTTTCATCCCAGAAGTGGGAGAGATTGGAGACACTTGTGTCTAAAGATCCTGAGGCTGTGTTGTGGTGAGACTGTGTCCAAGGAAACTGGATTGAACTGACCTCAAACATTACTGAACTAGGGTGTCTGCGTCTGAGCCTTGAATAGTGTTACACAAAACTCTCTAAGCCAAGGGGGACATGTTGGGCATAGTTTACAGAGTTTTGAAAAACTCAGTAAGTTCCACGAGTGGTGGAGTGCAGTGCGATCTGTAGTTTGTGCTGGTATTTCTGCTATTCGGGTAAAAATTGTTCCCGAGCGGCAGCTCACGCTCGTAAACTTACTGTTCGCGATCGCGAACTTTCTGTTCGCAATCGCAAGCGGGGAAAAAACTCCACTGCACTTCGAAGGCGGAGTTTTCTGCACTCTGCGAGCTCCGCGGAGTGCAGAAAACCCTGCAAACTCCGCGAACGGAGTGAAGTTCAACGTCCAGGCCTAGTCCAGATATGCAAGAGGAGGGAGCATTGCTGTTCACTTTGGGACCATTTGTGCTTGTTGGGGGTGGTGCAGAGACCTTTCTGAAGCCCTGCTAAGTGGGGGCGTCATAACTGAACCCACACTGTCGACTCATCTGCCTAACGGGGGAGCCGCCGCAGCTGATTGCCACCACCACTGGGGACTCCAAGTCCCACATCCCAATGCTGGACCCTCACCTAATGTCTATTTTCCGCCTAAAATGTACTGTTTGGTATATCTTCAACCCCTTGTTAAATCTAAGCATCTTAAGCTGTATGACTGGGTCAGTTTGCATTGATCTGATAAGTAAGCTTGTTGCCCTGATTGTTCTAGTCTACCTCACTGAAAATGTTGTAATCCACCATTTCATAGCTCTGCTTGCAGCTCTGGTATACGCCCGTGTCATTTACAAATGGGGAAAAGGAATGCCACTAAAGGGGATGGGTAAGGGGGCTGGCAAAAAACATGCTGGAGGCAATTGTGTGCTTGACCGCTCTGACAATCTGTTGGTTGAATGTGGGAGATACTTGCTCCAGCCCCCGCTGCCTTGCTTCCTCACCCCATTCATTCCCCCCCCATGCAGCACAAACAAGCAAAAGCAAATCCAGGGGATGTTTAAGGAACATACTCTTCAGGCCCAGGAGCAACATACTGTGGGTAAAGCACACTCACTGTTAACAACCGCACTAGTACACCCCGATTCTGGTCAGCGACTACAATCAACACTTGAGGATGCTTTACCTTGCAGTAAACGCTTTGCCCCATTGGCCAAGATGACAAACGACCAGGATGTTGCTAATAATTTGGTGCGTTCTTCCAAGGCACCTGATGTTTCTGTTCCCATCTCCCCTGACCAGACCTCTTACACAGATTCTTGCTTAGATTTGTTTTTTTTGCGTGGCCAATACTTGTTTTAAAAATAAATATATTTTATTAACTTTTCTGATAACCATTTACATCCATATCTGTGAATTATATAATTTTGCTAACGTTTACATTTGTCACAACATTATATATATCTATTAACAATAAACGTGTTAAAAACTGTTAAATGTTATTCACCACCCCCCTCCTTGCTTTTATCTTAGATTTGAAAACTGAGGTGGGGGTCTAAAATCCATGATTACATTACTGACCAATTCTTTGAAACAGCTTCTAGCTCTTAGCAACAAGCATGCATTTATTGGGCAAATTGATCTACCCGGAACCATCTCCAGACCATCTGCTGCTGTAAGCAGATGGTGACTCCTGTGAATAAGGGTGCCGATCCCATATTTGATGATGTTCCCACTGCTAATCATGATCAGCAAATTCCCAGTCAAGTGCCTTTCTGGCCGCTTAACTACAACGGGGTAACTTCCAATACCTCGAGTACTCAAAGCTTAGGCGCTCATACTGGGCACTTGACTCTGGATAGTTTTCCCTCTTCTTCTTCCTTTGGGGCCTATCTCGGTCATAAACCTAACAACTCCCTGTGCCCCACTAAAAGTAGACCTTCCAGTGCTGATTCCATCATGATGATCGGTGTTCCTAAGCCCGGCTTCTCCAATGAGTAGCTTGTGAGCTACTGGTAGCACTCCAACCACCTGTAAGTAGCTCTCCTGTGTGCAGCCCAACCTACTAAATTAGACACTTTTGGTTACTTGAATTAGTCGTGTTGACCAAAATTTTAAAGTGTCTATTCAACACAAAAATACTTGTATTTTTAAACCTCATAATTTCGCAAACATATATTTTTTTTAAGTTTAAAGGAAATTTATTTCAGAAAAAGATTGCAACCAGAAAACATACAATATAATCATAACATAAGTAAACAGCAATCAAATATAACATATTATAACACAATATTAGGAAGGGGAAAGGGAGGGAAGAAAGAAAGAAAAGAAAAGAAAGAGAGAAAGAAAGAAAGAAAGAAAGAAAGAAAGAAAGAAAGAAAGAAAGAAAGAAAGAAAGAAAGAAAGAAAGAAAGAAAGAAGGAAAGAGAAAAAGAAAGAAATGGAAAGGGGCAGGAAAACAAAAACAGATCATTATGCAAAGTGCTTAAGATATATCTAAAGAGATAAACTTGCTAAGTAAAATTCTTCACTGTAAAAATTGAAAACAAGGAAAAAATGTGTATATATTACAAACATACAATTCTATAAAAACAATATCAACATCATGGAGGCTTGGGGACTTCCTCAATAGCAGGAGTATGTAAGGAACGGGAAGAAGCAGAAATATCAAGAAAATTAGTAATCGGTAGCCTTAAAAGGTCACGTTTAATAGCAAGAGAGAGGGGGGAGACATAAGCTCTATCCAATCTGTGATTATAGCAGACACCATACCACCAAGCTTGAAAAGAGACGTTTGATGTATCTTTCCAAGATTTAGTAATCTGCTGAAAAGCCACCGCCAAGAGCAGGTCGCTAATAGAAGTATTAATAGTCAGAGAAGACCATATATCAGATACGCTACCTAGGAAAATGTGAGTGATAGAATAAGGAAAGTTTGTGGAAAAAATGGAATTGATTTGCTGCCATACTTTAGACCAAAATAAATGAATAAGTGGACAAGTGAAAAGCATATGTTTGAGATCTGCACATGGATTGGAGCAGGACCAACATGTGGAAGGGATAGATGAATCAATAGTGTGCAATCGGGCAGGAGTAATCAAAAGCCTATTGTAAACATAAAATAAAGTCTGAGTAGTATTAGCTGCTCTAGAAGATCTTCTTATTTTATTCCATATGTCATGCCATAACGAAGTAGAAAAAGTATCAGCCAAGTCAGATTCCCACACTTGTTCTATCGTGGATTTTTCTCTAACTAGAGGAAAATCATGAATTTTTCTGTAAATTTGTGAAGCCGAAGGTGAAGACAAAAGAAAAGGAAGAGTGAGAGAAGAGGGTACAGGGGGAGAAGAAGGAGTAAGAAAAGTATTATATGACGTTTGGAGAGCCACGCGTAACAGATTATATTTATTAGAAAAGGAAGGAGGAAGAGCAAAAAGAGATTGAAGAGAGGAGAAAGGAAGGCAAAGGCCATCTTGAAAGAATTGATGAACCCAAAAAAGACCACGTGAATGCCAATCCTTCCAGAAAAATGTTCTGTTATTAATTTTAACAGAAGGATTGTACCATATGGGAGATTGCAAAAATTGAGCTCGATCGTCAAGACCATGAAGGAAAAAAGGCAAGAAGAGTTTCCTAGCAACTTTAAGAATAGGAAGAGACATCTTAGATGGGACGCGAGAAAGAGAAATAAATTCTTTGAAAGTAAAAGGGTGGAAGAAGGAGGATTCAATTGCAACCCATATCGGAAGTGAGGAAAAACCTGACTCCGAATCTAATAAAAAAGAAGTGGAATGGGAAAGGAAAAATGAGGAGTGATAAGACGCGAAATCCGGAAAGTTAACTCCACCTAGAAACTTGGGACGTTTAAGTTTGGTAAAAGACATCCTAGCCTTCTTGTGTTGTCAAAGAAATTTTGAAAGGACAGAATAGATGGTTTTAAAACAGGACTTGGGGAGATTAACAGGAAGGTTAGAAAGAAAAAATAAAATTACCGGAACCAGCATTATTTTAATAGAGTCTAATCTGCCCCACCAGGATAAAAAGAGGGGGTGCCATCTAGTCGTGGAGGTTGTTATAGTGCTAATTAAGTTTTTGATATTTAAAGTCACTGTATCTTTGATAGAAGGGGTAAATTCAAGACCTAGATATTTGATTTTATTAGGACTCCAATGAAAAGACGAAAGCAAAAAATTAGCATGGAAACAATATTTATTAAGAGGGAGAATCTCACACTTATCAACATTAAGTTTATAGCCAGAGACTGTTGCATAGGAAGAAACTTCGGCTAAAAAAGCCGGAATAGATGTGTGAGGATGAGAAATAAACAGAAGAATATCATCTGCATAAGCAGATAGCTTTACTTGCGTGTCTCCATATGGAAAACCCGAGATATCGTTATTTAATCTAATTCTTGACAAAAATGGTTCTAAAGCAAGGATAAAAAGTAAAGGAGAAAGAGGACAGCCTTGACGAACACCACGAAAAAGGGGAAAAGAAGAAGAAACAAGACCGTTAGCAAAAATAAAAGACCTAGGAAAGGAATATAATAGGGAGATATAAGATATGAATTTGGGACCGAAACCAAACCAAGAGAGAGTAGAAAGCATAAATGACCAATCAACTCTATCGAAAGCTTTCTCTGCATCTAAGGCAATCGCAGCTAAGGAATGTTTGAAAGTGGGGGACTTGCTAAGAACGTTAAAGAAAAGGCGAGTGTTATCCGATAGAAGACGCCCCTTAATGAAGCCACATTGTTCCGGACCTATCAGGAGTGGGAGAATTTTATCCAAACGAAGAGCTAAAATCTTAGCAAATATTTTGTAATCTAAATTAATTAAAGAAATAGGCCTATAATTTTTACAAAGGGTATGATCTTTATTGTCCTTAGGAAGGAGACAGATGAGAGCTTCTTGGAAAGTACCTTCAGATTTTTGAGAGGATATAAAAAAGCTAAATAATTGGTAAAGTTTGGGCACAAGAAAAGAAGAAAAATGAGAGTAAAATTCTATAGAAAACCCATCGGGACCTGGTGCCTTACCTTTTTTAAGTACATGAATGGCATCTAAAATATCTTTGGGGAGGTTACCTTATCTAAAGAGGAAAAATCAACATCAGGTAATTGAGGACGAGGAATAGAGGATAAGTACCGATCAATATCGGAGGGTACGGTAGGAGATTCCGGAGTATAAAGATTTTGGTAAAAAGCAGTGAATTCATTTAAAATATCCTCATCTTTATGGAGTATAGCATTAGAAGAAGAAACAATCGAATCAATTTTCGTTCGTTCTTTTTTGACTTTAAGATAGTTGGCAAGAACATTCCCAGCCTTGTTTTGGGCAGAGTAAAATTTAGCGCTAGACTTAAGTAAAAACAAGTTGGCCGAGTCGGTAGTTAATTTATTAAAAGAAACTTTAGCATTAATGAGTTGAGTAAGGACTGATTGAGATTTGGTTGAATGATAAGAAAGCTCCAATTGTTTAATCTGAGAAGTTAAAGAAGATAAAGACTGGTGTGCAAGGCGACGTTTCGTGGCAACATAAGAAATAATAAAGTCCCTAGAAGCAGCTTTAAAAGTGTCCCAAATTAATTGAGGAGAGGAGTGTGGTGTATCATTTTCTGTAAAAAAGCGTGGTGCAAAGTCAAGGAAAGCGGAGGTAAAAGATGTATCCAAAAGGAGGGCATTATTAAATCGCCATCTTCGTGTGCCTTTAACCGGAGGGAGCAACTCAAGACCTAATGAAACAGGGGCATGGTCGGAAATTAGTATGGACCCAATGTCAGAATGAGTGATATGTTGTGTGAGATTCTTGGAAATAAAGAGATAATCAATTCTTGATTGGGAGGAGTGGACGGGTGAGAAATATGTATATTCTTGTAAAGTGGGATTGGAAAGTCTCCAGGAATCAACAAGAGACCTTTGTGAAATAGTGGATGTGAATTGAGTATGAACCTGAGAAGGGGAGAAACGAGACGTGGATTTCCTATCTAGAAATGGGTCTACAATCATATTACAATCTCCTCCGAGAATAAAATAGTCATCAGTGTAATTCATAGAGGATTGAAGGATGGATGGCCAAAACAACTTGTCTGGAACAGTGGGGGCATATAAGTTGAAAATGGTCAAAGGAATTTTATTAACTAATAACGAAACCACCACCCATCTACCATCCGTATCAGTATCCTGGGAAAGAAGTTGAATGTTTAAACGTTTATGACATAAAATTGCAACCCCGTTACGTTTCCCCGAACCTGGAGAGGCAAAAACATGACCTAACCAGTTATGGCGTAACTTAGATATTTCAACATCTTTAACATGAATTTCTTGCAATAAAGCTATATCAGCCTTCAAATGTGCTAAATGGGAAAGAACACGTTGTCGCTTAATTGGGGACCCCAAACCTTTGACAATCCATGAAATCACATTAATAGCCATTTAAGCTTATCAACAAACTCGGATAACACAATATGTAGCAACAATAACAGGAAGAACCAGCATAAAATACAATTCAACCACAAAGTAGCAATAATAACAAAAGATAGAGGAATATAGATCGGAAATGTGAAGGAAAACAAAGAAAGGAAAGTAGCATAGAAAAGAAAATGATAGCAACATAAGAGAAAGGAAAAGATTGAAAAGGCCAAAAGAAAAAGAGAGAAGGAAGAGAAAGAAGAGAAAAGAGAGAAAAAGGAGAAAAAAGAAAAAGAAAGAGTACAGAAGAAAAATAAGAGAAATACAATATATGAGAAACATACCACAGGGAAACAGAAAAAATAGGGATGGTGAAGCCACATGAGGGAGATGGAACGAAAGACGGGAAAACTCCACGACGAGACGGCAGAGAGGGAAACAACCCCAGGAAACAACTCAGCAGAAAAAATAGTTTGGGACCATATACGAAACCACCTAGAAAAGAAGAAAACAGGGAGAGAAAAAACGTGAGTAACGAGGTAAAAACTTACAACAAAGCCTACAAAAGAACATAAGCATAGCGATAATCTCCATAAAGGTAAGGAATTACGTCAAACAATATGTATCAACCAAATGAAAGACAAAAACCACCAATAAAGGAAGACACTACAAGAGACATAAGGAAAGCAAGGAAGTCGAACAACTCAAGTTAAGGAGGCATCAGACTTCATGGCTGAGGAATGTCCATTGAATGCACTCTGCAGCTATTCAGGAACCGTTGGAGAAGAGCAGGGTCTTCCTAAGTGGTAGTTTTATTGTTATATGTCACCTTGAAAAGGCAGGGATGGAATAAACCATATCTCGCATTCATACTGCGCAACGTCGGCCTCATATCCAGGAATTTCTTACGTCGATCCGCCGTAGCCTTAGCGTAGTCCTGAGCAAAAAATAGTGTAGAGCCATTCCAAATGATTTTCCCTCGTTGTTTAGCAGCTTGCAGCACACGAAGGAGGTCAGTATATTCAAGAAAGTACAAAATAACTCCCCTAGGCTTAGGAGAAGAAGCTGAAGACGAAGTATTTGGACCAAAACGATGTGCTCGCTGAATGTTCAGAACTGGAGAGTCAGGTAGGCCAAGAAGCGTTGGCAAAAAGGTTTGAAAAAAGGAAATCGGTGTTGGACCTTCCAAACCCTCTACTAAGCCATACATGCGTAAATTATTACGCCTATTGCGGTTTTCTAACTGTTCAACCTGTTGTTTAAGCAGTGCAATCTCTTTAGACATGGGCGGAATCTGATCCGTAAGACCTTGAATAAGATCAACACGATTTTCCAACACTCCGACCCTCTGTTCAGTGATGGACCAGTTGGATTCTAAGTTAAGCAGACGCAGATTAGTTTCCTCCATGTGGGGTTTAAGGGCACGTAGTTCTTCAAGAATGAGATCTGAGGAAGCCAAAGAGGATGATGTAGGAGGTGGAGACGGAGGATTCACCTTGACTCGTTTGCCTTGTACAGAGGATGTATTTGGTACATTAAGGGGTGCTTTAGTGTTTTGCTTAGTGGTCAAGCGGGACACCGTAGAAGCAGACCCCTTAGAATTAACAGTGTCCGTGAGAGAATCCTCTGGAGAGTCTTGTAAGGCATTAAAAGGATTAAAGTCCTCCAAATTTGTTTCCTTCAACTGAAAAGACCCATTGCGGTTAGTACGTGCCTTAGCCATTATAGAAATGAGAGGAAAAACAACTGCGTAATCGATACAGGCTTGCGAATAACCAACTGGTGAAAATAAAGATAAATACTGCAAATTCTGTGTCAAAAAACACCCAGGAGAGTCATAAATACTCAAAGACGGCAAAAGCAGGGCAAAAAGAGGAAAAAACCAACCTTATGGCCGACAAGTAGAGGGTTTACTGAGGACCTTCCAAACCCTCTACTAAGCCATAAATGCGTAAATTATTACGCCTATTGCGGTTTTCTAACTGTTCAACCTGTTTTCTAAGCAGTGCAATCTCTTTAGACATGGGCGGAATCTGATCCGTAAGACCTTGAATAAGATCAACACGATTTTCCAACACTCCGACCCTCTGTTCAGTGATGGACCAGTTGGATTCTAAGTTAAGCAGACGCAGATTAGTTTCCTCCATGTGGGGTTTAAGGGCACGTAGTTCTTCAAGAATGAGATCTGAGGAAGCCAAAGAGGATGATGTAGGAGGTGGAGACGGAGGATTCACCTTGACTCGTTTGCCTTGTACAGAGGATGTATTTGGTACATTAAGGGGTGCTTTAGTGTTTTGCTTTGTGGTCAAGCGGGACACCGTAGAAGCAGACCCCTTAGAATTAACAGTGTCCGTGAGAGAATCCTCTGGAGAGTCTTGTAAGGCATTAAAAGGATTAAAGTCCTCCAAATTTGTTTCCTTCAACTGAAAAGACCCATTGCGGTTAGTACGTGCCTTAGCCATTATAGAAATGAGAGGAAAAACAACTGCGTAATCGATACAGGCTTGCGAATAACCAACTGGTGAAAATAAAGATAAATACTGCAAATTCTGTGTCAAAAAACACCCAGGAGAGTCATAAATACTCAAAGACGGCAAAAGCAGGGCAAAAAGAGGAAAAAACCAACCTTATGGCCGACAAGTAGAGGGTTTACTGAGGTAATGTGAGGTAAAAGCATCAGGAGACGGTTGAAAGCGGGAAAATGCGGACGCGCCGAAAAACAAAATGGCGGCCGCGGCGCTGCTGAGAAGAGCGGCAGCAATAAACATTAAAATGAGGGGAAACTGCTTACAAAAAGCGATTGTCGTGGCAGCAAGGCAGGCAGCATCCTGTCCGACGCCGGAAAATGCCAAACTCCGGGTCCGAAGGTGAAAATGAAGTCCTGGAGGCAGCTCGGACTCCTACGTCCCGGCGGAGCTCCCGTGAGTCGCGGCCATCTCCGAAGGCTCCTAAGCCACACCCCCTTCGCAAACATTTTTAAAGCTGATATTTCAGTGATAAATCAGGCGGCATTGGGGAGACGCAGTACTAATATTAATACCTTGGTGCCAGCTGCATTGCATCTACGGTTGTTATGTTTTATTCATGTAGAGCAGAGGTCTTCAAGCATTTTCACTCTGAGCCCCACTTAAGCAAAATGTTTTGAGGTCAGGCCCCCCTTTAAAACATTATGGCAAGGATTGGGGGAGCGGTAGGGACATGGCTTGCAAGGAGCTGGGCTTATGAGACGATTTCAAGAATACTTTTTCTATAGCTTATGAACCGCACTAAATATGAGACTTATAAGACAGCAAATGCATCATACAAAAACAGACATTATCCCAAACAAACTGCTCCCCATAGTTGGGGTGTTGTGAGCCTCTCATACTCTTTGACCCCAAAGCAACTATACCTGCTGCACTAATGATAACCGCAGTCCTGAGTAGCAGGCCATCTCCTCTGCATCTTTGACCTTTTCCCCACCATGATGGATCATCACCTCAGTCCTAATGATTGAAAGGAAAATAAGCTCCAATGCCCCTTTTTTAAAGGTAGACAGTCGTACCCTCAAATTCCCGGGCCGCAGTCCTGATGCATCTGCTTCCTTAATGATAACCAGCATTGTCTACTTACACACTTGGCAGCAGTACCAGCTTCACTAATGAATGTCCCTAAAAACCAAAACTCATATTGTCCCCTTCTTTGGGGTATATCTCTGAAGAAGCTGTCTCTGGCCATTTGTAACATGAAAATAAGTCCCCATACAGTGCTCCCTATTCTGGGCCTTCTCTGTGACAAAATATATGAATCTCGCTCCTTTCCTCTGTCTCCTAGACCATTACTGTGAGGCTCCAGGGATCAAGATAATTAGAGCGCTGCATTTGAATGCAACCCTGCTTGCCTTCTACCTGCCACCCAATTGACTCAGCTTTCACAAAAAAAACTGCCCCTGAATGGTTAATACTGACTTTGAGGTGCCTCTGCCTGAAAGCGATGGGTGTGGTGGTAGTGCAGATAGTTTAAAAAAACAGCCTTCTTACCAGCTATTAATTGATTGAGTCACTTAAACCCAGGGCCACTGGAATTACGTGTTTCTGCATCAGCAGTGTTTTCCACATAATTATAGTTTTACTGCATTTGCTCCCTAATCTGCAGATTTGAACTAAAGAAACATGATTCTAGCTCAAACGGAACAAAAGTTATTAATGCATGACAAAGTGTTGTGGAGAATTGGAAGGCCCTTTGCAAAGATTCACTGGTAGTCTTGTAGTTGCTTACTGCTGTATTTGGGTGTTAAACTGGTAATAATGAGGTGAAATATGTCCCCTGGCAGCGTTACCTTGAGTTAAAATGACAAAATAATGAAGTAATGCTAACCACAAAATGTGGCGCATTGTGCCGCATAATTTACCTTTTCATGCTGCATAATTTAGTCAAACATGCCGCATAGTGAGGTCCTCTTCTGCTGAATAATTCCAGTGGCTCTGCTTAAGGCTTCATGGTGGCAAAGATTTATTCTTTTTGAGATGTAATGTAAGGGTGTTAGCAGCCGAGATCTGGAATAGGGGAGACACTTACAAAAATGTCTGTATTGGATACATATGCAGCAACCTAGCTTAGAGTATGTAAATATTGTTTTAAAATAATGACTTACATATTCACAGTGCTTTCTGCCACAGGCTGAGACCTCATAGCACTATAAACAGGGGGCCACTGGAATTATTACACAGGAGAAGGCCAAATTATGCAGCAGGGTTGACTAAATTCTGCAGCAAGTAAAGGAGAATTATGCTGCATAATGCTGCATATTTCGTCATTAGCATTACTGCATTATTTTGCAATTTGTATACTTGTTAACGCTGCCCTGGGTTTTATTGGCCCTCATAAGTACCACATTAATACCCACATATAGCAATAAGCAACAGAAAGGAGATCAGTCAACCTTTAGAAAGGGCCTTCCACTGTGAGGTAATGTGTTGCTGCATTTTTAGTAACTTTTGAACCATTTGAGCTAGAAACAAGTTTTTTTTAAATCTGCAATTTATGTAGCAGACAATGGATTATGTGGCAAATGCGGGAAATCCATAACTATGCACAAAATGCCCAAACCGCACAATTGCATAATTCCAGTGGCCCTGACTATTAGTACAAAGGTCACTATTCCTCTGCACCAACTAGGGTTCAATTATGTGTTGCTTAGCTTTAACACACACAGACATCTGCAGTGATGGTAGTCACGAACTGAGGTTTCATATCCTAAAAGAGTGCAGTTATCACCAGTTAGTTTAACAAGCATTTATTATCCAATTAAGTTGTTATTGCATTATTTTATACACACCTGCAAGACTGTGAAAACACATAACGCGTAGGCTTTACATTTTATTTTTAGCAACCTCTTTGACCCTGCCAGCACACGAGGGTTGCAACTAGACCCGAACTTCGGGGGACTAACACTCCCAGCCAGGGCTGGCCCTAGCACTGGCCGCACACGGTGTAACAGTCTTTTTTGGCGCCCCTCCCCCATTTTCCCCTCCATGAATTCCCTCACTACTACTCACCAGCAATGCACCTCATCTCTTTATAGCCCCTTTCAGACAAACATTTCATTTTTTAATAGCGCTACTCATAGTTTACTCACACTCAGTTCTGTGATCCACATGGCACCCGTTCTTTGTAGCAGGCACATTAACCCTCTGCGCTGTGTGGGTGTTAGGAGTGCCTATGTGAGTGCACGGTGAGCGATACGACAGTGAGAGAGTAGGGTAAAAGGAGTGAGTGCAGGGTGAGTGAGGTGACCATATGATTTTGGGTGCGGATGTAAGTGCAGAGTGGGACGAATGAATGCATGGTTAGTGATGGGCTTGTTTGAGTGAGATTGCAGATTGAGCAGTGAGGGGGACAGGTGAGTGAAGTATCATATGAGTGAAAGGTGAGTAGTGTGCTCGTGTGACTGCAGGGTGAAATACAGGGTGAACAGCGCAAGTGCATTGTGAGTGCAGGGTTTTCATTGTGAGTGCAGGGGGAGCGGGTAAATGATGTGAGTGCATGGTGATCACTGTGAGTGCATTGTGATCGCTGTGAGTGCAGGGTGAACGTGAAAGTAAAGGGCAAGAATGAGGAGTGAGTTGTCTGAATGCAGGGTGCATTCCCAGACACTTGAAGTAACGCAGCATGTTATTGATGGCGGCATAGGGTTTCAGATATAAGTTAAACTATTGCTTTTATGGCATTATTCAGGGATCGAGGGTGGAGGAAACAAATGATGTGCTGATTCTGCAGCAAACTTCCAGTATTATGATTAGGGTTGCTAGCTCATTATTTTGATGTCGCAGACAGTAGAAAAATAAACAGGTGCACACTTCGAACAGCACATATAAATAGAAAGCACTTTTAATTGTGTTCCTGGCGTGGCCTGAATGATTCCCGACTGATAATTAAAGGGAATAAAGACAGAAAAGTCACATTACAAATGAATACATACTTTTTATTTATAACCCTATTTAGTGTCAAGACGAGATCTTTGCAGGTTCTTTAAACAACATATGGCTGGCATTTATCTTTTGGCAACCCTACTTTATATTCCTTTTCATGAAATGCATGCTCACACGGGGGGCGTGGCTAAGCAGGCAACTGAAATGGGCGCCTTAGGGTAGAGCTCTGCTCCGGTGAAATTATCCGCTGAAATACCAACCACAGCTGGCCGAAAATAACGGGCGCCACTGCAGGACATCGAGAAAGTGTGCCCAGCCGATTTTGGAGGAAATCGGAGACGCCAAACGGCACCGAGGTTTTTCGTGGGGCGGAGGCCGGACGGGTCGGCGCCGAACCCGGCGCGACCGCAGGAAAGGCCGCGGCTCCGGCGGGAAAGGTAGGCCCAGAAGTGCGGCCTGCGACCAGACCCGACGGAATTGGCAGGGCACACCCGCGATATGCAATGGGACTGAACACTGCAGAATAGAGAGCACCAGATCCCACACGCTGCCTTCTTTGACGCCCGCACGAGGGGAGAGTGAAAGCGGGAGACAGCCACAGGGAGACGCAGCGCACCAACCGGAGCACAGAGGACGGGTGCAGAGTGAGGCCCAGTGACGGAGTCGAGCCCGAGGCCCAGAGCCGGCAACCCTCGAGGCCCCGAGCCGGAATCCGAATTGCGGCCCCCACGCCAGGATACATCAAGGTAGAGGTGGCCATGACTACGGAGACGTTAGCGGCTGAGGCCTGGGGTGCTGGAGACGCGACGGAGCATGGTGCACAGACACATGTGGAGACAGCCGAGGAGAGCGTGAGCGGCCACCGCTAACGTGGGAAGCGCGGGGGCAGAAACTCACAACTGAAGGGACACTTGAGCACTGGCAGGCCCCGCACATGCCGAGACAGAAGCATAGGAGAGCGACGTGTAACGCCCCCACTGCCGGCTGGAACACACCGGGGAACCACCAGTGGGGCACACAGGGGGCTGTCAGACCCGGTGACACGATCGTGCCCCCCCGGAGAGGAGACACTGGACACGGCGTGGTGCGCTGCCCAAGACATCGGGAACTGACCGACAGACACAGACGCTGGGATACACCAGGGAGCAGCGCGATGGACGGGGAACGGACCGGTGAGGCCCCTGAGCGCTAACACAGCGAAGGAAGGACATTACCACCCTGGGACCAACAGCTCCGCAGATACTCACACCAACCCGTCGGCCGGTGGGTGCACTATTGCCGCCCCCGTTGAGGAAAACCAAGTGCACACTGGGGCGCTGATGTCTGGTGGGACCAGAGCCCGGACTGGGACGGGGAGCACGCACCCTAAGGGCAAAATGGACAAGACCGGGAAGAACTCTGAACCGGAACAAACGGCGGCCAAACTCGACACCATGCTGGCCACCATGGAGAGACTGGAGGAATCCATCCAGCTTACTCGCACCTCCCTGGCGACCAAAATCGATAGTGTCGTAATTGACCTCACCCACCTGAGAGCTGACCATAAAAAACTGGCGGATCGCACCTCGTCCCTGGAAGGCGACATGAAAGAACTCCGACCACAAGTCAACCAGTCAGATAAACAGATACAGGACCTCCTGAACAGGGTGGAATTCCTAGAAGACCGCGCTGAGGATGCGGAAGGAAGGGCACGGAGAAACAACGTGCGGCTGGTGGGTGTACCGGAAAGTTGGGAAGGACGGAACCCAGAGGAACACATGGAGAAGTGGTTAAGAGACATCCTCCCAGAGGGGTCACTCTCCCCGCACTTCATAGTGGAGCGTGCACACCGAGTTCCGACAAGGCCATTACAAACGGGCTCCAACTCCAGACCTATGCTGCTTTGCATACTGAACTATAGAGACAGAGACTCCATTCTGCGCGAAACGCGCAAGCTTCAATTTATTTATTTATGTTTTGGCTCTCAAAAGAGGGCCACATACAATATACAAAATAAAAACTAAATCAAGACAAATACATTTGCATAGAAACAAAGAGGATATACCACTTGCAACAACAGGAATTAGATACTAAACTTACATGCAACACACTACAACAAAAGATCGGAAAGTCAAAACATCACCAAGGACATATTAATAAATAGCTAAAAAACCTTTAAAAAAGTTAAAAATATGGAAGCAGAACATTTCATTAGGAGGGCAGTAAAGTGCATGAAAAAAGCCATTTAAGGTGACAATGCCAAGGCGGAGACAAATAGCTTTTAACCATCTTGCGCGCAATTTGCGAAGCACAGGGCAAATCAATAAGACATGCGTACAGTCCTGTATATTTAATTTACATAAATTGCACAAAGCAGGGGAACCATACCATTTGGATAACAGTAGATTTAAAGGTATCAAATCATAACGTAAGAGAAACCAAAATCTACGAATACCATGCGGTAGGTTCCATGTGACATAGGTTTGAGGTTGCTTCATCACATATGAATCAAGAAGAAAATCTACCTTCCTCTTACCACAGATTAACTTTTTGTCAGACTGAAAACTTAAGTCCCACGAGGCTGCTTTTAGAACAAGTTTTAACTGTGGAGGAGAGTACGAAAACAAAACGTTTTCATCTAATTTTAGGAGGGCTACAGCTTTTCTAAAATTACGTACAAGTTGGGAGAACTCATTGAAATTCCCCAATAGTTCACTACGGAGAAGAGCTCTTATTGTCCCTTCTTTTGCTCTTGCAAGGCAGGCCACCCATCTTATAAGGGCACATAATCCCTGTACCCAAGTACTCCTAATACCAAAATCAAGCCTGCAAGCGGCCAGAGAACATGCAGTGTTAAGAGTGGAGAGAGCTCTAAGAAGTTTCCCCTCGATCTTATGGCAAAAGTCCCAGTTTTTCACTTCTATAAGTTCAATACCATACAGTATTGTTGGGGGGATTTTTGATCTATACACTTCTAATAAACTCCGGAAGTGTCGCTTCCCCGTTGTCAAATATAGAGACTTTAAACCTTTACCATGGGCTAGAGCTTTGCGTGTGCAATGCTCAATATGGAGCCTCTCACTTAAATTAGCCATAATGATTTTTCCCAGAAAGGTGTAGGACTTCACAACCTCCAATTTTTGGCCCCCGATGTGCCAACCATAGTCTACGGAGCGGCACTTCTTTTTACCAGCTAAGCACATCACCTTACTTTTGGAAATATTGATCCTCATGCAATGGGCTACAGCAAAAGCATGAAGAGCATGTAACCGATTTAGAAGTCCTTTAGGGGTCAGATCAAAGATAAGGACATCATCAGCATACATCAAACAAGATATAGAGGTCCTCCCCACCACCGGAGCGATGCCTTCGCTGGCGGACACAACGGCAGGTAAGTCTGCCGTGTACAAGGAGAACAAGAGGGGAGCCAGTAAACAGCCTTGCTTAAGGCCATTCATAGATGGAATTACAGAAGAGATTCCCCTCTCGCCCCCCATCAGAACCCTGCACCAGGTCTCTGTATGCAGAGCCCGCACCAGCTCCAACAGATAGGATGGGAGACCAAGCGCAGCCAATTTTCTCCACAGCGTTCTACGATCGACTTTGTCGAACGCTGTGGAGAAATCAATAAAGGCGGCGTACACAACCCCTCCTCTCACCTGAACATATTTATCTGTCACTACATGCAGAGAGGTAAGATTATCCAACGTACCGTGATCCCTACGGAAGCCCGTCTGCTCAAGAGGCAGGATATTATGCTCCTCTACCCATGCGGAAAGGGATTGCAAAAGACATTTCGCAAAGACATTTCCGATAGAGTCGAGGAGAGCAATCAACCGATAATTGCTAGGGCTATCCCTAGTTCCCTTCTTAAAGATAGGGACCAGGATACTACCCCTCCAAGAGGCAGGTACCATTTTAGACAAAAAGCAAGCTCTATATAGGGGATACAGAATTTTACTCCACCTTGCGGGGTCCTGTTTCAGGACCGTCATGGGGAGTTCGTCGGGACCCATTGCCCCAGAGACACGCATCTTTTTTATTGCCATCTCAATTTCTACTACTGTGGGGTAGTGAATGAGTCCTTCGCAAGTGGCATCTAAAACGATGTCATCACCTGAGATCCCGTTACCAGCATACAGATCCCGAATATGAGAAATCCATACCTCTTCTGCTATAGGAATGGGGGAGGGACTTAGTCTGGAGCCACATCCTTTACCGATTATTGCCCAAAATTCTCTAGTCCTACCCTGAATAACAGCTTCCCTCAAATTAATCCAAGCATCGTCCTCACTTGCCTTTTTTATTTTTAACTTGAGTCTGCATCTCTTTCTTTTTAGCCTGGAAATTTCATTTTCGCGTTCCATGACTCTATCTACATATTGTTGACGGACTAGTTTATTTATTTCCTTGTTCAGGATACGCAATGAATTAGGGACCACTACTCTTTTACTAGGTCGGGGTTTTTTTTTAGCATAAGATATAATATTTCGCATGAATTTTTCAAAGTATTCTAGTTCATTCCCGCGCCACTCATTTAAAACCAATAGAGTATCAGATAAAAACTCCTGTATCCCATTAATGGCAGAGGGATTCCAAACGCACCTTCCCGAAGAAATATGGAAGGCAACATCACTGCCACTAAGAGACCAGGGTACAGTGGACATGGGATTTAAAGAAATAGTTATACACATTATGCTGTGGTCACTCATAGAGGTAGATATGATCTTAAGATCCTGAATAAAAGGAAACAAACCATAGTCGGCGATTGCATAGTCCAAAATGGAAGACCCAAAAGGAGATTTGTGAGTAAATTTAGCGGGCACGTCGGAAGGAAATCTCCCATTTAATATAAGACCATCTACGGCCGCTAATTCTTTTAACAAAATCTTCCCTCTTTTGTTTGTCATTAACTTGTCAGGGAAGAGGGATTGAGGAACAAAATGCGCCTCTTCTTTAGATTTATTCCTAAAGAGTTTTAAGCTAGCGTTGGAAATTTTACAATTCAAATCTCCCACAAGCATAATTTGCGGGGGCGATGAAACGTTTTTGATTTGATCAATATAACTAAATAACTGCTTCAATATCACATTAAAACGCTCTTCAGGAGGGATATATACATTTAAAATTACGATAGGAGATTTGATGCCATTGTTAAACAGGTTTTCAATGGTTATCGCCTGGAAAAGTTTACTAGGATCAATATAATGGGAGAATCTCCATTGCAATTTGTTAGATAATAAACAAGCGATTCCCCCCCTAGCATGGCCTTTCTTAGAAGGGGCAGCAGGCACTTCCAGGACATAGAAATCCTTAGAAACATCCAGCATACTAGTACACCAAGTTTCCTGTAAACAGATCACATTCGCTCCTAATGAAAATAGGAGCTCAAATTTCTCCGGACTACTGTGAATCCCTGCCGCATTCCAAGAAATAATTTTAAATGATGTGTTAAAGATGATGAAACAATCTGGGGTTATCCCTAGTTTTAGTGACTAGGGCGCTGTGGAGCCAATTCCACTGATTGTTATCCTCTAGGGTCGAATTCTGAATCAGCGGGAGAGGCCTCACTTGTGAGACCGAGCGTTTTCCCTTAGAGACCCAAATCTTCAGATCTGTAAGGGGGACGGAAATCCCATTTTGCTCATCCCTACTACACACCTCCCCAAGTAAAGGTTTTGTATTACACAGGTTATACATCGGGAGAATATCAATGCCTATACGTTGGAACTTTTCCGCTTGCTGCAGAATCAAATTTACAATAATTTGAGAATAAAATTTCACCCTTATACTTGAGACCCTAACTTCACCCATCAGGGACACTAACTCAATGTCCCTAGTTTGGATATGGCGAAGACTTTCAATCTCGCTAAAACACTTAAGAAGCCAGGCTCTATTTAAGGGTAAATCAACATCAAATAAAGGTAAGAATTCTAGCACAAGAGTGTCCACTGGAGTTTTTAAAGATGTTGAACGACGATCCGAAAAGGGGCGGTCACCAGTCTCTAAGGCTGCAAGAAACGGGGGGGCCAAAGGGTTAAGAGCCCCAATTGGATATTGAATTGAAGCTCCAGCCGTAATCGATGGTGAAGGACCTGGTGGAGGGCCCCCCATTTGTGACACAGCTTCCAAGGGCATAAGCGGACACAGATCATTTTCAACCTTTAAGGATGTAGAGTTAAACGAATTCAGTTCAATTTCCGCCTTTAAGGATGTAGAGTTCAGGTCCAAGTCGTTTTCTTCATTCTCCAGAACAGCCAGAGAATTTTGAAAGATTATCCGGCGCTGTCTTTTCTTCCTGTATTTACGGATTATTTTCCTTTTATTCCCTTTATTGTTTCTAAGTTTACCATTTTTTACCTTTACCTCATGTTTATTGTCCAGAGATTCTTGTTTATTTTCAGACATGAAGATAGGGAAAAGATCTTGAACCACTTTTGGGCCGGGAGTGGATTTGATATCCTCCTCAATCTCTAGAACTGAGTTCTTGATACAGTTAGGCGCTGCAGTTAAGGGGATAGTTGTGATATGAGTTTTCAGGACTGTCGGTGCAGCCTTCATGGAGGAATCCACTAATTGCTCATTTATTTTCCCCTTAGGCAAGCTGGGTTCCATCGTGGAGGATGGTACACTCCTTACATCAGACGGCTTTTGTAACAGTGCCTTTAATATTTGAGTAACTGACTCTAAGATACAGTCCGAGTTGCCTACAAATTTCCCTAAAAGGGCTAAAATGGAAGCTAATAATTGTTCCAAAGCAATCATAGATTCGGAGATTGGCTTTTCACACGCTTCCACAGGACGGCATATCCCAGAGAGGATAAGACCCGGACTCCCAGAAACATCTAACAGATCGGACATATCCTGTCCGTTTAATGAGGGGGTACTGCTATACATCATTAGCCCAGATGGGGTAGCGCCCCGCGAGGGCTTAATAGGGTCTAGAGTCTCTAATTTAGCTGTATTAATATATCGGCCACAAAGTTCAAGATCAATAGATAAAGATAACTGATCACCCCCCTGCCTATCTATCAGCACAGCTTGAGGCGAAGATGGTTGATTCAAGCATTCCCTTTCGTCTACCATCGGGTCAGGAATATTATCCTCCTTCCCTTTAGAAAAGGCACAGGGAGGGGACACCGCTGCCGCAGGCTGCAAGAATATAGGCTGTACAAGAGGAGACAGAGGATCTATGATGACTTGAGTGTGATGCTCTTGATCCTTAACTCCGGGTGATTTTTTCACAGCAGTATTATTTTTCTTAGTAGAAGACATGTCCCAAAGCTCAAAAAGCTGGCATTGACCCTTCAACGGGGGATTATTTACAGATTTATTTCTCGTACGAATTATATCCTTTTTAACCCCAGGAGTGCCTCCTACTTCCCTTCCAGAACGCAATTTTTTTGACATCTTCTGTGAGGTGATTCAACAGTTGTTAAATGTAAAAAAGGACCTTACGTCCAGAAGAGTGATGACTAAAACAGCAGAAATTAGGATAACTATAATACTTTTAAAATAATAAATAATAATTATAGTCCTGGGTGAAGGAGTGACTGACCGATAGTCAAATAAGTGGAGGGAGCGATCAGTAAGAATCAGAAGATAGTTCTTCCTCCAACTGTCAGGTGTATCAGTGTTAGCCACATATAGTACAATATCACTGAAAAATAACCGGGCCCAGCCCAGCCTACCTCGGCCACTGAGGGCCCGCCCTTTGCCCGGGCTTCGCCCGGCGTCCCGCGAGACGGGGGTGACTCTGTATTTGAGCGCCTCCTGGCGCGCGTTTGGCGCGATTAGCGCCGCTAGGGATGCTGGGATGTGTAGTTTTTACACCCTCCACCGCACTCCACTCGGCTGCCAGACCCAGAAGTGAAGCAGGGGTCGGCGGCGGGAGGCGGGAGGGCGAAGACACCAAACTCAGCGGCAACAGGTCAGCTCACAAGCAGCCAAGGGTCCAGACAGCGACAATTTTCATCTGCAAGGGTTCGCCCCCTCGACCGGGGTGACTCTGTATTTGAGCGCCTCCTGGCGCGCGTTTGGCGCGATTAGCGCCGCTAGGGATGCTAGGATGTGTAGTTTTTACACCCTCCACCGCGCTCCACTCGGCTGCCAGACCCAGAAGTGAAGCAGGGGTCGGCGGCGGGAGGCGGGAGGGCGAAGACACCAAACTCAGCGGCAACAGGTCAGCTCACAAGCAGCCAAGGGTCCAGACAGCGACAATTTTCATCTGCAAGGGTTCGCCCCCTCGACCGGGGTGACTCTGTATTTGAGCGCCTCCTGGCGCGCGTTTGGCGCGATTAGCGCCGCTAGGGATGCTGGGATGTGTAGTTTTTACACCCTCCACCGCGCTCCACTCGGCTGCCAGACCCAGAAGTGAAGCAGGGGTCGGCGGCGGGAGGCGGGAGGGCGAAGACACCAAACTCAGCGGCAACAGGTCAGCTCACAAGCAGCCAAGGGTCCAGACAGCGACAATTTTCATCTGCAAGGGTTCGCAAGCTTCAAGAAGTACGGATTGAGAACATGACAGTGATGTTCTTTCCAGATTACACGGTGCAGGTACAAAGACAAAGACACTCCTTCCTGGCGGTGAAGAGGCGACTGAGACAGCTCGGCTTACAGTACTCTCTTCTGTTTCCTGCAAAGCTGAGGGTGGTGGCTCACGAGAAAACGCACTTCTTTACCAGCCCGGAAGAGGTGGAAGCATGGCTCGACAGCAGCACGGACACGGCCCCTAGAACAACTGCCGACATCACCACCCAACGACGCGCCGGGGGAGACCGACGGAGATGCAGAACCAGACAGAAGCCGCCGGATGGTACACGGGAAACGACGGGCATGACCCCCCCAGCTGAAACCACACAACAGGAGAAACAAGACGCCCTTCGCCTGGTGATGGAACTCAGCCAATCCCCTGCGCTGAGTGAAGTGGCGGACGGCAGCCCTCGGAATCTTCCTAGTGACGACGAAGCCATCTACGGCATGTCAGACTCCCAGACCTCGGAGGAGCGGCCTGACGTCACGCCTCAGATGGCGGATTTAATACATTGATTGAACATTGGGACTCATCGCCCTTGGAACGTTTGCTGAGGAGTGCTAATGGGGGGGACCGGACCTGGGACTGACCTGTCCGTGATGCCACGGCCACTTGGGACGCTTGTCGCGGCTGGGAACAACCCAGGGCCCAACTGTAAGTAGAGAGGTGTGAGCTCACCGGATACTTGGCCAATGAGAGTCATGACACGGAGACGGAGCAGAAGACCCTGTATGACCGACGCGCGGGGCCTGCGCTGACCCGTCTGGCTGCAAATTGATTGGGACACGTAATGTATGATGTTTAATGCATGTGCAACCATTCACTTGCCTTTCGGATTATGGTCTAGACTGGTACGCAAATCCCGGGAGGGAGGGGGCCCTCATACAACAGACTTCATTAACCGAAAGCAGTTACAGTGCTAATTGCACAGCAACCCCCTTAGCTTTAGACTTTGTTTCTCTCCTCAAGAGTATGGACGGGGGCACGTTTGGAAACCGACCTTTTGGTATTTTTCATGTTTATAGCATTCCATGGTTTACCGTTTTGCCTGAAATGTTCTTTTTCCCCTCCTTTATTCCAATGATGTGGTGTGTGGATATGGATGCAATTTCGAGATGCACTTATGGGAGTGTTTTCATATCGGGAGCTTTGCGGTCATCCGGGAGGTGGTGGAGGGACCGGAGAGGGAGATATGTTAATGATACACAATGTCTACTGTCAAGATCTGTACATGGAATGTGAGGGGCATGCACACACCATCCCGTCGCTATCAGATTTACTCATACCTCAAGCGCCACCACATTCAGATAGCCATCTTGCAGGAGACACACCTTAACGAGACAGAAACCCGTGTCTTACGCCGTAGATGGCGTGGGCAACTATATGCCACACATTACTCCTCCTACGCTAGAGGGACCTTGGTGTGGGTAAGACCGGGCACCCCTTTGACAGTTGCTGACAAGCACATCGACCCCGGGGGGAGATTCGTCATAGTGAACGGTAGACTGGATGGGAGACCGGTGGTCTTGGCCTCGTTATATGCACCTAACACAGATCAAGCGGACTTCTTAGTGCAATTGTCAGCCACACTGGCGGCCTGGCACGGAATCCCATGGGTATTGGGTGGAGACTACAACTGTGTCCTCGATCTAACACTGGACCGGTCGCACCCCCCGCCACCAGGTTCACAGACACAGAACGCCACGAAGGCCTTGCAAACTTGGTCCACGCAGTGGGATTTGCGAGACGCGTGGCATAGCCGCAACCCTCACACCAAGGTATATTCATACTTTTCAGGGGCACACGCCCTACACGTACGCCTGGACAGGTACATGGTCACCAGCGAGATACTTCCACACGTGACAGACACCTATTACATGGGTCGCACACACTCGGACCACAACCCGCATATCATGGACCTGACATGGGAGCAGCCACACCCCCCGGTGCCTACCTGGAAACTGCAACCAGATCTGCTCCTGGACGGTCCTTTCAGGCACTCCATATGCACACAAACAGCGCAATACTTTGAGGAGAACGCGGGCACAGCGTCCACCCCACAGCTTGAATGGGACGCTTTCAAAGTGGTACTTAGGGGACACTGCATGGGCACACAAGTTAGCTCCCAGCGTCAGATAGAAAGAGACCTGACACATTTAGAATCTAACCTGCTGCAGACGGAACAGGAAGCGACTGAGGGTGCAACCGCTAAACTGCTGGCAGCACGAGCTGAACATGAGAAATTATTAGATAGGTTACGACACATCAACTACTTGGCCCACTCGGCCTGCACACATCACGCGGGAGATAAGCCTGGCAAATTACTAGCTTGGCTGATCAGCCGTCAGGATCGCACGAACCCTGTGACGGCAATACGCTCCCCCAGCGGTCCTGTGGTATATACACAGGAGACGATACATGAGGCCTTTGTGACACACTACCGTGCACTATATGAATCGAGGGTTCGGACACCCCAGCCAGACATTGCCTCCTACCTCGATAATGTCACGCTGCCTGCGTTGACTGACGACCAGCGAGATGACTTAGGGCTACCGCTCGCACCAGACGAGATACGTGACGCCACTTTCGCCCTCTCGAATGGCAAGGCTCCTGGCCCGGACGGGCTACCAGCCGAGTACTACAAAGCCTGCTCTGACGTGCTGATCCCCGAGCTCCTCCTGACATATTCTGCGGCGCTGGAGGACTCGTCCTTACCCCAGTCGATGAACGAAGCGACCTTGGTGTCTCTCCTTAAACCAGGCAGAGATGGCGCACACCTCGGCTCGTACCGGCCCCTGGCACTCTTAAACACGGACTACAAGATACTGGCATCAACCCTAGCCCGGCGACTAGCGCCCTTGGTACCTAACCTAGTACACAGGGACCAGAATGGCTTTGTACTAACCAGGTGCACCTCCCAAAACATAAAAAGGTTGTTCCGAGTGCAGGAATACGCAGTGCGACGATGGCCACGGTCTGGATGCTTGGTTTTAGACCTGGAAAAAGCCTTCGACTCGGTAGAGTGGCCTATTTACTGGCGGTATTGCGTAAGTTCAACCTAGGCGATGAATACATTGAGATGGTCGGTCTACTGTACAGAAAACCCGAAGTACGAGTCCGCATGGGCAAGTTGCTGTCTGCTGCCATTAAAGTCAGACGTGGCACCAGGCAGGGGTGCCCGTTGTCCCCTTTGCTTTTTTCGTTAGCGATAGAGCCCCTCGCAGGAATACTAAGAGGCAAAGGTGCAGACTGGGGAATCCCATTGACGGATGGTACGCACGCAGTCTCGCTATATGCAGACGACTTGCTCCTATACATTAGAGACCTAACCCTCCTACCGCCGGGGCTATCGAACATCTTCCGAACTTTCGAGGCAATGTCAGGCCTAAAGGTGAATTGGGCCAAGTCAGGGGTATATTCGTTCGACCCTGACACCCTGGAGCCCGAGATCAGGATCAGTGGCGAAAGGCTAGCCTGGTACCCCACCACGTTTAAATATTTAGGAGTGCACATATATAGAACCTCTCCGGACGTGTTGGATGGCAACCTGACACGAGCCATCACGTCCATACGATCGCAGATCTCCTTTTGGAAGACTCTCCCACTCAACGTGCCAAGCAGAGTGACACTGGTGAAAATTATTGTGCTGCTTAGGCTGCTATATTACTATGCCAACATCCCAATCTATTGCAAAAAACAACAAGTGATGGACTGAATGTGGATCAATGTCACACACTCCCCCAGTCAAAAGATCTGGGCCCAAATCCATCGTTTTTTTGCACTCCACACCACCCTGGGTCAGATAATGGCTTTATGCAAATCAGCTCTGACCCTGTTGCCCCATGGGAACAGTCCAGTCCGAACTACAACAGCCATATCTTTCCCAGACCGGAATCAAACATCCCAATCTATGTCCCGGCCCGTATGTTCAGGGAGCTGGAAACCATGGTCAGAGATCTAATTTGGAACGCTGGGAGGCCCAGAGTGGCGCTGAGAAAACTGTATACCCCTGTTGACGCCGGGGGCCTTGCAGTGCCCAACCTAGAGCTTTATTACCTGGCAGCACAGCTGCAGTGGGTGGCGGCCTGGCTCAGTGGCAGGAATCTAGATGATACGGCTACTGACGTAGACGTGATGTCCCCTCTACAAATCCACACGATGTTCCACCCTCTGACAAAGACAACACGCCAGACACAGCTACACACTGCGGTAGCCACTAAATGCTACTCACGGAGTCTTCGACTCACAAAAACACTAAAGCCGTATGCCCCGGCACTCCCGCTCTTGGGCACTCCCAGAGCCACATGCGTGGTGACGGAGGCAGTGATGGAGCAATGGACACGGTCGGGGGTAGACACCATGGCGGAACTATACACCAATGGTGCCCTGATCCCTTTTGCGACACTTGCTGAAGACACGGGGCTGCCGATCTGACAATTCTTACAATACGCTTCCATTGTAAGGGCATACACGCAGCAGTGGGGAAATATTGTGGAGGAACCGCCTACACACCAACTAATACAATACCTACACGTCATGGGAATGGCACACACATGATCCATTGGTTAACGCAAGCACTACTATCGCACACACAACATACTCTACAGCCGCTGCGTGATAAATGGGCGATGGATAGGGGGAGGGAATGGACGGATAAAGAATGGGCGATGGTACTTGCAAGTCCCAGATATATTCCACGTAATGCACGCTTTAAACTGATACAGTTTTACATATTGCACAGGGCATACCTCTCGCCAGACAAAATCAATCAGTACTTCCCGGGCACCTCAGCAGGATGCCCGAGATGCACGCTAACGGGGGCGGATCTCCTACACATGTTGTGGCTCTGCCCAAGGATTCAGGCATACTGGCAAGCGGTACTGCCGTTACTGGAGAAAGGCACGGCCATGCAAATACCACACACATGGGAAGCATGTCTGCTAGGCCTCTACAAGAGGACAAAGCATAATAAAGTCCCCTCCCGTTTCAGGGACCTAGGCCTACTCACAGCTAAGAGACTCCTCACCAAACATTGGAAACGCAAAGAGCCACCACTCGCTGAACACTGGCGCGACTTCCTGGACAACTGGACAAGGGCAGAGAGCATCATTCTCCACAACGAAGAGACGGCGGGACTTCGGAAATTCCCCATAGCGACTCTTTGGGACGAGACATTGAGCTCCTTCCGCCGAGAATGCCGGGCTGGGAGAATTCCCTCGAACAGTACCCCCCCTGACATGACCACGACGTGACTTACAGCACAGACGCCACAAGCCATGGACATGAAGACCCCATTGGAAGCAGGCATGTAACACCGGATTGAGGCACCCTTGACCTGCTTGCAACACACATGTCTGACCTGCACAACAGCACCCCCTGCCCACACCACGACCCATCCGCCGGCCGCTACACTGACTATCTGTGGACAGACACGCTGCCATGAGCAGCATGTGGCGGCCACTCTTAGCTCCCATTACACAATGATGCGTTCTCGCCATATCACACGCTACACACCTCCAAGTTGACTACCCCCATCTTTCTCCCCCTCTCCCATTTCTTTTTCTCAATTTTATCCTTAATTTTTCTTTTTCAACTATCCCATCTCCTCCTTTTCTCCTACTAATGTCACAAATTTCCCTCTCATTTTCCCGTTGACTTCTTGACTAAATAGCTTGCTTTAGGTCCTGCGGGCTGAGGCAGATCCGCTAACACGCCAACAGGCACACTGGGCTGATAATCAGGCTTCAGCACACGAGTCTACAGCGAGGCCGTCTCCCTCGACCGCGACCGCACAGTCATGTATACACATTGGATTATCTGAGTGGGGGAGATGCACACTAGCGCATTTGGCATGACATTGGACACACTGGGCAACCGGGTTTAGTGCCGAGATACGGCGGCGACGGGCCTTCCTGTCCACCCCAAGGCGAGAGGACGATACATCAGTCCCGCCACCTAGCCCCGCAGCTACCGCTGCGCTGACACGCAAAGCCGCGACACCAGGGTTTAGTCACACGTCACAGGATGGGTCACCCCAGTGGTTGCTACCCGGAGGCAGTCGTTGGGAGCAGGGACCACAGTACTTCACATACTGCAAGACTATTGTGACCACCCATGTGCCATTACACCCAGCCTACATGAGGTATGACACTGATGATATCCTGAATATGATGTAACAATGTATTTTATGAATAGACTCATGGAGATACCACACACTGTTATGGCTTAAGTCAATGAATGATGCACGGTTCATGTTTTATGTGAAAACAATCAAATATATTCAAACAAAAAAAAATGAAATGCATGCTCACACTAGTAAATGTAAAATACAAATGTAAGGAATAGGGGGTTCTGGAACCAGAAAAATAACAGAGGCATACAACGGTATGTAAATATACAAATGGTCTTTAAAGACCTGTGAAAAACTCAGGTGTGCCAGAGATAAGACTCCAGACACTGCCCAGCCAAGCCGGCAGCACCACACTCACTGACATACGGCCCCACGGCACTCTGATCTCACTTCAAGGGTTTCATAGTAAATGAAGACAGCCTGGAAATGCAGCAAATAAACATCGCTGCACTTCCAGGCCATCTTCATTTACATGTACTTGCAGAGGCATTTGCTCCCCTCTGGGAGGCACATCCCACAGTTTGAACACCTCTGATGTAGAGGCATTCCGAACTGATAAAAGCTTATTAACATTATTGCCGGCAACCCTGACTGATGCACTGATGAGATCACTGTTAGTCATCTTGCATATGGAGACCACTAATGTAATCTTGTCTGATATGGTCACTATTATAACACTCATACTATTATTAGCTCAGGATGACCTTCATTGAACATAAGTAGCTATTATTACTGAAAAGTTTGGAGGCCCCTGTCCTAAGCTGACCCATTAAATTGGCCATGAAGAGAAAAAATATATAAAGAACAATGACGCACTGGATATGTTACGTCAGGGTTTGTCATTCACTTATCCGAGATGACATTATCAGTGCCAAAACGATAGTCATCCCTGATTCCAACTTTGGCGCGATAGACCTAATTCTCATTTACAAAGCTATGGTTGAGAATTTGGCGGCCCTTGATGTTAGGACAAGACCCCCTAGTCATTCCAGTATTCAATTTAAGTATCCCAGGACAGTACAGTTCCCTGGCGAGAGATACCAGAGGGTGTCTTTCAATTCCATCTCACATCTTAGTGATAATGACTGACTCAGGGGGTGGCTGTTCCGCCTTCTGACCCATCAATATTGCTTATATTCAATTCTGCTCTGCCTGGCTGTCCAATGGATGCTAGGGGGTCTGACCATCCAACTCATTCCTGTTCCTCCGAGGTGTTGATCATGTCTAATACTAACTTTAATCCATCGCTTGCTTGTGAATATTCCTCTAGTGGTCCTAAAAATTACGTCCCTTTTGTGTCCAATAGTGTCATCTCAGTTGAGATGTCTGAGAATGGTGCTCAGTGCCAGACTGGCCAGAGTAGTCACCGGGCATTTACCCAGTGGGCCGCCAGGGTGGGGACCCATTTTGGACCCCAAGGAGGCTGTTTATGTTACCGGGGTGGTTTTGCAACATAGCTGCAATATCGGCCCATTGTAAACTGCAGCAGTGAGATAGGAGTGGTGCTTCAAACTAGCACGACCAGGAGCCGGCCGAGGTGTTTGCCCGGGCCGATTTCGGTTCCCAGTCCAGCCGTGATGGTGTTATACACAAGGGACCTCCATCTTCTAAGCCCAGCGAGCTGCTCTTTGTCTCCTGGAATGTGACAGAGCATAGATCCAAAGTAACCCTTCTAGACTGGAACCAATTTATGGACAATTTTGATAAATGTCTAGTACAAGAAACCTGGCCTCTAGATTCAATCCACAGGTAGGATTATCTTAGTTTTTTCATTCTTGCAATTCCTAACCAGAGGGGGTCTAGTCATCTGGGTTAGAGCCTCACTAAACTGTTGAATACGTCAACTTAACATTAATTCTCCTGACATCTTGGGTATCTAGTTGAACACTAGAAATAACCACAGAATAACCATCTTTAATGTCTATGTAGGAGGAGTCAGGGACAGTATGGTTTCGCAAATGCTACAGGTTCTTGAAAACTTTCTTGAACAGTCGCTCTTACCAACACTGTCTTATTGTAGCGAGTGACTTTAACATAACATTCGAGCCACTCGACAATGATGACGTTTATTTAACCAGGTATGAAGATTATGCTTGGGCTATTCCTATGTTAGATATTCCACCAATAAACAGATGGACAAAAGCCGCTCTCCAATTAAAGGCACTTACAGTGGAACATGGCCTCAGGGCCCTTAATGGTAGAAATAAATCTGATTTAAAAGGTGTCCACACTTACAACAAGTCACATCACATAAGCCAAATTGATTATATATTAGTTGACTTAAGGCTGTAGTCATCTGTAATCGATATGATTGTTTTAGAAAGATCAGAAAGCAATCACAACCCCCTCTCTTTGACCACCCATGCCTTTTGCGAGAGCATCCCTTCAGATCTTGATCTGCCCTCTTACACCAGGGATATTACCTGACTGCTGACAAGCGTTACCTGAAATGACATCAGGTAGCTGCTCTTCCTGATATATTATCTGTCATAGATATGGACCTTAAAACAATCCTGCTCAAATTGAGATTGACCAGTTAGACACACCAGGCCAATTGATGCATATTCATAAGGCCCCCTTTGAGCGCATTTTAGGTAATTTCACCATCCCTGCTTCACGCAACGGGAAACTTACTGATAAGAATCGATCCTGGTTTAATAAAGAATGCCGCAAACTCAATCATTCCCTAGTTACAGCCATCACATCTAAGGATCTGTCCACATTCCCTTGTAGAGGAAGACCTACAAGATGGCCATTGCTAATGCTAAATGGGACTGGGATGAACAGAGGTGGGGGCCCCTTTTGGATGTATGTTCAGCCACAGATTCTACCAAATTCTAGAAATTAGTCGCATGTGGTGGCTCTTCAGCCATATTGGAGCCATAAAATAAAGTTGCTCCATCTGAATGGGTTGATTACTTTCACACTTTATATTCTCGTGACTCTAACACCCCAACACAGGCTACAACCAAAGTCCTTCCGCCTCCCTCCTGTGTTATGCCCATGTTTGCTATCACTGATATCATCGAGCCCCTAAACGCTGTCTCGCGGGGCCAAGCCGCAGTACCAGATGGTGTTCCAGCTAACACATTCTTATTTGATATGGAGGATTGTCCAGCTATATTTTAGCCATTGCTAATACCATCAGTCAGAGGGGGCACCCATTCCTGATTCTTGGAAGGGCGCAATGGTTGTACCCATCCATAAAAATGGTGACCGATCTCAACTGAGCAATTGCAGACCAATAAGCTCAATAGACTGCCTCCAAAAAGTGGTTTTGCCTCTGTCTGCTTCCAAAAATCCATGATTGGATTGTGAAACAAGATGTCCTCAGTACAAGTTCGCAGTAAGGTCTCAACCAGCGACCAGGTCTTCCATTTTTAAAAATCTATTGGGAGAACCGTTGTGATTGGCCAGTCCAACCTTTACATTGCCTTTGTCAATCTAAAATTGGCATTTGACCTAATCCCCGTCTGCCCTTTGGAAATCCCTTGCTGATCTGGCTATACCTCCTCACATTCTATCATTACTAATCTGTTTACATGAGGACCATTATGCGCATATTAGGTGGGGGGGCGCAAATTCAATTTACTGAAAGGTTAGCAGTTCGAAAAGGTGTTTGCCAGAGTTGTGTTCTGGCCCCCACATTATTCTTGTTATTTATAATTGATATTGTTCACTTCCTGTCCCACTTTGATACAGATGATCCCTCCTTGGCACAAATCATATCTCAGATTCTCCTCTTTGCAGACAACACTTTGTTGGGCTCAGACACTTTTGACTTGCTTCAACTAGTTTGCCTTGCTCTTGGCTTGGAGATCAGCACCTCTAAAACCAAAGTGATGTTGTTTGATCCTCATAAATAGTACAAGGGGAGTATAGTCCTGGGGGGGGGGGTGGGGGGGGGGGGGGAGGAGTCCCCCTGGAGAGAGTTGATTCTTTTACCTATCTTGGGGTAACAATTTCTGGGGGTATGACTCCCACATCAATAAGGCAGCCTTGAAACTTAAGCAGACCACTGGTGTGTACCTCAAGAAGTATTCAACTTCATACACCCAACCCATTACACCAGCTGTACAAGGCCAAAGCACTAGGTTCCACCCTTTCCAGGGTGGAACTATGGGAATTTTCCAACCATGTAGAATTAACCATAACTGAAAATAAATTCTTCAGAAATCTTGACTATCTTCTTCCTAGCACTCCAGGGTTGCTGGTAAACTCCTTCTAAGCCCCCTATTTTATTGGAGATGCCTATGGACCTCCCCTAAACTTGTCCACTATGTGATTTGTCTTAAGGAAGTCATGAAGGCTGACCACTTCAGTAAGGTCCCCTGGCTCACGAGAAACAATGAGGCTTTACACTGACTTGGGATGCCTGAGTTTTGGGATCAGCCAGATTCCACTCATTTCCTGTCCAAAGATTTTCTGTAAAAGCATTACTGGGCAACACTAATGGGCAATAAATCCAGAAAAGCTGCCTCCTCGAAGCTTACTAATGATTAGATTGATTTCAAGCCCACTTGTGGGTTTGAGCTCCTCTGGGATCAGGTGTCTGTTGTGCTGGACAGGAAGCTTTACTTCCAGGTCCGAGTGGGTACCCTCCCACTGAGAGTGTTCACTTCCAATTAGGTAGCTGGGGGAGCTTTGGCGTGCCCCGCTTAGATCTCTACAGTCAAGAGCATTCCGCATGTTTCTTTGTGTGTCCAGTAACCCTGGGCGGAGCAGGCAGAGCGGGACTACGTGGAGGTCCACGGAGTTAGGAACAAATTCTGTGGAACTCCGCTCTGTCACCCGCCTCCACTCCCCTAATAAGAATTAATAAAAAATTAATTAAAGGTAAAAGAAAAAAGACTTACCTCGACTGTGGCGACCCCGGGCTGCTGTCCTCCTCTTCCTCGCCGTCTCAGGGTGATCTGCGCATGCGTGCGCACCCGGGAATGTGCCTTTCTCGCAAGGACGCCCCTGGGCGCTACAGTCAAGGTACATTTTTTTTCTTTCACCTTTAATGTATTTTTAATTAATTTTTAATAGGCGGGGTGGAGGCGGGGGCTGGTCATCTCCGCTCCGCTGTGGAGTGTGCGGAGATTTGCCTTCTCCATGTTCTCCGTGGAGTAGGCAAATCTCTGCACACTCCACGGGCGGAGCAGAGCGATCCGCTAGCACTTGTGTTCAGCTTACGCCTCCCCTGCCGCACCTGGCTAGCTACTATATCTATGCTGCTAGACTTACGTAATTATTCTGCACCCTTGACATTTTCAGAGTGGATAGCCGCCCGGTTGTTGCCATATCTGTTGCCAAATCCATGGCTGCTCTAAGGGGCCTTAGAAGGAAGGTACCCCTGTATTTGCCTGATATCACTTGGACTATTTATCCTGGGGAAATCCTGTTGTCGTATCTATGTGCACTTCTTATTTCAAATCCGTGATTAACATTGCACTTAGCTTTTATTTTTTAGGTCTCGCCCGTCCATCCCAAAGGAATGATTGGCGAGATTTATAGTAAGCAGACCTAAAAGGTCTACCCACTGCGGATGCACAGCAATTCGCTCCCCCTACCCCTCCCACAAAGCAAGACAAGACAAGAACATCAAAGCAACTGCGGCCGCTCTGATTCCATTTGCCAACACTTTACCCCATGGGGTGGCTACACACTCTCACCTCCACTTCCTCACTTCCACCCTCCCAAGTTTCAGAGGCAGCCTGCCAGGCTTGCGATGAGCGATGGCGCTCTTGCGCTTCTCTGGTACCAGCTCTGCACTGACAAGTGGGGTTGTCATCGGCCAAGCGCTTTACGTCTCACAATGAGTTTGGTAAACAACCAAGCGCTATATGAATTCAAGCAAAGTACAAAACACGTGCTCGGGCAATCAGATCTCTTTTGATGCCTCACTGAAAGCTACCTCACAATCCATTATAAAGGTAACAATGAACACACTGAGAGGACTGTGCATGTAACTTGCACGCTGTGACAAATCTTGTTACACTTCCGGTGTTTGGTCCTATATTTCAAGTTTGTTTTCCACTTAATGGCACCTTTCTTTTGCTCTCTTGATGAACGGGTGCACGCATGTGCTTGCTTAGGGCAGGTCTTGGGAGTTTGCCCTGGCTCGACATTCGCCAGCATCTTTCATCACTGCAGTCATCTGCCTCCTGAGTTACGCCTTTGTAACTTGCACACATGTCACTTTTCCTCCTGTAATGCACCGTTTGCTACCTCTTGTATTTTGTTAGCTCACAATTGTCACTTTTACCTCATGTAAACCGCCCCCGCCACAGCAATTCCGAGAGCTTGGTTTTCTTTGGATCCATTTCACGAGGCGGTGCATGTTGCCTTCCTCCTCTCGCGGATAAAACTACTGCCGCAGGCCACTTTCGTCTCGCTCCTGCGGATTCGGCAGAAATCAACCTAACACTAGACGGGGGTGACAACGCGCAACTTTTCCGCCGAATAAACTGAATTTACATTTCAGAATGTTATCTCCCTACTTGTTTTAACGTACTATCATTGTGATGCATTTGTGACCCGCCAGGGCCCCTCCCCCTGTTATTTATCACGTGCAAGAAACAAACTACAGAAACCGCATCTTTTTCCAGTACAAACTGGGCGCAACCACTTTACCCCATGGGGTGGTTACACAACCCCGCCTCCACTTCCTCACTTCCACCCTCCCAAGTTTCAGAAGCGGCCTGCAAGGCTTGCGACGAGTGATGGCGCTCTTGCGCTTCTCTGGTACCAGCTCTGCACTGACAAGCAGGGTTGTCGTCGGCCGGGCGCATTACGTCTCACAATGCGTTTGGTAAGCAACCAAGCGCTATATGAATTCAAGCAAAGTACAAAACACGTGCTCGGGCAATCGGATCTGTGTTGCTGCCTCACTGAAAGCTATCTCACAATCCATTATAAAGGTGACAATGAACATACTGAGAGGACTGTGCATGTAACCTGCACACTGTGACAAATCTTGTTACACTTCGGTTTTGATCCTATATTTCAGGTTCATTTTCCACTTAATTGTACCTTTCTTTGGCTCTCTTGATGAATAGGTGCACGCATGTGCTTGCTTAGGGCAGGTCACAGGAACGCAGGACAGCTCTCCAACAAATGTCTGTCCAGGCCCAGCACCACTCACGATGAATCCGCAAATGACATGCCTCTGCCCTGGAAGAGTGGACTTGGTTCTTATATAAACATAACTTTTTGTGTTTTATATCTTGAAACGGGATGTGGTGTGGGCAGAATCACCTACCCACTAGAATGTGCGCTCAGTAAACAATGAAACACGTTGCTTTCTTCACGAGATTCAATGTATTTACTTTCCAAATTTGAAATGTCTTCAAACATCTTTTAACTCAAATGTTGAATTCAATAGCTTGTTGCATACATAATTTGATCTTATGGTGCAATCTTCATGATAATCACAAGACAGTGGGGACCCAGTCTAGGTCATAAGTCAATGTATAATGGTATAATGACTAATTATCTACACCATATTACTGGGATTCTATCACCGCGACCGCGACCTTTTCAACATGCCTGGGTTTGTACCTCAAGCTTACACGTTCACTTTGGGCACTACAGCTACGCATCTATTCTTTGAATATTGTTTATGGAGTAACTGATTTGGTCCTGTTTTACCCCTTGTTTCAGACCCCTGACGAAGGGTCCTTGTTTGTTGACCCGAAATGCATTGGGTGGATTTAAGCATTGTGATTATCATGAAGATTGCACCATAAAATCGACATTATGTATGTAACAAGCTATTGAATTCAATATTTGAGTTAAAAGATGTTTGAAGACATTTCAAATTTGGAAAGTAAATAAATTGAATCTCGTGAAGAAACCAACGTGTTTCATTGTTTACTGAGCGCACATTCTAGTGGGTAGGTGATTCTGCCCCCACCACATCCCGTTAATTTGAAGGCACGGTCAGACTACGTGCGACGAATGCAGCGCCAACCGGATAAAGTTTCCACATTCACCAAGTAATTCTCCCAAAAAATTGAGTGCACAGGGATAACACAGTTTCTTATATCTTGAAACACCAGAACATTTGTCTATTCCGATGTACTTTCAAGCAAAATATGGGCAGCTGAGCAGTCACAGTTCACAACTGTACTATTTGAAACTAACTGTAGATGTGCTCTCCGTCGCCCCCTCTTCTAATATTTTGCTCCTCTCTCCCTATTCGACCTTTTTTACTGTCTATTCTGCATTTCTCATCTCTTTTATTACCTCCTTTTCTCCTCCACTATCTTCACTTCTGTCTTTTTCTGCTCTCAACTCTCGTTCCTTACTTTCAGTTTATTCTCTCCTGTCTTCCATCCTCCATCTATGTATAGACCAGTCGCCTGCTACACCTCTCTGCTATTTTCTTTTCTCTCTCATGCTCTTTCCTACACCTCTGTTTCATTACCTCCAAAATGTGCCCACTTTATTTTCTTTCTCTAATCTTCTTTTTTATTTAATCGCTCATAACATTTTCACCTGCCTTTCTCCCTGTTTCAACCATGCCTTTGCTTCTCTGTCTGCCTTTAACAATATATTTTTCCTTTGAATATCTACATTTAATTGTATCTATCTTTGTAACTCTCTCCAGACTGCCAGCCGCTAGTTCTTTCTGGCTCACTCCCCACACAACCACACACAACCACAAACACAACCACAACCACACACACAAACACACACACACACAACCACACACAACAACCACACACACAACCACATATACAACCATACATACAAACAATACATACAACCCACACACAACCACACACACAACCACACACACAGAACCACACACACAACCACACACTCAACCACACACTCAACCACACCATCAGTGCACACTTTCACCAGGCACAGACACCATCAGTCGTCAGTGCAGACTTTTAACGGGCACAAACACCACCAGCCGTCAGTGCACGCTTTCACTGGGCACAAACACCACCAGCCGTCAGTGCACGTTTCCACCAGGCACACACCACCAGACATCCATGCACGCTTTCAGGCACACACACAACACCAGCCGTCCGTGCACGCTTTCACCAGGCACACACACACCACCAGACATCAGTGCACACTTTCACCAGGGACACACACACCACCAGCTGTAAGTGCACGCTTTCACCAGCCACACACCACCAGCCAGCAGTGCACACTTCCAACAGGCACACACACCACTAGCCATCAGTGCACAATTTCTACAGGCACACACACCACCAGCCATCAGTGCAGACATCAATTGCTTACGCATCCACAATTAACTATTGTAGCAATCGCAGTATGTCACACTTTACTAAACATATTCATCTAAAGCGCAGCATGCCACCATTGCTAAAAATATAGATACACATTTTTTTGGCCTACAATTTATAGACTTTTTTTGCAATTGGTGTTGCAATATTTAGCAATGCCAATAGCTCAAACTTAATTAATGCGAGACCTATTGCATTGCAAATGCTTGTTTAATGTAGCTCTGGTCTGTAACTATGTTTTTATGAATTATGTTATCTATTTATTGTTGCTTTAACTTGTTTGTACTTTTATGGCCATGGTGGCCTAAAAATAAAGTGATTTGAGTGGCTAACTGACACAAGAGGAGTAACTTTGGGGAAACTGGGAAAAAAGGGCATTATCCCAAAGCACAGTAGTTCATGCTGCAATGTATATTATTGCACCTGCTACTAATACCTATGTAACATCCCATTTATAGTGAGTTCTCAATGTATCCAATTTAAGTCCTGTACTGGGCAAACAAATTGTTCTGCTGGGTGGTTAAGTTCTGAGTTTGTACACCCCACACTACCTCCCTGAGAAGCCTGTGACTGTTTCCCAAGGATACCACTGAAGTACGGCAGAGGATGTATTTGACCCAGTTTTTACAGCCTTAATAGGATGGCTTTCTGGACATCAGAGTCAAACAACTCCAGTCCTAAAAGTGAGGTCTAAGTAGCCCATGCTTACACCACGCCCCCTAAAAGGGTCTGACACATGTCCTCTAATAGGAAGAGTATGTACTCAAACTGACCAACTATGCACTGTGTGACTCCTAACTCTATATAGTCACTACGATTCACTCAATACTACATTGCCAATAGTAGTCAAGGGCACAATGGATGCAGAAAAAAATGGTGCAAATTTCTTGCCACTAAAGACTTAAATCAAAGGAGTGAGAACAGGGGGATTTTAAATTAAACTAATACTGTTATTTGAAATACTTTACTGATGTTCACCAGTACTCCCCGCCACATGATATAACTCCATGCTTAATTGTCGAAGAGTTAATGCACTTGAATAGTGCTTTAGATTGTTTTTCAGCACCTTCATGGGTGTATTTCAGTACTTCAGAGACTTACTTTTTTAGATTTGGCTTGATAGTGCAGCTGCCGCCAGTACTTGTGTGATCAACAGAAAAGGACCTAGGAAGGGCACAACTAAGAGAAGGTGTTGGCTCAACCCATGTTGGTTACCTTGAGTAAAGAACGTGATTGGGCAAATATTATATGCTGCTGCAGAGAAAGAGGCCCCAATTCACAATGGTAAAGAAGTCTAAGTTTAGACCTGAAGTCTAAAAGCCCAATTTACAAAGGTAAAATTAGACCTGAAGTCTAAGTTTAGACCTGAAGTCTAAGGGCTCAGTTCACAAAGGGAAAGGTAGACCTGAAGTATGAGGGCCCAGTTCACAAAGGTAAAGTTAGACCTGAAGTCTAAAGGCTGAGTTCACAAAGGTAAAGTTAGACCTGAAGTCTAAGTTTAGACCTGAAGTCTAAGACCGATTTCACAAAGGTAAAGTTAGACCTGAAGTCTAAGTTTAGACCTGAAGTCTAAGGGCTGAGTGAGTTCACAAAGGTAAAGTTAGACCTGAAGTCTGAGTTTAGACCTGAAGTCTAAGTTTAGACCTGAAGTCTAAGGGCTGAGTTCACAAAGGTAAAGTTAGACTTGAAGTCTAAGTTTAGACTAAGTATGGGCGAAATTTGCGAATTCGCGGTCCGCGAATTCGTGCGAAATTGCAAAAAAAGTCTGCGAGTTCGCGAATTTTCCCGTGAACTCGCGGATTTTTGTGCCATTTGCACAAATATGTGACCACGTGTGCCTGTAACTTTGCCAGCACGCCAAAAGGCGCCGAGGTCCCTTGAGTGAGCTGGCCATTATAGTGGGGACGGGCGGGAAGACGTTTCATACCGCTAGTGTGTGGTGGATGGGGCCAAACGGGCAGGGTTTCTATGCGAGTTCACATGCATCTTGTTTATAAAGGGTCAGAGACCGAGCAGAGCAGCAGATGAGGAGAAAGCAGCCTCCTGGTCACAGGAGCTACACGGGGATGGCGCTCGGGAAACTCATGGATTCAAAAATACGTTTGGCACAGGACCCCAGAATCCTTCAGATGTCCAAGATAGCTCTGCTGCGCGTGTTGGTACAAAGCCATTCTGAGCCTGCTCAGTGGGTTCAGGCGCATGCAGCTGCTGCTGGACAATGTCCCATCTCATACTAAACTGCCCCGTACAGGCATATGCTGGCGCTGGGCAGTAGGGTGCAGTGGCATGCGGGTGCTCCACGCCTGGTACATGCGCATACCGGTGCCAGGGGGGACACGTGTTTATTGGTGCTGTGTAGCAAGTTATGACTTTACATTTTGACTGCACCAGACGGTGGTACCACCTACACGGATCAGGAGCATCCAGGCACCAGACTTCATGGTGCAAGAGCATAATGGTGCTGTGCGGTATTGGTATATTTGTACTGGGGGCAGGGGGACACTTAGCACAATGTGTGCTCACACCCAGAGGGCTCCCAGGCAACTGAGCACAAATGATTTTTACACTGAGAGGGCTCCGGGGCAGTTTAGCAGCACGGGGGCTCACACCCACTGGGCCCGGGGCAGTTCAGTAGCGCGTGGGCTCACAATCCCTGGGCAGCTCAGCAGCGCAGGGCTCACACCCACAGGGCTCCCGGGTTAGCAGCGCCACCCTCTGGTTCATCATTGCCACCCTCTGGTTCATCACTGCCACCCTTTGGTTCACCGCTGCCACCCTCTGGTTCACCATTGTCACCCTCTGGTTCAACACTGTCACCCTCTGATTCATCACTGCCACCCCCTGGTTCATCACAGCACCCTCTGGTTCACCACTGCCACCCTCTGGTTCATCACTGTCACCCTCTGGTTCATCACTGCCACCCTCTGGTTCATCACAGCACCCTCTGGTTCATCACTGCCACCCTATGGTTCACCACTGCCACCCTCTGGTTGACCACTGTCACCCTCTGGTTCATCACTGTCACCCTCTGGTTCACCACTGCCACCCTCTGGTTCCTCACTGTCACCCTCTGGTTCATCACTGCCACCCTCTGGTTCATCACTGCCACCCTCTGGTTCATCACTGCCACCCTCTGGTTCGCCACTGCCACCCTCTGGTTCGCCACTGCCACCCTCTGGACAATCACTGCCACCCTCTGGTTCATCACTGCCACCCTCTGGTTTGCCACTGCCACCCTCTGGATCATCACTGTCACCCTCTGGTTCATCAATGCCACCCCTTGGTTCATCACTGCCACCCTCTGGTTCATCACTGCCACCCCCTGGTTCATCACAGCACCCTCTGGTTCACCACTGCCACCCTCTGGTTCATCACTGTCACCCTCTGGTTCATCACTGCCACCCTCTGGTTCATCACAGCACCCTCTGGTTCACCACTGCCACCCTCTGGTTCATCACTGCCGCCCTCTGGTTCATCACTGTCACCCTCTGGTTCATCACTGCCACCCTCTGGTTCACCACTGCCACCCTCTGGTTCATCACTGCCACCCTCTGGTTCACCACTGCCACCCTCTGGTTCATCACTGCCACCCTCTGGTTCATCACAGCACCCTCTGGTTCACCACTGCCACCCTCTGGTTCATCACTGCCGCCCTCTGGTTCATCACTGTCACCCTCTGGTTCATCACTGCCACCCTCTGGTTCACCACTGCCACCCTCTGGTTCATCACTGCCACCCTCTGGTTCACCACTGCCACCCTCTGGTTCATCACTTTCACCCTCTGGTTCATCACTGTCACCCTCTGGTTCACCACTGCCACCCTCTGGTTCATCACTGTCACCCTCTGGTTCCTCACTGCCACCCTCTGGTTCATCACTGCCACCCTCTGGTTCATCACTGCCACCCTCTGGTTCATTACTGCCACCCTCTGGTTCACCACTGCCACCCTTTGGACAATCACTGTCACCCTCTGGTTCATCACTGCCACCCTCTGGTTTGCCACTGCCACCCTCTGGTTCACCACTGCCACCCTCTGGTTCATCACTGCCACCCTCTGGTTCATCACAGCACCCTCTGGTTCACCACTGCCACCCTCTGGTTCATCACTGCCACCCTCTAGTTCATCACTGCCACCCTCTGGTTCATCACAGCACCCTCTGGTTCACCACTGCCACCCTCTGGTTCATCACTGCCGCCCTCTGGTTCATCACTGTCACCCTCTGGTTCATCACTGCCACCCTCTGGTTCATCACTGCCACCCTCTGGTTCACCACTGCCACCCTCTGGTTCATCACTGCCACCCTCTGGTTCACCACTGCCACCCTCTGGTTCATCACTGCCACCCTCTGGTTCATCACAGCACCCTCTTGTTCACCACTGCCACCCTCTGGTTCATCACTGCCACCCTCTGGTTCATCACTGTCACCCTCTGGTTCATCACTGCCACCCTCTGGTTCACCACTGCCACCCTCTGGTTCATCACTGCCACCCTCTGGTTCACCACTGCCACCCTCTGGTTCATCACTTTCACCCTCTGGTTCATCACTGTCACCCTCTGGTTCACCACTGCCACCCTCTGGTTCATCACTGTCACCCTCTGGTTCCTCACTGCCACCCTCTGGTTCATCACTGCCACCCTCTGGTTCATCACTGCCACCCTCTGGTTCATTACTGCCACCCTCTGGTTCACCACTGCCACCCTTTGGACAATCACTGTCACCCTCTGGTTCATCACTGCCACCCTCTGGTTTGCCACTGCCACCCTCTGGTTCACCACTGCCACCCTCTGGTTCATCACTGCCACCCTCTGGTTCATCACAGCACCCTCTGGTTCACCACTGCCACCCTCTGGTTCATCACTGCCACCCTCTAGTTCATCACTGCCACCCTCTGGTTCACCACTGCCACCCTCTGGATCATCACTGTCTCCCTCTGGTTCATCACTGCCACCCTCTGGTTCACCACTGCCACCCTCTGATTCACGACTGCCACCCTCTTGTTGATCACTGCCATCCTCTGGTTCATCACAGCACCCTCTGGTTCACCACTGTCATCCTCTGGTTCGTCACTGCCACCCTCTGGTTCATCACAGCTCCCTCTGGTTCACCACTGTCACCCTCTGGTTCATCACTAGCACCCTCTGGTTCATCACTGCCACCCTCTAGTTCATCACTGCCACCCTCTGGTTCATCACTGCCACCCTCTGGTTCATCACTGCCACCCTCTGGTTCATCACTGCCACCCTCTGGTTCATCACTGCCACCCTCTGGTTCATCACTGCCACCCTCTGGTTCATCACTGCCACCCTCTGGTTTGCCACTGCCACCCTCTGGTTCGCCACTGCCACCTTCTGGACAATCACTGCCACCCTCTGGTTCATCACTGCCACCCTCTGGTTTGCCACTGCCACCCTCTGGATCATCACTGTCACCCTCTGGTTCATCAATGCCAACCCTTGGTTCATCACTGCCACCCTCTGGTTCATCACTGCCACCCCCTGGTTCATCACAGCACCCTCTGGTTCACCACTGCCACCCTCTGTTGCATCACTGTCACCCTCTGGTTCATCACTGCCACCCTCTGGTTCATCACAGCACCCTCTGGTTCACCACTGCCACCCTCTGGTTCATCACTGTCACCCTCTGGTTCATCACTGCCACCCTCTGGTTCACCACTGCCACCCTCTGGTTCATCACTGCCACCCTCTGGTTCACAACTGCCACCCTCTGGTTCATCACTGTCACCCTCTGGTTCATCACTGTCACCCTCTGGTTCACCACTGCCACCCTCTGGTTCATCACTGTCACCCTCTGGTTCCTCACTGCCACCCTCTGGTTCATCACTGCCGCCCTCTGGTTCATCACTGCCACCCTCTGGTTCATTACTGCCACCCTCTGGTTCACCACTGCCACCCTTTGGACAATCACTGTCACCCTCTGGTTCATCACTGCCACCCTCTGGTTTGCCACTGCCACCCTCTGGTTCACCACTGCCACCCTCTGGTTCATCACTGCCACCCTCTGGTTCATCACAGCACCCTCTGGTTCACCACTGCCACCCTCTGGTTCATCACTGCCACCGTCTAGTTCATCACTGCCACCCTCTGGTTCACCACTGCCACCCTCTGGATCATCACTGTCTCCCTCTGGTTCATCACTGCCACCCTCTGGTTCACCACTGCCACCCTCTGATTCACGACTGCCACCCTCTTGTTGATCACTGCCATCCTCTGGTTCATCACAGCACCCTCTGGTTCACCACTGTCATCCTCTGGTTCGTCACTGCCACCCTGTGGTTCATCACAGCTCCCTCTGGTTCACCACTGTCACCCTCTGGTTCATCACTAGCACCCTCTGGTTCACCACTGCCACCCTCTGGTTCATCACTGCCACCCTCTAGTTCATCACTGCCACCCTCTGGTTCACCACTGCCACCCTCTGGATCATCACTGTCACCCTCTGGTTCATCACTGTCACCCTCTGGTTCATCACTGCCACCCTCTGGTTCACCACTGCCACCCTCTGGTTCATCACTGCCACCCTCTGGTTCACCACTGCCACCCTCTGGTTCATCACTTTCACCCTCTGGTTCATCACTGTCACCCTCTGGTTCATCACTGCCACCCTCTGGTTCACCACTGCCACCCTCTGGTTCATCACTGCCACCCTCTGGTTCACCACTGCCACCCTCTGGTTCATCACTTTCACCCTCTGGTTCATCACTGTCACCCTCTGGTTCACCACTGCCACCCTCTGGTTCATCACTGTCACCCTCTGGTTCCTCACTGCCACCCTCTGGTTCATCACTGCCACCCTCTGGTTCATCACTGCCACCCTCTGGTTCATTACTGCCACCCTCTGGTTCACCACTGCCACCCTTTGGACAATCACTGTCACCCTCTGGTTCATCACTGCCACCCTCTGGTTTGCCACTGCCACCCTCTGGTTCACCACTGCCACCCTCTGGTTCATCACTGCCACCCTCTGGTTCATCACAGCACCCTCTGGTTCACCACTGCCACCCTCTGGTTCATCACTGCCACCCTCTAGTTCATCACTGCCACCCTCTGGTTCATCACAGCACCCTCTGGTTCACCACTGCCACCCTCTGGTTCATCACTGCCGCCCTCTGGTTCATCACTGTCGCCCTCTGGTTCATCACTGCCACCCTCTGGTTCACCACTGCCACCCTCTGGTTCATCACTGCCACCCTCTGGTTCACCACTGCCACCCTCTGGTTCATCACTGCCACCCTCTGGTTCACCACTGCCACCCTCTGGTTCATCACTGCCACCCTCTGGTTCATCACAGCACCCTCTGGTTCACCACTGCCACCCTCTGGTTCATCACTGCCGCCCTCTGGTTCATCACTGTCACCCTCTGGTTCATCACGGCCACCCTCTGGTTCACCACTGCCACCCTCTGGTTCATCACTGCCACCCTCTGGTTCACCACTGCCACCCTCTGGTTCATCACTTTCACCCTCTGGTTCATCACTGTCACCCTCTGGTTCACCACTGCCACCCTCTGGTTCATCACTGTCACCCTCTGGTTCCTCACTGCCACCCTCTGGTTCATCACTGCCACCCTCTGGTTCATCACTGCCACCCTCTGGTTCATTACTGCCACCCTCTGGTTCACCACTGCCACCCTTTGGACAATCACTGTCACCCTCTGGTTCATCACTGCCACCCTCTGGTTTGCCACTGCCACCCTCTGGTTCACCACTGCCACCCTCTGGTTCATCACTGCCACCATCTGGTTCATCACAGCACCCTCTGGTTCACCACTGCCACCCTCTGGTTCATCACTGCCACCCTCTAGTTCATCACTGCCACCCTCTGGTTCACCACTGCCACCCTCTGGATCATCACTGTCTCCCTCTGGTTCATCACTGCCACCCTCTGGTTCACCACTGCCACCCTCTGATTCACGACTGCCACCCTCTTGTTGATCACTGCCATCCTCTGGTTCATCACAGCACCCTCTGGTTCACCACTGTCATCCTCTGGTTCGTCACTGCCACCCTCTGGTTCATCACAGCTCCCTCTGGTTCACCACTGTCACCCTCTGGTTCATCACTAGCACCCTCTGGTTCATCACTGCCACCCTCTAGTTCATCACTGCCACCCTCTGGTTCATCACTGCCACCCTCTGGTTCATCACTGCCACCCTCTGGTTCATCACTGCCACCCTCTGGTTCATCACTGCCACCCTCTGGTTTGCCACTGCCACCCTCTGGTTCGCCACTGCCACCTTCTGGACAATCACTGCCACCCTCTGGTTCATCACTGCCACCCTCTGGTTTGCCACTGCCACCCTCTGGATCATCACTGTCACCCTCTGGTTCATCAATGCCACCCCTTGGTTCATCACTGCCACCCTCTGGTTCATCACTGCCACCCCCTGGTTCATCACAGCACCCTCTGGTTCACCACTGCCACCCTCTGTTGCATCACTGTCACCCTCTGGTTCATCACTGCCACCCTCTGGTTCATCACAGCACCCTCTGGTTCACCACTGCCACCCTCTGGTTCATCACTGTCACCCTCTGGTTCATCACTGCCACCCTCTGGTTCACCACTGCCACCCTCTGGTTCATCACTGCCACCCTCTGGTTCACAACTGCCACCCTCTGGTTCATCACTGTCACCCTCTGGTTCATCACTGTCACCCTCTGGTTCACCACTGCCACCCTCTGGTTCATCACTGTCACCCTCTGGTTCCTCACTGCCACCCTCTGGTTCATCACTGCCGCCCTCTGGTTCATCACTGCCACCCTCTGGTTCATTACTGCCACCCTCTGGTTCACCACTGCCACCCTTTGGACAATCACTGTCACCCTCTGGTTCATCACTGCCACCCTCTGGTTTGCCACTGCCACCCTCTGGTTCACCACTGCCACCCTCTGGTTCATCACTGCCACCCTCTGGTTCATCACAGCACCCTCTGGTTCACCACTGCCACCCTCTGGTTCATCACTGCCACCGTCTAGTTCATCACTGCCACCCTCTGGTTCACCACTGCCACCCTCTGGATCATCACTGTCTCCCTCTGGTTCATCACTGCCACCCTCTGGTTCACCACTGCCACCCTCTGATTCACGACTGCCACCCTCTTGTTGATCACTGCCATCCTCTGGTTCATCACAGCACCCTCTGGTTCACCACTGTCATCCTCTGGTTCGTCACTGCCACCCTGTGGTTCATCACAGCTCCCTCTGGTTCACCACTGTCACCCTCTGGTTCATCACTAGCACCCTCTGGTTCACCACTGCCACCCTCTGGTTCATCACTGCCACCCTCTAGTTCATCACTGCCACCCTCTGGTTCAACACTTCCACCCTCTGGATCATCACTGTCACCCTCTGGTTCATCACTGCCACCCTCTGGTTCACCACTGCCACCCTCTGGTTCATCACTGCCACCCTCTGGTTCACCACTGCCACCCTCTGGTTCATCACTGTCAGCCTCTGGTTCACCACTGCCACCCTCTGGTTCATCACTGCCGCCCTCTGGTTCACCGCTGCCACCCTTTGTACAATCACTGCCACCCTCTGGTTCATCACTGCCACCCTCTGGTTTGCCACTGCCACCCTCTGGATCATCACTGTCACCCTCTGGTTCATCACTGCCACTCCTTGGTTCATCACAGCACCCTCTGGTTCACCATTGTCACCCTCTGGTTCATCACTGCCACCCTCTGGTTCATCAGTGCCACCCTCTGGTTCACGACTGCCACCCTCTGGTTGATCACTGCCATCCTCTGGTTCATCACTGCCATCCTCTGGTTCATCACAGCACCCTCTGGTTCACCACTGCCACCCTCTGGTTCATCACTGCCACCCTCTGGTTCATCACTGCCACCCTCTGGTTCATCACAGCTCCCTCTGGTTCACCACTGCCACCCTCTGGTTCATCACTGCCACCCTCTGGTTCATCACAGCACCCTCTGGTTCACCACTGCCACCCTCTGGTTCATCACTGCCACCCTCTAGTTCATCACTGCCACCCTCTGGTTCACCACTGCCACCCTCTAGATCATTCACTGTCTCCCTCTGGTTCATCACTGCCACCCTCTGGTTCACCACTGCCACCCTCTGATTCACGACTGCCACCCTCTGGTTGATCACTGACATCCTCTGGTTCATCACAGCACCCTCTGGTTCACCACTGTCATCCTCTGGTTCATCGCTGCCACCCTCTGGTTCATCACAGCTCCCTCTGGTTCACCACTGCCACCCTCTGGTTCATCACTGCCACCCTCTAGTTCATCACTGCCACTCTCTGGTTCACCACTGCCACCCTCTGGATCATCACTGTCACCCTCTGGTTCATCACTGCCACCCTCTGGTTCACCACTGCCACCCTCTGGTTCATCACTGCAACCCTCTGGTTAATCACAGCACCCTCTGGTTCACCCCTGCCACCCTCTGGTTCATCACTGCCACCCTCTGGCTCACCACTGCCACTCTCTGGTTCACCACTGTCACCCTCCGGTTCATCACAGCACCCTCTGGTTCACCACTGCCACCCTCTGGTTCACCACTGACACCCTCTGGCTCACCCATGCCACCATCTGGTTCATCACAGCACCCTCTTGTTCACCACTGTCGCCCTCTGGTTCACCACTGTCACCCTCTGGTTCACCACTGCCACCCTCTGGTTCATCACTTCCACCCTCTGGTTCACCACTGCCACCCTCTGGTTCACCCCTGCCACCCCCTGGTTCATCACTGCCAACCTCTGGTTCATCACTGCCACCCTCTGGTTCTTCATTGCCACCCTCTGGTTCATCACAGCCACCCTCTGGTTTACCTCTGCCACCCTCTGGTTCACCACTGCCACCCTCTCGTTCACCACTGCCACCCTCTGGTTCACCCCTGCCACCATCTGGTTCACCCCTGCCACCATCTGGTTCATCACTGCCACCCTCTGGTTCATCACTGCCACCCTCTGGTTCACCACTGCCACCCTCTGGTTCATCACTGTCACCCTCTGGTTCACCACTGCCACCCTCTGGTTCATCACTGCCACCCTCTGGTTCACCACTGCCACCCTCTGGTTCATCACTGTCACCCTCTGGTTCATCACTGTCCCCATCTAGTTCATCACAGCACCCTCTGGTTCACCACTGCCACCCTCTGGTTCACCACTGCCACCATCTGGTTCATCACTGTCACCCTCTGGATCACCACTGCCACCCTCTGGTTCATCACTGCCACCCTCTGGTTCATCACTGCCACCCTCTGGTTCACCACTGCCACCCTCTGGTTTACCACTGCCACCTGGTTCACCACTGCCACCCTCTGGTTCACCACTGTCACCCTCTGGTTCACCACTGCCATCCTCTAGTTCATCACTGCCACCCTCTGGTTCATCACTGCCACCCTCTGGTTCATCACAGTACCCGCTGGTTCACCACTGCCACCCTCTGGTTCACCACTGTAGAGTATGGGGAGAAAGCACACCTGCCCAGCCTCAACCGGGGGCTGGTTAATGTGTTACTGAATTTGAGCTTCAAGTCGGGCACCTGCTTCCTTATCTGTAAGTGCTTCCTTTTGTGGTTTAATTTTTGGGACAGCCTGGAGCATTGTGCCATACTTGTAACTATTCTCTGATCCTGCTTCGAGGGTCAGAGCAGGGTCAGAGAATAGTTGCAATTAGGCAACAACTCTGGAGGCGCCGCTCAGGAAGCACTTACAGGGTTACAGCAGGTGCCCAAGTTGAAGTTAATTTCTTTGTAACCATTTTGTAAATGGTTACAAATAAATTAGCTTCAACGTGGGCACCTGCTGTAACCCTGTAAGTGCTTCATGTACTTCAGTTTTTGAAAATCCGTCCCGAACGCGATTTCGCAGATTTTTCTGCATTTTCGCGAGATTCGCGGACCGCAAAATTGCAGAAAATCCGCAAATTCCGCGAACGGAACGGATTTTACGCCCATGCTTATTAGGCATGCACACCTCCTGGCCCAGTGCTTAATCCATAACTCTTACGAACGTATATATTTTTTGTAACCATTCGACTCCCAACGTCCCACGTGTTTGATGTGTTCCGCTGGCAAGCCCGTCTGAAAGGGCGTGGTTGCTGCCCCTATTCTAAACGAGTGGCTGCAAAAACGCTTGCCCTGGACCTTATTGCCTGATAGTTCTAAACACACATCCATTATGCGCTGCACTTGATATTTGGTCAAGGGTGTACCGTCTGCATGTATAAGGAGGTAACCCTCGCTTGCTGGGCACAGCGCCAGGTAACTCGCGACTAGTCGCACTGGGCAATACTTGGCGATCTCTAGCTTGTTCAAAATTATCACCTTCCCTGCCCCCGCCTGGTCCGTTTTTGACCTCGGCAGCCTTATGGTCATGACCTCCCCTGTCAGTACTGCAATTTGTCTGGACAAGGCCACACCCAATGTGTCCTGTTTTGATTTCGCCACCAGCTCCCCCATTCGAAATGCCCCGAATAATGCCAACCCAAAAGTTGCCGAAAAGAGAGCGGCTTCAAAAACTGAGTGCGTGGCCCTGTCCATCCAATTCAGCATCCCTTGCAGGGTTTCAAAGTCTATGGCCAACCTGGTGTCGGGTGCTCGCGGCTCGCTCCTGGCCCATCCCTTTAGTGCTGACCTTATTAAGAAGGACTTGGTAGAATCTAACTGCCCCCTCAATCTAGCGTGGTGGCTGATTGCTGACAAGTGTCCTGCTATCCACGGTTGTGTCTTCCCCTGGTCTTTGGCCCACATTATGAAGTCCTGAGTTCTGTTCTCCAGGGAAGGCCTCAATTGTTCCCAAGCGCCGGTTACTGTGCAGAACTTCTCCACACCCGCCCGGTACCACTTGATCGTCCGAGGTGCCAAGGACAGCTCGCCCAGACCCCTCAAACGCCTTTCAGACTCAGTAGGAACCACAGATGTGCTGGAAAAGGGGTCATCACCTCCCTTGCTCTCGGCCACGTCTCCTGGAACCTGTGCCACTGAAAGCAAGAGAGCGTCAGCCGCTGTTTTTTGCACCCCTTGTATATGTCACGCTCTACACTCAATGTTGTGCACCAGGCACACCCTCACCAGCTCCCTGAGTAGGCACAAGACTAGCGGGCAGGACGCTGAATGTGAATTGATGGCTTGCACCACCGCCAGATGGTCTGACCAGAACAGGACCCTACGTGCCGCCAGTGCCGAGGGCCACAGGTGGAACGCCACTACTATCGGGAAGAGTTCCATGACAGTAATGTTCGCTGTGATCTTCTTCTTATGCCACACATTGGGCCATCTCTGCGCGCACCACTCCGTGTCCAAGATGACCCCAAAGCCCTCTCTTCCTGATGCATCCGTGAACAAAGTGAGTTCCGGAAACCCTGCCCAAGGCGCCCTCCAAACCACTGAACCATTGAAGTCTTCCAAGAAGCTTGACCACATTCTTAAGTCCTCCTTCATCCCTTTACTCAGTCTTGACTAGGTGGTACTTCCTGGTGACCTTTGCTGTAGCCCTGGCAATTCTGCGTGTAAAGACCCTCCCTGCTGGTATGATTCTGGTGGCGAAGTTAAGCCTGCTCAGTGAGCCTTGCAAGAAACCTAGTGTCATCTTCTCCTGACAAATGGCTGCCTGGATGTGCTGCGCAAGGTCCTGAACCTTTTCCGCCGGGAACATGAATTCACCTGCCACTGTATCAATTGCAATCCCTAAAAAAGTCAAGACTTGCCCCGGACCTACAGTCTTGCAGGAGCCAGAGGGACCCCTAGCTGCACGGCCAGTAACTCAAAATCCCGCAGGGCCTCGCTACACTCCTGTGACCCAACACTCCTGATGAAAACGAAATCATCCAGGTAGTGAGACACCCCACTGACCCCATAGCTCTACTGAAGAGCCCACTGGAGGAAGCTGCTGAAAGCCTTAAAGTACGCGCATGACACTGCACAACCCATGGGCATGCATTGGTCATAAAAGTACTGGCCCTCTAGTTTGAAACCTAGCAGGTGCAGGCTGCTTGGATGCACTGGTAGTACCCAAAATGCAGACTCGATGTCCGCCTTGGCTAGCCAGGAACCCCTGCCTGCCCGCCTGACTAAATCCAAAGCCATGTCCAGAGTACAAGACGTGACCGAGCAAGCGCCTTCCTTCAAACCATGGTTGACAGAGGCCCCGTCAGGGTGAGAGGTTGTGAATTAAGCGGAAGGCCCCAGGCTCCTTCTTGGGTACCACCCCCAGAGGAGACACCACAAAATTGTCCAAGGGTGGACTTGAAATCGGGCCCGCCACTCTCCCCAGCAACCTCTCCTTCTCTACTTTGGCCCTGACCACGACCGGCTGGTCCTTGACTGACCTAAGATTGTCCGCCTCCCTGGGCCCCTCGAGTCCCACATAAGGGATTTTGTAACCCTCACTAAACCCATCCAGTAACAACTGACTGTCAAGCGTGAGCGGGCACTTTCTAAGGAGAGGCAACAGGTTGGATATAATCACTGGCGAAGGGCCCTTCACTGCACCGCCAATCAAGTCAGGCTTTCCTGCGGTGGGGACCAAGGGGGGTAGAGCCGGGTGGTGTGTAATGACCGCTGCCTTGCCAAACTAGGGGGGGGAGGGAGGGGTGGGTGGGGAGGGGACCCCAGTCACCCCTACTAACTTCTAGCTTCCTGTTTACTTTTGGGAGGACCCCCTTGTTGGGAGTGGCAAGAGGCTGCCAGGTGGGGTCCTCCACATCTGTTGCACGCGTGCAACAATTTACATGTCTTGCCCCATGAGCAAGACCCTGTGTTGAACAACTGACAGGTCCCAGGGGGTGACCTGCTGAACCCCCCTCTGTTACCCCCTCTCCCCCTGAACCCCCTCGAAAGGGCTGCTTGTCAACCCGAGTCTCATAGCGAAAGGCACTACTGCTGATATCCTTGTTCCCCTGACTCTTGTTCTGTGCCCCTGTGCCTTGCACTGTTAGAGAACCCAGGTGGTCCAGCCAAAGCTGCACTTCCTTCTGGTCCCACCTCATTTCTGTACACAAGGACATCCTTTTCCTAAACACCCGGTCATAGCTCAACCAGCCCTGTCCGCCCCATTTCATGGCCTCATTACGAATGAGTGCGCCGTATTGGATGAGCCCCTACGCCTGCTCGAGCTGTTTCTTTAGGATGACCGCTGACAGAATAGTAAATGTGTCAAGCCAGTTCTCAATAGTTTTTTTTCCGGCCATTGCTGGTACTTAATTTTCTTGTCTTCCTCTTTCGCTCCTGCCTTCCTGACATCCACCCCCATCCTGCCCCAATAAGAGCAGAGAAAAAATGTCTATGACCTCACGTCTCCATATAACCTTGTTGGCCGCTAAAGGTACCTGCCAGGCCAAGGAGCAGTGAGCAGATAGCAAGGGTGTTGCTGCGACCGGCTGCACCGGTGCGGGGGGCGCTATCTGCTGGGCAGGGGTAACTATGCCGGGGGCGCCGACCGCGGGCGGTGCCAGCGTTATAGGCGTGGCCAAACTACTGCCTACAGGGTTAACAGTTGCACTGGTTGTCGAGACAGAAATGGGTAACACAGAGGCAGCGGCATCCACCGCCTCCCGATTGCTGATAGATGTAGGAGGGATAACAGGCGCCACAGGTGGGTACACCTCCCCAGCTCCCTCCGTGGGCCTACTATGCAAAGGTGTGGCCGTGACCACCAAAGAAACTCCTGAGCTGGCGGGGGTCGGAGCCCCCAGCGGAAATTGCGGCACCTTCGCCTGGCTCACCCACACTGTTGTTGCCGCCCTGGCCCCTCCCTCTCCCGAAGACGGGTCGCTGACCAGCTGGGGCGGAGAAGGGGTAACCTGTCCCCCTCTTAGCTCTGCCATGAAGTCTTTCAGTGTGTCCGAGAGCTTACCCAGATCCTCACGTGTAGTGTACCCCCGCTGTGGCCGGGAGATTGTCCTGGGGAGCCACTGGTGCTAAGGGCTGAGGTGTGACCAGCAGGGGCACCGCCTCTTTCTGCACATGCAATGCCCTTGCTTTGGCTGGCAGCGGGTCTGCCGGGAAATCCTTGGACGTGGGCTTGCGGGCCCGCTTCGATGCTCTTGATTGGCCAGCCTCCTGGTTGAGGTCAAGGTCCGGGGAGGGGGCGGCTCAGACTACGCCAGAGTCCTCTGATTCAACAGCTTTCAAGATCCCCGTGGCCCAGGACAGACCCTTTCCTTTGGCCATCTGAATACACGCCGCCCACTGTGCTTTCTGCATGGTACCCAGCAACGAATCGCCCACCTGCGATGTCTGCGAGAAAAGAGATGGGGAGCCCTGGCTCTCCATGCCGTATCGTCGTGATGGCATCACTCAATCTATGGGGATAAAGTCAGTGTCAGACATATCCTTAACACTTATCTAGCTAGGCCAGACCTTCTGCCGACACTACTGAGACCCCATCCCCCAGTCCCAGAACTTACTTACTCAAGAGTAGGTGTCCATGCTTATTCGTGTTCCGGGCCTGTAAATGAGTCCCCAGCGCAACAATTCTGTATTTAAGATGAAAAGAAAGGTTAGCAACGCCCCCGTGCATCCTGAGGCCTTAGGTGCTGGTTGATAACCCCATCAAGACACCTTCCCCTCCCATGACAATGAAATGCCCCTACACGCAGAGCGTCCGACCGTACCTGATCCTGACCAACTTCAGAGTCCTCTGCTTCTTTAATTTTCTGTGCAACCGACAATCTGGAATTGGAAAACACACGTTGGCTTCCATCCCACACCTGTTTGCCAGCAACCCTAGCACACTGACCCCAGTGTACTGCAAGCCTTGTGCCAGACGATACTTCCCGTGGCCTTCCAGGTGTCCCCGGCATCCTCTTCTGCGCAGTTCCTGCATAGAGATAGAACAAACATCAGCTGCCCTAACCCCTAAACTCCTGGCAGCAATAGTGTAGCCGCTTAGCTAAAACCCGACTTACAATTTGGTCTACTGGCCATGCCTGATCACGGTATCAGCCAGCCCCCCCAGCCTGCACGCCCCATGTCATCCCTAGGCCCCAGAGTTCTATAAGTTTCTGGCCTTGAACGCATTCATTGATAATGACAGAAAATCCCCAAATGAAAATTGCCACCCCCCCCTTGTGCAAACCATCTTCGGCATTCTCCCCTGTATCCTGATATGCCATGAATGCGGTGTAAATGTTCATGCAAGCATCAGTGAACTAAGAACCTGTTGCCCTAAACAGTTGCATAAGCCTTCTTTAAGTATGCAATAAAACATGTCTTATTGCCCAATTATATTGCACTCCTTTTATCGTGCGAAAAAGGATCTGAAACTGTGACCTCAAGACTAAACACTGTTTCCTTGGGTGGTTGCATTAAACTCCTGTCCCATCAAACATTCCTATGCTACTCAACAAAAGACACAAAATGTTTCCCAACCGGAGTATTTAATACCTTCTAAATAAGGACTTCATAATAAAGAGGTAGAGCCGCTCAGAATTGCCTTTGGGAAGGCCCCCATGCTAAAATGGTCTAGCCCGTAGGCCCGCCGACCAACGCCAGCGCTCACAGGGCTTGGCGACTGCCTTTTACTGAGATAACAATGTTATGTACGCCCCCTCCCCGACGCTAGAAAACGCGTCACTGCCGCGCTCAAAGCACCCATCGACCGCCTGTGCGAAAACGAGGTTTCCGCATGCCCCCCCACCACCTGCCGCGAGATAACGCGATGCCGCCCGGCCCACAGGCCCCCACGCCTGGGACCGGAGACTGAGCCCCAGGCGCCGTGCCTGCACCGAAACACCCACTACCCCAGAAAAGCAAGCGTGCACAAGGGGACGCCAGGCAGCTCCCCAAGCCCAAAAGGACATGCCTGGAAAGACGCAAACCTTGCCCGCCGAGTCCCGGGCGCGCACAAGGCCTCCGCCCGCACTCCCCAACAGCCCGGCCTGTACCCAACACGCTGTGCCAGAAACCCCACAAAGGGGGGGGGCACAATGAAGTGCCCCGACCCACAGGACTGCTCCGGAGAACCGAACCAGCTCCCGTGCCCAAACACGCCCGGCAAAGCTGGGCGTGAAAACAAGGCCACCGCCCACCCTACCCCCCCCTCCCAGCTGCGTGTTACAAAGAACAGCCGCCTGGCCCTGCCCCAAGGCCCCAGAACCGTGGTCCAGACCGGAGCCCTGGGCGCCAAGCATGCCCTAGCGCGTCCCCCAGCCCAGAGAGGCACTTAGGACGAGGGCAAACCGAGATGGGCGGAAGCATAGAAATGCTATCCATACTGGGCGAAAATGCCACGCGCTAGGCCGCAGGCCCGACTGCCCGCGAGAGACCCAAGGACATAACCTGGGGGAGCCTGCAACCAAACCGCATGAAAGCCACGCATGCTGCCGCCCCAACCCCTGCCCGCCGAGGCACCATACAAAACGAGGACGCCCCCCCCCTCCTCCAAGCCCGCAAACCGTGGAAAACAACAGGCAGCACAAAACCCCCTAAAAGACCCCCGGACCCTGTTGTGAAGTTAGCACACCAGCAGTTGCGAGTGGGAGGAGCTAGGGGGTCAGAGGAAGAGGAGGAGTGGATGCAGGAAATAGTTAGTTAGTGTAGGGACAGGGCAGGAGTAAGAGGCAATGAATAAAGCTCCAGTTTAGAGAAACACATGTGTCTGTGTTTATTGTAGCCGGATGCTACAGCTGGCGACGAAGGTGGGATTCAGCAAGCCCCACTGTGTGTAAAGCCTCACGAAGACGTCCTGTCCCAAGCAGCTGGGAAAACGCTGCTGAGTAGAACCACGCTGCCGCCCGGAGGTCGAGGCCTGCAGCTGTGGAGAGTGACCCCAAAGTCTATGAGGGAGCAGAGGAGCCAAAGAAACGAGCGCTGCACTGCTTGAGAGTAAAGCAGTTCGTCGCGCTGAAAGAGCGGTTCACGCTGGAAGCGTGTGTCCCCGGTGCAGAGCCGGTGTGCAGGTATCGGGAGCCCACTCCGACCCTGTGGAGTGCCCAGAGAAGTAGAAGGAGTGCCCCAGAGGTGTGGACGGCGTCCACAACGTGCCGCCAGCAAGCGCTGCTGAGAGCGCTGCAATCTGAGCCCGGGCAACATCGGACGTCGGAAAACCTCACGCCCGATGCGTGAGGTTTGGAGGGTCATCGGCGAAACAGAAGCGGGAATTGCGAGGCGAGCCGGGAGCCCACCCCGATCTCACCTGATGTCCTTGGTGACTGTGGAGGAGTGAATCCTGGCGTGGACTGCCCCAGAAGCCGACCGCCGGTGAGTCCTGAGTACCCCCGAGTGAATGAGCCTGGAGAGCCAGCCTCGTGTGTGCCTGCAGTAACGGCGGCCATCTTAAAGTCAGGCATCTGGGAAGGTCAACCCTGTGAAGAGCAACGGCGGCCATTTTGAAGTCAGGCGCTGGGAAAGTAAACAAGCATTGGTCAAGAAAACAAGCATTGGCGACTGAAAGAAACAAGCATTGGCGACTGAAAGAAACAAGCATTGGCAAAGAGAACAAGCATTGGCGAGTGAAAGCAAAACAAGCATTGGTCAAGTAAACAAGCATTGGCGACTGAAAGAAACAAGCATTGGCAAATTAAACAAGCATTGGCGAAGCCAAGTGGGTCAAGTGAGATTGCTGAAAAATGGCTGACGAAGACGACGCTCCACTGCCACCAAGTTGATCGCTCTTGCGGGCACCCGCACCTATCAAAGTGACAACGGAAGGAAACATGGGCCCCAAGTGGCAAGAGTGGCTAGAAGAGTTTGAGGATTACATTGAAGGCTCGGATATCACTGACGAAAAAAAGAAGCTGATTGCTCTGCGCAACCTGGCGGGGCGAGAGATAGTCAAAATACTCAAAGACCTTCCTGCCACCGACGTGGATACTTATGTTAAAGCATGCGAGGTTCTAAACAAAAAGTTTCTTCACAAGCGAAATGTAGACTACGAACGCCACACATTCCACTCCGCTAGGCAAGGGAAGGATGAGCCCATGAGTGCATTCATGGTACGTCTGCGGAGACTAGCCAAATACTGTGAATTTGACTCTTTCTCTACAGATGCCGCCATCAAATCTCAAATAATAGACGGATGTCATTCGGATCAACTTAGGAGGCGCCTGCTGAGAAAAGCACATGGATTGGATGAAATAGAAGAAATGACACGAGCTTATGATCAGGCGGAGAAGTACGCGGCCGTCATGGAAACGGAACACAAAGGGAGTCATGAACAGGTGCGACGTGTGCACGCCAAAGATAACAGTCGAAGAAGCTCAAGAGACAAACAATGGAGGTCGCACACGTCTTCCCGTCAAGAGCAATCAAGATATCAACGTCGAGAACCATGGATGAAGGAGAAACGATCGGAAAGAGTGAGAAAATGCTACCGATGCGGGTATGATTACCCTCATGTGGACAGCTGCCCGGCCATGGGCCAGAGATGCCGGAAGTGTGGTCGAACTAACCACTTCGAAGCAATGTGTGGGGATTACAATAAGGAAAAACGAAGTGGCCACACAGGTACAGCACGAACATACACACGAAGCAGAGCCCCAAGAATGTCGCGGTCCGACACTCGAAGACACCATGCGCGAGCTGTCCAAGATCAGACGGAACAGTCCTCTGGATCGTCACATTCTAGCAGGGAATCGCGTCGATCTCGGGTGGAGAGGAGGTCACCTTCCAGAGAATCCAGACCGTCGTCCCGGGACTCTGCATACACCATTGAATACCTGAATTTGGCAGCGGATCCGGACCAGCTTAAGAGATACCCTCGGCTGGACATCAAAGTTGGAAATCACGACTCAAAGTTTGTGCTAGACTCTGGTGCATCCTTAAACTACATTCCAGTTACCGAATATGAAAGAATGAGTCCACGACCTTCTCTGACATTTGCACCCGTGAGAGTTTTCACGTGGATGGCTAAGAAGCCACTTCCCTGCCTGGGGAAGTTCTCAACGACTCTTACACACGACAACACAACTATATCAGCGGTCATCCATGTTATCAAGGGCCCTGAAGCAGACTGTCTTTTGAGCCTACCAACCGCTGAACGGCTCCACCTGGTAGAAATTCTTTTCAAAGTCAGCGACATCCGAGATGTGACTCGCCTGTTTCCCAGATTGTTTCAGGGATTGGGCAAATTGAAAGACTGTCAAGTGCGGCTGCACATCAATGAACAAGTCAGGCCCGTCGCCCAACACCCTCGGCGGGTACCATTTCATCTACAGGCCGCTGTTGAGGAAGAACTCCAAGATTTGTTAGCTGCGGACATCATCGAACGCACTGACGGCCCGACCCCCTGGGTATCGCCAGTCGTCATCGTCCCAAAAAAGGGCACGGCCGACAAAGTCAGACTCTGTGTGGACATGCGCCTGCCCAACACTGCAATAGAACGAGAGCGACACCCGGGGCCACATTTGAGCGACATGATCGCAGCACTTAATGGAGCCACTGTGTTTTCCAAATTGGATTTGAATAAAGGTTACCATCAATTGGAATTGGAAGCGGGGTCTAGATATATCACCACTTTCGCAACCCACCTGGGGTTGTTTAGATATAAAAGACTGAGCTTCGGTGTGTCCTCGGCGGCCGAGATATTTCAAGAAATGATTCGGCAAGTCATTCAAAATATTCCTAACACGCTCAACTATAGCGATGACATCCTTGTCTATGGTTCTGACGTCCGAGAACACGACATTGCGCTCAATCGTGTCTGCCATGCCCTATTGGCGGCAAACTTGACTCTGAACAAAGAAAAATGCGAATTTCACCAGGCCACGCTGAAGTTCTTCGGTCATATCTTTTCTGGAGCCGGCATGAAACCTGATCCGGACAAAATTGTGACCTTAAACAACACCAAGAGTCCCCGAGATGTCAGCGACCTCAGGTCATTCCTTGGAATGGCCAGTTATTGTGCTTGTTACATTAGGGACTACGCTACGATCAGCCACCCCCTCCGCATGCTAACCAAACAGGGTCAGCCATTTGAATGGACTCCCCAATGTGAGCAGGCATTCAAGGAAATCAAGAAAGCGGTGGAATCAGCGAACCACTTGTCATATTTCAACCCAAGCGTAAAACTGAAATAACTGTAGATGCCAGCCCCGTGGGACTTGGAGCGATCCTGGCACAATATGAAAATGACTCAGATCAACGCCGCATCATTGCCTACGCGAGTCGCAGTCTAACTGAGCCGGAACGGGCCTACTCCCAGCCCGAAAAGGAGAGCCTAGCCGTAGTGTGGGCATGTGAACATTTTCATGTCTTTATTTATGGCAAACATTTCACTCTAATTACAGATCATCAAGCTCTCATCACCATTTATGGAAACCCAAGATCCAAGATGCCCCCGAGGATTGAAAGGTGGGGCCTACGGCTACAGGAATATACCTTCACTATAATTCACAAACCAGGGAAGTCTGAAAATCCAGCGGACTACATGTCCCGGCATCCTCTTCCATCGTCAGCTTCCAAGTCCTCCATTGCAGAAGAATACATTCATTTTGTAGCAGACCAAGCTCTTCCTCCCGCTATCCCTCTGGAGACCATTCGAGAAAGTACAGCACAGGACGTCATCCTGCAGAAAGTCCTTCACAAAGTCCGCAACAATCGATGGAGGCACGATCCTCAGGACGATAATGCCGATTCTTTGACTCAACGTGAACTACAAGCCTTCCGGCACGTGAGTGGCGAACTGTCGGTCACAACTGATGGCATACTGTTGCGAGATCAGAGGATTGTAATTCCCACTCAACTGAGACAAGGAGTGGTTGCTCTGGCACATGAAGGGCATCGAGGAATCGTGTCGACCAAACGAGCACTAAGGGAACGAGTGTGGTTTCCGTTCCTCGATCAACTAGTGGAAGCCACCTTGAAGGATTGCCATCTCTGTCAACTCACTAGCAAGAGCGATCCTCCAGCACCATTACATATGACCACCCTGCCCAGTGGTGTGTGGCAAGAGATCGCCATAGACTTTTATGGACCCCTGTCATCGGGCAAATATGTACTGGCCATCATTGATGAGTATTCCAGATACCCCATTGCCTGTTTTGTGCCATCCACGAACACTGCCAGTACTCTTAAAGTACTCGATGAGGTCTTTGCAACGTGGGGAGTTCCCAAGATAGTTAAATCAGACAATGGGCCTCCTTTCAACGGAAATGACTTTGCAGCTTTTGCGAAACACTTAGACTTTCATCACCGCAGGATCACGCCCCTCTGGCCACAGGCAAATGGGACAATTGAGAGATTCATGGCCACGCTCCAAAAGACCTTCCAACATGCCACCGTGGAAGGGAGAGACATGCAAACAGCACTCAATGACGTCCTTCGAGCTTATCGTACAACTCCTCACGCAACGACTGGCCAATGCCCGGCGACCCTCATGCTGGGACGCCCCATGAGGAATCGCATTCCAACGTGGGATGGAGCCTTGGAAGCATCATCATCTGAGAAAGACCCGCGTGAAATAAGAGCCACTGATGAACGCAACAAAGGAAAAATGAAGGCCTACGCAGACCACCTGAGAAGAGCGAGGTCATTATCATTACACGAAGGGGACCATGTTATCGTCAAGCAAGAAACGCAGAAAAAGACTGACTGCCCATTCAAAGACGAACCGCTGGTGGTCACAAGAAGGAAAGGGACTATGGTGACTGCAGAGTCCGAGCAGCGGCGAGTCACGAGAAACATCTCGCACTTTAAGAAACTGCCACAAGACACTTCAAGAACCATGATGAGTGAAACGGACAATCCCAGAGCGGAAGAACCGCATTCAAATGATCATGAGAACACTGCCACTGCTCCGGTCAGTGAGACACTGAGTACCAATAGTCTGAGAGCCAGGTCGCCACGACCTCATCGTGACATACGTCCACCCAAGAGACTGATCGAGGAGATGGACTGAGAAGTCAGTATGTTTTGTTTGTTTTGTCACAAAGGGGGGAGATGTTGTGAAGTTAGCACACCAGCAGTTGGGAGTGGGAGGAGCTAGGGGGCCAGAGGAAGAGGAGGAGTGGACGCAGGAAATAGTTAGTTAGTGTAGGGACAGGGCAGGAGTAAGAGGCAATGAATAAAGCTCCAGTTTAGAGAAACACATGTGTCTGTGTTTATTGTAGCCGGATGCTACAGACCCTACTCCACCCCCGGCCCTCCACACCCACACGGGAGAATGCGGAGCCAACTGCAGGGGCACGAACAGGGACGAAAGGGTGGCGACTCACCTAAAACAGCGTTCGGGCAGCTCAGCAAGCAGGAGGAGGGGGGCTGCATCCAGGGACTACCAGGACCAAAGAGGGCGCTCGGTGGGCGACAAAGGTAGTTATACCTCTGCACCCCCCCCCTGCCAGAAGTGATGTCACCCGGGGACCCACGCGGGTCCCCAACACTAGACTGCTTGCTGTTGTCTGTGCCATCGTGTGGCACTAAGGGTGGCCGCCCTCTTAGGCGTGAACCCTTCGGGGGCCCGGGGCAGCCTGGCAATGTCTGCATCCCAGCTGTGAGCAGGAGGAGGTGCCACTGCCCTGCGGGAGGTTGTTCTTCTGCCTACAGTCAAGTGGCGGCCTTGGAGATGGTGCCCCATAGTGGGTCAAGAGAGGCCGTGGTTAGGAGTGAAGAGGCAGGCCTGGATGGGCCCGGCACTCGCCAGGTATTGGAGATGCGGCCGTGAGGGAGAGGACTCGTTGTGCTCATGCTATTACGTTCCAACAGCCCAACCTAGCTACCTGGGGAGGTCCGATAAAGAGAGGGAGAACATGGAGCCAGTGGAAGCCTGCTGCGGCATCTAGCAGTAGCTCAGTACTCCGCGCAAGGAAAGGCTGCCCCGATGGCATTGGGATGACTCTGAAGAAAAAGAGAAGGGAGAGTATTTGTATTACCTTTCCGAATAAAAAGAAAAAGAAAACAAGTGAGAGCGATTTAGTAAAAATGTGAGGAATTATGTATGTTACGGGGGTGACTTTTTCCAACGTTTGGGTCAATCTATCAACAACTGACAGGCAGAGGACAAAATTGGCAGAAATGTTACTGTGCATGAAATATTAGTGGCATGCTTGGTAATCTCTTTAAAGTGTCTAGCATATAGCGAGCGGTTAAACAATGACAAGGCTGATATGATCAAGCGTATAGCAAAGCGGCCGCGAAAGTAATAGCGATCAAGCACGGCGAGCGATGTGCTTAGTGATCATGACGATGAAAGCCATATGGCGCCTCTGCTCGTAAGCGCACGCACATGCATGCAAGCTGTAGGCCGGCCATGGCAGCATTTTTTTAAGCCCTTACTAAAAGTATTGTGAGATCAGCACATGCGCTGGGTCAGGCAAGACCTAACCAAGAAGTGGGGGGGGGACTAACCTAGTTAATCAGAATGCAAGTGGCATCGCGGCGTGTGGCATCAGATCTTGCGCACTCACATATGTTTAGCAGGTTTATCATGAGTCCATTTGAGCATATTTCAAGTATACAAAGAAACCCTCCTGATTTAGGCAGAAGTTTCACACTTTTGTAAGCTTGATATAAAACAGTGTTGCCTTTTGTCTGCGTAAAGCTTCCTCTACCCATAGTGCTTTCGAAGGTACTTAAATTATTTCAACGCCTCCTCGGAGGTAGTAAGCACAGTATACATTACATTTATTTTGTGTAGATTCAGGGAAAGACCAACACATCTGACTTTCTTACAGTGAAAGCATATCCTGTAAACAAGGACTGAACAAAGTGAAAGGCTGCCTCTATAAAGAATGTGTGAAGTGCTAACAAGGTGTGAACCTTTGTTTCCCCTGTTCTGCATTTGCTTCTAGGTGTGAGGCTCCTGACTGCTCCCGCCAGGAGACTCGAACAAAAGGAGGCCTGATGACCCTCAGATTCCTCCTTGGCCCAGCTGGAGTGTGAAAAAAGAGCCCCCGCTCTACCTGCACATTGGTGTGATGGAAAGCAGACAGCAATGTGCAGGCGCTGCTGAAAGTGTCCCGGTGTTTGAAAATTACACTGGTGCGAATTCAGCATATTTTTTCAGAGGGGCCCAACTTCTTGGCAGGGTGGACAGCGTCCACCCTGTGTAAATAGTGGGTGGACGCCGTCCACCCATATGTATACCCTACCCGTTCCCTGGCTTCTTTACTGCTCTCTGTATTGCTTGGACTCCTCCAGGAGCTTCTCCCCGGCCTACACATTGCATGCCGACCCACATCCCTGTTAAAATGTTGTTAAAGCATTTCTTTGTAATCAAGCGGTCCATCTCCAGGGCGCTGCAGCTTAACTTTCATGTTTCCTTAAACCATCATAGCGCGCTGGAGCAACTCTACAGTCGTAGGTCTGATAAGCCACCCCTCTCTACAGAAAGTCTTAGACATACACGTTTCTTCAAATACATCTGTAGCGTACCTAAAAACCAGAGGCAAGACCTATTTGCTTTGCCAATGCTTTTTCCCCCCTCTTACTCTGAGTCATAGTCCGATAACAAACTAGTCCTAGTACCCCAAAAAAGACACTGGTGGTTATGGTCGGACTGTGAACCTAAAGCAGCCCTGGCCCATTTTCAGACCAACCCAAGCCAGTGGTGTAACGTAAGCCCCAGCGGTGCAGGGGGTGAGCTCCATGGGGGGGGCCCTCAGCTTAAGTGGTGGGCCAGGTAGCGGGTACCATCCGTGCACTTTGCAGGGGGTGCCCTCATGTTTCGGTACACCATGGGCCCAAACAATGCGTAGCGAGTAAGCCTGACCACTACAAGGTAAAATATGGGGGGGGGGGTCCCCAATAATTTGTGGGAAGAATGAGTGTTCTACAACACTTTTCATAATTTATTCTGTCGCTTTAGCTTTTAAAGCCCAGTAAATGATGACCTTATAGTGCACCAGAATACCCAGACATTATTACGCTAGTGTGAAACATGAATTTAAATGTATTTATTTGTTTTATTTGAAGAGTTTTATATAGCGCTGGCTAGATCCGGAGGTATCAGAGCGCTTTACATGAGGATCATTAAGTTACAAATTACATCAATTACAAGAGCATAGAAAAACACAGAGAAAAAAACAATGTTAAGCCATTTCGTCGAAGGGAGGGGGAGTAAGGAGACACAGCGGGGAGGCGGGAAGAACTGTGTCCAATGTCCGGATGGGTAGGTGACGGCCGAGGGGTGAACCAGGGACTTATCTCCTCTATAGCTGTCTAGCAGCTCCACCGGGCGTCAGCCACGTTGCTCAGGACTCCGCGGTCAGAAACAACAAGAATAATAGTTTTGCATAGGTACATTAGTTACAGTTGCATAGTCAAACATAGAAGAAGACCCCAATAGAGGATAGAGGGAAAGGGGGAGGGAAGTAGCAACAGGGGGCTGGGAAACAGATCAGTTCTGAAAGATCGGGAGTGGAAGAAAAATACCTCAAGGGGGCCCAAAAAGTTAGAGTAAGCGGGCCCATCCCCCAGGTAGGAGTCACATAGTTCCTAAGTCCAGTGCAAATTAAATCACCGCGTTGGGTCATCTCAGGTGGTGAAATAAGGGCGCCTCATTGGTGGCCATTCATGTATGGGGGAGAGAGCGTGCCAGAGAGGGCCATCACGGTGCCCTCACTCTTGTGGATGGCGTTTCAGTCAATTCTAAGGCATGTAATCACTTAGGTGTTTGGGATCACCAGCGCAGGGGCCTCTGTTCAATTCCACCCTGTTACCTTGGCCCGATCGCCGCATCTTGGCCTCCGGAGGTGCCCCCTCACTGCTCTGATGGGTTAGATATAAGGGATCTGCGGTGCCCATTTGGTCGCTATTCCAAACGCCGTGGAGCTCATTGCCTAAGGCATTATCCACTGTTGCAGAACTCCCTTGCTGGCCTTACCAGTCCGACCCTCTCTGCTCAAGTCAGTTCAGTTCAAATGCTTTTATTCGATTTGTGAAACAAACCATACAAGTAGCAAATTTATATATAACATCCATTTCCTAAAAATACAATAACATCAAGTTGCTCGATAAAAGCTAAATTCATTTAAAATACATACAACTATACAAACAAATATACAAATATAAAAATATACAGACAGGAAGCCAAAATTGAGACATGGCTCAGTCAGATGTGTCACATAACTATGGCCTTCCTGGCAGCTGTACATTGTAGTATATATAATAATACAAGAAACAATTTATCACTTGATCCTTCGAGCTGCTATGCCCTGAGCAGAATCGCCCTCGCCCGTCCGCCATCTTGAAGACAGGCAGCTTCAGACGCTCTCCGAGATTGCTGTCAATGAAGTCTGCCAGTGTCCGGTGACCTTAGTCCGCTTGCGGCCTTGATATTGATAGTCTTGGTGGCCCGACTTGGAGCATCAAAATGGGCCCAGGAGGCCCCACAGTCAGCTACTTCTCGGAAAAGGGAGGGGGGGGGGGCAGGGAGGAGGCAGTGGTAGGCAGATGGTCGCTCTCCCACTGGGCCGATTCTCTCGCCCGCACCCTCGCTGCAGCTCGAGGACGGGAAACATCATTTACCACGAAGGCATTACCACTACTAACATTTACCACGTGACACTTACCACGCAGGGTGCCTTCCACGCAGGGTGCCTTCCACGACGTCTTTACCACGGGCTGGGGGGGAGATGTGGTATTCCTTCGAGTCGTTCTGCGTGGGCTTGGGGGGCAGAGGGGGGCTGGGGGGGGTCTCCCCCCCCCAAAAATAACAAGCGGGGGCAGAGGGGGGCTGGGGGGGGTCTCCCCCCCAAAAAATAACAAGCAGTTTACTTAAAAAAAAAAAACGAACATAATTTTAAAAGAAAAAGGAAAGAGCCTCCCCCAAAGACGTGCCGTGTACGTCAAAAAAACAGTCCTTTTTTTATTTTGGTATACGTGTTTTGACGCTTGTTTCAATGGAGGATGGAAGTAAGGGCTCGTAGAGAAAGACGTGCAGGTAAGACGTTTCTAGGCGTAGTAAAATCCTACGTTGTAAATACCAGCGTGGTAAAGCCACTTGCGATGTAAAATTCGCGTGGTAAAGCCATGCATGGTAATTGAAATCGTGGTATAATCATATATTCCTCGAGGACTCACCGGTTCAGCTGGGCGTGCACCCGCTCTCCAGCAGGACGGCTGATCCTCACCACCTCTCGCCCTACTTTAGAGGCATCCAGCCGCCATCTTGCCACCGGGCTGGCAGTCTGCCTGTGTGTCTCCAAGCCGGGGTGAGTTTCGCCAAGAAGCTTCGTTAAACGGAGTCTGCTGAGGTTATCCCCAGGATCAGGACACTCCCCAGGCATTACGACGTACGGAATTATGCCCAATATTTGTGTCCAGGGTTGAGGATTAGTAGCGACGGGGGATACTCCAGATGGAGCTCCGGAGTCCACTCCCGCTCTGGAGCCCACACATTCCTGGAGTCTCGAAGTTTTTTTCCCTTTTCCCTATCTCTATGTCAAGAATGATGTTTAAAGAAGCTAACCAGACTCGGCAAGCAGAAGGAATGTAGCTACACATGCATTATCATATCAACATAAACGGATAATATATTGTTTGATTATACAGCTATTAACAGTATGTTTAAGAGGATATCACAATTTCAATGCATGTCTACGAAAATTATGATAGCTTTGTATTCATGTTCTTGAACACCTGACAATAAGCTGTCTTGGGGATTCGTTTGGAGAGCTCTTTCGTTTTTGTTTTGTGCTATAAACCAATAAAAATGTTTGGAACCAAACCCCCCCCCCAAAAAAACCAACAAAATGACATGTGGAATCTGCTAATGTGCAACTGCTGTGTTCAAACCAGTCATTAAACTATGGGGTCTCTAGGGAAAGTTTGCGTGATGGGCTTTTAGCTGTCCCACAAAAAGGAGTCGACAACACAGATGACACTTGGGGGAACTGCTACAAGCAGAACCTTTTATTTCTGGGTCTCACTCTAGCTAAGAGGGATATCGCACAGCATTGGAAGGCAACAGACAAATGTATGACTGCCGAAACTGTGGTTTTTCAGGCGAGAGGGTGCCCACAGAAACACAGGAATATCTGGATCCTATGGGCCGCTTACAGAGGTATCGATCTGCCCCAATATCGCAGTCAGCCTCCCATGATCCCATTGAATGATTGGTGGTTAGCAACTCACCTGTTCAGTCCAATGACTGACCATTTGTGGCTGGGTACTTATGTATAATGTGCATGTAATGATCTCTAGGTGTGTTCGGTGTAGTTTGAGGTATTTTTGGTCTGGTGTTCTGCAGGCTATATGGGTTTTGTATGATGTACCTACATACTATATGCCACGCACATTATTTGGACTATCTTTGCCGGGCCTCGCCCATTTGGTACCTTGGAAAATCAGTAAAAATGCATAAAAAAAAGGAGCCGACAAGAAGTGGAAAGCATTAGACAGCTGTAAGTTGGGTAGGGGTGGGGATGGTGAGAACCAACGTTTTGGCATCTGCATACTGAACATGTTTCAACAAGTTAACTTACATGCAATTATCAGTGAAGGATAGGCTTCACCAGCACACAATTCTAAGCTACACAATCAATCATTCACTAAGCCAGTAGGTTGCCTAGCTTTGGCCTGCTGGTGTCATGCTCTAGTTTTTTATTTTATTAATGCATGCATAGCTCACAAAATTGAACCCAACAAAATGAAACATTCCATGGCAGCAGCCATATATGAATGCAATAAAGTATTTTTAAATCTGAAATCTGTTTTACAGATAACAGAACGTCATGGGTGCTTCCATGTACACTGGTGTACGTATACGATGTGAAAATAAGATTCTTACTAGTACAAAAAAAACAGTACTATTAGTTAAAAACATTCTGCTACCTAAAGACCAATTATACCGACAAAGCACTAAAATGTTTTTCTTTTTTTAAACAAGGATAAACATTAAAAAAACAACATTGGCAATGTCAAGTTTATTCCATCAGCCCTGGCAAAGAAGTACACTTATTTTGAGGCAGCTGGGCACATGCGACCAGATAAATACCATAACCCACAGTGCAACAGAGACAATCACTCAAAAGGGCTGACCGACTTTCACATGTGTAATGCTATGGTGACGGGAGCAAAATATGAAAGACAGTTAAACAGACTACTAAATAAAAAGGTCTGACCTATATGCATGCATACATGTATGCATTATTTTTTTATGTATGTTTTTATTACAAGAGTCTAGCAAAACAAAAAGTTTCAAAACCATTTGAAAGTGCAGCAGCGTAACCGGCTTCACACGACAAATAGGGGCAACACTAGAAACTACAGCGATTGAAAATCTTTGTCTGACTTTCAAATTCTTGTATATGTGCTATCCTGTAAAGGTGTAATGAGTTATAGCACAAATTACACAACAGATTAGATCTCCCATTGTGTTTTTTAGTATTTTTCATCCCATTTCATAGAAACAAGAAATGACAATCTCCAAAAAGTAAACGGCGTTGAAACAAAGAACTTAAATATCATCAGATTAGTCTCATGGTCCCCGTAGGATGGATTGTTTTATTGATGTAGGACTACTACATGTTAATACTTTCTTTCAAACAATGAGGAAATTCTAGTGTGTTTAAAATTGTGGTTCTGCATTTCTCTGGCTGGCATGGAAACCACCCAGGAGCGAGGTTTAGTCAGTGACATTTGGGTGGGTATGAATCTCACATTTCCCAACAACAAAAAAACAAGCATTTACAATGCAAAAGGTCTCGCATTTGTTAAAGTTGGAGCTATTGGCATTGAAAATGATGTTTACTTTATTTCCAGTAGATTAATATGATTTGCATAGTGCTACTGCTTTTGGTATGATCCTGTGGCACTGGAGAACGAGCTAATGGGAAATAAAAAAGAGTCAGACTCTGATGAAGGGAGGTATATGGGTGGTCGGGTACCATTAGGAGAGATGACAGGCTGAGGTGAAAAGAGGAGTCCGGTATGAAGCAGCGACACTGGAGAAGGAAGGGCCAGGATAACAAGCATTTAAAAAGAAATAGGCCTCACCTATCATCAAGTTAAAGCCATGTGCTTTGCTATACAATACCATAAGCAAATCAAATGACTTTAACCTAATTAAAGGCAAGACCCATTGCATTTTCAATGCTCCTCAGAACTCTTTAGATAAAACTATATGTCACACAAGAGTACTCATGTACAGCTGTACCCCGAAACACTTAGCATGTATAAAGGGTATAAGTAAAGGTGTTCATTGCCCCCCACAAAAAACAACAGCAATAAGAAACACGCATCCCATACAACAATAAACACACCTAATCGCCGAACATCTACAAGTGTCAGATGTGCACTATTAAAGCACACCAGGAACGCAACGTCACGCGCATCATCAAAGTCCATCACTGATTATTAAAGTCACCTAAATACCCAAATGCCCTGTTTACACCTTTCACTGAGGCCTTTAGGAAGAGGCCTTGGCTGCCTGGAGGAGCTCGAGTGGACAATAGACATGTGAAGTGAATAACAAAGCCGGGGGGGTGCTGGGCCGGTTTAGGCTGAAGGAGAAGGGCAAATTCAGCTCCTTGCTACCAAGCCCTCCTTCCCGCACTCAAAATCCCTCACTCCAAATGTGGCAGCTCAGCAAGGCACATTCCATTGGGGGACAAGGTGTGGCGTAACCCCAGAGCTGCCAACTCTGCCGAGATTGTAATTGGGGAACTACGTTCGGGTCTCGGCGTTGGCTCAAGGTCCTAAGATTCTGGGCAACTCACTTTATCTCCTGTGGCTACAAAAACGAATCTGTCCTTGTGTAAAGGGTGCTCACAAAGTGTTCCAATACCTTTGCCTCGAGTTCACGCTATAGAGAAATGTAAAAAATATATATGTTTATATGATACTGGCTAAGAAGTTATAAATATCTGAAGGTGCACACAGGGCATGGGAACATTCAGGAGCTATACGGAGTACCGGTTTAGTTCCCCGCCCCAGCTCGCTGTATTCCCCAATCCATGTTTTAAACCTGCTATCCAGACTACTGGCCGCTGCTCCTCGCCTGCTCCCTGTCCCATACAGGATCGTATTTCACTTTTCGCAGCTCCTGGAAGGTTATTCTCCAGAGCCCGATCCATGGCGAGGCTTTGCGGGGCTAAGTATCTACAGCCAAGTAGGAGTGTCCAGAGCAGGGGGAGAGCCATGGGGGAAAATGAAGAACCCCTGGTAGGGTGCTCGGGGAGAGGTGGCCCTGGGAAAGAGAGGGGTGAAAACGTAAGATCTAAAGAGAGAGACGGGGACAAGGGTCAGACAAGCGACTTCCACACTGATGTAAAGTAGCACCTGTATTCCTACAATATATCCCAGGCAGACAGTGAGGAAGTGGGCGAACCCACGAAGGTTTGTAGGTGGGACCAGCAGCAATGTGGAAACAAGCAGCCTGCTGAAATATTGGTGCATAGGGAGACTCTGGTCAGTGGAATGTCAGGCTGCACGCCATGTACGCATACACAGAAGCACCGCCGAGATGGTTGCGCTGCCTGCTGTTTACATGCAAGGTAAACTGTCCTTGCGTGCAGCTTATATAAAGTGCAGTAAAAAAAAAAAGCTCTCGACATTGTGCAAAGGCAGCCGCTTGTTCATAATTGCATCACGCTTTCAATGTAAGTGAAAGCGCAATGCAAAAACAAACATGCGGCTGCCCTTGCCAAAGCCGAATGAGAACAAAAAAAAGTGCATAGTGGCTAATCAGGAGACACGGTCTCCCGCCGCCTGTAAAAGATGCAATTCCGTTGGGCGGGGCCAAAAGCGGACATGGTGGTAACCAGGAGGGGCTAAAAACCCTCCTGGACAATAATAACACCCGGTTTTGCATAATTCTGAAGCAAAATGACACGCACCAATGCCAAAACACGGGCGGAGCAGAAGGCGAGCTTCTGGAATCGTATCGATTCAAGAAGCCCTCGCAAGGCAAGAGCAGTGCATGCGCACTGCCAGCACCAGGCGAGACCTTATAAGGTAAAGTCTATGAAGTGCTGGTGGGGAGCTTCACAATGAGAGACTGAAAGTTGGAGATGAAATAAGTGACTGGTGAGAAATGGAGATCCACTGGTGAAAGGAGGGACAGAATGGCGAGGGGAGAGATAGCCCATGAAGGAGGGGAGTGCAGTGCTATTAGAAGATATTGAAAGGCTAAGGTGAAAGGAGTCTTCCACTAAGAAGACGAGAGACTCTGGTGAAAGGAGGGACAGTGTGACAATGTGAAAAGAGGGACAGTGTGACAAGGAGAGCAGAGAGACATCAATGAAGTAGTGGTAATGTTTTTATGCAGGTTATTTTATTTGCAGTGGCAGTTTAGTTTTTAGTAAATTAGAGTTACAGCTATTGAGGCTCATGAGACAACAGGAAGGGAAGTAGCTTAGGGTGGAGTAGGGGTGGAGAGATGAGAGCCTGGGACAGAAGAGCAAGTTGGGTTAACAGCAGGAGGGGGGTGATGTGGGTACTGGAGAACAACCAGCTGTTGGCCCAGCACCTTCGGAAAAGCAAATCAATTTGTTTGCCAGTGTGACATAAAGAAATGCAAATACATAGTGAAAGCGAATCCGTTCTTACACAATGAAAGGCGTGGTTAAAGTCAAAGCGTTGCCATTTAGAAATAAATAAAGATGCAAGGCGATGCAGATTGCTCGTTGCCACACCTCCCTGTGCATTTTCCGATGTCTTTACTTACTTCAGCATCTGAATCGAAACAAATAAGTGGGTAAATTAGTCTTTTGGATCTGACAACAAAAGTTACAAATCCTCATCACGTGCAGCTAAAAATCACAAATAAAAGCATGGATGCAAATCTAGATACAAACAATCCCAATCAGCATTTGTCTTGCGCATTTAAATTTCTGAAACAGTTAAAAAAAATGTAATAAATTGCGACTTCCTAGGGAGATGAAATGGTAATTATTTTCTTGTGAGGGGAGGAGCTTCGGAGGTACTCTCATCGACGGAGGGTACTGTGTGCCTGAAGCGAGGCAGAAACTAAGTCTGAAAAACATCTATGGCATTGAGGGGAGGAACGGATGGAGCTTTGTAGGTACACTGATTGTGGGGCAGACACTGCGCATCTGAAGCAGCGTTTATGGGTGTTGGGCACTCTCGGTGCACTGAAAGCGCTTTCAGTCAGAAACACAGTGTGAAACGTCTATTGCATTGAGGGGAGGAGCGGGTGGTTCTTTGTAGCTACACTAATCGTGGGGCAGGCGCGGTGCGTCTGAAGCTGAGTTGATGGTGAACAATGCACTGCGGATAGGGCTCCGCCGGCCTCACACTACTCTAACCGGCTCCTGTCCTGACCTTCCAGGGCCTCTGCGTGGCTTCCAGTGGGTCACCGAAGACTCCAACAAAGACTACACCAACTGGAAGGCCCCTGGAGCTGGGAGCAGCTGCTCACAGCGCTGCGTGACCATGCAGAGTAATCTGGCCTGTTGGGAAAGGGACTGCAAGAACCAAAGCCAAGGTTTCCTGTGCGAGTTCACCTATCCGGGCACTTGCAGTCCCTTAATACTCGGCTCTGGCCTCGCGGTGACCTAGGTGACCCCTTTCAGAGCTAATGGTAGTAACTTCATGGCGCTGCCACCTGACACGGTGGCCTCAATCTCTCCTGATGGATTGGAGCTTCACTGCCGAGGCCAGGACAGCACTAGATGGGTTGCCCAGAGCCCAGGCCCCTGGCACTGCGAGGTGGAGAACGGAGGCTGCAGCCACAGCGGTCGAGAGGAGTCTGGCATTGCCACCTGCCCCCAGGGCTTGGAGCTGGCTAAAGATGGACAGCAAAGCATCCTGCCCCCCCAACCCCTGCTCCAGCCGCAGGTGCGCCCAGCTCTGCTTCCTCAACACCACCAACAACGTTCCACAGTGTATGTGCCAGGAAGGGTAGGAACTGGGCAAAGTTGGCACCAGCTGTCACGATGTCGACGGCTGCCAGGTGAACAAGAACATATGCAATCAGCAGTGCGAGAACACAGTGGGGGGGGGGGGCTTCCACTGCCTCTGCCACTCGGGCTACGAAATCTTCGATAACAAGTGTGAGGACATTGATGAGTGCTACGGCCAGGTGTGTGAACAGAACTGCATCAACCTGCCTGGCACCTACAGGTGTGATTGTGACCTGGGGTACAGCGTAGACTCTAGCGATCCCAGCAAGTGCCAGATATTCTGCGATAGCAGCGAGTGCCCGGCGGAGTGTGACTCACACACCATGGAGTCCTGTCACTGCCCTCAGGGGAACATCATTCAGAAAGGCGATGCCAGCGTGGTGCAAGCGTTCAGTGTGGAGGGCACACCTAGAACGGTCTGTGTGGATATTGACGAGTGCCTCTCGGAGTACTGTGACCAGGCCTGTGACAACACCCCTGGCTCCTTCCGATGCTCCTGCCAGCCCGGGTACACTCTGCAAGCCGACGTACTGTCCTGTAAACTTGATGGCAACGAGGAAGGGAGCTCCAAAGACGTCACCACCCCCACAGCAGTACCCAGGACCACACTATCTCCACCGGAGCCCCTTCATCTGGGCATCATGATTGGCATCGCGGTGGGCGTCTTGTCCGTCCTCATTACCATTGTCTTCCACTGGATCAGGAAGCAATGCGTGCACGTGGTGATGGACTGCAAATGTAAACACGCCGAGAAAGGCGTGGTGCTGAGACAGGACACCTTGGGCATCCCCTCGCACCAGAAACTTTAGGAGGCATGGGAGAAACCATGCGCGGAAAGACTAGAACCTATTGCAGACGCACGGACCCTCGCTCCAAGGGTGAGCCATGCAGATAGGACAGACTCCCTAGGAGTTGGGGCCATAAAGACAGGCCCGCGGCATGCCCTTGAGCCCAGCAAGCGCTTAGACAATGCGCCTTCACCAGAACGTGACTTTTAAGAAGCATAGATCTCTTGTCTTTATGGGGCCATGTGTTTCTAATTAGAAACACTTGGCCCCATAAAGGTAAAGTGCTTTGCGACTGCAGCAAAGCAGGCGACCCAGTCCGGATTGGAGGCGAAAGGGCGTCAACAAAAAACCCTCATTTCCAATGGCAGGCCACCATTTAGCATAAACGGTGACGCAAGCCAATGGAAATGAGGGGCGGGGCTTCGAGTCACTTTCGGAAAAAGCCCTCATCCACAAAATCTCTCGCCAAGCGAGCAGCGCATTGCGCTGCAACACCACGTGAGACCTAACCAGTGGGTCTCTGGGTGTATGCTTGAATGGACTATGGTTCAGGGTAGACTGTTTCCATGAGGAGCAAGGTCAGTACTGATTTGCATTAGATGGGCTTCTGGGCAGTGGTGGCTGACACAGAAAGAGTGGTGAGCAGGTGGAGGGGGCACACAGGGAGTTTTATAATAAAAAAATGTAAAGACTTACCTGGTGCTTCCCGCCACCTCGTGCTCTTCTGCTTCTAGCTCCTGGTCGCAGTAGTCCCTGGGACAGCATCACGAACTCCCCATCCAATCCGCTTGCTGCTCTCAAGCATGAGAGCAGCATGGTGGATTGGCTTGAGCGAGCTGGATTAATAATCGCTCAGGCACAGGAAGTCTGCGCTGTTTCTCCAACTCGGCTGTGTAATACAGCTGGGTTGCAGAAACCTTAGTGCGCATATCAGTTTTGTCAGCCTGAGACGTCCGACCCATCTGACATGCTCACTTAAAAGAGCACCTACCACTCCTCCCCCCCATCCCATGGCTCGACCCGCCCCTCCCTGCACATGCTGGCTCAACCAGCAGCTCAAAAAAGATAAAATATTGTTTTATTTTTCAGTTACCGGCTCTGAGCCAGTGGGGCGACTCTTATCCACCATTAAGGGGCCACTGCTGCTTCTGGGGCCAATTTAGAGACTGGCGGACAGATATTCCATTGCAACAGCAACAGACTATCCTGGATGCCAAACTCAAGGTCCATCCAAACTATTTTGAGTCAGGGGGAACACAAATTTTCAGCTAAATGAGTAAACTATACTCTGTCCCTGTAAAACTCAGACAGCCCAACAGAGTAAGTGACATCAGAAGTAAACAATCGGAAGGTCCACCCTATTTAGATCCAGATGACTTTAACTGTCCGTCACCGTCAAGAATATTCAGACAGTGAGAAAGAATAAAAAACAATTTAAAATAATAAAATAATTAAAAAATAATAATAATAATAATAATAGAATAAAAATAGTAAAAATAATAATAATAATAGAAAAATTAAAATTAAAAATAAAATGAAGTAATAAAGCAATAGAGTCATAAAATAATAAAAATAAAAAATAATAAAAAAATAAAATTATTAAATACTAAAAATACAAACAAAATAATAAGTAATAAAGTAATAGTTATAAAATCACAAAGAAATCAAGCAATAAAGTAATAAAGCCATAAAGCAATAAAGCAATAAGACAATAAAGCAATAAAGCAATAAAATAATAAAAATAATATAATAATAGTAATATTCCATATCATGGGAGAAAACTCACATAGTGCGGGGGCATTAGTTTGTATTTTATTTTTAAAATATAAACTCCCGCTGTGGAAAAGTTTGATGGTCAGCTATCATATGTATTTTGACAGAGCCATCCATCAAACTTATCCTATGTTGCCCGACCCGATCATGATGGCAGTTCCTCCAAATGCACATGGCTAGCAGACCTCTCTCCAGCAGGACGGCTGATCCTCACCGCCTCTTGCCATACTTTAGAGGCATCCAGCCGCCATCTTGCCACCGGGCTGGCAGTCTGCGTGTGTGTCTCCAAGCCGGGGTGAGTTTCGCCAAGAAGCTTCGTTAAACGGAGTCTGAGAGCTTGACCCCAGGATCAGGACACTCCCCAGGCATTCCGACGTACGGAATTATGCCCAATATTTATGTCCAGGGCAGAGGATTAGTAGCGACGGGGGATGCTCCGGACGGAGCTCCGGAGTCCACTCCCGCTCTAGAGCCCATACATTCCTGGTGTCTCAAAGTATTATTTCCCTTTTCCCTATCTCTATGTCAAGAATTATGTTTTAAGAAGCTTAGCAGACTCAGCAAGCAGAAGAAATGTAGCTACACATGCTACACATGCATTATCATATCAACATAAACGGATAATATATTGTTTGATTATACAGCTATTGAGCAATGTGTTTAAGAGGATATCACTATTTCAATGCATGTCTACGAAAATTATGATAGCTTTGTATTCATGTTCTTGAACACCGGACCATAAGCTGTCTTGGGGATTCGTTTGGAGAGCTCTTTCATTTTAGTTTTGTGCTATAAACCAATAAAAATGTTTGGAACTAAACCCCCCCCCCAAAAAAAAAAAAACAACAAAATGATATGTGGTATCTGCTAATGTGCAACTGCTGTGTTCAAACCAGCCATAAAACTATGGGGTCCCTAGGGAAAGTTTGCGTGATGGGCTTTTAGCTGTCCCACAAAAAGGAGTCGACAACACATATGACACTTGGGGGAACTGCTACAAGCAGAACCTTTTATTTCTGGGTCTCACTCTAGCTAAGAGGGATATCGCACAGCATTGGAAGGCAACAGACAAATGTATGACTGCCGAAACTGTGGTTTTTCAGGCGAGAGGGTGCCCACAGTAACACAGGAATATCTGGACCCTATGGGCCGCTTACAGAGGTATCGATCTGCACCAATATCGCAGTCAGCCTCCCATGATCCCATTGAATGAATGGTGGTTAGCAACTCACCTGTTTAGTCCAATGACTGACTATTTGTGGCTGGGTACTTACGTATAATGTGCATGTAATGATCTCTAGGTGTGTTCGGTGTAGTTTGAGGTATTTTTGATCTGGTGTTCTGCAGGCTATATGGGTTTTGTATGATGTACCTACATACTATATGCCACGCACATTATTTGTACTATCTTTGCCGGGCCTCGCCCATTTGGTACCTTGCAAAATCAGTAAAAATGCATTAAAAAAAAAAGGAGCCGATAAGAAGTGGAAAGCGTTAGACAGCTGTAAGGCGGGTAGGGGTGGGGATGGTGAGAACCAAAGTTTTGGCATCTGCTTACTGAACATGTTTCAACAAGTTAACTTACATGCAATTATCAGTGAAGGATAGGCTTCACCAGCACACAATTCTAAGCTACACAATCAATCATTCACTAAGCCAGTAGGTTGCCTAGCTTTGGCCTGCTGGTGTCATGCTCTACTTTTTTATTTTATTAATGCCAGCATAGCCCACAAAATTGAACCCTCAAAATGAAACATTCCATGGCAGCAGCCATATATGAATGCAATAAAGTATTTTTAAATCTGAAATCTGTTTTACAGATAACAGAACGTCATGGGTGCTTCCATGTACACTGGTGTACGTATACCATGTATAAAAACCTTTTAGTTTTCATGCACAAAACAGGAAAATAAGATTCTTACTGGTACAAAAAAAACAGTAATTTCAAAGAAGGGAGGGTGATCAATTGATCAGAAAGGCACTCTTTACCACTTAGAAAAAGTGGAAGGTCCGGTATCAGCTAGTGCCCTAGGCAGACATGAATAAACAAAACTGGGTTGCTGAAACGTTCCTAGAGAGGGGATGGTGTATGTCTGGCGTGACCGAGGGTGTAAAAGTAACACCTTTGGGCATCCATTATGTTGGATGTATTTGCCTCACACACCCATCTGGGTGTCATGCTTCATCATCGGCGTTTGCTCCTCGTCGGGGAGGCGGTGCAATCCCCGACGGGCTCACCTCAATGAGGGGCTCTTTGGCGGAGATCTTTTGTATCCAACAGCCTTATGGTGAAGTGCGGGTGTGTGGGTACTGTGGCAAGTAGCCTAAGGGGTGAGTTAAAATGTAGGGGGATTGCCGGAAACTATTTTATTCTGGGGGTATCCCGCTGCAGTTAAAAACGTGAAGCTCACTTGCTAGGTGCCAACCAGTTAAGTGGATTGGCCCTATAGGAGCTCAGATGGGGAGTTGGTCAACATGTTTTTCGCATTGGGATATTACCCGCGATTCATCAGGACCTATCAGGTGTAGAAATTATAGAAAATACTTAAATTAAATTAAACAGCATGCTATTGTCATGTCTCTACCACCTTACGTGTGGGGGTCAGTTGCCTCTGTGGTTCAATCCTATGCCTAAAAGTCAGGGAAGATGTGCCACATGGGCATTCGGCGGGTTAGGTACCACGGGGGTGGGCCTTCAGGTTTGGCTATACTGCCCGTGTCCTTGTTGCTGCACCTACCCTACGCCGCCGAGCTCCGGTTGGTACTATTAGTTAAAAGATTTCTGCTACCTAAAGACCAATTATACCGACAAAGCACTAAAATGTTTTTCTTTTTTTAAACAAGGATAAACATTAAAAAAAAGCATTGGCAATGTCAAGTTTATTCCATCAGCCCTGGCAAAGAAGTACACTTATTTTGAGGCAGCTGGGCACGTGCGACCAGATAAACACCATCACCCACAGTGCAACAGAGACAATCACTCAAAAGGGCTGACCGACTTTCAAATGTGTAATACTATGGTGACAGGAGCAAAATATGAAAGACAGTTAAACACACCACTAAATAAAAAGGTCTGACCTATATGCATGCATACATGTATGCATTATTTTTTATTTATGTTTTTATTACAAGAGTCTAGCAAAACAAAACGTTTCAAAACCATTTGAAAGTGCAGCAGCGTAACCGGCTTCACACGACAAATAGGGGCAACACTAGAAACTACAGCGATTGAAAATCTTTGTCTGACTTTCAAATTCTTGTATATGTGCTACGCTGTAAAGGAGTAATGAGTTCTAGCACAAATTACACAACAGATTAGATCTCCCATTGTTTTTTTTAGTATTTTACATCCCATTTCATAGAAACCAGAAATGAGAATCTCCAACAAGTAAACGGCGTTGAAACAAAGAACTTAAATATCATCAGATTAGTCTCATGGTCGCCGTAGGATGGATTGTTTTATTGATGTAGGACTACTACGTGTTAATACTTTCTTTCAAACCATGCGGAAATTCTAGTTTGTTTGAAACTGTGGTTCTGCATTTCTCTGGCTGGCATGGAAACCACCCAGGAGCGAGGTTTAGTCAGTGACATTTGGGCGGGTATGAATCTCACATTTCCCAACAACAAAAAAAGCATTTACAATGCAATAGGTCTCGCATTTGTTAAAGTTGGAGCTATTGGCATTGAAAATTATGTTTACTTTATTTCCAGTAGATTAATATGATTTGCATAGTGCTATTGCTTTGGTTATGATCCTGTGACAGTGGAGAACGAGCTAATGGGAAATAAAAAAGAGCCAGACACTGATGAAGGGCGGTATAGGGGTGGTCGGGTACCATTAGGAGAGATGACAGGCTGAGGTGAAAAGAGGAGTCCGGTATGAAGCAGCGACTCTGGAGAAGGAAGGGCCAGGATAACAAGCAGTAAAAAAGCAATAGGTCTCGCCTATCATCAAGTTAAAGCCATGTGCTTTGCTATACAATAGGAAAAGTGAGACCAGAGTCTGGGTTCGGAGACCTGTCTTGTATAGTGGCTAGATACAAAATATTATTTTGATGTGGCCAAAAAAGAAAGAAAAAATGTCTTTCTTGAGTCCCCTCACTCACCGGAGTTTCCTCACGGTGACATGCTTCATCATTGGGGCCATCCCAGTTCTCTACGAAAAGGGGCGTGCTGCGACTTGCGAATTACGTAGGAGCACTTTTATTGTGAAGGACTATGTGTGGTGCAAAAAAAGGTGTAGTGGGGTGGAGTGGGTGAGTAAGTGGATTAACAATACCGTACTAGTGGGCCTCAATGTTTTATTCTGCTCCTAGGTTGGTATATTAAAAATGGGGTTATACTGTAGACCGACCAACTATGGAGGTAGGTTCAGTATATGGTCAACATGTTTCACGCTACCCCTAGCGTTTCTTCAGGACCATACAGGGACCAGCCCTGTATTTGCCACTCCTAGAAACCTAAATCAAGGTTAGGGATGATTAATAGAAAAAGATAATTACAATGGTGACCGCTGTTCAATATTTAAACATGCGTGGTTCAGACTTTCATACGTGGTAACTTACTGACGTATGTATTGCTCATAGAAGAACATTTCGGACCGAGGGGGAAGCAGCTAGGTAATCCCGTACGGCGTTGCTGAATAGGAACATTGCTTCCACCGAAGCGACACCGCCCCTCTCAGAGACCATGAAGTGCTATTAAGCACCCTGAAATGTTCTTCTATGAGCAATACATACGTCAGTAAGTTACCACGTATGAACGTCTGAACCACGCATGTTTAAATATTGAACAGCGGTCACCATTGTAATTATCTTTTTCTATTAATCATCCTTAACCTTGATTTAGGTTTCTAGGAGTGGCAAATACAGGGCTGGTCCCTGTATGGTCCTGAAGAAACGCTAGGGGTAGCGTGAAACATGTTGACCATATACTGAACCTACCTCCATAGTTGGTCGGTCTACAGTATAACCCCATTTTTAATATACCAACCTAGGAGCAGAATAAAACATTGAGGCCCAAAAGTACGGTATTTTTATCCACTTACTCACCCACTCCACCCCACTACACCGTTTTTTGCACCACACATAGTCCTTCACAATAAAAGTGCTCCTACGTAATTCGCAAGTCGCAGCACGCCCATTTTCGTAGAGAACTGAGATGGCCCCAATGATGAAGCATGTCACCGTGAGGAAACTCCGGTGAGTGAGGGGACTCAAGAAAGACATTTTTTCTTTCTTTTTTGGCCACATCAAAATATTATTTTGTATCTAGCCACTATACAAGACAGGTCTCCGAACCCAGACTCTGGGCTCACTTTTCTTATGTCGCTCTAGGAGGACGACCTGCTCTTAAGCACCTCCTTTTCCCTCTGTTTTTTTACTTTGCTATACAATACCATAAGCAAATCAAATGACTTTAACCTAATTAAAGGCAAGACCCATTGCAATTTCAATGCTCCTCAGAACGCTTTAGATAAAACTATATGTCACACAAGAGTACTCATGTATAGCTGTACCCCGAAACACTTAGCATGTATAAAGGGTATAAGTAAAGGTGTTCATTGCCCCCTACAAAAAAAACAACAGCAATAAGAAACACGCATCCCATACAACAATAAACACACCTAATCGCCGAACAACTACAAGTGTCAGATGTGCACTATTAAAACACACCAGGACCGCAACGTCACGCGCAGCATCAAAGTCCATCACTGATTATTCAAGTCACCTAAATACCCAAATGCCCTGTTTACACCTTTCACTGAGGCCTTTAAGGAAGAGGCCTTGTCTGCCTGGAGGAGCTCGAGTGGACAATAGACATGTGAAGTGAATAACAAAGCAGGGGGGGTGCTGGGCCGGATTAGGCTGAAGGAAAAGGGCAAATTCAGCTCCTTGCTACCAATCCCTCCTTACCGCACTTAAAATCCCTCACTCCAAATGTGGCAGCTCAGCAAGGCGCATTCCATTGGGGGACGGGGTGTGGCGTAACCCCAGAGCTGCCAACTCTGCCGATATTTAATTGGGGAACCACGTTCGTGCCACGGCTGTGGCTCAAGGTCCTGAAATTCTAGGCAACTCACTTTATCTCCTGTGGCTACAAAAACAAATCTGTCCTTGTGTAAAGGGTGCTCACAAAGTGTTCCAATACCTTTGCCTCGAGTTCACGCTATAGAGAAATGTAAAAAATATATATGTTTATATGATGCTGGCTATGAAGTTATAACTATCTGAAGGTGCACACAGGGCATGGGAACATTCAGGAGCTATACGGAGTAGCGGTTTAGTCCCCTCCCAAGCTCGCTGTAACCCCTAACCCATGTTTTAAAGCTGCTCTCCAGACTGCTGGCCACTGCTCCTCGCCTGCTCCCTGTCCCATACAGGATCGTATTTCACTTTTCGCAGCTCCTGGAAGGTTATTCTCCAGAGCCCGATCCATGGCGAGGCTTTGCGGGGCTAAGTATCTACAGCCAAGTAGGAGTGTCCAGAGCAGGGGGAGAAGCAATGGGGGAAAATGAAGAACCCCTGGTAGGGTGCTCGGGGTGAGGTGGCCCTGGGAAAGAGAAGGGTGCAAACGTAAGATCTAAAGAGAGAGACGGGGACAAGGGTCAGACAAGCGACTTCCACATTGATGTAAAGTAGCACCTGTATTCCTACAATCTATCCCAGGCAGACAGTGAGGAAGTGGGCGAGCCCAGGAAGGTTTGGAGTGTGGGACCATCAGCAATGTGGAAACAAGCAGCCTGCTGAAATATTGGTGCATAGGGAGACTCTGGTCAGTGGAACATCAGGCTGCACGCCATGTACGCATACACAGAAGCACCGCAGAGATGGTTGCGCTGCCTGCTGTTTACATGCAAGGTAAACCGTCCTTGCGTGCTGCTTATATAAAGTGCAGTAAAAAAAAAAAAGCTCTCGACATTGTGCAAAGGCTTGTTCATAATTGCATCACGCTTTCACTGTAAGTGAAAGCGCTGCAAAAACAAACATGCGGCTGCCCTTGCCAAAGCCAAATGAGAACAAAAAAAGTGCATAGTGGCTAATTAGGAGACACGGTCTCCCGCCGCCAGTAAAAGATGCAATTCCGGTGGGCAGGGCCAAAAGCGGACATGGTGGTAACCAGGAGGGGCTAAAAACCCTCCTGGACAATGATAACACCCGGTTTTGCATAATTGGCGAAGCAAAATGACACGCACCAATGCAAAACACGGGCGGAGCAGAAAGCGAGCTTCTGGAATCGTATCGAATCCAAGAAGCCCTCGCAAGGCAAGAGCAGCGCATGCGCACTGCCAGCACCAGGCGAGACCTAAAAAGGTAGAGCCTATGAAGTGCTGGTGGGGAGTGTCACAATGAGAGACTGAAAGTTGGTGATAAAATAAGTGACTGGTGAGAAATGGAGATCCACTGGTGAAAGGAGGGACAGAATGGCGAGGGGAGAGATAGCGCATGAAGGAGGGGAGTGGAGTGCTATTAGAAGATATTGAAAGGCTAAGGTGAAAGGAGTCTTCCACTAAGAAGACGAGAGACTCTGGTGAAAGGAGGGACAGTGTGACAATGTGAAAAGAGGGACAGTGTGACAAGGAGAGCAGAGAAACATCAATGAAGTAGTGGTAATGTTTTTATGCAGGTTATTTTATTTGCAGTGGCAGTTTTGTTTTTAGTAAATTAGAGTTACAGCTATTGAGGCTGCAAATCAAGTGATCGGTGCTGAGGAGACAGCAGGAAGGGAAGTACCTTAGGGTGGAGTTGGGGTGGAGAGATGAGAGCCTGGGACAGAAAAGCAAGTTGGGTTAACAGTGAACAGCAGGAGGGGGGTGATCTGGGTACTGGAGAAAAACCAGCTGTTGGCCCAGCACCTTCGGAAAAGCAAATCAATTTGTTTGCCAGTGTGAAATAAAGAAATGGAAATACATAGTGAAAGCGAATCCGTTCTTACACAATGAAAGGCGTGTTTTAAGTCAAAGCGTTGCCATTTAGAAATAAATAAAGATGCAAGGCGATGCAGATTGCTCGTTGCCACACCTCCCTGTGCATTTTCCGATGTGTTTACTTACTTCAGCGTCTGAATCGAAACAAATAAGTGGGTAAATTAGTCTTTTGGATCTGACAACAAAAGTTACAAATCCTCATCACGTGCAGCTAAAAATCACAAATAAAAGCATGGATGCAAATCTAGATACAAACAATCCCAATCAGCATTTGTCTTGCGCATTTAAATTTCTGAAACAGTTAAAAAAAAATGTAATAAATTGCGACTTCCTAGGGAGATGAAATGGTAATTATTTTCTTGTGAGGGGAGGAGCTTCGGAGGTACTCTCATCGACGGAGGGTGCTGTGTGCCTGAAGCGAGGCAGAAACTAAGTCTGAAAAACATCTATGGCATTGAGGGGAGGAACGGATGGAGCTTTGTAGGTACACTGATTGTGGGGCAGACACTGCGCATCTGAAGCAGCGTTTATGGGTGTTGGGCACTCTCGGTGCACTGAAAGCGCTTTCAGTCAGAAACACAGTGTGAAACGTCTATTGCATTGAGGGGAGGAGCGGGTGGTTCTTTGTAGCTACACTAATCGTGGGGCAGGCGCGGTGCGTCTGAAGCTGAGTTGATGGTGAACAATGCACTGCGGATAGGGCTCCGCCGGCCTCACACTACTCTAACCGGCTCCTGTCCTGACCTTCCAGGGCCTCTGCGTGGCTTCCAGTGGGTCACCGAAGACTCCAACAAAGACTACACCAACTGGAAGGCCCCTGGAGCTGGGAGCAGCTGCTCACAGCGCTGCGTGACCATGCAGAGTAATCTGGCCTGTTGGGAAAGGGACTGCAAGAACCAAAGCCAAGGTTTCCTGTGCGAGTTCACCTATCCGGGCACTTGCAGTCCCTTAATACTCGGCTCTGGCCTCGCGGTGACCTAGGTGACCCCTTTCAGAGCTAATGGTAGTAACTTCATGGCGCTGCCACCTGACACGGTGGCCTCAATCTCTCCTGACGGATTGGAGCTTCACTGCCGAGGCCAGGACAGCACTAGATGGGTTGCCCAGAGCCCAGGCCCCTGGCACTGCGAGGTGGAGAACGGAGGCTGCAGCCACAGCGGTCGAGAGGAGTCTGGCATTGCCACCTGCCCCCAGGGCTTGGAGCTGGCTAAAGATGGACAGCAAAGCATCCTGCCCCCCCAACCCCTGCTCCAGCCGCAGGTGCGCCCAGCTCTGCTTCCTCAACACCACCAACAACGTTCCACAGTGTATGTGCCAGGAAGGGTAGGAACTGGGCAAAGTTGGCACCAGCTGTCACGATGTCGACGGCTGCCAGGTGAACAAGAACATATGCAATCAGCAGTGCGAGAACACAGTGGGGGGGGGGGGCTTCCACTGCCTCTGCCACTCGGGCTACGAAATCTTCGATAACAAGTGTGAGGACATTGATGAGTGCTACGGCCAGGTGTGTGAACAGAACTGCATCAACCTGCCTGGCACCTACAGGTGTGATTGTGACCTGGGGTACAGCGTAGACTCTAGCGATCCCAGAAAGTGCCAGATATTCTGCGATAGCAGCGAGTGCCCGGCGGAGTGTGACTCACACACCATGGAGTCCTGTCACTGCCCTCAGGGGAACATCATTCAGAAAGGCGATGCCAGCGTGGTGCAAGCGTTCAGTGTGGAGGGCACACCTAGAACGGTCTGTGTGGATATTGACGAGTGCCTCTCGGAGTACTGTGACCAGGCCTGTGACAACACCCCTGGCTCCTTCCGATGCTCCTGCCAGCCCGGGTACACTCTGCAAGCCGACGTACTGTCCTGTAAACTTGATGGCAACGAGGAAGGGAGCTCCAAAGACGTCACCACCCCCACAGCAGTACCCAGGACCACACTATCTCCACCGGAGCCCCTTCATCTGGGCATCATGATTGGCATCGCGGTGGGCATCTTGTCCGTCCTCATTACCATTGTCTTCCACTGGATCAGGAAGCAATGCGTGCACGTGGTGATGGACTGCAAATGTAAACACGCCGAGAAAGGCGTGGTGCTGAGACAGGACACCTTGGGCATCCCCTCGCACCAGAAACTTTAGGAGGCATGGGAGAAACCATGCGCGGAAAGACTAGAACCTATTGCAGACGCACGGACCCTCGCTCCAAGGGTGAGCCATGCAGATAGGACAGACTCCCTAGGAGTTGGGGCCATAAAGACAGGCCCGCGGCATGCCCTTGAGCCCAGCAAGCGCTTAGACAATGCGCCTTCACCAGAACGTGACTTTTAAGAAGCATAGATCTCTTGTCTTTATGGGGCCATGTGTTTCTAATTAGAAACACTTGGCCCCATAAAGGTAAAGTGCTTTGCGACTGCAGCAAAGCAGGCGACCCAGTCCGGATTGGAGGCGAAAGGGCGTCAACAAAAAACCCTCATTTCCAATGGCAGGCCACCATTTAGCATAAACGGTGACGCAAGCCAATGGAAATGAGGGGCGGGGCTTCGAGTCACTTTCGGAAAAAGCCCTCATCCACAAAATCTCTCGCCAAGCGAGCAGCGCATTGCGCTGCAACACCACGTGAGACCTAACCAGTGGGTCTCTGGGTGTATGCTTGAATGGACTATGGTTCAGGGTAGACTGTTTCCATGAGGAGCAAGGTCAGTACTGATTTGCATTAGATGGGCTTCTGGGCAGTGGTGGCTGACACAGAAAGAGTGGTGAGCAGGTGGAGGGGGCACACAGGGAGTTTTATAATAAAAAAATGTAAAGACTTACCTGGTGCTTCCCGCCACCTCGTGCTCTTCTGCTTCTAGCTCCTGGTCGCAGTAGTCCCTGGGACAGCATCACGAACTCCCCATCCAATCCGCTTGCTGCTCTCAAGCATGAGAGCAGCATGGGGGATTGGCTTGAGCGAGCTGGATTAATAATCGCTCAGGCACAGGAAGTCTGCGCTGTTTCTCCAACTCGGCTGTGTAATACAGCTGGGTTGCAGAAACCTTAGTGCGCATATCAGTTTTGTCAGCCTGAGACGTCCGACCCATCTGACATGCTCACTTAAAAGAGCACCTACCACTCCTCCCCCCCATCCCATGGCTCGACCCGCCCCTCCCTGCACATGCTGGCTCAACCAGCAGCTCAAAAAAGATAAAATATTGTTTTATTTTTCAGTTACCGGCTCTGAGCCAGTGGGGCGACTCTTATCCACCATTAAGGGGCCACTGCTGCTTCTGGGGCCAATTTAGAGACTGGCGGACAGATATTCCATTGCAACAGCAACAGACTATCCTGGATGCCAAACTCAAGGTCCATCCAAACTATTTTGAGTCAGGGGGAACACAAATTTTCAGCTAAATGAGTAAACTATACTCTGTCCCTGTAAAACTCAGACAGCCCAACAGAGTAAGTGACATCAGAAGTAAACAATCGGAAGGTCCACCCTATTTAGATCCAGATGACTTTAACTGTCCGTCACCGTCAAGAATATTCAGACAGTGAGAAAGAATAAAAAACAATTTAAAATAATAAAATAATTAAAAAATAATAATAATAATAATAATAGAATAAAAATAGTAAAAATAATAATAATAATAGAAAAATTAAAATTAAAAATAAAATGAAGTAATAAAGCAATAGAGTCATAAAATAATAAAAATAAAAAATAATAAAAAAATAAAATTATTAAATACTAAAAATACAAACAAAATAATAAGTAATAAAGTAATAGTTATAAAATCACAAAGAAATCAAGCAATAAAGTAATAAAGCCATAAAGCAATAAAGCAATAAGACAATAAAGCAATAAAGCAATAAAATAATAAAAATAATATAATAATAGTAATATTCCCTATCATGGGAGAAAACTCACATAGTGCGGGGGCATTAGTTTGTATTTTATTTTTAAAATATAAACTCCCGCTGTGGAAAAGTTTGATGGTCAGCTATCATATGTATTTTGACAGAGCCATCCATCAAACTTATCCTATGTTGCCCGACCCGATCATGATGGCAGTTCCTCCAAATGCACATGGCTAGCAGACCTCTCTCCAGCAGGACGGCTGATCCTCACCGCCTCTTGCCATACTTTAGAGGCATCCAGCCGCCATCTTGCCACCGGGCTGGCAGTCTGCGTGTGTGTCTCCAAGCCGGGGTGAGTTTCGCCAAGAAGCTTCGTTAAACGGAGTCTGAGAGCTTGACCCCAGGATCAGGACACTCCCCAGGCATTCCGACGTACGGAATTATGCCCAATATTTATGTCCAGGGCAGAGGATTAGTAGCGACGGGGGATGCTCCGGACGGAGCTCCGGAGTCCACTCCCGCTCTAGAGCCCATACATTCCTGGTGTCTCAAAGTATTATTTCCCTTTTCCCTATCTCTATGTCAAGAATTATGTTTTAAGAAGCTTAGCAGACTCAGCAAGCAGAAGAAATGTAGCTACACATGCTACACATGCATTATCATATCAACATAAACGGATAATATATTGTTTGATTATACAGCTATTGAGCAATGTGTTTAAGAGGATATCACTATTTCAATGCATGTCTACGAAAATTATGATAGCTTTGTATTCATGTTCTTGAACACCGGACCATAAGCTGTCTTGGGGATTCGTTTGGAGAGCTCTTTCATTTTAGTTTTGTGCTATAAACCAATAAAAATGTTTGGAACTAAACCCCCCCCCCCAAAAAAAAAAAACAACAAAATGATATGTGGTATCTGCTAATGTGCAACTGCTGTGTTCAAACCAGCCATAAAACTATGGGGTCCCTAGGGAAAGTTTGCGTGATGGGCTTTTAGCTGTCCCACAAAAAGGAGTCGACAACACATATGACACTTGGGGGAACTGCTACAAGCAGAACCTTTTATTTCTGGGTCTCACTCTAGCTAAGAGGGATATCGCACAGCATTGGAAGGCAACAGACAAATGTATGACTGCCGAAACTGTGGTTTTTCAGGCGAGAGGGTGCCCACAGAAACACAGGAATATCTGGACCCTATGGGCCGCTTACAGAGGTATCGATCTGCAAAAATATCGCAGTCAGCCTCCCATGATCCCATTGAATGAATGGTGGTTAGCAACTCACCTGTTTAGTCCAATGACTGACTATTTGTGGCTGGGTACTTACGTATAATGTGCATGTAATGATCTCTAGGTGTGTTCGGTGTAGTTTGAGGTATTTTTGATCTGGTGTTCTGCAGGCTATATGGGTTTTGTATGATGTACCTACATACTATATGCCACGCACATTATTTGTACTATCTTTGCCGGGCCTCGCCCATTTGGTACCTTGCAAAATCAGTAAAAGTGCATTAAAAAAAAAAGGAGCCGATAAGAAGTGGAAAGCGTTAGACAGCTGTAAGGCGGGTAGGGGTGGGGATGGTGAGAACCAAAGTTTTGGCATCTGCTTACTGAACATGTTTCAACAAGTTAACTTACATGCAATTATCAGTGAAGGATAGGCTTCACCAGCACACAATTCTAAGCTACACAATCAATCATTCACTAAGCCAGTAGGTTGCCTAGCTTTGGCCTGCTGGTGTCATGCTCTACTTTTTTATTTTATTAATGCCAGCATAGCCCACAAAATTGAACCCTCAAAATGAAACATTCCATGGCAGCAGCCATATATGAATGCAATAAAGTATTTTTAAATCTGAAATCTGTTTTACAGATAACAGAACGTCATGGGTGCTTCCATGTACACTGGTGTACGTATACCATGTATAAAAACCTTTTAGTTTTCATGCACAAAACAGGAAAATAAGATTCTTACTGGTACAAAAAAAACAGTAATTTCAAAGAAGGGAGGGTGATCAATTGATCAGAAAGGCACTCTTTACCACTTAGAAAAAGTGGAAGGTCCGGTATCAGCTAGTGCCCTAGGCAGACATGAATAAACAAAACTGGGTTGCTGAAACGTTCCTAGAGAGGGGATGGTGTATGTCTGGCGTGACCGAGGGTGTAAAAGTAACACCTTTGGGCATCCATTATGTTGGATGTATTTGCCTCACACACCCATCTGGGTGTCATGCTTCATCATCGGCGTTTGCTCCTCGTCGGGGAGGCGGTGCAATCCCCGACGGGCTCACCTCAATGAGGGGCTCTTTGGCGGAGATCTTTTGTATCCAACAGCCTTATGGTGAAGTGCGGGTGTGTGGGTACTGTGGCAAGTAGCCTAAGGGGTGAGTTAAAATGTAGGGGGATTGCCGGAAACTATTTTATTCTGGGGGTATCCCGCTGCAGTTAAAAACGTGAAGCTCACTTGCTAGGTGCCAACCAGTTAAGTGGATTGGCCCTAGAGGAGCTCAGATGGGGAGTTGGTCAACATGTTTTTCGCATTGGGATATTACCCGCGATTCATCAGGACCTATCAGGTGTAGAAATTATAGAAAATACTTAAATTAAATTAAACAGCATGCTATTGTCATGTCTCTACCACCTTACGTGTGGGGGTCAGTTGCCTCTGTGGTTCAATCCTATGCCTAAAAGTCAGGGAAGATGTGCCACATGGGCATTCGGCGGGTTAGGTACCACGGGGGTGGGCCTTCAGGTTTGGCTATACTGCCCGTGTCCTTGTTGCTGCACCTACCCTACGCCGCCGAGCTCCGGTTGGTACTATTAGTTAAAAGATTTCTGCTACCTAAAGACCAATTATACCGACAAAGCACTAAAATGTTTTTCTTTTTTTAAACAAGGATAAACATTAAAAAAAAGCATTGGCAATGTCAAGTTTATTCCATCAGCCCTGGCAAAGAAGTACACTTATTTTGAGGCAGCTGGGCACATGCGACCAGATAAACACCATCACCCACAGTGCAACAGAGACAATCACTCAAAAGGGCTGACCGACTTTCAAATGTGTAATACTATGGTGACAGGAGCAAAATATGAAAGACAGTTAAACACACCACTAAATAAAAAGGTCTGACCTATATGCATGCATACATGTATGCATTATTTTTTATTTATGTTTTTATTACAAGAGTCTAGCAAAACAAAACGTTTCAAAACCATTTGAAAGTGCAGCAGCGTAACCGGCTTCACACGACAAATAGGGGCAACACTAGAAACTACAGCGATTGAAAATCTTTGTCTGACTTTCAAATTCTTGTATATGTGCTACGCTGTAAAGGAGTAATGAGTTCTAGCACAAATTACACAACAGATTAGATCTCCCATTGTTTTTTTTAGTATTTTACATCCCATTTCATAGAAACCAGAAATGAGAATCTCCAACAAGTAAACGGCGTTGAAACAAAGAACTTAAATATCATCAGATTAGTCTCATGGTCGCCGTAGGATGGATTGTTTTATTGATGTAGGACTACTACGTGTTAATACTTTCTTTCAAACCATGCGGAAATTCTAGTTTGTTTGAAACTGTGGTTCTGCATTTCTCTGGCTGGCATGGAAACCACCCAGGAGCGAGGTTTAGTCAGTGACATTTGGGCGGGTATGAATCTCACATTTCCCAACAACAAAAAAAGCATTTACAATGCAATAGGTCTCGCATTTGTTAAAGTTGGAGCTATTGGCATTGAAAATTATGTTTACTTTATTTCCAGTAGATTAATATGATTTGCATAGTGCTATTGCTTTGGTTATGATCCTGTGACACTGGAGAACGAGCTAATGGGAAATAAAAAAGAGCCAGACACTGATGAAGGGCGGTATAGGGGTGGTCGGGTACCATTAGGAGAGATGACAGGCTGAGGTGAAAAGAGGAGTCCGGTATGAAGCAGCGACTCTGGAGAAGGAAGGGCCAGGATAACAAGCAGTAAAAAAGCAATAGGTCTCGCCTATCATCAAGTTAAAGCCATGTGCTTTGCTATACAATAGGAAAAGTGAGACCAGAGTCTGGGTTCGGAGACCTGTCTTGTATAGTGGCTAGATACAAAATATTATTTTGATGTGGCCAAAAAAGAAAGAAAAAATGTCTTTCTTGAGTCCCCTCACTCACCGGAGTTTCCTCACGGTGACATGCTTCATCATTGGGGCCATCCCAGTTCTCTACGAAAAGGGGCGTGCTGCGACTTGCGAATTACGTAGGAGCACTTTTATTGTGAAGGACTATGTGTGGTGCAAAAAAAGGTGTAGTGGGGTGGAGTGGGTGAGTAAGTGGATTAACAATACCGTACTAGTGGGCCTCAATGTTTTATTCTGCTCCTAGGTTGGTATATTAAAAATGGGGTTATACTGTAGACCGACCAACTATGGAGGTAGGTTCAGTATATGGTCAACATGTTTCACGCTACCCCTAGCGTTTCTTCAGGACCATACAGGGACCAGCCCTGTATTTGCCACTCCTAGAAACCTAAATCAAGGTTAGGGATGATTAATAGAAAAAGATAATTACAATGGTGACCGCTGTTCAATATTTAAACATGCGTGGTTCAGACTTTCATACGTGGTAACTTACTGACGTATGTATTGCTCATAGAAGAACATTTCGGACCGAGGGGGAAGCAGCTAGGTAATCCCGTACGGCGTTGCTGAATAGGAACATTGCTTCCACCGAAGCGACACCGCCCCTCTCAGAGACCATGAAGTGCTATTAAGCACCCTGAAATGTTCTTCTATGAGCAATACATACGTCAGTAAGTTACCACGTATGAACGTCTGAACCACGCATGTTTAAATATTGAACAGCGGTCACCATTGTAATTATCTTTTTCTATTAATCATCCTTAACCTTGATTTAGGTTTCTAGGAGTGGCAAATACAGGGCTGGTCCCTGTATGGTCCTGAAGAAACGCTAGGGGTAGCGTGAAACATGTTGACCATATACTGAACCTACCTCCATAGTTGGTCGGTCTACAGTATAACCCCATTTTTAATATACCAACCTAGGAGCAGAATAAAACATTGAGGCCCAAAAGTACGGTATTTTTATCCACTTACTCACCCACTCCACCCCACTACACCGTTTTTTGCACCACACATAGTCCTTCACAATAAAAGTGCTCCTACGTAATTCGCAAGTCGCAGCACGCCCATTTTCGTAGAGAACTGAGATGGCCCCAATGATGAAGCATGTCACCGTGAGGAAACTCCGGTGAGTGAGGGGACTCAAGAAAGACATTTTTTCTTTCTTTTTTGGCCACATCAAAATATTATTTTGTATCTAGCCACTATACAAGACAGGTCTCCGAACCCAGACTCTGGGCTCACTTTTCTTATGTCGCTCTAGGAGGACGACCTGCTCTTAAGCACCTCCTTTTCCCTCTGTTTTTTTACTTTGCTATACAATACCATAAGCAAATCAAATGACTTTAACCTAATTAAAGGCAAGACCCATTGCAATTTCAATGCTCCTCAGAACGCTTTAGATAAAACTATATGTCACACAAGAGTACTCATGTATAGCTGTACCCCGAAACACTTAGCATGTATAAAGGGTATAAGTAAAGGTGTTCATTGCCCCCTACAAAAAAAACAACAGCAATAAGAAACACGCATCCCATACAACAATAAACACACCTAATCGCCGAACAACTACAAGTGTCAGATGTGCACTATTAAAACACACCAGGACCGCAACGTCACGCGCAGCATCAAAGTCCATCACTGATTATTCAAGTCACCTAAATACCCAAATGCCCTGTTTACACCTTTCACTGAGGCCTTTAAGGAAGAGGCCTTGTCTGCCTGGAGGAGCTCGAGTGGACAATAGACATGTGAAGTGAATAACAAAGCAGGGGGGGTGCTGGGCCGGATTAGGCTGAAGGAAAAGGGCAAATTCAGCTCCTTGCTACCAATCCCTCCTTACCGCACTTAAAATCCCTCACTCCAAATGTGGCAGCTCAGCAAGGCGCATTCCATTGGGGGACGGGGTGTGGCGTAACCCCAGAGCTGCCAACTCTGCCGATATTTAATTGGGGAACCACGTTCGTGCCACGGCTGTGGCTCAAGGTCCTGAAATTCTAGGCAACTCACTTTATCTCCTGTGGCTACAAAAACAAATCTGTCCTTGTGTAAAGGGTGCTCACAAAGTGTTCCAATACCTTTGCCTCGAGTTCACGCTATAGAGAAATGTAAAAAATATATATGTTTATATGATGCTGGCTATGAAGTTATAACTATCTGAAGGTGCACACAGGGCATGGGAACATTCAGGAGCTATACGGAGTAGCGGTTTAGTCCCCTCCCAAGCTCGCTGTAACCCCTAACCCATGTTTTAAAGCTGCTCTCCAGACTGCTGGCCACTGCTCCTCGCCTGCTCCCTGTCCCATACAGGATCGTATTTCACTTTTCGCAGCTCCTGGAAGGTTATTCTCCAGAGCCCGATCCATGGCGAGGCTTTGCGGGGCTAAGTATCTACAGCCAAGTAGGAGTGTCCAGAGCAGGGGGAGAAGCAATGGGGGAAAATGAAGAACCCCTGGTAGGGTGCTCGGGTGAGGTGGCCCTGGGAAAGAGAAGGGTGCAAACGTAAGATCTAAAGAGAGAGACGGGGACAAGGGTCAGACAAGCGACTTCCACATTGATGTAAAGTAGCACCTGTATTCCTACAATCTATCCCAGGCAGACAGTGAGGAAGTGGGCGAGCCCAGGAAGGTTTGGAGTGTGGGACCATCAGCAATGTGGAAACAAGCAGCCTGCTGAAATATTGGTGCATAGGGAGACTCTGGTCAGTGGAACATCAGGCTGCACGCCATGTACGCATACACAGAAGCACCGCAGAGATGGTTGCGCTGCCTGCTGTTTACATGCAAGGTAAACCGTCCTTGCGTGCTGCTTATATAAAGTGCAGTAAAAAAAAAAAAGCTCTCGACATTGTGCAAAGGCTTGTTCATAATTGCATCACGCTTTCACTGTAAGTGAAAGCGCTGCAAAAACAAACATGCGGCTGCCCTTGCCAAAGCCAAATGAGAACAAAAAAAGTGCATAGTGGCTAATTAGGAGACACGGTCTCCCGCCGCCAGTAAAAGATGCAATTCCGGTGGGCAGGGCCAAAAGCGGACATGGTGGTAACCAGGAGGGGCTAAAAACCCTCCTGGACAATGATAACACCCGGTTTTGCATAATTGGCGAAGCAAAATGACACGCACCAATGCAAAACACGGGCGGAGCAGAAAGCGAGCTTCTGGAATCGTATCGAATCCAAGAAGCCCTCGCAAGGCAAGAGCAGCGCATGCGCACTGCCAGCACCAGGCGAGACCTAAAAAGGTAGAGCCTATGAAGTGCTGGTGGGGAGTGTCACAATGAGAGACTGAAAGTTGGTGATAAAATAAGTGACTGGTGAGAAATGGAGATCCACTGGTGAAAGGAGGGACAGAATGGCGAGGGGAGAGATAGCGCATGAAGGAGGGGAGTGGAGTGCTATTAGAAGATATTGAAAGGCTAAGGTGAAAGGAGTCTTCCACTAAGAAGACGAGAGACTCTGGTGAAAGGAGGGACAGTGTGACAATGTGAAAAGAGGGACAGTGTGACAAGGAGAGCAGAGAAACATCAATGAAGTAGTGGTAATGTTTTTATGCAGGTTATTTTATTTGCAGTGGCAGTTTTGTTTTTAGTAAATTAGAGTTACAGCTATTGAGGCTGTAAATCAAGTGATCGGTGCTCAGGAGACAACAGGAAGGGAAGTAGCTTTGGGTGGAGTAGGGGTGGGGAGATGAGAGCCTGGGACAGAAGAGCAAGTGGAGTTAACAGTGAACAGCAGAAGGGGGTGATCTGGGTACTGGAGAACAACCAGCTGTTGGCCCAGCACCTTCGGAAAAGCAAATCAATTTGTTTGCCAGTGTGAAATAAAGAAATGGAAATACATAGTGAAAGCGAATCCGTTCTTACACAATGAAAGGCGTGTTTAAAGTCAAAGCGTTGCCATTTAGAAATAAATAAAGATGCAAGGCGATGCAGATTGCTCGTTGCCACACCTCCCGGTGCATTTTCCGATGTCTTTACTTACTTCAGCATCTGAATCGAAACAAATAAGTGGGTAAATTAGTCTTTTGGATCTGACAACAAAAGTTACAAATCCTCATCACGTGCAGCTAAAAATCACAAATAAAAGCATGGATGCAAATCTAGATACAAACAATCCCAATCAGCATTTGTCTTGCGCATTTAAATTTCTGAAACAGTTAAAAAAAAATGTAATAAATTGCGACTTCCTAGGGAGATGAAATGGTAATTATTTTCTTGTGAGGGGAGGAGCTTCGGAGGTACTCTCATCGACGGAGGGTGCTGTGTGCCTGAAGCGAGGCAGAAACTAAGTCTGAAAAACATCTATGGCATTGAGGGGAGGAACGGATGGAGCTTTGTAGGTACACTGATTGTGGGGCAAACACTGCGCATCTGAAGCAGCGTTTATGGGTGTTGGGCACTCTCAGTGCACTGAAAGCGCTTTCAGTCAGAAACACAGTGTGAAACGTCTATTGCATTGAGGGGAGGAGTGTAGGGTGACCAACTGGCATTGGTGCAAATTCAGGACGGTGAGTGTAAAAATTCAGGACAAAGGGTCGAAATTCAGGACAGAAATTCAGGACAGGAGGTCAAAATTCAGGACAAAACTACAGGACAATTGGATACGTTTTACAGACACATCAGAGGTCGCGCAATAGTATAGAAGTAAGCCCAGCCATATCCAAACATATTCAACAATTTGCAAACCTATCCATCATGTATCCTTCCATCTATTATTTCACTCACCCATCCCCTCATCCATCCTTTCACTCATCCATCCATTATCCAACCATCCACCCTTTCACCCTATCCATCTGTACACTCATCCATCCACTCTTCTACCCATCCATCCATTCACTCATCCATCCAGCCATTTACCCTTTCACCCATCCAGCCATCCTTTCACTTACTCATCCACCCACCCACTCACTCATCCTTCCACCCTTCCACTCTATCAGTCATCCATCCATCCTCCCTTTCTCTCTCCATCGACCCTTTCACTTAGCAATCCTTCCTTCCATCCATCCACCTACCCATCCATCTACTAATCCACTAATGAATCCATCCATTGACCCTATCACTCATCCATCCTTTCTCTCATCCATTTATCCTTTCACTCCTTCACTCATCTATTCATCATTTTGTCTATCTACCCTCCCTTTCACTCACTCATCCATCCTTACATCCACCCTTTCACTCATTCATCCATCCATTCACCCTTGCATTTATCAATTCATCAATCCATCTATCATTTCACTTATCCATCCACCCACTCGCTTATCATCCACCTTTTCACTCATCTATCCTTTCACTCATCCATCCACCCTTTTGCCCATCCAGCTACCCTTACACCCATACATCCAGCCATTTACCTTTTCTCTCTTCCATCCTTCCACTCACTCATCAATCCATCCTCTCTCATTATCCATCTATTCAATCTTTCATTCATTCATTCACCCTTTCACTAATTCATCCAGCCATCCACTCATATAAATTTTGAGCGGAGCCTTTTTGACAAGAGGCCCATCAAGAACTTCACCCTCGCTGCATGAGCCACTCCAGGACTGGGACAGAAGCCACCCAGGGCAGAGACAGGATTCACCACAGGAGGGGGACAGGAGCCATCACAGCCGGGGGGGGCAGGTGGGGGGAACAGGAGCCATTACTGGGGCGGGGCAGGAGCCATCACAGAAGGGGGAACAGGATCCACCAGAGTGGGCACAGGGGTGGGCATGCAGTATTCTAGTATAATCTTGGCCTTTTCCAGGGTGGGGTAGGGCTCCTCACCCCTTCCTGGACAAGACAACAAGAAGACAGGCTCTTTCCAAAATGTTAGTTTTGTTAATCAGTGTGGGTGTGATTGTGCCATTTCTTAATTTTATTACATTAAGACTGCATGTTAGAAGAACCCAGGTTTGTTTAAAATTTAGTGACAGTATTTAAGCTCTGTGAAGGGAACCTGTGCTGCGCAGTGTAATCAGGGCGGGTTCTAGTATTTTTGGCGCCCTGGGCAGAAATGGAATGTGTGAAGCCCTAAATCGCAGAGACATGGCGCATTCAGTGCTGTTTGCATCTGAATAGATGCCCTGCTCCTGAAGCTGCCGCCCCTTTCTCTTCGTCCCCTTCAAGCACCTCTTAACAGCCCATCAAGGGCTGGAGGTGTGAGGGTTGCCATCCCGCTGTGCCTCTCCAGTGCTGCCGGGTATCTGAGGAGCTTTGCAACAGCCTCGGAGTCAAGAAGGGAGGTGGGTGGAAGCTGTGCAGGCTTCAGGGTGGCGCGACCGGTGCCCGGGGTTAAAATTACGGACAAATGGTGTCCGTTAAAGAATCCTTCACGGACAACGGACAGACGGCCGAAATTACGGACTGTCCGTGAAATTTACGGACGGTTGGTCACCCTAGGGAGTGGGTAGTTCTTTGTAGCTACACTAATCGTGGGGCAGGCGCAGTGCGTCTGAAGCTGAGTTGATGGTGAAAAATGCACTACGGATAGGGCTCCGCCAGCCTCACACTACTCGAACCGGCTCCTGTCCTGACCTTCCAGGGCCTCTACGTGGCTTCCAGTGGGTCACCAAATTGTGCATTGTCATCTTTGTGATCAGTTGTAGTGTCGGTTGTTAGTAGGTCCTGGTTATTGGGCATGACTTGATTGAAGTGATTGCCAAGATAGTTTGCCCATGTTTCCTCTGTGATGTTAGATGAAATCCCAGTGTGTGTTGGCCTTATAAGGGAGTTTATGGTTTTCCAAAACCTTGCCCCGTCATTCTGTTTGATGTCTGAGTTAAGTCTTGCCCACAAGTTGTCCTCAATTGTTTTATTGGCTTCCCATTTTAGCTTTTTTAATGATGTTTTCAGTGTGCGTAGGTGATTATGCTTGGCAATATCCCTGGGTTCCTGATGTAGTTCTCTCAGCAGACGATAAATCAATGTTTTTTTTTCCTTGATTTTTTCCTTGTACTCTCGAGAGAGATTATCCGTAGTGCCGAGCTTTACATGTACTTTGGGCCTCGAAGCATAGTTGGACAAGGTTTTTGTAAATTGTTCCCATTTCGTAATTTCGCTAGATCCGATGCGAGCCACAAAGTGCTGTTTTGCCCTTTTTATTAAAGTTTCGCCAGTAGCTGCCGAGTATAAATTTTTTTTGAAGTTGACAGTATAGACCGTCACTTTTGGTGCATTTGATCGCTCGAATGTGGGTTTCGCAATATCCAGAGCAATTTCTTGAGGGCAGTGATCGCTGTCTGTTTTTTTGCCTATCCGAAACAAGGTTATGTGTTGAAAGAGAGGTAATGAGATAAAAGTGTAGTCTAGTATACTACTTACTCTTGTTGAGTGAAAGGTTGGAGCGGCGGGCTGTCTCCAACAAACCTGCCATTTAGAGCTCTGATATTGAAATGTTCCAGTTCTTCTAGTATCTGGGATCCCTATTTTTGTTCGTTTAGATGTTTGCAGCTTCCCTTGTGGTGGTATGTCCCAGGATGAATTTTGAGCTATGGTTACGTCTTCTTGTGAAGTGCCCATGAGGTGGAGATTAAAATCCCCGGTGAGCACAAGATTTGTTGTTAATCTTCCCATAATGCACTTCTCCAAGAAGTTGCATAGTTCCTTGGCTGCATTTTTTTTCCCGTTTGGGGTGGACATAGGCGTTAATCAGGATGCAGTCAGTATCGGCTTTGCCTGATTCTGGCTGTGCTAAAGGTAGCTTGACTGCCAATGGGGCTGCAGAAGAAGGCCCAATTTCTTTTACCGTAACAAAACTTGTAGTTGCTACGTATATTGCTAGGCCGCCTTGCAAGTGCCCATATTTACTGTCTTTTTTGCGCCTGAGTAAAAGCGTAGGTACCCCTGGAGATGTGGTGGTTCAGCAAGCCATGTCTCCTGTAGTGCCACTATATCGAATGAACTTATATAATCTATGAATTCTGAGTCTAAAATTTTGGTGGCTAGGCCGTTGATATTCCACGAGCATATGCGCAGTGGGTTATGCTTGCTCTCACGTGGGTTTAGGCCAGTTTGTCAATTGTTGTTTTTTATTGTTCTCGCAATCCATCTTAGATCTGGCAGCTCGATTGGGGCTACCCTATCAGCTCCGTTCTGTCGAGTAATTTCAATATGGTTGTCATTACCTGTTCCGCATGGCCCTACCGCTCCTCTAAGAACAGAGGTTCTGAGGCTGCTTACATTGTCCCTGGACTCCAGCTTTGCTACTGGATTTAGTATATCCGGGTATCCTGGCTTTATGTATGGATTTATCATGATACCCCAATTTTTTAATATCTCCCATTCGGATAGGATTTTCTGCGATATTGCTCTGGAGGCCCAGGTTGCTTTTGTTTTTTCCCTGCCAGTGCTGTCTGCATCTATGAATTCGATCAAAACCAGGTCTGAGCCTGCCACGTCTGCCAGAGAGGGGATATGGGATAACAGCCGTAGTATGTTACCTCTGTTGAGTATGTTGTGTCTTCCCTTGGAGATAAAATCTGGATTAAACCATATGGCATCTGGTACTTTCCCTTGTTCATTTATGGCCCAACTTCCTTTGTAGGTGTCGGTTGGTGATTTCAGGTCCACACATTTGTATTGGTGTTAATTTTACCTGGTAGGTGTCGATATTATTTGCCCCGCCCGGAGCTTGATCGTGGCCGCGCTGAACAGATGCAGGAGGTTTGGCCTTTTGGTAATTCTCCCCGTCCCACGGGAGACGGCGCATGTAGTCCGCAGTTTTTGCGAATGCTGGTTCTGCTATTGTTTGGTTGACCCGTATGTGTGTCGGCACGGTTACTTGGGTGATGGCGAATAGTTGGCTATCCGTCAGCCCGTTACCGTTTCCTTGCTTAGAGGGCCCCGGATTTTTCCCAGCCCTTTTTCCCGAAGTGTTTTCTTGTTTGATATTTTGTGTGGCATTGGGACTGGTCGTCGTGCTATTTTTTGGTGCCCTTATCAGATCAAAATCAGTAGGAGCTTTACTGTTCCCAGATGGTTGGGAGCATAAGTTTTGTCTACGTTGAGATGGGGCTTCTTGTTCTTCGTGTTTGGTATTGCCCGGTTTTTCCAAGTGCACAGTTGTTTGCCCCCTTTCGTTGGTGATTTGATTTGATGTTATTGCATCTGCTGGGGTCTTAGCTGTTCTGGTGTCTCCCACAGGTTGGGGGGTGCTTTGCTCTACAGCGGAAGTTCTCCCAAAAAGTTGCATAAATCCTTTGCGTTTTGAGTAAAGCTTATATTTCCTGCCTTTCCGTTTTTTTGCTCGCCTTTGTTTGGCGTTCATTTTTAAATCATTGTTGTCTTCATCCAAGGTTTCAGAGGGTGAAGGGCCTGTTGTTTCAGTTTCGTTAGCCTCTATTCTTTTGGGTGTATCTTTTGTTTTAACATGTCCTTGTATGACAGTTGTGGAAAAGTAAATTTTGCCATGTTCTGTGTCCCTACGTGTCATCCATCATATGTTATGTGTGCATGATTAAATATGCATATGTATTCCCCATGTTCGATTCAAGACGCAATTATAGTTGTGTCCACCTCTAGTATGCCAGTTTCCAGCCCTCGTGAATACTACGAATATCAGGCCTATGTAAAGCTACGTTGCCACGTTTCTCAGTGTGCACGTTATTCCATTATAAAGTTCCCGTTTTTAGGCCTCAAAAGGGCCTGGACACCAGATTCAGCTCCTGTCTCCTGAAGCCTCGCTGAGGAGCGATACAGCCCCCACCTGTATCCTCGACCCTTCACTTACTTCCTGCCTTGCAGTGCCCGGTGCAGCCTGGCTCAGCCTCTGAGTCTGCCAAGAATATGTTATGATTCCAGTTATCAGTTCAGTCCTCCTTCTCTGCATTCCTAAGCTACTGAACTGCATCAATAGTTTCCGTCATTGTCTAGCCTTCACGTCTCCACGTTAGAGAAATACTGCATTTAATGGTCATTTAATATTCTTAATCACGCACTACATGTAGAATACATGGTCCAGTCTCAGAATCAAGTTAGCCTTTCCCCTCCTAACTTCTAGTTCCTATCAACATGTTCCCTAAACATCAGATACTAGATAGGGTTTAGGTACATGTCGCCCTGACTCTCCAGACTTCAGTCTCTGCTCCTAGCACAGAGTTCATAGCCCCCAGCTTCTCCTAGTAACACGTCATTGCTAGTTTGCGCGCACCATCAGGTTAGAGGTCCCGGCTCCTTAGGTAGCCCCCTCCATGGTTTCCGCCCCATTCATGACATATCCTGTTACGTTTGCATCACATGTCTATGTATACGCCCAGTTACACCTACTTTTACCCTTATCTTTCGCGACTGCTACGCGTCACGCCTTCTGCTCCACCCACTGCTACGCCTACTGCAATGTAATGCTATGTGTTTGCGTTATGTATATATGTTCATGTATTGTTATTAAAAGTCAGCGCGCTCATCCCAGATCTAGCCCCAGCAGCTGCTGGGCCCTGTCATCCTATTCCTATGCAGGTCTGTCCTGTTCCTGTCCTTATGCTATATTAAACCTGCAAAACTCCTACTACCTCGAATCTTGACTCTTATTTATTGAGCTATCTGTTATGTTATATGTCTAGTCAAAAAGAGAGGTATTATTTATTTATTTACCACATAATGGCGCCCGAACAGGGACTTGCCCTTTCCCCACGCGTCGGTGAAGCCACGCCGACCCCCTGACCCTCTGCAGTCGTGACGGAACTCTTCTGTGCACCGGCAGATATTTCTGCTTCAAGTATCCCTCAGGCCCACGGAGGAGACGGAGGAGGCGGTCCAGCATCCAAACGAGACGGTGGAGGAACGCGGCGAGTCCCGACCAGAGCCCAAGCCAAGAGTCCAAGGTCCGAGGTATCCGGAGGCCCACCCGTAACTGAAGTCCGTCGTCGTCGTAGCAGTCCAGTCCAGTCCGAGGCCTTCCGTTCTTGCTGCCCGGTGAGTACCATTACTGGGGTAGTATCTAGACAGGGTCAATCTAAATTGACTCTGGTCCGTGGGTTGGTGGTACACAGACTCACAAACGAAGTGTTCACCTAGGTGGATACGGGTCTTGATGCGTCCCTTTATGGGACCGGTATGTTCCGTACTGTTTCAGCAGTGCATCCAGTAAACTCTAGTCTGTTCCGTTCTCGAGAAATTCTTGTGTTTCTGTTCTCAGTATTCCAGGTAATATTCTGTCCGAACTGTTATGTTATGATGTTGTTCAATGTATTTCCAATGTCGTGGTATGCCTGAATTGTTCTCCAAATTGTTATTGTTTCTCGTGTATTGTATTGTGTTCCGATTCAAGTTTACAATGTCTCTCTTTTCGAGATTACGTCAGCTAAAAACTAGAAAGGGTTTGTTAGAAGAAGCAGTTCCTGTTCCGCCGAGGGACAGTCCAGGTCACTTTATGTATCAGAAGCATGGCATAAGCGCCATATTGTATCTAGATTTATGGGTAGAGTATACCAAACAGTTAGAAGAAAAGTATAGATGGCCCGTATCGGGTACATGGGATGCCGAGTGCATCATGCGAGTAGAAGAAGCATTATGGAAAAAGAAAGCCAGACAGTCACAGAAAGATGCCATCGAGTTATGGCGCAAAGAAGCTCATAAAAGAACTGAAAAGGAAATCAGAAAGTCAGAATTAAGTAGAGAATCCTTAGAACGAGCACAAGAAAAAGAACTAATCGAGATTGGTGAACAAGTCAAAGCCGAACAGTCAGACAGGCAGAGGCATGCCCTTAATAGGGGTATGTATCCTCTCCTTGCCGAGGACTTGCCAAAAGCGACCCCAGAGGCATCCAGTAATTTCCCGCCACCATTAGTTCCGACCAAGCTACGTCACAAACAGACCGCAGCTGATATTTTTATTTCGTCCTATTTGGACGACACAGTCCCAGAATATGCAAATCCTGTTCGCGCTCCGCCAGTCCCTGTAAATCAGGCACTTCCCGCTTCTCCAGACACCGGAGTACCTGTTACGGTACCCCCGGTCCAGCCCGCCATACAAGTCCAGCCTGCATTTCCATTTCCCACTCTGCCAGGACGAAGAGCCTCAGTAGACCTAGACTCCAGTTTAGGGGCCGCAGGGGGAGGTACTCCTCAAACCCCGCCGCCACACAAGCGTTTAACGACAGCCGAATTACATGCACAAGCGTCACAGCGTACGCCCAGACATCAGACTGTAGCAGAAATAAGAAAATCCCTTGCCGAATGCGGCTATGATCCAGTCCCAGGCGAGGATAATATGGTTTTATATTCATTCCGCGTAAGAAAGGTGGCCGAGTATCTAGTCACCTTACCGAATATGAAAGAAGATCTAGACAGAATATATCGTTTCATCCGTACAGGGGATGATCCAGAAAGCATTAGCGAGGCCATGTCTCAAAGGAAAGCCGAGATCCAGCTCATGATATTAAAGTTTCTGATCAATTGTCTAATAAGAGAACAAGATTATCCGTCTAAAGATCAAGCCGAAATGAGAACCCTGACAAGGTGGAGTGATAATATAGCCGAGGGTAAGCACAAGACCGTCGGTGCTATGGAGAGTATGTACAAGAAAATCCGTAGAGAAATAATAAAGATACACGAACAACGTAAAGCAGCACAAGTAAGCGAGAAAGAAAGTAACTCTGATACTGAAGAGATAGAGGACGAGAATCCCGCCAGAATAGCGTATGTAGGAAAATCTAGATTTCCAGATCGCCATTTACGCCTAGAACACAAGTCTATTTTTCATTCTCCAGCACCAGAACAAGGTTCTCTAGAACAAGTATTCCAAGCTACCGATCACATTCTGAAATCACGAATCGGTTACAGTCAGTTAAGTACCATGCATGAACAAGAACTAGCCCGATCAGCAGTCCGATGGATTACTGATTCTACCACTTTTCCAGACGAAATAGTGGCACAAATGTTTCTGAAAATGCCCCCAGCCGAGCAACGACTGGCGGGTATGTATATGATTCAGCACCTCATTACATTGTATGAGGGTCAACACTCTGATCCAGGTCCGTTACATGATATCCTGAACGAGTTACTCCAGTATAGATGGAAAGGTCTAGGTACCGACTTAATTAGTGTCATTCTAGAACAGCGCCACAAATATAGAACGTTTCTGAACCCGCATTTTGTTCATGTCTCACCCCCAGAAAGTAAACCCTTTTACATGGAGAGACAGAATCCGTTACGAGAAGTCCACCCAGTTAGAGGAACGGGTGGCGAACTAGAACGAGTGTTTGTTTACACTCCGATTACAAAGATGGAACTCCTCGAGATGAAGAAATTAATTCCCTGTCATGACAAAGATCCAGCAGGGTTCCATAGAGAATTAAAAGACATGCTCCGTATGGGAGAATACACATATCCAGATATAATTAAAATGTTAAAGGTTCTGCTGCCCGCAGGGGTGTATGAAAAGCTCAAGGAAAAAGAATGGGAGGTGGGGGAGAAAAAGATCGATTGGGCAGTTCTAGAAGCTGAAGATAAGGCACGAGTACCAGGTACCGGTCTTGGAGATAAATGTAAAGAATTACCGGAATTATTAATACAAGTTTTACCCAGATTATTGACAACTAGAAAAGAAGACTGGGATGCAATCTCAGCCTGTAAACAGAAGCAAGATGAGGATATTAGTGATTTTTATTCTAGATTTGAAAAGTGTTTTAGTATCAACAGTGGCCTCAAGACAAGTAGTGAGTCATACCCTCACCTTTTTGTTACTAAATTAGTCGAGAATTCAAGCCCACAAATTAAAAATCGAGTTCTGAAAGTCGAAAGTACCTGGCAAGCTAATACCCCGTCCCAGATGTTGCAAATGCTCCAATACCACCAGAATAGAATCAGAGAAGAGCAAGAACACGAAAGAAAACGTATGAAAGACACGAAAATGAAAGTACTAGTTGCACAATCTGTTCCTCAAGACAGTCAGAAGAGGGGTCCGAATCAAGCCAGTCATCCTGCAGCTCCCGTTAAAGGGAACTGCAATTATTGTAAACAGCCAGGTCATTTTATAAATGAGTGTGCAGTTCTGAAACACAACATAGCTACCGGTAAGACTAAAGAAAGACCACGTCCGCCTAGACAAGAACAAGTTTCACAGATTCCTCAGTCACAGAATGCACCACAGACAGTTACAGCACCGCAACCTATTGCTGCAACACAGCATGTTACATCGCAGATGTACCAGTATGCACAGTCTGAGTATCCAGAGTACCAGCAGTATTCATGAAACAGCCTAGAGAGGGAGGTAGGCTTGCCTCTCATCGAGATACCTGTAGATCAAGAAGGTCCCTATGTTCACAGTCAAGTATTAGGGAAAGACAGAAAGTTTTTGATTGATACAGGGGCAAGTAGGACCACAATTAGTCACGCCGAAGTTCCAGGGGCTCCGCTCTCAGGCTCAAGAAATGTTTCCCTTGGATTTTCAGGAAAACCTATCGTAAATGAGATTTCAAAGCCAGTTACTCTAGAAGTAGGTCCATTGTCCCGCACTACTGATCTGTTACTTACTAAGTCATGTCCAGAAAACCTATTAGGCATTAAGACACTGAAAGAGTTAGGTGCAGTTATATGCTGTTCCCCAGAGGGAATACGATTGTTCCTACGTGACTTCAAGGGTCACTATGTATTACGTGATTTTGATTCAAGACTGTCTAATGTTCCACAGCATCTATGGGCGCAAGGTCCAACTGATGTAGGTTATATGCAAATCACACCCTATCGTGTGACTCTCAAGCCAGGTGTAGTGTTACCACGAATCAGACAGTACAGATTGCCACCTGAGGCTGTAGCAGCCTTATCCAAAATTATTGACGAGCTCATGGCTCAAGGAGTGGTTGTAGAAACTGACTCCAACGTATGTAATTCTCCGATCATTCCAGTCATGAAACGCACTGATCCAAATGCACCCCCAGTATATCGATTAGTGATTGACCTACGAGAGCTTAATAAGTGTATTATTCCGCAGTACCCAGTTGTCCCAGACATCTCTTCCCTATTAACGGCCATTGATTCCGAAGCCACGTTCTTTACTGTCATAGACCTCAAGAACGCATTTTTCAGTGTTCCTATTCATCCAGACAGCCAGTTCCTTTTCGGATTTTGTTTAAATGGAAGGAGCTATATGTTTACACGAGCTCCTCAAGGTTTCACAGAAAGTCCTAGTATTTACAGTCAAGCACTTAAGAGACAACTAGACAACATTCACATGCCAACTGACACTGCCCTGCTCCAGTATGTCGATGATCTACTGATCACAGCCCGTTCTGAACGTGGTTGCGAGCGAGCATCCCTTACAGTCTTGTATTTTCTAGCCGAGATGGGGCACAAGGTGTCCCCTTCTAAGCTTCAATTCTGTGTCCAGCAAGTGGTCTACTTAGGACACTTACTGTCCAAGAGGGGTAGGCAGTTGACACCAGACCGTATCCAGTTAATAGCGAGTCTTCCTCAGCCCAAGACCCAGAAGGAGGTACGTGCTTTTATCGGCCTTACTTCTTACTGCAGACAATGGATTCCTCAGTATGCATTTCTAGCCAAACCACTGATACAGTTAACGACACAGGAGGCAGCCGTATCGACTGTCCTCCCTTGGACATCTGAACATACACTTAGTTTCAATGAGTTAAAGAAAGCCCTATGCCAAGCTCCAGTTCTAGCTACACCGAACTACAGTAAGCCTTTTACACTTTTCGTTACTGAACGCGAAGGTACAGCATTATCTGTTCTCACACAAGATCAAGCAGGACAATACAAGCCCTGTGCTTATTTTTCGAGCACATTAGATCCTGTAGCCCAGGCGCTGCCTGCGTGCCTCAAGTCAGTTGCAGCCACAGCACTAGCTATCAGACAAAGTGATTCCATAGTCTTAGGACATACCTTGACAGTACAAGTTCCACATTCCGTGGAAGTTCTTTTAAACCGAACACAAACTCAGCACTTGACAATTGCACGTTTAACAGGTTATGAATTGACACTGTTCCAGCCACACATAGAAATCAGACGCTGCAACATCCTAAATCCTGCTACACTGTTACCATCAGTTACTTCAAATCCAGCCACACATGACTGTGTGGAAGTAGTTAACATTACGACAAAGCCAAGACAAGATCTGACAGATATTCCGTTACCAGATCCCGACCTGACACTTTATGTGGATGGTTCATGTATGAGAACAAGTACAGGAGAACTAGTCGCCGCGTATGCAGTGACTACTGACACTGAAGTTCTTGAAACACACCGTATTGACACCCTGTCCGCTCAAGCAGCAGAGCTAGTTGCTCTGACACAAGCCTGCATACACGCCAAGAACTTGAAAGTTAATGTTTACACAGATTCACGTTACGCATTTGGAGTTGTACACGACTTCGGAGTGCTCTGGCAGGAGAGAGGTTTCATGACTTCTCATGGAACCAAGATTCAGCATGGTCTCCTTATTCAAGCTCTGTTAGATGCCATACACTTACCGACATCTATTGCTATCATGAAGTGCAAAGCACATACGAAAGTTACTGACACTATTTCCCAAGGTAATGATCTAGCAGATCGCACAGCCAAGCTTACAGCACAGACTCTAGACATTCCAGTTAATCAGACACATGCTCCAGATCCGATTACATGTATGACAGTTAAGGACCCTACACAAGATGTCATAGATATACAGTTACATGCTACTCCTGAAGAAATCAAGAAATGGTCCGAACAAGGAGGGGTCCAGACAGATCAAGGATGGTTAACGAAGGGTAGAGCCACATGGTTTCTCCCCGACTCTATGGTTCAAGTCATTATCAATACCGCACATAGTCCAGCACATTTAGGAGAAAAAGCTATGTTAGACAGTATCCAGAACATTTGGTTCAACAAGCATTTACGAGCTGCAGCCAAGCAGAAAGTCCGTACCTGTATGATATGTTGTCAGTTTAATCCAGGTAAAAGTGTCCCGGTGGAACAAGGTGGATTCCAGCCTCCTGACCACCCTTTTGAAGTCCTCCAGATGGATTATATTCAGATGGAGCGATGTCGAGGTTTCAAGTATGTCCTTGTAGTTGTATGCGCTTTGTCCAGGTGGACAGAAGCATATCCAGTCCCAGATTACACAGCCGCGACCACTGCCAAGCAGTTGGTTCGTGAGTTCTTCCCTCGTTATGGACTCCCTAGAGTCGTATATTCTGACAACGGCCAGCCATTCTCATCTGAACTCATGAAGCATGTTTCCCTTTTGCTAGGGTACCAGTGGAAGTTTCATTGTGTACGCCATCCTGAAGCAGCCGGTCTCGTAGAGAGACATAATCAGACTCTAAAAATCCGTATTGCAAAAGTGTGTAAAGAAAAAGGTGTGGACTGGCTAGTAGCTCTGCCAGTCGCTTTATTTTATATGCGCATGGTCGCACATTCCAGATCAGGTCTGTCCCCGTATGAGGTCGTATTCGGCCGCCCCCCTAACATGTGGGGTACTCCTAGACCCCGAAGTATTACCGATGTTTCAAGTAATATGCTGACAGATTACCTAGCTTCCTTGATGTCTGCCCTCAACTCATGTCGTTCACAGGTTGCCGCCGCATTTCCAGACAATACCGAGGTGGCACCGCATGAAATCGTTCCAGGATCCATGGTGATGGTCCGCAACTTTGACAGATCAAGTCCGCTGGAGCCTCGTTGGAAAGAGCCCCGACAGGTCCTCCTCACCACCCGTACAGCCGTGAAGTTGGAAGGACGCAAAGGCTGGGTACACCTTTCTCATGTTAAACTTTTTAATGGACTGAAACCCGTCTTAAAGAACATTTCCCAGGATTTGAAGGATTGCCAAAGCATTGTTCTCAAGGACTGTCCCGCAAAAGACATTGCTACAACCCCTCCCCTGTTAGAGAAAACTCCGCAACAGGAGTACAAGCTAAAACTCCGGTCTAGTAAAATAAGTCAGTCAGTTTGATTGTCTAAGTCCTCCCCTAGGTGAAACGGTTAGACTGTTTCTGACATGTATAAAATAGACCCCCATAGTGAGAGAGTTAGTCAAAACTCAATCCGATGTATCGTTTTTCTATGTTTCATATTGTTTTTCAGCCTTATGATTTCCTGCACCAGTTATGCATTTTTCCTGTATTTCCCAGTTCTTCATGTAAATAAGTCTGCTAATGCTACAATAGAGCACACGTTTAGTGATCTGCCTCCTCATGAACTCTCTTACCGCCTCGCTATGCGAAATAACTCATTTATCCGCATGTTACATTACTCACACCAGACCAGCAATGCCACTAATTGTTGGGTGTGTGGTCGACTCCCCCCTTTCCAGACACCGAAGGGAGTTCTGCCACTTTTTCCTTATCCATTCTCACATAATGGTTCGTGTGGAGCATGGTCCACGTTAACGTCATCCTCAACAGATATGTTTTTTCTTAACAGTACATGTTTTCCAGACAAGCAAGGTCTCCCCCACAGAACCGGGTTAGATCTAGAAAATGAAGTGTATAATTTAGGTAATTATTCGTCGAATTTCATGGTCCTGAATGTTCAGTCTGATACTACTCCAGACTTACCTGCTATTTCAGTACTACCAGTCAAAGGCGAATTATGTGTTCGAAATAAGGGTTCCATACACGTAGGACATAGTGATTGTACTACTATTGTCAAGTATAGTGACAGTGGGAAATCTATCTTCAAAGCTTCACGTCATTCTTATTTTATTTGTGATCAAACCGCATATGTTCGTTTGCCCCTCGATTGGGAGGGAACCTGTTACATTGCCTTCCTACTGCCACCAGTTTTCCTAGCCCCACCTGATTATCATAGAAACACACATCTAGTACACATTAGACATAGAAGGGAGTCCCCAATTGTCGATTATACTGAAACTGCTCTAGAACAGTATACAGATTTCAACAGAGGTTTCTTCTTCTTTATAGGACCTATCCAGAATAGTAAACTGATCCGTAGGTTAACCAGAACCCTCGAAGCTGTAGTAAATGAGACTGCCTCTGCTCTAGGTAACTTAACCGAAGAGCAATCTGCTATGAGATTTGTCGTTTTACAGAATCGTCTCGTCCTTGACGTCATACTGGCCGATAGGGGCGGGGCCTGTAGAGTCATCGGATCTAGTTGCTGCATTTTCATTCCAAATAACGCGCCGTCTGTTTATTCAGCTATAACCAGACTCCATAAAATTGCCCATCTGATACACCAAGATCCAGGCACCTGGACATGGTCCGGTTGGTTCTGGAATATAATTTCCGCATGGGGATGGAAAATATTGTCCTTCCTAGGTATTGCAGTAGCGATCATATTCAGCTGCTGCCTCTGTATACAATGTGGCCCTGCGATTTGCGGCATTTGTGCTACCTCTTGTATTCCTAGTCCCAAGCCCCGTTCTAAATCCCGTTCCAGGATAATTCGAGACGAGCAAATGATACTGTATGAAATGATAGACGGTATCATGAAAATTGATGTTTCCTGATGGAAACGTAGTGACAAGGAGGGAATGTGGAAAAGTAAATTTTGCCATGTTCTGTGTCCCTACGTGTCATCCATCATATGTTATGTGTGCATGATTAAATATGCATATGTATTCCCCATGTTCGATTCAAGACGCAATTATAGTTGTGTCCACCTCTAGTATGCCAGTTTCCAGCCCTCGTGAATACTACGAATATCAGGCCTATGTAAAGCTACGTTGCCACGTTTCTCAGTGTGCACGTTATTCCATTATAAAGTTCCCGTTTTTAGGCCTCAAAAGGGCCTGGACACCAGATTCAGCTCCTGTCTCCTGAAGCCTCGCTGAGGAGCGATACAGCCCCCACCTGTATCCTCGACCCTTCACTTACTTCCTGCCTTGCAGTGCCCGGTGCAGCCTGGCTCAGCCTCTGAGTCTGCCAAGAATATGTTATGATTCCAGTTATCAGTTCAGTCCTCCTTCTCTGCATTCCTAAGCTACTGAACTGCATCAATAGTTTCCGTCATTGTCTAGCCTTCACGTCTCCACGTTAGAGAAATACTGCATTTAATGGTCATTTAATATTCTTCATCACGCACTACATGTAGAATACATGGTCCAGTCTCAGAATCAAGTTAGCCTTTCCCCTCCTAACTTCTAGTTCCTATCAACATGTTCCCTAAACATCAGATACTAGATAGGGTTTAGGTACATGTCGCCCTGACTCTCCAGACTTCAGTCTCTGCTCCTAGCACAGAGTTCATAGCCCCCAGCTTCTCCTAGTAACACGTCATTGCTAGTTTGCGCGCACCATCAGGTTAGAGGTCCCGGCTCCTTAGGTAGCCCCCTCCATGGTTTCCGCCCCATTCATGACATATCCTGTTACGTTTGCATCACATGTCTATGTATACGCCCAGTTACACCTACTTTTACCCTTATCTTTCGCGACTGCTACGCGTCACGCCTTCTGCTCCACCCACTGCTACGCCTACTGCAATGTAATGCTATGTGTTTGCGTTATGTATATATGTTCATGTATTGTTATTAAAAGTCAGCGCGCTCATCCCAGATCTAGCCCCAGCAGCTGCTGGGCCCTGTCATCCTATTCCTATGCAGGTCTGTCCTGTTCCTGTCCTTATGCTATATTAAACCTGCAAAACTCCTACTACCTCGAATCTTGACTCTTATTTATTGAGCTATCTGTTATGTTATATGTCTAGTCAAAAAGAGAGGTATTATTTATTTATTTACCACACAGTCCCGGCAGTTCTATCTTCCTTGAGGTTACTGATTCTTCTCCAAATGTTCCATCTTTGTTAGCCTCTATGCGTTTGGAAGAGTCAGTTTTGGTTTCTTTTGTTTTTAGATGTCCTTGTGTGTCAATGCCCGGCGTACAAGTTTGTTGGTGCTGAGAGGGCCTTTTGAGCTGTGTGCACAGATCGGTCAGTATTGTTGGAAGAGTGGATAGTTTATCAATAATTGGACCGCATCCACACCCGCCTCTGATGTTCCTATTTGCGTCTTGAAGATGGTCAAGTTTGTTTTGGAGAAGCGTGTTTAACGTGCCCAGCTTCCCGTCTATGGCAACCACAAACACGGCTAATGTGTCTAATAACGTTAGTTGAGTGTCCATTTTCTCCAATTGGTAGTGAAGGGCTTCCACCAGGAGTTGTACTGTGTTTAGGAAGCTGGGCCAAGCACTTTCATGCCTAGTATGTTTTGGAGTTTCTTCTTGACTTTCTGGTGGTCCATTGCAGTTTTGTTCCCCCTCTAGGGTTGCCTACTTCCTCCGCTGGTTGTTCCTGGGGGCTGTCAATTGACGTGGTCCGTATGTTTGTATGCTTCTGCTCTTATCTTGGGAATATGCAGCGATAAGGTCTTCTCACTCCTCCTTCCCCGGGTAAGAGGATATTTCTATCACCTCTGACGTTGGGCTCGCTTGCCTATCTACTTTGTTTCGTGTCCTCCCGGTCCACTTATCGCCGGTCTCTTGTACGTTGTAAGGTGTACCTAGGACAGCCAGGGATAGATCCTTCTCTTCATCACTGTCAATTGCGGTCCCCTCCTTATTTTTGATTTCTCTGATTTGATTTATAGCCTCTATGCTTCTTTCTTTGCCGGAAGTTAAAGTGTTAATTCCGGTGCGCGATTCAAATTGCGTGCTGGTTATGCGCTCTGCACAGAGTTGGCTGCTGCTCTCAGCATTGTTACAGATGTTTGTTTTGCTGTTGTCTGGTATTCCTGCTGACATATCTTTTGCATCGTTTGGCCAATGTACTTGAATTAGGTTGGCATCTACAGCAATTTTCTTTCCGGCTTTTTTTCCCACGGATGTGGTATCTTGCCCTGCCCAACAATTTTTACTCTGGGGAGTTGATGTTGTTTGAGGTGAGATTTTAGATGTTGAGCTGGGACTTCCTTTGCTGTTATCATTGGCCTGTGTGGCCTGTATGCCGCTAAACTAGTATGGCTGTGAGAGCTGAGATGGTTCGAGAGGTGATTGTAGACCTGATAGTTCTTTGATATTTGAAAATAGGGTGTCCCCCGCATTTTTTAGGAAGCAGAATTTTGTGTACATTTTTGGTTGAAACATTGTTTGGCAAGTTTTTATTGTATTGCTCCTTTCTGTTTTAGTCGTATGCTCACTTTTTGAGCTATTTAAATCGGATTTGTCAAATGATATGTCAATTAGGGAGGTCCGTGTTGTGGACCTGAGTTTAACTGGCGGGACCTCTTTAGTTTCGTCAACCCTCTTTGGCGTTCTTTTGTGTTTTTTTAATCCTCCTTTGCTCATTGGGCCTCCTCGGACCCGTCCTGACCTCATTTTGCACCCGCCAGGCCCTCTGAGAAGCAAGGTTAGAGGCTGGCGAGCGAGACAGAATAAACAACAGCCTTAATGAATCCTGTTGGCGCAGTTTTCCAACTATGATCCCAGTGTGTCTGATGGTACGAGCAGGTACACAGGAAATGAGGGATAGCACTTTGTGAGCTGGTCCGAGGTCACTACGTTGCTAAGGGGGCTGGGAGGCTAGTGTGAGGCTGGTGTGAGACTGGTGGGAGCTCCTTATTACTGTTTCCCTCTGCTCATCAATCGTTTCCCCACAAAAATGAAAGTGCTTCAGCTTACCTCCCAGGCTTGGGTGCAGCACACAAGGGGTTGCGAGTGAGCAGTGGAGCAGTGGGACTCCTTCAGCTGCCACCTACCAGCCACGAGCCTCAGATTTCCTTTTGTATTTACCGAATGTTTTCCATTTTTTTAGGCGTGATTCACCACCAGCAGCTGCTCCCCACGGTGGTATATGTAGTATGTGAGTCCACTTCTCACTGCGCCGCACCGCTCCTCACACCCCCTGTCTTACAGGCTCCCCAGCTCCCCAGCCTGTCTGCTGGCTCCCCACCCTGCCCTGCCCTGCCCGGCCCTTCCCAGCCCACAAGCACCGGGGGACCCCCGCCGCCAAGCCGAGGGGCGTCAGAAGAGATGGAACAAGACGGCAAGGCAGGCAAGGCGGGCAAATGGGCAGCAGCACTTGAGCAGCAGCAGCCGTCGGGGATTAGCCGGTTTGACTGGTTTAGTGGGCGGAGGGATGGCGGTGACAGAAATCTAGTGAATCGGCGGCAGCAGCAGTTGGACTCTCCTTTGGACTCCTTCGGGCTTCGAGCACTCCTCTGTCTGTGGACCGGCGGGAAAGGCGGTAATGGCGGTGATAGCGGGAGCCAACTGGCTCTCAACCCCTCTCAAACCCCTTCTCCACTATGCAGGCGCTGTGCGGCTCAGTCCGGGGCGAGGGTCAGGGGGGAGCCGCTTTTCTCTTCCTCCGCTTTGTCCACGGGACCACTTGCCTTGTCCGTGAAACCACTGAGCAAGAGAGAGAAGGTGGAACAGTTCAGCGGGGAGCTCACAGCTCACAGCTCGCAGCTCGCAGCTCGACCGACCACCGTCAGCAACTATCAGCAATCAGCAAGACACGGACTGGAATCAGCTACGACTGAGAAGCATCAGCATCAGCCATGTCTAGTGCAGGGGCCACGGGGCAGCAGTTCTCACCCCGTCTGTTTGTCCTTGTCCCTGTTGTGCTCTCTTGCTCGCCGCCACAATTCCACTGCTGAAGTTCACCGATGGTTGCTGAGGCTGGGGCTGCAGGTCACAAGTGAGGCAGCGGTCGGCTCAGCAGTAGCTCGAAGCCCGTTGAATTGAGCACCAAGGGGGAGCCGGACCCAATGCTCAGCCGCCCTGCAGCCAGCAGCCGGACGCACTCCCGACGAGATAGCCAGAATCAGCGGGAGCTGGGAGCCGTGAAATCAGCCGTGAACTCAGCCGCAGCCTGCAGTACCTCCTCGTCCTTGGCGTCCCACTCGTCCCACTCACAAACTCACACGCTGCTGCCGACGGTGGTCGGAACAAAGACTTGGCAACTGGACCAACTCTCAACCATCAGCCCAGTAAGGTCCTTATAGTAATATTCCACATCATGGGAGAAAACTCACATAGTGCGGGGGCATTCGTTTGTATTTTATTTTTCAAATATAAACTCCCACTGTGGAATAGTTTGAGGATAACAAATAAAATAATGAAATAATAAAAATACAAAGTAATAATTAATAAAGTAATAGTTATAAAATCATAAAGTGATAAAGCAATAAAGCAATAAAGTGATAAAAGTAATAAAGTAATAAAGTAATAAAGCAATAAGACAATAAAGCAATAAAGCAATCTAGCAATAAAACAATAAAACAATAAAACTAATATCATAATAGTAATATTCCACATAATGGGAGAAAACTCACATAGTGCGGGGGCATTAGCTTGTATTTTATTTTTCAGCTACTGGCTCTGAGCCAGTGGGGCGACTCTTATCCGCCATTAAGGGGCCACTGCTGTTCTGGGGCCAATTTAGAGACTGGTGGACGGATATTCCATTGCAACAGCAACAGACTACCCTGGTTGCCAAACTCAAGGTCCATCCAAACTATTTTGAGTCAGGCGGAACACAAATTTTCAGCTAAATGAGTAAACTGTACTCTGTCCCTGTAAAACTCAGACAGCCCAACAGAGTAAGTGACGTCAGAAGTAAACAATCGGAAGGTCCACCCTATTTAGAGCCAGATGACTTTAACTGTCCGTCACCATCAAGAATATTCAGACAGTGAGAAACAGTAAAAACAATTTTCTATATACATATATATATTATTATTGTATTATTTTTATTCTTGTATATATATATATATATATATATATATATATAAGAATAAAAATAATAATAAAAGAATAATAATAATAATAGTAAAAATAATATTAATAGAAAAATAAAAATTTAAATAAAATAAAGTAATAAAACAATAAAGTAAAAACTATTTTATATATATATATATATATATATTATCATTTTATTATTATGTTATTATTATTTTAATTCATAAATATATATATATATGAATAAAAATAATAATAAAATAATAATAAAATAATAATATTAATAATAATAGTAAAAATAATATTAATAGAAAAATTTACATTAAAGTAAAATAAAGTAATAAAGTCATAAAATAATAAAAAATAAAATAATTAAATAATCAAAATACAAAGTGATAAGTAATAAAGTAATAGTTATAAAATCAGAAAGCGATTAGGCAATAAAGCAACAAAGTAATAAAGCAATAAAGTAATAAAGTAATAAAGCAATAAGACAATAAAGCAATAAAGTAATAAAGCAATAAAGTAATAAAGCAATAAGACAATAAAACAATAAAGCAATAAAACAATGAAGAAATGAAACAATAAAACAATAAAACTAATATCATAATAGTAATATTCCACATCATGGGAGAAAACTCACATAGTGCGGGGGCATAAGTTTGTATTTTATTTTTCAAATATAAACTCCCGCTGTGGAAAAGTTTGATGGTCAGCTATCATATGTATATTGACAGAGCCATCCATCAAACTTATCCTACATTGCCCAACTCGATCATGATGGCAGTTCCTCCAAATGTACATGGCTAGCAGACCTCTCTAAATCTGGCAGTAGTAAAGGTAATTAAGCCCTCCTCAATCCAGTAAGCTCTTACTACGTCTCCTAAACTCAACCATCAGTCTAGGGAATATAGTAGGCAAAAAATAATGGTTTGGAATTCTACCCCTTGGAATTAGCTATGGCTGGACTATTTGCAAGCATTTGCAGCATCACCTGTTGGGTGTTTAATTGGCAGTAGTAGGCCTGAAAACGTGACAGTGGCATAACTTTCAATGTTTGTGAATTATAAAAAAGTAGTACTTTTGCCTCCATGCAAAGAAGTACAGATTTGCTACTTTTTTGGTAAATCTGTCACTAAATATAGCAAGTTACAACATCTTAATGAAATTAGGATGACAAGAAAAACAGATGTAGCAGCCTAGACTCTACTCAGGGCCCCTAGACCCAACTAACAAGCCAAGGCAGCACTTATCGGAGGGGCGTTCTCACACCCTAAACAACCCCCAACCCTGAGGAAATGCCCTGCAGACCACCAGCCATCCTGCTAGAATCCCAAGAGTCAATAGGACAATTTTACTTCACTCTCTCAACAGATAGTGAGGCAACACCCAGCAGCCACTTATGCCCTCATTATGAGGCGCCGCTTAATTTTGATGAGGCTATTATCAGCACCCACCCCATCGAAATGATGAGTTCTGTGATCACTGAATGGCAAATTTCACCTGGAGGTTTTGGATGCAGGCCACAGTCAAATTCTCCAAGAGAAAATGAGGAATCATAGGAGGAGCACTGGGGGCTCAAATTGGACCCATAATTATAAAGGACACCCTGTAATTCCATGTTTCATAAGTAACTTCAGGATCCAACCTGTGATGGGTAGTCTTGTCCGGCACTGAAGAGCCCATGTTGCACAACAAATTTTAGACACACACTTCGGACAAAGATCACTTAGAAAATAACCGGTTCTGGACCAAAATCAGCACAAGCAAATTACACTTGCAAAACACCAGCAAGAAATCATTTTTCCCTGCCAAACTTCAGCTACGCATGCATGGGCACTATACTATTCAAATAACCATCTGGAATGCGCTAAATTACATTTAAAGACATAATTTTAGGGTAGAGACCTTCAAGAAGATGGATCAGAAAACATTTCCTTTGGAGAAAAAATGGGGTACATGTCTCTTAGATGTTTGCACATTTGCTGCAATTTGAAAAACCAAAAAGACTTGGGAAAGCATACAACATAAGTGCACCAACAAACTGAGCAAAGTAGCTGAACACAATGAAAGATAATTTCAATGGATGTTGGCATCCTCACCCCAATAAGCAAGCCAGCGCTCAGGGAGACCAAATTGTTTTGTACTCCCTAGAGGCCTGTATCACAAATTTCCTCACTGTCACTCTACAACAGTGCTCTCCTCTCTACATAGTTCCTCGTGATTTATTTTTGTATTTTTTGTTAGCGCTTCTCATACCAGTGTAAGGTTTTGGAGCACTTTACATCACGCTCATACAGTTGGTGAGATCAGAGTAAATGGTGTATAGAAAATCTTACATAAGACCAAGATGTCTGCTAGATATCCTGATGGATTCAAATGTCATCCACACTGGTAGGCATTTTTTAAGTGCTTGGTCTGGAGAAGCGCACTCAGGATTCAAAACCTAATACTGTGGTGGGGGTTGGCTTCACTAATTTATTTCTTCCCATACAAAGCCTTTATTTTTCTCTATATATATTTTTTTTAAGCATAGTTTGAATAATGAAATACTGGGGGGTGACTTTATAACGGGCATTCAGTTTTCACGAATCCCTGGCACTTCATAGGTCACTGTACTAGTTGAGATTTAACTTACGAACTGCAAGTAACTATGGCAAAATCAGTAACCCTCTGAGCTAACCACATAAATCAAGTGCTGTAATCTACATGGGACCTGTTTTTTCGAGCTACGCTAGACGAGTTAAAACTGGCACTAGACATAACTCCGATCCCTCTCAGCCAGGGATATTAATCCCCAGAAATCTTGACACTTAATGTTGCTGACAACTGCTGGATATAAAAGGAACTCTGCAGTGGGTGCTTTGAAACTTAAAACAATTTGCAAAGCACAGTGGCCCTCATCTAAGGGATGAACCACCCCATGGTCAAAACCAGCCCTGCACTTCCAGCTGCCCAGCAGGAACACCCGGTACGTTCAGCCCAGCCTCACTGATGGGTCCCACTGGCTCAAATTAAGTATCGGTGACTCCATAACTTGCAGATCGGCATTTTGACTGTATTGGGCAGACCGATCAGTGCCTGCTGTCCTTCCTTCAAAGCACTAACTAAAGGTGAGAACTGCGGTCTCCATAGCAACCACTCCTAACACCAATCTTATCCGCCCCATCTGGGTGGAAGAGCCCAGATCTTACGTGCATACTTCCCTTCACAATCCAGCTGCTCTTGCTCCAGTAACTGCCACCCTTCAGGTCCAACTTGAACTGGGTTAGATGGAGTCTTTGTTGCTTGTATACTGGCCTCTGACCCCCAGTAGATTTCTTAACACTACATGGAAAACACGAAGGAAGGTTGATGGCCACAGAGTATAACAGAATTATAGAGAGCAAGAAAGCACAGAAGGCAATCTTCGAGGAAGCCGGGCCAGAGGGCATGAGGATGGGCTCAGAATGTAAGTTTGTGTAGGGCCAATATTGGGATCAGAATGCATGTTTGTTCTTCGTGTAGAGCCAATATTGGGATCAGAATGCATGTTTGTTCTTCGTGTAGAGCCAATATTGGGATCAGAATGCATGTTTGTTCTTCGTGTAGAGCCAATATTGGGATCAGAATGCATGTTTGTTCTTCGTGTAGAGCCAATATTGGGATCAGAATGCATGTTTGTTCTTCGTGTAGAGCCAACATTGGGATCAGAATGCATGTTTGTTCTTTGTGTAGAGCCAATATTGGATCAGAATGCATGTTTGTTCTTGATGTAGAGCCAATATGCTGCATTTTGGGGACTTTTGACAAGCCTAAGACCAGATCAAAACTACAGGGTAACCCGAATGAAAGGGTCGCTGTTATTGGCGCTGGCTGGTAATGGTAAAGAGAAAGCCTCCTTGGAACCATCTTGAGCAGTACCACAGGCCTCCTTTTTGGTTTGGATAAACAGTACTGAGGGGCTGGGGAGTCTGTAGATAATTTGGCACCTTATCACCAGTGGTCCCTGCCTGCTAGAGAGCGAGGGACTCTTTGTCGTTTTAAAGTTGGAATATTTTGGAACCAGACTGAGGTTTTCTGTGTACTTGCTTTACAGATCGAAACAGTCAAGATGCATCTGGAAGAGCTGTGTGGGGCTATGATCCAGACATTCAAGAAATACTCTGGAGCTGATGGTAAGGATGGAGCTGTCCAAGCTTCTGAAGGAAGAGTTCCCAAGTCTATCTCAGAGGACAACCTAAAACCTATATTTATCTTTAAATATACACCTATTGAATGTTTGCCCGTGGTTTCAAAGAGCGTAACTTACAGAACAGGTCTTGCTGAGAATTATTTCCCCTAATTCAGTGCTGAATTCATTTGCAGGATATTTAACTTTCCAAAGCAAACGTAAGGAGATGATGGACAAAACGTTCACTTTACCCTCTTCCTGAGGTACTGGGTTTTCAAGAACCGGCACAGAACCAGTAACCCAGCGGTGTCAGGGTACACCCAGAGACCTCGGGTTCTTCCTGATCCAGACCACAGAAACTCAGAGTCTTCTAGGTGAAGTCAAAGATCGATTTATTGGCTGCAACCAAGGTATCAAGTGTCCTAGAAGTAAAACACGGGGAAGTATATTCTCAGGAGACTGCTCGAATTTACAAAATCAGGCTTCTCTCTTTATACAGAATATTCAGCTTCAGTCAAACATTCTTCGAATTTGTAGTATGTCATTTACAGTTATTGGTTTACAAAAGAAAAGCAGGGTCATGATGACATGTACATATTTCACGTCGTGCTGCCCATAACAAATCACCCGGCAAGGCCCAACATTTCATCAGATATCGGTGGACCCCCAATAAAACAGGCACCTCCCCACCATAAAGTAAGTGAAGCAAAAAGAGTAGAGACAGATGGGAGCAAGATACGGCAGGTGTGCGCGCTGAAATGGTTTTATGGTTTGTTGAGCCTTGATGCTATCTTGTTCGGCCACTGGGAGGGGAACTGACCTAACGAGTTCGGCCTGGGGCAATGGTTCCAACTTGCACAGGTCATAGAAAAGTCGATTAAGGTGTACGTGTCCTTGTGGAGTTGAATTCAGCTGGATTAAGGCCTATGTAAAGGACAACACATAAATGGGAGCCAATGGTTCAGAACGAAAAGGACGATTTCGAGGTGAAATCGTCACTCGAATATGCTGAAAATATATGTACATGATGTGCTCGTCATTCTCGGTCTTTTGATACCAAATTCGTCATGTTTCGACGAAGTTTAATTCTCGAATCCAAAATAATTACACAAGTCCAGAATTTTCAGAACCACAAACCCTCCTTTTGCCCTTACATAGGCAAATAATCTATCCTCATGTTAATCTGAGTCCAGATCTATATTCCTAAAGTCATTGAGATGTTGCTGTAACATCATTCTAGTACTCAGTTCATCTCTCGATACAGGCTTCCTTACACATGATGTAACACAGAGGCCACATATTGCAGGAGCACACTGTATGCACAGACAGAAGAGGAGAAGAATGGCCAAGACCATCCCAATGACCATTAGAATTTTCCATCCCCAGGCAGATATCAGTTCCCAGAACCATCCCATAAGCGACCAATCTCCTTTATCCACATGAATAGATTCGGAAATCTTATGTAGTTTGGAGATGGCCTGGTATACTGTTGGAGCGTTATCAGGGATGAAGATGCAGCAACTAGATTGGATCAATCTGCATACCCCACCTCGGTCTGCAAGTATGACATCTAAAGCGACCCTGTTCTGAAGGGTCATAAGTCGGTCCGACTGGAGCTCAGCAGTCAAGTTACTAAGGGCACCAGTAGTTTCAATCACGGTGGACTCAACTACCCTTGTCAATTGCCTAATGTTCCTGCTGTTAGCCATGGATCCCCAGAACGGCAGAAAACCCTTTGCAAAGTCTCCAAATTCTTGACCTGCAGTGTCTTCTTCACTGAGGTTCCGTGACGATTTTGTTCGTGTTTGTAACATTGTCGTAAATACATAATTTTGGTATCAGTGAACCGCAAATGATCCATTTAGTATATCCTGGTGTTTTCGCTATGCTACGAGCAAGAGCACTCCAGTTACAAACACATTTCTGTTCTACCCATGGCATCCATCTTAGAACACGGAAGCCATTTTGTATTCCTTGCCCTCACATAGTCAATGGACACACAATGACCTCTTTTCATTTAAGGACACGTAGGCTTTAGCCGGCGATTCACCTTGCGAGTGACACGTGCACCTTAGGCCAGCAACGCTGTAGCAGCATGACTCGGCAAGAACTGCCTCCCCAGCCTGAGGCCAGTCCTGCTATACTGGTTCTTGTGTTCATTGGCCTGATCATGATTAGGCGGCCGAAGCTGGTAACCGTGCCCATTTACGACCCACAAACATCTCTTATCCTGTCTTTCTATCTTCCACACCTGGCTCTGCTCCTTTCCTTCTGGGCCTTTATTAGGGGGAGGTAACGAAATTTACGATGAGGCGGTCCGGGTCTTGAATGAAGAATTGACATGGGATTATGATGGACTAGTGGGAACCCCTCATTCGTAATGTTTTGACATCAGATACTGTTGACGATTCCTGTGCAACGCCAAATATTTATTGTTTAAGACACGAATGTTTAGAACTGTGGTAACATGTAAAGAATTTGCCCCGAGCAGAATATTTAGTATATAAGGAACAACCCTCTTTGTACAAATTGAACAGGCTCCTAGACACTGCCCGTGTGCAGTTTCTGTGACTTCTGTGTCCCTGCAGTAATAAACCTTTGGTCTTTGACGCCACCATCGAGAAGCCCGTGTTTCTGTTTGTTTGTGCACCGAGACAGGTTGAACTCCGGGGTCTTCGGGTGTTGTCCCTGACACCTCTGGACGGAACCAAAAAGTCCAGAACTCCAATTGGCACCCAACGTGGGGCGACGTCATTCGGTACCGGTCCAAAAGCCTGAAGAGTTCGAGGAGCTTCGTGTGAAGATTTCAGAGGGAGGCGCCCCACTTCATCGATCCCGGCATATCGCAAAAGTGGCCCCGACGTTCTCTTCCGCGAGGGTTCCCGTTCAGACGGCTGCAGTGGTCCGTTGCCTTGAACGTCGCCCTGTCTTGGACCCGAGGTGCAGTCCTTAGTACGGCGAGACGTGACGGGTTTCTCCTTGGTGACGTCTTCAGTACCTCAGTTAAGTATTTTGTGAGGGTTGCTCCTGTTTGGATAATCCTTTTAGTTCTCAGTTCAGTTCAGTTCTGTAAGATTATCACTGGTTATTCTGGTTACGATAATCATTCTGTTCAGTTCAGGTATCGATACGTTTATCAGTTCTGGTAGGCCTAAGTTCTCGAGTGCGCATCTTTTCTGTTTGTGTCTTGTTTGTTTTGTGTTCCGGATTATAAAATGGTAAGTCGGAAAAATTGTATGTTGTCTTGTTTTAGTTGCAACAGTGATTCCCAGTTGGAGGACTCGTGTTTGGTTCCTCCGATTGGAACTCCCCTTTATGATCTATATTGCAAATTTGGTGTGGGCCCTATCTCTTATAACGAGATATGGGTCCGCTTCACAGAGAAAGATGGTGTCCTTAGTTGGCCACTACATGGTAGTTTTGAACCTGAAGTTCTCGATAATCTAGAAAGAAGGTTGTTTAAGAAGAAAGCCCGGCCGGCAATGTTTGATTCTTTCCGTTATTGGCGAAAAGAATCTAAACAGAGAGAAATTAAAAAGTTGAAGAAAGAACAGAAAGAGCAAGAGTTGACTTTAGAACAGTCTGCTAGGCAGCTGCAACTCAACGAGTCTGAAAAAGCGATGGAGGTGGCCAATAGAGAGCGTAATTTAGCGATAGACAAGTGCTATCCTGCTTTACCATCGAGTACGACTAAGATAGTAGAGGACCCTGAAAAGGATCCCCTGTTGTCTTACTTGTTACGATCACCCCCACCGTATGCACAGGGTGCTACGGCTCCACCTATACCGAATGTTCAATTACCGGTTGCTGGACAACCTGGTGTTCCCGCTCCCCTGAATCAAGTTCCTGTACCTCCTGTGGTCAATATTAATGTTCCTTCGACAACCCCTCTTCCAGGGTTGCCGGCTTCTTTACCTATGCCTGTGTCGCTCACACCTGCTACTTCACAAGCTATTTTTCCTGCTACTCCTACTGTTCCTAATCTATCTGTTCCAACTGCTACTCTATTTACTGCTTCTGCTAATATTATGACTCCGCTTTCTGTTCGTCGGAGAATCACTGATTCTGTCTCCAATATTCTATCTCCCTTCTATAAAACTCTGATTAAGACTCCTACCTCTGACTCTGTACAGAGGCGTAGTCAGCTTCCCAGTACTGAAGAAAGAGGAATATTAGATTCCACTGCTCTTAGATGGGTTTCGAAAGTTGGAAGATATAATGTACAAGATGTATTAGATACATTTATGCAATGGAATGAACCGACACAACGATATGTGTTCAATGAAATGTGTTTCCTTCTACGTGAGGAATTGGAAGAGGATGACCCTGAATCAAATCTAGGAGAATTAATTAATGTTCAGAAAGAGTTTGCTGCAGGTATGATAGTCGGTCAAAATATAAAAGAAGCGATGGAACTGGTTCTAAGTTATAGGACCGACTCATCCCTTCGTTCACCGAGAGAGTTAGAGAAACGCAGTACGAAACAAAATCGTCAATACCCAATGAGAGAGGTTCCACCAATTTGGCGTGAAGCTGTGCAAGCTAATGCAAACCTTGGTATTGCAGCCGCTCCGGCCCAATTCCAGAGAGTATGGATACATATTCCATGGAAGCGAGCTGAAGTATTAGCAGTGAAACAGGCCTTGCCAGATCCGCGTAAAAATCCTGCAGGGTACTACAAAGAGTTGGCTCAAACAGTTGACGCTTGTGTATTGAATCTTGCTGACATAGATCTGCTATTTGGTAATGTAGTACCGCAACCAATTTGGGCTAAAATTCGTAAAGAGAATCATCCAGTTGCCCTAGGTGGTGACTGGGCAGCTATAATTGCAGCGGATGGTCAACAAATAGGTGGTTCTAAACCTGAACCCTTAATTGCTAATTTGCCTGGTAGGATAATCGATTTAATGAAAACTTTGATGCCAGCATTGCGCGTTAACTGGGACAAATTGTCCGCGTGCAAACAAAAGAAAGACGAAAGCGTCTCCGACTTTTTCACAAGATTCGAGGAGACTTTCGTGGATCATAGTGGTCAGGATATGAGCACAGAAGGAGGCCAGAGATTATTTGTTGATAAATTTGTGCACAATCTGTTGCCAGAACTTAGTGGTAAATTAAAGAATTCTGAAAGTGCGTGGGCTGTCTCTACGACTGCGCAAATACTTGCGACTGCCCAGTACTATGAAAATAGGGATAAAGAAGAGAAGGAAAAATCAGATAAAAAGACGAAAGATTTAAAAACTAAAGTACTTTTACAGCAAGCTTATCCGCCTCGCACTAATCAGACTAATATGCAGCAAGGGTCATATCAAAGAACGGAATATAATTTTCAAAAACCACAATACCAATGGAATCAATGTGCTTATTGCAAAGTGGAAGGTCATTACAAAAATGAGTGTCCAGTTCGGGCACAAAATAATGCTGCGGCAGCTCAGAGAGGTCGTGGTAGTTCCATGCAAAACTCTAGAGGTCGAGGACGAGGTGCTATGCCTCCGCAGACGAGTGATCGCCCTTCTAATTATTTCGACCAGCGAAATGGACAATCTGCCCAACAGAATAGGTCTCCACAATATCATGTTGAAGACTATTATGAAGCTAGTGAGGAAGTTCAGCAAAGTGAGTACTAGGACAGCCATGGACAAAGAGAGGGAGTAGTATCAGTTCCAGTAGATCAGAGTGGGCCTTATGTCGCAGTAGCAACATCAGGTATAGTCGAACCGTTTCTGTTGGATACTGGTGCAGCAAAAAGTTCTATCATACATGCGAAACTCCCTGGCGGACCTTTGTCTGGCTCAACAAACGTTTCAGTAGGTTTTTCGGGCGCCCCTGTTCATAACCCTGTTTCTGGTCCTTTGTCTATTTCTGTTGGACCCTGCCACTTGAAAGCACCCCTGATTTTGACGACAGGTTGTAACGAAAATCTGCTTGGTTTAGACTTGTTAAAACGCCTGTACGCGACATTGTACTGTTCTCCAGCAGGAGTACAGCTTACGTTGGGTAAAAGAATAATCTCTCCGATGTACTTGTCGATGGATGCGCTCCCACCAGAGCTGCGTTCACTCCCTGGTACTCTTTGGGCGACTGGTCCTAATGATGTAGGTCTATTGGAAATTCCACCCTATGTAGTAACTTTGAAAGCAAATGTCAAACTTCCACGAATTCCACAATACAGAATCTCTAGTGAAGGTGAGCGTGCGCTCCTACTGATAGTGCATGATCTGATTGAGAAAGACGTTATAGAAGAAACTAGAGGTAATGTCTGTAATAGTCCTGTACTGCCTATTTTGAAACGAACTGACCCTACAAAACCTCCAGTATATAGGTTTGTAATTGATCTCAGAGAGGTTAATAAAATTGTGATTCCACAGTTTCCTGTGGTTCCAGACATTACTGCATTGTTAACGTTGATTCCTGCCACAGCAGCATGGTTTTCGGTTGTCGACTTGAAAAATGCCTTTTTCAGCATTCCGATAGCCGAAGAAAGCAGAGATATCTTCGGTTTCTCTCTAGGAGGACGAAGCTTCAGGTTTAAACGCGCTCCACAAGGCTATTGTGAAAGCCCATCCATTTACAGTCAAGCATTAAAAAGCCAGTTAGATTCCTTCGTACTTCCTCCTGGTTCTGCTTTAATACAATATGTTGATGATCTTCTAGTGGCTGCTGATGACAAGGAAACTTGCAAAACAGCTACGATTTCTTTATTGCATCATTTGTCAAATTTGAATCACAAGGTGTCACCTTCAAAAATGCAATACTGCTGCCAAGAAGTGACCTACTTAGGTCATCTCTTGTCAAAGGAGGGAAGGAAGTTGACCCCAGAAAGAATAAAAGCAATTACGCAGATGAATGTTCCTAGCACGCAGAGAGAAGTACGTGCCTTTTTAGGTATTACCTCATATTGTAGGCAATGGATCCCAAATTTTTCGCTTTTAGCAAAACCATTGGTAGCCTTGACTGGGAAAGGTGTTCCGAGTCCGGTACCATGGTCTGCAGAATGTCAACAGAGTTTTTCTGAATTGCGAAATGGACTGTGTTCAGCACCTGTATTGGGTACACCCGACTACAGTAAGCCATTCACGCTCTATGTCCACGAGAGAGAAGGTTGTGCATTGAGTGTGTTGACGCAGAAATTTGGTGATAAACAACGCCCTTGTGCGTATTTTTCATCAACATTAGATCCAGTAGCTAGAGCGTTGCCTAGTTGCTTGAGAGCTACAGCCGCAGCTGCAGCTTCCATTCGACAATCTGCTGGTTTAGTAATGAACAACATGCTAGTGGTTATGGTTCCTCATGCGGTGGATACACTCATGAACCGAACCAAGACGCAACACCTTACCAGTGCTAGATTATCAGGTTATGAACTGACACTGTTAGCTAGTCATATTCAGATCAAAAGATGCAATGTATTGAATCCAGCAACATTGTTGCCGACTAGCCAAGAGTTGAGTGATTCCGAACCACACAACTGTTATTTCAAAACTGAGGAAGAAACAAAAGGACGAATTGATCTAAAAGACACTCCGTTGTCAGATCCAGATGGCACGCTGTATGTTGATGGGTCTTGCTTCAAATTGGAGAATGGTGATGTGACTGCTGCTTATGCAGTAACGACCTTGAGTACGATTGTGGAGACTGCAAGAGTGAGTCAGAATTCTGCCCAGGCTGCAGAATTGATCGCGCTAACAAGAGCGTGCGTTTTAGCTAAGGGAAAGAGAGTGAATGTGTTCACAGATAGTCAGTACGCGTTCGGCGTGGCCCATAGTTTTGGCCGTTTGTGGAAAGAGAGAGGTTTCATTACGTCCCATGGGACTAAGATTCAACATGGCCAGCTAGTTAATGACTTGTTGGAATCTCTAACCTTGCCGACTGAAGTTGCGATTGTGAAATGCAGTGCTCATAAAGCAATCACGGATGATGTTGGTCGTGGGAATGCTTTTGCCGATGAGACTGCAAAACAGACAGCTAGAAATATGATGAGTAGAATGTATGTTGCAACATCTGCAAGATGGATTTCTGAGTCTGGAATGTGTGAAGACACAGTAGAAAGCGTGAAAGAAATTCAGAAAGAGGCGACTGAGGAGGAAAAACTTGCATGGAGAGAGAGCACGGGTAAATTGGACTCGAGTGGGTGTTGGATTGACTTGTCGGAACAACAGCGTTGGATGTTGCCTGATGCGTATGTGCTTGCAGTAGTGACAATGGCACATGGAACAGCGCACATCAGCTCAAAAGGGATTTGTAAGATGTTGGCTCCGGTCTGGAAGAATGATGGGATTAGTAAGTGTGCAGAGAGAGTGGTGAGAAATTGTATGGTATGCTTGATGCATAATCCTGGCAAGGGAATCCCCACACCTGCAGGTCACTTCGCTCCTCCTTCCTGCCCCTTTGAAGTGATCCAGCTAGACTTCATTCACATGGATCGTTGTAATAATCTAAAGTACGTCCTAGTGGTAGTTTGTGCTTTCTCCAGATGGATCGAAGCATACCCGCTAAAGGACAATACTGCCTTATCCACTGCCAAAATTCTTCTTAAAGAATACTTCCCCAGATACGGAATGCCACGGATTGTATGGTCAGATAACGGAAGTGAGTTTGTAGGGAAAGTTATGCAGAGTGTGTGTGCCGGCCTAGGGATTAGACAGAAGTTTCATAGTGCGAATCATCCCCAGTCCGCGGGTTTAGTCGAGGGTTACAATGGCACCCTTAAACTGAAACTTGCTAAGATACAAGCATCCACGGGTTTGTCCTGGCCAGACGCATTGCCTTTGGCTTTGCTATCAACAAGAGCAACTGTACATTCTAGAGTAGGGCTTAGTCCTTATGAAATAGTTTTTGGTCGTCCTGCAAATGTTTGGGGGGTACCTAGACCAAAAGAATTCAAGCAGCTGGAATACCCAATGTTAATTGATTACCTTTTCGACTTGACTGCTAAATTGAGTCTTATTCACCAACAGGTTTTCGATGCATTGCCAAAGCCACCGGAGAGTCCAGGCCATCAGCTGAAACCGGGTGATCAGGTGGTCATTAGAAATTTTGCAAGAACGAAAAATCTTCAGCCCAGATTCATTGGCCCTTTCCAAGTCCTACTAGCAACGAGAACTGCTATTCGTGTGGCCGGAAGGAAGAACTGGATCCATACGACACATGTCAAACGTGTGCCTTTGCCACTTCCTTACGACAACTGGGTAAAGAAAGGAATCGGTGCCTCTGAAACGGAACAAGTCCCCAGGTTCATACCTTTCAGCGATGCAGAACTGATCACTGATTCACCAAATTCTGACTCTCCTCTTGAAACTGCTCTTTTGAACCCTGAACATTTGTCATCCACACCCAACGAACATTTGCCATCTGCACCAAAAGAACATTTGTCATCTGAAAACGTGAACATTGCAACGTCGGCTGAAAATACATTGTTTCCAGACCAGACAGCTCCTGCAAAACTGAGATACAACTTACGTTCTCGCAATATGGACAAATAAAGCAGGAAACTGCCTATTTTCAGATTTGAATTTCCTATACACTGCCTCCAGCCAGGGAGTTTGCTAAAACTTTGTATTGTTTCTTTTTGTTTTAAAAATTGCCTTGCCGTCTGGGTAGCCGTAGGGTCGTGGCTGTGTACCTAGTTGAATCTGCGGGGTCAGACACAAGGTCGATCTTTCTGTTAGTTCTGGGAACTCCCAGGGCTGATAGAGGCATTTTCATCTACGTACACATCATCAGTGGTCACGAGCGGATTGTAGAAGATGGAGCTTCCTGAGCTGCAACGAGAAAATGTAATTTATGTTCGTAGAAATAGACTGTACAGAATACTTCACAGCAAATGCTTTCTAATGCAATGTGCAGTTACATTTTTAATTGTTTTGATAACGTTGGTGGGTGGAATCGTCTTTGGTGTACATTTGATTTTTATGCCAGTAACTACAGTACCTTCCCTTGATCCTACTACTTCTACGGTTTCTTCTATGCATTCTTTTCACTCATTTCCTGAACACGAACAAGCTCGACGCTCAGAATTTATTAACAATACATTTGTACAGCTCTTGCATCAACACCAACTGGTAGTTAATACTACAGACTGCTGGGTGTGTGGCCTGATACCTCACACTATGGATAAAGGCATTCCCTATCTAGTCTTGCCTTTTAGCTACAATGGATCATTTCAGGCCTTTCAGACCATTTTTTCATATGCCCTTGAGACCTATCCTCCGCGTCCACCACGGTCCACTAAATACAACTCAGCCAACAAAGCTTTAGTCCAGGGAATCATTGACATGATTAAAGACGTCAATAATACTCCATCTTACCCTAGAGATGAATTACGGGTGTATTTGAGTTGGAACTCTACAGAGTATCGCCTTAGTTTGGGAGAAAGCAAGCGTAAAAGCTCCACTTCAGTTTGGGTCGTGCCTCACCGAGGTCAGGTCTGTTTGCAAGGAAATGGGAGAAATCTGAGAGCTCAGCTAGGGAGGAGTGAGTGCGTTGAGACTTACGTATTTCCGTCTAACTCCTCCCCTGCCTTCCTGACTGCTAGGGGTACCTACTTCATCTGTCAGGACAGAGCATATACATGGCTGCCTGCTGACTTTTCAGGTTCATGTTATATTGCTCGATTGTTACCTCCGACATACACTGCTTCTTCAGATTATCACAAGACCAGAGTAGCAAGAGGTGTCTTCAGCAAGGAAGATACCGCTGGTCAAGAAGCTGGAGACTTTTTCAAAGGTTTCCTTCCGTTTTGGGGGCCTATGGCCAATAGTAGAAATCTACGTCAACTAACACGGGTAGTTGAATCTACTATTACAGAAACTGCTGGTGCCCTTAGTAACTTAACAGCTGAGCTTCAGGCGGATCGTCTCATGACGTTGCAGAACCGTATGGTTCTAGACGTAATACTTGCAGATCGAGGTGGGGTATGCAGAATGATCCAATCGAGCTGCTGTGTCTTTATTCCAAATAATGCTCCAACAGTCTATGAAGCAAACTCTAAGCTACACAAGATTTCCGACTCTATACACGTAGATAAGGGAAACTGGTCCTTCATGGAGTGGTTTTGGACTCTGGTATCAGCGTGGGGATGGAAGGTTCTGATGGTCATTGGTGTCATCCTAGTATTTCTGTTCTCGTGCTGTCTTATTATCCAATGTGGTCCCGCTCTGTGTAGTCTCTGTGCTGCAACCTGTTTCAGAAAACCACCTGCATTAGGAGAAAAGGCACGAGACAGGATGATGATACAACAACATGTCACTGACCTAATGAGCATAGAATTAGACTCTGACTCTGATATAGACTGAGTAATTGCCTATGTAAGGGCAAAAGGAGGGCCTGAGGTTCCGTGACGATTTTGTTCGTGTTTGTAACATTGTCGTAAATACATAATTTTGGTATCAGTGAACCGCAAATGATCCATTTAGTATATCCTGGTGTTTTCGCTATGCTACGAGCAAGAGCACTCCAGTTACAAACACATTTCTGTTCTACCCATGGCATCCATCTTAGAACACGGAAGCCATTTTGTATTCCTTGCCCTCACATAGTCAATGGACACACAATGACCTCTTTTCATTTAAGGACACGTAGGCTTTAGCCGGCGATTCACCTTGCGAGTGACACGTGCACCTTAGGCCAGCAACGCTGTAGCAGCATGACTCGGCAAGAACTGCCTCCCCAGCCTGAGGCCAGTCCTGCTATACTGGTTCTTGTGTTCGTTGGCCTGATCATGATTAGGCGGCCGAAGCTGGTAACCGTGCCCATTTACGACCCACAAACATCTCTTATCCTGTCTTTCTATCTTCCACACCTGGCTCTGCTCCTTTCCTTCTGGGCCTTTATTAGGGGGAGGTAACGAAATTTACGATGAGGCGGTCCGGGTCTTGAATGAAGAATTGACATGGGATTATGATGGACTAGTGGGAACCCCTCATTCGTAATGTTTTGACATCAGATACTGTTGACGATTCCTGTGCAACGCCAAATATTTATTGTTTAAGACACGAATGTTTAGAACTGTGGTAACATGTAAAGAATTTGCCCCGAGCAGAATATTTAGTATATAAGGAACAACCCTCTTTGTACAAATTGAACAGGCTCCTAGACACTGCCCGTGTGCAGTTTCTGTGACTTCTGTGTCCCTGCAGTAATAAACCTTTGGTCTTTGACGCCACCATCGAGAAGCCCGTGTTTCTGTTTGTTTGTGCACCGAGACAGGTTGAACTCCGGGGTCTTCGGGTGTTGTCCCTGACACCTCTGGACGGAACCAAAAAGTCCAGAACTCCATCACTCAAAACACCTCTAACTATCCTTGTCCTGTGGTAGTCTGCCGCTGCTGTGTAGGTGGGAGGCAACAGAAAGGAAACAAAACATGAGCCCGAAAAGTCAGGGGGCAACCATGTATAGGCTCTATCGTGGCAGATGAAATAAGTACCCTTAGCTGATAAAAACGCAGGGGAAGTCTGAGATCCAAAAACATACGTTTCAGTACAGACACTCTTCCCCAACTGAGCCCTGGGATTCGTGCCATTACCTTGCAGACACAGATAACCCTGATGGGGTGCAATCCAAATCGGGGACGATCTCTTAGCTTGCTGTTTCTCACTCAGAGTAGCTCCATATCCAGTCATGTTCCATCCTATGTATAATAGTGTCTCATCTCTGGGGATAGTCTCATAAGAAATACCTTCCTTAATCTTGTCAACTATACCCTTGACTAGAGCACTTTTTCTAGGATTGTCTGTTACAGAACGCAGGGGGTAGATTTCGTGTGCATATATGAACATTGTCCTATATGCCCATACAGAACCATTGTGACTAAATGGCAGGACCAAATAAGGGATACCTTTATCCGTTGTGTGAGGCATAAGACCGCACACACAACAGTTAGTTGTGTTCATTACAAGTTGGTGTTGGTGTAACTGAACAAAGGAGTTATTAATGAACTCCAGTCTCCTATGTGATTCGTGGTCAGGCAGAGGGTGGAAAGAATGAGAGGAAACAGTAGGAGGAGGTATGGGTGATGCAGCGGGTGCAAATGTTACATGAAAAGAGAATAAAACATAACTCATTAAAAATACCATGACACTGAATAGCATAAAAATACACAATATTATAAAACTTTTTCTTGTCATCACGTTGCACAGTCTGTGCTTAAAATTCGTCCGTTTGGCAGGTTTCTCCACATCGGGAAACTCCATCCTCTCTAAAGTGCTGCCCGCGGTGGGAGGTTGCCTCTGCTAAGGGATGCGTCTGTCAGTCTAGGGCAACTCCCTTGGACCAGCCAGAACTACCGACCTAACGTCGTCAGCTGCACCCCGATCGACAAACAATCTCTGACCACCTTCTGTGGTCATATCTTGACCGCTGTGGTCAACAAATGTTTCCTCAAACCTGGTGAAGAAATCTGAAACAGTTTCTTCTTTCTTCTGTTTGCATGCAGACAACTTGTCCCAATTTACACGTATTGCAGGCATTATCGTTTTCATGTAATCAACTATTCTACCAGGGAGTTCTGCTATCAAAGGCTCAGGCTTAGCACCACCAACTTGTCGGGCGTCTGCAGCGGCAATATTAGCCCATGAGTCACCTAACTCTTGATCATGATCTGTATGACGAATTTTACTCCATAAAGGCTGTGGAACAATATTCCCAAATAGCATATCGATATCGGCTAAATTCATTATACATGACCCAGCGGTTTGTGACAACTCTTTATAATATCCTGCAGGATTTTTACGTGGATCAGGCAATGTCTGTTTAAGTGCTAAAACTTCAGCTCGCTTCCATGGGACATGTACCCATACACGCTGAAAGTGTGGCAGAATAGGTGGGTTAGCAGTTGTGTCGCCCTCTCTCCATTGTGGGGGAACTTCTCTCATCGGGTATTGTCGCGCCTTTTTCCTACTAGATGCACTAGGTTCAGATTGTGATCCAGAACTGCTTCCCTTACTCCGATATGATAACAACATTTCAATTGCTTTCTCCACATCTGGACCTACAATCATGCCCTCCCCAAATTTAAACCGTACACGACACATCTCTTGCGGGATGCATTCCAGATCATTGTCTTCCAAATCCTCACAAAGGAAAACACACATCTGTTCAAAAACGTATCTCTGTGTCGGTGCTTCCCATTGATGGAAGACTTCCATGACCGACTCTACATCAAATTTTACGGTGTCCATAACCCATTTTCGTGCTAAACGATTCAGTGAGTCTCTTTCCTGATAGTCAGGCAGTCGACTTCGCAACTGTCTTCGTTCTATTTTAGGGGTCGTAGTAGGCGACCCAAAAAGAGGAGAAAGAAGGTTAGTGACAGTGCTGGCCATTTTCTGCCGAATTGAAGGTGAAACTGAAGGAAGAACGAGCGGAAAGACGGGGTGAGATAAGGCAGAGGCAGAGATACCAGCAGAGGAGGCATCAGGAGAAATAGAAGGAGCACTAGGCAAAATCGCAGAGGGAGCATTAGGAGAAGTAGAAAGTACAGTAGGCAAAATTGTAGAAAGTACAGGTGTGATCGGTGGGCCTTGAGGAGGCTGCACCAAAGGAGTAGGAGCCAACTGAAAAGTAGCTGGCGGTTGCTGTGAAGGAGCAGGAGGCATAACAACCACAGGTTGTGCAACTATGGGTTGTGGAGGTGCCGTAGGATTTTGTGCATAGGGAGGTGGTGAGTTTAATAAGTGTGACATTAATGGATCTTTTTCACGCTCTTTTGCTGCCTCTTGCTGAAGAGACGGCAAAACTGGATAACACTTATCTATCGCCATTTTACGTTGCCTGTGCAACTGCTCACTCATCTGCTCTTCTTCATTGTCTTTAAACTGCATAGCAGCTTGCAATACTGAAATTCCCCCTTCTCTCTTATTTTTTTTTAGCTAATTTGATTTCTTTTTGTTTGGCCTCCTTACGCCATAGGCCGAAAAGAGTCAAACATCGCCGGCCGGGCTTTCTTTTTGAACAGTTTAACTTCAAGGTTATCTAAGATTTCAGTATCAAAGCTACCATATTGGGGCCATTTTAAAACACCATCTTTCCTTGTGTATTTGATCCACACTTCATTGTATGTGATGGGGCCTACCCCATGTTTCACGTATAACTCGTAAGTTGGAGTTCCAACTGGAGGAACCGGATATGAGTCCTCCAATCGGGAGTCCCTATTATTACAACCAAGGCAAAACAAATTTCCAAGTCTAAGACTAGGCATCTTTGCTCTCTAGTCTAGTTCCAAACTTCAAAGGATTATCGATTACGATATTTCTCGTTAATACACGAGTCCTTCAGTTTTGGTGCTTGCAAGTACCAACAATTATTCCAAAGGATACCCAAGACTAAGACCAACTAAGGACTGGGAGACGCTCCACTTATACTTAACTGAAATATCGATGACGTCACCAGAAGACTCGTCTTAGTGTTTCGCTCTACCAAACTTCAAGGGTCCAAATCAGGGCGATAGCCAGGGCAGCAGTCCTTGTAGCCGTCGGGAAGCGGGGAACCTCGCAGCAAAGACCTTCGGACCACGTCGACATGCAGGGGTCGATGAGGTGGTTGGCCGTCCTCCGGAATTTTCACACGAAGCTCCTCACGAACCTCTGGCTGACTGGTACCACTGGAATCGCCCCAAACGTTGGGCGCCAACTGAGGTACTGGGTTTTCAAGAACCGGCACAGAACCGGTAACCCAGCGGTGTCAGGGTACACCCAGAGACCTCGGGTTCTTCCTGATCAAGACCACAGAAACTCAGAGTCTTCTAGGTGAAGTCAAAGATCGATTTATTGGCTGCAACCAAGGTAACAAGTGTCCTAGAAGTACAACACGGGGAAGTATATTCTCAGGAGACTGCTCGAATTTACAAAATCAAGCTTCTCTCTTTATACAGAATATTCAGCTTCAGGCAAACATTCTTCGAATTTGTAGTATGTCATTTACAGTTATTGGTTTACAAAAGAAAAGCAGAGTCATGATGACATGTACATATTTCACGTCGTGCTGCCCATAACAAATCACCCGGCAAGGCCCAACATTTCATCAGATATCGGTGGAACCCCAATAAAACAGGCACCTCCCCACCATAAAGTAAGTGAAGCAAAAAGAGTAGAGACAGATGGGAGCAAGATACGGCAGGTGTGCGCGCTGAAATGGTTTTATGGTTTGTTGAGCCTTGATGCTATCTTGTTCGGCCACTGGGAGGGGAACTGACCTAACAAGTTCGGCCTGGGGCAATGGTTCCAACTTGCACAGGTCATAGAAAAGTCGATTAAGGTGTACGTGTCCTTGTGGAGTTGAATTCAGCTGGATTAAGGTCTATGTAAAGGGCAACACATAAATGGGAGCCAAGGGTTCAGAACGAAAAGGACGATTTCGAGGTGAAATCGTCACTCGAATATGCTGAAAATATATGTACATGATGTGCTCGTCATTCTCGGTCTTTTGATACCAAATTCGTCATGTTTCGACGAAGTTTAATTCTCGAATCCAAAATAATTACACGAGTCCAGAATTTTCAGAACCACATTCCCCAGCCACAGATTTGGGTTGAATCGATCGTTTTTTAGCTCACTTCGCCCCCCCAGTTCATACCCAGCTATATGCAAATCAGTCTTGACCCTGTGCCTCATGTTACCCCCGAAACCGGTCCCAGGATTCTTGTTTCTGGTCCAAGGAAGTCCTGACTTGGCAGTTCGGTCTGGACTGTTCCTATGAGGCACAGGGTCAAGACTGATTTGCATATAGCTGGGTCTAAACTGAGGTGGCGGAGTGAGCTAAAGAACGATGATGGGGGGCGTGGCTAACCGAGCAGCGAAATGGCCGCTCTGTGAGTGAGCTCTGCCGGCTGCACACTAAAAATCCTGACACGATCCTTCCTACGCTGTGGAGAGACCCTGACTCGCGGATGGCCGAGCGCTGAATGACCCAGGGAACACTCGGTTAAAATCCTGCGACACGCTGACACCGGGCGCACGAGTTCTGGCGCTGACGACCTGACCGGCTCTACCCGCAGACCGCTGTGGAACCTGAGGCGGAGGCTGCTGTCCACCGGACCCCGGGGATTGTTGGGCCTTCTCGCCTGAACGGTGACGGAGCTGTCGGAACCCCGGGGGCGCTTGCTGCCAGCCGCTGTGTCTCGTGGAGCTGCAGTTGCGGTGTCTGAGCCCGGCGGAGGTACTCGCCGGCTACCCTGTGCCCGCGGAGCGGCCTGACGCCGGCCCGACAGAGCGGCCGCCATTTTGGTGTGGTGTTGCGGTGCGGAGAGCCGCAGCCTGAACACTCGGCTGGGTCGATAGAGAACTGCTCCTGTTCGGCGATACTCAGCGCTCCTGCGGCCCGCTAGCCACGCGGAGAACTGCTGCACCCCTGGTGAGTGAACCCTGACTGCGCACACGGGGAGGACTAGGGGGCGAAACCACGGGACACACGGAACTCGGCTGTAGCCCGTTGATGGGAGACCCGCCATTTCCCTGTCCTGAGGCCCACCTGATACCGCCGCACCCCTTCAACACCTATAACTAGTGGGGATCGCCTGCTGAGACACTCGAGAATTCCCCACTTGAGTTTAGGGGATCCTTGCTCTGGGCTGCAATATACTTGGGGGCGGACTTAACAGCACACGAGTGTGGGTGGACATACGCAGCCTTCGTGGTGGTGGCCTCCTGGTTCCAGATGGGAGGAAATAGAGATGCGAGACAGCCCAAGCTCACTTTCGAGCAGAAACAGAAGGCCAAACAGATGCCGGCAGATCAGGAGGCAGCGACACCCCCTACCACCAGTCCTACACCGGACATAGATTTTGGCGCCTTAATTATGGAGGTCCGCTCTAGCCTCAAAAGCATCGACTCCAAGTTGGACGCAATAGCCTCACAGCTGGAAGCGGTCAAAGCTAAGGTGGACACACATGAGACACGCCTGGATAAACTCGAAAACAGACAAACGGAATGCTGCGAGTTCCAGCAACAGACTAAGCAACACATAACGAACATTGAGCGCGAACTGGAATTCCTGCGAGCCAAGGCAGATGATTTGGAGGCGCGTTCCCGCAGATCCAACATTCGAATCACAGGCATTCCGGAAACTGATAATACTGGGAAGATGGAGGTCTTTATAACGGATCTCCTGCACGAACTGTTTGACCCCGACCTTTCCCAGGTTTTCACGGTAGAGAGGGCGCACAGAACCCTTGGCAAGAAACCTCAGACGGGGGCCCCTCCTCGACCCATCTTGGCGAAATTGCTAAATTACCAGGATCGTGACCGTGTCCTACGGCTGGCTCGAGAAAAGGGCAAGATCACCCACAAAGGGAACCAGCTCTCATTTTATCCTGACTTCACCCCTATGGTTCAAGCGGCCAGGAAGGAGTTTCTGCCGGCCAAGAAACTGTTGATGCAAGCCGGAATACCGTACTCCTTACTATATCCGGCCAAATTGAAAATACTGCACGAGCGAGAAGCGCACGTCTTCACGGACGCGAAATCTGCCCTGAAGTTCTCCAGACACATTTGCGGAGCTGCTGCTCGCCGAAAATCACCCAGACTGGAGGAAAGCGCTGACCGGATGAGCGACAATGATTGAACACATCGGACCTGGCTGGCCGAGAGCCCCCCCTACATGGGTACCTAGATGGGGGGCCCTGGCTTTGTCACGACCATTGGACACTGGCTTGGTTCGCTGACAGCAGTCTGACCTATTTTCCCTGCCCGGGGATCGACCGGGTACCGAGTGCAGTCCCGGATCTAAGACACTGCTGTTTCCCGTACTGGTACATTAATGGCACTTTCGTGAGACAGGCTATCTCTGGAGAGCTGCAAATCTCCTGAGATGTGCAGCCACCCCGAGGGATCGGGGGTGTATGCCGGGAGCACCTCGCCCCCATGGGGTATTTCCCGCTGTTCTTGGTTCTACTTCACTGGAGTGCTGGTCTAAGCACTCCAAGGGTTTTAACGCAACCTGATTGGGGGGTTGGCGTGGGTGGGGGGGGAGAGGGGGGTTGGGTGTTTGGTTATTTGTTTTGAACTGGTGCACAATAGTTCACGACTTTACTTGCATGGTGCGAGAGGGGCTGTTGGGTGTGGGGTGCGAGGACGCTCAGAAAATGTTGGGGTTGGTGGCGGGGTGCATTCAGTCACTTCGACCCAAATGCTGGAATGGGGGGGTTAAGCTATGGACCTGGAACATTAGAGGGCTTGGAGACTACAAGAAAGCTAAGCTGATGCATGGTGTACTGTCCAGGCACAATGTAGACGTATGGTTCCTGCAAGAAACTCATATTAACACGTCTCCGTCGCCCAGGTTGAAACACACTAGGTGGTCACAGGTGTATTCCGCCATTTATTCCAATTATGCTAGGGGAGTGGCTGTTCTTATGCGTAGAGGGCTAGATTGGAAAGAACATAAATGCGTGCTTGATACTGAGGGCCGCTTTGTCATTTTGCATGGTTCGCTGCAGGGCAAACCTCTGGTTCTGGCTGCTATATATGGTCCGAATGTGGATGACCCGGACTTTTTTCGCGAGGTCTGGGCACAAATTACTCTGTTAAACTGCAGCTCGATTGTGATTGGGGGGGATTTTAATGTTGTGTTAAATGATGAGCTAGACAGGCAGGGTGTGGCCAAGCCCACACACGTCAAAGCGAGACAGGCTATACTTGATGTGATGGAGGAGGGATTGCTGTCCGATGTGTGGAGAGTTAGACACCCTGGGGAGAGACTGGGCACCTGCATCACATGCCATCATGCTGCTTGGTCTAGGTTGGATTTTTGGTTGGTGACACCTGAGGTGGCGACATGGGTAGAGAGGGCCGACGTCCAAGCTAGGTCGCTGTCTGATCATGCCCCCTGTGCACTGGAGCTGAATATTCCTGGTAGCACTGCAAGGGCCTTCTCTTGTCGCTTGCCCCCGCATGCCCTCACAGACCAGGTGTTCACTGAAGGCATACGTACTGACATTGAGGACTACTTCAAGGATAATGAGGGGTCGGCCTCCACGGAGGCTATTGTATGGGACGCCTTTAAGGCGGTAATACGAGGACAGTGCATAGCCAGACAAGCAGGAGTACTACATGATATTCGACGTTCTCTGTCGAGGTTAGAACAGGAGCTGAGGGAGTTGGACCTGGCCTTCTGCCGAGACCCGCAATTAGAGCTAGCCAGTAGCATCAAAGCCAAACTGCTCGTATTCAATGAGGAGGCGCAGCGAGAAGTAAAATTTCTGGGTAAACAGGCTGAAGCGCTTAGGTACGGGGAAGGAGACAGACCGAGCAGGACCCTGGCCAGGTTAATCGCCCCTAGGTCACAAACACACCACATACACACTATTCATGACAGCGCAGGCACTCTGGTGGTGGGTCAAGAGGCAGTCTTGAAAGCCTTCACTGATTTTTATTCATCCCTCTACAAGGCTAAACAGACGGACATCCCTGATTCCCTAGATAGCTTCCTTGATTCTATTGCCCTGGTCTGGTTCAATGACAATCACAGGAAATACATGGACCTCCCCGTTACTGCACAAGATATAGCTCAGGTTATTAAGAGCATGCCATCGAACAAGGCGCCTGGCCCGGATGGGCTTACGACTTCCTTCTACAAGACTTATGTGGAGGAACTGGCCCCGAAACTACACTCGCTGTTTGCAGAGGCACTTGAGCTGAATTCACTTCCTGACTCGATGCGCGAAGCCCTAATAATTACGCTCCGACAAAGACAGCATGGCACTTGACTCTTATCGTCCCCTCTCCCTTATTAACGTAGACGCCAAGATTTTTGCTAAAGTCATTGCAGACAAGCTACAACCATTGTTACCCATGATAGCTCTCCCTGACCAGTCCGGGTTTATCCCAGGCCGCGCGACTTCCCACAACCTCAGAACTCTTTTCTCCATATTACACTATCTACACCCATCTGTTCAGGCCGCGGTGGTGTTCCTAGACGCCACCAAAGCGTTTGACTCCTTGGAATGGCCCTACTTGTTCAAAATCTTAGGGAGGATGGGGTTTAGTCTCAACTTCATCACACTCATAAAACTGCTGTATGATGCACCCAGAGCGCGGGTGAGTGTGAATGGCTTGGTGTCCGAGCCCTTTAACATCTCTAGAGGGACCAGACAGGGGTGCCCCCTGTCTCCTCTCCTTTTCGCCATTGCCATGGAGCCGCTAGCGGCCAGGGTTCGTCAACATCATACGGCGAGGGGGATAGGATTCAGCTCCCGGAGTCTGCTGATCTCCTTATATGCGGACGATGTCACTCTCTACGTTAAAGATCCCTCTGAAAATATGAACCCACTGCTCCGAGAATTCGTGAGATTCGAGGGCCTGGCTGGAATATCGATCAACTGGTCAAAATCTGTAGCATTCCCCCTAACTGACGCGACTACACAGCCTCCCTCGGAATATCCCCTGAGGTGGGAAACTGAGGCGGTGAAATACCTGGGCATCTGGGTGAGTCGGGACATGCAGGAAATATGGTCCCTGAATTTCGGGAGAGCGGTGGACTGGCTTGAAAGCAAAGTAGAGATCTGGAACAGGCTTCCCCTCTCCCTGATTGCACGGATAGCATTGGTGAAAATGGTAGTACTCCCCAAATTTCTGTATTTATTTGTGAATGTTCCCATACCAATGACGGTGCACTTCCACGCACGCGTGAGGTCGCTACTTCTGAAACTGGTGTGGTCCGGTGGCCAGGCTAGATCTTCTTGGGCCCTATTGACCCTCCCGCTCAGGCAGGGAGGCCTTGGAGCGCCGGATTTCAAATTGTATTCCCTATGCGCACAGGCGCAGTTCCTGCATTTCTGGGTCTTCCCCACCCCATACCAGCCACACGTGGCGGTGGAACTAGCCGCTGTCGCCCCATCGCCTCTACAGGTGGCGCTATACGGCGGGGTCACGCGCCCATCGAAAGACATTGACACGGTGGAAATGATCCGCTGGTCTTGGCGTGAACTGAGGATCCGGGCGAAACTCCCGTTGCTATACGCGCCATCAATCCCACTACGTGGTAACCCGATGCTACCGTGCCTCTGCACCAGGGGTGACACCATTCTGCTTCGAGGGAAACGCATACTGACGTTTGCGGATCTCTATCCCGACGGGAAATTCGCTGAGGTACCAGCGAGAGAGGATGGCCAACCTGACTCCTTCTCGGACGCACTGCTGCACCACTCCCTCCGGGAGTCCTGTAAAAAGTTGTGGCCTCAATTCCCTGAGGAGCCGCCACGCCTAGACGCACTCCATAATTTGCTGTCACGACCGTCTTCCGCGAAGCTGGTCTCTAGACTATATAATTGTATGCAGGAACAGGCCCCGATCACAGAGCCAGCGGCCAAACAGGCTTGGTCTGCCGACCTGGATGACCCCCTCACTGACGACACATGGGACTACTGCTGTGCACAACTCTCGGCACTGTCACCGAATTATAGGTTGAGACTGGTCCACTTTAAATTCCTGCACAGGTACTACCGCACACCGGCACTGTTACACCGCATGGGCATCAGAGAAGATGCTTCATGCTGGAAATGTGGTGGGGCGGATGCATCCTTCTTGCATGTGGCGTGGACCTGCCCTAAGTTACATGAATATTGGTCGGCCATCTTCACTGCAATTAACGAAATGCTGCGCAGGTCAGACGAGCCCACCCCGCTCGTGGGCCTGTTAGGTTATGTGAGGGACACTGAGCCTTGTGACCGGAAGCTGCACGCGATATTGCTCCTTTATGCGAAACGCCAGGTGGCAATAAACTGGGGCCGCAGGACTCTACCTGCATTCGCGGCGTGGATTAAAGACGTGACTTATGGTCAAACACAACTCACGCACTACTGGGAGTCGATGCCCACTGCCACCAGACCCAATGACATTTGGGAGCCATTCCTCCAGTGGGCCAGGGAGAAAACAGGCTCTGCTACCTCCGAAGATTCCCCTGACGTGGGCGTCTCTGATGACATGGGTTGAGATCCCTGGATTACATGCACGTTACTTATGGCGGGTTGAGAACTGCCACAGAGACTGCTCATCTGGCCTGCGAAACACCCTACCCATACCCTAGTTCTGCTTCACCTAGCGCCTGCCAGACCTATCGTTATGCCCCATTCACTGATCGTACGACACACTAGCTGGTCTGTCCCCCCCCCCCCCCCACCTTCCGGGAGATTCCTGGAATGCCCCTGTCACTGACCCTGCCACATGCTTACATCTTACACCAGCTGTCTGCACCTCGCGCGCACGGCCCCGAGATTGCCATTTCAGACATGTAGATCATGCTCTGCTAAGCACCACAAAGTTCTTTGTTACCCTCAAACTGTTGTGAGGGGTTGGGAGTAAAGGTGCCGCAGATTTGTCTATGCTGAACTGATGCTTTGATAAGCCATGACCACCGTGCTCGTCAATATGACGGTGCGATGTCTAGTACATGTGAGATTTTGACTATTTGCGACACCAACTACAAAAAATGTAAGATTATGTGCTTTGCTTCTGTTGCACTGTATGTTTAATTACCTTTAACAACGTTTACAGGAACTGCCAGTTACGAACCCACCGGATATGCTGGAAATTCCCTCACGGGAGACCTGTTATTGTTTGTCACTTGCACGTATCGCGGCCTACCTCCGGGTTGTTGGCATGACGCAGTGTAACACTTGTTTAAAACCAATAAATGTCTTACACAAAAAAAAAAAAAAAAAAAAAAAGAACGATGATGGATTCAACCCAGATCTGTGACTCGGGGTGAGTGTCCAAAAAGTTTCAGCGCTCTGTCCATCTCCTTGTGTTTGCCTTATTCACCTTTCCAAAACAAAAGTTAAATGAGGGTATTGTCATGCTTTCACAATCTTGGTGCTGTTCTTAGACAATTTATTACCCTACCAGACAACTCCCCCATGCAGGGCAATGCAAACTTTTACCAATGAATTCTCCCTTGTGTGTGAAACTATGTAAACCAACGTCCCCGTCTGCAAAAAAATGTTCTGTCCCACATTGCACTTTTCTATTTTCATGTCTTAAACTTATGTCATTGTACTAAAATGCATTTTAAATTGCTTGTTTAATTTCACCCTAATGCTCTTTGCATTTAAAATCTGATTTATTCGAAATACTTACAAAAATATCATTTTACTAGTATCCCAAACAAACCCCACATTAATGAAATGAAATGAAATGATTTCGCACTTGTATAGCGCACGACTACCCGAAGGCATCTCGGCGCTTGTACAAATACCGCCATGGAACCCTTCCTGGCCTTTCCCTGTGAGGAGCCCACTCCTGGGCACCACCAAGTTGAAGTCAGGCATCCTCAGCGTTGTGGGGGCCGTTGTAGAGATTAAGCAAGCTATTGCCCAGAGGTGCAGAGTTGGACTCATGATTAGAATAGGCACCGAGGCGAGAATTATCAGGTCCGAGGAAATTGAGCCCGAGACCCGCCGAGGCAGGAATTGAACCCTCGTCCCAGCCAGACTACTGCATCAGGGTCTGCCACTCTAACCATTGAGCCACACTTAAGACACATTAAGACTTGCCTGCGTTGTCAGTTAACATGACTGGGGGGGTGGGCGGGGGGGGGGGCAGGGGCAGGGGGTGTTCAGGTTCAATTTATACAACTCTACCTTCAGTCTTGTATATGTCGCCAAAACTGCTTGGTTGCAATATAGGCCCATATTGTACGGTTAATGGTTATGTATTCTGTTCCCTATTTATTATAGGGCTTTTAGCCCAATGTATACCTGGACCCTCACAATGCTGCTTGCAATTTTGGTGCTTCCGGAGTTCCTATTCGTGTCTCTGGTGCTGGCTTGACAATGTCATGCCAGTCTGGTTATCTTTTAATTGTACTTTCCACTCGAGATGGACTGTCTATGTAAGCTTAAAGCTTTGAGGGCTGATGGATTTAGAACCCAGTACAGGATAATCACTATAGAGACTCTATAGACTAGTACTGAAGTCCTCTACCACCAGTGACTTTCAACATTTGGCAATATTCTATACATATATAGTCTTTCAATCTCTTGTTGCTTCACTGCAGTAAATGTTTACATTATAGCTGTGCAGAGTGAGCGTTGTCTCCTCTAGATGTAATATTTAAAGTTTAGCTCTTACATAAGACATGCACAGCTGCTTAAATGGCCATCTTCAGGATGACCTCAATAGGGGTGTTTGGAAAGCACACAAGCTCTCTTTACCCTAATAAGCCTGAAGCTTGGGGTGAGAAGATGCTTAGAATAAAATTCCAGAATGCTAGCACTGGAACAATCCTTGAAGGCAGAGAACTTCTTTCGGACACGGTATATGGACAACATCGAGTCTACCTTACTTGTTTCAAACAAGCAACACCCTAGTTTGAATGTCTAGGGGGGCTGTATGTACTTTAAGCATGTTTTAGGATTAAACATCTATTTGGCGAGGAGAGCTCCTGACAAAGGAAACACTAGCTTCTGGAAAGAAGTCAGGAAGGGTCTTGCTTACGTTTATTACATTTAAAAATTCTACAGATACTGTAAGCTTGGTCACCCCAATGACACCTTTCCAGTAGCCGTGCTGGAAACAATGGGTAGGATTGGGTCATCTACCTGCATGGATGAAAGCACTTTTGTATCCCAAATTAAGGGGAAAATATGGGTTAGTTTTATCCTTCTGAAAGAACCTACCTTTTATGAATGCTGATGGGTAAAGATGGCCAATGTACAAAAACTGCCTTGATTGAGGAATAGGAACTGGCCCAATACTTGACCAACCTTCCTCTACACTTGTAAAATGACTAATGGCAGCAAATGTTTAGCCCTTTGTGGTGGTTGCTAGTAGGCTGTTCTATCTGAAGTACCTAAAAAAGAACAGTCTCCTTTTATCACCCTGCATTTTCTTTTTCTTCTCCTAGGTCATGTCTGGAGGAGGGCAGTGGTTGTCTGGTTGTTCTGATGAAATAGAAGGCTGGATGAGAATGAACCAATTTCCCTAGTGTTGGTTTCAACGTCTGAAATCCAAACCCCCCGGGGATATCGTTAGCTCTTGGGTTACATGCAATATCAACAGGTGGCAAGTTCCGTATTTAGTCAATCTCTATGAAAGGAGCGATCCAATTCTAAACATAAAAGTGAGATTTGGTTCAATCCACATATTCTCAAATTGAAGGCAGAAGGACTATGGTGGATCTGGCGGTTCCCGGTAGGTGTACTTACATGGATTGTAACTCTTCCAGTGCTTGAGGCTGAGGGCTGTTGCTGGATGAAGGCCGTGGGACACCATGAATGCGGTAAAGTGTTGCAGAACAAGCAAACGTACTAGGCAATTTCTGTACTAACATTTATCTCAACTGAACATTGACTCTGCAGCTCTTTCTCCCTCTAGAGAATGACCCTGTAAATCCAGTCCCTCTCTGCCCTGGTCTTTCGTCAGAGAGGGTTCTTCCTTAAGGCAGCAGGTGACCTATGCAGAAACCCCAAGGGTGGAGCTTTAGGCTTCACTGCATTCTAGGAAACCAGAAGCTGGACTGCTGCCCTGGGAAGGGTTTTGATTGTTAATAATCCATAGAACTTCCACTCAAAGGCTGTGTGTGCCTCACTTGCCACAGTCTGCCATGATATAGGGTTTGAGCTACCAGTACTACTGGATGTCTCTCTTGTTGGCTAGCCCATCTGGTCAAAAGTAATGTCTAGGAAACATTGGTTTCTGGAGAATGGTCTTATTAACAGTTTAACAATTGTACTGAGTATGACTCATCTATGTATGGAATAATGCAAATATTGAGGGATGGGGTGGGAGGGAGGTGTTGGGAGGGAAGCTTCTCCAAAGTTCCTTCCCAGCGAGAAAGTAGAATGTTCTGAACATAATTTAATTCACTTTATAAAACTTCCTCTTGTTTATTCCCTCTTCAGGCCTCTGGGAAAGATGAGGAAATGGAAAAAGAGGTGATGAAAATGATGGACCTGGATGGCGACCAGAAGGTTTCCTTTAAAGAGTTTGCAACATTTTTAGCATTTCTGAGTATGCTAATGGAGGATTGTGAATCCTGATCTAAACTAATTTGTTTCAATTTAATAAAAAAATAAGTATGGTATTTTGTTTCATCCTCTTTTCAGTAAGATGTCTGTCTTGACTTGTGAGTTTTTCACATGGTTGATCGTTAAGCAGCGATATCGTGAAGTGTTTCTTGCTTTCCTAGTCCGCATGAGTGCAGGACATGGAGCAATACACGGCTACATATGTGAGGTCCATGAATTTACTATGTACTCTTCTGTTTTCGAACACTGTTTGCAAAGGACTGCCAAGTGAGAACTGCATGCATTTTGACTTGGAATAAAGTGTTTACTTAAATATCCATGTGTGAAGCACTCTACCTGGTCCCATTTCTCCCTCTCTCCAAATTCCAGGCTGCTATGGGGTCAACTAGGAAATGTGTCCTACGGTTATTGTAATAATCTGTCATGCAATTACGTTAAACGTGTAAACCTAAACTGGCGCTCTGGAACATGCTTCACAGAACCATTCAAAACCAGGTATCCCGTACCGATACTAATGAATCCTTTACTGGCTTTTAATGATACTCTGATCTAATTCAGGATACAATTCTCAATGCATGTGTGAAGGAGCTCTTTCAATCACACGTCCCTTACCAAACACCTACCCAGGCAGGACATGCTACATCCTTCCAACCTGACACTCTGAAAGGGCAAAGGATGTGAATCTAAGATCTTCCGTGGCGCTTGAGATGCTGTATGCACCCTGCAATACTTCAAGTTAATCTACTCTTGCACCTGGATCTGGAGAATCCATGGTGAACTAGTAATTACATCTACTGCACTAGTGCATCCCAGAAACCACCTCAAGCCCGTCTCCAGATTCTCAGTTGAATGGATCATCTCGGTTCCAGATTGGGTCAAGTCGCTTGTGCACATTACGATAATTAGTAGCAAGTTCTGATGCATTGAAATAGCCCTATTTCTAAGTCTTGATAGTATAAGGCTCCGTAAACAAGGCCCGCCACATATAGTGCTGTATGGCTAAGCAAATTGGTCACGTGGTTCCAGTGCTGAATTTGTAATAAAAGTGCAAGTGCTCAAATGTTTTCATAGGAGGCCACCACCCACTTTTCTGACCCCACCCACTTCCACCTTTGGCTCCAGTGATATGTACCCCATAATGTGGCCTAGATAAGGAATCTCCACTTTCACACTCTGCAATTCACCAATGATAATTAGATGTGTATTTATTTCTGCCATCAAAGGTTAACACTTTGGGCAAGATGTATCAAAGGTTTATACCCATGCTGTGCCTATGGGAAAATGTGTTCATACATATGGCCCTTTATCCTTAATCCATGGGGGAAAAAGATTAGTGAGGGCGACAAGAGGAATCCACATTTTATTTTTTGCAGTTTTATATGGTGCTAACCCTGACGTGGACAGACAGAGGAGCACTTCACAACAGCAGACACAGACTACATTACACTTTTCCAGGCACATCCAGATATGCTAGAATTCAATGGGTGCTGCTAAATCCCAGGTATTCTGACTTTTTTTTTTCATCGGACGTTATCCCTGAACATGAGAGAGAAAGGCAGAAAATGGAAAGGAGGAAGAGAAAGATAGTAAAGAAGATGACAAGGGAGGAAGCGGAGATGAAAAAGAACCTTCAAGAGCAAGAGGATAAAGAGGCAGGAAATCTAGGGGCAGAAACAGGCATTTAATGACATTAAAACAAGGCTGCCTTGGTATCTGTCGAACCCCTAACATTCATAACCGGCTCATAAGAAAAACGTTAAACCCTACAAATACAGCATTAATATACCAGTGTTATTTGGAGCAGCCAAGTTACCTCCTACATTACAACAGTAAAATCCGGCTCACACGTGCCAACCTTTTGGAAAGGTTTTTGATTAGCACAACTTCATAAAAGATGCCTCCAAAAAAATAGTTCCGCATTTTGGGCTGTCATTAAATCTCCCTTCCTTTCTGATTTGAGAGACTCCCCCAAAATAGACGTGGCCATAGACGAGAGGACCTGGGTTGATTACTTAGCTAGGACGTTTATGAGGGGAAACGAAGCAGCAAATTGTTTGGAAAACATCTCCCCTGATCAAAAAACAATTCCTTATCCCATAGTCCTCGATATAACCTATGATGAAGTAGACCTCGCACTAAAGGCCAGTAAAAATGGGAAGGCGCCAGGCCTCGACAGGGTGCCTATTGACTTTTTTAAATTTAAACTAGATTTGTGGACCCCAATTCTGACTAGGGTCTTGCAGGCATCATGTGCGGTAGGGCTCTTGGAATCTTGGTCGAAATCAATCCTAGTTCCCATCTTTAAATAGGGGGACCGTCAGCTGCCTTCTTGCTACCGTCCAATCTCACTGCTGGATTCTCTAGGTAAAGTGGCGGGCCGAGTCATCCTTGAACGCCTCCAGCAGTGGGCGGACGATAGCAGATTTCTATCAGACTTACAAGTTTGGTTCCGAGAAGGCCCAGGAACCATTGAACAAGCCCTCAATTTGACGCTTTTGTTGGGCAAGTACGTTAGTGCGAAAGGAGGGGCCTTGTATATGGCGTATGTCGACTTGCCGGCTGCCTTTGACTGTCAGCCATGCAAAACTCTGGTCAGTTTTGCTGGAAATGGGGGTAGAGCAGGTGCTTGTTAACTTCTTGCGCAAGCTATATTCAAATGCCACAGCCAGGGTGAGGTATGGAGTTAGGGGGGAACTTACAGCGTATTTTGGTGTAGAGAGAGGGGTGAGGCAGGGCTGTGTCCTGGCCCCCTTTCTCTACACTCTATACCAATGGACTTGAGCGGGACATGGTAAAAGGGTGCCAGGACCTCCCCATCATAAACAACCACCCAATAGCAACCCTACTCTACGCCGACAACGCTGTAATACTGGCACATACCCCCGTAGAATTACAGCGTGCCCTCGTTCGATATAATACTTTTATGGCCAACCTGGACCTGATTATAAACATTAAAAAAACGTTTGTTATGTCTTCGAGTTCCAGAATGAAAAAAACAAAGGCTATTTTTCTAAATGATACTAAGCTTGAGAACACAAATACATATCCATACCTAGGGATAGTAATTGATCACAAAATTACTTGGAAACCGGCCATTGAGTCTAGGAAACTCCTCTTCATGAGAGCTACTGTGGCTCTGGTAAATTTCTCTCGAAGGTTGGGAAGAAGGCCCCCCATCGAACTTATAGAGATTTATAAGGCCAAATGTCTAACAGTTGCAACCTATGGGGCGAGAGTGTGGGCTATGAAAACATAGACTCCCTTCAAAAGGTCGAAAACAGTTTTCTAAGATATCATCTTGCTGTTCCCCATGGTACCTCGACCTTTTCGTGCCACTTGGAATTGGGTCTTTCTCATCTGACAGATATTGTCAAAATACAACCACTTCTTTTGTGGCACTGTATCTGTTCATCAAATAAAACCACCTTTGTCAAGGGTTTATTCAGGATTGTATTTCTTTGGAAACTGCATGCAAAATTGGGTGGATACGTTATATTAAAAGCTTTTTGTATGATCTAGGCTTGGAAAAATATTTTTATTCACCCACCTCAATTCTAGAGGTATCAAGAGAAGCATTTCAAGCGCAGTGTTTAACACATCTGGAAGAACTGCGTCTGGCTAAAGAGGCCAGTAAACCATCTGTCCAACATATCCTATCCATACAAACCACTCTGACTATACAACCCTACTTAACATTAAACATTACCAGCTATGAAAGATTCCTGCTGATTCGGTTTAGGCTAAACTCTTTCCATCGTTTAGTTACCTTCCCAAAAACAAACAACTGGGCATTACCACCTTGTCCATGTGACGATCTCTCTACTCAGGGCACTATCCATACAATCTTACTTTTTAAGTTCTATAGTGAACCTAGAAGGCTTTGGCTCATCCCGGTTTTAAAATCTATGGGCATTCGAAGATGCCGCCCTGCACTGCTCTCTTTGCAGTTTTTGGAAGAGGAATGTATAACGAAAGTTATAATTACATTTCTGAAGTTTATTGTTCGGCACAGGACAAATTTAGAGTAGTCTATGACTTCTTTGTCCGGGATTTTTGCTTTTTTTTTTACTTAATTGTGCAAGACGTCCTTTTTATACTGTTTTCTAATAATGACTGAATAATTTTGTATTCTATGAAGAATTAAAATATCTAAATGAATTTTATCATATACTAGTTTTTAAAGTTATGGATATTGTTAGAAACGGGACCCCCGGCCGGCCAAGGCTCACGCCAAAGTCAGTCAGGGATCACCATTTCTAAGTCAGGGCAAGGGAGTTACACACCAAGATAACCCCTGCTCACCCTCTAGGTAACGTGACGCGAGCAGCAAGGCTAATCTCAGAGGCGATGTGTAAAGCGTTTGCGCGCACACCCCAGCGACAACACCCTAGGCCCACTACAAAGGAAACTCCACACAAGGTTATATCAAAAATAGCCTTGGTATTATAATAATAAAAACACATTAGATAACACACACACTTTACAATGTGCCAACAGGCACGGGCAAGATTTACAAGGGATTATGTACAGGACAGGGCCACCTGGACCACTGTCAGGGGTATGCACTTTTTAGAAATAGCACTTGTAGGTATAACACTTAGCACATAAACATATAATGACTGTAACACAGAAATAGTAAATGTAGCATACAACCAGTAACTACTGGTAAAGGGAAAATACCTCCTACGCCACCCTAAACACTGTAGGGAAATCACGCAGGGAACTAGGACCTTATCATCAGGACCTATGGAAGGAAAACCATCACCTAAGCAAGTCACATTTAGCAGAGGGAAGGAAACCTAAAATAATCACCTAAGCAAGTCACATTTAGCAAAGGCAATAACACATCAACATTCCTCTAAGCAGGTCACTTTTAGCAAAGGGGAATAAACCATAAACAATTACCTAAGCAGGTCACTTTTAGCAAAGGTAATATCAAACAATCCTCTAAGCAGGTCACTTTTAGCAAAGGGGATAAAACAAACAATTACCTAAGCAGGTCACTTTTAGCAAAGGCAATAACAAACATTCCTCTAAGCAGGTCACTTTTAGCAAAGGGGAATAAAACATAAAGAATCACCTAAGCAGGTCACTTTTAGCAAAGGTAATAACAAACAATTGCACATGAAACATTAAAACACATTCAGAGGTGCAGGTAGAACATTTGCGCAGGAATCAAAATAGCAGTAAATCATAAATTGCGCCGGGTGCACATGGCACAACACTAGAATTGTCCCCCAGGCCAACTGGCCTCGAAAGGGCTGGAATGCCCTGAGTCTCAATGTCAGGGGAGGCTGCGCAGGCAGCCAAGAACAAAGCCTAAACGTAGCAACTGTCCACTAAGTGCTGGACAGTTGTGAATACTGCTGGCCAACGTTGGAGCCTCGTGGGCTCAAGAACACAATGGGGCAATACACAGTGTGGGAGCCTCGGGGCTCTAACCAATTAGCTGCCTGTGTCCCCTAAGAGCCACTCAGGCTCGAAAAACAATTATGCTGGCACTAAAGAGCTTCAGCGCTCTTAAACAATTAAAATGCCCCTAGAGCCTCTCTCAGGGCTCTAAATAAACATGTGGGCGGGAGCCTCGCTGGGCTCTAGAACAAATGGCTGCCCCCTCGAGCCTTCTGGGGCTCGCAAAATCGCTGTGGGCGTGGAGCCTCTCGGGGCCCGAAAACCAATGTGCCCCCACGAGCCTCGGGGCTCGTAAATACCGTTAGGGCGGGAGCCTCTCGGGCTCTAAATAAACAAGTTGCCCCCAGGAGCCTCGGGGCTCCTAATCCAACAATGCGGGCGTCGTTGGAGTCCCTCACGGGGGACTCAGAAGGAAGTGGTGCCCCCGGAGCCTCTTGGCTCCCACAAAGAAATGCGGCAGACGTTGGAGCGGCCCTCTGCCAACCGGGGCCGCTCGAAGGATCAGGAGAACCCGCCCCCGCACTCACCGGGACTTCACTGGTGCTGCGGGGGGCGGGAAGCACTGCTGGCTCACCTCTTTAGCAGCGCTGGACTCCTCTCCTCACGGGAGCCTCGGGGACACGCGCTGGCCGCTTCCTGCTTCCTCCTCTGATGACGCGGCGGGGGCTCGGCCGGCTGGGCCAATCCCAGCGCGGCTCTCCCGGCAGCTTCTCTGGGCTTCTCCTCGACCCGGGGACTGCGGCGGTGAAACCACGGAGGCAATGCCGGGTGGGCTCCGGTTTTAAATAATAAAATAATAACGGGGCAATGGCGGGTGGGCACCGGCGTCCAAAAATAAATATAAAGCGAGGTGGGCACTCGCGATGCGCCGCAAATAACGGGGCAAATGCCGGGTGGGCACCGGCCTCCGAATTAGAATATAAAGCGAGGTGGGCACTCGCTTGGCCTGGCAAAGCGCTCCCAAGCGCTATAAGGGAAATAAAGCGCTTCTGGCGCTATAATCAGAATAAAGCGCACCCAGCGCTTGGGGGCATGAAATAAAGCGCTCCTCAGTGCTAGAAGCAGGGCAGAGCGCTCCCAGGCGCTCTGGGCATGAAATGAAGCGCTCTCAAGCGCTAATAGCAAAAGCAAAGCCCCAGCAAGGTCTGGAGGCAGGCAGGGGGGCAGGGCAGGGCCAGAGCCAGCACGCTGGGTCTCCAGGCAGGGAGACAAGCCAAGTGGCGGTCCTCCTGGCCCCAGCAGCAGCAACAGCCCCCTCTGGCAAGGATCCAAAAGTAGAACAAATTGTAAGGGGACACAGACCCTTCTTATACTGTGAAATCCTTTGTTTCAGGGTGCAGGGTGGGGGGAAACCAGTTGCAGCTGGCTTGGGAGTACCCTTGATGGCCCAACCACCCCTTTCATTCACTGGGGAGGCTAGGGTCATTAGACAAACCACAGGGGGGCGGAGCCAGCATTGTGTGGGGAAAAACCCAGCCCATCCAGGACCCAGGTGCACTCCTCCCACACATCACTCATGCTGATCTCACACTCACCACCGGGCAGACCCATCCAGACTTCCTGGAGCCTGGCATGCCAGCCAGCTCCAGCCAATCACGCTCCAGTATCCTCACTGCACACATACATCAATGTCCAGAAGTAGCACTTCCCTTCTAGACACATACAAGCCGCACATACCATCGCGCAGCATTCATTCTCACGAGTTCACACATACTAAACTCGAGCCTGCACTCCCCACACATCAGGAACTAACATGGACACACACATTCTCCATGCATTCCTATGGGAGAGCAGGCCAGCCATACTACACGCACACCCTTTACTCTGGGACACAGGGAAAAAGTGCGCCAAGACCCAAAAATCACTAACACAGGGTCACAAATAAAAGCGAAAAGATTAGGGGTGAACCTGCCCTAAGGCCCAAGTCCAACACAACCCCCTTCCAGCCAAAACGCAGGGCAGACCAATCACCACCGTGATGGACTTCCCTGCTTGGGGCGATAAAACACGGACGCGGGCCCACAACTGCAGGGACACCCTCCTGTTTTACGCCACGGTGAACCCCTAGGGTTCCTTCTAAAACTACTGTAGGGACTAACTGGGGTACCCCACTGATACTCTCCAGCTGCCCTCGGCCAGGACCAGGCCCTAGGCCATCCAGGTACCACTGGATCCTGCCTACTCACAAAGTGGGGGGTAGTAATCACTGGCACATAATAGCCACTCTCCACCCTTCCTGTCTGCAAGACAGGGCTAGACTGCCACTGGTTCTCCAGCCTAGGGTCTACAACCTTAGGTGGACCAGGAGTCCCAGGGAAGGCTCTCCTCCCCCTACCTCTTCTTCTAGGGTTCCTCCTCCTCCTGCGAGGGGTACCCTCTAAACAACATTCTCCCAACCTAGGGTTTAACCCCTCAGGTTGCACCGGGGTCAGAGGTGGGCTCTCCCACCCTCTGCACCCCCTTCCAGAGTCCTGCTCCCTCCCAACCGGGGCGGTACATCTGGATGAAGAACTGGTCAGGACACTGATTACAGTAGTCCCACCCTTCAGGTCAGGCGGATCCTGAACCTGGCCTTCCAACCTCCGGTCTAGAACCTTTGGTGGAACCAATGCCTGGTACTCCAGGACTTCTGGGGACTCACATACTATTCCCCAATCACTCTTCTCGCTGGACTCCTGTACCCTCCCCACTGGAGCGGTACTGCCAGACTCTAGAACCATAGAAGCTCCGCTTACAGATGCTCCAGGTCCTCTACACACTAGGAGATCTCCCTCAAGTGAACTAACAGGCAAGTCTAGGTTCCCATCCTGGTGTTCCCTAAAGAAACCATCCAGGCTCTGTGACAGGGCTTCGGGCGTCTGGGGACTCTCGGTCACACACTCACTCCTGCTCCACTGAGACAGGCAGTCAGCCCCTACACCCTCCTCACTAACCAGGGACCTAGCTGGGCTACTCTCACCCTCCTCCACCACGCTGGGCTGGAGGACACCTGACCCACTATTGTTGGAATCACTCACTAGTGACTCTAAAGAACCTCTCGCACTGTCCCAGCGATCTGCTTCCTTTGCAAGCTCCCAAGGATCAAAGGTCAACCCCAACAGGTGTTGCCGCAACTCCGGCCGACAATGACTGAGCACCTTTTCCTTGAGAATAAGACAAAACAGTTTGTAATACTCAGGTCCCGTGGGAACCTCTATCCACTCAATCAGTGCACACTGACAGTCCTCTGTAAACTCCTCCCAAGACTGGTGAGACAGTTTCCTACTGTCCCTGAACTGCAACCTATACTCCTCTTCTAGGGAAACAGGTACCATACTCGGGGAACTGGGAGTGGGACTGTCTACACTAACACTTAAATAGCTGCCACCACTGGATTCAACCCTCCCTGGGGAATCCAGAAAACCACAACTGCACTCAGGGGATAACCTATCCTCTAGGGCTACCTTCTCCCTGAACAAGGCTCTTTCAGCCTCTAGCTTGGCGTGCTCCAACCTGAGCTGTTCCATCGCTAGCTGATGCTCCCGCTCTTCCCTCCTATCCAACCACTCCTCTGGGGACTGGACAAGGGATGGGGCGCTGGTACTGACACTGGGCCCAGCAAGGGACTCCTTATCTATGGGGTCCTCACTATCTGCTGATATCTATCCACTGTCATCATCATACAACTCACATTCTTCAGGGCTCTCCACAGACTCACCATCCTCATGACGTGCGGCCCGGGCCCTATCTCTCTCACTGTGCTCAAGATCCCACTGACCCTTTTGCCATTGGATCAGGCTGTCCCTAAGCTGGGACTGAGTATCCGACTCACTCACCTCCATGCCTCCCTCTTCACAGAATCTGACCAGCTCTGACCTACTGTACCTAAAAAGACAACAGAGATCAAAAACAGGCTCCATTTTGGCAGACGTTCTCAAGAAGAGTTTGACACAGGGAACCTGGGGGTCTGAGCTTACACAGGAGTACACAATTACAAAATTCAGCAAGATTCCTATCTCAGAGAACTTGCACTCCTCTGTCCAGTGTAACACACCACTCATTCACACACACCCTCCCCTCGGACCGGTAAGGCAGTTTCTACCACCCCTGATTTCTCAACCTGACCATAAAGACACAGGTACCAAACTCTGGAAGCAGGGCGGGGAACAAATGTACTGGACAGAATGTACAAAATGACACCTTTCAGGAGAAGCAATACTGATCTTCCCTAAAAAACAATAATCCCCAAAATGTGGTTATCTAAAATTGCAGAGTTTTGTAATGTGGCCTGTCGCCACTGTGGTACAGCGCAAACGCAAGTCCAATCCGCACCGCTAGCCACCAATGTTAGAAACGGGACCCCCAGCCGGCCAAGGCTCACGCCAAAGTCAGTCAGGGATCACCATTTCTAAGTCAGGGCAAGGGAGTCACACACCAAGATAACCCCTGCTCACCCTCTAGGTAACGTGACGCGAGCAGCAAGGCTAATCTCAGAGGCGATGTGTAAAGCTTTTGCGCACGCACCCCAGCGACAACACCCTAGGCCCACTACAAAGGAAACTCCACACAAGGTTATATCAAAAATAGCCTTTGTATTATAATAATAAAAACACATTAAAATGGGCTGCACCATTTTTAAATCTCTGTTCGTTCACGCTCCTGTTTTCATTTCCTTGTGTTTGCATGCCTATGTCCCCCTCCGACACCTCAGATCTTCTGCCCACAATCTTCTGATCACTCCCAGGTTTAATCGCAAGAAACACGGGGGTGCTTGTTTCTCTTTCCTTGCTCCATCCACTTGGAATTCCCTTCCCCTTCCCATTCGTCTGTCTACTGACTATTTTTCTTTCCGTAACCTCCTGAAAACGTACTTGTTCCGTCTTGCTCATGGCTAGCTGTCCTAACCTCTTTGCTCTTCTACCCACCGGTCTTGAGCGCCAAGAAACCAATTGGTGTATGTGCGCGGTACCAAATCTCTTTTAACATAACATAACATAACATAACATAACACACACACTTTACAATGTGCCAACAGGCACGGGCAAGATTTACAAGGGATTATGTACAGGACAGGGCCACCTGGACCACTGTCAGGGGTATGCACTTTTTAGAAATAGCACTTGTAGGTATAACACTTAGCACATAAACATATAATGACTGTAACACAGAAATAGTAAATGTAGCATACAACCAGTAACTACTGGTAAAGGGAAAATACCTCCTACGCCACCCTAAACACTGTAGGGAAATCACGCAGGGAACTAGGACCTTATCATCAGGACCTATGGAAGGAAAACCATCACCTAAGCAAGTCACATTTAGCAGAGGGAAGGAAACCTAAAATAATCACCTAAGCAAGTCACATTTAGCAAAGGCAATAACACATCAACATTCCTCTAAGCAGGTCACTTTTAGCAAAGGGGAATAAACCATAAACAATTACCTAAGCAGGTCACTTTTAGCAAAGGTAATATCAAACAATCCTCTAAGCAGGTCACTTTTAGCAAAGGGGATAAAACAAACAATTACCTAAGCAGGTCACTTTTAGCAAAGGCAATAACAAACATTCCTCTAAGCAGGTCACTTTTAGCAAAGGGGAATAAAACATAAAGAATCACCTAAGCAGGTCACTTTTAGCAAAGGTAATAACAAACAATTGCACATGAAACATTAAAACACATTCAGAGGTGCAGGTAGAACATTTGCGCAGGAATCAAAATAGCAGTAAATCATAAATTGCGCCGGGTGCACATGGCACAACACTAGAATTGCCCCCAGGCCAACTGGCCTCGAAAGGGCTGGAATGCCCTGAGTCTCAATGTCAGGGGAGGCTGCGCAGGCAGCCAAGAACAAAGCCTAAACGTAGCAACTGTCCACTAAGTGCTGGACAGTTGTGAATACTGCTGGCCAACGTTGGAGCCTCGTGGGCTCAAGAACACAATGGGGCAATACACAGTGTGGGAGCCTCGGGGCTCTAACCAATTAGCTGCCTGTGTCCCCTAAGAGCCACTCAGGCTCGAAAAACAATTATGCTGGCACTAAAGAGCTTCAGCGCTCTTAAACAATTAAAATGCCCCTAGAGCCTCTCTCAGGGCTCTAAATAAACATGTGGGCGGGAGCCTCGCTGGGCTCTAGAACAAATGGCTGCCCCCTCGAGCCTTCTGGGGCTCGCAAAATCGCTGTGGGCGTGGAGCCTCTCGGGGCCCGAAAACCAATGTGCCCCCACGAGCCTCGGGGCTCGTAAATACCGTTAGGGCGGGAGCCTCTCGGGCTCTAAATAAACAAGTTGCCCCCAGGAGCCTCGGGGCTCCTAATCCAACAATGCGGGCGTCGTTGGAGTCCCTCACGGGGGACTCAGAAGGAAGTGGTGCCCCCGGAGCCTCTTGGCTCCCACAAAGAAATGCGGCAGACGTTGGAGCGGCCCTCTGCCAACCGGGGCCGCTCGAAGGATCAGGAGAACCCGCCCGCACTCACCGGGACTTCACTGGTGCTGCGGGGGGCGGGAAGCACTGCTGGCTCACCTCTTTAGCAGCGCGGGACTCCTCTCCTCACGGGAGCCTCGGGGACACGCGCTGGCCGCTTCCTGCTTCCTCCTCTGATGACGCGGCGGGGGCTCGGCCGGCTGGGCCAATCCCAGCGCGGCTCTCCCGGCAGCTTCTCTGGGCTTCTCCTCGACCCGGGGACTGCGGCGGTGAAACCACGGAGGCAATGCCGGGTGGGCTCCGGCTTTAAATAATAAAATAATAACGGGGCAATGCCGGGTGGGCACCGGCGTCCAAAAATAAATATAAAGCGAGGTGGGCACTCGCGATGCGCTGCAAATAACGGGGCAAATGCCGGGTGGGCACCGGCCTCCGAATTAGAATATAAAGCGAGGTGGGCACTCGCTTGGCCTGGCAAAGCGCTCCCAAGCGCTATAAGGGAAATAAAGCGCTTCTGGCGCTATAATCAGAATAAAGCGCACCCAGCGCTTGGGGGCATGAAATAAAGCGCTCCTCAGTGCTAGAAGCAGGGCAGAGCGCTCCCAGGCGCTCTGTGCATGAAATGAAGCGCTCTCAAGCGCTAATAGCAAAAGCAAAGCCCCAGCAAGGTCTGGAGGCAGGCAGGGGGGCAAGGCAGGGCCAGAGCCAGCACACTGGGTCTCCAGGCAGGGAGACAAGCCAAGTGGCGGTCCTCCTGGCCCCAGCAGCAGCAACAGCCCCCTCTGGCAAGGATCCAAAAGTAGAACAAATTGTAAGGGGACACAGCCCCTTCTTATACTGTGAAATCCTTTGCTTCAGGGTGCAGGGTGGGGGGAAACCAGTTGCAGCTGGCTTGGGAGTACCCTTGATGGCCCAACCACCTCTTTCAGGAGGCTAGGGTCATTAGACAAACCACAGGGGGGCGGAGCCAGCATTGTGTGGGGAAAAACCCAGCCCATCCAGGACCCAGGTGCACTCCTCCCACACATCACTCATGCTGATCTCACACTCACCACCGGGCAGACCCATCCAGACTTCCTGGAGCCTGGCATGCCAGCCAGCTCCAGCCAATCACGCTCCAGTATCCTCACTGCACACATACATCAATGTCCAGAAGTAGCACTTCCCTTCTAGACACATACAAGCCGCACATACCATCGCGCAGCATTCATTCTCACGAGTTCACACATACTAAACTCGAGCCTGCACTCCCCACACATCAGGAACTAACATGGACACACACATTCTCCATGCATTCCTATGGGAGAGCAGGCCAGCCATACTACACGCACGCCCTTTACTCTGGGACACAGGGAAAAAGTGCGCCAAGACCCAAAAATCACTAACACAGGGTCACAAATAAAAGCGAAAAGATTAGGGGTGAACCTGCCCTAAGGCCCAAGTCCAACAGATATTTTTATAATCACTGAAATGTGTGAAAAATACCTCTGAAATGTACTTTTATGGTTTTGTACACGAAGAAAACCGAATAAAGTAATTTTGATGTGATTAGCACAAACCCCACGCCTCACCATCCCAGCCTGGGCATTGCAACTTTTAAAACTGTCCAGAGACACACATTCACATTTCTAAATGAGACTAACTCACATAATGAATGGCTGTCCGCTATCCCTGGCAGGGTCCAGCCATGAACAGACTGGCTTTAGACCCTGTGAAGCAGATATGCTCAGGAAAGCTTAGTGACATGTGCACCTGTCCCTGTGCCATAACCTTGTGCACGGTAGGGGTGGGCACAGAGCAGCACAGTTGAGTGGGTGGTGAGTTCCTGCACTCGGGTTGGATGCTAGGCACAGCATGAGGTGTAGTCCCAGTGTGACAGTCCCTCTGCTCACAGTGCTCTCTCCCTGAAGCTCTGACCCCCTCCCTGGGCCCCTAATGGAGCCCACCATCCCTGAGCAGCTGGAGTGGAGGGAGACCCCGAAGAAGGCCCACGTGAATTTATAGTAGCGGATAGAACAGAGCAGGCCCTAGAAGAAGGTCCACGCAGGCATACTGAATAAGGCAGACCCTTAAGGGACATCGATTATGAGGTCGATAAGGTATAGACACTGAGGAAGACTTCCCAAGACTGGCCAAGTGGAGGGTATGCGAGAGGTCTGAGGAAAGGCCCAGATAAATAATGAAGGGCCATAGTGGTGGGCAGTGGGTGTGATAAGAGGGGCGCTGCAGAGGAGAGTCCAGAGAAAGACTCAAATAGAGGTGCAGTAGGAGAGGGAGAGAGCCCTCAGAGGAAAGGAACTTGAAGAACCGGGGTTTAACCCAGCGGCGTCAGGGGCACTCCTAAGATCTTCGAGTTCACCTGTCTTGGTATTCAAAGACACGGAATACTTCTGGATGGCGTCAGAGACCAAGTTTATTAGCTGCAGCTAGTAACAGTGATCCTAGAAATACATCACGGTGCAAATTCTCAGGAGACTGCTCATTTTACTAAGGCGAGACGTCTCCTTTTATACCCAATATTCACATTATAAATGTACACCCACTGCACAAAATTCTAGCCAATAGGATACATTTTCAAACAAAGTATCACATAGCAAAAACTCAATTTACAGTATCCCAACCCAAAAGTTAATTATTAGGAATGTCCCAAATTCAATTTCCACAAGCCGGACAAACCTATAATTGAAAGCATAACCCATGTAATGAAGAAACATAAAAAAAGAAACAGTAACAGATACTGAACAAGATAAAGCACGTGCAAGGAAACTAAAAAGTTAACGATGTCCTGAACATTGATTGGCAATATCAGACAAAGATCGATCAGGGAAATTGGCTTTGCGAGGTCAGTTTCAGGTGAAGAGGTCAGTTTCTTACAGTTCATTTCAGAGTCAAAAAGAAACCTAGTTAATGTATACATGAACTAGAAGGCCAGACCACTTTTTTCGCCAGGCTACCTTTACAGGCCTACGTGAGGGCAACACAAAATGGTGGCACAGAATAAAATGGAGTCAGACTCGAGAATTACAGAACCTCAGACCATCCTTTTGCCATTACGTAGGCAATAACCTAAGACTCATGTTAATCTGAATCTAGGTCTATATCAATATTCATTAGGTCATCTAAGTGTTGCTGTAGCATCATTTTATTATTCTCTACTTCTCTCGGGACAGGTCTCCGAACACATATAGAAGCACAAAGACTACAAATGGCGAGACCACACTGGATTCAAAGACAACAAGAGAAAAGGATGGCTAAAACCATACCAAGGAATGTCATAATCTTCCATCCCCATTTGGACAGCAGTCCCCAAAACCATCCCGTCAATGACCAGTCTCCTTCGTCTACATGGATAGACTCAGAGATCTTATGCAACCTAGAGATGGCTTGGTACACTGTAGGGGCATTATCTGGTATGTAAACACAGCAACTGGATCCAATTAATTTACATACTCCTCCTCGATCTGCAAGTATGATGTCTAATACCATACGATTCTGCAAAGTCATAAGGCGGTCCGCTTAAAGCTCAGCTGTAACATTACTAAGAGCATCTGCTGTCTCATTAATAGTAGCTTCAACAACGCGGACGAGCTGTCGAATATGCCTACTATTGATCATAGGACCCCAAAAGGGCAGGAAGCCCTTGAAGAAATCTCCTACTTCATGTGCTGCAGTATCTTCCTGATTGAAGACACCTCTACCATATCTCGTTCTATGATAGTCTGAAGCAGTAGTGTATGTAGGGGGAAGCAAAAACGTCACATAACATGTTCCTGAAAAATCAGGTGGCTACCATGTGTAGGCTCTGTCATGACAAACAAATTATGTGCCTTTAGCTGGCACAAACGGTGGAGAAGTCCGGGATGAATAGACATAGGTTTGAGCACACACACGCTTACCTAGCTGAGCTTTCGGATTCCGACCAGTACCTTGCAAACAAAAATGGCCTCGGTGGGGTACAATCCAAATAGGGGGAGACCTTTTTCGTCTCTCCTTCTCTGTCAAGCTGGTACTATATCCAGTCACATTCCAACCAACATAAGCCTGCACCTCATCCTTAGGGATAGCATTATATGCATCAATATCTCGGATCATAGCTACTATTCCCCTTATCAAAGCATTATTGCTGGAGTTATTGTTAAGGGAACGTAAGGGGCGTACCTCATTTGCATAGATAAACATGGTCTGTAAAGCCCACACAGACCCATTGAAAGAAAAAGGCAAAACCAAATATGGCATACCTTTATCTGTCGTATGAGGCATAAGACCACAAACCCAACAATTAGTGGTATTTACTACTAACTGATGCTGATGCAACAACTGTATGAACGAGTTGTTGACAAATTCTGATCTCCTTGTTTGTTCATGTTCAGGCAACGTATAAAACTGGTGCAAAGAAACAGTAGTGAAAGAAATCATAGGTTGGGAGGTGGGTGCAGAGGTCTTTTGTGTAACATAGACAATCCAACCCACACAAGCTAATGTGATACTTAAAAACATCAAAAAGCACAATATTATAAAACATTTGCTATATATCAATGTACAAAATCTTGTCTTAAGATCTATTCTCTCAACATCTCTTTCAGTTACAACAGACTCCATCCTCTAACGTGCTGCTCGTGGCAATTTTCCTTCTTCACTCAAGTGTGCGTCCAGGCATCCTAGACGTCAGTAGAACCGCAGACCTTTTGTCAATACGCGGGTCACCCCTTAAGTCTTATACCGCAACCCTGCAGCTGAACCCGGATGGTGGTTCAAAAAAGAAAAAGAAAAATAGTCTCTTGACTGAAAGAGTGTAATTCACGAAAAAAATCAAATTTTATTTGTCCTTTTTAGACCTTAAGTTGTAGCGTTCTTTACCAGGCACAGTTTGATCCTGAAAAAGTGTCTCTGGATACGTAGTATCAAGTCTCAAACACGGCGGCACAGCTTATTGCAAGACTTCATTATCCGCAAGTTCTGACTGAGTCCATTCCAGATGTGCATTGCTAAAAGGTACAAATCTTGGAACCCTTTCACTCTCGGAATCGGCAATACCTTCCCGGACCCACTTATCGTACAGTAAGGGCAAAGGTATCTTCTTGCAATGGGTACCATGTACCCAGTTTTTCTATCCGAACACCTTAATAGCAGTCCGAGTTGATAACAGGACTTGGTATGGACCGGTCCATCTTGGTTCCAAGTTCTTTGACCTCTTAAAATTCCTGGTTGAAATCCAGTCGCCAGGTTGAATCGTGTGGCCTGTGTCTAGAGAAACTGAAGGCAAAGTGTCATGGACCTGTTGGTGAAGAACACGCAATTTAGCAGTCAAATCATGTAAGTAGTTAACCAACATAGGGTACTCGATATCACTGTACTTCTTAGGCCTCGGCACACCCCAGACATTCGCTGGACGTCCAAAAACAATCTTGTATGGGCTAAGTCCCACACGAGAATGTACTGTCGTTCTCGTGGACAAAAGTGCCGATGGTAAGGTATCGGGCCATTTAAGACCAGAGCTCGCTTGTACCTTGGCCAACTTCAGCTTCAGAGTGTTATGATAGCACTCGACCAGGCCTGCTGACTGAGGGTGATTCGCAGCGTGAAATTTCTGTTTAATACCCATACCCGCACATACTTTCTTCATAATCTAACCCAAGAATTCACTTCCATTATCATTCCATACCATCCTCGGCAAGCCATATCTGGGAAAAAAATCTTTGAGCAAAACCTTGGCTGTAGACAAGGCAGTATTATCCTTTAGGGAGTAGGCCTCTATCCATCTGGAAAAGGCACACACAACCACAAGGACATACTTCAAGTTATTGCATCTTTGCATATGAATGTAGTCTATCTGCAGCACCTCAAACGGATACGTTGGAGGAGCAAAATGACCCGCTGGAGTTGGGGTTCCCTTTCCAGGATTATGCATCAAGCAAATCATGCAGTGTTTAACCAAATTCTCAGCACACTTAGGAATTCCCCCATTCTGCCATACCGGAGCCAACAACTTTCATATCTCTTTTGAACTAATGTGAGCCAGCCCATGAGCCATAGTAACCACCGGGAGCACATATGCATCCGGCAACAACCGTCGCCGATGCTCTGACAACTCAACCCAACAGCCTGTTGAATCCAACATTCCCGTACTCTCTCTCCACAAACTCAATTCTTTCTCAGTAGCTTCCGCCTGAATCATCTTCACACTTTCTGTTGTATCTTAACACATTACTCCTACCACAACCCATCTGGCAGGACCTGCAACATACATCCGACTCGTCACATCTTTCACTGTTTCTCTCGCTTCTTCATCTGCAAACGCATTCCCTCGACCCACATCATCCGTAACCTTCTTATGCGCACTACACTTTACTATCGCAATTTGGGTCGGCAAAGTAAGTGATTCAAGAAGTTCACTCACTAATTGTCCATGCTGAATTTTCGTACCATGGGAAGTAAGAAATCCTCTCTCTTTCCACAAATGACCAAAGCTGTGAGCCACGCCAAATGCGTATTGGCTATCCGTAAAAACATTCACTCTCTTTCCTTTTGAGAACACACACGCTCTAGTCAATGCTATCAACTCCGCTGCCTGTGCTGAATTCTGTGCAATACGTGCTGTTTCAACAATCGTGTGCAAAGTTGTGACAGCATATGCTGCAGTCGTCTCTCCATTCGGAAGCTTAAAGCACGAACCATCTACCCATAGGGTACCATCAGGTTTCGAAAGAGGAGTATCTTTCAGATCAACTCTACCCTTCGTTTTCTCCTCTGTCCGGAAAAAACAGTCATGCTGTTCCTGAGCATCTGTCTCTTCAAAAATTGGCAACAATGTAGCTGGATTCAATGTGTTGCACCGCTTGATGTGCACATGGCTAGCCAAAAGCGTCAACTCATAACCTGACAAACGTGCACTGGTAAGATGTTGAGTCCTTGTTCTGTTCAATAGGGTATCCACTGCATGTGGGACCATCACAATCAATGTATTATCCAATACCAAACCAGCAGACTGCCGAATAGAAACAGCCGCTGCTGCTGTAGCTCTTAGACAACTACGCAACGCCCTAGCTACCGGATCTAAAGTGGCTGAAAAATACGCACATGGGCGCTGCTTGTCTCCAAATTGTTGCGTCAATACTGACAACGCACAACCTTCTCTCTCGTGTACATAAAGTGTAAAAGGTTTACTATAGTCGGGGGTACCCAACACCGGAGCAGAACACAATGCATCACGCAATTCAGAAAAACTCTTCTGACATTTGTCCGACCAAGGAAGAGGGTGTGGTGTGTCCTTAAGAGTAAGTGCCAACAAAGGTTTCGCTAGCAAAGAAAAATTCGGAATCCACTGTCTACAATACGAGGTGATACCTAAAAAGGCACGCACCTCCCTCTGTGTGCATGGCACAGTCATTTGGGCAATCGCTTGAATACGCTCTGGGGTCAATCCTCTTCCCTCCTTCGACAAGAGATGACCTAAGTAGGTCACTTCTTGTCGGCAATACTGCAACTTCGAAGGTGACACTTTATGATGAAGGTCAGACAGGTGTCGCAACAAAGAAAGAGTAACTTCTGTACAAATCTCTTCATCATCAGCAGCAACCAACAAATCATCAACATACTGGATAAGAGTAGCACCAGAAGGCAATGCAAAAGTATCAAGCTGAGTTTTCAAAGCCTGACTATAAATGGAGGGACTCTCACAATAACCTTGAGGAGCGAGTTTAAACCGGAAACTGCGGCCTCCTAAAGAGAAGCCAAAAATATCCCTACTTTCCTCAGCAATCGGAATACTGAAGAAAGCGTTATTCAGATCAATAACAGAAAACCAAGCAGCTGAGGCAGGGATCATAGTCAATAAAGCAGTAATGTCTGGAACAACAGGAAACTGTGGCACAACAATCTTATTGACCTTCAAAGGTCAATCACAAACTGATACACAGGTGGCTGAGAAGAGTCAGTACGCTTAAGGACAGGCCGAACAGGACTATTACACACATTGCCTCTCGTTTCTTCAACCACACCTTTCTCAACCAAATCATGGATAAACGCTAAAAGAGCTCTTTCGCCAGCACTGGAAATTTTGTACTGAGGAATGCGAGGTGATTTAGCATTCGATTTAAGGGTAACAACGTAGGGTGGAATCTGCAAGAGACTAACATCATTAGGACCTGTAGCCCAAAGTGTATCAGGGAGAGAACGCAGTTCCAGTGGAAGGCGATCCTTAGACAGATACATCGGGGAAATCACTTTCTTACCCACTGTAAGATGTACTCCCAAAGGAGAACAATGTAATGTCGCATGCAATCTTTTCAACAAGTCCAAACCCAACAAATTCTCGCCACAGCCAGTGGTTAGAATAAGGGGAGCCTCCAATTCACAAGGACCAATAGAAAGGGGCAAAGGACAAAAAAACGGGTTACGAACCTGGGCGCCAGAAAATCCTACTGAAACATTAGTCAAGCCAGACAAGGGTGCACCAGGGAGTTTAGAGTGCATGATAGAACTCTTTGCTGCACCAGTATCCAAAAGAAAAGGTTCTGCCACACCTGATGTAATCACTTCAACATAAGGTCCACTCTAGTCTACTGGAACTGACACTACTCCCTCCCTTTGTCCATGGCTGTCCTAACTATCATTAAAACCAGCACTCTCACTTCCAACATAATAATCATCAGTGTAGTACTGAGTGGACTGGACGGTCGGAACATTTTGTTTGTCAAAATAATTTATAGAATTCTGAGGGGAAAAGGAACGTTCATTCTGGGGAATCGTACCACATCCCCTACCCCATGGTACTTGTTGGTACTGATGGGTCCCCCATCCCGTGCTGCCCTATGACTCTCCATTAGGAGTCTTTTCTTGGTAAACCACTTTTGGGCTATACCTGTATTTTTTTGCCTAGCACCACGAATTTTGCTGCTATGGCTTAAGGAATTGCAGGCACGGCAGGGCGTTAGTGTACCCTGACCACCCCTTTCCTTATTTTTGGTCCTGAAGAAAAAACGGTAATTCCCATTACGGTTTGAAACATGTAGACCCACTACACATTTTCCAGATACCTTTGGTCATAATTATACCATTAACTGTATCAACACTTATATTTTAGTATTGTCCAGTAGCCTTACGAATAAAGTTTTTTCATATAAGTCATACCAGGACAATTTTTAACTCACCTACGCCCTTTTTTTACATTCATCACTCACATACCAGCTCCACTGTAGTTCAGGTGTCGAAGCACACCTTGATGGCACTCGGCCATCAAGGTGGCCCCGATGATGAAGCATGTCACCGACCAGGTCGATGAGTGAGGGGTTACTAATCAGCAAAGAAGGACTTTCTTCTCTTTGATAGTGAATCATCCCGCAGAAATCGCTCTTCGAGCACCTTTTCTGGTGGTACTCCTTATTATTTTTGTTAATTTAGATACCTAACCTAGGGGACCAGGAGTATTGTTCCGTCCACTTTGGTGGATAAAATCCCTTAACTCTCTCCTACTGTTTTTGACTTGTTGGTAACCACCACAACCTCTCAGACCAGACATACCATTCGCACGCTGTAGCAAGATCTGGCAACTATTCTTGAAGTGACCTTCCTCTTTACAATAAGCACACTGATTAGAACCTAGCGGGAGTTGCTGAAACTGACGCTGATTAGGGCGAGGCGGATAAGCCTGCTGCAGAAGAACTTTCGTTTTTAATTCTCTAGTCTTCTTCTCTACTTTATCCTTCTCATCTTTATCTCTATTCTCATAGTATTGTGCAGTAGCCAATATCTGGGCCGAAGAAGAAACAGTCCATGAACTCTCAGAGTCCTTTAACTTATTAGAAAGTTCAGGAAGTAAATTAAAAACAAACTTATCTACAAACAACCTCTGACCACCTTCTGTACTCATGTCCTGACCACTATGATCAATGAATGTTTCCTCAAACCTAGTGAAGAAATCAGACACACTCTCATCTTTCTTTTGTTTGCATGCTGCTAACTTGTCCCAATTCACCCGCAAAGGAGGCATCATAGTTTTCATTAAATTAATAATCCTACCAGGTAGTTCTGCAACTAAGGGTTCAGGTTTGGCACCTTCTACCTTCCGACCATCTGCAGCAGTAACATTAACCCACGTATCTCCTAACTCTGGCGCGTGGTCCTCGTGACGGATCTTCGCCCACAAGGGTTGAGGAACTACATTACCCATCAACATATCTATGTCAGCTAAATTCATAACACACACATCAACTGTCTGAGACAACTCCTTGTAATAACCAGCAGGATTTTTACGGGGGTCAGGCAAGGTCTGCTTAAGAGCCAGGACCTCAGCTCTCTTCCAAGGGACATGCACCCACACTCGTTGAAAATGAGCCGGTGCAGCCACAATACTATGAGCGGCATCAGCTACAACTGCCTCTCTCCATACAGGGGGGACCTCTCTCATAGGATACTGCTTCACTTTTCTCCTAACAGAAGGGTCAGGTTCGAACAATAACTGAGTTGGAAATCTAGACCTAAAAGTGAGTAGTGTCTCTACCGCTTCCTCAACAGTGGAATTGAACCCAACTCATTATCTTCCCACTCCTGACGAAGGAAGGTACACATGACATCAAAAACATACCTTTGTTTTGGTGCCTTCCACTGTAGGAAGATATCCATAACCACTTGTGGACCGTACTTGGAGGTATTTGAAACCCATCTACGAGCAAGGAGATCTAACACTTCCCGCTCTTCGGGACCAGGAAGCTGACTATGTCTTTGTTTACGTTCAGAAACAGGGGTCATATTCAGTGACGCAAAGAAAGGAGACAAAAGGCTAGCGACAGTCTCAGTCATTCGTTGCCGAGCAGAAGGAGAAGAAGTTGACATAAGGACAGGAGACAAAGTGTTTTGAGGCAAGAGAGACGTAGGGACAGAAATTAGAGAAGTCGAAGATAAAGGAGTGTAAGGCAAAGGAGTTTGAGGCAAGGCTGGTGACAAAGCTGGCGGCCCTGGAGGGGGCTGCACCGCGGGAGGAAGAACCACCTGTGAAGCAACAGATGGCTGAACAACAGCAGGGGGTTGAACGACAACAAGGGGTGCAACAACTGGAGGTAACGGAGGTACAGTAGCACCCTGCACATAAGGGGGTGGTAATCTCAGTAAATGTGACATCAAATGATCCTTTTCAGGGTCTTCAGTCACAATGGAAAGGGGAGGTGGCAAAGCAGGGTAACATTTATCAATGGCCATGCAATGTTGTCTATCTGACACTTCAATCGCACGATGTTCTTCATCTTCCTTAAACTGCCTAGCAGCTTGCATTACCAACATATTCCTTTCCTTCCCATCTTTCTTAGCTTGCTTAATTTCTCTCTGTTTGGCTTCCTTACGCCAAAGGCGGAAAGAGACAAACATCGCCGGCCGGGCTTTCTTCTTAAATAGAGCAACTTCTAGGTTATCTAAAACATCTGATTCAAAACTACCATGTTGGGGCCATCGTAAAACACCATCTTTCCTTGTATAACGGACCCATACTTCGTTAAAGGTATTGGGACCCACACCATGCTTTGAATAGAGCTCATAAGTTGGAGTTCCAACCGGAGTCCTCCAATCGGGAATCCTTATTACAACTACAACAAAACCATTTCCTAATTTTGCCAAAACCAGGCATCTTTAGCTCGCCAGTCTTGCTTCAAACTTCAAGGGGTTATCAAAAAAATGATACACTCGTAAATATACGAACCCCTCGGCTTCGACTATTGCAATGGCCGAATCAAAACCAAGAAACAAAACAAAGTCGTGGGAGTGACCCACTTATACTTAACCAAAATGTCTGTCACGCCACCAGAAGAACGTCTAACGTCTCGCCTTACAAATCATCACAAGAGGGTCCAAGACAGGGCGACAATCAGGGCAGCAGTCCTTCGCAGCTGTCGGAAAGGGGGAGCCTCGCAGAAAAAACCTTTGGTCCACGTTGACATGCAGGGGTCAATGAAGTGGCGGCCGTCCTCCAGAATTTCCTCACGGGACTCCTCACAATCTTCGGGCTTGGACCAGTACCTCTGAAGTCGCCCCAAGTTGGGCGCCAGTTGAAGAACCGGGATTTAACCCAGCAGCGTCAGGGGCACGCCTAAGATCTTCGAGTTCACCTGTCTTGGTATTCAAAGACACGGAATACTTCTGGATGGTGTCAGAGACCAAGTTTATTAGCTGCAGCTAGTAACAGTGATCCTAGAAATACATCACGGTGTAAATTCTCAAGAGACTGCTCATTTTACTAAGGCGAGACGTCCCCTTTTATACCCAATATTCACATTATAAATGTACACCCACTGCACAAAATTCTAGCCAATAAGATACATTTTCAAACAAAGTATCACATAGCAAAAACTCAATTTACAGTATCCCAACACAAAAGTTAATTATTAGGAATGTCCCAAATTCAATTTCCAAAAGCCGGACAAACCTATAATTGAAAGCATAACCCATGTAATGAAGAAACATAAAAAAAGAAACAGTAGCAGATGCTGAACAAGATAAAGCACGTGCAAGGAAACTAAAAAGTTAACGATGTCCTGAACATTGATTGGCAATCTCAGACAAAGATCGATCAGGGAAATTGGCTTTGCGAGGTCAGTTTCAGGTGAAGAGGTCAGTTTCTTACAGTTCATTTCAGAGTCAAAAAGAAACCTAGTTAATTTATACATGAACTAAGAAGGCCAGACCACTTTGTTCGCCAGGCTACCTTTACAGGCCTACGTGAGGGCAACACAAAATGGTGGCACAGAATAAAATGGAGTCAGACTCGAGAATTACAGAACCTCAAACTATTGCTTTCACTGAGGCCCTGCAACTGCTCTGTCCCACCCCGCCCGCTACACTCACGCCCACAATATATCCCTCATCGGCACGGACAGAGTCAGCCACTGGGGGGCTTAATGTCCCCATCAAAGGCCCCCACCCAGACGTGGTCTGTCTCACATGGTGAGTTATTAGCCAGGGACCTTGTACTGGGGTCTATGGTACCTCACGGCCTCTGACTTGGTTCAGGTGACCGGGCGTCACGACGCACAAGACAAAAGCAGCATTGTTTTTTTTTATTACTTACTGCGGTTGATGACTGCTATTTCGGTGCCGTTTTTCTTGAAGCGTCTGCCTTCCTCGAAGCACAGCCGAGGGAGCATTGTTACATGGTCACCAAGTTCGGTTACATATGCTGTCTATGTGGAACAGATCGCGTTTGCCTTTAATAGTTAAATGTTGTACTTGCTTTACTCCCACATCCTTTACACCTAAAACGCGCAGCAGAAACACAACTGTCCCTGCTTTTTTAAGTTCTGCAACAAGTTCAAATAATCAGAGAGGTGCGTGAAGTCACGGGGGGCCGAGGGGCCAAGTCTGCCGGTCCGTGCACTTTAAGTGGGAATCCAGTCCTGAACATATTAAGAGGCCTGCTGCACAGCTGCTTAAAAGTGCCCGCCTCGACGTTGTGCTGCTAACGGGGTGCAGCATTGCAAAGTGCTGTGGAGCTCTGACACCGCCGCCGCCCTGATTTAGTGGGGTAATAAAGCAGGAGGTTTCCTCTGTGGCTGCGCTCATCAGTGGCACTGTCTCACAGGGATGGGGTGCACTGCACAGATTCTCGGGGAGGCCGGGCATGCCGCAGTGGTGAAGCTGGCGGCACGCAGCACTGCAACAGGCACAGAACATGGCTAAATTTAGTGGTGGGTGGATTGTAATGGGAGGTCTGAGGGAAGTGGCACAACGGTGGGACATCACACTTGGGGATCCCGAGCCCACGCCGCCTACCATTTTTATCTGCGAAAGAGTGTGGCTGAGTCGAGGTTATTACCTGTACAAGGTCGACGCTGCAGAATACATTACAATATCCATTCCATTAAGCTAAGTCTCTTTAGAAAGGTCATAAACTGGTCTTTTTCTCGTAAATTGTTTAAAATACCTGCTGTGGTACACGTGCACTGCAGTGCGTGTGTGGGGGCGTGCTCCACAGTCCGTGGAAGGAAAAAGGTTACGCATGGCACACGCTGCCCGCCTTAGCCCCTACCCTCATAGAACCAAATGCAGCCCAATTAGTGGCCCGCCCACAACATTGAAACTGAAAGCACATTTATTTGCATAATTTATATGGATTTATTATCGGGCTCGCTGCACTCTCTCAGCAGCACTGCACAGTCAGCAACAATCTTCACAGAGGTACATTAAAGACTGTCTGAGACTGTAACAGCGTGTGAACAACAAGTAAGCCGGCAATTATATTTAATTTTCTTTTACACATTGCGTGCACTCTGCAGTGATGTAAGGTGGCAATATAGTCCCGGCCCTGACGAAAAGGTGTAGGTGCTAAGCACCGGAAAGCCCTGTCTCAAATTAAGCACTGGGTTCCTTTCAGATACATTTGGCCCTCTGGAGCTTCTGGCATAGACTCCAGTTTAGATTTGACAAGCTATTCAAACAAGGTAATGGAGCATAGCTGCATAGTCAGCAGACTGAACTTGTTTGTAATTCAGGGAAAAGTCTTGTAAAACTTACTACAAAAATGGAACACCATGCCTCTTTGTATTACAAACCCATAGAGTCTCAGCAGTTTATATCTGAACATTTGGTCTGTCTCCATGCATTTGGTGATTTGTCAGTAGTTGTACAGTATTTATTTGGGGGGTGGGAGGGGTTAGTGAAGGGAATCCTTAAACCTTTGTAATTGTGTTTCTTTTTTCTTTTTTCAAGTCAATACATTTGCAAGAACCTTATATTAGTTACAACTAGATTCAATATATAAATAGCATCCTAATGTTTAAGAAATAATCCTTAACTGATTAAATGAAATTCTGCTTTTACATCCGATTCGAATACTGCTCTATCAACTGGCATTTACTTTCTACCTAGGTCCTGGATGCATACTTTCAGATGGTTACTTCTTTTTCATTGACTTCTTAACATGATTTTCTCTAAAGACCTCTCATGCCACCCTATTGGTGGTAAATACATCTCTGGCTATTTTATCACAGGCACTTGTACTTTTAAATAGACTTGCCAAAGCTTTTTTCTATTTTATTTTAATCCGTTTTAATTGGTCATTTGGCTCCAGCACTTGTGTACTTGTAGACTCCTCAAGTACTGCGTGTCTACAATAAACTGTATGTGTAAGAAATCGGGTAACTGGTTGAGGGGTGATATCCTACCCAAGCAGCAACAATTCTTCTTAGGGTGAACTCACAAGCTAACCAAACATTATCCTGTGCTCAACCCTCTGGGAGGTTGGCACAGAGCAGCCAGGCTTAACCCAGAGGCAATGTGTAAGATATTTGTGCAACACTTCAAACAGTAACACATTAAAAACCGACCACAAAAGATCCCAAACCAGATGAGAAAATTAGTAGTTTTTAATACATAAACCAGTCCAAAACAACTACATTCAATCCGTTCAACTTGAGATTTTAAAGATTTCTGTAAAAAATAGCAACACAAAGAGCCAAATTGTGGATATCTGCTTGTTCCGGACTGGGACAAAGTCACATGTTTAGGCTGACCATGATGGAGCATGGGCCGTATAGAGGGACCCAGTTAGGGCCATTGTACAAAGTACTTTAAATCCTGTTTAGTGGAGTGTTGCGAGGCTCTGGGTCAAAAATGTCTCTATTTGAGTGGCTGAGATGTGAGGTCATCAAGAATCTCATCGATGAGGGCTTGTGATTCTAGTCAAGTGTCAAGGATGCATCATGCAATTGGGGGTGGGGGGCATGCCTGGGTTCAGAGGAGCTGCTATGCAGGTTCGGGTGTTGTCGAGGCTGCCTGCACCGAGGATGTCACCAAGTGGTGGTTCTGATGATGCGACTGGTTCTGCTCGGGGTTGTCAAGCAGCAGAGATGTTTGTTCCGCTGGATCCACTGAGGCCAGTGGAGCTTACATGGACTCTGTGTTCTAGGCTGAGTCCTTTGCTTACTTCAAGAAGTTGTTTCTCCCCCCCTCACTCCCCCCGTGGAATGATGTGAATACGTATATTATTGTAGAATCGTACTGTGAACTAGAGATTGAATTCCACCGCATATATTTTTCTCAAGCCCTGGAAAGTCATGTAGTGATGAAACAGGTGTTTGCTCTTCATCTGTGAAGAATACAAGTCTGGCAAATCATTTACAACCGAAGACCATAGTTTGCATATGCATAAGAATAAATTACAAATTTTTTTTTTTTTTTTTTATTATCTATTTTTTATTTTCACATCCGAACTGTTCGGATACTTTACTTTTTGCCTAAATACGGTTTCGTTTTTTTTTACCTCTTCCATGTGTTTTGCGTTAAACACACAAACTCTATACTCCAGAATCTTATCCCACTAGTGATATTTCGCACTACTTTTCCTCAATACACAAACCTTTATCTTTCCCTCAACATTTCAAATCTCCTTGAATCTGATTTGACTCAAACTGACTTACTTAATGCTCTTAAATCCCTCCCAAAAAAATAAGGCCCTTGGACCCGACGGCTTGACTGTTGAATTTGAAGTCTTTAGTCTCGATTGGAATCTCTCTTACTCCAACTCTTAGGTCAGGAATAATCAGGTTTTGTCAGGGGGCACAATATTAATGATAATACAAGTTTATTTTTTTGATATTGTCTCCAAATCATCAAATCTTTCAGAACCCCTTGCTGCTATTGCTTTGGATGCTGAAGAAGCATTCGATAGGGTACATTGGCATTTTATTTTCCAGGCTTTAAAATGGTTCGGTTTTGGCCCAAACATTACTGCTTTGATTTCTCTCCTGTACTCAAGTCCTAAAGGTGCCATATTTGCAAACGGACTTACCGCTTCCTATTGTCTCTTCACAGAGGAGCACGACAAGGGTGTCCCCTATCTCCTTTTCTTTTTAATCTATCCTTAGAACCCTTCTTGTCTAAACTAAGACAGAATCCATCCATAACGGGTTACATATCTAACTCTCTACAAATCAAATTACCTGCATAAGCTGATCTTTTATTCCTTTCCCAACCTCCTACTTCCCTGCCGACCTTCTTAACTGAAGTTAAATTATACTCTTTAGTTTTGGGTTACAAGTTGAATACCGACAAATGTGAAATTTTACCACTGACTAAATACACCTTTAAAGAACATTTCTCAATCTCCAATTTTACCTGGAATCCCCTTCACATACAATATCTTGGTATATGGTTTACCACCTCAATTAAATCCTCAACATCTCTGAATTTCAATAAATGCATTGAGAAGCTCAGTTCTCTCACAACCAAATGGCATCCCTTATATATCTCTTGGTGGGGCTGGCTTGACACTATTAAGATGATGCTAATGCCTATTCTCCTCTATCTTCTTTCTAATATCCCACTTTCCATTACTGCGAAATGTTATCATCAAATTAACTCCATTCTTATTTCCTTTTGTTGGTTAAATAAAACAAACTATAATGTCCCTATTAAAATTGATGCAACTGAAATCCGAAGGCGGGGTCCGCTTTCCAGACTTTCCCAAATATCATAAAGCTTTTTTATTAAAACATGTTTCTAAGTGGTTGTCAGTTCCTTCTCCAGATTTACCTCTCTGGATTGGTCTGGAAGCCTCCTTTCTTTCTCCTTTTTTTCCCCCCAAGAATATTTGTCTTTTACGAGGAAACGGCAAAAGTTACATACAAAATGCATATTTTCAATCTCTACCCCATTCCCCCCTACCAAGTGATCATGTATGGTCAAATATTTTAAGTAAACACCTAAAGCCTCTACCCTTTATCATTGTTTATTATCCCCACTCTCACCAAGAGCTAAGAAAAATTTCATGGGAAACTGATTTAGACATACATTGGACCATCTTTAGTTGGGATAGAATTTGGTTGAAAATTAGTAAGTCCTCCGGAACAGCTAGCACCACACAAACTCTTTTTATTATTTACAATAGATTACTTTTAACTCCAATCTCCCTGCAAAAAATGCATCCCGATGCTTCCAACACTTGTTGGTCTTGCTCATCTCCACAGGCAGATCTTTACCGTTTACTTTTCTTATGTCCTGAAATTCTGGTCTTCAGTCTGGACCCAGATTTACACTATCTTTAAGACTAATGCTCCCCTTACATTTGCAAACCTTTTTCTTGGTATTCTCTCTACCTGCTGGAACATACCCAAAACACATACACAGAATATTGACTTATTATTTGCAGCTGCTTTTCAGCAAATCACAAATAATTGGAAAGATGCCTCTAAACTCTAATTTTTAGCTTGGTGGTATTCTGTCTGTTACAACCACAGGCTTGATAACGACCTTTGTTTTTTCTTTGTCCATGAAACAAACGACTTCTTTTATGGTCTCCAATTACATTGATTTTAGATGAAAGTGCTCAAAGATCCTTCGCTCCAGTACCATATATGCAGGAAGTTGTACAGCCCCCTTGATTTCTCAAATGTTTTTAATTTCCTACTTTTCACCAGATATAATGCAGTGTTTTATACGCATAGTTATTATGATCTTTATTTGTTTTTCTCTCTTTATATACTTTTTTTTTAGCCTTATTATGAATCTAAACCTTCTACATGATGATATACCTACTTATCAGTAATAGCATACTATGTAATGTTTATTTTTGATGCTAAGTTCTCTAATAAACATATCTTTTAAAACTTTTTTTAAAAAAGTTAAACGCACTGGGTTTTTGCCAGTGTCTATATGCACCTTTGGTAATAGGGTGCTTTAAACATTATAGCACCACCAGTATATCTTCATTTCTTTTTAGAAATGACTTCACCCACAGTGTATTTTGTTCTATCTATACGAGGTGCGATAATTGTAACCACTAACACCAAACAGATTTCCTCTTATTCTGGGATTGGAGAAACAATTGTTTAATTTGACTACCCTGCATTCACAAAACCATCTGCTGCCCTGAGGGCGCAACTGAAGGCAAACTCAAATGGCATCAGTGTGATCCACAGCACCATAAAAAGTGAACAACGCTGTCTGTAGCAGGCTTTGTACAATCAATTAATCTGGCAATGGCCATGCAAGTGGTTCATTCCTCCACCTTAGTGAGACCAGACACTGAGATGGGCCATACCCTGCTACACAGCTGATGTTTTGCCTTCTTATCAATTGCTTTTTTTATTATACAAAATCTTGCAATAGTTTGACAATATTCTTCTATCCCAGAAATCACTGTCTGCAGGATTGTATGTATTAAAATGGACTTTTAAAAAATCAGCTACATTAAAGTTCAGTTGAAATTGAGGTATTGTGTCTTTATTACCTATGAAAATTGCAATGTAATTTTTTTATGTCATGCGTTCTTTAATGCAGGGGTCTCCAACCTTTTCTGTAATGAGAGCTACTTATGTTCAGTGAATATAATCCTGAGCTACTGTTGTAGTAGTGAGCATATCAGACAAGATTACATTAGTGGTGACCCCATGTAAGATTACCAGCAGTGATCAATTCAGTGCCTTAAAGTTGCCACTAGTAGTGCAAAAAAGGTTTTATCGACTACCTACTTGTCCGACGCAGCTCCCTACAGCAAGTGCCGAAGGAAGCAGACTCTCCAGCTGACACACTGATCAGAAGCAGTCCTCTGCTGCCCAAAATCCAGCTCCAGTGTTTCTGACTCCCCTTGCGGGGTGTTGGGAAATCGAGTCAGAGACAGAGATACCAACCTCCTTCATTCTAAGGTATGGAGCTGATTAGAACCTAGAGAAACCTATGTCAATTCTTGGCAAAAACTAAACCTATGCTAAAAGACCATACTTACTTCTTCCCTCGTACTAGACCTAGGTTAGGTACATTGGGGTAGGCTTATTTTAGAAGCACCAGTTGAGTATTTTAGCCTGTGTTATTTATGTATGTGTTATGTCGTAGCACTAGACAATGCTATTACAGTATTATTTTATAATACTATTCTCACTGTACGCATTATACTTTGCATTCTAACGATTGTAGCAGTTCACCTCTCTTGCATGAGAAAGAAGACTGTTCAATAAATCCTTTTATTGAAAAACGCCAGTCTCTCTATTTTCTCTGCAACTCTGTAGAAACAAAGCATGCACGATTGACTGAGTAAATTAGTTATCTATTTCTACGACTCTGAAGATATGTTTTCCAGTCCTAGGGAAACAAAGTTGTCATGTTTTTGTGGTTGTCAGAAACTAATCCCTTCTTGTGTATTTGAGAAAGTTCCTAGTGATCTCTGAGCTAGCTGGCTCTCACAATTAAGTTTAGTATATTCAATAGAGACATACTGACCTCAGTCCTATGTCACATCTATAGGATACATTATTCCAACACGCAGAGCCTATTTGGAATATAGGAACTACACTACATGGCACCCAACGTGGGGAAAGGCACTAATTTAACGCTAGATACTAAAGTAACTCAGTCGTGCTTTTCTCAGAGACCCCTTTTTCCATAAATACTCCAATAGATGTCGGGAGTGGGTAAAAGGGATAATATCCGCCATACCGGAGTGGGACGAAAATCCTATGTATTAGCTTTTTGGTTTGTTCAACGTTGAAGGATACAGTGTTCCAAAATATTGTGCACCTTATCTTTGTTTCCTTGAAGCTTGCTCTGCAAACTTTCAGTCAACAAAATGGCCAACGAAGATAATCCCAGGGCCAGTGGAGCTACAGGCAACAACGCAGTAGCAGCTTTTAACACAACAGGTTTTAATGAAACCGACGAGGATGCTATATGCATTCCTATGAATTTAAGGAAAGCCATCACTATAAAACGTATAAAAAATGGCCTAACATTGAGAGGTGGTAGGATAGTTTTCATGATAGAAGCACATGAATATCACCAGACAGAGGTATTCTATTCTTGGATAGTCTTTCCCAAAGCAAATCCAGTAACACAGATGTTTCACTTCTACAAAGAAGTTGAACCACCAGATGAGTGTATTCCTTTTGAGGATATTGAAATTCCACTCACATACCAGGAGCATGTGCTCTGGTTTAAAGGCGCCCTAAAACATTTAAATCCCATTACCAAGCTTGGTCCACTAGGTAGACCAGGAGCAATATGGTCGGCTATAGCCGACTACACACCTGACCCTGACATTGAAGCAATGTTGGATGAGGAATTACTTAGTAATATACAAAGATTAGTAGAATTATACAGTTAAACCCCAACTGTCTGAAAATCCTGGAAAGGTCTTTATTAATAACACTCCTACTCCTTCTAAAAAGAAGTGGGAAAATAGTAAACAAGCTTCTAAAGAGAAGCGTTCTCATTCCAGAGGCAGGTCTCCTCAAAAGGAGCTCTCTGAAAGGAGGTATAACCTCAGGAACAGGGTTAATTTGAGAAAACCTGATAGATATCAAGACGCTGATACACATTCCTCTCGTACTTTTCAGACTTATTCACAGAAATCCGAAAGAAGAGGACAGTCAGAAAACAAGGGAGAACGCGTAAAGTCCAAAGACGATCAACATGCTCAAAAAAGCAAGAAACCTCAATTTACCAAAAAGAAGGTAGCAGGTCTAAAAATCAGACATGCTGAGGATCTTGAGGACACAACTCAAGAACTGAGAATGGGCTCAGACAATGTTGGACAGCGCAGCAGAATTCACCATAGCTTGCCAGAACCTGAAGGATCATCTGGAGACAGTGGACTTGAATGAATTCATTCAAGTTGAAACTGCAGATACCAAGGTTAGTTCTCCACATAAGTTATATAAAATAACACTCCGGATGGAGGGAGACATACCAAGAAAGATAAGAGCGTTCTTTTGGGAGAAACTCTCTAAGGGTTATGACATTCTTCTAGCTGAACAAGACTGGCCCCGGCAATTTGTCAGGGAGTGCCCACCTGGTGAAGACATCCTTATGCCAGCCTTCTCTAATCACATTCCAACTCATTTAAAATATACTTACGCCAGGAAATGGGCAGTTGCCCAGGCTCCTGCATTATACAAAAATCATGTAGGATGGGATGAGGATTCGCCTCACCATAAAATCCAGTTTAAAAAATCAACCAACTGCACAAAGGCAGTTAAGCTAGAAGCTAAAAAACAGGTCAGGGAGATCTTAGATCAACTTGAATACCAAGGGTTGATTGAAACATGCACCTCGTCAATGAACAATCCTTTGTTTCCTGTCTCTAAACCAGACAATACATATCGTCTAGTTTTGGATTACAGACATCTAAATTCTAGTTGCAAAACATTTGCAGTGCAAAATGCACACAGTACAGCATTAATTAATAACATTGTGCGTAAAAAAATATAAAACCACATTAGACGTTTCTAACTTTGTCTTTTGTCAAAACATTGCACCAGAAAGTAGGTATTTGACCGCTTTCTCAATTATGGGGACACAGCTTCACTTCTGTCGTCTCCCCCAGGGATTCAAGAATAGTCCTGGGTTATTTTCAGCCAGGGTAACAGAGTTACTACAAACTTATGATGATGAAGTATTATCATATGTGGATGACATCTATCTGACAGATGACGACTTGGATAGACACTTGAACAGGGTGAATACAATTATATTTGGATTCGCCTCTAAAGGGTACTAATTAAATTTTAAACAATATAGGATTGCCGATCTCAACGTCGTCTTTCTAGGATATGAACTTTCAAGTGAAGGCAAAAGCGTGGCAGAAAACTTTCTAGAGAAATGTGAGCTGCTCCAACCTCCAAAAACGCTGAAAAACTTAGTCAATTCTAGGATTCTTAAATTTCGGAAGAACTTACATTCTAAACTACGCAGAAAGGGTTAAACCTCTCTACGAATTATTCAAAAACCTGATTTTAAAACAGTAAATTGGACACAAAAAGACACAGACATTTTGCGTTCACTGCAAACAGACATGTTAGCAACTAACCATTTGCAAACACGCGTAAACGTACGCAACTTAGTGATCCGATCATTCCAGGACAATGCAGATTCACATTTTTTACTTTTAACGAAGTTGAAAAAGTACCAATAGCTTACAAATCACAATTATACACACAAGCAGAAATGAAATTCCCTTAAAAAAAAAACTTCTGACAGCGGTTTAAACTGCAGTAGCAAAAGAGAGGGCCCTTGCACAGGGTAAGCGCATTATGGTCGTTACACCTGTAACTGCCTTAGAGGCAGTGACAAAAGCGAGCATTCCAAATGCTAAAGCTTTACATCCGAGATGGATACAATGGGTTAATTTCCTTGCTGCAACAGACGTTGAATACGTTTTTGATCCTTATTTGAAAACACAAGCATTTCTACAATACGAACAAGAATCTCCTCTGCCTACTGAAATTCTGCCTCTTGACCAGTATGAATGTATTATTTATACTGACGGATCAGCTCAATCCGCTACGGGGATAAACAAGCCTATAGTGCGGCTTGCGCGATCGTTAAAGGTCACCGGCGCGATGGCAAATTTCGACCAATGGTCACTAAAACTCAATCCTTAGGAGATTGTACAGCTCAGCGAGCTGAACTACAAGCATTCAAGATGGTACTTGAAAATACAGATCGCAAATTTCCAACACTCATAGTGTGCGATTCGTATTATTGTGTTCAATCTTACAATGAATACTTGCAAAACTGGCTTCATAACGGTTACAAAGATGCAAAAGGTGGCACAATCAAGCATAAACTGCTTTGGGAACAAGTAGTTCAGTTACAACAAGGACTACAAAAGACTCACGTGATACATACACTGAATCATCAACGTGATGGCATTCACATTGAAGGGAATTCATTGGCTGATGAAGCCGCAAAGGCAGCTGTGCAAACGGCTTCCGTAGCTGCAATCATTCGTTCAAAAATGAAAATAGGCAGTGAAATAATGCTAGCTGTCAATGCTGTAGGAGAGTAGGGTTTGTTTCCTATGGTTACCCCCACTTGTTGCTGTGTTTCACTGGTTTTTCGACTTTAGACTGGCTGTGGCCCTGCTAATCAGGGCCACAGCCTAGCTGTTCTCTCTCTAAAGAGACCTCCAGAGGCCTACCTGGGGTTGAAGCATGTATTGTGCCACCCCTGGTTAGCTTTAGAAACTTTAGTCTTCAATCTCAGGGAATACTTACTAATAGAAAAAAGAACTTGGCACAGAAGCTGAAAATATGAAAAGACATCTTTATTAAATTTAATAAGTGAGGCCACGTCACACAGAAGCCGTAGCAACTGAATGAGGTAGTCTGAGGAGTACAGAGGACAGAGGCCTTACATATGCTCAGGGATACAAAACTCAGCATAAAAGTAAGGGGCAGTCCTTGCTTTTGCAAGCATGCAAAAATGCCTAACATGGACATGCAAGTTGAACAAACCCAACATTCTTCTTTAGACAAGCCGGACAAACCCATAATAAAAAGGACCACAACCCATATCGTAAATAGACCATAAAAGAAGAAGCAGAAACAGATAGAAGTAGGATAAGGCATGTTTGTGTGCAGTAAAACTTTATGATGTCCTGTGCTCTGATCCGTAATCTTGATCAGCTAAAGGGCAGGAACTGGTTTAACAAGGTCAGCTTCAGGCAACAGGGTCAGTTCACTCAGGTCAAACAGGAGTCAGCATGAACTCGAGCTAAGGTGTACATGTCCTTAAAAGACTAGTTCAGCCACAATCATGGCCTATGTGAGGGCAACCACAAAATGGCTGCCATACACAAAATGGAACCCACGGGTTCAGAATTCACAGAACCTCAGTCCCTCCTTTTGCCCTTACATAGGCAATCACTCAGTCTGTATCTGAATCGATGTCAATATTATCTGTTATTCCCTTCACTAAGGTATTATTACTCGAGTTATCTTTCATGGAACGCAAGGAATAGACTTCATTGGCATAAATAAAGATCGCCTGATATGCCCATACAGACCCATTGTAACTAAATGACAGAACCAAATAGGGAATACCTCTATCTGTAGTATGTGGCATAAGACCACACACCCAACAATTAGTGGTGTTCATTACTAACTGGTGTTGATGCAGAAGCTGTACAAAGGAATTATTAGTAAACTCTGACCTCCTAACCAGTTCATGTTCAGGTAAAGTATGGGAAGAATTCGAAGAAGTAGTAGTAGGAAGAGACATAGGTTGGGAGGTGGGTACAGATATCAATTGGGTAGCAAAAACAATCCAACCCACAAAAGACAACGTCATGCTTAAAAATACTAGAAAACATGTTATTAAGAACATATGGACAACAGGATATATAATGATACTTTATTTGATTTAAAAAAAATCATAAAAGGGTGGACTTACCACCATGCAAACAGCATATACATCATAAAAGCAACACAAGATCAGCTTTAAATCAAGTTAAAAACTAGTGTCATAAAATATGCAAAATTGGCGAGGAAAAAAATCTAAAAGAAAAAAGACTAAAAGGAATAGGGTGAGGTCGATCTGGATACACATTATTTTTAACTCATGATAAAAAGGAGAGAAACAAAAAGTATAGGAGAATAGCGGTAATTCAAGCAGGGGGCACGTTATTTTTAACTCGTGATACAAAAAGACGTCCGTTTGGAGAGGAGGGGAAGAGGGTGGAAGAGTCCTTGGCCGGCCTGGGCCTGGCCTATTGTCCAGTGACCTCTTTGGTGGCTACCCTATTTTCCAGCTCTATGGCGGCGAGATTCAAAAATGTTATGGTTTTGCATGAGAGTTCTATCCAAGATCCACTTAGGCATCTTATTACCGCTGCCCTGCAAGTTCTCACCTGGGCTTCTCTTAGAAGTGGTCGAAGAAGCGTTTTTCTAAGATTCTGAAGCGCCGGGCATATGCATATAAGGTGCAGTAAAGACTCTGCACCGTTGCCACAGAGGCGGCAGTCGGGAGTTGCCCACAACCGTAGCCATTTAGGAGTAAGATCTTTGGAAGAGAAGCAGCCCAGCCTTAGAAGGCTTAGTTTCCTTTTGTAGTGGTCCCTGAAGCATCCTTTCAAATATTCCTGAGGTTTTAAGTAGGTATATGAGGGCAAAACGATCCAGGCATGGTTTTTGCCAGCCACTGCAGAAAGGGTTAAACCTCTCTACGAATTAATCAAAACCTGATTTTAAAACAGTAAATTGGACACAAAAACACACAGACATTTTGCGTTCACTGCAAACAGACATGTTAGCAAGTAACCATTTGCAAACGCGCGTAAGCGTACGCAACGTAGTGATCAGATCATTCCAGGACAATGCAGATTCACATTTTTAACTTTTAACGAAGTTGAAAAAGTACCAATAGCTTACAAATCACAATTATACACACAAGCAGAAATGAAATTCCCTTCAACAAAAAACTTCTGACAGCGGTTCAAACTGCAGTAGCAAAAGAGAGAGCCCTTGCACAGGGTAAGCGCATTATGGTCGTTACACCTGTAACTGCCTTAGAGGCAGTGACAAAAGCGAGCATTCCAAATGCTAAAGCTTTACATCCGAGATGGATACAATGGGTTAATTTCCTTGATGCAACAGACGTTGAATACGTTTTTGATCCTTATTTGAAAACACAAGCATTTCTACAATACGAACAAGAATCTCCTCTGCCTACTGAAATTCTGCCTCTTGACCAGTATGAATGTATCATTTATACTGACGGATCAGCTCAATCCGCTATGGGGGTAAACAAGCCTATAGTGCGGTTTGCGCGATCGTTAAAGGTCACCGGCGCGATGGCAAATTCCGACCAATGGTCACTAAAACTCAATCCTTAGGAGATTGTACAGCTCAGCGAGCTGAACTACAAGCATTCAAGATGGTACTTGAAAATACAGATCACAAATTTCCAACACTCATAATGTGCGATTCGTATTATTGTGTTCAATCTTACAATGAATACTTGCAAAACTGGCTTCATAACGGTTACAAAGATGCAAAAGGTGGCACAATCAAGCATAAACTGCTTTGGGAACAAGTAGTTCAGTTACAACAAGGACTACAAAAGACTCACGTGATACATACACTGATTCATCAACGTGATGGCGTTCACATTGAAGGGAATTCATTGGCTGATGAAGCCGCAAAGGCAGCTGTGCAAACGGCTTCCGTAGCTGCAATCACTCGTTCAAAAATGAAAATAGACAGTGAAATAATGCTAGCTGTCAATGCTGTAGGAGAGTAGGGTTTGTTTTCTATGGTTACCCCCACTTGTTGCTGTGTTTTACTGGTTTTTCGACTTTAGACTGGCTGTGGCCCTGCTAATCAGGGCCACAGCCTAGCTGTTCTCTCTCTAAAGAGACCCCCAGAGGCCTACCTGGGGTTGAAGCATGTATTGTGCCACCCCTGGTTAGCCTTCCAAATTGACACCACTGAAGAAACTTTAGTCTTCAATCTCAGGGAATACTTACTAATAGAAAAAAGAACTTGGCACAGAAGCTGAAAATATGAAAAGACATCTTTATTAAATTTAATAAGTGAGGCCACGTCACACAGAAGCTGTAGCAACTGAATGAGGTAGTCTGAGGAGTACAGAGGACAGAGGCCTTATATATGCTCAGGGATACAAAACTCAGCATAAAAGTAAGGGGCAGTCCTTGCTTTTGCAAGCATGCAAAAATGCCTAACATGGACATGCAAGTTGAACAAACCCAACATTCTTATTTAGACAAGCCGGACAAACCCATAATAAAAAGGACCACAACCCATATCGTAAATAGACCATAAAAGAAGAAGCAGAAACAGATAGAAGTAGGATACGGCATGTTTGTGTGCAGTAAAACTTTATGATGTCCTGTGCTCTGATCCTTAATCTTGATCACCTAAAGGGCAGGAACTGGTTTAACAAGGTCAGCTTCAGGCAACAGGGTTAGTTCACTCAGGTCAAACAGGAGTCAGAATGAACTCGAGCTAAGGTGTACATGTCCTTAAAAGACTAGTTCAGCCACAATCATGGCCTATGTGAGGGCAACCACAAAATGGCTGCCATACACAAACTGGAACCCACGGGTTCAGAATTCACAGAACCTCAGTCCCTCCTTTTGCCCTTACATAGGCAATCACTCAGTCTGTATCTGAATCGATGTCAATATTATCCGTTATTCCCTTCACTAAGACATTATTACTCGAGTTATCTTTCATGGAACGCAAGGAATAGACTTCATTGGCATAAATAAACATCGCCTGATATGCCCATACAGACCCATTGTAACTAAATGACAGAACCAAATAGGGAATACCTCTATCTGTAGTATGTGGCATAAGACCACACACCCAACAATTAGTGGTGTTCATTACTAACTGGTGTTGATGCAGAAGCTGTACAAAGGAATTATTAGTAAACTCTGACCTCCTAACCAGTTCATGTTCAGGTAAAGTATGGGAAGAATTCGAAGAAGTAGTAGTAGGAAGAGACATAGGTTGGGAGGTGGGTACAGATATCAATTGGGTAGCAAAAACAATCCAACCCACAAAAGACAACGTCATGCTTAAAAATACTAGAAAACATGTTATTAAGAACATATGGACAACAGGATATATAATGATACTTTATTTGATTTAAAAAAAATCATAAAAGGGTGGACTTACCACCATGCAAACAGCAAATACATCATAAAAGCAACACAAGATCAGCTTTAAATCAAGTTAAAAACTGGTGTCATAAAATATGCAAAATTGGCGAGGAAAAAAATCTAAAAGAAAAAAGACTAAAAGGAATAGGGTGAGTTCGATCTGGATACACATTATTTTTAACTCATGATAAAAAGGAGAGAAACAAAAAGTATAGGAGAGTAACGGTAATTCAAGCAGGGGGCACGTTATTTTTAACTCGTGCTACAAAAAGACGTCCGTTTGGAGAGGAGGGTAAGAGGGTGGAAGAGTCCTTGGCCGGCCTGGGCCTGCCCTATTGTCCAGTGACCTCTTTGGTGGCTACCCTATTTTCCAGCTCTATGGCGGCGAGATTCAAAAATGTTATGGTTTTGCATGAGAGTTCTATCCAAGATCCACTTAGGCATCTTATCACCGCCGCCCTGCAAGTTCTCACCTGGGCTTCTCTTAGAAGTGGTCGAAGAAGCGTTTTTCTAAGATTCTGAAGCGCCGGGCATATGCATATAAGGTGCAGTAAAGACTCTGCACCGTTGCCACAGAGGCGGCAGTCGGGAGTTGCCCACAACCGTAGCCATTTAGGAGTAAGATCTTTGGAAGAGAAGCAGCCCAGCCTTAGAAGGCTTAGTTTCCTTTTGTAGTGGTCCCTGAAGCATCCTTCCAAATATTTCTGAGGTTTTAAGTAGGTATATGATGGCAAAACGATCCAGGCATGGTTTTTGCCAGCCACTGCTGCTTTATCCATGAGTAATGATGCTTGTTTGACTGCTTTCTTGGTTATCAGCTTGAAAGCGGAATAAGTCATGGGCAGGAGCCAGGATTCTTCCAGTTTTAATGCCTCAAGAGCTTGCCTCAAGGTCTTGTATGTTGAGTCTGGTAGCCCAGCCTGTTTTTCAACTTCTGACCAGCAAAGGTGGGCCAGGGATTCGTCTGCTGCGTCCCTCATGCGCCAATAATATTTGGCGAGTGCTCCTTGTCTTGCCGGGAGCTGGTTAGTAAGACCGAACTCAAAACGAATTTGGGCTTGAGAGATGTGGCGCGGAATTGAGAAAAGGTTTTTAAACAGCCTGGATTGGGCGAGGTTTAACACTGCAGAGTCCCGGGTTGCCAGTAATTCAGAGCCGTATGTTAGTGATGGCAGAAATTTAGCGGCTGCAATCTTGAGAATGTGGCCGGTGGAATGTCCGTTTAGTTGCTTTTGAACAGTTTTAAAAGCAAATTGAAGCTGCTTAGCTTTGGATTTCCCCTGTTCCAGGTGCTGTTTAAACTTTAATCGATGGTCCAATAAGATTCCTAGGTATTTGTATTGGTCTATCTGGTTTAGAGAAGTAGAATTTATATTCCAGATGAAATTTTGTTTTTTCTTTCTAGAGCCGCAGAAGCATAGGATGTTTTTTTGTTTTTGATTTATAGTCAGTTGTGCATTCAAGAGGTACTGCGACAGTTTGGAGATCAAGCGTTGTAGACCGCTGGGGGTTTTTGACAGGAGCACAATGTCGTCTGCATATTGAAGACTTATTATAGGGGAGTTGGCCAATTTTGGTGGATCTCTCTGAATGGTACGTAGGTCGCTTTCTAGGTCTGCGGTGTAGATATTGAAGAGGCTGGGGGCCAGTACGCAGCCTTGTTTTAGGCCGTTGGTTGTATGGAATTTCCTTGTCAGGCGTAGACCATCTCCTTTTTTCACTTGGACTCAAGTGTCTGAATAAAGCTCGATGATTGCTCCCAACAACTTTTGCGGCACGCCCCAGGCTTTCATTTTGGCCCAAAGGATGGATCTGGGCACTTTGTCAAAGGCCGCTTTTAGGTCCAGGAAACAGGTGTACAGTGGGGTTGAGTTGTTGATTGCTTTATTAACAAGGAGGGTTAACGCGGATAGGTTGGTCAAGGTGCCCAGTCCTGGCCGAAAGCCTGTTTGTGTCCAGGGAATTATCCCTGTACTGCTCACCCAAGATTCCAATTCTACCAACAAGTTGGAAGCGTAGATCTTAGCCTCCACATGTATTAAGGCTATTAGCCTATAGTTGTTAGGGTCTGAGCGGGACCCAGATTTATGGATTGGATGAAGAATGCTGCCTCTCCATGATTCAGGAATATTCCCGGTTTTTAGACTGTGACCAAATAAGGGTGTAAGTTGGCTGGCCCAAAACGTTGGATCTTTCCTAAATAAGGCATTGGGAAGCCCGTTTGGTCCGGGCGCTCCATCTGTTCTCAATGATTTTATGGTGTTTGAGACCTGCTTTAATGAGAACAATTCCATGTCTCCTGTTTTCTTTGGTGTCAGTAAATTCCCAATGATATTTGGAACTGGCTTTGTACTCAGGCTGGACCGGAGAAGCTCCTCTGGACGCTCGTCGTTATTATCCGTGAGTGAGTTGTGCGAGGAGTTATATAATAAGTCGATGTGACTACACCAGAGCTGTTCGGCCCTAAGGAATGCGTTTATTTGCCTTTTAGTAGGCGCAATTTCGGTGTATACCATTCCCCACCTCCTTTTCTTATGGGTTTGCGTCCTCTGTTGTTGGATTGGTGTTTCTTGTTGATCTCCATTACGAAGTTTTCCCAAGTTTTAACTATGTCTCTTGATGTTTCAGATGGTTGGAGCAATGCGTGGCATGACGCCATTAGGATAGAGAGGTTTCCTTCGTTCCAGTTTAGCCGTTTTAGATTAAATATTTTTGTGTTCAAGGACAGAGGCACAGCCTTTTCCGACTTAGTGGGTTGGATAGTCAGGATGAGGGTCTGTGGGAAATGATCGCTTTCTCCGCGTTCCTGAATCTGGAAGTCACTGATTTGATGGAATAGGTCGGGGTCAGCCAGGGTATAATCTAAGGTAGAGCCTGAGTTCTTGGAGACCCTCGGTAGGGCGGCTGGTCTGTCCAAATGGCCTCTCCCATTTAAGGTGTACAGATGAAGGGCTTCCAGTTCTGAGGCACATTTCCTTCCCAATGCACTTTGTCTGCATTGATTGCCCTGCCGTGGTTCGATGTGGATGGGAAGGATTCCCTCCTGTCCACGAATTAGGTTCAGGTTAAAATCTCCCGTTATAATCATGTTTTCACTTGGGTAGATTGATTTCAGTGACTTGATTGTGGTGACTAGTTGTTTTATCCTTTTCCCTTTATGTTTTCCTCCGGGGTGCATATAGAGATTCACAACAGGAAAACAGGAGAAAGTAATGACCACTATTACAAACAAAATTACCATTTTTCACAACTCTAAGCAGAAAGCAAATCCTAAAATTATCTAGTAACATTTTGTATGGCTCCTATGCATTTCAGTAACTTATTATATGTTCAGGTGAAACAGTGGTGATCCTCATCAATGCTCTGAGGTGAAAAAAGGGGGTACTCTTCCACAGAGAATGGATTTTATTCTGCTTTTACTAAACAGAATACTACTTTAAAACAATGCCAGCAAAACAGCAAAAATCAGTCTCCTAACACCCATTTTATGCAATTGCACGGGAAATACCCAGAGTCCGTCCAAGCCTCTCCGGCAGGCTTCTATTGTTCATCAAATCCTCTTCTGTTGTTTTCTTCCGCATGGGCCTCTTCATTCAGGCCTTTCATGAAAATGGTCCTTCTCAGTTTCCGTTGGAGTGCCCTCCTGGCAAACAGTCGCAGCTTATTTATAAGTCTCAATGTCTCAAGGCAGTGCACCAATATCTCTCCTCTGCGGCAGGCACTACAGATAGTGTGCTCTTCATTGATCAAGGGCACAGATCATCTTATGCAGATCCGGGTCCACATTCTCAGGCTCCAACACTCATTACTCAGTGTCAGAGAACGCTCAGGCTGCTCTTTCATGGGCACCACAATGTAGTGCCTTTTGCCACTCTTGGATCCTCCGGTGCACTGCACTTCCGTTGGAGCAAAGGAAAAGGGGTGTGTGGCCAAAACTCAGGCCAAGGTGCTCAATGGACTGCCTACTGTCAGAGGTTACCAGCACATGACAGGTGAGAAAACTGAAACAACAAGAAATCCTTCTCTTTTGCTCTTTTGCACTGAAACTTGCTCTGTGATGTCCAATGCCGTCTGATGGAGCAAGTACGATTCTTTGGAGATACCATGGATGGTGCTCTGGCGATCACTGTCCAGCCTTGCTGCTTTTCTGGGTGCTGAGACTGTCACTGATGGGAATTAGCTTTTCATCAAAGGTCCGCAGGTTATTATGACTTAATCCCGCAGAACCTAGTGACGTAGGAAATGGGACACATTTGCTATTTTCCTTCAATTTAGTACAAAAACAGTTTGTTTTTTACAAGAGGATTGCAAGCATGTGGCCTGCAATCTGCGAGGGAGTGGCCATACGCCATGAGACAATTCTGGTCTAGAGCACACTGTCATTCTCGTAGAATACAAAAACAAAGGCAATAAGCAAAACAGTGCCTCTAATTTCTTCAATTGGGTTTCCATGTGAGAGCATATCCTCTACCATCTAAGGGTAGATAACTATATGAGAATTTTATCTAAATGGATGTCCTCACACATAGTGACATTGTCTAATGGGGTAAACAAATTTTTTCTCTCAATGATTAAGTCTAGGTGTTCCTAAATTCCTTATCTAGAACATCTCAAAAGAGAAATCGCATAATACAGATTATCAGGGACATAAGGTAGGCCTAAAGAAAATTCTTAAAAACCAGTCTGGTCATACAAAAGGCAATTATACATAATATAGGGGTTTCTGGTACATTACTGCAATCTGGAAGTGTGAACCTAATACAATAATAATAATAAAAGAAGGCTAACTGGTGAAAGGAATATGGAAAAGGGAAAATGGGACTAGGACACAGCTAAAATCCCCAATTACTAGGCACGATGTAACATCAATCAGGGGAGAAGTGACGAAAGAAAAATCTATAGGAGGAACTAGACATTTCTTGGGTGATAGTCAAGCATGTGACAAAACACCAAAAGTGGGGGGGTGATACACAAAAAATAAAAATAGTTCACGAATTTAACTCTACCGCTGGCCTCTACACCATATACGGTAATCTCAGCTAATGTTCCAGTTCCTTTTTCAGGGAAAAAAAAATTAAACCTTGTTTCCTTTATGGTACAAGGCCACACACTATTCAGGAAGCAGAACAAAACTGACTAATGTAATATAAAAATTAGGTCACCATGCACAAAAGTCACAGATCTATAATTTATCCTTACGTCCAATTCAGGATACATAAATTTAGGGCTGCCTGTTCCTTACAGGAAAGGGGGCAGTAACGTGACTGTATGTGAAACCTTGTTTCCTGTATATCTCTTTTATTTTACTTCAAAACTATATAGCCAAAATAGACATGCACTGGTGAAGTGTTGTCGGTCTTGCTCACAGGATGAAAAAATATCATATCTGTGAAATTTAGCGCAAATTCACCCAGCTGTTGTACAGGATACACATCGTCATGTATATCCCTTCACAACACAGGTAAACTTGTAATAGTATCATAAGCAGCAACATAAAACAAAAAACATGCCAAAAAAATGCACAAAACGGACATGTCAAGCCATCAGATATACTTGCTGTATATCAAGCACAAAAAAGCATAGACAAAACAATAGCATATATAAATGAGCGGTGATGCATAACACCGTGTCAGGTTTAAAATCCTTACCCTCCTTTTTGACAGTAGATCACCAATTAGTGGATATCTGCTGTCAAATACAACTTTCAGACACACAGAACCAGCAAGAACAATTCATGATAGAACCAAATACACAAACATGAAAAACGCATGGACATTTCATTCCAAAGGAGTTACGCAAAAACACATCTCATTTCAACCAACCCAACTCACGTGTCTTGTCAGCCTTAAAATCACCCAGAGCAATCCATGGATGATCTGTGAGCAGAAGCAAAAAAAATAAAAAATACACAACACACAAAAGAGAAAACATTTCTCATAACAAACAAATATTCTGTATAACTTGTAATCAGAAGACCAAACATGATACAAATTAACAGACACAAAAATAAATTTCCATTACTTAACTGTTACCATCTTGCCAGTCACCTTGCAACATTAAACTAAAACTAAAATTCTTTCGCTGACACTCCATGTTAGCTTTGTGCCACAATTTCCACTTTGAAAAATAATTCTTAATTGGCAAATCGTTCTCACTTAGGCATGTAGCCTTCAAGATTTGAATAAAGAGCTTCCTCTTATTTTCTGTGTAAAACTTAATGCAATACCTCGTTTTCTGTCAAATAAAAGCAACCGTTCTTATGGAGAAACCAGAAAACCCTCCCTTTTTAGAGGCCTGTTTAGCAAGGTCTTTCTGCATTTCACAGAGACAAGGCCCTAATTTAAAAGGTCACAAATGTCAATATGACAGCCTCCTTCCATTGTTTACAGGGAAACTAAAGATAACACCTCAGCGCGACTTGAGCAAGCATCTGCAGCTCTACTAGCCCCCACCCTCTGCTCATTCTGAGGCTGACAAAGGCAAAAGGCCTTCCTATTCCCCCTAACCTGCAATAATTCACTCTATTTTGAAAAATAATGTCTCCTTTTTAGCCGCTAAAAAATTACCTCTGTTTCCAGATTATTAAACAACATTTACTGTGAATAATTCACAGAACCTAATAACACACATACCAGTTTTAGAACAAGTGCTTGTTGCAATGGTACTTATTTCATCAACCTTAAATGAATCTCACTGGGCCATTTAAAAGCAAACCCCAAATGAGGACAGCCTGCAAATTTGTATTATACCTAAATGTATGCATTCACTGAAGCCTAAAAGCACTTTAAAGCTATTATAAATGGCAAAAATACCCAAATTCGACTTTGATATTTGAGGCACTTAAAAATAAATATCTTATAAGTATGTTACATATTAATCATCCTCAGAATGTTCTTTACACATTATAGATATTAGACATTAGACATATCTCATGCAAATCCTTAGAAAAATGAGTTTTTTACGCCTGCGCTAAGTGAGATGTCATATGCTAATGTCCTCATTATGCAGTGCAACACAACTCAAATTAAATTATAATGCTAGGAGGTCACAGTATGAGCATAAAGCTTCATGAATAGTAAAAAACGAATTTTGTAGCACTTATTTTTAATAATTATTTTTCATAATTTAATAATTATTTTAATAAACCCAATCATTTTTGATAATACCACATATAAAAGCAAGCTGCATCCCTTGCCTATCATTTTTAGACGCATTCATTTATAAGCCTAAGCACAGAAGCCTAACTTAAAACATAACAAAATTTGGCGCCACATTTTTCTTTCTAAAAAGGACAATTTTTATTTAGCAACAGAGCCCAGAACATGCGTACAAAAATGCTTAAAGAGAGGAAACCCTTAATTGAAATATCTTCCTGTAATACAAAATAATTAAGAAATACTATAAGTTGGTTTTTCTACAAAAACACACCATTCGTTTTTGGGGGCCTTTTTATTCCCAGTGAATGTGAATTTTAATTTTATTTTTTTAAGCATTTAGACATTTTGCTTAATAGACTGAAAACATACAAAAGCACAAACACACATTTGAGCTCATTTCAGACATAAACAGAAAGGGGTGAAACACTCAGGACACACAATACGGCGCGCTTTAGCCATGCATTTCATAAATAGCGCCATCGCTATGTACTTACCGAAGTTGCACTAATGGGAAAACCACATAGACATTTAAACACACATTTAACCCACAAATCAATATTCAGAACAAAAATAAAGGACAGCCCACAGACTGTACTTAAACCAAACTATTTGCAAATACTAGTTGTAAGTCATATTTACAAGAAACGCTTCTCAATAGTGTTCCAAAAGACTGCAAAAACAGACTGCTGCATATCCAAGAAGCCAAAACACACTTAATTCACTAGCTTTGGCTGGCAGAACACCAAAGAATCGCTCTGCATATCTTCATTTATAAAATTGCGCAGAACAAAGGATCCTTGTTTTGTATTATGTCATATTTTAATTCCCTGGGGATACAAAATCACCAAGGAAGAAATATGTTTGTATACTTAAACCTAATTAAGTATTCCTTCTAGGAGAGCCAGCTAATTAATTTCACATCACACTATAGTACCTTTCAAATAAAGCCACACAATCTTCTATGTGAGCTTTTAAACAGGCATGCCAAAAATATTGCAAAATATACAATATTATAATCAATGTAGTGCTTAATGTACTTTTCGTACGTGCACCGTTCAACTAAACCAAATAGAAAAAATTCTCCTCATTACCTGTTCTACACAAACTGCAATTCGCATATACAAACCTATACAAATCCAAAGTTGGCCAACACAAATTCCAAAGTTCCAAAGTTACAGTCCAAAATTTGCTAAGACCAGGCATCTAATAGCTCACTAATCTAGCTTCAAACTTCAAGGGGTTATCAAAAACGATATACTCGCAAATATATGAGACCTCGGCTTTGGTAATTGCAATAACCAAATCAAAACCAAGAAACCAACCCCTCGGCTTTGGTAATTGCAATAACCAAATCAAAACCAAGAAACCAAACAAAGTTGTGGGAGCGACCCACTTGTACTTCTTATTCTTACTAATCAAAAGGTTATCCAAATTCTAACTGTCAAGTTCTACATGACCTAACGGTCTTTTTTTAGAATACTCACGCCAAAAAGGTTCTCAGTCAGGAGTGACATCATGTGGAGGATCAAAATCAGGAAGATCAGAAATATACTGGGCTGCAGAAACAAAGAATCTCCAGAATCCCTGTGCACAGAGTACCTCCTTAGTAGAATCCTGTTCTGTCCTCCTCAGTAGATTTCAGTCCTCTGACAAGATCACTCCCACAGATAGTCACTTCTCTGATGAAGCCCACATTGGCCGCGCCATTTGAAGAAACTGTAGTCTTCAATCTCAGGGAATACTTACTAATAGAAAAAAGAACTTGGCACAGAAGCTGAAAATATGAAAAGACATCTTTATTAAATTTAATAAGTGAGGCCACGTCACACAGAAGCCGTAGCAACTGAATGAGGTAGTCTGGGGAGTACAGAGGACAGAGGCCTTATATATGCTCAGGGATACAAAACTCAGCATAAAAGTAAGGGGCAGTCCTTGCTTTTGCAAGCATGCAAAAATGCCTAACATGGACATGCAAGTTGAACAAACCCAACATTCTTCTTTAGACAAGCCGGACAAACCCATAATAAAAAGGACCACAACCCATATCATAAATAGACCATAAAAGTAGAAACCGAAACAGATAGAAGTAGGATAAGGCATGTTTGTGTGCAGTAAAACTTTATGATGTCCTGTGCTCTGATCCTTAATCTTGATCAGCTAAAGGCAGGAACTGGTTTAACAAGGTCAGCTTCAGGCAACAGGGTCAGTTCACTCAGGTCAAACAGGAGTCAGCATGAACTCGAGCTAAGGTGTACATGTCCTTAAAAGACTAGTTCAGCCACAATCATGGCCTATGTGAGGGCAACCACAAAATGGCTGCCATACACAAAATGGAACCCACGGGTTCAGAATTCACAGAACCTCACCACAGGTCTGCATTTTCAGCCTGGGTAAGGTGGTGTAAGCACCCCTTACTTAGATATAGTGTACCTATAACTACCCTTACATATAGACACATATTAACCTATCAGTCACTCCTATGGCAGGCCTTGACAATCCTGAAGGCAGAGTGCTTGGTTTTGTGTGAGAGGGTGCCCTAGCATGAGTTGAGCCCCTCTGCAGCTTTTGGAAATACCTCCTTATAGCTGTTCTATGATATATTATATTAAATTTCTATATTCGGTATTTCATAATAGAAATCCATAAAAGTAGTGTTATCCATATTATTACAGTAATAAGCAAAAGATCATTTATACAGTAAAACTAAAGAGAAATAGTTAAAAAGAATATCACTTCACATTTCATTAAATTCATTGTTCTTTGTTTTGGGCGTATTCCTTACAAATTTTTTCTATGCTTAAAAATACATTTCAAAAAGTTAACAACATGATAACAAATGGTTTCAGACTCTAAAAGCTGAAGGCGCAACATGGCAGGACGGCACTGTCTGAAACCCCACGATTTTAACAATGGTAGCAGCCACAATTTGCGATGATCTTGATAAAACTTGCAAGACAGTACAGTATGTATGGTGGTCTGCACTGATTTATCGTCACAAGGACAAAGACCTAGAATTGGCTCCCAAGTATTCATCATTGGAAAAGCTACTAGCCGATGGAAAAGGTTTAATCTGAATCTGGTTAGTAGTAGTCGATCGACGATACCAATTTCGAGCGTTAGGTAGGGCTGGATAGTGATGGTAGTCTGAACCATAATTGCGTGGTGGACAGAGGCTTTCCCTATTTCGCTGGCGAGCCTTAGTCCATCTAAGTGGCTCAGGGCCTTTGCTTTCAGATCTTTCTTAGGTATCTCACTGATCTTTGCTGGTGTGGTGTAAAATGTCTCTAGGTCTAGGTCTGTGAGGAAATTTCTAATATAGACGAGCCGTCTTATTTTTACCGAATGATCTAGTGCCATTGAGTCTGCCACAATCCCTTTGGTTAACGTGTTTTTATCAGAGGTCCATATACGCCGCCATAATAGCAACGGTTGGATTTTTGCCAGGTCCTCTATATGTGGTATGCCTAGTTCAATGTGGCACGCATATGTAGAAGTTCGTCTTGGTGCTGCAAGGAGAAATCTTAGGAATGAGTTTTCTGCAACCTGTAGAGCACTAACATCCACATGCCCCCAGACGCCAGCCCCGTACAGTGCTGTTGTCTGGCATTTAGCATTGTAGATTTTCAGTAGTTCCACAGGCGACCGTTTGCCCAATTTTTGTGAGAAGGACATCAAGGCTGCTATTGCTCTCTTAAAACAATGCTTCCTAGCCTCGACTGCCGCTTTCCAGGTCAATTTTTCGTCTATTGTAATGCCTAAATAGGGATACTGGGCCGTGACTTCAAGTTTTTGATTATTAAGGAGTATGTCCTTGGGCCGTTTTCTCCCTTTGCCTGCCACCATTACGAAAGTCTTCTTAATATTAATGTGGAGGTCAAGACTGCCCATGAAGTCCGAGTACCTGGAGAGTGCCTTCTGTAATTCGCGCGGGGTACGTGCCAGTACGACGGCATCGTCTGCATAGAGCAGAGCGGGAATCAGGCGTTGTTTTACTTGTGTGAGGTCCTGGGCCCCCCTCAGAAGCTCCACCTCCAAGCTGTTTGTATAGAGGGAGAATAAGAAGGGGGCCAGGACACATCCTTGCCTGACTCCACGCTCTACTCCAAATGGTGCCGACAGCTCGCCCTTCGTACCGAAGCGGACTCTCGCGGAAGCCTTGGAATATAATTCCCTCAGAAAGTCTAAAAGTGGGGGGTCCACTCCCATTTGTGACAGTACAGACCAAAGCTTTGTGTGGGACACGCAGTCAAAAGCTGCGGACAAGTCCACATACACCATGTAGAGTTAGTCCTGTTTTGCGTGAATGTATTTTCCCTAAATCATGGATAGATTTAGGGCCTGTTCTACTGTCCCGAAACCTTCCCGGAATCCAAATTGTAGGTCGGACAGGACACCCCTTTCCTCCGCCCACTGCTGGAGTCACTCAAGGACGACCCTGCCAGCTACCTTGCCCAACGAGTCCAGCAGTGAAATAGGGCGGTAGCAAGTAGGCTCCTGGCGGTCTCCCTTTTTAAAAATAGGGACCATGACGGACTTGGTCCAAGACTCCAAGAGCCCCTTTTTTGCGGCTGCCGTACATACCCTGGTGAGAATGGGGGCCCAGAGGTCCACATTATATTTAAAAATGTCCACCGGGACTCCGTCGGGCCCCGGAGCTTTTCCATTTTTACTTAATTTTAGGGCCAGAAGGACCTCAGAGATGTCAAATTCTATGGAAATGGGGTATACGGCAGCTGAATTGGTTACATCATCACTTTCTATATGTGTTTTCCTTTTCAGGAAGATTTTTGAAAAATGGAATACCCAAACTCCTTCTTCTATAGCCACTTCGATTTTAGGAAGATTATCGTCAACCAGGAATGGTGACCTTACTACTCTCCAAAAGGCCTCGCTATTTTTATCTAGGGCACTTTAGTGTAGTTCGTCCCACAAAGACTGTTTTAGTTCGGCCTTTCTCTGATTGCGGACGAGCAGATATTCTTTTCTGAAAGTGGCGATTAACTGGGGATCTCTAGCATCGTTGTTCAGGGCCACTTTTAATTTAGAGTGTGCCAATGTGCAGCCGTGGTTAAACCAACCTTTCCTATTTGTTGTTTCTGCTTTTGGCTTTGCTGTGAGAAGGCTCTTAATAGTGTCTAGAATTGTGGAAAAATTACTTAGAACTTCCTCCTCTGTCACCGTTAGATCTAGGCATTTTATGATATGGGGATGGACTGATTTAATCAGCTCTTCAGTAATTTGCCTAGGATTTATCTTCCCCCATTTTAAGGTGTACCCATTTAGCTGACCCATGTGTAGTTTATTCTGGCTCAGAGCTTTTGCTATCGTTAAAGTAAGGGATTATTGATGGATTAAATTCAGTTCTAACCTAAGGGCCAAATGGTCACTTAGTGTGTTTGATAGAACCTCGAAGTGCTTGGCCCTATTTAACAATCCATCCGATAGGAGGATATAGTCGACTGTTGAGTGATGATCCCTCCCCACGTATGTTGGCTCTAACTGCTTGTTGTTACGGTTCGAGCTATTGACTATTTGGAGATCCAAGTCTGATAATAGGTCGTTCATCGCAGTACCCAGTTTGGTATGGCAGAAGTGGGTAAGGAGGTTATCCTGCTCAGTTGCCATCCCACCACAATTTTTTTCAAAATGTGGGCAAGGATGTAAATTAAAATCCCCCCCCCCCCCCCCATAGAAAAAAAACAGCACCTATACCTCCTTTGGCCTGTCTAAAATTAGAGAGTTTCTCATTAAGACTTAATACCACCCTCAGAAATTCTCCTTCCTCCAAGTTATAGAAATTAATAAGCAGAACTGTCTCATTTTTGGGTAAGGAAAGGGAGAGAAGCTGAAAATTAACATCCAGTTCAACAGTAGTTATTTTTAATTGCTGGATAGTGTTTGCTATATAAATATTGAATCCCCCCTTAGGCCTGCCCATGCTCCCTATCAATGCTGGAGACAAATACGTCCTGAATCCCAGGAGGTGAAGTTCCGTCAATGACCATGTCTCCTGGAGGCAGATAATTTGTTGTTTACCTAGGAAGCTCATGGCACTCCCATCTTCTATCTTGGAGCGAAGACCGGCGATGTTCCAAGAAACAACGCCTAAGGCTTGGATGTCCTTGTTGGGAACGTCACCTATATGTGGTTCAGAGGTAAGCTCCGGCTCCACTGACTTGTGCCTAAGATGGTCTTCTGCCAGTGATGGTCAATCGACTGACTCAAGACCACTATATCTATTCATCGTTGGGATTCCATTCCAGCCCTCCCAACACGGTGGCTCTCTGTAGGAATCCCTCTGATGTTGTCCTCCCCACTCTTCCCTCTCTCTGCCCCGATATCGAGGGCCCACTGTGTGCCAGGATCCATCGTAATGGTAACCATTACGGTGTCTCGGGGGGTAAAAGAAGGAAAGGCGCTTTGTTCCTATACCGCCAGTTAAGCTCGGATGTTCCCATGAACAGATATGGTCAACCAATCTAGGATCTTCAAAGGTAATGAGGACGCAGACTCCCTGTATTGTTTTCCTGCCATGCCCTACCCAGGGAGCTCTTCAAACCATCAGAATCTTAGTTGAGCAATAGGGCGGAAGTGGCCGGTTCGTACTGAGCCAATGTTGGGTCTTGTTCTTTAATGACCAATTTGGTTCAGAGTTTGATCCACCAGTTCTGGGACGCCAGTCATTACGACAACGAAGGGACTCGCTTCTGGCGGCAAGTTGACGGAAAATCTTCCGTCAGAAGGTCCACTGTCCCACCCTCTGTTCAGTTGTGTTGCTGGTGTTTTTGGACCTGTGTTATTTTGTTCCAGGTTAGTATTAGTGATGATATTTGGAGTATTAGTTAATGACTTCTCTATTATCTTACTTTTGGCCGCTATGGTTTGAATTGGTTTGGCTACTGCTCCTGGTAGAATAGATTTTTTGTTTTGGACAGTGGGAGTAGAGGAGGGAAGCTTGCCTCCCCCGGCTTTTTGTACCCCCTGATTTGGCTTGGCTTTTATAGAGGTTGAGAGTTCGGCTAGTACTTTTTCTATCTTAGACAGCCTAACTTCTAATGGTGTAAATATTTGCTTTAGTAAATCTCCAATTTTTAATAGCATTTGGGTGTTGGAATTATCATCTGCCTCCTTTCTCATTGGTAAATCGGTTACGATTTCTACACTGATAGGGGCCGGGGAATCATGAGGTGTATGATGTATAATCACGGTGTGAGTGTCCTGATCTCCTGTCAAAGGGGTACGGGGGCCCTTCTCTGCTGTCTTAATTGGAGCTTTATTGTTTTTTTTAGTTTTTTGATTAGTTGGGCCTACGTTTTTTTTTTTCCTTATTGCTCCCTCTCTCCTCCCTCTTGACTGCCTTATCTCTTCAGGGGTAGTTTGGATCGCTAAATCTGGGGTCTTTTCTAGATCCAAAGTTAATTGTGTTTCAGAAAGCTGTGAGACCGATAGATCAACTGTGTTTGGTAAGCTATGCCTTTGACCACAGCCTTCACTTCTTCTTAAATCCCTACGGTGATCCGGCGTTCTTGCATCAGCCAGATGACCCATGGAGAATCTTTTTGCGAAAGCTAAATCTTGGGACACTCTACGTTCCATGAGCGAAATACTCTGATCTATAAACGAGTTAGCCCTGGTGATGAAGCTATGTAGCTATCTATAGGACCTATAAGTTGCCCTTCCTTAGCAGCGGTCTTGCTTCTACTTCCTCGTGTAGAAATAATAAAAATTTAAGAAATGCTAGAGTTAAGATAAAAACAATGAGTGATAATTATAAGTATCCCTGATATTGATTTAAGACAAAAGAAAAAGTACATACAATTCGGAAGGTAGTCCTGGGTGATGGTAGTTTTTAGAGGGGGGGCCCGGCCCGGTCTTTAACGGTCTCTAACGGGCTACAACGGGCCCACCCTTGTCCCGGGCTTCTCCCGGGATGCTCCAGCGTAGCGGCTAGTTGTGTTGGATATAAGGATGCGGAAGTGGGGGGGGGGCAAGCAGGGAGAGCAGGTTCCGTTGGCTAGATCGTGCAGGGACTCCTGGGAAATGGAGTCCCTGCGGCACTGCTCGCAGCCCTGCGAAAATCCTGCCCTCGCCTCTAATGCCCTCAGAGATCAGCCCGGTTGGTGTGCAGGTTCCTTGTAACTGCGAAGCCGGACCCGCGCAGCGGGTCCGGCGAGCAGCAGGTAGGTCCCGAGTAGGGAAGAAGAAGGTCAGCGACTCCTCCCGGTAAGGTCGATTCTCAACATAGTGTTCTATGATATAGCCATACCATATGCTCTTGGGTGCTTATGAACCTCGCGGTTAAATGCTAACATTAGTTTGGATTAATCAAAACATGTCGTGTAAGGTGTCAAACGATTTGGAATACTACCTCCCACCAGTTCTGGTGGTGGGGGTAGCATGCCACCCTTCTAGAGGGAAAAGACATGTACACACTGGTATACCCGGTTAAAGTTAAACAGAGCCCCAGCATTACAAAATGGATGCTGCTGCCACAGACGCGAGTATGACATCCTGCTGCTGGATGAAACTCCGGCAGGGGAGGCCTGGACAATAGGTTTCCTGTCCAGGGAGGTGCCAGCACCTCCCCAGACAGGCTTTAGTGTATTGGGGTAGGGTGGGTTGCATTCAGTGAATGCTTTTCAGACACTGCCTGGGGCACACAAGGTGCTACATGCATTTCCCAGTTCAAACCGGTTGCTGGGGCACTCAGCCCAGCTCTGGGGCAAAACTGGACAACCCATAGGTGGGACCTTAGAATTAGCCCAACCCCTAAACTTACTTTAAGTATAGGAACCCAGTCCGTAGGACTTTAGATTACCCTGGACGAAACTCTGAAGAAGAAATCCTGGACCTTTGACATTTCATTTCGACTGAAAGACTGAAGAATCTCCCTTGGGGTCAAGGAGTGACCCCCCCTGTCCAAATAGGTACCAAAAAAGCATCTTTGCCAGTCTGCATTTTCGAGGCTCCCGCCGGATCCTGAAGAATCTGTGACACAGGACATGAACTTCCAGACACCTCTGAAGTTGACACGAGTGCCCAGCAGAGCTGAGACCTGTAGCTGACACGAGAGATGTGGGACCCGAACTCCTGGATATTCCGCATTTTTTGCCACTGCACCTACTTCCCGAAGTTTCCCGAAGTGGTGCATTAGGGTATTTGAAGCCCCTGTACGGAGGCCAGCACTCCACAAGTGACCCGTGAGTCCCCTTTCTTCACCGCAGCTCGAGGCTCCTTCGTGGTTCCTAGTCCATTGGCTAGTGGGCCCCCACAAAGGACAATCCTTTGTTTCTTGAACTTTCCTGGTTTCTCCAGGTGTGCTCTGACTCCCCTCCAAAGGGTGAGTCCCTCAGACCCTGCTGTTCTGCACTGACACCAATCTTGTCATCTTACGTGGGTTGCTGTTGCCAAGGCTTGTTGGTTCCAATCCGGATTCTGACACTGCAGCACTCGACATCCTTTGTGGGACAGCTTGAATCCAGCTCCTGGTCATCGACAACGCCTTCTGGTCCTCGTGGCGGAAGAGTCAAGCTTCACCTACTTTACCGACATCGGCTGGCATCTTCCTATCTCCATCCTGGTCCTTGGCTAGTGACCCAGACTCTGTCCCCTCTGCTTTCAGGTTCTTCACATCTCCGATCCACCCGGACACTTTTCCTCTGGTCACCTGCAGCACTTCTTCGTAGCTCTCAGTTGGAATCGACGACGAAACCCGACATCAAAAGACACCTATGCACCCGGCTTCCGTGGGTTAGGTAACACAAGCACTCCAGTGCTCCAGTGGGTCTTGACTCTCGAAGTGTCTAAGTCTAAAAGGGTACAATCAAGAATCCAAATTGTTGGGTTCATAGACCTAGCTCATGTTGTGGTAACTGACCTAATTGGTCAGTAATACCTGCCAAGAAAGACAAATGTCTTTCTAGTGTCCCCTCACTCACCGTGGTTGCCCCACGGTGACATGCTTCATCATTGGGGCCATCCCAGTTCTCTACGAAAAGGGGCGTGCTGCGACTCACGAACTACACAGGAGCACTTTAATGCGAGAGACTATGTGTAGTGCAAAGTGGTGGAGTGGGTGTGGGTGAGTTAAAAATACCGTGCTTAGTGGGCCTCAATATATTTATTTTGCTCCTAGTCAGGCATGTTAAAAATGGGGTGATTATCACTAATAACCAACCTATAATGGGGATTGGTTCAGTGAAAGGTCGACATGTTTCATGCTACCCCTAGCATTTCTTCAGGACCATGTAGGGACCAGCCCTACATATGCCACTCCAATGTCCCTAATCAGACAGTGATACTAAAAACATTTAGTGTATGAAGCATGCGTTCGTAATAGAATACATACGATTTTTGGATTTCCAAAACTGTAAATAGAAAGCACACAATTAGTAGCATTTTATACCTCCCCAGTGAGGAGGGTCACATAGTGTCTTCTCATGACGCACGCATCATGGACTATGGTGGAAGGTTGCACCACATTGGCGCGTGCAGGCTCTCATGCCAAGCAATAAACAGTTGTTTTTATAAAAATAAGTGGTTGTGAATACACACATAGAAACAAGACAGGACTTGATGTGACCAGGACGATAGACACACAAAACACATATTAAGTGCATAGACAGAATATGAGGAAAAAACTGTTTCACGATATTTACTTGATGCTGTGCTCATTGGCACCTCATGGTCTCTCTAGGGGTTCGTTTTCACCTTCTGAACTTAATGCTGAATGTCCTTTATAGGGTTAAAAAGGCAGAAGGAGAGAGAGATTGATAAGTGTCTACTGCCTCGATCGTTATCTAGATTTCCGTTGCCAAAGAGTCGGGTCATCTGTACAAAAGGTATTACTTACTTCCTTGCTCGGGAAAACGTGAGGAAATACCTAGGATCAGCTCCCCCGGGACCGCATCATACTGAACAACCGCGCTCGTTCTGTTAAGTATCAACAGAACTTCCGGGTTTCCTCTACGGGCCACTAGACCGCGAGAGGTAGGCGGCCATCTGGAGAGGATGCTAAACCGTTGTACAATAAACGGTGTTGAAAGAAGGGGACAGCTGGTTCGCGACTGCTATGTTGCGGTTGCGAAAGCGTCCGTGATAGTTTTAAAAAACGATAACTATATTACAAGGACAGAAAAATAATAATAGAAACATTACCAAGGCATTTTGACAATTAGTTAAAGGTTGTTAATAAAATTATTGAAAAAGTGGTAAGTAACAATTCAAGGTCCTCATAGGGAATCCAGCTGTATTTATAGTAAGGTTAATCAGAATTACTTGTGGCTAAGACTGGTGAATATTTCTTGTCAAAACCTGTTTTGTCTATTTTGAGGCAGGGGAGGTTTTAGGTTGGATTAGAGTACTTGAGGGAAGGTCACCTCGCAGTACTGCCTGACAGGGTGCAGAATAGAACTTAGGTGCTTATAGACATATAGCCTGTTTAATAACCACCTTATTAGATCGATAAATGGAAGGAACAACATACAGGCAATATGTCCTTGCTTCCTAATGTGTAGACAGATTTGACTGTAATATTAGCCTAAATTCTCCTTTGATCCTAGCAGTAGTATATAACTGCTAACGGTGGGGTTGTGTTGTTAAAACCTTACGCCCATCGATCATTACTGTGGCTGAGTACCTGCAAGGAAAGAGTTATTGAAAGGTTCAGTTTGTGAAGGCACCCCACGAATTGTCATCATTTAATCCACAGGTGTCTGTATGTAATTTGAACACCCATCGTTGGTCACGTTCGTGGAGTATTCTTTCTTGGTTTTCCCTAGTTTTTACAATCTCAAGAACGACCCATGTCAGATCGTTGGGTGTATGGTTCTTCTCTATGAAACGATTAGTCATGCGTGTAGTTGCCCGCTTGCACCGGATGTTGCTCCTGTGTTCAACAATACGTGTGCTGATCTTCCGGGTGGTCATACCAATGTAGTGTAAATTACATACACATGTTATCAAGTACACTGCACCACTTATGTTGCAATTAGACATTTGTCTCAAATGCCAAGTAGTATTGTCATTGAAAGTGATCATCTTCGTGGTAGATGTTATATGACACACACTGCAATTGTTGCAAGGGTAGTGCCCCGCCGGTAGTGGTTGGAGTCTGTTGGTGGTTGTTTTTGGTTTGGGACGGGTGTGGACCAAGTGGTCTCTCAGATTTTTCCCTCGGCGGCGGCTGAACATTGGTGTGGGTATAGTCAAGTTCCCACTATTGACAATTGGCCAGTGTTTTTTCACAATTTTAGTAATTTGGTCTGATACTTTATTGAACGTTGTGATGCAAATAGGCCTTCTGTTGTCGACCACATCTCTTTCTCCTTTGAGTTCCAGAAGTGCATCCCTGTGGTTGTTACCAGCTCTCTTCTTGGCATTTTTTATTAGTTTCGTTGGATAATGCCTTTCTTTGAGTTTTATGCTTAGATCTTCAGCTTGCTTAAAATAGTCCTTCTTCTCCGAACAGTTCCTCCTGAGCCTAAGGAACTGTCCAAATGGGAGATTCTGTTTGAGATGTCTCGGGTGGAAACTTTCATAGGTTAATAGACAGTTTCTCGCTGTGGGCTTAAAATGCGTGGTTGTTGTCAGTTTTCCATTGTCTGCCAATATGTTACGGTCCAAGAAAACCAGGGTGGACCTGCTCATGGTGTTGGTAAACTTTAAAAACCTATCCTGTTGGTTCAGCCACTCAAAAAACAGTGTTGCCTCATTTTCATTTCCATTCCTTATGACCAAATCTACAGTCCGCTCGTCGTCGCCTCTGGTGGTCCCTTGCTGCGTGTGTGACGTGTCTCTGTTACCAGAGGTTGAGCCCATTGTAGCTGCTGCCCTGTTTTGTTTTTTGCCCGCTGGTTTGGTTTGCCCCCTCCTAAAAAAGGAAGGTTGTGATTGCCTTGATTACTTCCCCAATTTTGGTAAGGTTGTTGTGGGTACATAGGTGGACCATAGTAAAAAGGAGTTTTAGGTGGAGGGCCAAACGGGGGACCATACAGATGTGGACCTTGATAAGGTGGCCATGGGGGAGTTTGGTTTCCACGATAGCCTCTTGCGTTGCCTCTTCCTCTTCTGGGTCTTCTGTTCATTGATTGAGTGTAGGTGAAAGAGGAGGGACCCGAGCTATCTGAACCTGAGTCAGAGCCATCAGTGTCTGTATTATACCCCGGGTTCCTGTTGCTTACTCTATAGTCATCTCTTATGTAGGGGTAAACTTTGTCGTGTGAGAATGCTTTCTGGTCCTTTAAGAGTTTCGTATACTTAGTATCCTTCAGACTAACCTCAAATTCCGTCATGTTTTTATTCAATTCGTCCAGTCTCTTCTTTAGTTCACTGGGAGTCTGGAATGATTTTAGGCGTACCTCTAAAGTGTGTATCTCCTCTAATAGTGTCTCTGAGAGGCGAGCTGCTGTTTTAACTATGAGCACTAACCAGTCCCTGGTACAGTACCACGAAATGAGCGACCAGTCCTTTTTAAATTGTTTATCATGCTGAAAAATAAAAGGCTCATTTCTGACAATCAGTCCTCTCGGGCAGTACTTATTTTAAGGTACTCTGCCATCATTACACCGTGAATCAATGTTTTAATTTGTGTTCTCTTCAATTCCGTCAGTTCATCCCATGCTTGGGTCGCATCGCTGTTTTCTCTATTAGGGGCCCCTGTGTGTGGTAGAATTGAGGCAATAATTCTATCTACCTCATCATCGGAATAGGACAGACCAGTAATCTCTGCCATTATTCTGTCTGTGTGAAACAGTTCTCGTGTTTAATGTGTGATGAAGAGTCTAAGGGTTGGTCTAACAAAAAGGTGTGTCAAGAGATATACTCCCGCAGCTAAGAAGCTGCTTCGAACATATACAATACTGGGGGAGAAGGAGGAATAAGAGACTAGGTCGCCCTCCAGAAATGTAATGTACAATCAAGAATCCAAATTGTTGGGTTCATAGACCTAGCTCATGTTGTGGTAACTGACCTGATTGGTCAGTAATACCTGCCAAGAAAGAAACATTTCTTTCTAGTGTCCCCTCACTCACCGGGGTTGCCCCACGGTGACATGCTTCATCATTGGGGCCATCTCAGTTCTCTACGAAAAGGGGCGTGCTGCGACTCACGAACTACGCAGAGCACTTTAATGTGAGAGACTATGTGTAGTGCAAAGTGGTGGAGTGGGTGTGGGTGAGTTAAAAATACCGTGCTTAGTGGGCCTCAATATATTTATTTTGCTCCTAGTCAGGTATGTTAAAAATGGGGTGATTATCACTAATAACCAACCTGTAATGGGGATTGGTTCAGTGAAAGGTCGACATGTTTCATGCTACCCCTAGCATTTCTTCAGGACCATGTAGGGACCAGCCCTACATATGCCACTCCAATGTCCCCTAATCAGACAGTGATACTAAAAACATTTAGTGTATGAAGCATGCGTTCGTAATAGAATACATACGATTTTTGGATTTCCATATTTTTATACAATTCCTAAGATTCATAAGCAAATGGTAAAACCACCGGGCAGACCCATAGTCTCTGGTATAGGTTCTATTCTTGAACCTCTTTCAAAATACGCTGATGCCTACCTGAGACCTTTGGTACAAAAAACTGACACCTATCTACGAGATACGAAGGATGTCCTGTGTCTACTTAAAGAACTCAACTTTGACCCCTCATCTAGCATTCTTATCAGTTAAGATGTGGAAAGCCTTTATACGAGTCTGCCACACAAAGACACGCTTGAAATACTGGAGGAGGTCCTTTTTGATTCCCAATGGAATTTCAAAACTCCCAGACATGTGGTGTTAGAATGTTGCCGTTTGGCCCTCACCGAGAATTTCTTTAGGTTTGAGGAGACCCTGTACCGCCAACAACACGGGACCAGTATGGGTAGTACATTCGCGCCGAGCATAGCGGGTTTGTACGTACACCATCTAGAAAAAACTAAGATCTTGAATGACAACAATCCCTACAGACACCAGATCACTCGATGGAAACATTATATTGATAACGTTCTGGTCATATGGAATGGAAATGAAAAGGAGGCAACACTGTTTTTTGAGTGGCTGAACCAACAGGATAGGTTTTTAGGTTTCGGCTACCGTCCCACTGCGTGAGCAGTGGGTGGGCGGAGCCAAAATCTTATGTCTCTACATATGGGCTTTGGTCCCGCCTTGTCTTCCATTGGCTAGCTCCATAAATGGAGGCTAGCCATTGGAAGACACGGTTGTCCATCACTCTTTCCCGGTCAGAACGCGAATCGTGGGCGTTTCTGACTCTTTTTTTAAGTTCCGCCCTCTCCTCTTCCCATTGGCTGGAATTTTACCTTCCAGCCAATGGGAAGGGGAGAGCACGAAAAACACGCCCCCCAGCTCTTCTACCGCCGCCTCGGGTGAGTGCTTGTTTAATCGCTCATCACCTGGGTGGGTTAGCAAAACTCTCCATGTTTATAATTATCCCGAGTTTCTGAGTTAGGATGATAGATGTGCATTCCTTGCCTCGAGGCTGTGGCAATAGAGTGGCTCAAACTCAGATGAGTGATCGAGCTGCGCGTTGCTTGAGTAGCCGAGGGCGCTCCGTAGTGCTGGTGGCCAGAGTACGCCTCGCATTGCCCAAAAAGCGTTAAATCAACTGAGCGCTTTTAGAATTGTACTCCACGTACTGGGCGTTCTGTTTCCTCCCACCTGCAGATTAATTGTAAGGTCCGCTGCGTACTCACCTGAACTGTACACTTCACATTGGGTGGACTGTGCGCCTTGCAAGATACGCTGCGTACCCCTCTGAACAGTACGCTTCGTTCCTTCAGTACGTCGCGTACCCGTACTCACGCGTGATGCGTGGGAGTTGGTAGGGCCGTAGGTACGCGACTCACGCGAGATGCGTGAGATTTGGTAGGGTGCCGCGATTTCTCCCGTTTAGAGCGCACAGAAGCGCTATGAAGCACCCAGAAGGCCTAAGACTGGCCTGAAGTCCTAGAAACCGCCCCAGAAGTATTTTTAGTGGACTTCCAACCTTGCCAACAAAGAACTGGGGCATTATCCTGTCTTTTTAATCCTTGTATTTATTAGGTCCTGGCATACGCTTGCTTTTTAAAGAAAACTATAGCTATAAACTAGCTCCAGATTTTGCATGGCAAAGTTTAAAGCAGCCCTGCACACACTGCCTGACAAATTAATCCTGTTATAAACCGTTTCCGCCAGGGGTGGAAGCGCGTGCGCTGTGCCACCAGCTGCCAAGCGCTCCGCTCCCTGATTCCCAAAGTTCGCCACAACGCTGAGAAAGAGTGAGGTGGGGACGGGGGAGGGGGGCGGAGGGCTGTCTGAAAGGGGTGCCTAATGGTCGCCACTTGCTCACAGTAACAATAAGCAAGGACTTGATCTAAAGTAGGGCACCAATACTGCAAAGTTAGAAGGGCCTGTCGAATGAACACAAAGGTCACCGTTCGTCACTCAGGTGGGCGAGTGTACGGTTGGAGTTCACCAATCTCTGGGTCAGAATCACCCTCTGCCAAAGGCGCGTGGTCGGTCCCACTAAGGCAGGGCAGCACAGTGGACACCCTATGCTGACCTCCGTGACTGCGAGAGACAGAGGGGGCGGAGAGTACCCCAGTGCCTAATCTGTAGGAGGGGTGACGTCCCTTGTGGAACACTGAGCAAAACCCAAGCGACGCCAAGAAAGAGTCCGGACACTAACGCGCACTAACCAGGAAAGGAGCCTCCGAGCCATGGCCAGAGTCGGACCAGTATCTATCTACATGTCACGAAGTGCCACACCGTTCCCCAACAGCAGCTGGCACCAACGCCCACTGCACACCAGGCGCTTCTCTCCCTAATGGCCCGCCTATCTGACACGCATATTGACTCTTGCGCCAAGGCCGGGTTATCAGCGCGCAGGCAGGGTGGGAGCCGAAGGGAAGCAGGCGGAGCCCGTTTAAGAAATAGAGTGAACTCTCCAGCCACCTCAGCTCGAGGAACCGAAGCCGCGGCGGCTGCTCTGCGCCTGGAAGACGCGGGCACCGTCCAACGCCTGCATCAGAGGCAGCTGTGAGGCAACGTCCAATCCTCGCGGTGAGTACCACCGGATTTTCAAACTAGAAATTATATAATATTTGTGCTCAGCTCGTACTGCAGATGAACACCACAGATTTGGGGCATGAATGTCGCGTGTGAAAAAGTCCTTTCACATGGCTTTAGGTGGGCCGGGTCTCACCGGTGCTGAGCACCGGCAGTTTTTTTTAAGGGGGCCTTGAAACGGGTCCTTATCAGGCTCAGTTTTGTGCCCTGGCACAGGCAGTCCGGTTTTTTGCCAGACTGTAGTGGCATCAGGCACATCATATCGCTGCTCACACTGCTCACTTGTGTGTGTGTGTGACTGCTCCTGGGTGTGTGTGTGTGTGTGTATGTGACTGCTCCAGTGTGTGTGTGTGTGTGTGTGTGTGTGTGTGACTGCTCCTGGGTGTGTGTGTGTGTGACTGCTCCAGGGTGTGTTTGTATGTGACTGCTCCAGTGTGTGTGTGACTGCTCCAGTGTGTGTGTGTGACTGCTCCTGGGTGTGTGTGTGTGTGTGTGTGTGACTGCTCCAGTGTGTGTGTGTGTGTGTGTGTGTGACTGCTCCAGAGTGTGTGTGTGTGTGTGTATGTGACTGCTCCAGTGTGTGTGTGTGTGTGACTGCTCCAGTGTGTGTGTGTGTGTGTGTGTGACTGCTCCAGTGTGTGTGTGTGTGTGTGTGTGTGTGTGACTGCTCTGGTTGTGTGTGTGGCTGGCTCTGGGTGTGTGTGGCTGGCTCTGGGTGTGTGTGGCTGGCTCTGGGTGTGTGTGTGGGTGGTAGTAATTGCTGTCTGCTGAGCTCGTCCGTAGGGTACAATAGTTCTCACATTTGCGAGAGATTAAGCTATTGGCAATGTAAAAGACAATGCCATTTATTTATCTGTTTTCAAAACCAACACATACATACAAATTTTGTCATTTACAATGCCAATAGCTCTAACTTCTCCAAAGGCGAAACCGTTGCATTGTAAATGCTTGTTAAAGTTTACCAACACCATGAGCAGGTCCACCCTGGTTTTCTTGGACCTTAACATATTGGCAGACGATGGAAAACTGACAACAAGCACGCATTTTAAGCCCACAGCGAGAAACTGTCTATTAACCTATGAAAGTTTCCACCCGAGACATCTCAAACAGAATCTCCCATTTGGACAGTTCCTTAGGCTCAGGAGGAACTGTTCGGAGAAGAAGGACTATTTTAAGCAAGCTGAAGATCTAAACATAAAACTCAAAGAAAGGCATTATCCAACGAAACTAATAAAAAATGCCAAGAAGAGAGCTGGTAACAACCACAAGGATGCACTTCTGGAACCCAAAAGAGAAAGAGATGTGGTCGACAACAGAAGGCCTATTTGCATCACAACGTTCAATAAAGTATCAGACCAAATTACTAAAATTGTGAAAAAACACTGTCCAATTGTCAATAGTGGGAACTTGACTATACCCACACCAATGTTCAGCCACCGCCGAGGGAAAAATCTGAGAGACCACTTGGTCCACACCCGTCCCAAACCGACAACAATCACCAACAGACTCCAACCACTACCGGCGGGGCACTACCCTTGCAACAATTGCAGTGTGTGTCATATAACATCTACCACGAAGATGATCCCTTTCAATGACAATACTACTTGGCATTTGAGACAAATGTCTAATTGCAACACAAGTGGTGTAGTGTACTTGATAACATGTGTATGTAATTTACACTACATTGGTATGACCACCCGGAAGATCAGCACACGTATTGTTGAACACAGGAGCAACATCCGGTGCAAGCGGGCAACTACACGCATGACTAATCATTTCATAGAGAAGAACCATACACCCAACGATCTGACATGGGTCGTTCTGGAGATTGTAAAAACTAGGGAAAACCAAGAAAGAATACTCCACGAACGTGAACAACGATGGGTGTTCAAATTACATACAGACACCTGTGGATTAAATGATGACATCCCGTGGGGTGCCTTCACAAACTGAACCTTTCAATAACTCTTTCCTTGCAGGTACTCAGCCACAGTAATGATCGATGGGCGTAAGGTTTTAACAACACAACCCCACCGTTAGCAGTTATATACTACTGCTAGGATCAAAGGAGAATTTACGCTAATATTACAGTCAAATCTGTCTACACATTAGGAAGCAAGGACATATTGCCTGTATGTTGTTCCTTCCATTTATCGATCTAATAAGGTGGTTATTCAACAGGCTATATGTCTATAAGCACCTAAGTTCTATTCTGCACCCTGTCAGGCAGTACTGCGAGGTGACCTTCCCTCAAGAACTCCAATCCAACCTAAAACCTCCCCTGCCTCAAAATAGACAAAACAGGTTTTGACAAGAAATATTCACCAGTCTTAGCCACAAGTAATTCTGATTAACCTTACTATAAATACAGCTGGATTCCCTATGAGAACCTTGAATTGTTACTTACCACTTTTTCAATAATTTTATTAACAACCTTTAACTAATTGTCAAAATGCCTTGGTAATGTTTTTATTATTATTTTTATGTCCTTGTAATATAGTTATCGTTTTTTAAAACTATCACGAACGCTTTCGCAACCGCAACATAGCAGTCGCGAACCAGCTGTCCCCTTCTTTCAACACCGTTTATTGTACAACGGTTTAGCATCCTCTCAAGATGGCCGCCTACCTCTCGCGGTCTAGTGGCCCGTAGAGGAAACCCGGAAGTTCTGTTGATACTTAACAGAGCGAGCGCGGTTGTTCAGTAAGATGCGGTCCCGGGGGAGCTGATCCTAGGTATTTCCTCACGTTTTCCCGAGCAAGCAAGTAAGTAATACCTTTTGTACAGATGACCCGACTCTTTGGCAACGGAAATCTAGATAACGATCGAGGCAGTAGACACCTATCGATCTCTCTCTCTTTCTGCCTTTTTAACCCTATAACGGACATTCAGCATTAAGTTCAGAAGGTGAAAACGAACCCCTAGAGAGACCATGAGGTGCCAATGAGCACAGCATCAAGTAAATATCGTGAAACAGTTTTTTCCTCATATTCTGTCTATGCACTTAATATGTGTTTTGTGTGTCTATTGTCCTGGTCACATCAAGTCCTGTCTTGTTTCTATGTGTGAATTCAAAACCACTTATTTTTATAAACACGACTGTTTATTGCTTGGCATGAGAGCCTGCACGCGCCAATATGGTGCAACCTTCCACCATAGATCATGATGCGTGCGTCATGAGAAGACACTATGTGACCCTCCTCACAGGGGAGGTATAAAATGCTACTAATGGTGTGCTTTCTATTTACAGTTTTGGAAATCCAAAAATCGTATGTATTCTATTACGAACGCATGCTTCATACACTAAATGTTTTTAGTATCACTGTCTGACTAGGGACATTGGAGTGGCATATGTAGGGCTGGTCCCTACATGGTCCTGAAGAAATGCTAGGGGTAGCATGAAACATGTCGACCTTTCACTGAACCAATCCCCATTATAGGTTGGTTATTAGTGATAATCACCCCATTTATAACATACCTGACTAGGAGCAAAATAAATATATTGAGGCCCACTAAGCACGGTATTTTTAACTCACCCACACCCACTCCACCACTTTGCACTACACATAGTCTCTCACATTAATGTGCTCCTGCGTAGTTCGTGAGTCACAGCACACCCCTTTTCATAGAGAACTGGGATGGCCCCAATGATGAAGCATGTCACCGTGGGGCAACCCCGGTGAGTGAGGGGACACTAAAAAGAAATTTTTCTTTCTTGGCAGGTATTACCGACCAATCAGGTCAGTTACCACAACATGAGCTAGGTCTATGAACCCAACAATTTGGATTCTTGATTGTACATTAAATTTCTGGAGGGCGACCTAGTCTCTTATTCCTCTTTCTCCCCCAGTATTGTATAAGTCTAAAAGGGTTCCATCGTAGTTCACCCAGAAGTGTCCTTAATCTTTAAAATTGTAACTTGTTCGTTCTCCATGGAAAGTCAATGGGGATTCGCGGCTGTGTTTAGACACTGCACGCGTCCCCCGTGGCTCTCCATTGTCCTTACCTTGGGTGGTTCCTGGGTGCCCCAGTGGATCTAGAGGCCCTAGGCCTGACATCTATCCCTCGCCTGGTTCCAATACCACTATTTTAGTATATGGTTTGTGAAGCCCCTAGGGCATAACGTATACGGTGCAACTTATCGTATGCTAATTAAGTTCCTTGTATTGTACTTTTACTTCTGACCTCATAAAGAGTCCGGAGGGATTGTGTTTAGAATAAATGCATATATATTTGATATCAAACCTTGTGTGGTGTACTTTCATATGATCATTCAAGAGATTATAAACTGGTAAAACAACTTGCTTAACTCACCTCTAAGTCTTAGCCTGAAGGATGATCTCCACAGCTACCACTAGGATAGCTTTCTATAAGGTTGACTTCAAACCTACTGTCAATACGGGTCATTTGGACTGGTGCAAGGTGCCCACTAGAATAGTGGACATCATATGCCAGGCCAACTTCTCACAAATGCTACATGCAAAGGCAGGAGCTATGACATAATATCGACAGACAGAATATAGACATACAAAAATATCGAAGCAAAAATATCGACATCAAAAATATCGAAGTTCTATCTACATAAAGGTAAGTACAAAAATATAGAGAAAAAAATAATCGTAGTACAAAAATATCGAAGTTAAAATATCGTTTTTTTAAAATGTATTAATAATAATGTAAAAATAATTTAAAAATACACAAATTATAGATATAAAAATTAAAATATATTTAACAAATAATAACTAATACATATACATTTAAAATAAATTTAAAACTCTACATGTAAATTAATATATATACTTACTCCACATATTGCATCAGTAGGGAAAGCGTTGGATAGCGTAAGGGTAAAAATTACTATTCGCACTCCAGAGGGTGCAACAGTAGGGAAAGCGTTGGATAGCGTAGGGGGAAAAATTACTATTCCCACTCCAGAGGGTGCAACAGTAGGGAAAGCGCTGGATAGCGTAGGGGTAAAAATTACTATTCGCACTCCAGAGGGTGCAACAGTAGGGAAAGCGTTGGATAGCGTAGGGGGAAAAATTACTATTCCCACTCCAAAGGGTGCAACAGTAGGGAAAGTGTTGGATAGCGTAGGGGTAAACATTACTATTCCCACTCCAAAGGGTGCAACAGTAGGGAAAGCGCTGGATAGCGTAAGGGTAAACATTACTATTCCCACTCCAGAGGGTGCAACAGTAGGGAAAGCGCTGGATAGCGTAGGGGTAAAAATTACTATTCGCACTCCAGAGGGTGCAACAGTAGGGAAAGCGTTGGATGGCGTAGGGGAAAAAATTACTATTCCCACTCCAAAGTGTGCAACAGTAGGGAAAGCGTTGGATAGCGTAGGGGTAAAAATTACTATTCCCACTCCAGAGGGTGCAACAGTAGGGAAAGCGTTGGATAGCGTAGGGGTAATAATTACTATTCCCACTCCAGAGGGTGCAGCATTAGGGAAAGGGCAGGATAGCGTAGGGGTAAAAATTACTATTCCCACTCCAAAGGGTGCAACAGTAGGGAAAGCGTTGGATAGCATGGGGTAAAAATTACTATTCCCACTCCAGAGGGTGCAATAGTAGCAAAAGCGCAGGATAGCGTAGGCGTTATATTAACATATTTATCAATTACATATTTTTTTAAACAAAAAAAGATGTAATATTTTATTTACAAAAATATATTACTAAATACCAAATATTTATAATTAATATTTACTTAAATAACAAAAAATTACTTCCCACACTACTCCCCCTTTAACACACAACACACTACACATACAAAAAAACACAATTAATATAAATATCAATTAGTTAATTAATAACAATTAATATTATTAAATTGATTTAATTATAAATTAACTAATTGACAAATATAAATTACCAATTAATAATTAATGACCAATTAATAATTAATTACAAGAGATTTACAAGAATGAACAATATTTATTAATAAATTATTTATAATTATTATTATAAAATAATTTTAAAAAACGAATTACTAATTAATTAATTAACAATTAATTAATAATAAATACCAATAAATAAATGTAATTATTTCACACCCTATTCCCCTATAAACACACAACCCACTCCACATAAATAAATCACATACAAAATGTAATTATCATTTAATCACTTAATAACAATTATTTACCAATTCAATATTAATTAACAATAACAACAAATAAAAATATTACTACATTAACTCCAATTAATTTAATTAAATAATTAATAATAATTAATTACCAATTAATTATTCATTAACAATTAATTATTAATCAAAAATATTAAAAAACATAATAATGAATTAATTATAATTAAATTACTTCCCACCCTATTCCCCTATAAACCCACAACCCGCTCTGATACTAAAACGCAAAATGTAAACAAAATTACTAATTCTAAACATACATTAAAAAACATGTGTAATATTCATGTAAAATACAAAATAAAATACATAAAACTAAACAAAATTTCGATATTAGTAACATAGATACCTTAAAATCGATATTCTGTCAATCGATATTATTGCACATCGATATTCTATACCATCGAAATTAAAACATTGATAATATTGTATATCGATATTTTAACTTCGATATTTTGGCTACCTACCGCAAAGGCAGCGGTGCAGCATTACCTCAAAACTTTCCACTCAAATACTCATATATAATAGATCCAAACAGCATTCCTTTTGCTCGAATCCCTGGAGTGGGGGACAGAGTAATTCCAAACAGGAAACGCAGGGTAGCTTTGATTCACGAAGCACATCTGGGACAGTATCTGATACATCAGGGGATCTCTAAGACTATATTAGAATTAAAAGAGATGTACTGGTGGCCAAGAATGAATGCACACATTCACACATGTGTAATAAACTACAATACCTGCAATAGAGATCGCAGCACAGAACGCCGCCAGATTCCTGACTATAGCATAGCCAGTCCAGTGCAGACACCATTGTTAGACATCATTGGACTGTCTACAAGCAGACGTCCCTGTGGACAAATGCGGTCACACAAATGTTAAGACAAGGTTCATTTGGATGTGGCCTCAGCTCTCGGCTGACGTTCGAACTGTTATAAAAGATTTGCGAGTCTTTATGGGCACATACGCAGTCGGCACGCTACATTTTTACCAGGGTCCTGCATTTAGCTCTCGAGCTTACAAGGAGGCCATGGCCAAATTGGGCGTTGCATTGCGGTACTCTAGTCTATTCCATCCTGAGGGAAATTCCGCTGTGGAGATAAAAAACTGGGACATAAAGCAATCTATACCAGCTGGGGTATTAAGCTCGGGTGACGGTGGGTCAAACATCTAATAAGTGTCCAAAGTAGTATTACCAATCTGCCAAGAAGTTCTCTAGGGGGAATCACTCCATATGAAGTCCTTTTTGGGACCAGAATGTTAGAAGCAGACCTCGATTGTCAGACTTCAGTGGTAGACCAAAAACCATTTAATATCAAAGACATTTTGGCCGTTTTACATGACTTAAATGAATTAAGAACGAAACAAAGCAACTTGTTCATGAAGCCAACCACCAGTGAAGAAAAAACAACCATCCCAGCAAGGCCTGTCTGGAGTCCTAAGCTTGGGGATCTAGTCAGAGAGAAGATCGCGGACAAGAAGGAATTTGGGCCTTTTTACAGACAACCTGTACCTGTTCTAGCAATCCACGGATCAAGAACAGTATTACTGCCGCACCCTTGCTGGTAAAAAGGAAAACAGGTTTGTGTCAATCAACCTGGTCAAACCACATAATGTGGCTGATACTAAGCAGTAGGCCAAGTGGGCTCCGACCAAGTATCAGAAGCCCTATTCTAGCTACTATCCAAGAGGTTCAAATCGACTCATCACCTTTGAGGAATTTGCAGTGCGAAATGAAGGACTATCCAACAAAGCTATGGAACTTGTACCTCTTGAAACCCAAATAACAGTTCGTCAAGAATCACCTGTCTACAATGAAGTAACAAGTGATCAAGTGGTTCCAGCGATTTTGACAAATCCCGATGCAATCCCCACCATTGACAGAACTGCCTCTGGCTATTTCATTAACTTTGATACGCTTTCTGAGGATCCAAGTGAACCTGAAACAACGCCAGTAAAAAGAACTTTTAAAGAACAAGCAACAGACGTTTTTCATCACCTGGAAAAGACTCATCTGGTTTCAGAATGGATTGAACTTTGGATTGTGTTGGGTGTGCCTTTTCTTCTACTTTATTTGACTCTGTTAATAACACTGGGAATGCTGATAAATGGAAGGTATGTCAAAATGGACACAGCAAGTAAGAACATCAACTTACTACTCAAGCCACACAAATCATCTCATTGTGAACAAAGAGACTTGTCATCAGTGAACATCACAGCCGTCCCTATACCTGGTGGTATAGCTTGGGACAGAACTGATTATGACATTTTTGGCCCATCTGAGCTGATGGAGATTCCACACTTATTCAAGATTTCATTAAGTGACTTCATTTCATCTAGTACCTGTTCAGATGATTGGGACTTCAAGACTGTTAATAATATGATGTCAGACTTAGAAATGTCTGCAGTATTCACAAATCATGAATATTTAGAAGGTTCATCAGACTATGAACAGATATATTGTTATAACCATTATGGTCACCATTTCTTGCACAAATCCACAATGCCTAGAAATGTATTAATGTATAACCAATGGGAACATTGTCCTATGACAACAAAGGGTAGCTCAAAAACATTTGCAAGAACATTTCCATACTTTTCAGGGTCCAATATATCCAATGCTGAATCATTTTACATTAGAAATGGAAACAAAACAGGCATGAAAAGTATGTTGACAAATACCAAACATATTTATTCTGCAGCCTTTTATGCTAAAATGTCTAAACTAGGTTTCGAATTTTGGAAAGACAACATAGAGACAAAAACTATCTGGGGCACAAACGATTGGCAGGTACAGGGGATAGAAACTATGTTTAGAGCCTGTATCATCCCTAAGGAAATTATGTTTTTGAATGACACCGTCCAACAGACTTCTTGTCTAGGGTTAGCCAAGATAAAAGACCTGAACAATCCGTTCATACCTACACCTACACCTGATAGCAGTAACACTTCAGAGGGGGAGGTCGACGTACATACTATTTTGCATCACAACAGAACAAATCCAGATTGGAAAAAATGGTTGATCTGGCCCAAAGACACAAACTGTAACAGGGATTCTGTGCAAACACAGAACTGTGCACAGAGACTTAGGACCTCAGTGAATTAGGGTTTTCCAAAACACACCTTAGTGCCCAAAATCCCCTACCAGGCTAGCAATTAGTGTCACATTAGCTCTTCGTCCTATAGCAAAGAAACCAATGATTAGACAACATAGAACATGCGACTTAGGACCATCTCAGGAATGGTGGGAAGTGAGAACACTCTTTTGTTATACGTTCATAACAGTCCACAACAAAAGTAAAATAGAGACACGGTAAGGTTAAAATGTTTGTTTTAACGATGTGATCTCAAGCGCAGTATTTTAATCAACATAAGCATACATATTATTAAGAATAATACGGTCAGCATGGTTACAATTCCATAAAATACAAAAGGATGAATCATATTGCAATGATAGTGCAAATAGGTGATAAAAGCGCCTATTTAAAGCACCCTCCCTATCTAGGAACTATGTATTATAAAACTATAGAAGGTCTCTTGAGCTTTCTTAGGGGGACCCCATTTATCTGTCCGCTCAGTAAGTGTAAATTACATCATGACCTGTTAGTCTCTCTGCATGCCTGGAATCTTAAAAGTGTGTTCAATTCTGGCGAGTGTGCTATGATAAAGGCGCCAGAATCCTATTCGGCTTGCAGCTGCCAAATTGTTGTGTCTAGAATGTGTTACACGAACACACCGATAAACAGGCTTGCACGTTAAGATAACCTTGTCGGCTCAGCACTCACTGTACAGACTGGGGACACGATGTATGTCTAGAGATGTCGAAAAACAAACCTTTTCTCATGTATAGACGTTCGTGAAAGCGAACTCAGCAAAAACAACCAAGCAGTGTCGTGTGCAAAAAGCAACAAAAAGTAAAAATGGCGTTTAAACTTCTAATAAGCCATGCTAACTTAACATGCATGTAGAAAGAGGCCCATAAACCACACTACACACCCCCCCCCCCCCCACCCCCCCCCCCATGTTCGGGGAACACACAGCACTCAGGGCAAACATTATAGAACGCATAGTTCAAGTTCGAGGGAGACAGAACCAAGGTCAGAAAGTTTGCCAAACTTGAAATTTAGGATTGAAAATTCAAAAAAATCCAAATCAGGAAATACAAACACACGTGGATATGGTGTGTAAAAATACCTCAGACATTTAAAAAAAAGGCAAGACAAAAATTTGAAATATTCACGAGTCCAGCACATGTCTATGAAGCAAAAAATAATTAATACTTCAGTCCAACAACGTGTAAGCACCAAATGTTACAACAGCTTCCAACAAGAAGTCGTTGTTTTCATCCATGAACATTTCAGCCATCCAATTAAGCAAAGGGAAAGAACATACATGTTCCTTGATTGCCGGAGCCTCTAGCATCATCATAGGACAACTTGGGCTTACTTCAAGATAACTGCGATCCAGAAAGTAATTGGCCGCAGTCCAAATGTTCTAATTGCCTGGAACCCCATGTGCCGCTGCGCAGGCCATAATCCCGGGACTAGAACAGTCTACTTCATGAGCAACTAAGGGACTCATTAGTAGATCAAACTCCAGATCAGGAGACACCGTATTGCAGAGACACAAATCCAGGGCCCATTCAAATGGATGTATGACAGTACAACGCGTACCGTTACAACGCGTACCGTTACGACGCAGGTTTTACAACGCAAGTCGTTACAACGCAGTGCCCCCCAAAGCAAGTCGTTACAATGACTTGCGTTGGGGGGCGCTGGATAGTGAATAGTTTAATTTACTATTCCAACTCCAGTCCCCGTGGATAGTAGGGAAGGTGTTGGATAGTACATTTAAATATTCCCTATCCTAGAGTGCCCTCCAGCGAAAGTCGTTGTACCGACTTTCGTTGTAAATCCTGCGTTGTAACGGTACCGCGTTGTAACGGTTCCGTTGTAAAGGATGTTCCCCATTCAAATTCACAATCCAGGCAATGAAAAACAGGCTGCACGCAAGTGAAGAAAGAGAACCGGAAGGATAAACCATACGCCACACTTTGAGTCGCCAAAGGCAGCGCTCCATAGTATTCTAGCATCCAGTCACGCAGGTGGAGCAGCCGGGACTATACGTTGAGGGGCACATACTGTGCATCCATTTTGCAATAAACAAAATAAAAGCAGAATGTCGGGGCCCAAAGCCAGGAGCAAGGGGAAACATCCAAAGACACTCGAAAAATTTTAATGAAAAAATGCAGGGATCACACCGAATATAGTCTAAAACGAGGAAACAAGGCCAGAGCATACTACTTTAAAAAAATGTGCCACGCCAGTAGTCGATGAGGCATTTAAGATTGTGTGGATCAAAGCACCGAAGTGCAAGGGCAGGTCCGTGTTTAATAAGGCATTTACTTCAGGACGAGTATTTGCAATGTGAAGGACGAATGTCTCACGCGCAGATGTAAGGGGACCTTCCTTCTGGGACAAAAGAGCTCTTATTCTTCTCATCTTATTGAACTCTGCTTTCAGGGTTGGAATCGAGGGCTAGATGGAAGCATCAAGCCTGCCATGCAGAGGACGGAACAACACATTCTTGCAACAAGTAATACGCTGGAAAACTGTAACAATGTAAGCAATACCGGTGTGCATCCCACACCACTCTTCATTATTTAATAATAAATAACTACCATTAGCAAGCAGTGTGAATGTAGGTGTAATTGTCGGGACTGGGGTGCCTTTCAAAACACACGCTAAATTTGGTGCAAGCACATTACATGAGCCGTGCAACTGAAGATTTCTTCATGTTAATGAATGATCTTATGTAGATACGCAATCTTCGCCATTCAAAAACACTTCTTTACTATCCCTCAAACATCTGTAAGTGAATGGGAGGTTCCAAACTTCATGAAGATTTGCTCCACCCAGGGGCTCAAATCTGCCTATAGCATAGTGTTTCATGCAATTCTCGAATTTGAAAAGAGGGAACTGTAAGGTTATTAACCCGTGCAAAAGCCAAACAGCCGAATTTGCCTCTGCTACAGAAAAAGGCAATGGTTCTAATTTTTCAACATGCAAAAAGGAAAACATGGCATCTTTTATTGACATAAATTGCTGTTTCAAAGTCAAATTAAAAAGCAGAAATAACAAGCTTGTGTTCATTTAATCCCATGGAACGTGACCATTCTTTAACGTTTGCAAAGTCCAGGCAAACTGCATAACAGAACGCAATTGATTTTGCCCATGATATAACACTGCAACATCTTCTTGTACAATATCAACCACAGACGACACAATATTATCTAAAGCGTAAATCCGGGAAGAAAGGGTGTTAATGCTATTATCTACAACAGCAAGCACTTTTTCTGAATTGGCTTGATCTATACCCCTAAGCCTAGAAGCAGCTTCAATTTTAGATAGTTTCCAAACTTCATTGTAAACAGCATATATCCACCTTTTCGATCTGCCACCCGCAGGACCTTTCACAAAATCATTTTAATTGACAGTTTCAGTGAGTTTGGACAAATACGACTTGACAGACGCTAAGGATGAATGGCTGAGCCAACTCTGGCACAACTTGCCTACAGAATAGGTTGTGACTGAATGGTGAGTCTGAAAACGAGGATCAACTCTAACCGTCGTAAAGCCAGGGGTCAGACCCAGAAAGCGGTGCTGGCAGGAATCTGCACTTTTTTGCCGTAGCAGCCAGCCTTCGGGATTAATGCTGGAAACATTAAAAGAAGAATTACTAAACAGTGCCTGTATTTCACTCAGGGGTGTACTGGTAAAATATTTCCAATGGGGGAATTCACCCAAATCAGGAAATGAAGGAGCAATTGATTTTTTAGAAGTAGCCAATCCAAAGCATGTGGTTTGTGAAATAGTATCATTCAGAAACAACATATGGTTTGGGATGAGACATTCACGATGCAAAGCCTCAGTGCCTTGCACTTGCCAACTTTTAGAACCCCAAACATATTTAAGATCAATAGTATCTCTCAACAGTTCATAGCCCCCAACAGCCAACTGGTCAATAAAGGACTTTGAATAAAGTCATTTGGTGTGGGTAAGTCTAACCTTGGAAAATGACTCTCCAGTCAATTTAAAATAAAAAGCCTTAGGGTTGGATTGATCAAAATCAGTAAAATAGGAAAACTTTTTCAGAAATGTTCTGGAGCTGCCTTCCACTGGTGCGGGACAATGTTCCCACTGTGTGAAATTAACCATGCTTCTAAATGAGATAGTCTTATGCAGAAAATTATTGCCAAATGTTGGTAACAGTACAAATCGCCATAATTTGCAGACTCTAAATATAAATCTTCAGCATCGAAGGCAGCATAATATTTCAAATCAGTAAATAAAGCTTCAACCGCTTTTACATCCCAATCATCAGAGTGAATATTTTGTTTAACCACATCCCCCATAGAAACACAGTGTATATTGGGAACATTAATAACCTCTGTGGGACCATGAATCTGGAACCTTACAGCATCCCATACCATCCCATCTAAAACAGGCCAAGCAGTTATATTGACAAATGTCTGGTCCCTCTTCATGATGTGCGAAGAGGATTGGGGAGCCAAAATTCCATCAATCACTCGTATGGACGTTCTTTCTTAAACATAGTGTCCATTGATAAAACAAAAAAAATATACCACAAATCCTATGGGCTTGAACAAAAAAATTGCAATCAGCACCAGCCAAATGTAAATCCAAGGTGGGATTAAAAAATGTTTTTTAAACCAGGTAACAAAAATTGAAACTTTGGAAGGGGCCTTTGATGTGAATGAGGAAGTGTCAAATGAAAAAAGGGATTGATTAGCCACACGGGTCTCCAAATCAGGCATAGATAAATCAGTTGGGTAAGTATATTCAGTGTCATTAAGAGGATCACCAGCAGGTAGATTCAATATAGGATTCGTAAGTGGACTAATTTCAATAGCAACATCAGGCTCAATGATAAGATCCGGGGCCAAAACAGAGTGTCGGACCATTGCTGGACACGAAACCACAGGCGTCATACTACACAGTATCAGCCACCCTGTGTGGTTTGACATGGTTAATTGAAATGTACCTGTTCCCCTTTCACCCAGGAAGAGGAGGTAAATGACTGTTCTTGTACCCTGCACACCAAGCCGGCAAATGGAGCTCGATAGGAAGGACCAAATTCTTTCTTGTTGTGGATATTCTCTCGGACCACTTCTCCAACCAGGGGTAGCCAGCCGACTACCGGAACCTGCAACGCAGCTTCAGAGTTGGAGGACAAGTGTTCCTTTGCAAGACTGTCTCTGGTCTTTTGTAGATTCGGCAAAACATTAGAATGTTCGTCTAAGTCAAAATATGCGGCTCCTACCACCATGTCTAGACCGTCAAGGTCCGGAACAAACATCTTGATGCCAAAAAGCATTTCGTATGGGGTCCGCCCACCCAGAGACCTTCTAGGGAGATTATTAAGTGCACGTTGTACGTTATTCAAGTGTGTGAGCCATTCTCTGCCAGCACCAAACACCTTCGCTGTCAATGATTGCTTAAAATCATGGTTCATCCGCTCCACAACACTATTGCCCTCAGGCCTGTATGGAGACAAAAATTTAACTTGGACCGCCAATGAACCCATGGCATCCTTGTACGCCTTAGAGGCGAACGCTGGACCCTGGTCTGAATGGAAGGTGCCACATACAAAACTTCCCACAAAGACACACAAATCTCTTATGACAGTTCTGGCATCAGCGTTCCTTTGAGGCCACACCAACACAAAGCGCGTGCAAGAGTCAACTGCTACTAAGATGTACTTATATGCAGTATCAGAGGAGAAAGGACCGCAGTGATCTAAATAAATACACGCAAGTGGCTTATTAGATATGTACAACTGAGTTTGGGGCGGGCATGCAGCAGAAGAAGGCTTAATTTGCTGACAAATGCCACATTGAAGGACAAAATCACGTGTCTGTTTATACAAACCCCGCCACCAGTATCGTTGTTGAAGGAGAGATACAGTAGCTGACACGCCGGCATGCGCCGAAGCCATCCCGGTGTGGGCTGCTGTAATCAGAGCCTGTCTGCGGTCCGCGTTAGGAATCAGCCTGTCACCAACGTCGTTAATTCTCGCATAAGGAACTTTATCGGGTGTTAAGTGATAAGTGTACTTTGAAGGGAAACCCTTAGGATAATTACCTCCTTTCTCAGTCGCGGCAATAGCTGCCAAGATGTCATCATCAATCTTACTTTTGGAACGTGTAACCGCTGCCACTGCAAATGTTGTTATTGCTGTCTTCGCAGCCTCGTCTGCGAGACAGTTGCCAACAGTGTGAACTCCCACGCGCTGATGACCCAGAGTATGAATTACAAAAACGAGCGGGAGACATCGTTTAAGCTCCGCCACTCGAACCCAGATCATTTTATGTTCTATTGTGCAACCTTTGGAGTCACGATAATCATTCTGAGTCCAAAAGGGTAGATTGTCATTGAAAGACTGTACACAGTAGTAAGAATCACTCACAATAAGAGTAGTCACACTGGGGTCTGCGTACTCCAATGCAAGCATCAGAGCACGTAGTTCTGCTAACTGGGTGGTACAGTCACCTAGTGTCTGTGTATGCACGACATCGGACTTGAATTCACCATCCACCATCGTACCAACCACAATTGCACAGGCCGCAGAATACGAGTGTCTAGAAACCGTAGCTGCTTGCGCACTTGCATCAGTGTAAATGATACAATGAAAATCCTCAAGTGGGCGCATAGTCAGAGAAGCAGCATGAACAAACTCATACTACAAAATCTCTTGAGTCTGCAAAGAGGAATCGAAAATGAACGTTACATCCGGGGATGTCAAGGATGTAGCCCATTGTATCCACCGAGGGTGCAAAGCCTTGGAATTTGGTACACTGGCCTTCGTCACTGCCTCCAAGGCAGGATACGGAGTAACAACCACAATGCATTTTCCCTGCGACAGTTCACCTTCCTTAAGAATCGCCATTTGCACTGCTGTCAAAACTTTCTCCACAGTGGAAAACCGCAACTCGGCCGAAGTGAACAGGTGTGACTTGTAAGCAATAGGAACTGTGTCCCCCTCATTAATAGTGAGGTACGTGAAACCAACCACCCCTGGTACGATTCTTATCACAAGGTTTGTGTGGTTATCACGAGTCGACAAGAACTTAGATTCAAGTAGGTCAGCCTGAAAAGATTGCAAGACGGCTGAATATTCTGGCAGCCAGCACGATTTGGAAAAAGTAGGTTGTATCAATGCAGAGAGCGGCTTGATACGCTGGGCATAATCTGGAATGTATGTTTGTCCGAAATTCAAAAAACCCAGTAAGGATTGTAGCTTTTTCAGCGTTGTGGGAGCGCGCAAAAGGGCTCATTTCTCCAAGAGGTGAGGAGCGAAGCCTCTACCTTCATTGTTGAGCTCTTAGCCCAGGAATAACACTGCATTCTGCAATGTCTGATTATGCAAAGTTGAATTTAAGGCCAAAGTCCGCAAAACGGCAAATTATGAGGTCAACATGGCACAGATGCAGCCATAATTCGTCGTCTGTGGGATAAATGTCATCCACATACGAACATGCATCAGCGTCGAGCCTCTCAAGCAGAGAGACTACTCTGGCCAAACGAAGAAATTTGCGTTGTTTGCCGCCACAGGTAAAACTTGTCCACTGACTAAGGGGGGACAAGTTATGAGCAAAAAAGCCATTGGAAATGTCAAGCGAGGTTTTGAACCTTTTACTCACAAGACTATCCATAAGAGCAGAGCTGTGAGTTTTCTGCACCACACACGTACGACAATGTGAGTTTAAGTGGTGGTAATCCAATACCAAACAGTACGAGCCATCTGGCTTGGTCACAGTAAAAAGTGGGTTATTCATCGGAGGTACAGATGTTTCAATTACACCTTGATATTCCAATTGTTCAAGGATTTCGGCCACAGAGTCTTTCGCCTCACGCCGTATGGGGTATTGGGATTGTGGCTGTGGCATTGACCGCAAAGGGATCTCATGTCGAGGGGAAAATTTGTCCCATCCACAGTGAGTACCGTACAACGCCGGCGCAAGCGCCTTAGCCCAATCTTCTGCAAACTGCAGTGCCTGCTCCTTCAGCACAGTGTGCGCGAACGCGGGGAGGATCACCTTCTTCCCTTGTGGAGCGGCCAAGACAAACGGTGGGGGCCAGTCGACCTCCGCCAACAAAATATCATAAGTAGTTGTTAGATTTTCCCCAAAAAAACCTTTTATGGTACGTTCTATGTCACCTTCAATTACAAGGACTATTTCATGAAGTCTTTCAGGGGGAGCCACTCTAGTGTCTGCTGTTTCAACTACAACGAAGGTGTCAGTCGCTGTCACCTTCAGTAGTGGACTCAGCGCCTCTCGAATGATGGTAATCTCCGCCGCGCTGTTCAGCAGGGTCAGAGCCCATGTCAGATTCAGAAGCTGCGTTCTCACTATCTGTGGCATATCTGGCTGTTAAAGCAGCAACTTTCTTCTTCTGAAACTGGGGTCTTTGACATGGCGACTCGTCCTGCTTGCCATTTCTGTAGGCCTTACGAGGCTGCTCACGGCTCTGTTGGGCACCTTGACCTCTGCCGCCGCCTCCTCCACCGGTGGTTGTTACTCATGTTTACTGCAAAGAGCGAGGAGAACTGTTTCTGCTGTTGCTGCTTCCCCTGTTTTTTGTTCTTACTCCAATTTTGTTTCTGAACTTTCGGGCGGTCATCTTTATCAGATGACCCTGGCTGAGTTTGCTATTGCTTTTCTTTCTTCGCGAAAGGCTTAACACCTAAAATCTTACGGCCCACGGTCTTATAAGCTTCCGTAATAATTTTCAGCAACTGACGGGGTTTATCAGCGTCAGGAACCTCGTGAAGAGCATTAGCGACCTGGAAACTTACAGCATCCCCCTTGACATTAGCATGGACGAGATCACGTACCATATCAAACGCTCCCACGAGGCGCATACCCAACTCCACTGCTGCCATTGGTCCCTGTTCATCCGGAACACGCTTGATCACAGTGGGCAAAACAGTCATTGACGGGGTGCCAAAGCACCTAGTATAGACTGCAGCACAAATCACCCCCCAAGTTGTACACTCAGTTACATCAGGCACTAAGTCTTTCTGCAAACTCACGCTGAGAATCCTGTGTTTCTCAACAGGATTAGTATTTGGGAACACTGCTTCCAGTTAGTCAAACTTTTCGACAAGCCAAAAAGGCATTTCTTCCTTATCTAGGCGACGCTTGCCCATGACCGCATTAACCATGACGGGACTAAGTTTGAGTCCGCCACCGCCAACTGGATGCGCTGCACCACCCGGGAGGTTGCGAGTAATGTAGCGAACCAGACCCCTAATAACTGCTATCGAAGAGGCATAGAGGGGTCCCAGTTGTTGTGCTGTCATAGCACCCGCCTGGGGATGCGGGGTGTAAGCAGCCAACACAGGCCAAGTGGCGCCTGGAATAGACAATGGTCCTTGTCTGACCGCTGTAAAAACATGTGGGAGGGCGCCATTAAACCAAACGGCATTCTGCCAAACAGAAATCGGAATTTCTACTGTCCGATATGGAGCGTACACTGCAGGAGCATCAGCGGGGGTTTACGAGTGAAAAATACCAGAATTAGCATCCACCGAGGGGAACGGACCCATGAGTAATACAACTCAAACAGGTATGCCACGTCAGCAGAGAACACAAAAACCACCGCCTGTCCCTCCAGAGAAACGAGTTATTCCTGCAAATGATTACGCACAGCTACACAACTGTGAGCCAGGATATCAACCGCAGCCATTTCGAAACAGTAATAGAGAAGTACAATACTATAACGCACAACTGGGTAGTAATTCAAAGAAGAAACCTTTGAGAATGATCAAGCTTGAAACAACCTATGCAAATATAGGTAGGTTTTTTATCCGTCACTACCGTCAACCGGAAACGATAGTGAGGGGGTCGTAGACTGATATAAGCACTACTCAAGTGTCCCACACTAGTTGGCGGTGCCATGTAACAGGGATAAAGTGCAAACATAGAACTGCGCACAGAGACTTAGGACCTCAGTGAATTAGGGTGTGCCAAAACTCACCTTAGTACCCAAAATCCCCTACCAGACTGGCAATCAGTGTCACATTAGCTCTTCATCCTATAGCAAAGAAACCAATGATTAGACAACCTAGAACATGCGACTTAGGACCATCTCAGGAGAGGTGGGAAGTGAGAACACTCTTTTGTTATATGTTCATACCAGTCAACAACAGGAGTAAAATAGAGGCACGGTAAGGTTAAAATATTTATTTTAACGACGTGATCTCAAGCGCAGTATTTTAATCAACATAAGCATACATATTATTAAGAATAATACGGTCAGCATGGTTACAATACCATGAAATACAAAATGAGGAATCATATTACAATGATAGTGCAAACAGGTGATAAAAGCACCTATTTAAAGCACCCTCCCTATCTAGGAACTATGTATTATAAAACTATAGAAGGTCTCTTGAGCTTTCTTAGGGGGACCCCATTTACCTGTCCGCTCAGTAAGTGTAAATTGCATCAGGACCGGTTAGTCTCCCTGCATGCCTGGAATCTTCCAAGTGTGTTCAATTCTGGCGAGTGTGCTATGATAAAGGCGCCAGAATCCTATTGGGCTTGCAGCTGCCAAATTGTTGTGTCTAAAATGTGTTACACGGACACGCCGATAAACAGGCTCGCACGTTATGATAACCTTGTCAGCTCAGCACTCACTGTACAGACTGGGGACACGATGTATGTCTAGAGATGGCAAAAAACAAACCTTTTCTCATGTATAGACCTTCGTGAAAACTAACTCAGCAAAAGTGCCAAGCAGTGTTGTGTGCAAAAAGCAGCAAAAAGGAAAAATGGCATTTAAACTTCTAATAAGCCATGCTAACTTAACATGCACACAGAAAGAGGCCCATAAACCACACTACAAAACAACTGACAAGATAAATTCCTGAACAAAACACAGGGTTTTACATTCATTAGGCCAGACCCAAGATATGTTCAAAGACAGCATACAGGAATTGTAACAAAATAAAGTGTAGGGAAACTGTGCCTTGAATGGTTACATAGATCTACACTTAAGGATATAAAGCAACACTTATCTTTACTTAAAGATGGCGCTGATCTTAGGGAGTTCTTGCTAGGACCAAGAACACCGCTTCATAAACGTTTTATATATGCCGATATCTATGCTGCTTATAATGAAGCATGGATGATTACGCAAGCAGAGACTGCAGAAAGAATACGAGAAATTGATTGTATTAATTTAGAGAAAACTCTCTCTGTAGTTGACAAAGGGTTAACGACTCTGTCATCCAGGATATATTCATTGGACAGCATAGTATCTTCTGCCATAGACATCATGGAACAGGACTTGGTCATGTTGCAACATGGTCAGTCACAACTACGTTCTATCATGCTATTGGGCTGGACGTTACAAAACCTTCATTCAGGCCATGTGCCTTGGCGTTTAATCAATACTACGTCACTGTTTTCAGAATTCAATATCACTGATAAACAGATCAAACTGGCACAGAGGGGAGCAGACTATACGGTGCAGAGCATTGAAAAACTGGAAAGATTGCCATTTACAGGCGCTGAAAAGCCAGCTACTGAATGGATTATACATGGAACAATCACTCTGCCTGTTACAATTTTCCAATTTTCAGTGTTGCCTAAAACATATACCAGCAGGCACATATGAAAGGTTGGGTAAAGATTCAAGAATACATCAAGACATACTGGAAATAACCGTACATACACAGATGTTGGAGTGGGAGAAGAGAAGTGTTTCATAGTGGTAAAAATTGTGAAAACGCACTAAGCAGTTCTCTCCTTTGTCAGGGTATTAATTTACACGGGGCATGCGATGGTTCCTCTACCAACTTATCCTGCCACCTGCAAGGTTCCCCAGCTGCGGTGATTGATCCAATTTTTTGACAACTTTCTAATGGAAGTTACCTCATGTTGAACGATCACAGCTGCTGTGGCATGTTGCCAGGTATACCATATCTAGTAACTGTGTCAGCCAGGGTCACTTGCTGTATGCAAGTATTGTTTCCTAAAACCAAATCAGACAGGGAGTCGCCTTTATGGCCTTCACTGAACATCTCTTCTATACGAATTGATACTTTAAGCAGAATGAAAGCTATTCTTTTGTAAAAAACTGTGCCACTGACCTCGGCCAAAGAAACCTATGATCTGCAAGTCGCAAGGACTTCTGCCGAGATACATGCCCTCCTACAAACTGCCCTGTACATTTCTCGGAAATGTTAAGTCGTATATTAAACATGTCGGATACGAGCGGTATTGTACATGTACTTAAGGCCGTATTTTCTGGACAGTTAGCACCTTTTGAAGCAGTCCTAGGAATATTTCCAAACTTCGTGTACTCAGTGTTTGGCGGACTGCCTCTAATTTTGGGACTCTATTTTTGCTCCTCCTGCTACCATATGGCAAGCCAATTCACCAGCGACACCCAGTTCTCCATGGAGATAACTCTACTGGCGATGAAGTGTCGTGAGCGCATTGTCCACATTTTGAGACTACCTCATCTCAGAGAATTAAGTACCACATAGTTTCTGTCATTCAGACCAATCTGGCAAGATTGCATCTAACCTGTTCTACGCTGCCTGCTATGCGGAGAAGAATGCATGCTAGACATATGTCTAACACTCCCATCAGTCATGCCAACGGATGTTGATACTTTGCTGGACCCGGTAACAGCCCATGCACAGTGTTGTCGCCATTGGCTACCAATTCTGATGACAGCATTCATTGAGATCTCAAAGAGGCAAAATGCTGATGGTGAGGTACAAGAGGAAACTTCAGGCGCACTGGTACCATCCAATTTGAACATTGCTGATGTGACCAATGCTGCCGGCGATGCTTGACAACTATGTGCGGTTATTCTTCTAAATGAGGTAATCCAACTTTAACCTACAAAGGTAGACTACTTTTTTACAGACTTAGAAGATTTGATGTTATCTTCAAACACTATTTCATAAATGTTTATTTTCATGCTTCATTCATTTAGCATTCGAATGTAATTATATGCTTACAATGAAACATTGCTTTAATGCGTACAGCACCAATGCTCTTTTGTGTACAACCAGTACCATTGCATTTTCATGTGTTTTGGGTGGGTTGACACTTGCGTCCTTGCCTGAAGCAGCACCTGAACTGGGAAATACTGTGTTACCATTCACAGCTCTTAATATGATTCTAAAACTATCACCAAGCCGTCGGATGGGAGAAGTTGTAATTTAAACTTAGAAACGGAAAGCAAAATGGCACCACAAGACTAACAGTTTGTGCCTTATTGCAGTTCTTTACTTAGATGCTGAAAGGTGCAGGTGGAGGCGGTGAGAGAGAGGCGGCGTGCAATGGGGAAAATGGGCCGACAGTGGGAGTGTAAACCACGATTATTCTGACACTGCCTGTTTCATTTCCTGTAAGGAAATCCTGGAGAGGCGGAGTCTCACAAGAAAGGGGAAAGGGTTTCCTTGCTGTCTAGAACTTCAGCATGGTTCAGCTATGTGGGCATCAGATGTGGTTTCTTCTGAAACACTTGACAAGCCTAGAGTACGGCGATGGAGTTTTAATAAAGTTCAGCTTGAGCGGCGAGATGCAGGCAGACACAGAACACCACGTACATGCAAGAGGAGCGGAGGCGCAGGCCAGGGTTGTTCCAGTGGCATAACACAGGCTCCACATTTTTAGACTAGATCTGAGATTGCTTACACAGTGACCTATATAAGTTAGCATTTGCTGCACTATTTTCTATTCAGACGCCATTTTGAATGATGATTGAAACTTATCCTTTGCTGTTTCTGAGAATAAGCCTCTGTTATGTTTTTTCTGAAATGTTGAAGTTTTGCCTCACTAATGAATAGACTGCTTATATTAATGCATACCTTTTATTCACTAGATCGGGGCCCTCTCCCACCTGTCTGGTGGTGGGTGCAGGGTGAAACGACCTTGGACTGTGCTAGGTTCTGTGAGATACGAGAACCGAAACCTATTTTTTCTGTATTTCATTGCCCAGCTTCATCTGTGTGGAAAATTCCACTGTGGGTGTGCTTTTGCCCTACTATGAAACATACATAATGTATCTATCGCTATGCTTGTTGATTTCAATTCCCTCTGTACCACTCTTTGAGACTGTGCAAACGGGGCTCCACTCTGAGTGCATCTGAATAAAACAAGTATTGGTATATTCTCCACTGTTCTTCTGACTCTTCATTTGGTATTGAAGTCTGAGAGGTGGTCTGAGGTGACCCAAGTGGGTCACTTCCTTCAGTTGGTGCCCGAACAGTGGTTCCTTTGGGTGAATGATCCAACCCCTTGCAGCAGATATGGGGGAGGACGAGGACATTGTTGAGTCAGACTGATGGCTCAGGGATCCCTGCATGAAAAGTTTTTGTTACTTGCAGCTGCTCCTTCTGTCCCGCTGGACGGTGCCTCGCCCAGTGGTCATCCCGATTGGAGTCCTGAATGGCAAACCCCTTCATCTGACTGTTTGGTCTGAGAAGTCGGCAGTGGAAAACTGGTTCGTTTGTACTACTGATATCAGGCGAGTTTGTTTTTGTTCTCTGTGGATATGCTACCATTGGGGTTTGAGTTTCTTACGATCTAAGGACTGCCTTGATAAACAGTGTTTGCAAATGCTTTGCCAGGTAAATATAACAATTTAGTTTTTCCGTTTGCAATGCCCGGCTTCAGTAAACTTTGGAGTTTGTGTTGTTGTTGTTCTGCAGGTGCTCGGTTGGAAGATGCTCAATCCTGCGCCTCCTCAAGGCAGACCTAATTTTGATTTGTATGTGAAACATGGTCTTGGCCCTATTATGTATTGTACATTATGGCACAAATATATGAGGGACAATGCCGATATGCAGAGGCCTTTGACAGGCTCTTTTGATGAACAGAACATTGGATTTTTACAGGAACAGCTGTTTGAAAGACGAAGTAGGTAGTCGATGTTTGACTCTCTTCGAACTTGGCAGAAGGAGGCTAAGCAAAATCTATTAAAATGTAGAAAGATAAACGGAAACGGAGGATGCAGACTCTTATACAGAAAGCTGTGGCATATGATTGGAAAAAGCATGAAGAAGGAATAGAATGTGAGGATAGGAGATTTTGGTTGCATAATGACAAGTCTTATGTGGTCAAAGAGGATAATGATGCCTTTGTAGAGGAGTTGTCAGATACTAGACCCACTCTTCCTTATGCCTCTCAGAGAATATACCCTTCTGTTCCTTTGCAGATGCTGCAGCCTGTCTCGTCCTCTGAAACTGCCCCTATATCTATGACTGTTATACCTACAGCGCCTGTTAGTGCGCCTCCTATTCTTTCTCTACCTCCGTCCTCCTTGACGACTGTGGCCTCTATTACATCCACTGCCCCTACTCTTCTGGCCTCTGTTCTTTCTCCTCTGGTGCAATCATTGACTACAATTTTACTGACTATTCCTATCACCCCTCCTCCTGCGATTATTCATCCCCTAAAGTTTTTGGATGCTGATACCCCTGTACGTGGGTTTGAATACAGGGATTTGGCAAGATTTAGGGAACATACAGGTCAGTTTATGTGATCCGAAGTAGGGGAGAAAGAGAAGAGGACAATAGCGAGTCAGGCCATGCGGTGGGCTCGTAATGCAGTTTATAGCGTGGAAGAAATTTGGCAAGTTGTATGTGATTTTGAGCCCTTTTTACAACAGCATGCTCTTCAACATATGTCTGCTACATTGATTGAGCTTTGGCATACACACATTGGCTCGGAGGCTCCCCAAATATTATTTGATATCAGAGACCATGTTTATGTTACTGATTTAGACTCAGGACAGGTGCTTGGTAATGTTTCTACCATAGTTTCTTATAGAGGTGGGTTGAACGATAAGGGCCCTACTCAAATAACTCAGTTCCCTATGCGTGAAGTCCACCCAATTTATCATCCAGAAATACCTGCATTGACGGATCAGCATGGTGTGACCACCAGGCCAGCTGTGGTAGCCTGTTTCTAGGAGCAATAGGTGTATACTCCATGGAACAGAAGGGAGCTTTTAGCACTTATGGCTGCCTCTTCTACTGTAATGACTCTTGCGCATATTGAAATGTTCTTTGGTCTCCTCGTCCTGGTTGATATTTGGCGGCAGGTACATACTCAAGATTATGTTGCTGAGTTGGGTGGTACATGGGATGTGATTACGGGATGGGATCAAGAAAGGATGCCAGGAGATAAGCCATGTGCGGAGATATTCACTTTGCCTGGTCATATTATTACATATATCTATTCCATCTAAGAAAGTAAGTTGGGACAGATTGATGGCCTGTTGACAGAAGAAGGATGAGAGTGTATCTGATTTCTTTACTAGGTTTTAGATTACAGTGGGCAGGATATGTTCACGGAGGGAGGAGTTTGTTTGTTGACAGGTTTGTTATTAATCTTCTTCCTGAAATAATTACTCATTTGCAGGCATCTGAAAGTAATTGGGCTACGTCTTCTCCCTCTGTTATTTTGAATATGCCTCAATATTATGAGCACCGTGACGAGGATGAAAACACAAGGCTTTAAAGACGAAAGTGTTGTTGCAGCAGGCATTTCAGGAAAATAACATGGGTCAGGGGGTACTTTTTGACACCTCCCTTGTACTAGGCAGCCTTTGATGACACCATTGGGACAGAATCAGTGTGGGTATCTAAGGAGGAAGGACATTGGCATAGCCAGTGCCCTGTGCTGTTACAGAAGGTTTCGTACCTTAGAGGATGCGGTTCTGGGTGGTACAGGCTGCGGGACCGACAGAAATCAGAATGTTGCGGCACCTATGGGCCGCTCTGACAATATTTATTTTGATGACCCTAGAGATAGACAGTATTACCATGATGACTATGATATTGATGATGTGACAGGTATATCTTATAGCTAGGGAAGCCAGGGACAGGGTGAGGGACCAGTTCAGACACCTGTAGAACAGCGTGGTCCTTTATGTCACAGCAGATTTGCAAGATTCGATTAAAGAATTTTTGGTGGATACAGGTGGGCCAAAAAGTTCTGTTTCTCGACATATGGTCCCTGGGGCTGTCCTGTCTGAAGTAATGTTTCAGTAGGTTTTTCCGGTGTATCGGTCGTCAGTCCCATTTCATGCCCCCTTGCACTTACTGTTGACCTTTTTACTGTGGAGTCTCCATTTTTGTTAACATCAAATTGTGGTGAAAATGTGATGGGTTTGGACTTTTTAAAGAAGTCGCATGCTACTATCTAGCACAAGACAGTGTTTGTCCCAGGATGTGCCCCTTCCAGATGAATTTGCGCAGGTACCCCCCACACTATGGGCCACAGGTGATACAGATGGGGGTCTATTGAATATCCCACCAGTTTCTATACAAGTTAAAGATAATGCTACTTTCCCTGTATTCCTCAATATAAAATACCGCAGGCAGGGGTACTGGCCCTTCTTCAAATTATTCAGGATTTGATACAAAAGGGAGGAGTTGAAGAAACGTCCACCAACATTTGTAATAGTCCTATTCTTCCTGTCCTTAAGAGGACACCTTTGTGTTCCTCTGATGCTATTGATGATGTCTATCGCTTTGTGATTGATTTGCGAGAGGTTAATAAAATTATAGTTCCGCCTATTTCCATTGGTTCCTGACATCACTACGCTTTTGATGATGATCCCACCTACTGCTAAGTTTTTTTCTGTTAATGATTTGAAAAATGCATTCTTCAGTATTCCTATAAACCAGGACAGTAAGTATTTGTTTGGATTTACACTGGCCGGCAGAAGCTTTAGATTTTGCTGTGCTCCTCACGGCTATACAGAAAGTTCTAGTATTTATAGTCAAGCATTAAAAGGTCAGTTGGATTCGCTATCGTTTTCCCCAGGTAATGTATTGGTGCAGGATGTTGTTGATTTGTTAGGTGCTTCTGATACAGAACAAGGTTGTAAGGACAGTCCAGTGAAAGTGTTGCTGCATTTTGCACATCATGGGCATAAGGCCTCTCTTTCGAAATTTGTATATTGTCTTTAGGAGGTCACCTATTTAGGTCACCTACTTTCGAAGGAGGGTAGGAGGTTGACCCCTGAGCACATCAGTGCCATTAATAAAATGCCCATTCTGCAAACTCCAAAAGATGTACGCGCTTTTATAGGTATTACTTCTTACTTTTGACAGTGGATCCTAAATTACTTTTTACTAATCAAACCTTTGCTTGCATTAACAACAAAAGCATGAGTCTTTGTTTTGGACGCCAGAATGTCATGAGTCTTTTGAGCAATTAAAAACTGTGCTTTATTTGGCTCTGGTGCTTGGCACACCTAACTATAGAAAGCTGTTTGTGCTTTATGTTCATGAGATGGCTGTTTGCGCACTTTCTGTCTAAACACAGAAATTCAGGGATAAATGGAGGACTTGTGCTTATTTCTCTGCTGTGCTTGACCCTGTCACTAGGGCCCTTCCGAGCTGTCTGAGAGCGGTCGCTGCTGTGGCCACTTCAATCAGGCAATTGGCTGTACTCGTACTTCATAGACCTCGCAGTTATGGTACCCCATGCTATGTAAACACTTTTGAATAAGACAAAGACACAGCACCTCACCAGTGCGCGTCTTACTGGTTATGAATTGACATTGTTTGCTAAACAGATTACAATAAAAAGATGTGCCACTCTGAATCCAGCCACGCTACTACCCCTCCCTTCTGGGAATGATGCAGTTGAGAAACATGACTACATTTTCCCTATGGAAGAAGAGACAAAAGGACGAGTAGACCTGACTGATGTTCCCTTATCTGACCCCAAGGAGAACTATATGTTGATGGCTCCTGTTTTAAATTACCAGATGGTGCTATCACTGCAGCTTATGCTATCATTACGTTGTGGACAGTGGTAGAGACATTACAATTTCCCTATCAGTTAGCTCAAGCCCCTGAGCTTGCTGCCCTTATCTGAGCTTGTGAATTGAGTTAAGGGCTGGTTGTCAATATTTACACTGACAGCCAGTACGCATTCAGGGTTGTGCATAATTTTGAGCGTCTGTGGGTGGAGAGAGGTTCTCTTACCTCTCATGGTACCAAAATCCAACATGGGCACCTTATTTTACGGCTTTTCTCTGCTTTAACGCTCCCCAAGAAATAACCAATCATTAAGTGCAGCACTCATATGAAGGTCACTGGTGACATGGGTATAGGAAATGCATTTGCAGATCAGGTAGCAAAAGAGACAGGCCGAAATAAAATGAAAGGCATGTTTGTTGCAGGTCCAGCTCAGTGGGTTCCTGAGGTTGCTATGTTTGAAAATACAGTTGGAAGTGTAAAGGAGATACACAGTGAAGCCCGAATAGATGAATTAGCGAAATGGCAGGAGAGTACAACACAGTTAAATGAGGAAGGTTGTTGGATTGATAAATCTGTTGAACATAAATGGATGTTGCCTGATGTATATGTACTTCCTGTGGTTACAATGGCCTATGGTCTAGCCCATATTAGTGTTAAAGGCGTTTGTGAAATTTTAGCTCCTGTCTTACATAATGACACCATCCCTTAAACATTTGTGCATTTGGTGAAACATTTCATGACCTGTATGAGGCATAACCCAGGGAATGGTACCCCTACACCCATCGGTAATTTTGCACCACCCACATTCCCATTTTAAGTCCTCCAAATTTATTTTTTTCTTGAGCTAGAAAGATGAAATAATCTTAAGTATGTTTTAGTAGTTATATGTGCGTTTACCAAATGGGTTGAGGCTTACCCCACTAAGAACAATACGGCCATCACACCTGTGAAAGTACTCCTTAAAGAGTATTTTCCTCAATTCGGTTTGCCCCAAATTATCTGGAGTGACAACAGGTCTCATTTTAATGGGACATTGATTAAATTGATTTGTGAAGGTTTACACATTAAGGAGAAATGTCATGCTGCCAATCATCCGCAGTCGGCGGGATTGGTTGAGAAGTACAATGGTACTCTCAAATTGAAATTGGCAAAAATCCAAGAGACAACAGGGTTAAAATGGCCAGATGCTCTGCCGCTAGCTTTTTTGTTAACCAGAACTACACCTCTTTTTAGGACAGGCTTGTCACCTTACGTGTTCATGTTTGGTCCCCCGGCAAATGTCTGTGGAGTCCCACATCCTCGTAAATACTCTGATATTGAATATACTGTGCAGCTTGATTAACATGGACAATTGACAGAAAGTTTTTGTTCTATTCACCAACAGGTACGGGAATCCCCCCTCCTAAACCAGAGGGGTTCAGCCACGGTATTCAGCCTGGGGATTATGTTCTGGTCCAAATTTTATGGGGAAGAAAAGTCTGAAGCACCGCTGTCAAGGCCCTGAGGCACGTTCTGCTAGTGACACGAATGCCTGTAAAGGTTGCTGGTCGAAAGAACTGGGTGCACACCATCCACTGCCAGAGGATTCCTTTACCGTTGCCATACAACCAGTGGGTAAAGGATGGTATCAGTGACACTGAATGTGAGCAAGTGCCCAGGTTTTTCTCCTTTAGTGGTGCCAAATTGACCTGGACGCAGACAGATAAGAAGAACAATGATGTTTTGAACAAGGCTGTCAAACCAGAAATACGAGCTATCCAGGAGCCTTTTTCATTGATCATACAGTGCCTGGGGTTGCCAGGTACAATTTGCACCCTCGGCTGGGGGTTTCTGGGTCTAAAGAGAAAAAATATTAGGGATGGACTGTTTAAGATAAGTAGTGCTGTGTAACAGTACCCACGAATAATTTAAATAAGTGAGAATTCTGTACTTGCTTTGCCTTTATTGTTTGAATATTAATTAGTGAAGAAAGTATACTTAAAATTATACCACCTTTATCAACGTGGGATAGATTAGGAGAAGAGCTTGGGACAGAGCAAGCTCTACTACCAGTGCTCAAGAGTGCCAACTTATTGATGCACAATAGGAGCCCGTGCCAGTGAGGCTCTACCGGACACTGGGAACTTTATATTTTCTAGCATTTTCCTTCTTTTGAATTCACTATGCACCCTTTTGGCAGAAAGGTTATAGGAGAAGCAGCCAACGGTTACTGTTGCATAGCATAATATGATGTGGTCAAGAAAAAGCAAAAATAAATGTGTTGTTCTTTTGATTTTGATGATCATAATATTGTGTGGGGTATCATGGGTTTTGGAAGGTGCTCAAAGTGTGCCTTACCCCGAGACTAAATAAAAGAACAGCTCAGAGTAATTAATTTTTGGAAACACATAAGAGGTTTTTTGGTGAAGGGACCGCTTGTTACCCCACCCAATCTGTCACCAGTCTGTGGACTGCGTATGCATTGTCACTAGTAAATTACGCATATACTCGACCACCTCAATGTACAGAAGTGAAAACAGTGTTTGGTTTTGGTTATCTGGGGCCATGTCTATACCATAGAAAGCCATTGGGGGTGGGTTATCTGGGTTGTGATAAAAACACATATTGTGATAATCTTTATACTGAAAAACAGAACGTAACATTAGTGGGATGGCATTACAAGAAATTGACAGTCCCTCGCGAGGCAGGTTTTTACCCTGCTGATGTCCTATTGTGAACATTAGGGATACTTGATTGAATATAAATTGTTCGGGAATAGTGTTGTACAAACATGCGGTCCCCTTAGTGAATAAAGAGGATCCAAGTACGTTTGGAGGAACTCCAGGTATGCTGAGGTAGATTACGAGGGAGCAATCTATGCACACCCAGGGTTTTTCTTCTTGTCTAATGGGACTTATTCCGATGTCTATAATGGTACAAACGATGTAGCTCTTGGAATGGTGCTGCCTTTCGGTGTGCCCTGTAAACATGCCAAGCCTAACATAAGATGGGTTAAGTTGACAATAACAAAAGAATTATGTGAAAGAGTGGCCGATATAGAGGTCAATAATTACAGTAATGGTTTCACCTTTGAATACATCCTGTCTTCTATTTTCACATTGGGTGGTACCTCTGTGGCCAGGGGTGAGAAGGCTAGAGAATACTTTGGATGCAAGCTGCAAATTTTATCTAATACTACAGTGGCAGCTTTGCGCAACATCACCCCTCAGTTGGAGAGTATGCAGATATATTTGGAACAGACTAGATATGCAGTGGATTTTATTCTAGCTAGAGTGGTGGTATATGCGCGGTAGTTGGCAATCGGTGTATAGTCATGGTTAAGAATATGGAAAAGAATATTAGCAAACACATTTTTGATATTCTTGAAAATGAAAAGGGAATGGAGAGTGGGAACTGGAGTTGGTCCCTTTTTGGCGGCTGGGGCTGGATCCTTGGAAAAGTGATTTATCTTATCGTGCTATTGATGCTCTGCTGTATCCTTGTTCAGTGTCTCCCTTTGTGTTGCTCCTATTGAACCACTGTTTTCACACCCAAACAGAAAATATCAATTCACTACACCATGCCGCTATAATTCTTCAGAAATATGTTGATGATTTGATGAACATCGATGAACGAATATTTGAGAATGTATCCCTCCTTGCTGTTTCACTGTCCAATGTTGATGGTATGAAGTGCTCATAATTGAGCCCCAATTTGATATTTTGCTATTGTTTATAATCCTGTTCTTTTTCACTATAGTTGAAAATGTTTAAGCTCATGCTAAAGTGGAGGGTCTGTTAGACTAGATCTGAGATTGCTTACGCAGTGCCCTATATAAGGTAACATTTGCGGCACCATTTTCTGTTCAGACGCCATTTTGAATGATGATTGAAACTAATCATTTGCCATTTCCGAGAAGACGCCTCTGTTAAGCTTTATTTCTGAAATGTTGAAGTTTTGCCTCAGTAATTAATAGCCTGCTTATATGAATGCAAACCTTTCTCACTAGATAGAGGCCCTCTCCCACTTGTCTGTTGGCAGGTGCAGGGTGAAACGACCTTGGACTGTGCTAGGTTATGTGAGATACGAGAACCGAAACCTATTTTTTCTGTATTTCATTGTCCAGCTGCATCTGCCTGGAAAATTCCATTGTGGGCGTGCCTTTGCCCTACTATGAAACGTACATAATTTATCTCTATGCTTGTTGATTTCAGTTCCCTCTGTCCCACTTTTCGAGACGGTGTAGATGGGGCTCCACTCTGAGTGCATCTGAATAAAACAATTATTGGTATTTTCTCCACTTTTCTTCTGACTCTTCATTTGGTATGGAAGGCTGAGAGGTGATCCAAGGTTACCTGGGTGACCCCAAGTGGCTCACTTCCTTCAGCAGCCCCCGTGGTGCGGGTTGGGCCCCTAACCTCCAGAGGGCCCCCTCGGCACAGTACTCTGGCGGGAGAGCTCCTAATTGATTCCAGAGGTGCCCCTCCATGTACCTTGCAGAGGGGCCCCCTCAAGTTTTGTTACGCCAGTGGGCTGTACCCGGCTAATGAATACCCCTCTGAACTCCCCGCATTATACACATGCACACATATCTTCATAGCGCGAGGGTGGCAGTGTATTTTTTTTTTTCCGCTGCGCTGTGGCTGGCAGTGGAGTGTTAAAGGCTTAGCATGCCAGAAGCATGTTGGTGGAAAGAGAGTGGCGCAGGAACTGGAAGGTGAGCTGGCATGCACACATGGGCAATGCATAGCGGGCATGAATTCATATCACACCAACCGGTACATCAAACTTTCCCATCTTGCCCCTTTATCAGCCAAAGCCTGCATGTGCTCGCTCCCTAGTAAAACCCTACAAATTTAGCAGAACACTAAACTCAGCTGGATAAGTGAAAGAACAAACAACTGCTCAGCAAGCAAGTATCATGGGAGTTGAGAGGATGTGGCAAAATGGCCAAAGCTGTTGACTCACAAGCTAGGGACACCAGTTTGGATCTCGACAGAGCAACATCCTGTGATTCTGGGCAAACCATGTAATTTATCCTGATGAGACATTGCTATATAAAGCTGAAGCAAGACGAAAAAGAACTAAGAGGCAAAACTTTATGGAAAAATTGTTTCTCCTGCGCAAATGTTAACGGTATTTCGGCGACGGTAAACTGATAGGAGAAGCAGATGAGGAACAAGCATTTGTAAATGCAAAAAAAATGCTATAACCAATAGAAATGGAGTAAAAGAAAGTGGCAAGCACAGGGAACTAATGAAAAGCCAGGAAAGCGAGGTGGCGGGATGTGTATTTATATTAAAAACAATAGATTTCTCAAGCGCAGTGCAAACCTTAAAAGGGGTGAATACAACATTAGACAAATATGACTACTTACCTTGTTCTTGTATGTTCTACCGATGAGCAAAATCAGTCCTGAAGGTCGGTGGAAACCATTGAACAACATCCAGCCTTAGTTACCACAGGAACTACCAAACGAAAAAACAGACTTTTGAGAACTGAGAGAGAATTTTGGAAAGCTTTTTTGTACTGAAAACAAGAGAAGGATAAACCTGACCATAAAAGTAACTTATAAGACAGTTTCTAACCTCAAGGTATATTCTAAAACCTCACAGATAAACTCTGGCTGATTGAACTTGTGATTCACAGATTACTCATTTCTATTTTTCTCAATAAACCCATTAAGACTCCTGCTGACGTCTAAGATTAGAATTTTACACTGGCATTTAAAGAAAAGTCTGGCTGCTACAAGAGATGATGGCTTCCTTGGTCATCCAGAGGCATCGCCCTGATTATCAGCTAATGCCTCAAATGGGCTTCATGCTTGGACAGTGGGGCCTCTTTTTGGCAACTGACAGCTCATCTGACACCTGACGTGCCACCATCTCGGACCTCTGACAAAACAATTGATTCAAAACTTCCACCCCTGCAGCCATCTCAGCGGAGAGGTCAAATACTGAATGGGCATGGAAGGCTGGACTCCAGCACTTCTGCAGACCTCGGTGGTCTGTGTTGGGCAGAGTGAGAAGGTCTTTATTTCAAGGACTTCCGGATCCGGTGCTGCCTTTACACAGAATCCAAATATACAAACACACAATGTTCTCTCAAGTGCCTGGAAGCGTTTAAGTCCAGAGTATGTGCTTCATAAAATGTATCCGTACTTGCATTACAGAGGGTTTAGTTACTCCCACAGCGAAATAAGGTAATGCATTTCTTTAGCAAGCATCCATGAGATGTATTTGGTAGAAAAACAATAGAACGCCCCCAAGGACAACCAATTCTCTAATTTGCATTTTAAGGCATGGGCAAAAAATGCCGGAGCTCCCGAGTTTCCAGGTCCATAGTTTGTGACTCATCCAGTCCAGGACTATTCTCTGAACTCTGAGATTTGTAGTCTCTCTATTCTAATGGGATAAAACGGGACTACAAATCCCACAATGCACAGTACCAACAGGAACTAGGCCTCCAAGGCTGTAGTTTCTGTATATGTCTCAATATCTAGAGGGAAAAATATTATTAATTATGGACTTTAGTGAACTAAAAGGCCTTTCCCGGAAAAAAAACTAAATCTGAGAGTCTGGAGTTTGCTCTGAGTAGCCCTCAACCAGGCCTTGGGAGGCCGAAGAATCAGCTTCGTGTTTTTTTTATATATTTTTTTAATGGGTCGTTTCAAACCAGTTCAAGTGAAACTGGATCTGACTGAGATATAAAATTGGCCCGGGCACCAAAATAAAACTGCCCTCATTTACGAATTAAGTAGATAAAAAAAGTGGCCCATATTATTTGCAAACTTGGGCAGTTTTCAGGGTATAAAAAGACACGCTGTGTTGGCATTTTGCAATGTAGGGCGGCTGCATGGATTTGATGTGGCTGCAGACAATGCGAGTTTTAAAATTAGAGCCAATAGATCATTCTATAGGGCGGCCCATAACCCGCCCTTTAAGTGAGGCCGACCCTGTGTGAAGCAGCCTGATGGCGGCCTCACCTGGAGTAAAGGGGCGGGGCCGGGGCCGGGGCCTTTAAAGAGGCCGGTGAGAGGGGCGTCTGCTCGCTTCTCTCGTCCAGGATCCTGTGTTCACCGCCTGAGGCTCGCGGTAAGGGGCTCGGAGACGGGGCTGTGGCTTGGTCTGGGTAATGACAGCGGGATTCACTGCGGTCTGTTGATTAGCTGCGCGGTGTGTGGCGTGTTGTAAGTGACACACCTGAGGGTTGTGTGGTCTGATCGGGGTTACACAGGCGTGATTCTCCGCGGTATGCGTGGTTTGTGGCTTGTTCTGGGTGACACCCCTGAGGTGTGTGTGTGGTCTGATCGAGGTGACACAGGCGTGATTCTCCGCGGTATGCGTGGTTTGTGGTCTGTTCTGCGGAACTACAAGGCTCTGCTCCGAGGCTCAACGAGTGTTTTAAGGATCACGTTTCAGACGGCACCCCTCATTGTCAGCCGCTTAGATTCCAAGGCCCAGGGGTGATCAGCTGCTCCGGTCCAGGCCTCGTCTCTCTGCCCTTTTGGGGTTGGGCCCTGGTTGTATTATGGGGTACACGTGGCTGTCGCCCTCCAGCCTGGAGTGGGAGACCCTGTCCTCCCCTGGATAATAATAATATAACAATCCACATTTGTAAAGCGCATTTAGGGTCTCTAGGCGCCGTCGGGAAGATTAAGCGAGCTATTGCCCAGAGTCACATGGTGCTGGGCTAACCTGCCGCCGGAGCCAGGGATCGAACCCAGATTCCAGCGTCAGTCGCCCTGGCCGCGGCGCCACACCTCTCCCCATATTATACTGCCAGCTGGCAACTTTCATTGATGGGCCTAGGGCGGTCTCAAGATGGGCAGGTCAAAGTTTGTCTTCAAATTAAATGACCAGCAACAAGTCAATTCCATAAGTAAAGCCCGAGCACTTGATTGCCTCCTGTGAGGGTGGGGCCATTCTTGGCAAGTTCCACCTTGTGCCCAGTGCATCAGCCCGTTGTGGTGTTGTGTAGAGCATTCTGGGTCTTGTAGTTTTTACTTAATATGCCGGAGTATAACTAATCATGGACCGAATGGAGAGCATTTTAATTTCCTACGTCCAAGCTGTATCGTATGCTGTCCCGTCCACATACTTATAAGACATTTTGATACTTTGGGTTACATATTTTATGGGCTGTGACACACTTAACAAGTCCCAGAATACAATTCTCCAGATTTGGGACAGGTGATTATGCGTCCATCAGAAGCCTGGCCGCTATGAAATGACTGAGTGTAGCTTACAATATAATTAAAATTGACCACTTGGCAACTTTGCATGGGTGCAATGTACGGCCTCATCGGTCCAGAACTTGATAGAATTAATATATTCATCCGTCCGATTTAGCATATAATTGCTATATTCCAGAGGTGTCTGCATGACTGGCTGCTCCAGTGCAGGAGTCTTTTAAAAAAAAAAAAAAATTGTTTTGCGTTTTTGTACTGTAAGCAGGTTTTAATGACTGAATCAACGAGGACTAGTCTCACAATGAAAATAAAAAACCTGGACTGTTGCATGGACCACTTGGAAGGTCACTTGGTGTAACTCGCTCCGGTGGTATTTGGAACGGAACAGCAGAACGTCTTCAACCCACATGTTCTCCTGTGGTATCTGCATCTCGGAGAGCTTGAGGGTGACGCTGCTCCACTCTGAAAAGAATAAGACCTGAGGCAAAAAGCTTCTCTCAGAACCTCCCTGTCTAATGGAAGGGTTGCTAAATACCAAGGCTGTCTTGATTCCCCCTCGTGCCTCTTGTATCCACAATCATGCACTGCTTGCCTCTTAAGCTCTCTTGATTGATCTTTTTAAACCCTTCTTTCTCACTTTCAGTTTTTACCCCTATTTTTACCGTCCTTTTCTCCTTTTTAGGGTCGCGCATGCATCTCACTTGACAGACACTATAGCTTATATTATAATAAGGCTTGGAGCCCGCCCAGTACTTATCATTTGTTGTCTTCAGTGTCACTACTTGTTTGCTGCCTCCTAATTGGACAGGCAAGCACCGCTTCCTGTGTTCTTCTATTGAGAAGTGTGTGCTTAGTCTCGCTCTACTGCTCAAGCTGTGATTCAGGTCCTCTCCTTTTTATTGTGTTCTTTCTTCCCCTCCCACTCAGCACTTCTGTGAACATCTTCTCCTCTTCTCTCTCTCTCCCCCCCCCCCCCCCCCCCCCCACATAGTCTGTGCTGGCTTGAGGTATTCGCCTCTCGTTGGTTATCGTATCCCGTCTTTTTGATGGCTTCCCATAGAGGCAAGATCTATTTACAAAACGGCTTGCATCCCCCACAGAGCCTTGCACACTTCCTCCCCTCGTTACCTGGCGAATAAACTGAATGTCTGGAGGCTCGAGTCCTTCTCAGAATGTGGAAAAGGTTCTGCTTGAGCCCACCCCTCCTTCAAAAGGGAAAGATCGATGGCTCAATCGTTCTCAGGTAATGCAGTGAGAATCTGGAACTCGCTTCCTCCATTGCTCTGTGCCACCACCTCTATCCGGATCTTCAAAGCTGACCTCAAATCTCTTCTCTTCCAAAGACACTTTCAGAACTAATATCTTCATTCTCAGACCCCTCTAGGAAGTTTCTTCATTGTCCATTTTTAATATTTCCCTGTACATTCCTCACCCTTGCTTGATGTGTTTGATATTGTGTTCATGCCTTCTATGGTTTTACCCTACCTCTTCTAGTCTCCTGTTTATTTTTGTAACGTTCTATTGTACAGCGCTCTGACACCTTCGGATAAAGTCAGCGCTATATAAATGCAATAAATAAATAAAATAAAACACGTTTTCAGAGTTCACAACGTCCATCTCTGTGGCAGGGAGACAAAAGCAAGTCCCTTCTGTGAAACCATGCATAGCAAGTAAGCCTGACCACTACCACGTGAGATTGGGGAGGTGGGGCTGTACTTTTAAACCATTTTCCTCCGTTGTGCCGCTTTTATTCCCTTCCCCGACTCTTTATGATCCTTTGGAACCTGCTATTTCTAATCACACTCCAGGCGGAGGTCTCCTCCCATCTAAAGTTAAACAATCTGTCGCGTATGTAGATGTGAGCTCATTTCTGTCACGAAGAACGATTTCTGCTGTTGAGTAAATGAGATTTTAGCTATTCGTTTGTGTGTTCCATGATACTGCAGACATCCTGTCTTCTCAAAATGTGGCTTGTGAGTAGTCTCAGATTTACACATTTCTCCAAATAGATCTGTAGCGTGCTTAAAACCACTGACCAAGCCCAGAGGCGAGACATTTGCTTTGGCAATGCTTTTTTCTCTCTTGCTCTGGGTCATAGTCTGATAGTAAACATAAGTCCAATTCTTCTCCCCCCCCCCCCCCCCAAATAAAAGGTGCTGGTGGGTAGGGTCGGACTGGAAACCTAGAGCAGACCTGGCCCATTTTGTCGGACCAGTCCAAATCAGTGGCGTAACTTAGGCACCCTTGGTGGGGATGTGGGGGGGGCAAGCTTCATGGGGTCCCCTCAGCAAAAGAGGAGGGACAGGTGGGAGGGGCCCATCTGTGCTCTTTGCAGGGGCCCCCCATACGTTTCGTTACACACTGGCCCAAACCATGCATAGAGTAAGCCTGACCACTACCAGGTGAGATTGGGGGGGGTTCCCCCAAGAAAATGTGTGAAAATGGTGCATTTACAACACTTTTCATAATAGTCTCTTGCATTGGCTTTTAAAGCACAATAAATGATGACCTTGCAGTGCACCAGGATACCCAGTCGTACCCACAGACCTTCTTATTGTGAACACAAAAAATAAAATGTCTTCCATGAAACATGAATTTAAATGCAACTTAAGTGCACACACTCTTAAGCACAGCCAAGAAGCTAGAGTGAGCGGCTGTCATTTTAAAGCTGGTAATGTTTTGGAACAAGACTGAGGGTTTGTGTACTTGCTTTACAGATCGAAACTGTCAAGATGCATCTGGAAGAGCTGTGTGGGGCTATGATCCAGACATTCAAGAAATACTCTGGAGTTGATGGTAAGGATGGAGAGCTGAACCAGGAGGAGCTGTCCACGCTTCTGAAGGAAGAGTTCCCAAGTCTATCTGTGAGTACAACCTAAAACCTATATAGATCTTTAAATATATACCTAATGAATGTTTGCCAGTTTCAAAGAGTGTAATTTACAGAAAATGTCTTGCTGAGAATTACTTAACATGCTTCAGTGCTGAATTCATTTGCAGGATATTTAACTTCACAAAACAAATGTTAAATGCAGTTATCATGCTTTCACAGTCTTAGTGCTATTTTTAGAACAATCATTACCGTACCGGACAGGCCTCCACATGCAGGCCCATCCCCGATGAAAACATTTACCAATTGTAGGAGAGTAGGGTCTGCTTTCCTATGGTCCACTCAATTTTTGCATTTTGCTTCACTGGTTTTTGACTTAATGTGGCTGTGGGCCTGCTAATCAGACCCACAGCCTGCTGTTCTCTCTCTAACTTATTATCCATGTACTTTAGGTACATCACCAATTTGGTACTGGACACCTTATCAGCCCCTGTACAGTGCACTATAGGTGCATCCAAGGCCTACCAGGGGCTGCAGCATATCTTTTGCCACCCCTGGCTGGCCATTTAAATCGACACAACTGGCTGATCACTCAGCTGGGGCAAGGTGGTGTAATCACCCCCTTGCTTAGATATCTTATACCTATGTCTAAACCTATATCTGGACACATATGCACCTATAAGTCACTCCTATGGCAGGCCTTAACAATCCTGGAGGCAGAATGCTTGGTTTTATGTGAGATGGTGCTCTAGCATGAGCTGAGCCTGTCTGCAGAGTTCAGAACGATTTCCTTACTGCTGTTCCAGGGTATTGCCATACCATATACTCTTAAGTGCATTATAATCCTCGCGGTTATTGCTAACTTTGGTTTGGCTTTATCAAAACTTATCGTGTAAAGTGTCATACACTTTGGAATACTACCCCCTCGCCAGTTCTGGCGACGGGGGTAGCATTCCACCCTTCTAGAGGGAAAACACATGTTACTTTACTTAAAACGCGGTTAATCCTAACCTGAGCATCCGCATCACAAAATGGATGCTGCTGCCCCGACACAAATCTGGCCTCCTGCTGCTGACCGAAACCTGGCAGGGGAGGCTTGGACAAAGTTTCCTGTCACAGGGAGGTGTTACACCACCCCAGACAGGATGTATGACGTTACAACGCATACCTTTACAACGCGGTTTTTACCACGCATAGCGCTTAGAGGTGCTGGATAGTGGTAAGTATAATTTTCTATTCGAACTCCAGTCCCCGTGGACACTAGGGAAGGTGTTGGATGGAAAATTAAACTTATTCCCTATCCTAGAGCGCCCCCAGCGCAATGCGTTGTAATGGTTTGCGTTGTAATGCCAGCGTTGTAATGGTATTGCGTGGTAAAAAATGCGAGGTAAAGGTTGTATACCCCCCAGACAGGAGATAGTGGATTGGAGCAGGGAGGGTTGAAAGAAACTAGACACTGCCGGGGGCACACAAGGTGTCCCATGCAAAATCCAGTCAAACTGGTTCTGGGGCACTCCAGCCCCAACTCTGGTGCGAACTCGAGCGACAGCGATCAACAAGACCAGCTTCCCTTGACTTCTAACAGCCCGATCCACAGTCCCAGCGAATCTGAGACCCGTGGAGGCATCGTGAAGCGTGGAGCCGGCCATCTTGGAAAAACTACAAAGTGCTGACCATGCAGCTCCAGAGGCTCCTTTGAAGCTGTGCATTTGGGTTTGAGAAGCCCCAGCCCCGAGCAGCTTTTGCACCAAAGATCTCCCCTCCACACTCACCAAGTGCTGCGTGGGGCCCTTTTGCATTTTTCTGCTTGACGCATTGGTCTGGTCACTTGCCTGTTGGCTAGTGGCCCCAGTACCGACGAAACCTTGAATTTACACTGTTAGTCTGGTTGCTCCAGACTGGTCCTCGCTCCCCTAAAAAGGAGCAATCTATCTGACCTTGCTGGTACGAACGAGAAGCAATCTTCCAATCCTGCGTGGGTTGCACTTGCCAAGGCTTAACTACGATCTGAAAGCCGACACCGCTGACAGCGAGAGCCTTTGTGGGACAGCTTGTGATTTACTCCAGGTCATCCTCGGTGCCCCAGAGTCCACGTGGCAGCGGAGACTAACTTCGCAACAAGCACCTAATTGCGCCCAACATTGCCTGGTTCCTTCCTGGTCACTGGCTAGTGACCCAGACTCTGTCCCCTCTGCTTTCAGGTACTCTACATCTTCGATCCACCCTTGGATCCAACCGGACTCTTCTCTCCTGGCCGCCTGCAGCATCTTCATCTCCAGGCTCCATAGAACTCCACGACGAAACCCGACACGCTTTGGCACCTATGCACCCGCTTCCTGTGGGTGAGGTAACTCGTGAACGCCGGTGCTCCTGTAGTGGTTTACACCTCTAGTGTCTAAGTTTTAAGTGGCTAGGTTCTAGTCTAGTCGAAAGACTTCTAAAACAGTAACTTTGTAACTTTTACGCACCATTGACTTTGCATTGGTGCATGCGTGTGCTTTTAGCGCTGCACCCGATTCACGCGGGCTACTCCCGTTCTAACTGCTGTTAGTCCAGTGTAGTCCCAGCGATTCCCAAGTCCCCAGGCCTTACCACTGTTCGTAAAGTGATACTTGTACCACTTTTTTGATATATGGTTTGAGTGGCCACCGGCCTCATCCATAATTGTGCAAATTTCATGTTAAACTGTGCTTTTGTTTAAACGCTTGTGCTTCTATACTCATAAAGAGTACAGAGGAATATTCTAGTAATAAATACATATATTTTTATAATATATAACTTGTGTGGTGTCCTTTCCTTTGATATTACAGGATTGCATATGGTAAAACAGCTGGCTTCACATGCCCTCTTGAGTTTAGCCTAAGACTGTGGATAGCTTGTCTTTTAAGGTTGACTTACAACCACCTCCATAAGGGATTGTTTGGACTGATACAAGGTGCCCCCAGAATTGGGAGACATCATACATCAGGTCAACTTCTCACATTGGTGTGCAGCGGTTGGGATTTGAGCTTGCTGTTTTACCAGTGCAATCTTTTTATCAAATTGAAAGATCCCATTAAGTACCATAGGTACATATAAACAAAGCTTACATATTTAAGTTCTACTGAACTTAGTAGTTGTAGATAGAAGGGCTTAGCACACCCTGACTACAACTCACTAGCAAGGTTCCAGTAGGAAAACACTTAGTGTAGGTAAGTGCTTCAGGAATTCAAACGCTGAGGAGACACCGGTGGAAGCGGTAGACGCCAAGTCGCACGACCCCTGCAAGAAGGACAATTGATGGAAGTCTATTTCGGAGCAGAAGAAACACGGGTTTTTCACATTAAGACATTAAACCAGACAACAAAGAATTGGAATCAGCAAAGTCAGTAAATAAAAACAGCAAACTGAGAGGAACATAAGAATAAGTAGAAAAAATAAAGGCACTATGACAACGATACCAAAGAGTACACCGGTGAAAATATCGGTTTACCTGAATTAAGGCAGAATTGAACATAACTGCTAGAAATGAGAACTGAATAACTACTACGAGCAAAATTATGGATCTTGCCTAAAAAACAACAGAGCGAGACTTCAATAAGCCGCCATAGAAGGTTCACTTCAGTTAGATGTCCTGAATAGAAAGGGATATTTTTATGAGATACTTGTGTACATCAGAATTGTCCTGAGGAAGGTGGGGCTGATTGCCACAACCACCGAAACGCGTCGACTACCCCGTTGGGGGATGTATTAATTGTGTATATTTTATAAATACTGTTCATTTGTAATTTGATGCTTTGCAAAGTGTGTTAATGTGTATATCTTGGGCTTATGTATTCGATCATAACACACAAAAAACCGAGGCATTTTTTAATTGATTGGATTGTTTTTATTATCTGTGGTGAATTCATGTTTTATAATGTACTGAATATATTTTTTTAAAACATTTTTTTAAAAAGATTCTGAAGTTTTTGTACACACATTCTATGTTTTTGTGGTTCTACTATAGCACAAGGTGTATGAACAAATAGAGTGATAATATAAGGAGATGTATGAATGATTGGGTTCCCCATTTGAATCAACAACCCAGGGAACACTAAAGTTTTTTTTCCGCATTATTACCCTGTTCCTGTGGGTGTTATTATAAGGGTACTCTCTTTCTTTTTAATCATCGGTAAGTGCATCACTTACACCTCACTAGAGTCTGGCACAGGTGAGCAACCCATTGCTCTGCCTGTGGTAGGTGACCTTACCAAGGCACCTTCCAGCTATGACAAACTCAGCTTCAAGGACTTGAGTGCCTTGTGTACTACAAGGAAGCTCAAAAAGGGTCCCAACCCTACCATTCCTGTCCTGATAGCCAGCCTAGAGAAGGATGATCTTGAGAAAGCTAGTGCAGTTCCCTCAGGTAATTCCGCAGAAGGAGTGAACGCCCCAGATACGGAGAACACCACCCCAGAAGCAGAAGATGAGGAGTTAAACCCAGAACAAAATGATTCAGATGAGGGTCAAGGGGATATCCAGGTACCAATTGGGAGGCTTAACCAAACCAACTTGGACCTACATGGAAATGGAGAGGGCCAGCACCTCCTCAGATTCTATAGAAGAATACTCCCAGGCAATAGAAGAGATCTCCTTCCAGGGAATCTCACCTTTCTAGTGCCTCAAGGGAATCTCAAAGGGGAATGACTCTTTCTCCCCCCCCCCCCCCCCCCCCTAGAAAAGAGCATAAGGCCAGGATGAGATCTGTCAAGCTCCAGATAGAGAGGGAAGAGATCGCCCTGGCCCAAAAGCTAAACTTGCTTTAGCAGGGGGAAAAAGACTGTGTGGGGAGATACCCACTGGTGGCAGCATTATTCCTAAAGAGACAGGACCTATGAACCTAGAAACCTGACCAAGATTGTGCCCCCCTACAAGGAAGGGGATGACCTCCACAAATGGATGACTGCTCTGGAGAGAGCCTGCATGGTACAGCAGGTTCCTCAAGAACAGTGGGCAGCAATCTTATGGTACTCCTTTTCTGAGAAAGGGAGAGACCAGCTCCTCACTGTTAGACCCGAGGATGCTAAAACTACTCTGTCCTGAAGAGTGTCTTATTGATGGGTTTGGCCTAACCACTGAGCAATACAGGTTGTTCAGAGATACCCAAAAAGCTCACTCAGGACTGGACTGATTTTGTTGATTGTGCCACTAAGGCTCTGGAGGGTAGGTTGCAGGGAAGTAAAGTCTCAGACTATACAGGATTGTACAATCTAATAATGAGAACCGATCCTAAATAACTGTCAGAACCAGCTATTACATCAACACCTTTGTTAGAAAGGCGGTCCTTGGGGAGGCAGAAGATGTCTGACTGACCACCCCGAGACCCACCTCTCCTTATGGAATTGGCCGAGCGCCGTCGAGGCCTCCTGGATGGGGGTCCTCTCCTAGAATCGTCACAGCAGATCAATCACACCACTACAAAGGGACACCACACAAGAGGGTAACTTCTTAGAATCTTTATCAGCAATAACGATTGGTCCTTTCGGCAATATGTACAAACGGATCGAGGGATCCTTAGGGTCTCGGTAACTGGGGGAAAAGGGTAGCGGGACAGTCTTGGTACCAGTCTGGCACAGGGATACCCTACGCTCAGCATCCTTGAGCTGGGGGGGGGGGGGGGGGGTCCGCGAGGTCAGGCCGCGGCAGCAGGCTCCGAAGATGGTTTCAGCGAGGTGGGGCCGCGGCAGCGCCAGCAGGCTTCAGAGGTTCAGGGTTCAAAGTAGCGAGTTCTTCTCAGGGTCAGCCGCGCCAGCGTCAGCAGGGCTCTCGACTCCAGGATACAACTGCCGACCCAGTCCAGAGCTGCCCCAGATATAGGTCTGGAGTCCTTTGATGTCCGGACCCTCGTGCCTGGGGGTCAGAGGGGCTGGGATGAGAGCGCCCAGACACCCAGCAGGGGGGTGGAGCCAGCGCCCCGGGAGGCCCGAGGGCGATCGAAACCATGCGTCCGGGGACAGCTGGGGGCCCAGTGAAACCCCCCCTCCTTGATCCGTCAAGTGGCCGCTTTACCACCTGGTTGGATCTTGGTGCCTCTGTCGGGGCTTCGCGGGGGCTGTGGTCGGGGGCTTGGAGCACGGGGTCGGTACACAGCTGTTTTCAGAGTCTCAAAGGCGGCCTGACACTCGGGGGTCCAGTGCACCTTCTGGGGCTGCCTCTTGGAAGTGAGTTCGGTGAGGGGGCCAACAATGCTCCCATAGTCCTTCAAGAAGCGCCGGTAATACCCAGTGAGCCCCAGGAAGGCTCTGACTGCTGTCTGGGTGACCGGGGGCTCCCAGGCCCTGATGGCGTCGATCTTGGGTTGGAGGGGAGCCACATGGCCGCTCCCCACTTGGTGTCCCAGATAGGTCACGGAAACTTGGCATATCTGGCATTTGCTTGCTTTGATTGTCAGTCCGGCCCGTCGGAGGGCCGTCAGGACCTCCCAGAGGTGCTTGAGGTGCTCGGCCCAGTGGAGGCTGTATACCGCAATATAGTCCAGCTATGCGGCGCTGAACCCTTCTAGCCCTGCCAATACCTTATTCACCAGCCTCTGGAAGGTTGCGGGGGCGTTCTTCATCCCGAAGGGCATCACCCTGAAGTGGTAGTGGCCATCTGGGGTCGAGAAAGCGGAGCGCTCTTGGGCGCCCGGAGAGAGTCCGATCTGCCAGTAGCCGGAGGTTAGGTCAAAGGTGCTCAGGTAGCGGGCCGCCCCCAGGAGGTCGATTAGTTCATCGGCCCGGGGCATGGGGTGTGCATCGGTCCGGATGACGGCGTTCAATCCCTGATAGTTGAGACAAAATCGCAGTTCGGGAGTGGCGCCCGGGGCGGCGGCTTTTGGGACCAGGACGACTGGACTGGCCCACGGACTTTCGGAGGGTTCGACTACCCCCAGGGCCAGCATCTTGGAGACCTCCGATTGGATGCAGGTCCAAACTCGGTCGGGAACTCTGTAGGCCCGGTGTCGCACAGGCGGGCTGTCCCCGGTGTCGACATCGTGGACGCACCACTGGGTGACTCCGGGGGTGAGGGAAAACAAGTCTGCGAATTGACCCAACAATTTCCGGCAATCCTGGCGCTGTTCTGGGGTCAGGGCGGAGGAGAGGGTGACCCCGTCGACTGAGCCGTCTTTTTCAGAGGTGCTCAGGAGGTCCGGTAGGGGCTCAGAGTCGTCTTCGGGGCCCCCCCATTGGTAGCCATCAGCAGGCTAAGCTCCGTTTGGACAAAGTGCGGTTTGAGCCGGTTGGAGTTGAGGACCCGGATGGGGTTCCTGGGGGACTCCATGTCCACCAGGTAAGTGACAGGGCTCGTGCACTCCACCACCTTGAAGGGCCCCGTCCACTTGTCCTGGAGGGCACAGGGTTCGACCGGAGATGCTGCCGGAGTTCGATAAAACAGTTGTTGGAGAGGTGCTCCCATACAATGAGGTTGAACAGTTGCTCGTAGGTGGTGACCTGGCTGCCCTTGATCCACCCCTCTAGGGCTCTACTATAGAAGTTCACGTACTCCACCCATGTAGTACCGGGGAGTTTTTTACAGTCTCGGAATCGCTGCCGGTACATCTCGGGGGTGAGTCCGTAGCGAGTAAGGAGGGCGGCTTTCATGTGTTCATAAGAGGTCATCTCTGCGTCGGGGAGCTCTAGCAGGGCGTCTCTCCCTTCGTTGATTAACTTCCCCCCACAAGCCGGCACCCCAGTCTTTCTGGGGTACTCGATGAGAGGCCATGGCTACCTTGTAGGCCTTAAACCATTGTTGGATGTCGTCGTTTTTATAATATTCCTTGACGACATCTTTGGGGATGTGGACCTTCGTGTCCGCAGGAGGAGGTGGGCTCCGGTTCCCGGAGGCGCTGGCCTCCCCTGTTTTGGCCTTGATCTCAAGTTCTTTTAAGCCACGCTCATGCTCTAACGGGAGCTTCTTCTCCTCCAAGTCTCTCTGCCTTTGCTTCTCCTCTAGGTCTCCTTGCAGCCGTAGTTGCTCAAGGGCTATCTTTTTCTCGGCCAGCTGTAGTTCTCCGTCCAGACTGAGTCGGGTGAGCTCCAATTCGTGGAGCCGGCTCCTTTCTCGCTCTCGGGCGTCTTCGTGGGAGAGGCCCGTGTCTGTTTGTAGGTCTTTCCCCCGCTGGGGTTGCGTCGGTCTCCGGGTGCATGTTCGGAACAATGTTGTCTTCGCTCTGAGGTGGCGTTGCTCCTGCCTCCACCCACGTTTGTAGGGCCTCCTTGAAATCCTCATTGGTGCTTAGTCCAGTGGTAGCGATGCCCAGGTCCTTGCAGAATTGTCAATTCTTTGTGGTTATATTCTTCCAACCATTCCTTCTGGAACCCTGCGGTCGGTCTGGTTTCTTTGGTCGTCATGGTTGCAGTGTGTTTCTGTCGGTAGTGGGTGAGTCACTGTACGAATTGCGTCGGCTCGGATCCCACCGCCTGCCACCAATGTTAGAAAGGCGGTCCCTGGGGAGGCAGAAGATGTCTGACTGACCACCCGAGACCCACCTCTCCTTATGGAATTGGCCGAGCGCCGTCGAGAGGCCTCCTGGATGGGGGTCCTCTCCTAGAATCGTCACAGCAGAGCAATCGCACCACTACAAAGGGACACCACACAAGAGGGTAACGTCTTAGAATCTTTATCAGCAATAGCGATTGGTCCTTTCGGCAATATGTACAAACGGATCGAGGGATCCTTAGGGTCTCGGTAACTGGGGGTAAAGGGTAGCGGGACAGTCTTGGTACCAGTCTGGCACAGGGTTACCCTACGCTCAGCTCTCAATCCTTGAGCTGGGGGGGGGGGGGTCCGCGAGGTTGGGCCGTGGCAGCGCCAGCAGGCTCCGAAGATGGTTTCAGCGAGGTTGGGCCACGGCAGCGCCAGCAGGACTCCAAAGGTGGTTTCAGCAAGGTTGGGCCGCGGCAGCGCCAGCAGGCTCCAGAGGTTCAGGGTTCAAAGTAGCGTTCTTCTCAGGGTCAGCCGCGACAGCAGGGCTCTCGACTCCAGGATACAACTGCCGACCCAGTCCAGAGCTGCCCCAGATATAGGTCTGGAGTCCTTTGATGTCCGGACCCTCGCGCCTGGGGGTCAGAGGGGCAGGGATGAGAGTACCCAGACACCCAGCAGGGGGGTGGAGCCAGCGCCCCGGGAGGCCGGAGGGCAATCGAAACCAGGTGTCCGGGGACGGCTGGGGGCCCAGCAAAACCCCCCTCCTCCTTGATCCGTCAAGTGGCCGCTTTACCATCTGGTTGGATCTTGGTGCCTCGATGTCGGGGCTTCGCGGGGGCTGTGGCCGGGGTCGGGCCGCAGTCACGTGGTCCGGACGTGGAGGGTCCAAGATGGAGTCGCCACCTGAAATGGTGGCCCGGGATTGGGGTCGGATCCGCAGAGTGGGGCGAGTAGGGGTCGCCGGGATCCTAAGGGGGAGAGCCGGGGGTCGCCAGGGGTGGCGGCTCTCGTGAAGGTTGGAGGGGATAGCTTTAGGCCGGGGGACAGGGGTCGATGCTGTCCAGGGCCCGCCATGCGGGAGGAGTGGGACCATGCCACGAGGCCGGGTCCAACAACCTTATTGACTCAGATCTGACCTCTCCCCAATAATTGGAAAAGAAGGCAGACATGTGGGTCAGAACAAGGGTTAAGCAGAAACCCCAGAACCATGGAGGTGATCAAAAGAAGGCAGACCAGAAGAGTGGAGATAAGAAAAAGACCAGAAGTCTTCTTCAGGCCCCCAAAATAAATCTAATAAGGAGGGTGGATCCCAAAATGGAAACGAGAAGGATGGCCAAAAGAAACCTTGGTGCAATAACTGTAAATCAGTTTCTCACTGAGGTAGTGAGTGCACTAAGAAAAATCCAGTACCTATCACTGCAGCCCCTAAGGCACCTGCACCCCCTAGTACAGTTAGCAGTGATGGTGCACAACCCAAGGGATTAGTGGGGTTAACCATGGGTACTGAGATGGAGGCTGGCCTAGTCAGAATCCCTACTCGGGCAGTTCTGCTATATGATGTGGACATATCTGTGACCACTCCTATGAGTCCCAATACTTTGGGCAAGTATAGGCAGACGCCTTTGATGAATGAGAAACTGGCTCAGGCCTACAGGGACACATGTGCCAGTGTCACTATGGTGACACCTAACTTTGTGGTCCCTGGACAAATCTCACTAGGTGAGAACTACCTAGTGACCAATGCTAGCAATGCCACTACTACACATAGTATGGCTGTTAAATTCTCCTGGGGAGGGGTAACTGGCCTCAAAGTTGTTGTGAGTGCAGACCTCCCAGTTGACTGTCTTTTGGGCAATGATCTAGAGCAGTGTTTCCCAAACTGTGGTCCGCGGACCCCCAGGGGTCCGTGACACATTCCCAGGGGGTCCGTAGGCAACAGTTTTAAAAGCTCAGAAATATTTCTTGTATAATTAGCAGCTTTCCAGCAACAATAAAAGTGTCAAGAGAATGCCAGTGATTAATGTACCTGTTGAAGAGCGAGGAGAGTTTTGTTCAGTGGCAGCTTTGATTTAACTAATGTAGCACAGAGGGTTAATGTGCCTACTGTAAAGAACGTGTAACATGCATCTTACAAAGCAGCATTTTATGTGCCTAGGTTCGTGGTTACTGCTTTTGTCAGATTCTTTTGTTACTGTGCACTTCATAAGTTACAATCATAATCTAGCAGAGGGACCTATAAACTGTCATCAAAGAGCTGCTTGCAAACTGCATGGTACCAGTTATTCATTATCCTGATGCTGCTAAAAAGATATATTTGGGTGGAAATACATTTTTAATGTTAAAGTCAATGCTAGCCACTGTGTTATGCTCTGAATCATGGGTTTGTGCTTTTCCAGACCAAGCACTCAAACCAAACATTTTATATACACACTGTTTTGCAGTATGATTCAATGTCTCTATATGTGTGTGATGTAAAGTGCTCTGACATCCTACAATGGTATGAGAGATGCTACAAAACAAATTAAATACATGTGACAGAGGGGCTATTAGTTCAATATAAAATACTAAGGGCCAGATCTGTTTTTATATGCACGAATGGTTTCGCGAACCCGTTTGCGCATGCAAAAACCTATTGGGCCATGTACATAGCCTATTTCCTGAGACGCAATTTGTTTGCGGCTCTCTAAATAGGTTTTGCAACTTGCTATTTGGAAGGGGCATTCCCTTCCAAATAGCGAATCTCAGAACAATGTACAAAGGTTTGCGCAAAACAGTCACAATTACCACCTACTTTAAGTAGATGGTAATGCATTCGCAAATGTGAAGGGGTCCCCAGGGACCCCTTCCCCTTTGCAAATGCATGCAAAATTATTTTTTTTAGGTCAGGCAGTGGTCCCAGGGACCTCTGCCTACCCTTAGAAAATGAAACGAAAACATTTCATTTTCTTTTTTTTAAAATGCATGGTAAACGGGCTGCATTTTTTTTTTTTTTTTTTTTTTTTTTAAACTGCTTTATTTAAAAGCAGTCCGAGACATGGTGGCCTGCAGAGCCCAGCAGGCCACCATCACTGGGAGGGCTGACATTCCCAATGGGCTCGCAAATTGCGAGTGGCTCATTAATATTAATGAACCTCGCAATTTGTGACACCATTGGGAATCCCAAACAGTGTTAAACACACTGTTGTAAATTTCATTTAGCGACTCACAATTTGCCACTCGCAATGTGTCGCCCATTGCGAGGCGCTAAATGAAATGGTCTTACATCTGGCCCCAAAATCCTTAGTACTGTGTTTGTTTTCTGTGCACACGTGTTTTTTTCAAATTAATGTTTTAATGTTTGAAATGTAACTCCTACAAATTGCTTGGGGGTCCCCGGCTTCCAGTGGTGACTCAATGGGGATCCTCAGGAGTCAAAAGTTTGGGAACCACTGATCTAGAGGAATCCTTATGGTCAGAAGTGGAGTATAGGACTCATGCAGAAATGCTAGGGATTTCAGCAGATGTCCTTGCTGTAACCAGGTCCCAGGCCAAGAAGTGCCTACCTGAACCTGTGGTGGATCTTGAAACAATAGACCAACCACAACCCAAGAGGAAAAGCAAGAGGATTAGGGCAGTGCCTTCCCACTTGCCCCAGGTTGAGGAAAAGACCTCACAGGAGGATGATTCTGTGATCCAAGAGGAGACTGTCCTGGAAGAGCTTGAACCTGATCAGGTTGAGTTTCTGGGGACAGGGGGACCCTCAAGGGCAGATCTGGGGCAGGCTCAGTTGACTTGCCCTTCCCTTGAACCCCTCAGACACCAAGCTGCTGCTGCTGGGAATGCTCAAAGTACCCATAGTGTATTGGGATGATGGGCTCCTTTTATTCAGAGGCTAGAGACCCCAAGCCTGGTTATACCTCTGCAATTTAGGGGCTTCCTTCTCACCTTGGCCCATGAAATTCCCCTTGCAGGACACTTAGGCCAGAATAAGACTTGGGAGAGACTAGTCCCTAACTTTCACTGGCCTCACATGTCAGGACACCAAGGAGTTTTGTCGCTCCTGTGACACCTGCCAAGCCAGTGGCAAATCAGGTGGTACCACAAAGGCCCCCCTTAGTTCTCTACCTGTGGTGGGGGTGCCCTTTGAGAGAGTTGGGATAGACATTATTGGACCAATAGATCCCCCAACAGCATCTGGGCATAGATTTATCCTGGTGGTAGTGGATCATGCCACCAGGTACCCAGAGGCAATTCCCCTGAGGACCTCAACAGCTCCTGTTGTGGCAAGAGCCCTACTTGAGTCTTCTCCAGAGTGGGCTTTCCAAAGGAGGTCCTTTCAGACGGAGGTACCAACTTTGTCTGGATATTTGAAAGCAATGTGGAAAGAGTGTAGAGTGAACTATAAGTTCGGGAAACAACCATTACAACGCAACTTTTACAACGCACTACCATTACAACGAAACTTTTACAACGCAAAAACCATTACAACGCATGTATTTACAACGCATGTTTTTACATTTTATGTTTGGGTTTTTTAAGGGGTATTTTTAGGGTTCAGGGTCAGTTTTTGGGTAAAGGGGTATTTTTAGGGTTCAGGGTCAGTTTTCAGTTTTTGGGTAAAGGGGTATTTTTAGGGTTCAGGGTCAGTTTTCAGTTTTTGGGTAAAGGGTTATTTTTAGGGTTCAGGGTCAGTTTTCAGTTTTTGGGTAAAGGGGTATTTTTAGGGTTCAGGGTCAGTTTTCAGTTTTTGGGTAAAGGGGTATTTTTAGGGTTCAGGGTCAGTTTGGGGTTTTTGGGGTACAGGGGTATTTTTAGGGTTCAGGGTCAGTTTTGGGTTTTTGGGGTATAAGGTAAAAATAAAATAAAATTATATTATTTTCAATTATTTTAAATTAAAAATATATATATACTTACCAATACTTACGTTGTAATGGTATGCGTTGTAAAGGTACCTGCGTTGTAAAAACATGCGTTGTAATGGCATGCGTTGTAAAAGTATGAGTTGTAACGTCATCCATAAGTTCACCACACCCCCTATCATCCACAGTGCAATGGGCTTGTTGAAAGGTTCAACAAGACCCTAAAGGGAATGATAAAAGGGTTACCTGAAAAGCTCAGGCGTAGATGGGACATCCTTTTACCCTGCTTACTATTTGCTTACAGAGAGGTCCCACAGAAGGGTGTTGGCTACAGCCCTTTTGAACTTTTGTTTGGCCACCCTGTGAGGGGTCCATTGTGTCTTGTGAAGGAAGGATGGGAGTTACCTCTCAAAAAGCCTAAGCTTGCTATTGTGGACTATGTACTTGGTCTCCGCTCCAGGATGGCTGAGTACATGGAGGAAGCAACCAAAAACCTGGAGGCCAGCCACGAATTACAGAAAGCTTGGCATGACCAAAAAGCTGTTCTGACTGAGTACCAGCCAGGGCAGAAGGTGTGGGTGTTGGAGCCAGTGTCCCCAGCAGCTCTCCAAGACAAATGGTCTGGACTCCACACCATACTTGAGAAAAAGGGAGAGGTCACCTACTTGGTGGACCATGGCACCCCTAGGAGCCCCCACAGGGTGCTCCATGTAAACAGATTGAAGGCATATGTGGACAGGGCAGACATGGGCTTGCTAATGGCAACAGATGGGGAACAGGAGGAAGAGAGTGACCCTCTCCCAGACTTGTTATCCCAAAACCCTGATGATGGTTCAGTGGATGGAGTAGCCTTGGCAGGCAGCCTCTCTGACCAGCAGCAATGGGACTGCAAACAAGTGTTGCAGGCTCATAGACCTGGTTTCTCTTACACCCAGCCAAACTAACTGGTGCACCCATGAGGTGGACACTGGTGACAGCCTGCCTGTGAAGAATAAAAGCTACAGGCAACCTGACCATGTCAGGGATTGTATAAAGGCTGAGGTGCAGAAAATGCTTGAACTTGAGTTATTGAGCCATCAGAGAGCCCCTGGGCCAGCCCAGTAGTCCTTGTGCCAAAACCTCATACCAAAGATGGAAAGAGAGAAATGAGATTTTGTGTGGACTAGAGGTCTCAATGCTGTCACTAGGACAGATGCTCATCCCATTCCAAGGGCAGATGAGCTCATAGATAAATTGGCTTCTGCCAAATTTCTGAGCAACTTTGATCTCGCAGCAGGCTATTGGCAAATCAGGTTAGCTGAGTCTAAGGCCAAAACAGCATTCTCTACCCCCAGTGGACATTATCAGTTTGTGGTGATGCCCTTTGGTTTGAAGAATGCACCTGCCACCTTCCTAAGGCTAGTGAATAAAGTCCTTGCTGGGTTGGATGACTTTTGTGCAGCATATCTAGATGTTATTGCTGTCTTCAGCTCCACCTGGGAGGATCACCTGATCCACCTGAAGAAGGTTCTGAAGCCCCTGCAAAAGGCAGGCCTGACTATCAAGGCTACCAAGTGCCAGATAGGGCAGAGCAAGGTTGTGTACCTGGGCCACCTAGTAGGTGGCGGTCCGGTTCAACCATTGGAGAGCAAGATCCAGGCCATACAGGACTGGGCTCCTCCAACTACCCAGACACAAGTCAGAGCCTTCTTGGGCCTGACTGGGTATTACAGGAAATTTGTAAAGAACTATGGGTCCATTGTGACACCATTGAATGATCTGACATCCAAGAAGATGCCCAAAAAGGTTCAGTGGACAGTTAGCTGTCAGAAAGCATTTGATGACCTGAAGGCCATGTGCTCCGCACCTATCCTGAAGAGTCCTGACTACTCCAAACAGTTCATTGTCCAAACAGATGCTTCTGAGTTGGGGGTGGGAGCTGTGATTTTACAACTTAATGTAGATGGTCAAGACCAGCCCATTGCTTTTGTAAGCAGAAGGCTGACCCCTAGAGAGAAACGTTGGTCAGCCATTGAGAGGGAGGCCTTTGCTGTGTTTTGGGCCCTGAAGAAGTTGAGACCATACTTGTTTGGCACTCTCTTCCTAATTCAGACAGACCATAAGCCCCTTGTGGCTTAATCAGATGAAGGGTGAGAATCCCAAACTGCTCAGGTGCTCCATTTCCCTACAGGGGATGGACTTTACAGTGGAGCACAGACAAGGGACTGACCATGGCAATGCAGATGGTCTCTCCAGGTACTTCCACTTAACCTTGACCAGATATGTCTTCATGTTCTAAGTTTAATGTCCCTGCGTTTGGGGGGGGGGGGTGTTTATGTAGGAGAGTAGGGTCTGATTTCCTATGGTCACCCCAATTTTTGCTTTTTGCTTCACTGGTTTTCGACTTAATGTGGCTGTGGGTCTGCTAATCAGACCCACAGCCTGCTGTTCTCTCTAAATTAATATCCATGTACTTTAGGTACATCACCAATTTGGTACTGGACACCTTATCAGCCCCTATACAGTGCATTATAGGTGCCCAGGGCATAGTTGCATCCAAGGCCTACCAGGGGCTGCAGCATATCTTTTGCCACCCCTGGCTGGCCATTTAAATTGACACAACTGGCTGATCACTCAGTTGGGGCAAGGTGGTGTAATAACCCCTTGCTTAGATATAGTATACCTATGTCTCCACCTATATGTGGACACATATGCATCTAGAAGTCACTCCTATGGCAGGCCTTAACAATCCTGGAGGCAGAGTGCTTGGTTTTGTGAGATGCTGCTCTAGCATGAGCTGAGCCTGTCTGCAGTGTTTGGAACCATTTCCTTACTGCTTTTCCAGTGATACTGCCATACCATATACTCTTAAGTGCATTATAATCCTTGCGGTTATTGCTTACTTTGGTTTGGCTTTATCACAACATGTCGTGTAAGGTGTCATACATTTTGGAATACTACCCCCTCTCCAGTTCTGGCGACGGGGGTAGCATTCCACCCTTCTAGAGGGAAAACACATGTTACTTTACACGCGGTTAATCCTAACCTGAGCATCCGCATCACAAAATGGATGCTGCTGCCCCGACACAAGTCTGGCCTCCTGCTGCTGACCGAAACCTGGCAGGGGAGGCTTGGACAAAGAGTTTCCTGTCACAGGGAGGTGCTACACCACCCCAGACAGGACATAGTGGATTGGAGCAGGGAGGGTTGAAAGAAACTAGACATTGCCTGGGGCACACAAGGTGTCCCATGCAAAATCCAGTCAAACCAGTTCTGGGGCACTCAAGCCCCAGCTCTGGCGTGAAACTGGACAAAGGGAAGGGTGTAACCACCCCCTTCCCGGGTCCCACCCATAGGAGGGACCTAGCAGGTAATCCAGCCCCTTGTTTTGGAATAAAGGTAGGAGCTGTGCCAATGCACATCAGATTATCCTGACCACCTATGAAACGAAACTCTGGACCCTTCGACATCCTACTCGACGTAGAAGACTGAAGAATCTCCCTTGTGGTCTAGGAGTGACCACCCTGTGCAAACAGGCACCATCCAGCGCCCATCAGTTTGCTTTCTTGCAGTTCCTGCCAGAACTCGAGCAACAGATCAACAAGACCAGTTTCCCTCGACTTTGAACAGCCCGATCTACAGTCCCAGCGAATCTGAGACCCGTGGAGCCAGCCATCTTGAAAAGACTGCGAAGTGCTGACCGTGCAGCTCCCTATGGTCCCTCGAAGCTGTGCATTGATGTTTAAGAAGCCACAGCCCCGAGCAGCTCTTGCACTGAAGATCTCCCCTCCACACTCACCGAGTGCTGCGTGGGGCCCTTTTGCATTTTTCTGCTTGACGCATTGGTCTGGTCACTTGCCCGTTGGCTAGTGGCCCCAGTACCGATGAAACCTTGAATTTACACTGCTAGTCTGGTTGCTCCAGACAGGCCCTCGCTCCCCTAAAAAGGAGCAATCTATCTGGCCTTGCTGGTTTGAACGAGAAGCAATCTTCCAATCCTGCATGAGTTGACCTTGCCAAGGCTTGTTAACTCCGATCTGAAAGCCAACACCGCCGACAGCGAGAACCTTTTGTGGGACAGCTCGTGATTCACTCCGGGTCATTCTCTGTGCCCCAGAGTCCACGTGGCAGCAGAGACCAGCTTTGTGACAAGCACCTGATTGCGCCCGACATTGCCTGGTTCCTTCCTGGTCACTGGCTAGTGACCCAGACTCTGTCCCCTCTGCTTTCAGGTACTCTACATCTTCGATCCACCCTTGGATCCAACCGAATTCTTCTCTCCTGGCCGCCTGCAGCATCTTCATCTCCAGGCTCCATAGAACCCCACGACGAAACCCGACACGCTTTGGCACCTATGCACCCGCTTCCTGTGGGTGAGGTAACCTCATGAACGCCGGTGCTCCTGTAGTGGTTTACACCTCGTGTCTAAGTTTTAAAGTGGCTAGGTTCTAGTCCAGTCGGAAGACTTCTAAAACTAACTCGATAACTTTTACGCACCATTGACTTTGCATTGGTGCATGCGTGTGCTTTTAGCGCTGCACCAGATTCCTGCAGGCTACTCCCGTCCTAACTGCTGTTAGTCCAGTGTAGTCCCAGCGATTCCCAAGGCCTTACCACTGTTCGTAAAGTGATACTTATACCACTTTTTTGATATATGGTTTGAGTGGCCACAGGCCTCATCCATAATTGTGCAACTTTCATATGTTAAACTGTGCTTTTGTTTAAACGCTTGTTTCTATACTCCTAAAGAGTACAGGGGATTATTCTAGTAATAAATACATATATTTTTATAATATAACTTGTGTGGTGTCCTTTCATTTGATATTACAGGATTGCATATGGTAAAACAGCTGGCTTCACATGCCCTCTTGAGTTTAGCCTAAGACTGCTTAGTCCAAGCTACCATTAGGTTAGCTTGTCTTGTAAGGTTGACTTACAACCACCACCATAAGGGATTGTTTGGACTGATACAAGGTGCCCCCAGAATTGGAGACATCATACATCAGGCCAACTTCTCACACCAATGAATCCTCCCTTGTGTGTATAACCATTTTAATCAAAAAAGTCCGTCGGCAAAAATGCACTGTCCCACATTGCTCTTTATTTTCTTTTTTCATGTCTTGTTAAACATGTGACTGTACTAAAACACATTTTAAATTGCTTGTTGAATTTCCTTACAATGATCTTTGCATTTTAAAATCTGATTTATAAAAAGTAGTTAATATTTATAATATAATTCCCAAACAAAAGACACCACAGTGGTGTATCAAACATGAATAAAAAACAGAGGCTTTAAACTTTTCTGTTAGTAATGGGTCTCTAGTTGGCAGAGGTGGGTACCTTTGTCCAAATAGGGGCCCTTCTTCCCAATCAAGCTAAGGGAGTTATACTCCTAAAATAACCCCTGCTCACCCCCTTGGTAGCTTGGCACGAGCAGTCCGACTTATCTTTGAGGCAGTGTGTAAAGCATTTGCACATAACCAACAGTAATACAGTGTAAGCACTACAAAAGGACACCATGCCAGTTTAGAAACATATCCAATATTTTTATATACTTAAGACCAGACCAAAAAAATAGAAATCCACAATACAGTACTTGGAAATCTTCAGTTTTCAAAATAACCCTGAAATACAGTTCATTGAAGGTGATAGACCGGTCTATCACAGCATCGTGAACAAACCAATCCTACTGTTCTTGCTGACTGCGGCGTCACAGGCCAACTACTGTGTTGGAAAGGCCCGCAAAACAGTACCTTTAGAAATGCCGGGTGTCGGAGGCCTCTCGTTGAGCTCCAAAAGCACTGCATCTGCAGGCATCGGTGCGTGAGTAGTCTGGTCCTTGAAGTCACACACGTTGCATATCGAACTCCTCGCGGTTGAAGTCCAGAGCGCTGGCAGGCATCGGGAGTGCAAAGTGCAGAGGTGCGGCATGCGATGCCCTCAGATCATGGTGCGAGCAGCGGCTTTGTGGGCGGCATCAGATGGCGTTGTCGGTGAGACCAAGGTCTCAGTTCCTGACATGGAGTCAGCAGCGGTGTCGTAGACTGTCTGGTTGCTTTTTCTTCTGTTGCAGCACAAAACACAGTCCCCAGTGCTGATATCGGAAGAACTTGAAGTCTTTGCTGTTCCTGAAACTTCCTGAACAGGGGGCAAGCTCTACTTCAAGCCCTTGGAGATACTCCGAGAAATAAGTTGCAGAACGTTCAGTCCTTTTACTGCCCAAGACCAAAGCGGCCACTGCAGGCACACAGCAAAGCACTTAGCAAAGTGATAGATCCTCCTCACAGCTTCTCCAGCTCTTCTTTGCTATTTTCTTGGTCTAAAACAGTTCTCCAAATTAGGGGTTTGGGACCCACTTTTTATAGCCCAAAATCCTTTGTCCTCTCAGCAGAGAGTCTGTGCCCAACCAGAATTAGTTCTGTTCTCTGGTGCAGCTTCCTGGCAGGAGGTGCAGACAGCATTGTCAGAGGCAGGCGGAGCCTATTCATGTGCTAGTAAACTCCTACTACTACTCTGAATCCAGCCCAGGTCTATTCAGCCCAGCCCGGACTCCTTCAGGAAAGGCAGGACACACAATAACCCCCTGGTGGCCATTTGAGAGTGCACCTCCCCAACCCTTGTCACTCTAAAGCCAGACAGTCCATACACATCCTAGCAGAGGCACACAGGATGGCTAAGCAAGAAAGGCCTACTTTCTAAAAGTGGTCTTAAACACAGAATGTAAAAATCACCTTTACTAAAAGATGCATCTTTAGATAAATTTCTCAGGTCCCAATGGGAAGTTATACTTGTAACGTTATAAATTAACTCCCATGCTTTCCTATGGGCCAGATAGCCTTTCCATAGTGAAATACTGCCAATTTTGTGTTTCACTATCGGGACATGCCACACACATCAGGGCATGTCCTCCCTTTCACATACCCAGCCCACAGGTGTACCTTGGACCTACCTTCGTTGCGACTTACATGTCATGGAAGGGTAGGGCCTGGAAAGTGGGTGCACTTGCCAAGTCGACATGGCAGTTACAAACTGCGCGCAGACTCTGCAGTGGGAGGTCTGAGTTACCTTTCCAGGGCTACTCATGTGGGTGGCACAATCAATGCTGCAGCCCACTAGTAGAATTTATTATTATTATTATTATTATTATTATTATTATTTAGACATTTATTAAGCGCACAGCTACCCCCAACGGGGGTGTCCCGGCGCTGACACAGGCCCTGGCACACTCAGTGCACTTTACTAGGCGCTGACATGTAAATCAAACATGGCCATCTTGGAAATACCTATCCATAACACAATTTGCAACAGGAGCACTTTAACACTGATCCACAGTGAGAGTGCGCAGAGACCCTAAGTCAGCAAAAACTGATTCAAAATCTGTAGGGCAAAGCAAGAACTCGGGAATCGCACCAAAGGATGCCAATTCTCACTTCCTAAAGTGACACTCCGTCAACTCTAATGTAAAACATGTGCACAGAGTAACACGTAAAATGTCCCAATATAGCTGTAAGTAGAATCTGCTTCTCGGTACCATCACTTTTTGCTAAATGTGATACTGTTTTTGACTAGTCTTGACTGTGATCCAACTAATCTGGTCCCCAGTTTATCTGCTTTCTACCTAACCTGTAATGTTAGACACTTTGGTACCCTCCAGAGTGGATACTGGGGTACCCTTGTCAATCCCTAGTATATTGTACACATGCACCCAAGGCATTGGTACCCCAGAGGCCTCCCATGGGCTGAAACATGTATTATGCCACCCATGAGAGGCCATGCAATATGGAACCCATAGGCCTGCCATTGCAGCCTGTGTAGTTGGTGCTTGATTTAGGTTTACTATATCTAAGGGCCACTGCACTTAAAACCTAGAAGTCGCCCCTTAAGCAGGCCATAACAATCCTGAAGGCAGGGTATTTTAAGTGAGAGGGTGCCACTGCATGAGCTGGACACCCCTGAAGCCTACGGTGTGTATTCTCCCCAGTTGTCAGTGCCTCCGCCATTTACAGCATTATGCAACCGTGTGATGAACTCTAAAACAGCTGCATGTAACCCTACCGTGTTTGGTAGACATTGTGGAATCCTATCCCCACACCAGTTATCGGTGTAAGAGGTATGATTCCACCCCTCCAAGAGATTTGTGAGGTCCCAGGTGTTACCAGTACCAGCCGTCTAGTCCCGGGCTACATAATAGTTGCTGACGACCAGAGGCACACTTCTGCCTTCCCCTGCTCAAGCTTGGCTCAGCAGCAGAACAATAGACATTCTGTCACAGGGAGGTATGACAATCTCCCAGACAGGATTTAGTGTATAAGGGCTGGGTGGGGGCGCTTGCCAGCGACAGTCTGGGGGGCACATTTGGTGTCCCTGTGCATAGTCTGTTCAAGCCAGTCCCCCCACCCCCTTCCGTCTGAAGCATTGTTCGTGCCTGTGCACCAAACAGGCTCCGTGCAGGACCCATGGAGCATTCAGGACAAATGAAGAGATCTCCCTTGGAATGAAGGAGTCACTCCCCTGCAACCACTGGCACCACATCATGATGGATTGGTCCGGAGCTCCTACGGACTCCAGCTGCAGCTCTCCTTCGAAGTCCTCCATTGGATTCACCAGCGGTTTCCGACGCCACTGCATATCTATGCACCCGGCTTCCCTGGGATAGGTAACTGGGGTACCTCTGTATCCACGGGTGGCGTTGCTCTCCAACATCCTAACTTCCCTGGGTTTCTTTGAAGTCCATTAGGATGGGTCCTTAAACTCTAAAACTCCAACCAGGACTCTCCCATAGAATTGTATGGAGCACGCAGTCGTGTTCACACACTGCACCCTGTTCTCAGTGGGGTCCCTACTTGCTCACCTTGGGTGGTTACTTGGGGTCCCAGTGATTATACATCCACTAGATGATTAGAGTTGTGGTTCTTATACTACTGTTTTAGTATGTGGTTTGGTCTCCCCTTGGAGCTCAGTGTATTAGTGCTACTTACTATTGTTTCTGTGCTACAGTATTGTGTGCTTTGTGATATCTTCATGTAGAAGATACTTTATAGATACTTTATAGTACTAGAATATTATATTAATATTTACCTATTTTTATAACTACTGTGTGGTTCGCCTTTCATTTAACCAATACTATAAGGTTGCATTCTAGTAAATTAGATGCTTCACATTCCTTCACGATTAAGCCAAAAGGCTGGTCTCCACAGCTACCACTCGAATCGCTTTCAAAGGTTATCTTTGACCTCTTAAATCACCGTAAGGGTTGTTTGGCCTGGTACTGGATGCCCACTTTAATTAGTTGACTGCATATACCAGGGTCACAACAGCCATTGGGGAAAGGGGGGCTGGGGCAAGGGTTCAGGTTACATTGATAAAACTCTACCTTCAGCCTTGTGTTTTGTAAATGTCACCAGAACTGCTTGATGTGCGATATGGGCCTATATTGCCAGTTAGTCACTGTGTATTCTCTCCTTGTAGGGCTTATTAGCCCAATGTATACCTGGACCTTCACAATGCTACTTGCAATTTGCAGCTTAGCAGGTGCTTTCTGAGTTCCTATTCATGTCTCTGGTTGGGTGCTGGCTTGACAATATCATGCCAGTTCAGTCATCTCTCAGTACTTTTTAGTCTCGCGAGATGTATTGTCTATGTAAACTTAAAGCTTTAAGGGCTGATGGATTTAGAACCAAGTACAGGATAATTATAGAGACATTAGCACTGAAGTCCTCTCTTCCACCACTAACTTAGCTGTGCAGAATGAGTGTTGTCTCCTCTAGATGTGATAGTTATTGTTTAGCTCTTACAGAAGGGTTGCACGGCTGCTTAAACGGCAATCTTCAAGATGACCTCAGTAGGAGTGTTTGGAAAGCACTCGTGCTCTCTTCCCTTAATAGAAAGCCTGAAGCTTGGGGTGAGATGATGTTTAGAATACAGTCCCAGAGTTCTAGCACTTGAGCCTTGAAGGCAGAGCACTTCTTCTGCCATGGTATTTGGACACCATCCAGTGTACCATACTTGTTTCAGAAAAGCAACCCTTTGGTATAGTTTGAATGTTTGTCTAGAGTTGTGTGTACTTTAACCACGTTTTAGGATAAACAATGCATTTGCCAAGGAGAGCTTGTGACCACAAAGATCTTCTGGGAGGAAGTCGGGAAGGGTCTTGCTTAGGTTTATTAAATTTAAAATTCTACAGATCCTGTAAGCTAGTCACCCAAATGACACCTTTCCAGTAGCCTTGCTGGAAACAATGGGCAGGATTGGGCCTTCAGCCCGCATGTATGAAAGAACTTTTGTATCCCAAATTAAGGGGAAAATATGGGTTAATTTGAGCTATTTGCAAGAACCCACCTACTATGACTGCTGATGGGTAAAGGGGTTCAACGCACAAACTACCATGACTGAGGTATAGGAACTGGTCTAGTACTTGACCAACTTTTCGCTACGCTCGTAAAATGACTAATGGCTGAGCCAATGTTTAGCCCTTTGTGGTGGTTGCTAGTAGACTGTTGTATCTGAAGTACCAAAGTCATTTTATTCGTTTGTCCTCCAAACCTCTGCATTTTCTTTTTCTTCTCCTAGTTAATGTCTGGAGGAGGGCAGGGGTGGTCTGGTTGTTCTGATGAAATATTCGAAGGCTGGATGAGAGAACACATTTCCCTAGTGTTGGTTTCAAAGTCTGAAATTCAAACACAACCCCCCCCCCCCCCGGTTCTTTTTAGCTCTTGGATTACGTGCAACATCCACAACACCACCAATTCCCTGGGTTCATATTTAGTCTCCGTCTATGAAGGGAGGAATGACTTTCTAACCCGAATTTAACTTTTGGTTCAAACCTCATGTTGACAAATTGAGGGCAGAAGGACTAATGTTTGCTGTGGCGGTTCAAGGTAGGTGTAGTTGCCCTGGTCTTTTATCTGACACTGTTCTTGTTTAATTTCTGCAAACAAAGGTTCAGATATGTACAACAAACATTAACAATTCATAACAGTATTAACAGTGACAAAATAACAAACAAAAATATTCTGGCCCATGAAAGAAAAATAAAGAAAAAAGTGCGTGTAATTTATAGAAAAATACAAAATTTATTGAAATTTAGAAGATCATATAAAGCTCAGATTTGTGGTCCGTATAACAAACATTAAGAAACATATATAAAACCAGACAAGTGGCAAACACATAGAGGTTACATAAACAAGAGTTCTAAAAACCATATAAGAACTCCTATACACAGAACAATGTGTCCTCCTTAATTTGTGGCCACAGTGGCGTCGACGGCGTTTCGACCGTTGTCATAAATACATGGTCATCCTCAGGATATGTTAACTGAGCTTTTGAATAGCCAATTTCAGCGTTTAAAAAATTGCTGTAAGTCAAAGCCAAAAAGTGCTAGCAGCATACAGTTTAAAAATAGCCAACCGCTATATACTCTGCTTCAAAATTCGATTAATTGCCAGAGTATGTATCAGGAACTGAATTCCCACATGGTATTTAAAAGAACTCGAGCCGAAAATAGTAACCACAGTTCAGTCAATGTAGTGGTGCCCAAACAGTTTTAACTAGAGTTCGGGCTCTGCATGTAGAAGCAGCAATTTCCAACTGTTAATGTTTGTTGTACATATCTGAACCTTTGTTTGCAGAAATTAATACAGCCCCTGGTTCAGGTGGTTAGGGCTGCCCCTGTGGTGGTAAATACTGTTCTTCTTTAAGGCAGTAGGTGACAGATTCAGCAACCCCAAGGATGGAGCTTTAGGCTTCACTGCATTGTAGGAAACCAGGAACTGGACTTTCCTGGGAAGAGTGTTAAAATCCATAGAACTTTCACTCGAAGGCTGTGTCTCACTTGCCACCGTCTGCCATGGTATAGGGTTTGAGCAACCAGTACTACTGGATGTCTCTTGTTGGCTGGCCCATCCGGTCAAAAGTAATGTCTAGGAAACACTGGTTTCTGGAGAATGGTCTTATGAACAGTTTAACAAATGATTAATCTATGTATAGAATAATTCAAATATTGAGGATGGAGGGGGGAGGGGGGAGGGGAGGGAGTGTTTGAAGGGAAGCTTCTTTAAACTTCCTTTCTAACAAAGTAGAATGTTGTGAACATTTACTTCATTTTATAAAACCTTCTCGTTTATTCCCTCTTCTTTCTACAGGCCTCTGGGAAAGACGAGGACCTGTCAAAAGAGGTGATGAAGACGATGGACTTGGATGGCGACCAGAAGGTTTCCTTCAGAGAGTTTGCCGTATTTTTAGCACGTATGAGTACACTAATGGAGGAATGTGAATCCTGATCTCAACTCATTTTTCTCCGTTTCATAAAAAAATGAAGTATGGCATTTTGTTCCTCCCTTCAGTGAAGTCTGTCTTGGCAAGTGAGTGTCACGTGGTTGATCGTTCAGGGGCGATATCCAGAAGAGTTTCCTGCTTTCCTCGTCTGCATGAGTGTGGGAAATGGAGCAATACAAGGCTACATATTTGGGGTCCTTGAATTTACTATGTACTCTCTCGTTTTTGAATTAATGTTTGCAAAGGACTGCCAAGTGAGAACTGCATACATTTTGACTTGGAAATAAAGTATTCACTTAAATATCCATGTGTGAAGCACTCTACCTGGTCCCATTATTACCCCGCCCACACACAAATTCCAGACTGCAATGGGGTCAAGTAGGAAATGGGTCTTGGGCTTTTTTGTAATATCCTGTAATGCAGTTACATTTAAGTTATACACTGGCACTCTGGATCATGCTTCGCTGAGGCTTTCAAACCAGGTATCCCTACTGGAACTTGTGGATCCTTTACTGGCTCTTAATGATACGCAGCTCTAATTCAGGATACCATCCTTAATGCATGTTTGAAGGAGCTCTTTGAATCACATGTACCTTACCCAACACCTGCCCATGCAGGACATGCTACATCCTTCCACCCTGACACTCTGAAGGAGCAAGGGATGTGAATCTAAGAACCTCAGTGGGGCTTCAGATGCTGTATGCACCCTGCAATACTTCAAGTAAATCTGCTGTTGCATTTGATTCTGAAGAATCCATAGTGAACTGGTAATTGATTCTACTGCACTAGTGAATCCCTAAAACCATTCCAAACTGGTCTCCAGATTCTCAGTTGAATGAACCATCCCTGTTTCCAGATGTGGTCCAATTTCTCGTGCACATTACGGTTATTAGTAGCAAGTTTTGAGCCGTTATATTAGTCCTATTTCTTAATCTTATAAGGCTGTGTAAACCAGTTACGCCACATAGTGCCATATGTTTAAGGAACTTTGACATGTGGTTCCTTTCAGCTACATTTTGGGCCCACTGGAGCTTCTGGCATAGACTCCAGTTTATGTGTCATGCTAATCCTATCAAACCAGGTGATGGAGCAGAGCTGCCTAGTCAGCAGACTGAACATGTTTGTGATTTAGGTGAAATGTCTTGTAAAAATGTAACCTCTTACAAACCCAGTAGTTTATATCTGAAAATTTGGTCTGCCTCCATGCGTTTGGTGATTTGTCAGGAGTTGTACAGTATTTATTGGGAGGGGGGGGGGGGGGCGGGGGTTCAATATACAACAGAAATCCTTAAACCTTTGTAATATTTTCAAGTCCGTACATTTGCAAGCACCTTCGATTTAGTTACAACTAGATCCAATATATAAATAACTTCCTAATAAGTTTAAGGAATAATCCTTAACTGATTAAATGAAATTCTACTTTTACATCCAATTCGAATTCTGCTGTATCAACTGGCATTTAATCTCTACCTAGGTCCTAGATGCTTACTTTTAGATGGTTAATTCTTTTTCGTTGGTTTCTTAACATGGCTATTTTATCACAGGCACTTGTCATTTTAAATATTCGCCTTAAGCTTTTTTCTTATTTTAATTGGTCATTTGGCCCCAGCACTTGTAGACTCCTGAACTGTGCGTCTACAATAAAAAGTATGTGTAAGAAATTGGGTTACTGGTTGAGGGGTGATATCCTTCCCAATCGGGATAAAGGCAGGGGAAACCCAATAAACCCTTGTAGGCTTGGGCACAGGATATTTAAAGTCAAAGTGAGCTACAAGGGATTTGTTTCAAACAGTATGTCTCAGTTGAGTTGTGCAAACGTATCAAACTCTAGTGTATCCTAAGGATATCCCACTTAAATATTAACTAGAGTCAATCAAAAAGGCAGAGGAAGGAAAGACACACGAAATAGATTGATTATATTTAAAGTATATTTGTATTTAGTAGGAAAAGCATCAAATGCAAGTCTGGGGGGTATACAAAGCAAAATAGATTCAAGCAAAAAATGGTCATGAACAGAGGTATATAACATCTACTTATCGGTTCACAACTAAGCATCAACTCCTAATTATTTAACAGACAACCAAATTAATCAATAAACAATGGTCGTATGTTGGAGACAATGCAACGCTCCTGGAGATGATGGGCGTGTCGACGTTTCGGTCTAATGTGCAGTCATGTAGACCATCATCAGGACAAAACAATTTGTTGCTGGAGAAAAACCCCTATATTAAAACAATAAATCCATATTACTGAAAGTACATATTACAAAAAATACTATATTTACACATACTCAATTATTCACAAAAAATTAAAAGTGTCAGGCGCCCATCTGGTGCCAACTTTTCACTAAGCACATAACCCCTTCCTGGTAGTGCCTAGTGGAGACATTACTAAAAAAGATAGATTATAAACTATGCTTTGTAGTTTTAGCTATACATTGTAATTTCATAGCTAGCAAATGCATCACTTGAAATATAAATCGACGTTGTCGTATCATACAAAGTAACAAAAACAGAACAAATGTGCATAGTTGTATCTCTAAGAACGAAATAAGAACATAGCACAGTATTAAAATGTATGCAACAGCATTTAAAGCAGAACATATAAAATTCAATCACAAGAGATTTTCTGCCTACTTCTCACTGTATATACAGTAAGGTAGCCACAACAGAGTCCACATTTGTCACCTGAAATGTCTGAAGAGGCTTGCTTCGAATATCAACAAAGAAATGTAGAAAAAGGAACCTCCACAAGGATGGGAATCTAAAAAGACAGTCTTAATTAGTTGGGTCTATTGATCTATATGTTGGCAGATTTATAACGAACACGTAGTCCAAAGCCTACCTGTGGTGCAGTATATAGCCGCTAAATGATGAAGGGTACTTAAAACAGCTGGTAGTTAGGAACTCTGTATAACTCTGACCTGTGAGTATAAATAATACAACTAAGTATGAGAGTCGCTCTAGCTTATATACGATATATAGCATTCAAACGGTCTTGTTTGACATTCTGCGAACTGTTACAGTAAAGATTACTAGCTTATAGTGATAGTCCTTATCAATTAGAAGAATGGATCATACCACATATACAATGTTCAGATAGTATGATATAAGATGTTTAAGCAAACCACTGGCAAAGCACAGCGGACATGCTAACTACTAGACAGCTAGACTTGCTTGCTCGCGGATATCCTAATAGACTATTGAAACGTTCATTAAAGCGGGCATGGTACAATGACAGAGAATCACTTCTTCAGGTCAAGGCTAAAACCTCTGAACCAAAACTTGTATGTGTGACCACTTTTGGTACATCTAGCAACTCTATCAAAAAATTAATTACAAAACACTGGTCCCTACTATCAGACTTACCTGAACTTGTTGACAAACCAATGTTTGCGTTCAAAAGAGGCAGGAACCTAAGGGACAGGTTGGTCCATGCCTACAGGAACAAAGAAACCAGTCTAGTGGATAACATGAGACAACTTAGTCCACTTCAGGGTCACTTTAAATGCAATCATTGTATAGCCTGTGCCACCACGAAAAACACTAAACAATTCACTTTGAATAATAAAATCTTTGTCTTAAGAAGTTTCTCCAATTGCAATACAACCAATGTTTATTGCATCGAATGCCCATGTGGCTTGAGATACTTTGGCAAGACAACACAACCTATTAAACGAATCCTGCAGCACCAATCCAGAATTCGCTGTCATACAGAGAACGCTCCACTTGTGGATCACTATTCTGCCAAAAAACATAGCGAATATGACTTACAATGGTGGGTAGTTGAAGTTGTCAAACCAACAATTAGGCAACCTAATGTTGACATCTACTGACACTTAGGAACAACGTTGGATTTGCATGGCAGACTCAGTGAAACTTGGTTTAAACTCCAGTATGGAGTGGCATGCCTAACTTGAACCTACTCTAATAGGCATTCTTTACATCTATTGAATCGCTGTTTAGTATTCACAAATTAATGACTGTGTGTGTATGTGTGTATATATATATATATATATATATATATATCCAATATGATTGATGTAATACTGTGTGTTATACATTTTTTGGCATGAAGTTCACATTTGTCATCGAAAATTATCTGACTGAGTGTCCTTTCATTCTAGTAATTCTATGCATTCATACCTTTTCTAAGTACCATTATAACTTGCTTTACTAGTATTGACACCGTTCCAAGATGTCTGCCAAAACCACCCCCCTCTCCCCTTCAGCCACCGTTTGATATTCATATCGACATTTCATTAAGGTTGTAGTCAATAAACACAAACATTCATTTGCTTGATTGTCAAGCCCTGATGTCTGTGTAGTAATCTAGTGAATTTGGTCATTTTTAATCCATAGCTCCCTTTTTTAAGATGGCGTCTGATCTTTACACTGCTTTACCAAACACGGTAGTTTGAATGGCCTAGTCCTTCTTCAACTCGCCACTGTGATCAACACTTCTGGTTCGGCCAGTTTAAATGTCGGGGATTCATGGCAGCCTTGACAATTTGTCATTCCATGAGCCTGCATGCCGACGGAAGACACTGCAAATACATCGCTTCAATTCGACTAATACGAGTAGGTCATCCCCGTTTGTCTGGCTTGATAATGGCGGCCACCACTTCGGATAAACGTTATTCTTTCGATTGGTTAAGTAACTACCGTTTTACTTGTATTAACATGACTTAATATACCTGGCCAATATACATTGTTAAACCCCATGTCACATTTCGTTTTTTCATAGACTTCAAGATATTTTGATTACGTAATAGCTGTCTAGTAGTTAGCATGTCCGCTGTGCTTTGCCAGTGGTTTGCTTAAACATCTTATATCATACTATCTGAACATTGTATATGTGGTATGATCCATTCTTCTAATTGATAAGGACTATCACTATAAGCTAGTAATCTTTACTGTAACAGTTCGCAGAATGTCGAACAAGACCGTTTGAATGCTATATATCGTATATAAGCTAGAGCGACACTCTCATACTTAGTTGTATTTATACTCGCAGGTCATCAGAGGTATACCGAGTTCCTAACTACCAGCTGTTTTAAGTACCCTTCATCATTTAGCGGCTATATACTGCACCACAGGTAGGCTTTGGACCACGTGTTTGTTATAAATCTGCCAACATATAGATCAATAGACCCAACTAATTAAGACTCTATGTCTTTTTAGATTCCCATCCTTGTGGAGGTTCCTTTTCTACATTTCTTTGTTGATATTCGAAGCAAGCCTCTTCAGACATTTCCGGTGACAAATGTGGACTCTGTTGTGGCTACCTTACTGTACATACAGTGAGAAGTAGGCAGAAAATCTCTTGTGATTGAATTTTATATGTTCTGCTTTAAATGCTGTTGCATACATTTTAATACTGTGCTATGTTCTTATTTCGTTCTTAGAGATACAACTATGCACATTTGTTCTGTTTGTTACTTTGTATGATACGACAACGTCGATTTATATTTCAAGTGATGCATTTGCTAGCTATGAAATTACAATGTATAGCTAAAACTACAAAGCATAGTTTATAATCTATCTTTTTTAGTAATGTCTCCACTAGGCACTACCAGGAAGGGGTTATGTGCTTAGTGAAAAGTTGGCACCAGATGGGCGCCTGACACACGTTTTAAAATTTTTTGTGAATTATTGAGTATGTGTAAATAGTGTTTTTTAATATGTACTTTCAGTAATATGGATTTATTGTTTTAATATAGGTTTTTCTCCAGCAACAAATTGTTTTGTCCTGATGGTCTACATGACCTGCACATTAGACCGAAACGTCGACACTCCCATCATCTCCAGGAGCGTTGCATTGTCACCAACATACGACCATTGTTTATTGATTAATTTGGTTGTCTTTTAAATAATTAGGAGTTGATGCTTCGTTGTGAACCGATTAGTAGATGTTACATATACCTCTGTTCATGACCATTTTTTGCTTGAATCTATTTTGCTTTGTATACCCCCCTGACTTGCATTTGATGATTTTCTTACTAAATACAAACATACTTTAAATATAATCAATCTTTTTCGTGTCTCTTTCCTTCCTCTGCCTTTTTGATTGACTCTAGTTAATATTTAAGTGTGATATCCTTAGGATACACTAGAGTTTGATACTTTTGTACGACTCTCAAATGAGACCTACTGTTTGAAACAAATCCCTTGTAGCTCACTTTGACTTTAAATATCCTTCCCAAGCAGCAACCATTCTTCTCCGGGGTGAAATCTCAAGCTAGCCCTGAATTATCCTGTGCTCGGCCCTCTGGTAGGTTGGCACAGAGCAGCCAGGTTTAACTCGAAGGCAATGTGTAAAGTATTTGTTCAACACTTCAAACAGTAACCCATTGAAAACTGATCACAAAAAATCCCATTCCAGATTAGAAAATTAGTTGTTTTTAATACATACAACAACATCAATCAGTTCAAATGGAGATTTTAAAGATTTCTGTAAAAAAAATAGCACCACAGAGCCAAATTGTGGATATCTGGTTGTGCCGGAATACAGCAAAGTCGCACGTTTAGGCTGACCATGATGGAGCTTGGGCTGGATACAGGGACCCAGTTAGGGCATTGTACAAAGTACAATAAAGCCTGCTTTCCGAGTATTGCGAGGCTCTGGGTCAAAAATGTCTCTATTTGAGAGGCTGAGGTCATCAAGAATCCCATCGATGAGGGCTTGTGATTCTAGTCTAGGATGCATCATGCAGTTGAGGGTGGGGGCATGCCTGGGTTCAGAGGAGCTGCTATGCAGGTTTGGGTGTCGTCGAGGCTGCCTGCACTGAGGGTGTCACGAAGTGGTGGTTCTGATGCTGTGACAGGCTCTGATGTGCACCTCTGTGGGGGAAAGGATCCAAACCGCAGTGATGTTGCATTGGTTCTCATCGGGGTGGTAATGCAGCAGAGATGTTGGTTCCGCTGAGGCCAGTGGAGCTGACCATGGACTCCCTGTGTACTAGGCCTGGTCCTGCGCTTACTTTAAGATGTGAATACGCATAATATTATTGTAGAATCATATTGTGGACTAGAGTTTGGATTCCACCGCATATATTTTTCTCAATCTTTGGAAAAAAGTAATGTGACGAAACAGGTGTTGGCTGTTCATCTGTGAAGAAGAAGTCTGGCAAATCATTTGTAACCGAAGGCCATACTTTGGATATGCATCAGAATGAATTACAAATTGTGGGTTTTTTTAAATTTTATTTTATATCTAGTTTTTATTCTAAAAAATCCGTACTGTTAAGATATTTTTCTTTTTGTCTAAATACAGTTTAGAGGGTTTTTTTTTTTACCACTTCCGTATGTGTTAAGTTAAACACACTGGGTTTTCGCCATTGTCTATATGCACCTTTGGTAATAGGGTGCTTTAAACATTATAGCACCACCAGTATATCTTCATTTCTTTTTAGAAATGACTTAGAACAAAGTACACTGTGGCTTATCTATACGAGGTGTGATAATTGTAACCACTAAAAAGAAACAGATTTCCTCTCATTCTAGGATTGGAGTTAGAATTGTTTAATTTGACTTTCCTGCATTCACAAAACCATTTGCTGATCTGAGGGTGCAACTGAAGACTAACTCAAATGGCATCCGTGTGATTCACAGCACCATAACAAGTGAAACACTGTCTGTAGTAGGCTTTGTACAATCAATTACATCCTGCAATGGCCATGCAAGTGGTTCATTCTTCCCCCACCTTAGTGAGACCAGACACGGGCCATACCCTGCTACACAGATGTTGATGTTTTGCCTTCTTTTCAATTGCTTTTTTTTCTTACAAAATCTTGCAACAGTTTGACAATATTCTTCTATCCCAGATACCACTGTCTACTGGATTGTATGCATTAAAATGTATTTTTAAAATGCCAGCTACATTAAAGTTCAGTTGAAATTGAGGTATTGTCTTTATTACCTATAAAATTGCAATGTCATTTTTGTCATGCGTTTTTTAATGCAGGGGTCTCCAACCTTTTCTGTAATAAGAGCTACTTATGTTCAGTAAATATAATCCTGAGCTACTCTTATAGTAGTGAGAATATCAGACAAGATTACATTAGTGGTGACCCCCTGTAAGATTACCAGCAGTGATCAATTCAGTGCCTTAGAGTTGCCACCAGTAGTGCACAAAGGATTTATCAATTTAGAATGCCTGTAAATAGGTCATAAATAGCCATTGCTGTAATGTTCCTGGTACCAAGGTAAAAATGAGTCATAAGTCTCGCCAGCACCATGTGATTATCACTCAAATATAGGCCGTAAGTATATTTTACAAAGTCAACCATTCTTCCCCCCCCTCCTCCAAATGGACTATGAGTTCTTGAAATACAAACTATTTTTACCTCTAAAACACATTTTTCAAATGTGGTCTGCTTGTATGAATTCAACCAAGCAAAAGCTTAGAATTTAGTAGACTGGGCTGCTTATAAGAGATCTACTTGCAGGTAGCTGTAGAGCTATTGGTAGCTCATGCGCTACTAGTTGGAGAAGCCTGCTTTATTGTAATCAAACAGCATCCTAATAGTACACCTTAACACTTCCCATCTCTAAACCATACACACTTGTGATGTACACACCCTACAATGTTAAGGGTGGAAGAACTAATGAAGCTGCACACCCTCCTCTATAAGGCCCATATGTACACATTCAGGTTGATTTCATTCTGACACCCCAACGCTGTTCCTATGTTTATGTACTAGTGCTACTTTGTAAAATTCCCTAATATGGATTAAAGATTACCCATGTGTCCTGCTTCAATTTGGCACTTACAAAGGAACTTTGTGTTTACTGTTCATCCAGAACAATGCAAAGCTCTATGGATTGAAAAATATTTCCAATGTGCCTAACACACTGAGTGGTATTGTAAAGTTGAGGGGTTCCAAGGACTTAGAAAAATACAATTTCTAAAATATGAAGTGAGAGATTGTTTATAGTCTTGACACTCTGTTCAACTTGAGCCCCCTTAGCCAAAACACTAGGTGGGGTCCTTGTGAAATCCTAATGAGTAGAAAGCAAAATCTTCTTGCTATCCTTAAAGTGTCTCCAGCTTTCTTTGATTTGCACCAGAATTATGATGTGGCTTTATGAATACAACAAACTGGTTCACTGTGTTTAGGAGCTTCCTTTCTCGGGTACAAGCGGCACTGCCCACCAGTCTGACAACCTGCCACTACCGCCAGCATGGCAACTGGGCACATTCTAAAGGCCACAATTCCAAGCCAGTACTTCAGCCCTTGCGGCACAACCATACCAGATCTTGGTTTCCATGAACAATCCTGTGAAATGTTGCAGATTGATGCATGGTTCTAGGCAGTCATATTGCAAGAAAACACTGAACTTTGAGATTCTGGACCAGTGGTTCCAGCTGCTCCTGCAGCAGACTGCAGAGACGTCCTCAACCTGAATCTCCTTACAATGTCCAAGGCTAAGTGTGAGACCCTGGTAGTTGTAACCCTCCCAGGTACTGGAACACTCTTTGGGTCTGTCTGGGTGCGAGTGGGGAGCTGCGAGATATTGGTGAGTCAGGAGTGGGGTTGGAGCGGGTTATTTCTCCCAGGTTGCAAGTAAATCTAGGGAAAGAGGATAAACTCACGTGCAGCCTACTTAATGTCAGATCCCTACATAAACATGGCGTGGAGGTCCAACTATTATTAGATAACCATAATATGGATGTCCTTTCCATGACTGAGACATGGACACACCCTGGGTCAGACATTGAGCTGGGGTTAAGTTGCGCACTGCGCTACAAGGCACTACACAAACCCTGGCAGATTGGGACAGGAGGAGGGGTTGGAATTATTTTTAAAGAACAATGGGATTTTATCTCAGTAGACATTGACAAGGTGAGCGGTGCTGATCTACTGGGGTTTGCGTCACAGGACCCCAAAGGACCTACTGACTGGCATAGTCCGTTACAGACCACTTGGAGTAGCCAGCTCTCAACAATTGGGGGTGTTGGCAGACGTCCTCCGTAATATGGCGTTGCCTCATTCAAGATTACTCATTTTAGGGGCTTTTAATTTGTGGTCTAATGGGAGCTTGGATTCAGGATATAAAAATCGTCTCCAGACATGTGAAGACGTGAATCTGACACAGTGAGTCTTAGAGCCCACGCATAGGGTTGGGCACGTATTGGACCTAATACCTGATTGAGATGGAGATAGTCTTGCCAGTGGGCTGGTCCGACAACTATTTAGTCCAATTCGGGATTGATAGCCCGAGATGGAAAAAAGTTCACCCTAAGGGGGGAAAAAAGAATCTCAAAGGCAGAGATTGGAGAGGACTCGTAAGAAAGGCATCACCAGAGAAGAGGATAAAAATGCTTGGGGAAAAACAAGTAGTTACAAAAAAGAAATGGCGAAAGCTGAGTACTTTGCGGACTCTATTCTGAAATCCCCTAGGAGTCATTTTAAAATAGTGAATTATATCACTAACCCTTTTTGCACAAAGGAGATTTCCCCCACACAAGACCTCTTTGATGGTTTGGCCACATTTTTGAGGATAAAATCAGCAAAATCATTCAGGGGCTACAAGTGGGAATTATGCCCATGAAGGAGAATCAAAATGGAATGTCTCAGGGATATCTAGCCACCCAGAAACAAGAGCAGGAAATGGCAGAGACTTCTGGCAACCTTGATAATTGACATTCCATCAGAGGAAGACTTTATCAAAATAGCCCATAGTGTCTCCTCGGGATCCCTGTTGGATCTGCTACCTCACAAAATATGGGACGCTGTTGGATCTGCTACCTCACAAAATATGGAAAGCCTTAGGAACAGAGCACTTCTCGGTGCTCAGGCTGATCTGTAAGCAATCTCTGGAGAGTGGAATAGTGCCAACATACTTGAAGAAAAAGCGATAATTGCACACCTTTTGAAAAAAAGCTTTGCTAGATCCAGCAGGTCCAAAGAACTATAGACACATCTCCCTGCTACCCTACCCAGTGAAGGTCACAGAGCGACTGGTCAGTAGAGCACTGCCAGTTTCTTGAAGCCAACGAAAAACTGGAGGATGTGCAATTTGGCTTTTGCCAAGGACACGGGACAGAGACTGCTTTAGTGACTGTGCTGGACGATCTTAGAATGCGGGAGTACAGGGGACAATCAGCAATTCTGATTTTGCTGGACCTGTCTGCCGCATTTGATACGGTCAATCACAAGATACTATGGGCCAGGCTCGCAGGAGTAGGAGGGCTGGCTCTGGAGTGGCTTCAATCCTACCTTGCTGATAGACAACAGGAAGTTGCTCTTCCCCCTTATCAATCACAGTTCATCAATGTCCAGCTTGGTGTGCCACAGGGGTCTGCCATCAGTCCAATCCTATATTATTTCTATGAGGCCTCTGGCTGATGTCATCAAATCACATAACATTAGTCTTGTTAATTATGCCGATGACACTCAGTTGATTTTGTCACTAGAAGGCCACCATTCACTTTTGCTGGGAAACCTTCATGACTGTCTGCAAGATACTGCATTATGGTTACGAAATAACGATTTACAATTTAATGGGAAAGAAACTGAGATCCTGTGTTCGGTAGGGAAGGTTCCCCTCCCACTACATACTGGATTTTGGCCACTCCCGGTGACCGCTCCACTGATTCCCGCTAAGGCAGTATGCAATTTAGGAGTCCGTTTTTATTGTAATTTGTTGTAATTTGAATCTAGAGTCACAAGTAAATAAAACAGCTGGAAGCTGTTTTGCTCTGATTAGAGAGCTCCGAAGGATCCTCCCACTGCTCCCCAAACAGACCAGATCATTGGTAGTAAGGAGTATCATTCTGAGTCGACTGGATTACTGCAACGCATTGTTGCTGGAGTCTCCTAAATATCTGATTGGATGACTCCAGAGAATCCAGTCGATGGCGGCCAAGCAAGCTCTAATGAGACCACGTCAATCATTGGCATCTCGGGCCCTCTCTGAGCTCCCAGTTATGCAGAGGGTACAGTTCAAATCGCTATGCATAGTTTTTAAGGCTCTGTTTAGAGAACAAGGGGACCCCAATAGTGAGACCAGGGGTAATATTAGGCGTTGTGTAGAACAAAGGTCTAGTGGAGGCAAAAACGGTACTCTGGTAGCCAGGGCTACTAGTAAATTAAGGGCAGTATTAATCTGAAGAAATAATGCGAAAAAGTCACTATTGGACATGGAAACTAAATATATGTAAGGACACAAGGTTATGTGGAATGACAACACATTTATTATCAGCATAAATGGAATATCATATACTTTGGTAATAGCGCTAGTATAGGAAGTGAAAGTGCGTGAAGTGCTGGTGAGATTAAACATTACATCGCATTGAAAAACAACAAAAACAGTAATTATCAAAACTCAAATAAATCGAATGCAGGAATGGAGTTTCGGTTGGAGAGGTCGACGGCGTTTCGATCTCATAAGTGTGAGATCTTCATCAGGACGAGAGAATGTGAGCGATAGAATCTACGGGAAGGAGAGAAGAATTTCAGAACCTTGATCCTAGGAGCAATTTACATACAGTGGACGTGCACAAGTGGATGGCTCTATTGATTGGCCAGTGTCTGAGATGTGGCATTCTACATACAGCAGTCGTACATAATTGGATAGCTCTATTGTTTGGCCAGTATCTAAGATGTGGCCAGGTGCCGATCAATAGCAATTGAATTATATGGATTGCAGGTAAAATGTATGAGAAAAAAATGTGAAAAGTGGTGAGCAGTGGGGGGAGGTTAAACGGTTGAGCGCTGGATAGCCTGCTAGGGATTAGCCATAGGCATACAGCTGAGACAGGATGGGATAGACCAATGAGGGAGTGCTAAGCAGGGAGGAGGAAGCATAGGTACTGTGCTTACTAGTCAGTAGAATGGGGCTCCGTTGGCCCAGTGGATGGGCGTGGCAGAAGTCCATGTGTGGGAGCGTCTAGTGTGCGGGCCTAGCTTGCCAAAAGATCTGAGAAAGGAGATTTGCAAGGTTAGTAACGCGGCACTGACCAAGGGCCTTGGGCATTCAGATATAATGGAGTAGACTTACTGATTGAGCAGCAAAAGTCTATGAGGGGCCCGTGGTTAGTTGAGCGGTGTAAGTAGCTCCGAGACCTAGGCATCTGGAGAAGGCAGAACCACTGTCTTGGAGCGGCAGTCTAAAAATGAAGAAGGGTGTAGCATTACTGAGGTTTCATAAAGCACTGCGGGGATGATTGCGTTAAAATTTGTGGGAAAGTTACTGTGGAGACCGCAGGGGGCCATCAAGGACGTGCTAATGACCCCACGGAGACATAAATCACTCGGGATGGGATGCTCTTGACTGGCGTGCGCTTTCCTTGCAATTACTTTATGTTGCGCAGGAGTAGTCAGCGGGATGCACCATACACATTCTGTGTCAGCTGGGGAATTAATCCACTCAATCGCGGGTAGGCTGCTCACGCCTGAGTCGGGACACTCGCTGGTGGGCTGCGCATGCCCAAGTCACGGTGACTAGCATGGTGTGCACCCTGAACGAGCAGCAGTGGCGCAATGGAGTCGCCATATTGAGGAATTGGGTTGGGAAGATTCAGGGGACCCTCCCAGGGGGGAGATTACTCCCATGTCCTTTCTCTAGTTTTGTGCCAGAGTGGGAGCCACCGGCTCCCAGGACTGGTTTGAACTGGACTATCCACAGGGACACCAAATGTGCCCCTCATGCAGACTTTCTGGTGCTGGTAAGCACACCCACCCAGCTCCAATACATGAAATCCTGTCTGGGGGTTGTCACACCTCCCTGTAAAAGGATACCTATTGTTCTGCCTTTCCCTGCTCGAGCTCGGCTCAGCAGCAGGAGGGCAGAAATGTGTCTCTGGTTGACAGCAACAATTTTGTGCTGTCTGAGGGGGGCGTGGCCAGCTAACCAACATGGTGGACGTGCTTGAGTAGAGCTCCGTCCTTCGACCCCACAATTATCCTCCACTTACCCTACAGAGGTGCTGCTTTGTGACGGTATTGCCCGGAGCTGGTGAGGGGGCATAGCGGGGAGCCCGTGAATCCTGGCAGACCTCGGCTCGGAGCTGCGGTGCGTGCAGGCGAGCAAAGGAAGCTAAACTTGCGCTGGAAGAGGCGCAAAAACTGCCCTGGGGCCAGGCGGTGGTTGAGGGAGCTAGACGCCGCTGTGTTCGGGGCCCTGACGCCCTCAGAGTCCCGCCGAGAGCCTGGTGCTGCTGGAGGGTATGAGCGGAGAGGCGGTGGGCAGTGGCGACCGGAGGAGCAAATAGCCAGGGGGTGAGCCGGCGCGAGTAGAAGACGCGGCGGCCCCCCGCGGCCTGTGGAGCCTGGGGCCTGGTGCCCTCCCCTGAAACCCGGAGCCTGTGAGGCCTTGCGGACACATCGGCTGCGGAGCAGCTGGCGTGTGGAGGATCCCAAGTTCAACAGGCACTGCCGGGTGGCCCACACAGTGAAGCGCGGGGCCCGGGGTGGACGGGAGGAGCCCCGTGGAGGAGATGCCGCATGGTGGAGGGTGTCGCCCTGAGACGCTCCAGCAGTGATTGCGGGGCCCAGAGGCCCTGGATGGTGGACTGGGAACCCAGGCGCTACACGCTACAATGTGGGACTGCTTCACCGCTCCTGCACCATTAGTATGATCTAAATCTGGGGCCCGGCGCCTGGCCTGATACACGTCAGAGGAGCTGTGCTCGGGCCGCATCGGGAGAGACTGTGAGGAGAGGCCGCCCGGACGACGGAGGTGGTCAGTGGTGTGCGCCCCTGGGCTGGCCGTCGCTTGGCGTCACTCTAGCCGACATAGTGGAGGAGCAAGGTGGTGTGTGGGTTATGGAGGCAATGGCGACAGCCCGTCGCTGAAAGTGTTCGTGGCTGACTGTGTGGCCGCGCTTGGAGCCCCCCTGGTCGCGACCCCCTGGAACGTGCCATGCACCAGTGATCTGGCATACTGAGGCCTGGGAGTCATCTTGATTCTGGTGTGGGCACCATCTTAGCTGCTGCTGATCCTGGAGGGACGCGCACTTGGTGAGTGAGCAGTGCAGTGCAAGGGGAAGGAGCCGGGCATTTGGGCCTGGGCTGGATAACCTGAACCCCTGCACTGCGACGTCGTGAGGCCCTTCTGCCTGAGGACATCTGAGCGACGCTGGTACACTTGGCTGAGGAGGGGGCACTGGTAAGGAGATCTCTAGTGAAAACAGAGGTGCTGCATTGCTGATTGGCGTGGCAGAAGTGGAACGATTACGGAAGACACCCTCAGGGTCGGCATCGGATAGCTGGTGCCGTGGTCCCGACGGAGCTGGAGCCTAGCACACAGGGGCAGCGCAGCTCGCCGCGGCTGTTGCCACCGGACTGGTGAAGTGGCCCCTCTTCTGCAGCCCAGGCCATCGCGGTCAGCGGACCCTGCTCTCGCGGCGGCCTCGGCGCCCTGCGCGGGCGTCAGGTGTTCGGGGCTGACCTGGGTGAAATGAGTCTGTAAATACACGCTACTGAGGCCCCTAGAACCTGGGGTGCAAGTTAGAAGCAAGAGTTGCTTATTGCTGAGGGAGCACGCTCGCTCACAGGAATCCCCGGAGTCGGGCGGACGGCGCACTCCCTCTGGGGCAGACGACACGGCGCCTGGCGGAGAAAGCACGTTTCTTTGCACAGCTCCCTCCCGACGCTGCCGGCTTTACAACAGATTCGGACATTGCGATTCTCTCTCTGCTCTCTGGCAGTGTGACACCCCGAGTGGATGCCTACGGCGCAGCAGCTGGTGATGGGCAGACTCAGTGATAAATCCCAATCCAAGCAGCAGCCGGCGAGCGATCTGGGCTCCACGCGGGAACATAGGCGAGACAGCATGGTCCGGCGGCAGTCCTGGCAGCCAAATTGGACTCTGTACTAGTGGCGGTGGAGCGCATTTGAACCACTTTGGAGTAAACTAAAGTGTTCATAGAAGCCTGGATAGATAGTCACCTCCGACTTCAACCTACTACATGCGGATTACCGTAAGCTGTCGGAATCTGTTGCCGCACAACGTTAGTCGGTCCAAGAACTGCAACTTGTGGTACAGAATCACGCTTCCGCGCTACAGGATTTGACTGACAGGATTCACATGCTGGAGGACCGCATTGAAGACGTAGAAGGGCGTTCTTGGCGCAGTAACGTCCGGGTGGGTGGACGGCCGGAGGGGAAAGAAGGGGAAGACCCGGAGTTGTACACCGAGAACTTGCTGCGGGAACTCTTGCCTCGGGGGACGCTCTCCCCGCACTTTGTGGTAGAGAGAGCACACAGAGTGATGACGCAATTATGGAGACTGTGAGGTGGTGCTCCGCGAAACCATGAAGTTGGGTGATCTCAAAGTGGGGATGTAAGACCTGGCACCTTGGCGTGAGTCTCCCACCCACTTTTTGCTGATGTGCCTCATGTGTTTTGCTGGTGTTAGCTGCTCAGGGCACTGTGCCACTGCCAATCAGTGCCACAGTGCAAGTGCTCCCTATGAAAAATGTATACCTTGATTCATTTCCATGATTTTATTTGGTTTACTGTCAGACCCCAGTAAAGTGCACCAGGAGTGCCAGGGCTGGTAAATGCAAATGCTGGTGGTGGGCTTGCAGCACTGGTTGTGCCTCCCACAGAAGCGGCCTAGTAAAATGTGTCTAAGGTCTGCCATTGCAGAACCTGCGTGCAGTCTGGTACTGTCATGTGGGCTGGGCAAGTGCACCCACTTGCCAGCCCCTAAACCTTCCCTTTACTTCATGTGAGTCACCCCTATGGTAGGCCGAAGGGCAGGGTGCATTGTAAGTATAAGGTAGGACAAGCCCTGATGTGTGTGGCATGTCCTAATAGTGAAATACAGCCATTTTCGTTGTTCACTATTGTAAGGCTACCTGCTCTCCATAGGACAGAATGGGCTGCTGGAATTATTACACCATATAATCCTAACAGACTCAGAGAGCATGGTAGAAAGTCAAGTTTAGTATGCCTGAACTCAAAATAATAAAATACTTATTTTAGTAAAGTTTATTTTAATATCCTGTGTTTGCAAATGCTACTTTTAGAAAGCTAGCCTTTACTTGCCTAACTATTTCAACCCGCCTCTGCATAGATGTGTATCTGCTGTCTGGTTTCTGTGAGTGACATGGCTGGGGAATTCCGGGAGACATTCTGGGCTGCCAGGTGGTGAATAGAGAGATTACACCAGGATGGGTGGGGGGAGTGCCCTTGACTCTGAATAGGGCTGTGCTCTGCCACCACAATGCTGGCTTCACCTCCTGCGGAGCGTCTGATGTCTCTGCCCTGCACCTTGAAAGAAGCAGCAAGAGTCTACAAAACAAAGTGCTCCAAAACTGGGTTGAACCAGGCTCAGGCCCCCTGGCCTGCAAGAACAAAGGATTTTGCCTACAAAAGTAGGAACCCTGCTCCTAAACAGAAGATCCTGCTTGTGAGCCAAGAAGAACCCTCTGCCCGAGAAGAAGGAACCAGGAGAGCTGAAGGAAGAAACCTACAAGGACATGCTGCTTTTCACAGACTTTCTTTCACTTTCTACAAAGAACTTGGGCTAAAAACGATCTCCAAGGGTCTGAAAGCGGGCTGACCCCCGGACCTGAGTCCCAGGAACATTGGACTCTGCCTGCCTGCATCTGAGCCATGAGAAATCGCTAAACTCTTCCCCGGCTGCTGGAGCCACCAGCCAAGTGCGTCCCGTACCCTTGGACCGCCGTGAAGCTGTCCTGTGACCGCCCGCCCCGTGTGAACCGCTCTGCCTGGGAGCCGTATTCACACCGTCCCGGTGGGCCGCCCACACCCGCTTCACCCTCCACTGAGGGACGCACTGCCCTGTTCGCCGCATACCCACTGTGGGGAGAAACCTTGGAAAGAAGCGCATCGACAAAGGAGATGCCTCGTACGCTGAACCGTACCAACTCCTGGACGTCGCGCTGAAAAAGCATTTCCCCGCACAGAGAGGCATCACCGAAGCAATGCCGCGTACGCCTGACGCGTACCACTTCGCACCGCCTGTGGAATCCCTTGGAGCCTTACCGCCTTCATTGCCGGCCAGGTACGCCTCACACTACGTGCCTGCCAAAGTGAACCGAGGTGCGGTCCGTATGCTTAAAGCGTGCTGAAACGCACCGCACCTTGCCTTGTCCCCGAGGCTGCGTCGCACAAGGGTAGCCGTGCTGTACGTTGCGTACAGGCCGCTCCGTGCCGCATTGCCGCCTCTGGGGGGATTGATCACCACACAAGTACGCCTACGCTCCGGACCTTGCATAGCGGCCTCGGACTATCCGCAGCGTCCCTCTGAGGTCCCGCTCCAGCTGTCCATCACGACGCCTGCGCCGAGCCAGACCAGCATTAGTAGCGCTGCCGATTCCCGTCCGGAGTACGCCGCTCACCTCCGCATTGTCCGCAGTTGATTTGCCAAGGCACTGTACACGTCGGACTAGAAAGTCCGGTTTTGGTTGTTAAAGGCTCTTATCTTTACGTATCCTCAAGGGAGAGTCCTAGGAGTGCGAACCGTGCAACCTGGAATTAAGCGCATTGTTTTTACTAGAGACACTTTTAAAAAAGCATATCCTCGCATAAAACGATCTGTGTGCATTTTTATGGTCTAGAGACACTTTTAAAAGAAAGCACATATTCCAGCATAAAGAAAGTATTGTGTGCATCCGAAGCCAAACGTTATTTATGGTCTTGTAATTAAGCCTGCATAAGAATTTATATTTTACATAAAGCCTACGTATTTTTTTTATAAAACCTAGACTGGTGTCCATTTGTGGTGCATTTTTATATTACTGTATGTGGTCATAAATGCTTAACTAACTAAGCGCCCTGAAGATTAGACTTGTCTGCTCGCGCCACACTACCTAGAGGGTGAGCAGGGGTTATTTTTAAGGAGTAAGTCCCTTGCCCTGACTAGAAGAAATGGTCCCTGTTTGTCACAAGTGCATACCTGTGCCAACCAGAGACCCCCAAATCTAACATTGGAGGCATCGGAAAGGATTTCGAATTTGCATTTATGATTCAGGTACAATAATTATTGATCACCACATAGTGAGTTCAGACCAATAACACAGCCACATACTGGTAATTTTTGTTTTTGCTAAGAAGATCTCCAATTTTGAAAAATCATTCCTGGCCCAAATCTGTAGAGAAGGCAACATCCATAGTCTCTAATGGAAGTGAAAAAGAAGAAGTAGAGTGGGAAGAAGAGAGGCTGGATTGCTACAACAGAAAACAGCTGAGGGCCTTCTGCAAAAAATGTTAAGTTCCTATCTCCGGATGTAGAAGCAAACACGAATACCACAGGGCCCTGAAGGCCTGGCTTGAATCAAGGGCACCTGAGAATGGGGGGGAAATTGTACCCCCAGAAAGCATCGTATGATATTGGCAGAGTTCTGTCACCAGAGGAGTTGGCAGACAGGGCAGCAATCAGGGCACATGAAGTGGAGATGGCAAAACTTAATGGACAGCTGGAAACACAAAGATTGGCAATGGAAGAGAGAAACATCCTATTGGAACATGAAGTGAAATTGAGGGAGTTGGAGCTGAAAGCCAAAAGTTTGGAAAATACTCCCTCTGGTGGCAGCACAACGCCAGTGCAGGTAGAGTCAAGGGTGTACATGCCAAAAGATGTGGTGAAGGAGTATTTTAAAAATGATGACTTAGGGCAGTGGTTCAAGGCCTAAGAGGTAGCCATGTCCTCCCACCGGGTCCCTGAGAGATATTGGGGAGCGGGGTTGTGGGGACGGTTCCTTAGTGAGGGGCGGGACACACAGCTAGATTTGCCCTCTGACGTTTATAACTCCTATCCCCACATGAAGGAAGCTTTGATGACCAGGTATGGGTTAACTCCTGAATTATATAGATAGAGGCTCAGGGGGTGGCCAAAGATTCCTGGGGGTACCTATGTTGAATATGTAACCTTTTTCTGCAGAGCACTGGATGGTTTGGTGAAGGGTAGCAAAGTGAATGATTTTCAAGGTCTCTTTGATTTAATTGCATGGGAGCACTTGTCTAGTAATTGTTTTCCTGAGCTACGCCAGCACCTGATTGATAGCAAGCAGACTAACCCTAGGAAGCTTGCTGAGGAGGCAGACCGCTGGCTCAGCACCAGGGTCCACAAGGGTCCAGTGGGAGACTCAGCCAAGGGTGGGCAGGGTCCCCAGCAGAAGAGTGAAGGGGACAAGGGTAAACAGAGGGAGTTTCAGAAGAGGCCCCAAAGTAGTCCCCAAGGGAACAAAGGGAAAGGTTCTCAGCCTCCCCCTCCCCCTCCCCCGAAGCAGACCAGGGCCCCGACAGGTAACCCTGTTCAAAGAGGGCCCATAAAGTATTTTAAATGTGATGAGATGGGTCATTTTGCCAATGATCCTAAGTGTCGCCTGTTTGGCAAACCAGCACCCACTGGTGCTCCGCCCTGGCAGATGGCTAGTGTAACCTTTGGGGGAGGAGGAAGAAGACCAAGGTGGGTGGGACCCTGTTCAGATTACCCTAGTCTCTGTAGGGGACAGTGAGATGGTCCCTGAGAACTACATCCCCTCCAACACTAAGAAATATATAGCAGGTGGTGACCATCAATGGAAAGAAGGCGGAGGCTCTTAGAGACACAGGAGCCAGCGTGACTGCAGTCCGGCAGCACCTGGTGTCTCAAGAGCAGGTTATACCCCATGCCTACTGCCGGTTTGACAATGCTAACAACTCTGAGAGCCAGTGTCCAATGGCTCAGGTTCCCTTTGAGTGGGAAGGGGGTCTCTAGTACTCTGCAGGTTGCTGTGAGAACGTCCATGCCTGTAGACTGTTTGCTAGGAAATGATTTGGGGAGCTCACCTTGGGAAAAAGTGGAGAAGACAACTCACCTGAGGATGGTGGGTTTACCCGACTGGGCGTGCGTGACCACCCGGTCAATGGCAGCCAGTATGGGTGTTCAAGAGGTCCTGGAGCCTGAGGGAGAGGCCCAGGAACCTGCCTTAAAGGGAGAGCGCAGGAGGCGCGGTAAACCGGCCCCTGAAGTTCCCACGGCCAAGGAGGAAGCAGACCTTGAGGGGGATGCCCTGGAGCCTACCGGGGAACAGATAGCCGAACTGGGGGACCTGCCGGAGCGGACCCATTGGCAGCAGGAAGGCGGCCCCTCCAGGGAGGAATTCAGCAGGGAGCAGAAAGAATGCCCTTCTCTCGTGGGTGTTCGCCAACAGGCTGCAGACCAGGCCAATGGTGATCAGTCCGGTACACATTTCATTTATTGGGAGAATGACCTCCTGTATTCAGAGCCTAAGGTTGCTGAACCTGGGTCAGCCCGTGCGCTGGTGGTACCCCAGAAGTTCAGAGCCTTCCTACTGGGGCTGGCTCACGATGTGCCATTAGCAGGGCATTTGGGGCAGGACAAGACCTATGAAAGGCTTGTCACCCACTTGTATTGGCCTCAAATGCACAAGAACTCAGATGCTCACTGTAGGTCCTGCCAGACTTGCCAGGCAAGTGGTAAAAGTGGGAGGAAGCAAAAGTCTCCTCTCCAGCCCTTTCCCGTAGTCAGTACCCCATTCCAGAGAGTGGCAATTGACATTGTGGGGCCTCTGGACCCCAGGACAGCCATGGGCAGCCGGTTTATCCCGGTCCTGGTGGAACATGCCACCTGGTACCCTGAAGCCATCCCTCTGAGGACAGTGAATGCCCCCGTGGTGGGACGGGCACTGATGGGAATTTTCTCCAGAGTGGGATTCCCTCTAGTGGTGGAGTCTGACAGGGGCACCAATTTCATATCCAAATATATGAAATCTCTTTGGCAAGCGTGTGGTGTAACCTACAAATTCACCACACCTTACCACCCCCAAGGCAATGGGTTGGTTGAGCGATGCAACCGAACCCCAAAGGGCATGATTATGGGTCTTGAGGAACCCATGAGGCATAAGTGGGACGTCCTCTTACCATGCCTTCTATTTGCATACCGTGAGGTGCCACAAAAGTCTCTAGTTTTCAGTCCCTTTGAGCTCCTGTAAGGCCACCCAGTCAGAGGACCTCTAAGTCTGGTCAAAGAAGGCTGGGAGCAATCTCCCAGGAAACCTCCCCAGAATGTATACAGTTACATGCTGGCCTTTAGGAACCAGACTAGGCGTTTCAGGAAACTTGCTGAGGCAAACCTGGAAGCCAGCCAGGAAGAAATGAAGCGGTGGTACGACCAAAATGCCACTCTGGTTGAGCTTCAGCCTGGACAGAAGGTGTGGGTCTTGGTCCCAGTGGAGCCATGTGCACTTCAGGATAAGTGGACAGGCCCCTTTGAGGTTGTGGAGCGCTAGAGTCCTGTCACCTACTTGGTGTACTTGCAGTCTCCCAGGAACCCCTTGAAGGTCCTACATGTCAACCGCCTTAAGCCCCACTTGGAGAGGTCCGAAGTGGCCATGCTCTTTGCAACAGATGATGGGATGGAGGAGGAGACATAGCCTCTTCCTGACCTCCTGGTAGCATCAGAGCGAGATGGGTCAGTGGATGGAGTTAACCTCTAACCCACCCTGACTCCTGAACAACAGCATGACTGCTGCCAATTACTGGGGCAGTTTCCTGATCTGTTATCCCTGGTTCCTGGTGTCACAGATTGGTGCATCCAGGATGTGGACACAGGAGACAGCTTGCCTGTAAAGCACAAGGCTTACAGAGTGACTGACAGGGTCAGAGCCTGCATCAAGGAGGAGGTCTCAAAGATGCTTGCTCTTGGGGTGGTTGAGTCCTCCAGCAGTCCTTGGGCCAGCCCAGTGGTCTTGGTCCCAAAGGCTGCAGCGCCGGGAGCCACACCTGAACTCCGGTTCTGTGTGGACTACAGAGGACTCAATTCAGTCACCAAGACTGACGCGCACCCCATCCCCAGAGCTGATGAGCTCATAGATCGGTTAGGGGCTGCCTGGTACCTCAGCACGTTTTATTTAACGTCTGGGTACTGGCAGATCTCCTTGACTGATGGGGCCAAAGAGAGGTCAGCATTTTCCACACCAAATGGGCATTTCCAGTTCCAGGTTATGCCCTTTGGGATGAAGAATGCCCCTGCCACCTTTCAATGGTTGGCCAACCAGGTGTTGGCTGGGCTGGTGGAGTTCAGCGCCGCCTACCTGGATGACATCGTAGTGTTCAGTGGTACCTGGAAAGAACACCTGCACCACCTCTGGGAAGTGTTGATGGCACTGCGCAAGGCAGGCCTCACAATCAAGGTAAGCAAGTGTCAGATCGGGCAGGGTTCAGTGGTGTACTTGGGACACCAAGTTGGGAGTGGCCAGGTGGCACCTCTGCAACCCAAGATTGAGACCATCCTGGCTTGGGAACCCCCCAAAACCCAAACTGAGGTGAGAGCCTTTTTAGGACTCACAGGGTACTACAGGAGGTTTGTCAAGGGATATGGCAGCATTGTTGCACCCTTGACAGAGCTGACTTCCAAGAATGAGCCCAGGAAAGTTATTTGGACTGACACCTGTCAAAAAGCTTTTGACACCCTGAAGACTGCCATGTGCACGGCGCCCATGCTCCTGGCTCCTGACTTCTCCGAACAATTCCTAGTGCAAACAGACGCTTCAGAGCATGGTGTAGGGGCTGTTCTCTCACAGATGACTGAGGAGGGCTGGGACCAACCTGTAGCCTTCATCAGCAGGATGTTACTTCCACGGGAACAGAGGTGGAGTGCAATTGAGCGAGAAGCATTTGCTGTGGTCTGGGCATTGAAGAAGCTAAAACCCTACTTGTTTGGGTCTCACTTCCGGGTTTAGACAGACTACCGGCCCCTCAGATGGTTGATGCAAATGAGGGGTGAGAACCCAAAACTGTTGACGTGGTCCATTTCCCTACAGGGGATGGACCTCACGGTGGAACATCGCCCTGGCAAGATCACGCCAATCCTGACGGTCTGCCCAGATTTTTCCACCTTAGTGATGAGGAACTACCTGGGATGGGGTAGTTCTCCCCACATTTCAGCTGGAGGGGACACGTGTTAGACCTGGCACCTTGGCATGAGTCTCCCTCCCACTTTTTGCAGATGTGCATCATGTGTTTTGCTGATGTTAGCTGCTCAGGGCACTGTGCCACTGCCAATCAGTGCCACAGTGCAAGTGTTCCCTATGAAACGTGTATACCTTGATTGATTTCCATGATTGGCTAATTTGGTTTACTGTCAGACCCCAATAAAGTGCACCAGGAGTGCCAGGGCTGGTAAATACAAATGCTGCTGGTGGGCTTGCAGCACTGGTTGTGCCTCCCACAGAAGCGGCCTAGTAAAATGTGTCTAAGGTCTGCCATTGCAGAACCTGCGTGCAGTCTGGTACTGTCATGTGGGCTGGGCAAGTGCACCCACTTGCCAGCCCCTAAACCTTCCCTTTACTTCATGTGAGTCACCCCTATGGTAGGCCCAAGGGCAGGGTGCATTGTAAGAATAAGGTACGACAAACCCTGATGTGTGTGGCATGTCCTAATAGTGAAATACAGCCATTTTCGTTTTTCACTATTGTAAGGCTACCTGCTCTCCATAGGACAGAATGGGCTGCTGGAATTATTACACCAGATAATCCTAATAGACTCAGAGAGCATGGTAGAAAGTCAAGTTTAGTATGCCTGAACTCAGAATAAGAAAATACTTCTTTTAGTAAAGTTTATTTTAATATCCTGTGTTTGCAAATGCTACTTTTAGAAAGTTAGCCTTTGCTTGCCTAACTATTTCAGCCCGCCTCTGCTAGGATGTGTATCTGCTGTCTGGTTTCTGTGAGTGACAGGGCTGGGGAATTCCAGGAAACAGTCTGGGCTGCCAGGTGGTGTATAGAGAGATTACACCAGGATGGGTGGGGGGAGTGCCTCTTGACTCTGAATAGGGCTGTGCTCTGCCACCACAATGCTGGCTCCACCTCCTGCAGAGCGTCTGATGTCTCCGCCCTGCACCTTGAAAGAAGCAGCAAGAGTGTCCAAAACAAAGTGCTCCAAAACTGGGTTGAACTAGGCTCAGGCTCCCTGGCCTGCATGAGCAAAGGATTTTGCCTATAAAGTAGGAGCCCTGCTCCTAAACAAAAGATCCTGCTTGTGAGCCAAGAAGAACCCTCTGCCAGAGAAGAAGGAACCAGGAGAACTGAAGGAAGAAACCTACAAGGACTTGCTGCTTTTCACAGACTTTCTTTCACTTTCTACAAAGAACTTGGGCTAAAAACGATCTCCAAGGGCCTGGAAGCGGGCTATCTAGAGGGTGCGCAGGGGTTATTTTTAAGGAGCAAGTCCCTTGCCCTGACTAGAGGAGAGGGTCCCTGTTTGTCACAAGTGCATACCTGTGCTACCAGAGACCCCCAAAGCTAACAGGGGAACAGCCGAGTAATGTTTTTCCAAGACTATACGGCAGCAGTGCAGAGGAGGAGAAGCACATACATGGCCGTGAAGAGACAGCTGAGAGAAATGGAACTGCCCTATTCCCTTCTGTTCCCCTCCTGTCTCCGTGTGGTCTCTAAGGAAGGTGCCCGCTTCTTCGATACTCCATCGGATGTCTGGGACTGGCTGGAAGAGACGGGACAATGGTCAGGAACGAGACCCACGGACCCGGAGGAAGGCGGATGGCAAGTGGAACGATCAAAGAGGCGCAGAAGGAGAGGGGCTCATCGAGGTGCCGGCCTCGGTCAAGTCGCACCCAGCCCGGAGAAGATGCGGCTAGAACGGCAGGAAGCGCTCGAAACGGTTGTGACTCTGGGAGTCTCCTGCCCGCCCGGACGCCCCGCCACGCAGGGACCTGGACACGAGCGGTTCGTCCTCCCCATCCACTGTGCTTTCGGAAGACAAGGGCCTACCCGATGTGACACCCCAGACGGCTGACCAGATTGTGTGACTGTACAATGGAATACGGTGGCCAGGCAGGAACTCCTGTCTCTGAATGTGCTATTGTCTATATCCTTCTACTGCTGTTGTTTTGCGCATTGCTGCAATGTTCCTTTAGCCAATTGTGCGTGTGCTGCCCTGTGAGGATGTACAGCTTAGTGTATGCAGGCGGGTTCCTAGGCTCGTGATTCAGCGGCGCTGAGCGAACAGTCCAAGTGGGGCTCCTCGCTGGGGGCTCGCACCGGCTATGCGCGCTTCCCACCTTAGCATTCCTCGAGTGCCTCTTGGACACCTAGGGGTTTGAGATAGGGGTGCAGCAAGGTTTGATTGTTGGCTGCGCGCTCACCCACATAGCCACTGTGCTGGGTTCACACAACACCAAGCGGTAGATTAATTTTCGGTTTGGACGAATGCCCCGTTGGGAACTCGTTACACTATTTGTCACAGTTCACAAGTTTCAGATGCGACACATGGACTCCCCCCTCCCTGATGGCGCCCATAGCCCCCCCGAGGAGTTCCCCTGGCCCTGAGCGGGAGCGCTACATCCCGGCACATGACGCACACTAACATCACGTCGATACTCTGTCTTCTCCTATCTGCAGCGGCATGCGGTGGGGATTGCTCTCTTCCAGGAGACGCACATGACCCAGGTGGAACTGGATAGGCTCCGCAGGCGCTGGAGGGGGCAAATCTATGGCACGATCTTTTCTGCACATGCGCGTGGTACACTGATTTGGGTGAGGGCAGGTGTCCCCTTTATTTGCGCAGAGGCTCAGGTGGACCCAGAGGGGAGGTACTCCTTAGTGCGGGGGCAACTGAATGGTCAGGAAGTCCTTCTGGCTTCTATATATGCGCCTAACACAGACCAACTCTCTTTCCTAGCGAGCTTAAATCACATCCACCATCCGCATGCTGGCCTCCTCTGGCTGCTTGGCGGGGACTTTGACCTGATACTAGATGTAACCCTGGACAGATCCTTCCCCCCCCCCCCCGGGCCACAGAGGTAATGAATGTGCAGGCGTTCGTGGACTGGCTCTCACACTGGGGGGTATATGATTTATGGCGCGTGCTACACCCTGTAGATAAAATATACTCCTACTATTCACCAGTTCATGACCTACATGTCCGGCTAGACCGAATAATTGGCTCCCAATCACTGCTCCCGCTCCTGGCCAAGTCAGAATATCTGGGTAGGACACACTCAGATCATAACCCCCTATGGTTCCAAATTAGCTGGGGGGCGGATTGGCCGCCTGTACCCACGTGGAGGCTGCAGCCTACCGCACTCGAAGACGCTGAGTTCTGCTCTTCGCTGGGCACAGCCCTTCTGGCCTACTTTGAGGAAAATACAGGGACGGCGAGGAACCCCATGGTGGAATGGGATGCACACAAAGCAACCATTCGTGGGCACTGCATGGGAGCCACTTGGAACATCCGTAAAACATTTTTGCTTCCCTGGGGCGCCTAGAGTCCGAACTCCTGCGGTACAGAGGGAGGGTGAGGGGGCTGGTGGGCATTCACGCACGCTAAGCGATCTCCGTGGCAAACATGCAGCTCTCATGGAGCAGCTAAGATGCCACAACTACGCGGCGCACGCGGCCAGAACACACGCCAAGGCAGACTGAGTGGGTCGGCTGCTGGCCTGGTTGGTGCAAAAGGCGGGCCGCGGTGTCCCGATAGGAGCCCTGTGCGCAGGGGGAGGGGAGATGGTCTACATGCAGCGTGAAATACATTGAGCCCTGACAGACCACTACAAGAAGTTATACGCGGCTCGCGGTACTGGCCCCAGACAAGTGCTGGACGAATTCCTGGATGCTGTTACCCTGCCCACGGCCTCTGAGGAGCACAGAGAAGCACTTAATGCCCCTCTCACGCTGGAGGAAGTGGGAGACGCGTTTCAAGCCTTAGCGACCCTGGAAAACCCCTGGCCCGGATGGCCTGCCAGCCAAATATTACAAGGCAAATAGGGAAATTCTAGCGCCCGACTCCTTGAGTTGTATAGCACAGCGATTGACGCAGGCTCGTTTCCCCCATCCATGCGAGAAGCATTCCTGGTATCCCTGCCTAAACCGGATAGAGACCCCACAGCTTGGGTTCCTATCGGCCATTGGCCATGCTTACCGTTGACTATAAAATCTTTGCAAAAATACTTGCAGAACGACTGGCGCCAGTGGTCCCCCACTTAATCCACCCAGATCAAAACGGGTTTGTGCCAGTGAGATCCACGTCTCTGAACCTTCAGAGGTACTTCAGGGTAGCGGCAGAGGCAACTAGGGAATGGCCAAGGGCAGGGTGCCTGGTGTTAGATCTGGAAAAGGCCTTTGACTGCCTGAAGTGGGGCTACCTGTCGGTAGTGCTGCAGAGATTCGAACTCGATGTGGACTTCTTGCAGAAGGTTGACCTCCTATATCGTAACCCGGTTGTCCGTGTACGATTGGGGCCTTATGTCTCAGAGGCGGTAGTAGTGGGCAGGGGAACTCGGCAGGGGTGTCCTCTGTCCCCGCTGCTGTTTGCACTGGCCATAGTTCCCCTGGCTGCAGCCATGAGGCAGACCCTGGGAGACAGAATTCCCCTGGGAGATGCTACCCATCAGGTATCACTATATGCCGACGAACTGTTGGTGTTCGTGAGAGATGTGGGATGCATACCGGAACAACTGGTCCGGTTGCTGCGTCGATTCGCAGCTGTCTCGGGGCTGCGGGTGAATGCAGGCAACTCCTGCCTCTACGCATTCGGCAGAGGGGTGGATGATCCGGGGTACTGCCTAGATGGCACGGGAGTCCAATGGAAGGCTGACACCTTTAAGTATTTGGGATTCAGATCTACCGTCAGCCGGCTGATCTATTCGATGGGGCGGGCGGTGGCAGCGCTCAGATCTCAGATATGCTTCTGGTCCATGCTCCCGCTGACACCCACGGGCAGAGTGGCTCTTGCTAAAATGGTCATGCTCCCCCACCTCCTGTACTATTTTGTTAATCTTCCCCTATTTATACAGGCCTCTTTTTTCTCCACGCTCAACAAGGTCCTGCGAAACTTTATCTGGGGATCGTCCTGACATCGACTGGCGCTGGGGAAATTGTTCCTACCTACGAGCAGGAGTGGACTGGCCGCTCCCTGCTTTGAGCACTAATACTTGGCCGCGCAGCTCCAATGGATTGCCCGCTGGCTGGCAGATAAGGGGAGAGATGACACAGCCACTGGTGAGCCGCCATACACTCTGGAACGTGTCAATAAACTCTTTCATCCGCTGGCTGAGACTGAGCGACCTGCCCGCTGCTGCTGGCGGTAGCGTACAAATGCTTCCTCACACGAAAAGAGCTCCCATACGCACCAGGGATACCCTTGGAGGGTTCACCAGGTGGCGAAGGGGTTCTCACACGCCCTATGTTAGAGCAGTGGCCGTAGGCAGATGTCCAAACATTGGGGGACCTCTATAGGGATGGCGCACTGGTGCCTTATGAGACGCTGGTCTCTGACGTGGGGTTTCCTCCAGGGGGGTTCCTGCTACATAGCTCCCTAATGGTGAGACTGGCGGCCAGATGGGGAGACGTCACGGCGGAACCTGACCAACATCTAACCATGCAAAATCTTCACGTTATGGGCAGGGGTAGACACCTGGTCCGGTGGTTCGCCGCGTCCATACGGACACACACGGAGTTCAGTCTGCCCGCACTTCGAGGCAAATGGGAACGGGATTTGAGACGTGCGCTCGCTGATAAAGAATGGGAGAAAATCCTTAAAGTCCGGTGCGCATCCCCAGAAACATGCGCCTTCGTCAAATTCAGCTCTATGTTGTTCACAGGGCCTATCTCACACCTGAACTAATCAACAAGTATTTCCATAGGTCTGACGCGTCCTGCCCCAGGTGCGGGGAGGTGGAAGCAGATTTTCTTCATCGCTTGTGGAACTGTCCTGGGCTGGGCACTTACTGGAGCGACATCAGCGAGCTGCTAAGGAACTGCACTGGGCGCACTATTCCCTTTAACTGGCCTGAATACTTCCTACACCACTTCCCGAGACCACCCAAAGACAAGATGTCGTCCCGTTTCTTAGACCTGGGGATGGTAGTGGCAACTCGCCTCCTCACGAGGAGATGGAAGGCGCACGATCCGCCCGGCGTGCAGGCGTGGACCTCCATCTTCCGGGCATGGGCCCGCGCGGAATGGACTGCCATACGCAGGGAGGAAACGGTGGGACTTCACAGGGAACCTATGGCAGAGCGCTGGAAGCATATGCTGAACACCCTGCGGCCACTAGATAGTAGCGTGAATGCGGGGGCTACGAGGGATTAGATAGACACATGGGGGGTTGGGGTAAACCGCAAGATGTTCCCATGTCTGGGCACTACACACGCTGTCATGCTGGGATGTACAGACTTATTATATAGCAACAGTTGTGGTTGGGGGTGCGCGCGCGTGAGAGGGCGGGGGGCTGCGGGGGAGGGGGATAGGAAAGGGATAAGCATGAAAATATGTCTGTACCTCTGTCGCTGTTTGTTTTGCATTTTCTTTCTCTTTACAGTTGGTACAAAACATCATCTCTGTAAGCAGGTCTGGGATACACAGATTCCCCACGTTGCAGCCAGCTTCAGGCGCTTACTCTTAAAGGGCTGCGCTACTTATATGTAATGTTGTGGTACCCAATTGACATGTTATCTTGCAGATGGCGGAATACTTGACATTACTAAGTGAACGAGTTGTATAGAATGCCGCACATGCTGTACTGTTAAACCAAAATACTAAATGCTAATAAACAGATTTGACAAAAAAAAATTAAAAATGTACTGCCCGTATCAAGCAGGCTGGTACCAGGAGCACCGAGAACTTAACGGAGGGCTCTTCCAGTGCTTGGAGTCATACCTCCAACACCGTCTACAGTGTGGGGGTATGTTTCCAACATGTTTGATACCAAACATGATAGGATTTGTTTCAGATGTTTTCGAGATGGTCATCGTGTAATTACGCGGTGCCCTTCTATATGGTATATGGCTGATTCACTGACAACCCAGGAGAATGGACTCCATGGCCTGCAGGGGTGTCCTGCTCATGCAGGCTCACCGCCTCACTTGGAACCAAGCACCCTGCCTTCAGGATTAAGGTCTGCTATAGGGGTGACTTATAGGTTTTAAGTGCAATGACCCTTAGATATAGCAAACCTATATCTTTTGTAAGTGGTGAAAACACTAACTTACATAGGCTGCAATGGCAGGCCTGTGGTTCCATTTTGAATGGTCCCTCATGGGTGGCATAATACATGCTTCAGCCAATAGGGGAATTCTGGGATACCTTTGCCATGGGTACATGGGTACCATATACTAGGGACTGACAAGGGTGCTCCAGTATCCAATCTGGGGTGTACCTAAGGACATGTCATAACAGTGTAGGGAGAAAGCAGATAGACTGGGGTCATGATTAGCAGGATCCCAGTCAGACTAGTCAAAAACGGCATTACAACAAGCAAAAAGTGGGGGTGACCATAACAAACAGATCCTACTTTCCTACACCGGCACTCTATACTATAAGCATGTTTGGTTGGATGGAAGTGCACTAATGTGCATGCTGACTCCAGCGGCAGAGTTCCCATGATCCCCATCACGTATGATGGAAAAAACAATGGGATGACTTGCATGTCCATGGGCTTTTCATGAATGAATGAAACAACTGCCTTACATGTCTCTCTTGTGAATCAAACAATGCCTTTACCTGCCTAATAGATTTAGCAGTCTGACGTTCATTTAGCAGCTACTGCCCAGGGAATGGTTAGTGAAGTTGGAAATGGCAGTAGCGTCATGGGGCATAAGGAATGCAATGTGTCTATTGCAAAATGCACTCATCCTACTTCTCAAGTTGATTTCCCACAGACCATCTAACCTTCCCATGCACAGCATCACAGCTGGAACTTTTTTATGCATGTGGAAACAGAGCTTATGTTTAGGTGTTTAAAAATGGTCTGCATTATTACCCAACTTACATTTTACTTCTAATCAGATATTTCCCATCACAATCAACCTTTTTTCTGTATGAGACCGCCCAGAGACATTTCTGAGATCATCCAATCACTTACCATCTTGTTCCCTATCTAATGGATGGGACTGTAAACCAATTAAATCAGTTAAGTTGACTGAAGGAGGTAGAGAACTCAACTTCAATAGCCCTACAGGTAATTTCTAAAGAATTGGTTGTCCAATGAACTATTATTTTGTCAAATAGAATGGCTCCTGTATTTGGCCTGAATGACAGGAGGTGTCTGTGCCATGATTGGTAATAAATGCTGTACCTTTATTCTGAAAATATCTGTCAGTATGCTTGAACAGATAGATGAAATACATGATGTGTCAGCAATTTAGAGACCACTGATGATGACATGGCTATGGAAGGATGAAACTTCTGGTAAGGATTAAGAGAGTTTATTTGGAAGATGGGGAATTAAAGTTCTCAAAGCAATCTTGATGATTTTTAAATTATACTGATTTAAATCCTTGTCCAAGTTTATATTACCTCAATCTCAAACCTCACTTGAGGTCATGCTGTATCTTCATCATATCAGGCCACCATTCAAAATTATTACAATGATGGGAAATTTGATTATGAAACCTCAGAATGTTGCGAAAGTGATGTAGAATATGAAGCAAATATCCTGAAGAATCTAAGGGCATATTCACAAGGAGCTATCGCCAAATTAACAGCACTTTAACACAGCAAAAGTTGTGATAATTTTACCTCTCCATTCACAAGCCGGTGTTAACAGCCCACAGCACCAGTTTACCCGCAACAGCAGCCACAAAAACATTGCCACAGAGGACCACTGCATTTATCGCTAATGAGATGCAGAGTAGGCATTCCCGTGAAAAAAGCAGCGGCAACACGACACCTCAACATTCTCAACGACCAACCAGATCAGCGATAAGAACACGAAACGCAATATGGTGCGTTAGCAGCAGGAAATTAACACCTGCTCTGACCTGGTGTAAAGTTGGACCACAGTCTGCACCACAAAAGGGAGCAAAGCACAGACCCACACCTAAAGACAAACAGATGCCATGGATCAACTGAACATGCAGAACGGACACCCAAGAAGGCCACAACACTCACCAACACCACACCCAGGACCACCCCTACCTGGCACCCCCCAACGAAAGACATGCCACATCAGCTACACCTAAACATGTACGAAATAATCAGCCTGATGTCGCACAGTCACAACTGGTGACATGCATGTGTCATCACAGAAATGAGCATCACACATTCGCTTTCGAAGCAACCAATGAAACTTTATTGAAATGAACACTGAAATGAAATGAAGACACATGGCGGCTCCCCTCGGGACAATCCGTAGGTCACAGCCTGGAAGACAAAAAACATGATGAGAAGGTGTGTTGTGCGCACATCAAAGGACAAAGAGAGAGCGAAGGAGAGAGAGAGAAGAAGAGAGGGGGAGGGAGAGAGAGAAGAAGAGAAGGAGAGCGAGAAGAAGAGAGGAGGAGAGAGAGATGAATTGAGGGGGAAGAGAGAGAGTACCGCCCCTGCGCACCCGGGCCACACTGCTGTCCTGCTGCCACGGGTGTGTCTCCAACCACTTGCCGTTATGTATAGCGTACACCAGGTCACACATCAGAGTCAGAGCCGTCATCTGAAACAGAGTCCAGATACATGACTGGCCCAGTACACACACTTGCACAAGACAACATCGCCCGCCTGCCCATGCACATCCAGGCAGAGGCACCCCAGCCCATCGGATCATTTCTGCCCATGCACACCCGGGCCTCACTGCTCACCTTCCACCACCGGCGTGTAGACAGGAGGTCTCACCACGTGCCGCTGCAAGCCACAAGCCCGTGCTCCGCGGACATGTCACCCTCCACACCAAGCAGCCACGCTGCGCAGGCCACCAGGTCTCACATCTGATGCTTGGTCTTGATTACTCCATGGCATAGGACATACTAAGGCACCCGGCACCATCGCAGGCTGCACACCAGCTCAGCCCAATGGGCGCCACTAACTCTATGATCCCGGAAGCAAGGCCACGTGGCGGGAGGCTCGTGATGCCCGCTGGCTCAGCCTACACTGCGGTCCAGCAGGGCACACAAATCCTGAGCAGTCCGGACCGCCGGGACGGGGCATCATTGCAAGCTGCACACCCGCACAGCAGCTTCAGTTGGCAATGACTCAGTGCACCCAAAGTCACCGTCCCATGGTGGGGTGTCTGTGCCGGCTGCAATGCACTGTGTGCCACAAACCCTGTTCAACCCTAGTCAGCACCACATGGTGGTAGGCCCTTGCCGGTCTCAAGGTCTCGGGTCCATCATCCATGTGTTTCTTGCACATCCAGTGCAGTTCTGCAGCTGGAGCGGTACACGGCAATGCCGAGCACACTAAACAATATGGGCCCTTGGAGGGCCAGGCAGAGTCTATCCGGGGATGACAAGTAAACGGGAGAGGAAGGGAACAGACCGATGTCTGGTCGCCTTGCCATTGGTAATCAAACAGGATGTGGCAGTCCATGTCGTTGTCCAAGGTGAGTGCATCGGAGTGTATCGGGGTCAGTGAAAGGTCATGAGGCCATGTGCGGGACCAAGCAGAAACAGGCCAGGTGGTGGAAATGAATGCGACTGAGTCCCTCTGATCACAGGTCCATCCAAGTCCTCGTCCCCGGATGAGTGCTCTGCCCCACCTGTGGGTGTTGCTGTACGAGCTCAGGCACTGTGTGCCACTGACACATCAGGGGCCGGAGGAGGGTTGTCAGCCGCACTGTGTCCCACTGACACATTAGGTGCCGGAGTGGATAGGCCTTCCGCACTGGGAGGAACTACCACACCAAGGGCGGAGACGTGGATGGTGTGGGGCCAGCAGCATTCATCATCGCCACGCCTGTGGCAGCAATGCCATGATGAGGATCTGCAGGGCATGGTAGATCCCAGCTACATTCCGCTGATGTGCAGCGGTGGCTGCCATCCTTTCCACCTCCACCATGTCCTCCATGAGCCTCCGCATATGTGCCAGCTCATGGCTGTTATTGCTGGAGCCACTCTGAGCGGACAGGTGTTCTTCTTTCCGCGTCATGACTCCAGCAATGTCAGTCAGGGATCATTGGAGACCATGGAGCAGGCCTACACACCCAAGAATGGCATCATGTTTGGTTGCCATGAAGCCGAAGCCCAACTGCTCCTGCTCAGCCGTCTCCCTCTTGCACTCCAGCACATGGCGTTGGAAGGCCATGTGTTGTTCCTGGGGGTCTTGGGAGAGTGCCGGGGCTGTGGGTGCCTCCTGCTGGGTGGTTTGGGTAGTGGGTGAGGTCTACTCGATGCAGCTGGGCTGCCCTGATCCTTGAGGTGAGTGGCGGATGAGGTCAATGATGTCTTGGATGGTTTGGGTGTCTGTCGATGCTGATGTTGTCCTCCTCGTCATCAGTGAAGAGTGCCTGAGACTGCTCTGCAGGAGGTGTTGATGGTGCCCCTGCAATTTGAAGGGGAGATGGTGTATTACAATGTGTCCACATATGTGTAGCTGCATGGTACATGTTGACATTCAGACAGCATGGCATTGTACATTGTGACAGACTGTAGATCTGGGCGAGGACCCAGAGTCATTGTGGGTGTGCACTGTGCTCTGCTTGATTGTGCATGTGTGCCATTGTGCCCATCTCCACCTGTCCCCCAAAACCTAATGGTCACTCACGCTGTTGCGGTTGTGTTGTGTCCTGTCGAGCAGTGTCCGATCCCCCGACTCCGGCCACAGTCTCCACACTGATTACTGTCGACACCTGCTCCTCCATGTCATTCAGCACGAGCTGTGGCGCTGGGCCCCGACCTTCAGTCTGCGTTGCTGCCTTCCGGTTAGAAGAGAGTTTCTCCTTGGTCCTCCGCTTGATGTCATTCCATCACCTCTCGACCTCACTATTGTCATCTTGTGCTCCACGACGGCATTCACCTTGTCCATGATGTCCCACCATATTCCATTTTTGGTGCCCAATGACACGTTGGAGGTGACGAACAATTGTTGATGGTGTTCCATCACCTCCGTGACTATGATCCTATTCACCTGCAGACTGAACTTCGTCTTCTTCTTGTCCTTGCCCTTACCTGTCCCCGAGATACCGGACTGGTCGTCTGGGGTGCTTGTGGGGTTGCGATCATCCTCTGCACCTGCTCCGGCTGCCTCCATGGTGCTTGGGTGTTGGTCAGTTTGTGTTTGGGTGTTTTTTCTACTTTTATGGTGATTTTTCCCACCTGCCAGGTGTGTGTGGCAGGCCTGGCGCTGCTTATCGCTTATTTCCTTATCGCGCTTTGGCCCATCGCAGGTTTTTTGGTGTTGTAGTTTGTGCTTTTGTCTCGATCGAGGTGGTTGTATCGCGGCAGACTATCGCATGCTACTGCCTTGTTGTGAATTCCAATTTGTTACTGGGTTATTTTCCCGCGATAGGCTGCGATGGTGAAAGTTGTGTTACTATACTCTTGCCGTAGTTATCACAGGTTCTTGTGAATATACCCCTTAGTTTATTAAGTTGACTGATGAAATAGTACATGATGGAGGGAATTTGAAAGCGTAGAACTCTAATCTTCTTAGGCATTATTATAACCGTAAGATGCATCAGCCATGTTTTCTTACTCATGCTCCAAAGTGTATTCTGAGATGGGGAACTCCCTCTAACTTCTTTAGGTAAATTAAGTAAAGAATCTTAAATGGTATGATGTCTAATATGTGAATATCATTGGAACTGGTCATACATCCTTGGATGAATACCCATGTATCACGAATAATGGTTAAAAGAGAACAACATCATGCCATTGAAGAATCTTTATTTAATTTACTTAAAGGAGTTCGAGGGAGTTCCCTGTAGAGGAGTGCACTTTGGGGACTCTGTTCCCAGAGTGGGAGGGCACAACAGATAGATAATACACCCAGAATCAGAGGACGATAGCCTGGAACAGCAAATAAAGTTAAACAAACAAGAATACAACACTTTCGAGTGCCATCTCGGAGTGCATTGCCAAGAGCTTTTCTTACTCATGCGAACATTGCCCACTGGAAGTGCTCATCTCTGACATGGAACTGCTTTTTGTACCTTTAAAACCATGCCCTCTCACTCCAATGACCTCAGACTAGGCATCTGATAAAGTTTATTGTAAGAAACAGATATGTGACCAAAATCAAAATTTTGAGTATCCTAGAAGAATTTGCTTCACTCCCACTGTTCACTAGCGTGTCTCACTAACTCCATTTATAGAGTAATGTAAGGGGGATTACTCACCTTAAACAGGAAACATTATCCCCACCATCAGAACTGATCCCGCCAGACAGCATGAACCTGGAATAGAGGGTGTTGCCTTCCTGGAACAGAAAGAAAGAAAGACGCAAGGTGTGAGGAGCAGAAGCAAGATGGAAATATGTAGAAATCCACACAGGAAACTTCTTATAAATTCTTGAAGTATCTTTAATGGAGTATAAGTTAAATGCAGCAACCTTCGGCAAACCCATCAAGTACTGGTTTACATTAGAACATTCAGTGTGATGCAATTCCACTGCATCATGACTGCATCATTTAATTCTAAACAGTACCACAAAGTGGGTCTCACAAATGAAAAGAAGGTGCAAAGGAGAATCCCAAGCTTATGCCGAGAGGAGATAATGCCTGGAGGTCAGAAAGATATCGGGGAACAGCCACAGAGAACAGCCCGACCCAATGCAGTGGAATCCGGGATAGGAGTGAAAACCAGGATAGCAGAGAAGCCTGGAGACACAGAGCCAGACAGCACATGGTTGTGGCTTGTGGATTCCTGGGGTCTCTGAGGAGTTAGGAGGATGCTATTGTGCCACTGCACAGTCTGAGGGCAGGCTGCACAAGGGAATTGAATGAAGAGAAATTTGATGTGGGGGAGAGGATGAATCAAAAGAAATTGTTTGAATTGCATTGTGAGGGCTCAAGAGACAAGTTCTTATAAATCATGGAACCCCCCCCTGAAAAAAGTCCATAACTACATAGTAACCTGACAAGCGGAAAAGAGGAAAGATAGAAAGAGACAGAATCATTTTTCTTTTTTCAGAACCTTAGGATCAAGAGTAAAGGAAGGCCCATAAGGAAAAGGCAGTCCTATTTCTTTCAGAGAAGTATTAGGAATAAGGAGAAAGAAAAGAAATAAAACAAGCATTGGTAAACGCATTAAGTTGCGCCTTAAACTCTCCACTGGGCTCTGCATGCCCAAGATCACACATAGTGCGCTAAATTGATGAGTAGTGTGGTGGGTTCCTAAGTAACATATGGGACCATGAAGAAAAAAAACAGTATTCTCACCAAGTTGACACTTGCTTCCTTGCCTGAAGCAACATCTGCACTGGGAAATACTGTGTTACCATTCACAGCTCTTGATCTGATTCTAAAACTATCAGCAAGCCGTTGGATGGGAGAAGTTGTACTTTAAACTTGGAAACGGAGAGCAAAATGGCACCACAAGACCCACAGTTATTGCCTTATTGCAGTTCTTTCTTTAGACGCTGACCGGTGCGGGCGGAGGCGGTGAGAGAGAGGCGGCGTGCAATGGGGAAAATGGGCCGACAGTGGGAGTGTAAACCACGGCTATTCTGACACTGCCTGTTTCATTTCCTGTTAGGAAATCCTGGAGAGGCGGAGTCTCACAAGAAAGAGGAAAGGGTTTCCTTGCTGCCTAGAACTTCAGCGTGGTTCAGCTATGTGGGCATCAGATGTGGTTGCTTCGGAAACACTCGACAGGCCTAGAGTACGGAGATAGAGTTTTAATAAAGTTCAGCATGAGCGGCGAGACGCAGGCAGACACAGAGCACCACGAACATGCAAGAGGAGCAGCGGCACAGGCCAGGGCTGTTCCAGTGGTGTAGCACAGGCCCCGTAGTTTTAGACTAGATCTGAGATTGCTTACACAGTGACCTACATACCTTACCATTTGCGGCTCCATTTCTGTTCTGACGACATTTTGAATGATGATTGAAACTAATCCTTTGCTGTTTCCGAGAAGAAGCCTCTGTTAAGTTTTGTTTCTGAAATGTTGAAGTTTTGCCTCAGTAATGAATAGACTACTTATATTAATGCATACCTTTCTCACTAGATAAGGGCCCTCTCCCACTTGTCTGGTGGTGGGTGCAGGGTGAAACGACCTTGGACTGTGCTAGGTTATGTGAGATACGAGAACCAAAACCTATTTTTTCTGTATTTCATTGTCCAGCTGCATCTGCCTGGAAAATTCAATTGTAGGAATGCCTTTGCCCTACTATGAAACGTACATAATGTATCTCTATGCTTGTTGATTTCAGTTACCTCTGTATCACTTTTCGAGACTGTGCAGACGGGCCACCACTCTGAGTGCATCTGAATTAAACAATTATTGGTATTTTCTCTACTTTCTTCCTACTCTTTTTTTGGTATGGTAGGCTGAGAGGTGGTCCAAGGTTACCCGGGTGGCCCCAAGTGGGTCACTTCCTTCAGCACCCCCCTTGGTGCGGGTTGGGCCCCTAAGCTCCAGGTGGCCCCCTCAGCACAGTACTCTGCTGGAGAGCTCCTAATTGAGTCCAGAGGGGCCCCTTCATGTGCCTTGCAGGGGGGCCCCCGTCACGTTTTGTTACGCCAGAGGGCGGTTCCCGTCTAATGAATACCCCTCTGAACTGGCTGCATTATACACATGCACACATATCTTCATAGCACGAGGCTGGCAGTGTATTTTTTTTTGTTTTCGGCTGCGCTGTGGCTGGCAGTGGAGTGTTAAAGGCTTAGCGTGCCAGAAGCATGTTGGTGGAAAGAGTGGCACAGGAAGTGGAAGGTGAGTTGGCATGCACACATGGGCTGTGGAAAAGTAAATTTTGCCATGTTCTGTGTCCCTACGCCTCATCCATCATATGTTATGTGTGCATGATTAAATATGCATATGTACTCCCCACGTCCGATTAATGACGCAATTACAGTTGTGTCCACCTCTAGTATGCCAGTTTCCAGTCCTCGTGAATACTACGAATATCAGGCCTATGTAAAGTTATGTTGCCACGTTTCTCAGTGTGCACGTTATTCCATTATAAAGTCCCCGTTTCCAGGCCTCAAAAGGGCCCGGACACTAGATTCCGCTCCTGTCTCCTGAAGCCTCGCTAAGGAGCGATACAGCCCCCACCTGTATCCTCGACCTTTCACTTACTTCCTGCCTCGCTCTGCCTCTGAGTCTGCCGAAAGTATGTTATAGTTCCAGTTATCAGTTCAGTCCTCCTTCTCTGCATTCCTAAGCTACTGAACTGCATCAATAGTTTCCGTCATTGTCTAGCCTTCTCGTCTCCACGTAAGAGAAATACTGTATTTAATGGTCATTTAGTATTCTTCATCACGCACTACATGTAGAATAATGCATGGTCCAGTCTTAAAGTCAAGTTAGCTTTTCCCCTCATGACTTCTAGTTTATATCAACATGTTCCCTAAACATCAGATACTAGATAGAGTTTAGGTACATGTCGCTCCGACCCTCCAGACTTTAGTCTCTGCTCCTAGCACAGAGTTCATAGCCCCCAGCTTCTCCTCGTAACACGTCATTGCCAGTTTACGCGCACCATTAGGTTAGAGGTCCCGGCTCCTTAGGTAGCCCCCTCCTATGTTTCCGCCCTATTCATGACATATTCTGTTACGTTTGCATCACATGTCTATGTAAACGCCCAGTAACACCTACTTTTACTGTTATCTTTCGCGACTGCTACGCGTCACGCCTTCTGCTCCACCTACTGCTACGCCTACTGCAATGTAATGCTATGTGTTTGCGTTATGTATATAAGTTCATGTATTGTTATTAAAAGTTAGCGCGCTCATCCCAGACCCAGCCCCGGCAGCTGCCGGGCCACTCTAGCCCTGCCATTCTGTTCCTATGCAGGTTGTCCTGATCCTGTCCTTATGCTGTAATAAACCTGCAGAAACTCCTACTACCTCGAATCTTGACTCTTATTTATTGAGCTATCTGTTATGCTATATGCCTAGTCAAAAATAGGGTATTATTTATTTATTTACCACATAATGGCGCCCGAACAGGGACTTGCCCTTTCCCCACGCGTCGGTGAAGCCACGCCGACCCCCTGACCCTCTGCAGCCGTGACGGAACCATACCGGCCACGTGCAGATATTTCTGCTTCAAGTATCCCTCAGGCCCACGGAGGAGACGGAGGAGGCGGTCCAGCATCCAAACGAGACGGTGGAGGAACGCGGCGAGTCCCGACCAGAGCCCAAGCCGAGAGTCCAAGGTCCGAGGTATCCGGAGGCCCACCCGTAACTGAAGTCCGAAGTCCGAAGTTCGTCGCCATCAGTCCAGTCCAGTCCGAGGCCTTCCGTTCCGTGCTGCCCGGTGAGTACCATTGCTGGGGTAGTATCTAGACAGGACCAATCTAAATTGACTCCTGGTCCGTGGGTTGGTGGTACCCAGACTCACAAACGAAGTGTTCACCTAGGTGGATACGGGTCTTGATGCGTCCCTTTATGGGACCGGTATGTTCCGTACTGTTACAGCAGTGCATCCAGTAATTCTAGTCTGTTCCGTTCTCGAGAAAATTCTTGTATTTCTGTTCTCAGTATTCCAGGTAATATTCTGTTCGAACTGTTATGTTATGATATTGTTTAATGTATTTTCAATGTCGTGGTATGCCTGAATTGTTTTCCCAATTGTTATTGTTCTTTGTGTATTGTATTGTGTTCCGATTCAAGTTTACAATGCCGCTCTTTTCCAAGTTACGTCAGTTAAAAACTAGAAAGGGTTTATTAGAAGAAGCAGTTCCTGTCCCGCCGAGGGACAGTCCAGGTCATTTTATGTATCAGAAACATGGCATAAGCGCCATATTGTATCTAGATTTATGGGTAGAGTATACCAAACAGTTAGAAGAAAAGTATAGATGGCCCGTATCGGGTACATGGGATGCCGAATGTATCATGCGAGTAGAAGAAGCATTATGGAAAAAGAAAGCCAGACAGTCACAGAAAGATGCCATCGAGTTATGGCGTAAAGAAGCGCATAGAAGAACCGAAAAGGAAGTCAGAAGGTCAGAGTTAAGTAGAGAATCCCAAGAACGAGCCCAAGAAAGAGAATTAATCGAGATAGGTGAACAAGTCAAAGCCGAACAGTCAGACAGACAGAGGCATGCCCTTATTAAGGGTATGTATCCTCTTCTTGCCGAGGGCTTGCCAAAAGCGACCCCAGAGACATCCAGTAATTTCCCGCCACCATTAGTTCCGACCAAGCTACGTCACAAACAGACCGCAGCTGATATTTTTATTTCGTCCTATTTGGACGACATAGTCCCAGAATATGCAAATCCTGTTCGCGCTCCGCCAGTCCCTGTAAATCAGGCACTTCCCGCTCTTCCAGACACCGGAGTACCTGCTACGGTACCCCCGGTCCAGCCAGCATTTCAACTTCCCGCTCCGCCACGAAGAATGTCCGTCGATGATTCTAGTTTAGGGGCCGCAGGAGGAGGTCCTCCTCAAACCCCGCCGCCACACAAGCATTTAACGTTAGCCGAATTACATGCACAAGCGTCACAGCGTACGCCTAGACATCAGACTGTAGCAGAAATAAGAAAATCCCTTGCCGAATGTTGCTATGATCCAGTCCCAGGCGAGGATAATATGGTTTTATATTCATTTCGCGTAAGAAAGGTGGCCGAGTATCTAGTCACCTTACCGAATATGAAAGAAGATCTAGACAGAATATATCGTTTCATCCGTACAGGGGATGATCCAGAAAGTATTAGCGAGGCCATGTCTCAAAGGAAAGCCGAGATCCAGCTCATGATATTAAAGTTTCTGATCAATTGTCTAATAAGAGAACAAGATTACCCGTCTAAAGATTCCGCCGAAATGAGAATCCTGACAAGGTGGAGTGATAATATAGCCGAGGGTAAGCACAAGACCGTCGGTGCTATGGAGAGTATGTACAAGAAAATCCGTAAAGAAATAATAAAGATACACGAACAGCGTAAAGCAGCACAAGTAAGCGAGAAAGAAAGTATCTCCGATCCTGAAGAGGGAGACGACGAGAATACCGCCAGAATAGCGTACGTAGGAAAATCTAGATTTCCAGATCGCCATTTACGTCTAGAACCCAAGTCTATTTTCCATCATTCAGTACCAGAACAAGGTTCCCTAGAACAAGTATTTCAAGCTACCGATCACATTCTGAGATCACGAATCGGTTACAGTGAATTAAGTACTATGCATGAACAGGAATTAGTTCGATCAGCAGTCCGATGGATTACTGATTCTACCACTTTTCCAGACGAAATAGTGGCACAAATGTTCCTGAAACTGCCCCCAGCTGAACAACGACTGGTGGGTATGTATATGATCCAGCACCTCATTACTCTGTATGAGGGTCAGCACTCTGATCCAGGTCCGTTACATGATATCCTGAACGAGTTACTCCAGTACAGATGGAGAGGTCTAGGTACCGATTTAATTAGTGTCATTCTAGAACAGCGTCACAAATATAGAACGTTCTTGAATCCGCATTTTGTTCATGTCTCACCCCCAGAAAGTAAATCATTCTACATAGACAGACAGAATCCGCTACGAGAAGTCCACCCAGTTAAAGGAACGGGTGGCGAAATGCAACGAGTGTTTGTATACACTCCGATTACAAAGATGGAACTTCTCGAGATGAAGAAATTAATTCCTTGTCATGACAAAGATCCAGCAGGGTTCCATAGAGAATTAAAAGACATGCTCCGAATGGGAGAATACACTTACCCAGATATCATTAAAATGTTAAAGGTCCTGTTACCCGCAGGGGTGTATGAAAAGTTAAAGGAAAAAGAATGGGAGGTGGGAGAGAAAAAGATCGATTGGGCAGCTCTAGAAGCTGAAGACAAGGCACGAGTACCAGGTACCGGTCTTGGAGATAAATGTAAAGAATTACCAGAATTATTAATTCAAATTTTACCCAGATTATTGACAACGAGAAAAGAAGACTGGGATGCAATCTCAGCCTGTAAACAGAAACAAGATGAAGATATTAGTGATTTTTATTCTAGGTTTGAAAAATGTTTTAGTATTAACAGTGGTCTCAAGACAAGTAGTGAGTCATACCCTCACCTTTTCGTTACTAAATTAGTCGAGAATTCAAGTTCACCAATTAAAAACCGAGTTTTGAAAGTCGAAAGCACCTGGCAAGCAAATACTCCGTCCCAGATGCTCCAGATGCTTCAGTACCACCAGAATAGAATCAGAGAAGAGCAAGAACACGAAAGAAAACGTATGAAAGACACAAAAATGAAAGTGCTAGTTGCACAATCTGTTCCTCAAGACAGTCAGAAGAGGGGTCCGAATCAAGCCAGTCATCCTGCAGCTCCCGTTAAAGGGAACTGCAATTATTGTAAACAGCCAGGTCATTTTATAAACGAGTGTGCAGTTCTGAAACATAACATAGCTACTGGTAAGACTAAAGAAAGACCACGTCCGCCTAGACAAGAACAAGTTTCACAGACTCCTCAGTCACAGAATGCACAACAGACAGCTACAGTACCGCAGCCTATTGCTGCAACACAGCATGTCACATCACAGATGTACCAGTATGCGCAGTCTGAGTATCCAGAGTACCAGCCATATTCATGAAACAGCCTAGAGAGGGAGGTAGGCTTGCCTCTCATCGAGATTCCTGTAGATCAAGAAGGTCCCTATGTTCACAGTCAAGTATTAGGGAAAGACAGAAAGTTTTTGATCGATACAGGGGCAAGTAGGACCACAATTAGTCATGCCGAAGTTCCAGGGGCTCCGCTCTCAGGCTCTAGAAATGTTTCCCTTGGATTTTCAGGAAAGCCTATCGTTAACGAGATTTCAAAGCCAGTTACTCTAGAAGTAGGTCCATTGTCCCGTACTACTGATCTGTTACTTACTAAGTCATGTCCAGAAAACCTATTAGGCATTAAGACACTGAAAGAGTTAGGTGCAGTTATTTGCTGTTCCCCAGAGGGAATACGTCTGTTCCTACGTGACTTTAAGGGTCACTATGTATTACGAGATTTTGATTCAAGACTGTCTAATGTTCCGCAGCATCTATGGGCACAGGGTCCAACTGATGTAGGTTATATGCAAATCACACCCTATCGTGTGACTCTCAAGCCAGGTGTAGTGTTACCACGAACCAGACAGTACAGATTGCCACCTGAGGCTGTAGCAGCCTTATCCAAAATTATTGACGAGCTCATGGCTCAAGGAGTAGTTGTAGAAACTGACTCCAATGTATGTAATTCTCCGATCATTCCAGTCATGAAACGTACTGATCCAAATGCACCTCCAGTATATCGATTAGTGATTGATTTACGAGAGCTTAACAAATGTATTATTCCGCAGTATCCAGTTGTCCCAGACATCTCTTCCCTATTGACAGCTATTGATTCCGAAGCCACGTTCTTCACTGTCATAGACCTTAAGAATGCATTTTTTAGTGTTCCCATTCATCCAGACAGCCAGTTTCTTTTTGGATTTTGTTTAAATGGAAGGAGCTATATGTTCACACGCGCTCCTCAAGGTTTCACAGAAAGCCCTAGTATTTACAGTCAAGCACTCAAGAGACAACTAGACAATATTCACATGCCAACTGACACTGCCCTGCTCCAGTATGTCGATGATCTACTGATCACAGCCCGTTCTGAACGTGATTGCGAGCGAGCATCCCTTACAGTTTTGTATTTTCTAGCCGAGATGGGGCACAAGGTGTCCCCTTCGAAGCTTCAATTCTGTGTCCAGCAAGTGGTATACTTAGGACACTTGCTGTCCAAGAGGGGTAGGCAGTTGACACCCGACCGTATCCAGTTAATAGCGAGTCTTCCCCAGCCCAGAACCCAGAAGGAGGTACGTGCCTTTATCGGCCTTACTTCTTATTGTAGACAATGGATTCCCCAGTATGCATTTTTAGCCAAGCCACTGATACAGTTAACGACACAGGAGGCAGCCGTATCGACTGTTCTCCCTTGGACATCTGAACATACACTTAGTTTCAACGAGTTAAAGAAAGCTTTATGCCAAGCTCCAGTTCTAGCTACACCGAACTACAGTAAGCCTTTTACACTTTTCGTTACTGAACGTGAAGGTACAGCATTATCTGTTCTCACACAAGATCAAGCAGGACAATCCAAGCCCTGTGCTTACTTTTCTAGCACATTAGATCCAGTCGCCCAGGCGTTGCCTGCGTGCCTTAAGTCAGTTGCAGCCACCGCACTAGCTATCAGACAAAGTGATTCCATAGTTTTAGGACACTCCTTGACAGTACAAGTCCCACATTCCGTGGAAGTTCTTTTAAACCGAACACAAACTCAGCACTTGACAATTGCACGTTTAACAGGTTATGAATTGACACTGTTTCAGCCACACATAGAAATTAGACGCTGCAACATCCTGAATCCTGCTACACTGTTACCATCAGTTAATTCAAACCCTGACACACATGACTGCGTGGAAGTAGTTAACATTACGACAAAGCCAAGACAAGACCTGACAGACATTCCATTACCAGATCCCGACCTGACACTTTATGTGGATGGTTCATGTATGAGAACTAGTACAGGAGAACTAGTCGCCGCATATGCAGTGACTACTGACACTGAAGTTATTGAAACACACCGCATTGACCCTCTGTCCGCTCAAGCAGCAGAGCTAGTTGCTCTGACACAAGCCTGCATACACGCCAAGAACCTGAAAGTTAATGTTTACACAGATTCACGTTACGCATTCGGAGTTGTACACGACTTCGGAGTGCTCTGGCAGGAGAGAGGTTTTATGACTTCTCATGGAACCAAGATTCAGCATGGTCTCCTTATTCAAGCTCTGTTAGATGCCATACATTTACCGACATCCATTGCTATTATGAAGTGCAAAGCACATACGAAAGTCACTGACATTATTTCCCAAGGTAACGATCTAGCAGATCGCACAGCCAAGCTTACAGCACAAACTCCAGACATTCCAGTTAACCTGACACATACTCCAGATCCGGCTACATGTATGACAGTTAAGGACCCTACACAGGATGTCATAGATATCCAGTTACATGCTACTCCCGAAGAAATCAAGAAATGGTCCGAACAAGGAGGGGTCCAGACAGATCAAGGATGGTTAACAAAGGGTAGAGCCACATGGTTTCTCCCCGACTCTATGGTTCAAGTCATCATTAATACCGCACATAGTCCAGCACATTTAGGAGAAAAAGCTATGTTAGACAGTATCCAGAACATTTGGTTCAACAAGCATTTACGAGCTGCAGCTAAGCAGAAAGTCCGTACCTGTATGATATGTTGTCAGTTTAATCCAGGTAAAAGTGTCCCGGTGGAACAAGGTGGTTTCCAGCCTCCTGACCACCCTTTTGAAGTCCTCCAGATGGATTATATTCAGATGGAGCGATGTCGAGGTTTCAAGTATGTCCTTGTAGTTGTATGCGCTTTGTCCAGGTGGACAGAAGCATATCCAGTCCCAGATTACACAGCCGCGACCACTGCCAAGCAGTTGGTTCGTGAATTCTTCCCTAGATATGGACTCCCTAGAGTCGTATATTCTGATAACGGTCAGCCATTCTCATCTGAACTCATGAAGCACGTTTCCCTGTTGTTAGGGTACCAGTGGAAGTTCCATTGTGTACGCCATCCTGAAGCAGCCGGTCTCGTTGAGAGACATAATCAGACTCTGAAAATTCGAATCGCCAAAGTATGTAAAGATAAGGGTGTGGACTGGCTAGTAGCTCTGCCAGTTGCTTTATTTTATATGCGCATGGTCGCACATTCCAGATCAGGTCTGTCCCCGTATGAGGTCGTATTCGGCCGCCCCCCTAATATGTGGGGTACTCCTAGACCCCGAAGTATTACCGATGTTTCATGTAATATGTTGACAGATTACCTAGCTTCCTTGATGTCTGCCCTCAACTCATGTCGTTCACAGGTTGCCGCCGCATTTCCAGACAATACCGAGGTGGCACCGCATGAAATCGTTCCAGGTTCCCTTGTGATGGTCCGGAATTTTGACAGATCAAGTCCGCTGGAACCTCGTTGGAAGGAGCCACGTCAGGTCCTCTTGACCACCCGTACTGCCGTCAAGCTGGAAGGCAGGAAGGGGTGGGTCCACCTTTCTCATGTAAAACTTTTCAATGGATTGAAACCCGTTTCTAAAAACATTTCCAAGGAGTCCCAGGATTTTAAAGACTGCCGAAATATTGTTCCTAAGGACTGTCCCGCAAAAGACATTGTTACAACCCCTTCCCTGTTAGAGAAAACTCCGCAACAGGAGTATAAGCAAAAACTACGGTCTAGTAAGTCAGTCAGTTTGATTGTATAAGTCCTCCCCTAGGTGAAACGGTTAGATTGTTTCTGACATGTATAAAATAGACCCCCATAGTGAGAGAGTTAGTAAAAACTCAATTCAATGTATCGTTTTTCTAAGTTTCATATTATTCATCAGCATAATGATTTCCTGCACCAGTTACGCATTTTTCCTGTATCTTTCAGTTCCTCATGTAAATAAGTCTGCTAATGCTACAGTAGAGCACACGTTTAGTGATCTACCTCCTCACGAATATTCTTACCGCCTCGCTATGCGTAACAATTCATTTATCCGTATGTTACATTACTCACACCAGACCAGCAATGCCACTAATTGTTGGGTGTGTGGTCGACTCCCCCCTTTCCAGACCCCGAAGGGAGTTCTGCCACTCTTTCCTTATCCATTCACACATAATGGTTCGTGTGGAGCATGGTCCACGTTAACGTCATCCGCAACAGATATGTCTTTTCTTAACAGTACATGTTTCCCAGACAAGCAAGGTTTCCCCCACAGAACAGGTTTAGATCTAGAAAATGAAGTGTATAATTTAGGTACTTATTCGTCGAATTTCATGGTCCTGAATGTTCAGTCTGATCCCACTCCAGACTCACCCGCTATTTCAGTACTACCAGTCAAAGGCGAATTATGTGTCCGAAATAAGGGTTCCGTACACGTAGGACATAGTGATTGTACTACTATTATCCAGTATAGTGACAGTGGGAAATCTAATTTTAAAGCTTCACGTCATTCTTATTTTGTTTGTGGTCAAACTGCATATGTTCATCTGCCCCTCGATTGGGAGGGAACCTGTTACATTGCCTTCCTACTGCCACCTGTTTTTCTAGCCCCACCTGACTATCATAGAAACACACATCTAGTGCATACTAGACACAAGAGAAACCTCCCGATTGTCGATTATACTGAAACTGCCGCAGAGCAATTCATTGATATAGATAAAGGTGTGTTCCCTTATTTAGGTACAGTTGTAAACAGTAAGCTAATCCGTAGATTAACAAGAACCCTTGAAGCAGTAGTAGATGAGACTGCCTCCGCACTAGGTAACTTAACCGAAGAGCAATCCTTTATGAGAATTGTCGTTTTACAGAATCGTCTCGTCCTTGACGTCATACTGGCCGATAGGGGCGGGGCCTGTAGAGTTCTCGGATCTAGTTGCTGCATTTTCATTCCTAATAACGCGCCGTCTGTTTATTCAGCTATAACCAGACTCCATAAAATTGCCCATCTGTTACACCAAGATCCAGGCACCTGGACATGGTCCGGTTGGTTCTGGAATATAATTTCCGCATGGGGATGGAAAGTCCTGTCCTTTCTAGGTATTGCAGTAGCGATCATATTAAGCTGCTGCCTCTGTATACAATGTGGCCCTGCGATTTGCGGCATGTGTGCTACCTCTTGTATTCCTAGTCCCAAGCCCCGTTCTAAAACCCGTTCCAAGATAATTCGAGACGAGCAAATGATACTATATGAAATGATAGATGGTATCATGAATATTGATGTTTCCTGATGGAAACGTAGTGACAAGGAGGGAATGTGGAAAAGTAAATTTTGCCATGTTCTGTGTCCCTACGCCTCATCCATCATATGTTATGTGTGCATGATTAAATATGCATATGTACTCCCCACGTCCGATTAATGACGCAATTACAGTTGTGTCCACCTCTAGTATGCCAGTTTCCAGTCCTCGTGAATACTACGAATATCAGGCCTATGTAAAGTTATGTTGCCACGTTTCTCAGTGTGCACGTTATTCCATTATAAAGTCCCCGTTTCCAGGCCTCAAAAGGGCCCGGACACTAGATTCTGCTCCTGTCTCCTGAAGCCTCGCTAAGGAGCGATACAGCCCCCACCTGTATCCTCGACCTTTCACTTACTTCCTGCCTCGCTCTGCCTCTGAGTCTGCCGAAAGTATGTTATAGTTCCAGTTATCAGTTCAGTCCTCCTTCTCTGCATTCCTAAGCTACTGAACTGCATCAATAGTTTCCGTCATTGTCTAGCCTTCTCGTCTCCACGTAAGAGAAATACTGTATTTAATGGTCATTTAGTATTCTTCATCACGCACTACATGTAGAATAATGCATGGTCCAGTCTTAAAGTCAAGTTAGCTTTTCCCCTCATGACTTCTAGTTTATATCAACATGTTCCCTAAACATCAGATACTAGATAGAGTTTAGGTACATGTCGCTCCGACCCTCTAGACTTTAGTCTCTGCTCCTAGCACAGAGTTCATAGCCCCCAGCTTCTCCTCGTAACACGTCATTGCCAGTTTACGCGCACCATTAGGTTAGAGGTCCCGGCTCCTTAGGTAGCCCCCTCCTATGTTTCCGCCCTATTCATGACATATTCTGTTACGTTTGCATCACATGTCTATGTAAACGCCCAGTAACACCTACTTTTACTGTTATCTTTCGCGACTGCTACGCGTCACGCCTTCTGCTCCACCTACTGCTACGCCTACTGCAATGTAATGCTATGTGTTTGCGTTATGTATATAAGTTCATGTATTGTTATTAAAAGTTAGCGCGCTCATCCCAGACCCAGCCCCGGCAGCTGCCGGGCCACTCTAGCCCTGCCATTCTGTTCCTATGCAGGTTGTCCTGATCCTGTCCTTATGCTGTAATAAACCTGCAGAAACTCCTACTACCTCGAATCTTGACTCTTATTTATTGAGCTATCTGTTATGCTATATGCCTAGTCAAAAATAGGGTATTATTTATTTATTTACCACAGGGCAGTGCATAGCGGGCACGAATCCAGCTCACACCAACCGGTACATCAAACTTTCCCATCTTGCCCCTTTATCAGCCAAAGCGCGCATGTGCTCGCTCCCTAGTAAAACCCTACAAATTTAGCGGAACACTAAACTCAGCTGGATAAGTAAAAGAACAAACAACCGCTCAGCAAGCAAGGATCATGGCAGTTGAGAGGATGTGGCAAAATGGCCAAAGCTGCTGACTCGCGAGCTGGGGATCCTAGTTCGCGTCTCGACAGCACAACATCCTGTTATTCTGGGCAAACCATTTTATTTATCCTGGTGAGACATTGCTATATAAATCTGCAGCAAGACGCAAAAGCATTAAGAGGCAATACTTTATGGAAAAATAGTTTCACCTGTGCAAATGTTAACGGTATTTCGGCACCGGGAAACTGATAGAAGAAGCAGATGAGGAACAAAGATTGGTAAATGCAGGAAACTATGTGACAGCCAAAAGAAATGGAGTAAAAGAAAGTGGGAAGCACAGGAACTAATGAAAGCCAGGAAAGCGAGGTGGTGGATGTGAGTCCCTTTTAAGAGTTATAATAAAAACAATGGGCCTCATTTATGAGGCCTTGCGTCAGTTTTGCGCTTCCGATGCGTCACTTTTTGTGATGCATCGGTGGCGTACAACATGCCTCCTGTTGCGCACTATTTACAAAGTGACGCATCTAAGCAGATGCGTCACTTTGTAAACCCCTGCGCTACATTATACCTGCTTCAGGTATAATGTATGCAGAGGGGGCGTTACCCCGCAAAAAGCCTTGTAATAGTGACACAGTGAAATCTATGAGATTTCACTGCGTCACTTTTAGGACGCTGTTGCATCAAAATCTTGCACCTGCCTCACAGCAGGCGTAAGACTGACGCAAGCCCTTTCACGTGGGTCTTTCCCCATGTGAAAGGACTCATTGCTTGAGTTGCGACACTTTTGTGACACACTCCAGCAATGCGTCACTTTTATGCTTACAGATACGTCAGAAATACTGATGTATCTGTAACTCCTTGCGACATGATGCGTCATACATTAAATATGACGCATCAGGTATGTCGCAAGGAGTGCGCACTGAGAAGTGAGGCATCGCTGCTTTCACGCAGCGATGCGTCAATTCTCATAAATGAGGCCCAATAGATTTCTAAAGGGCAGCGCAAACGCTGACAGGCGAAACCTTAAAAGGGGTGAATACGACATTAGACAAATATGACTACTTACCTTGTTCTTGTATGTTCTACCGATGAGCAAAATCATTCCTGAAGGCCAGTGGAAACCATTGAACCACATCCAGCCTTAGTTACCAAAGGAACTACCAAACCAAAAAAAAGGTTTTTGAGAACAGAGAGAATTCTGAAAAGCCTTTTTGTACTTAAAACAAGAGAACGATAAACCTGAGAATAAAAGTAACTTATCAGACTGTTTATAACTTCAAGGTATATTCTAAAACCTTCCAGATAAACTCTGGCTGATTGAACTTGTGATACACATATTACTAATTTTTATTTGTATTCAATAAACACATTAAGACTCCTGCTGAGGTCTAAGGTTAGAATTTTACACTGGCATTTAAAGAAAAGGCTGACTGCTACAAGAGATGATGGCTTCCTTGGTCGTCCAGAGGCATCGCCCTGATTATCACCTAATGCCTCAAATGGGCTTCCTGCCTGGACAGTGGGGCCTCTTTTTGGCAACTGACAGTTCATCGTTCACCTGACGTGCCACCATCTCGGATCTCTGACAAAGCAATTGATTCAAAACTTCTACCCCTGCAGCCATCTCAGCGGAGAGGTCAAATAATGAATGGGCGTGAAAGGCTGGACTCGATCACCTACTGCAGACCTCGGTGGTCTGTGTTGGGCAGAGTGAGAAGCTGGTCTTTGTGTCGATGACATCAGGATCCGGTGCTGCCTTTACACGGAATCCAAATATACAAACACACAATGTTCTCTCAAGTGCCTGGAAGCCCTTCAGTGCAGAGTATGTGCTTCATCAAATGTGTCCGTACGCGCATTACAGAGGGTTTAGTTACTCCCACAGCGAAATAAGGTAATGCATTTCTTTAGGAAGCATCTATGAGATATAGATATATAGAAAAACAATAAAAGGTCCCGAAGGACAACCAATTCTCCTGTTTGTGTATTAAGGCGTAGACAGGAAATCCCGGAGCTCCCGAGTTTCCAGGTCCATAGTCTGTGACTCACCCAGTCCAGGACTATTCTCTGCACTCTGAGATTTGTAGTCTCTCTATTCTAATGGGATAAACGGGACTACAAGTCCCACAATGCACAGTACAAACAGGAACGAGGTGAGTAAAGCAGGTAAACGGGAACTGGGGAGCCCTGGAAATACCCCTACTTGTGTCAAGGTGGTGAGTGATGACAAAGTGAACAGGCCACTGACGAGCGCGGACTGACGGCCCTTTAAGTGAGTCCGACCCTGTGTGAAGCAGCCCGAGTGCGGCCTCCCCTGGAGTAAAGGGGCGGGGCCTTTAAAGAGGATGGTGAGAGGGGCGTCTGCTCGCTTCTCTCGTCCAGGAGCCTGTGTTCACTGCCTGTACCCTGAGGCTCGCGGTAAGGGGCTCGGAGACGGGGGTTGTCGCTTGGTCTGGGTGACACCCCTGAGGTGTGTGGTCTGGTCGGGGTGACACAGGCGTGATTCTCCGCGGTATGCGGGGTTTGTGGTCTGTTCTGGGTGACACCCCTGAGGTGTGCGTGGTCTGATCTGGGTGACACAGGCGTGATTCTCCGCGGTATGCGTGGTTTGTTGTCTGTTCTGCGGGACTACAAGGCGCTGCTCCGAGGCTCAACGAGTGTTTTAAGGATCCCGTTTCAGACGCACCCCATATACATTGTCATAGCCGCTTAGATTCCGAGGCCCAGGGGTGATCAGCTGCTCCGGTCCAGGCCTCGTCTCTCTGCCCTTTTGGGGTTGGGCCCTGGTTGTATTATGGGATACACGTGGCTGTCGTCCTCCAGCCTGGAGTGGGAGACCCTGTCCTCCCCTGGATACCGGCAGCTTTCCTTGAGAGGCCTAGGGCGGTCTCAAGATGGGCAGGTCAAAGTTTGTCTTCAAATTAAATGACCAGTAATGAGAAGTCGATTCTATAAGTAAACACCAAGCAACACCATAAATAACTACATCCCACCCAGACACACTCTCCCTGCTGTAATTACACCTAACAGTCCACCTTTTATCACTAACAAATATATAATGATTCTTCCATCAGTTGTCCAACAAACACCCTCCTCTCCCTTCTACCATAATAACACTAACACACAACACACACACTGCACACCACCTCACTTTGTAACTCTTGAAACAAACCAGGCTAAGATAAACACTCTCGCCTCTACTTCATTCACTCCTACACACAACATACACTTTACACATAAACACATCACCACCCCCTCTACGTCACACCCTCCTCTCACAAACAATACTACACAACCAAATCAGGTGCATGAAACATATACATCAGCACCCCTTTTCACCACACCTCAAAAGCGAAACATATCACACACACCAGCACAACAAGATCTTCAGAGCGCAACACCTCATAATACTTACCATCACAAAATACTTACATATACCCACCTTTCAAACCACACAAAGGAACACACTCCAATGCCAAGCTTTCACTCTTCCACCACACCTAACACAGATACAGCAATACAGCACCTCTCTTCTAACCGCCTCTCATCCATTGGACAATTTAAAACATTACGACATGACCCACATGCTGCACCACCTCCCCTGACTCATACACCTTCCACCTTCAACAAACGCAAAAAATATAAGCAACATGCCACACCTCACAACTTTGCTTCCCCAAGTCTACCGCACAACAATGTTACACCACAAAAGCAACAGAGCACTCCAACTCATTCTCAAACACCATCTCCAACACATACACATGCAGACCCATCAAAATGCCTTCTTAGCATTCTGGATGAGGAACACGATACAGAACAGCTACACGATTGCTATCCTATTACAGCTAATACCAGCACTAAAAACACACCTGCTACACACCCACACAATACTGATCACTCTCCTACAAAACAAAGTCCCACTATCACAAAAGGCCACTATCTACACTGTCTACTAATAAATGCTCGATCCCTCTCTAAAAACAAGCATCACATCTACGACCTTCTCACCGATGCAAAACCAGACATACTATTCATAACCGAATCATGGTTGGGAGAGGATATGGCTCCAGTCCTGCATGAAGCCATTCCTCTAGGCTATCAAATAATCACCCAAAATCGTATAGCCAAAAAAGGAGGTGGTCTAGCTGTTGTATTCAGGCAAACAATAAATATCACTAAAATTGACAACATCTCCATAAAGAATTGTGAGGCTCTTCTAACAAGATGCAATCCTACACCGTCTTCCACCTGTAACTTCCTGCTCCTTTACAGACCTCCACCTAGCAAGGCAACATTCCCAGACGCACTTCTAGACACAGTTTCAAATCTGATAACAATACACTCCAACCTGTGCATTCTGGGTGACCTTAACATTTGGTTTGATAAAACCAATATGACCCATCCGAAAACAATAATCACTGGCCTAGACGCATTGAACCTGCATCAGATTGTCCCCAATCCGACACACATCGCTGGACATATCCTAGATGTCATTTTTGCTAATACTGAACTAGTTACCTTTCAAACTATAACTCCAGTCACATGGTCAGACCACCACTTGCTTGCTTTCCAACATAAAACAACACTAAGCAACTCACCTAAAACTACCTTACATCCATCCACCTATCGGCCGTGGAACAAACTCAATTTGGAACACTTGGAAACACAACTAACATCCAGTATAAATCTGGAAACCATAAATTCTGTTCAGAATCTATACGAGTGGCTACAGGAAGCTTTTGACATCCTGATACCACTCAAAACCACACAACAGAACAAAAGGAAAAAAGCGCCTTGGAGAAACATAGAAATAAAAAACATAAAACAACAAATTAGAAAGCTGCAACGTACCTGGCTCAAAACAAACGCCAAACAAGACAAACTTCACCTACAAAAAATTAACAGATTATATAAGTCTGCTATCAAAAAAGCTAAAAAAAGGTACTATTCAGACAGAATTCAAAACGCTAAATGTGCAAATAAAGAATTCTATAAAATACTCAATGAATTTCGAAAACCAAATTGCCTAGAAGGAACTCATCCTGTTACTCAAGATTTCACAGACAAACTGGCAAATCATTACAAGGACAAAGCAGACACGTTGGACTCGTACTTACAACAGAAACAAAGCACCAGCACTAACCCTTGTTCAAAACAACTATCCAAGAATGCTCTAATCAAGCCTCTCCGTTCCTTCCAACACATCTCACACGATGAATTTATGGACCTGGTCAAAGCAAGCAGGCCTGCCGGCAGCCCTTCTGACCCCTGTCCGCCACAAACTTTCAAGACAATTCTTTTATCAACGTCTGCTGCCATTCCAGTAAGAAGAATCATCAACGATTCCTTAACTACTGGAATATTTCCAGAAGAACTCAAAAAGTCATACATACGCCCTTTACTGAAGAAAACAAACTTGGACCCGCTGAACACCGAAAACTACAGACCCATTACAAATGGACCTTTCCTGGGCAAACTGATAGAAAGAGCAGCGTTCGCCCAGATGTCCCAATTCATTGAAGAGAATGACATACTTTCAGATTTCCAAACAGGATTCCGTCCGGGAAGAGGCACTGAATCTTCCCTCCTTGCCATCTGGGATGACCTAAAGAATACAGTTGACCGCAACGGGGTTGCTGCGCTACTCCTCTTGGACCTCTCAGCAGCCTTTGACACGGTTGACCATGACACTCTGAAACAAAGACTTTATGAAGCCGGCATAGAGGGAACTGCTCTAGACTGGATCGCGTCCTACCTTCGAAACAGAACTAATGTCATCCACACCCCACCTTTCTCGTCCAAACCGTACTCCACAAAAGCAGGGGTCCCTCAAGGTTCTATCATCTCGCCCATGCTTTTCAACATCTACATGAAGTATTTACCAGTACTGATCAATAAATTTCACCTCACGTGCTACAACTATGCAGATGACACGCAAATACTCCTTCAACTGGAATGCCCCAAAGACATTGGAAAATCACCAGTTTTCAGCTGTCTCAGAGCCGTGGATCAGTGGATGACTTGGAGCCATCTCAAATTGAATGCTTCAAAAACTGAAATACTCACGTGTGGCGATTGGAAAAATTACAACCCGCTTGCCGCATGGCCTGATGAACTGGGATCACTGCCTAAAGTATCGAAGGAAGTAAGAAACCTCGGAATGACCATGGACTCCAAGCTGTCGATGAATGTCCAAGTAAATAAACTAGCAAGATCAAGCTTTGCTACTATAAAAACGCTGCGACGAATTTTCCCTCATTTGGGATTTCCACACAAGGTCCAAGCTACCATCTCCCTTGTTCTATCCAAACTCGATTACGCCAATAGCCTCTACCACGGATCACCTTTAACGACCATGAAAAGACTACAACGGATTCAGAACTCGGCTGCCAGACTACTCCTGCATATCAAACCACGAGACCACATCTCCCCTGCCTTGAAAGCCCTGCATTGGTTACCGGTTGCCAGAAGATCCACGTTCAAGCTGCTTTGTATTACCCACAAAGCAATACATGGAGTAGGACCACTCTTCATCAGGAATAAAATCACCAAACACATTCAACAAAGGAACCTACGCTCTAAAGGAGCATCTCGCCTCAAAATCCCACCATACAAGAAAAAAACAATGGGTGGCACATCCTTCTCTGTTCAAGCAGCCAAACTATGGAACTCTTTACCCCCCAACATAAGATCCACCGACAACCACCTTATCTTCAGAAAACTACTCAAGATCTGGCTCTTCCCCACATAGGTACCATACGGAAATAGAAATTTACAGCATATCCCTCTGTATATAAGCATTTGTTTTCACTATAGATATGTATCTATCTTTGTGTATTACTTTATAAAACATGTAAAACAATTATGTTGTTAAGAGAAGAAAAAAAATAATAATAATAATCATCTATAAATAAAAATCATTTTTGGTCTACATGTACATACTTCCATTGTACATCTATGTACCATCCATGTACTTGGATCTGTGTGTCTGTTACTTTTCTCCTGAAAAAAAGCATATCCAATGCACTACCCTATCTCTCATCCTGTGCCTCTATCAATATATTTAATCTAAATATACTTACTTTTTTATGTATCTATATATTTTTAATGTACTTATGGATCTATATACTTATCTCTTTCTTCTAATTTAGCATTTCCAATGCACTAGCCTATTTCTCAGCCTATACTTCACTCAATATATCTTCTAGCCCAACCTTCAGACTCCTCTCAAACTTCTTTCTACTACTCCTTCTAATGCACTACCCTATCTCGCATCCTATAGATCTATCAATATATCCTCTACATCCACTCTCTCATTTATCCCAAACCCCATACCACTACTATGATCGCCAAAATAACCTTTTCTAGACTCTCTCCTGCTCTACCCCTCCATGCATCATCTGACACCTTTTTACTACACCGATCCCCTAAAACAAACATTTCTAAACTCTCCCCTCTGACTCCTTCCCTCCAAAACTCCTTTTTACTCATCCAAAAGCCTCTTCCTACTACTAATATATATATTAAAAAAAAATCTTTTACTCTTTTATCCCTCCACTATCCTTTTTTCAATAAAAATTAACAGACTAACATGTTTCACTTCTCAAATTCCATATTCAACTATACTAATATACTGCCTAAATAACTGAATAACATATCTACTACTCAAATTACTTCATATTTATACTATACTAATTTTCAACACTAATCCTTTATGGGTTCCGGAGTGGCGTGCTACTCGCCAGAAAAGCGCTTCAACGCCCATCAGGGGTAACAAGTGCTATATGAATGCAAATCTTTCTTCCCCTTTTATCCATCCGCTATCCTTCTCACTCCAAGTAACAGACTAATATCCACCACTGAAATTACCTCATATTTCACCATATTAATTCACCACTAATCCTCTATAGGCTCCCTGAATAGCATGCGTCAACAAGCGAGCGATAGATAAATACGAACCTTTGTCCTACTCTATCCTTCTGCTATCATTCCAAATCCAAATAACTGATTAACTTATCCACCACTTAAAATGTACTTGCATGTTTCACTATACTAATTCAACACTAATCCTCTGTGGGTCCCGGAGTAGCGTGCTACCCGCCGAAAAAGCGCTTCGACGCCTCGTCAGGGGTAGTAAGCGCTATATAAATGCAATTACAATACAATACAATACAATTGATTGGCTCCAGTGAGGGTGGGGCCATTCTTGGCAAGTTCCACCTTGTGTCCTGTGCCTCAGCCCGTTGTGGTGTTGTGTAGAGCATTCTGGGTCTTGTAGTTTTTACTTACTATACCGCAGTATAACTAATTATGGACCGAATGGAGAGCTTTTGAATTTCCCACGTCCAAGCTGTGTCGTATGCTGTCCCGTCCACATACTTATTACACATTTTGATACATTGGGTACATATTTTATGGGCTGTGGCACACTTAACAAGTCCCAGAACGCAAACCACCGGAGTGGGGACAGCTGATTAAGCGTGATCAGAAAGCCTGGCCGCTATGAAATGACCATGACTGAGTGTAGCTTACAATATAATTAAAGTTGACCATTTGGCAGCTTTGCATGGGTGCAATTTAAGGCCCCATCGGTCCAGGACTTGATAGAATTAATATATTCATCCGTCCAATTTAGCATATAATTGCTATATTCCACAGGTGCATGCTTGACTAGCTGCTCCAGTGCAGGAGTTTTTTGCATTTCCGTTCTGTAAGCTGGGTTGAATGACTGAATCAACAAGAGGACTAGTCTCAGAATGAACAAAAAACCTGGACTGTCGCATGGACCGCTTGGAAGGTCACTTGGTGTAACTCGCTCCGGTGGTATTTGGCTAGAACGGAACAGCAGGACGTCTTCAACCCACAACTTCTCTTGTGGTATCTGCATCTCGGAGAGCTTGAGGGTGACGCTGCTCCACTCTGAAAAGAATAAGACCTGAGGCAAAAAGCTTCTCTCAGGACCTCCCTGTCTAATGGAAGGGTTGCTAAATACCAAGGCTGTCTTGATTTCCCCCCTCATGCCTCTTGTATCCACAATCATGCTCTGCTTGCCTCTTTAGCTCTCTTGATCTTTTTAAACCCTTCTTTCTCACTTTCAGTTTTACCCCTATATTCACAGTCTTCTCCTTTTTAGGTTCTCGCATGTATCTCACTTGAAAGACACTATAGCTTATATTATAATAAGAGCTTGGAGCCCGCCCAGTACTTGTCATTTGTTGTCTTCAGTGTCACTTCTTGTTTGCTGCCTCCTAATTGGACAGCCCAGGCAAGCACCACTTCCTGTTTTCTTCTAGTGAGAAGTGTGTGCTTAGTCTCGCTCTACTGCTCAAGCTGTGATTCAGGTCCTCCCCATTTTGTGTTCTTCTTCTCCTCCCACTCAGCACTTCTGTTAACATCTTCTCCTCTTCTCCCCCCCCCCCCCCCACATAGTCTGTGCTGGCTTGAGGTATTCGCCTCTCGTTGGTTATCGTATCCCGTCTTTTTGATGGCTTCCCATAGAGGCAAGATCTATTTACAAAACGGCTTGCATCCCCCACAGAGCCTTGCACACTTCCTCCCCTCATTACCTGGCGAATAAACTGAATGTCTGGAGGCTCGAGTCCTTCTCAGAGTGCGGAAAAGGTTCTGCTTGAGCCCACCCCTCCTTCAAAAGGGAAAGATCGATGGCTCAATCGTTCTCAGGTAATGCAGTGAGAATCTGGAACTCGCTTCCTCCATTGCTCCGCGACACCACCTCCTATCCGGATCTTCAAAGCGGACCTCAAATCTCTTCTCTTCCAAAGACACTTTCAGAACTAATATCTTCATTCTCAGACCCCTCTAGGAAGTTTGTTCATTGTACATTTTTAATATTTCCTAGTACATTCCTCACCCTTGCTTGATGTGTTTGATATTGTGTTCATGCCTTCTATGGTTTTACCCTACCTCTTCTAGTCTCCTGTTTATTTTTGTAACGTTCTATTGTACAGCGCTCTGACACCTCCGGATAAAGTCAGCGCTATATAAATGCATTAAATAAATAAAATAAAACACGTTTTCAGAGTTCACAACGTCCATCTCTGTGGCAGGGAGACAAAAGCAAGTCCCTTCTGTGAAACAATGCATAGCGAGTAAGCCTGACCACTACCACGTGAGATTGGGGAGGTGGGGCTGTACTTTTAACCATTTTCCTCCGTTGTGCCGCTTTTATTCCCTTCCCCGACTCTTTATGATCCTTTGGAACCTGCTATTTCTAATCACACTCCAGGCGGAGGTCTCCTCCCATCTAAAGTTAAACAATCTGTCGTGTATGTAGATGTGAGAGCTCATTTCTGTCACGAAGAACGATTTCTGCTGTTGAGTAAATGAGATTTTAGCTATCCGTTTGTGTGTTCCATGATACTGCAGACATCCTGTCTTCTCAAAATGTGGCTTTTGAGTAGTCTCAGATTTACACATTTCTCCAAATAGATCTGTAGCGTGCTTAAAACCATTGACCAAGCCCAGAGGCGAGACATTTGCTTTGGCAATGCTTTTTTCTCTCTTGCTCTGGGTAATAGTCTGATAATAAACATAAGTCCTAGTCCCCATAAAAGGTGCTGGTGGGTAGGGTCGGACTGTAAACCTAAAGCAGACTTGGCCCATTTTGTCAGACCAGTCCAAATCAGTGGCGTAACTTAAGCCCCCATGGTGGGGGTGATGGGTGGAGGGGGGGCAAGCTTCATGGGGTCCCCTCAGCAAAAGAGGAGGGACAGGTGGGAGGGGCCCATCTGTGCTTTTTGCAGGGGCCCCCCTTAAGTTTCGTTACACACTGGCCCAAACCATGCATAGAGTAAGCCTGACCACTACCAGGTGAGATTGGGGGGGGGGGGGGTTCCCCCAAGAAAATGTGTGTGAAAATGGTGCATTTACAACACTTTTCATAATAGTCTCTTGCATTGGCTTTTAAAGCACAATAAATGATGACCTTGCAGTGCACCAGGATACCCAGTCGTACCCACAGACATTCTTATTGTGAACACAAAAAATAAAATGTCTTCCATGAAACATGAATTTAAATGCAACTTAAGTGCACACACTCTTAAGCACAGCCAAGAAGCTAGAGTGATCTTCTGTCATTTTAAAGCTGGTAATGTTTTGGAACAAGACTGAGGGTTTGTGTACTTGCTTTACAGATCGAAACAGTAAAGATGCATCTGGAAGAGCTGTGTGGGGCTATGATCCAGACATTCAAGAAATACTCTGGAGCTGATGGTAAGGATGGAGAGCTGAACCAGGACGAGCTGTCCAAGCTTCTGAAGGTAGAGTTCCCAAGTCTGTCTGTGAGTACAACCTAAAACCTATATAGATCTTTAAATATATACCTAATGAATGTTTGCCAGTTTCAAAGAGTGTAATTTACAGAAAATGTCTTGCTGAGAATTACGTACCATGATTCAGTGCTGAATTCATTTGCAGGATATTTAACTTCACAAAACAAATGTTAAATGCAGTTATCATGCTTTCACAGTCTTAGTGCTATTTTTAGAACAATCATTACCGTACCGGACAGGCCTCCACATGCAGGCCCATCCCCGATGAAAACATTTACCAATTGTAGGAGAGTAGGGTCTGCTTTCCTATGGTCCACTCAATTTTTGCATTTTGCTTCACTGGTTTTTGACTTAATGTGGCTGTGGGCCTGCTAATCAGACCCACAGCCTGCTGTTCTCTCTCTAACTTAATATCCATGTACTTTAGGTACATCACCAATTTGGTACTGGACACCTTATCAGCCCCTGTACAGTGCACTATAGGTGCATCCAAGGCCTACCAGGGGCTGCAGCATATCTTTTGCCACCCCTGGCTGGCCATTTAAATCGACACAACTGGCTGATCACTCAGCTGGGGCAAGGTGGTGTAATCACCCCCTTGCTTAGATATCTTATACCTATGTCTAAACCTATATCTGGACACATATGCACCTATAAGTCACTCCTATGGCAGGCCTTAACAATCCTGGAGGCAGAATGCTTGGTTTTATGTGAGATGGTGCTCTAGCATGAGCTGAGCCTGTCTGCAGAGTTCAGAACGATTTCCTTACTGCTGTTCCAGGGTATTGCCATACCATATACTCTTAAGTGCATTATAATCCTCGCGGTTATTGCTAACTTTGGTTTGGCTTTATCAAAACTTATCGTGTAAAGTGTCATACACTTTGGAATACTACCCCCTCGCCAGTTCTGGCGACGGGGGTAGCATTCCACCCTTCTAGAGGGAAAACACATGTTACTTTACTTAAAACGCGGTTAATCCTAACCTGAGCATCCGCATCACAAAATGGATGCTGCTGCCCCGACACAAATCTGGCCTCCTGCTGCTGACCGAAACCTGGCAGGGGAGGCTTGGACAAAGTTTCCTGTCACAGGGAGGTGTTACACCACCCCAGACAGGATGTATGACTTTACCACGCATACCTTTACAACGCATAGCGCTTAGAGGTGCTGGATAGTGGTAAGTATAATTTTCTATTCCAACTCCAGTCCCCGTGGACACTAGGGAAGGTGTTGGATAGAAAATTAAACTTATTCCCTATCCTAGAGCGCCCCCAGCGCAATGCGTTGTAATGGTTTGCGTTGTAATGCCAGGGTTGTAATGGTATTGCGTGGTAAAAAATGCGAGGTAAAGGTTGTATACCCCCCAGACAGGAGATAGTGGATTGGAGCAGGGAGGGTTGAAAGAAACTAGACACTGCCGGGGGCACACAAGGTGTCCCATGCAAAATCCAGTCAAACTGGTTCTGGGGCACTCCAGCCCCAACTCTGGTGCGACTGGACAAAGAGAAAGGGGTGTAACTACCCATAGGAGGGACCTAGCAGGTAATCCAGCCCCTTGATTTGGAATAAAGGTAGGAGCTGTGCCAATGCACATCAGATTATCCTGACTGAAACTTATGAAATGAAACTCTGGACCCTTCGACATCCTACTCGACGTAGAAGACTGAAGAATCTCCCTTGTGGTCAAGGAGTGACCACCCTGTGCAAGCAGGCACCATCCAGCGCCCAACGGTTTGCTTTGTTGCAGTTCCCACCGGAACTCGAGCGACAGCGATCAACAAGACCAGCTTCCCTTGACTTCTAACAGCCCGATCCACAGTCCCAGCGAATCTGAGACCCGTGGAGGCATTGTGAAGCGTGGAGCCGGCCATCTTGGAAAAACTACAAAGTGCTGACCATGCAGCTCCAGAGGCTCCCTTGAAGCTGTGCATTTGGGTTTGAGAAGCCCCAGCCCCGAGCAGCTTTTGCTCCGAAGATCTCCCCTCCACACTCGCCAAGTGCTGCGTGGGGCCCTTTTGCATTTTTCTGCTTGACGCATTGGTCTGGTCACTTGCCTGTTGGCTAGTGGCCCCAGTACCGACGAAACCTTGAATTTACACTGCTAGTCTGGTTGCTCCAGACTGGTCCTCGCTCCCCTAAAAAGGAGCAATCTATCAGACCTTGCTGGTACGAACGAGAAGCAATCTTCCAATCCTGCGTGGGTTGCACTTGCCAAGGCTTAACTACGATCTGAAAGCCGACACCGCTGACAGCGAGAGCCTTTGTGGGACAGCTCGTGATTCACTCCAGGTCCTCCTCGGTGCCCCAGAGTCCACGTGGCAGCGGAGACTAACTTCGCAACAAGCACCTAATTGCGCCCAACATTGCCTGGTTCCTTCCTGGTCACTGGCTAGTGACCCAGACTCTGTCCCCTCTGCTTTCAGGTACTCTACATCTTCGATCCACCCTTTGATCCAACCGGACTCTTCTCTCCTGGCCGCCTGCAGCATCTTCATCTCCAGGCTCCATAGAACTCCACGACGAAACCCGACACGCTTTGGCACCTATGCACCCGCTTCCTGTGGGTGAGGTAACTCGTGAACGCCGGTGCTCCTGTAGTGGTTTACACCTCTAGTGTCTAAGTTTTAAGTGGCTAGGTTCTAGTCTAGTCGAAAGACTTCTAAAACAGTAACTTTGTAACTTTTACGCACCATTGACTTTGCATTGGTGCATGCGTGTGCTTTTAGCGCTGCACCCGATTCACGCGGGCTACTCCCGTCCTAACTGCTGTTAGTCCAGTGTAGTCCCAGCGATTCCCAAGTCCCCAGGTCTTACCACTGTTCGTAAAGTGATACTTGTACCACTTTTTTGATATATGGTTTGAGTGGCCACCGGCCTCATCCATAATTGTGCAAATTTCATGTTAAACTGTGCTTTTGTTTAAACGCTTGTGCTTCTATACTCATAAAGAGTACAGAGGAATATTCTAGTAATAAATACATATATTTTTATAATATATAACTTGTGTGGTGTCCTTTCATTTGATATTACAGGATTGCATATGGTAAAACAGATGGCTTCACATGCCCTCTTGAGTTTAGCCTAAGACTGTGGATAGCTTGTCTTTTAAGGTTGACTTACAACCACCTCCATAAGGGATTGTTTGGACTGATACAAGGTGCCCCCAGAATTGGGAGACATCATACATCAGGTCAACTTCTCACATTGGTGTGCAGCGGTTGGGATTTGAACTTGCTGTTTTACCATTGCAATCTTTTTATCAAATTGAAAGATCCCATTAAGTACCATAGGTACATATAAACAAAGCTTACATATTTAAGTTCTACTGAACTTAGTAGTTGTAGATAGAAGGGCTTAGCACACCCTGACTACAACTCACTAGCAAGGTTCCAGTAGGAAAACACTTAGTGTAGGTAAATGCTTCAGGAATTCAAACGCTGAGGAGACACCGGTGGAAGCGGTAGACGCCAAGTCGCACGACCCCTGCAAGAAGGAGAATTGATGGAAGTCTATTTCGGAGCAGAAGAAACACGGGTTTTCCACATTAAGACATTAAACCAGACAACAAAGAATTGGAATCAGTAAATAAAAACAGCAAACTGAGAGGAACATAAGAATAAGTAGAAAAAATAAAGGCACTATGACAACGATACCAAAGAGTACACCGGTGAAAATATCGGTTTACCTGAATTAAGGCAGAATTGAACATAACTGCTAGAAATGAGAACTGAATAACTACTACGAGCAAAATGATGGATCTTGCCTAAAAAACAACAGAGCGAGACTTCAATAAGCCGCCATAGAAGGTTCACTTCAGTTAGATGTCCTGAATAGAAAGGGATATTTTTATGAGATACTTGTGTACATCAGAATTGTCCTGAGGAAGGTGGGGCTGATTGCCACAACCACCGAAACGCGTCGACTACCCCGTTGGGGGATGTATTAATTGTGTATATTTTATAAATACTGTTCATTTGTAATTTGATGCTTTGCAAAGTGTGTTAATGTGTATATCTTGGGCTTATGTATTCGATCATAACACACAAAAAACCGAGGCATTTTTTAATTGATTGGATTGTTTTTATTATCTGTGGTGAATTCATGTTTTATAATGTACTGAATATATCATTTTTTTAAAAAGATTCTGAAGTTTTTGTACACACATTCTATGTTTTTGTGGTTCTACTATAGCACAAGGTGTATGAACAAATAGAGTGATAATATAAGGAGATGTATGAATGATTGGGTTCCCCATTTGAATCAACAAGCCAGGGAACACTAAAGTTTTTTTCCGCATTACCCTGTTCCTGTGGGTGTTATTATAAGGGTACTCTCTTTCTTTTTAATCATCGGTAAGTGCATCACTTACACCTCACTAGAGTCTGGCACAGGTGAGCAACCCATTGCTCTGCCTGTGGTAGGTGCCCTTACCAAGGCACCTTCCAGCTATGACAAACTCAGCTTCAAGGACTTGAGTGCCTTGTGTACTACAAGGAAGCTCAAAAAGGGTCCCAACCCTACCATTCCTGTCCTGATAGCCATCCTAGAGAAGGATGATCTTGAGAAAGCTAGTGCAGTTCCCTCAGGTAATTCCGCAGAAGGAGTGAACGCCCCAGATACTGAGAACACCACCCCAGAAGCAGAAGATGAGGAGTTGAACCCAGAACAAAATGATTCAGATGAGGGTCAAGGGGATATCCAGGTACCAATTGGGAGGCTTAACACAATATTAAGATTTGGGCTCCATTTTTGTTGTATTTAGAGCAGTTGTTATCAGCCGTATTCCAACTTCATGGAAGGAGGCAGTAGTGGTGCCGATTTTCAAGAAAGGCAACAGATCTGATCCCCGATGCTATCGTCCAATTTCCCTAATTGATGCATCATGCAAGATACTGGGTAGGGTCATTTTAGCCAGACTAGAAACATGGGCAGACTCGGTGGGCCTTATCGTAGATTCCCAATATGGGTTCCGAAAAGGCAAAGGCACCGTCGAACAGTGCCTGAACCTGGCTCTGATTATAGGGAAATACATGAAGGCAATGAACTCTTCCATCCACCTTGCCTTCATGGACCTCTCTAGTGCATTCGACACTGTGTCGAAGCAAGCTGTGGGAAATGATGGATACTATGGGTTTCGAGGAACCATTGATCCACTTGCTACGTAGACTCCATGAAGCAACCACAGTAGCCATAAGGTTTGACCCAGGCGGAGAGAAAACTAAATCCATCCCCTCGACTGAGGGTGTCCGTCAAGGATGTATTTTAGCCCCCTTTTTGTTTCTAGTTTATACTAATGGGTTGGAAAAATATCTGTTGGACCACTGCCACGATTTCCCTAAGGTTAATGGTAGGAGCATACCGATGCTTTCTTATGCCGACGATACGGTATTGATGACACTCACAGGAAATAGCATGCAGCAATGTCTTGATGCTTTTCATAGCTTTATGTTGGACTTGGACCTGAAGGTAAACTTTTCTAAATCCTTTGTCATGGTCTGTGGCCCAAAGGGCACAAAAACCAGAAAGTTTGTAGTAGATAGTGCCATTATTGAAAAGGTGGAAAATTTTAACTATTTGGGAAACCTTTTCAATACCAAATTAAGCTGGGCCCGTTAATGAAGACCCGAGTACAGAGTGCTAGTCGCTCTATTGAAGGTCTGTTTCGTTTCTGTGGGAAGCTGGGTCAAAAACCCGTTGATCATCTAAAATCTTTGTATAATGCGAAATGTGTGTCGGTAGCTACCTATGGGGCAGGGGTTTGGGGAACTGAAAGCCCTGACATAATACAAACCATTGAGAACAAATTTTTGAAGCGTCTACTGGCTATCCCATTAAGTTCTTCAAATAGATTTGCCCATGAGGAGATAGGTCTGAGTTATGTGAGTGACATTATACATCTTTCCCCCCTATTATTATGGGGCAAAATATGGCTATCGGAGGATCTACAATTATCTAGAGACATCCTTCGGGATTGTTTAAAATTGTCAAACACGAATAAGATCCCGTGGCTATCCTACGTTAATACAACACTCCACAAAATAGGCCTTGGTGACATTTTTGATAACCCTGAAAATATTCGGGGAGATATTAAATCTGTTATCAAATTAAGTTATTGGAAATCCTCACTTGTGCATTCTTTGGTTAGGCCTCACGCTCTTAAGGTTACTTTTCAGCATCAGTTTTATTTAACCTTTACACATCATGTACAATGGCGATTCTATTTGACAAGGTTTAGGTTACACATTTTGCATTTTCTTTTTGCGTTTCCAAAACAGGGGAGTTGGTGTGAGAGACTGCCCCCCTGTCCCTGTAACAATAGGGTTAGCCAAAGTACCATGCATTTTGTTCTCTTTTGCCCCTTATATAAGGATCCGAGAATCAGGTTTATTAAGCCGATCCTTAAGGAAAAGCAACCATGCCATTATAAAGAGGGTTATGACCATTTGTTAACCTTGTCCACATCTGATGTTTGCTGTGCAATGCTAAATTTTATACGTGTGTCATTTATGATTAGAAAACGGTATGGTTAACCTTGGCTCTATGAATTTGTTTTGTAGCCCATCCATATTGTTGTTTATGATCTTTTCTGCCATTGATTTTTTCATAGGCATTAGGAACTTATGATTAACTTAGCCTAAATGGATTGAAAAGCTATGGGCTACAATTTTGATTTTTGATTATATAACCAAATGTTTAAACAAGTGTTATAGTTCAAAATTGTTTTCAAATGATTTTCAAACTATGTTTTAAATGTATTGTTTTGACTTTTATGATTCTTTGCTGGAATCGAATAAAGTTTTTTTTAATCGAAATCGAATCGGGAGGCTTAACCTAACCAACTTGGACCTACATGGAAATGGAGAGGGCCAGCACCTCCTCAGATTCTATAGCAGAATACTCCCAGGCAATAGAAGAGATCTCCTTCCAGGGAATCTCACCTTTCTAGTGCCTCAAGGGAATCTCAAAGGGGAATGACTCTTTTCCCCCCCCCCCCCCAGAAAAGAGCATAAGGCCAGGATGAGAGCTGTCAAGCTCCAGATAGAGAGGGAAGAGATCGCCCTGGCCCAAAAGCTAAACTTGCTTTAGCAGGGGGAAAAAGACTGTGTGGGGAGATACCCACTGGTGGCAGCATTATTCCTAAAGAGACAGGACCTATGAACCTAGAAACCTGACCAAGATTGTGCCCCCCTACAAGGAAGGGGATGACCTCCACAAATGGATGACTGCTCTGGAGAGAGCCTGCATGGTACAGCAGGTTCCTCAAGAACAGTGGGCAGCAATCTTATGGTACTCATTTTCTGAGAAAGGGAGAGACCAGCTCCTCACTGTTAGACCCGAGGATGCTAAAACTACTCTGTCCTGAAGAGTGTCTTATTGATGGGTTTGGCCTAACCACTGAGCAATACAGGTTGTTCAGAGATACCCAAAAAGCTCAGACTCAGGACTGGACTGATTTTGTTGATTGTGCCACTAAGGCTCTGGAGGGTTGGTTGCAGGGAAGTAAAGTCTCAGACTATACAGGATTGTACAATCTAATAATGAGAACCGATCCTAAATAACTGTCAGAACCAGCTATTACATCAACACCTTTGTTAGAAAGGCGGTCCCTGGGGAGGCAGAAGATGTCTGACTGACCACCCCGAGACCCACCTCTCCTTATGGAATTGGCCGAGCGCCGTCGAGGCCTCCTGGATGGGGGTCCTCTCCTAGAATCGTCACAGCAGATCAATCACACCACTACAAAGGGACACCACACAAGAGGGTAACGTCTTAGAATCTTTATCAGCAATAGCGATTGGTCCTTTCGGCAATATGTACAAACGGATCGAGGGATCCTTAGGGTCTCGGTAACTGGGGGTAAAGGGTAGCGGGACAGTCTTGGTACCAGTCTGGCACAGGGTTACCCTACGCTCAGTTCTCAATCCTTGACCTGGGGGGGGGGGGGTTCCACGAGGTCGGGCCGTGGTAGCGCCAGCAGGCTCCGAAGATGGTTTCAGCGAGGTTTGGCCACGGCAGCGCCAGCAGGACTCCAAAGGTGGTTTCAGCAAGGTTGGGCCACGGCAGCGCCAGCAGGACTCCAAAGGTGGTTTCAGCAAGGTTGGGCCGCGGCAGCGCCAGCAGGCTCCAGAGGTTCAGGGTTCAAAGTAGCGAGTTCTTCTCAGGGTCAGCCGCGACAGCAGGGCTCTCGACTCCAGGATACAACTGCCGACCCAGTCCAGAGCTGCCCCAGATATAGGTCTGGAGTCCTTTGATGTCCGGACCCTCGCGCCTGGGGGTCAGAGGGGCAGGGATGAGAGTACCCAGACACCCAGCAGGGGGGTGGAGCCAGCGCCCCGGGAGGCCGGAGGGCGATCGAAACCATGCGTCCGGGGACGGCTGGGGGCCCAGCGAAACCCCCCCCCCTCCTTGATCCGTCAAGTGGCCGCTTTACCATCTGGTTGGATCTTGGTGCCTCGATGTCGGGGCTTCGCGGGGGCTGTGGCAGGGGTCGGCCGCAGTCACGTGGTCCAGACGTGGAGGGTCCAAGATGGAGTCGCCACCTGAAATGGTGGCCCGGGATTGGGGTCGGATCCGCAGAGTGGGGCGAGTAGGGGTCGCCGGGATCCTAAGGGGGAGAGCCGGGGGTTGCCAGGGGTGGCGGCTCTTGTGAAGGTTGGAGGGGATAGCTTTAGGCCGGGGGACAGGGGTCGATGCTGTCCAGGGCCCGCCATGCGGGAGGAGTGGGACCATGCCACGAGGCCAGGTCCAACAACCTTATTGACTCAGATCTGACCTCTCCCCAATAATTGGAAAAGAAGGCAGACATGTGGGTCAGAACAAGGGTTAAGCAGAAACCCCAGAACCATGGAGGTGATCAAAAGAAGGCAGACCAGAAGGGTGGAGATAAGAAAAAGACCAGAAGTCTTCTTCAGGCCCCCAAAATAAATCTAATAAGGAGGGTGGATCCCAAAATGGAAACGAGAAGGATGGCCAAAAGAAACCTTGGTGCAATAACTGTAAATCAGTTTCTCACTGAGGTAGTGAGTGCACTAAGAAAAATCCAGTACCTATCACTGCAGCCCCTAAGGCACCTGCACCCCCTAGTACAGTTAGCAGTGATAGTGCACAACCCAAGGGATTAGTGGGGTTAACCATGGGTACTGAGATGGAGGCTGGCCTAGTCAGAATCCCTACTCGGGCAGTTCTGCTATATGATGTGGACATATCTGTGACCACTCCTATGAGTCCCAATACTTTGGGCAAGTATAGGCAGACGCCTTTGATGAATGAGAAACTGGCTCAGGTCTACAGGGACACATGTGCCAGTGTCACTATGGTGACACCTAACTTTGTGGTCCCTGGACAAATCCTACTAGGTGAGAACTACCTAGTGACCAATGCTAGCAATGCCACTACTACACATAGTGTGGCTGTTAAATTCTCCTGGGGAGGGGTAACTGGCCTCAAAGTTGAGTGCAGACCTCCCAGTTGACTGTCTTTTGGGCAATGATCTAGAGCAGTGTTTCCCAAACTGTGGTCCGCGGACCCCCAGGGGTCCGTGACACATTCCCAGGGGGTCCGTAGGCAACAGTTTTAAAAGCTCAAATATTTCTTGTATAATTAGCAGCTTTCCAGCAACAATAAAAGTGTCAAGAGAATGCCAGTGATTAATGTACCTGTTGAAGAGCGAGGAGAGTTTTGTTCAGTGGCAGCTTTGATTTAACTAATGTAGCACAGAGGGTTAATGTGCCTACTGTAAAGAACGTGTAACATGCATCTTACAAAGCAGCATTTTATGTGCCTAGGTTCGTGGTTACTGCTTTTGTCAGATTCTTTCGTTACTGTGCACTTCATAAGTTACAATCATAATCTAGCAGAGGGACCTATAAACTGTCATCAAAGAGCTGCTTGCAAACTGCATGGTACCAGTTAGTAACTTGTATTTTGTCCCAGTTATTCATTATCCTGATGCTGCTAAAAAGATATATTTGGGTGGAAATACATTTTTAATGTTAAAGTCAATGCTAGCCACTGTGTTATGCTCTGAATCATGGGTTTGTGCTTTTCCAGACCAAGCACTCAAACCAAACATTTTATATACACACTGTTTTGCAGTATGATTCAATGTCTCTATATGTGTGTGATGTAAAGTGCTCTGACATCCTACAATGGTATGAGAGATGCTACAAAACAAATGAAATACATGTGACAGAGGGGCTATTAGTTCAATATAAAATACTAAGGGCCAGATCTGTTTTTATATCCACGAATGGTTTCGCGAACCCGTTTGCGCATGCAAAAACCTATTGGGCCATGTACATAGCCTATTTCCTGAGACGCAATTTGTTTGCGACTCTCTAAATAGGTTTTGCAACTTGCTATTTGGAAGGGGCATTCCCTTCCAAATAGCGAATCTCAGAACAATGTACAAAGGTTTGCGCAAAACAGTCGCAATTACCACCTACTTTAAGTAGATGGTAATGCATTCGCAAATGTGAAGGGGTCCCCAGGGACCCCTTCCCCTTTGCAAATGCATGCAAAATTATTTTTTTAGGTCAGGCAGTGGTCCCAGGGACCTCTGCCTACCCTTAGAAAATGAAACGAAAACATTTCATTTTCTTTTTTTTTAAATGCATGGTAAACAGGCTGCATTTTTTTTTTTAAACTGCTTTATTTAAAAGCAGTCCGAGACATGGTGGCCTGCAGAGCCCAGCAGGCCACCATCACTGGGAGGGCTGACATCCCCAATGGGCTCGCAAATTGCGAGTGGCTCATTAATATTAATGAACCTCGCAATTTGTGACCCCATTGGGAATCCCAAACAGTGTTAAACACACTGTTGTAAATTTCATTTAGCGACTCGCAATTTGCCACTCGCAATGTGTCGCCCATTGCGAGGCGCTAAATGAAATGGTCTTACATCTGGCTCCAAAATCCTTAGTACTGTGAGTATTTGTTTTCTGTGCACGTGTTTTTTTTTTTTTTTTTTCAAATTACTGTTTTAATGTTTGAAATGTAACTCCTACAAATTGCTTGGGGGTCCCCGGCTTCCAGTGGTGACTCAATGGGGGTCCTCAGGAGTCAAAAGTTTGGGAACCACTGATCTAGAGGAATCCTTATGGTCAGAAGTGGAGTATAGGACTCATGCAGAAATGCTAGGGATTTCAGCAGATGTCCTTGCTGTAACCAGGTCCCAGGCCAAGAAGTGCCTACCTGAACCTGTGGTGGATCTTGAAACAATAGACCAACCACAACCCAAGAGGAAGAGCAAGAGGATTAGGGCAGTGCCTTCCCACTTGCCCCAGGTTGAGGAAAAGACCTCACAGGAGGATGATTCTGTGATCCAAGAGGAGACTGTCCTGGAAGAGCTTGAACCTGATCAGGTTGAGTTTCTGGGGACAGGGGGACCCTCAAGGGCAGATCTGGGGCAGGCTCAGTTGACTTGCCCTTCCCTTGAACCCCTCAGACACCAAGCTGCTGCTGCTGGGAATGCTCAAAGTACCCATAGTGTATTGGGATGATGGGCTCCTTTTATTCAGAGGCTAGAGACCCCAAGCCTGCTTATACCTCTGCAATTTAGGGGCTTCCTTCTCACCTTGGCCCATGAAATTCCCCTTGCAGGACACTTAGGCCAGAATAAGACTTGGGAGAGACTAGTCCCTAACTTTCAATGGCCTCACGTCAGGACACCAAGGAGTTTTGTCGCTCCTGTGACACCTGCCAAGCCAGTGGCAAATCAGGTGGTACCACAAAGGCCCCCCTTATTTCTCTACCTGTGGTGGGGGTGCCCTTTGAGAGAGTTGGGATAGACATTATTGGACCAATAGATCCCCCAACAGCATCTGGGCACAGATTTATCCTGGTGGTAGTGGGTCATGCCACCAGGTACCCAGAGGCAATTCCCCTGAGGACCTCAACAGCTCCTGTTGTGGCAAGAGCCCTACTTGAGTTTTCTCCAGAGTGGGCTTTCCAAAGGAGGTCCTTTCAGACGGAGGTACCAACTTTGTCTGGATATTTGAAAGCAATGTGGAAAGAGTGTAGAGTGAACTATAAGTTCACCTCACCACACCCCCTATCATCCACAGTGCAATGGGCTTGTTGAAAGGTTCAACAAGACCCTAAAGGGAATGATAAAAGGGTTACCTGAAAAGCTCAGGCGTAGATGGGACATCCTTTTACCCTGCTTACTATTTGCTTACAGAGCGGTCCCACAGAAGGGTGTTGGCTACAGCCCTTTTGAACTTTTGTTTGGCCACCCTGTGAGGGGTCCATTGTGTCTTGTGAAGGAAGGATGGGAGTTACCTCTCAAAAAGCCTAAGCTTGCTATTGTGGACTATGTACTTGGTCTCCGCTCCAGGATGGCTGAGTACATGGAGGAAGCAACCAAAAACCTGGAGGCCAGCCAAGAATTACAGAAAGCTTGGCAAGACCAAAAAGCTGTTCTGACTGAGTACCAGCCAGGGCAGAAGGTGTGGGTGTTGGAGCCAGTGTCCCCAGCAGCTCTCCAAGACAAATGGTCTGGACTCCACACCATACTTGAGAAAAAGGGAGAGGTCACCTACTTGGTGGACCATGGCACCCCTAGGAGCCCCCACAGGGTGCTCCATGTAAACAGATTGAAGGCATATGTGGACAGGGCAAACATGGGCTTGCTAATGGCAACAGATGGGGAACAGGAGGAAGAGAGTGACCCTCTCCCAGACTTGTTATCCCAAAACCCTGATGATGGTTCAGTGGATGGAGTAGCCTTGGCAGGCAGCCTCTCTGACCAGCAGCAATGGGACTGCAAACAAGTGTTGCAGGCTCATAGACCTGGTTTCTCTTACACCCAGCCAAACTAACTGGTGCACCCATGAGGTGGACACTGGTGACAACCTGCCTGTGAAGAATAAAAGCTACAGGCAACCTGACCATGTCAGGGATTGTATAAAGGCTGAGGTGCAGAAAATGCTTGAACTTGAGTTATTGAGCCATCAGAGAGCCCCTGGGCCAGCCCAGTAGTCCTTGTGCCAAAACCTCATACCAAAGATGGAAAGAGAAATGAGATTTTGTGTGGACTAGAGGTCTCAATGCTGTCACTAGGACAGATGCTCATCCCATTCCAAGGGCAGATGAGCTCATAGATAAATTGGCTTCTGCCAAATTTCTGAGCAACTTTGATCTCACAGCAGGCTATTGGCAAATCAGGTTAGCTGAGGAGTCTAAAGCCAAAACGGCATTCTCTACCCCCAGTGGACATTATCAGTTTGTGGTGATGCCCTTTGGTTTGAAGAATGCACCTGCCACCTTCCAACGGCTAGTGAATAAAGTCCTTGCTTGGTTGGATGACTTTTGTGCAGCATATCTAGATGATATTGCTGTCTTCAGCTCCACCTGGGAGGATCACATGATCCACCTGAAGGTTCTGGAGGCCCTGCAAAAGGCAGGCCTGACTATCAAGGCTACCAAGTGCCAGATAGGGCAGAGCAAGGTTGTGTACCTGGGCCACCTAGTAGGTGGGGGTCCGGTTCAACCATTGGAGAGCAAGATCCAGGCCATACAGGACTGGGCTCCTCCAACTACCCAGACACAAGTCAGAGCCTTCTTGGGCCTGACTGGGTATTACAGGAAATTTGTAAAGAACTATGGGTCCATTGTGACACCATTGAATGATCTGACATCCAAGAAGATGGCCAAAAAGGTTCAGTGGACAGTTAGCTGTCAGAAAGCATTTGATGACCTGAAGGCCATGTGCTCCGCACCTATCCTGAAGAGTCCTGACTACTCCAAACAGTTCATTGTCCAAACAGATGCTTCTGAGTTGGGGGTGGGAGCTGTGATTTTACAACTTAATATAGATGGTCAAGACCAGCCCATTGCTTTCGTAAGCAGAAGGCTGACCCCTAGAGAAACGTTGGTCAGCCATTGAGAGGGAGGCCTTTGCTGTGTTTTAGGCCCTGAAGAAGTTGAGACCATACTTGTTTGGCACTCACTTCCTAATTCAGACAGACCATAAGCCCCTTGTGGCTTAATCAGATGAAGGGTGAGAATCCCAAACTGCTCAGGTGCTCCATTTCCCTACAGGGGATGGACTTTACAGTGGAGCACAGACAAGGGACTGACCATGGCAATGCAGATGGTCTCTCCAGGTACTTCCACTTAGAACATGAAGACTTATCTGGTCAAGGTTAGTTTAATGTCCCTGCGTTGGGGGGGGGGGGGGGGTTATGTAGGAGTAGGGTCTGATTTCCTATGGTCACCCCAATTTTTGCTTTTTGCTTCACTGGTTTTCGACTTAATGTGGCTGTGGGCCTGCTAATCAGACCCACAGCCTGCTGTTCTCTCTAAATTAATATCCATGTACTTTAGGTACATCACCAATTTGGTACTGGACACCTTATCAGCCCCTGTACAGTGCATTATAGGTGCCCAGGGCATAGGTGCATCCAAGGCCTACCAGGGGCTACAGCATATCTTTTGCCACCCCTGGCTGGCCATTTAAATGGACCCAACTGGCTGATCATTCAGTTGGGGCAAGGTGGTGTAATAACCCCTTGCTTAGATATAGTATACCTATGTCTCCACCTATATGTGGACACATATGCATCTAGAAGTCACTCCTATGGCAGGCCTTAACAATCCTGGAGGCAGAGTGCTTGGTTTTGTGAGATGCTGCTCTAGCATGAGCTGAGCCTGTCTGCAGTGTTCGGAACCATTTCCTTACTGCTTTTCCAGTGATACTGCCATACCATATACTCTTAAGTGCATTATAATCCTTGCGGTTATTGCTTACTTTGGTTTGGTTTTATCAAAACATGTCGTGTAAGGTGGGTGGTAGGTAATAATGGGGTAAACCCTTACCTCATCGACCTGGGTCAGTACAATGTTATAAAAAGAGGGATGGTCGATTACAAAACAGTTAAACAAAACATTACTTAAACAAAAAGGTACACCCACCAAGTACGTGTCATTTAGATTGCATTTAATCCAACTATTCGCAATGATTTGCTGCAGTTACACATATACTATATTTCATATTCATACAATACATGGTAAATGTGCTCGGTGATTGTCAGATAAGAAAGGGATTTTAAAGGAGGGTGGGGTGTGATTGGAAAAGAATGAGGGCGTGTATGTGTAGATAATGTAGCTGAGTTACACCACCTGCGTGACTGCTGACGATTGATTCACTGTGAATCAATCGTCAGCAGTCACGCAGGTGGTGTAACTCAGCTACACTTTGAACTTCACCGCCCGTTGGATGTAGGACGCTTGCCTCACCCACGGACAGACCGGCCCCATTACCGTCGTCCACGATTTTTGTTTGAGACCTATTGCTCTGCAAAGAACGGGCGTACTTAAACAACGCTACTGGCGCGAGTCCCAACTCAGAAAGGATACTACTCGAACGCCAGGACATGTGCTCAATGTCACTGTTTTTAATTGTCCTGAGGAAGACCCCAAACTGAGGACCCACCCGCCCTTAACTTGGGGGTCGAAACGTCGACAACATTATCTACACATACACGCCCTACCGAATTTGCTAAACTCAGCTGATGTGTATAGTGTATTTCTTGGGAACAACTGTGATCTGTAACATGACTGGAAATGTTCTGTGAATAGAACAGAATTGTTTATAGGACACAATTCCTTTTCTTTGTCCCTCATTCTTTTCCAATCACACCCCACCCTCCTTTAAAATCCCTTTCTTATCTGACAATCACCGAGCACTAATTGAAGAATTATACACAATTTACCATGTATTGTATGAATATGAAATATAGTATATGTGTAACTGCAGCAAATCATTGCGAATAGTTGGATTAAATGCAATCTAAATGACACGTACTTGGTGGGTGTACCTTTTTGTTTAAGTAATGTTTTGTTTAACTGTTTTGTAATCGACCATCCCTCTTTTTATAACAATGTCGTGTAAGGTGTCATACATTTTGGAATACTACCCCCTCTCCAGTTCTGGCGACGGGGGTAGCATTCCACCCTTCTAGAGGGGAAAACACATGTTACTTTATACGCGGTTAATCCTAACCTGAGCATCCGCATCACAAAATGGATGCTGCTGCCCCGACACAAGTCTGGCCTCCTGCTGGTGACCGAAACCTGGCAGGGGAGGCTTGGACAAAGAGTTTCCTGTCACAGGGAGGTGCTACACCACCCCAGACAGGAGATAGTGGATTGGAGCAGGGAGGGTTGAAAGAAACTAGACACTGCCTGGGGCACACAAGGTGTCCCATGCAAAATCCAGTCAAACCAGTTCTGGGGCACTCAAGCCCCAGCTCTGGCGTGAAACTGGACAAAGGGAAGGGTGTAACCACCCCCTTCCCGGGTCCCACCCATAGGAGGGACCTAGCAGGTAATCCAGCCCCTTGTTTTGGAATAAAGGTAGGAGCTGTGCCAATGCACATCAGATTATCCTGACTGAAACCTATGAAACGAAACTCTGGACCCTTCGACATCCTACTCGACGTAGAAGACTGAAGAATCTCCCTTGTGGTCTAGGAGTGACCACCCTGTGCAAACAGGCACCATCCAGCGCCCATCAGTTTGCTTTCTTGCAGTTCCTGCCAGAACTCGAGCAACAGATCAACAAGACCAGTTTCCCTCGACTTTGAACAGCCCGATCCACAGTCCCAGCGAATCTGAGACCCGTGGAGCCAGCCATCTTGAAAAGACTGCGAAGTGCTGACCGTGCAGCTCCCTATGGTCCCTCGAAGCTGTGCATTGATGTTTAAGAAGCCACAGCCCCGAGCAGCTCTTGCACCGAAGATCTCCCCTCCACACTCAACGAGTGCTGCGTGGGGCCCTTTTGCATTTTTCTGCTTGACGCATTGGTCTGGTCACTTGCCCGTTGGCTAGTGGCCCCAGTACCGATGAAACCTTGAATTTACACTGCTAGTCTGGTTGCTCCAGACAGGCCCTCGCTCCCCTAAAAAGGAGCAATCTATCTGGCCTTGCTGGTTTGAACGAGAAGCAATCTTCCAATCCTGCATGGGTTGACCTTGCCAAGGCTTGTTAACTCCGATCTGAAAGCCAACACCGCCGACAGCGAGAACCTTTTTGTGGGACAGCTCGTGATTCACTCCGGGTCATTCTCTGTGCCCCAGAGTCCACGTGGCAGCAGAGACCAGCTTTGTGACAAGCACCTGATTGCGCCCGACATTGCCTGGTTCCTTCCTGGTCACTGGCTAGTGACCCAGACTCTGTCCCCTCTGCTTTCAGGTACTCTACATCTTCGATCCACCCTTGGATCCAACCGGAGTCTTCTCTCCTGGCCGCCTGCAGCATCTTCATCTCCAGGCTCCATAGAACCCCACGACGAAACCCGACACGCTTTGGCACCTATGCACCCGCTTCCTGTGGGTGAGGTAACCTCATGAACGCCGGTGCTCCTGTAGTGGTTTACACCTCGTGTCTAAGTTTTAAAGTGGCTAGGTTCTAGTCCAGTCGGAAGACTTCTAAAACGAACTCGCTAACTTTTACGCACCTTTGACTTTGCATTGGTGCATGCGTGTGCTTTTAGCGCTGCACCAGATTCCAGCAGGCTACTCCCGTCCTAACTGCTGTTAGTCCAGTGTAGTCCCAGCGATTCCCAAGGCCTTACCACTGTTCGTAAAGTGATAATTATACCACTTTTTTGATATATGGTTTGAGTGGCCACAGGCCTCATCCATAATTGTGCAACTTTCATATGTTAAACTGTGCTTTTGTTTAAACGCTTGTTTCTATACTCCTAAAGAGTACAGGGGATTATTCTAGTAATAAATACATATATTTTTATAATATAACTTGTGCGGTGTCCTTTCATTTGATATTACAGGATTGCATATGGTAAAACAGCTGGCTTCACATGCCCTCTTGAGTTTAGCCTAAGACTGCTTAGTCCAAGCTACCATTAGGTTAGCTTGTCTTTTAAGGTTGACTTACAACCACCACCATAAGGGATTGTTTGGACTGATACAAGGTGCCCCCAGAATTGGAGACCTCATACATCAGGCCAACTTCTCACACCAATGAATCCTCCCTTGTGTGTATAACCATTTTAATCAAAAAAGTCCGTCTGCAAAAATGCACTGTCCCACATTGCTCTTTATTTTCTTTTTTCATGTCTTGTTACACTTGTGACTGTACTAAAACACATTTTAAATTGCTTGTTGAATTTCTTACAATGATCTTTGCATTTTAAAATCTGATTTATAAAAAGTAGTTAATATTTATAATATAATTCCCAAACAAAAGACACCACAGTGGTGTATCAAACATGAATAAAAAAACGGAGGCTTTAAACTTTTCTGTTAGTAATGGGTCTCTAGTTGGCAGAGGTGGGTACCTTTGTCCAAATAGGGGCCCTTCTTCTTAGTCAAGCTAAGGGAGTTATACTCCTAAAATAACCCCTGCTCACCCCCTTGGTAGCTTGGCACGAGCAGTCCGACTTATCTTTGAGGCAGTGTGTAAAGCATTTGCACATAACCAACAGTAATACAGTGTAAGCACTACAAAAGGACACCATGCCAGTTTAGAAACATATCCAATATTTTTATATACTTAAGACCAGACCAAAAAATAGAAATCCACAATACAGTACTTGGAAATCTTCAGTTTTCAAAATAACCCTGAAATACAGTTCATTGAAGGTGATAGACCGGTCTATCACAGCATCGTGAACAAACCAATCCTACTGTTCTTGCTGACTGCGGCGTCACAGGCCAACTGCTGTGTTGGAAAGGCCCGCAAAACAGTACCTTTAGAAATGCCGGGTGTCGGAGGCCTCTCGTTGAGCTCCAAAAGCACTGCATCTGCAGGCATCGGTGCGTGAGTAGTCGGGTCCTTGAAGTCACACACGTTGCATATCGAACTCCTCGCGGTTGAAGTCCAGAGCGCTGGCAGGCATCGGGGAGTGCAAAGTGCAGAGGTGCGGCATGCGATGCCCTCAGATCATGGTGCGAGCAGCGGCTTTGTGGGCGGCATCAGATGGCGTTGTCGGTGAGACCAAGGTCTCAGTTCCTGACATGGAGTCAGCAGCTGTGTCGTAGACTGTCTGGTTGCTGTTTCTTCTGTTGCAGCACAAAACACAGTCCCCAGTGCTGATATCAGAAGAACTTGAAGTCTTTGCTGTTCCTGAAACTTCCTGAACAGGGGGCAAGCTCTACTTCAAGCCCTTGGAGATACTCCAAGAAATAAGTTGCAGAACGTTCAGTCCTTTCACTGCCCAAGACCAAAGCGGCCACTGCAGGCACACAGCAAAGCACTTAGCAAAGTAATAGATCCTCCTCACAGCTTCTCCAGCTCTTCTTTGCTATTTTCTTGGTCTAAAACAGTTCTCCAAATTAGGGGTTTGGGACCCACTTTTTATAGCCCAAAATCCTTTGTCCTCTCAGCAGAGAGTCTGTGCCCAACCAGAATTAGTTCTGTCCTCTGGTGCAGCTTCCTGGCAGGAGGTGCAGACCGCATTGTCAGAGGCAGGCGGAGCCTATTCACGTGCTAGTAAACTCCTACTACTACTCTGAATCCAGCCCAGGTCTATTCAGCCCAGCCCTGACTCCTTCAGGAAAGGCAGGACACACAATAACCCCCTGGTGGCCATTTGAGAGTGCACCTCCCCAACCCTTGTCACTCCAAAGCCAGACAGTCCATACACATCCTAGCAGAGGCACACAGGATGGCTAAGCAAGAAAGGCCTACTTTCTAAAAGTGGTCTTAAACACAGAATGTAAAAATCACCTTTACTAAAAGATGCGTCTTTAGATTCTGAGTTCAGGCATACTAAAGTATAAATTTCTCAGGTCCCAATGGGAAGTTATACTTGTAACGTTATAAATTAACTCCCATGCTTTCCTATGGGCCAGATAGCCTTTCCATAGTGAAACACAAAATTGGCAGTATTTCACTATCGGGACATGCCACACACATCAGGGCATGTCCTCCCTTTCACATACCCAGCCCACAGGTGTACCTTGGACCTACCTTCGTTGCGACTTACATGTCATGGAAGGGTAGGGCCTGGAAAGTGGGTGCACTTGCCAAGTCGACATGGCAGTTACAAACTGCGCGCAGACTCTGCAGTGGGAGGTCTGAGTTACCTTTCCAGGGCTACTCATGTGGGTGGCACAATCAATGCTGCAGCCCACTAGTAGAATTTACAGGCCCTGGCACACTCGGTGCACTTTTACTAGGCGCTAACATGTAAATCAAACATGGCCATCCTGGAAATACCTATCCATAACACAATTTGCAACAGGAGCACTTTAACACTGATCCACAGTGAGAGTGCGCAGAGACCCTAAGTCAGCAAAAACGGATTCAAAATCTGTTGGGCAAAGCAAGAACTCGGGAATCGCACCAAAGGATGCCAATTCTCACTTTCTAAAGTGACACTCCGTCAACTCTAATGTAAAACATGTGCACAGAGTAACAAGTAAAATGTCCCAATATAGCTGCAAGTAGAATCTGCTTCTTATGGGTACCATCACTTTTTGCTAAATGTGATACTGTTTTTGACTAGTCTTGACTGTGATCCAACTAATCGGTACCCCAGTTTATCTGCTTTCTACCTAACCTGTAATGTTAGACACTTTGGTACCCTCCAGATTGGATACTGGGGTACCCTTGTCAATCCCTAGTATATTGTACACATGCACCCAAGGCATTGGTACCCCAGAGGCCTCCCATGGGCTGAAACATGTATTATGCCACCCATGAGAGGCCATGCAAAATGGAACCTACAGGCCTGCCATTGCAGCCTGTGTAGTTGGTGCTTGATTTAGGTTTACTATATCTAAGGGCCACTGCACTTAAAACCTAGAAGTCACCCCTTAAGCAGGCCATAACAATCCTGAAGGCAGGGTATTTTAAGTGAGAGGGTGCCACTGCATGAGCTGGACACCCCTGAAGCCTACGGTGTGTATTCTCCCCAGTTGTCAGTGCCTCCGCCATTTACAGCATTATGCAACCGTGTGATGAACTCTAAAACAGCTGCATGTAACCCTACCGTGTTTGGTAGACATTGTGGAATCATATCCCCACACCAGTTATCGGTGTAAGAGGTATGATTCCACCCCTCAAAGATTTGTGAGGTCCCAGGTGTTACCAGTACCAGCCGTCTAGTTCCGGGCTACTTAATAGTTGCTGACGACCAGAGGCACACTTCTGCCTTCCCCTGCTCAAGCTTGGCTCAGCAGCAGAACAATAGGCATTCTGTCACAGGGAGGTATGACAGGATTTAGTGTATAAGGGCTGGGTGGGTGCGCTTGCCAGCGACAGTCTGCGGGGCACATTTGGTGTCCCTGTGCATAGTCTGTTCAAACCAGTCCCCCCACCCCCTTCCGTCTGAAGCATTGTTCGTGCCTGTGCACCAAACAGGCTCCGTGCAGGACCCGTGGAGCATTCAGGAGAAATGAAGAGATCTCCCTTGGAATGAATGAGTCACTCCCCTGCAACCACTGGCACCACATCATGATGGATTGGTCCGGAGCTCCTACGGGCTGCAGCTCTCCTTCGAAGTCCTCCATTGGATTCACCAGCGGTTTCCGACGCCACTGCATAGCTATGCACCCGGCTTCCCTGGGATAGGTAACTGGGGTACCTCTGTATCCACGGGTGGCGTTGCTCTCCAACATCCTAACTTCCCTGGGTTTCTTTGAAGTCCATTAGGATGGGTCCTTAAACTCTAAAACTCCAACCAGGACTCTCCCATAGAATTGTATGGAGCACGCAGTCGTGTTCACACACTGCACCCTGTTCTCAGTGGGGTCCCTACTTGCTCACCTTGGGTGGTTACTTGGGGTCCCAGTGATTATACATCCACTAGATGATTAGAGTTGTGGTTCTTATACTACTGTTTTAGTATGTGGTTTGGTCTCCCCTTGGAGCTCAGTGTATTAGTGCTACTTACTATTGTTTCTGTGCTACAGTATTGTGTGCTTTGTGATTATCTTCATGTAGAAGATACTTTATAGATACTTTATAGTACTAGAATATTATATTAATATTTACCTATTTTTATAACTACTGTGTGGTTTGCCTTTCATTTAACCAATACTATAAGGTTGCATTCTAGTAAATTAGATGCATCACATTCCTTCATGATTAAGCCAAAAGGCTGGTCTCCACAGCTACCACTTGAATCGCTTTCAAAGGGAATCTTTGACCTCTTAAATCACCGTAAGGGTTGGTTGGACTGGTACTGGATGCCCACTTTAATTAGTTGACTGCATATACCAGGGTCACAACAGCCATTGGGGAAAGGGGGGCAGGGGAGGAGGGTTCAGGTTACATTGATAAAACTCTACCTTCAGCCTTGTGTTTTGTAAATGTCACCAGAACTGCTTGATGTGCGATATGGGCCTATATTGCTGTATTCTCTCATCTTGTAGGGCTTATTAGCCCAATGTATACCTGGACCTTCACAATGCTACTTGCAATTTGCAGCTTAGCAGGTGCTTTCTGAGTTCCTATTCATGTCTCTGGTTGGGTGCTGGCTTGACAATATCATGCCAGTTCAGTCATCTCTCAGTACTTTTTAGTCTCGCGAGATGTATTGTCTATGTAAACTTAAAGCTTTAAGGGCTGATGGATGTAGAATCAAGTACAGGATAATTATAGAGACATTAGCACTGAAGTCCTCTCTTCCACCACTAACTTAGCTGTGCAGAATGAGTGTTGTCTCCTCTAGATGTGATAGTTATTGTTTAGCTCTTACAGAAGGGTTGCACGGCTGCTTAAACGGCAATCTTCAAGATGACCTCAGTAGGAGTGTTTGGAAAGCACTCGTGCTCTCTTCCCTTAATAGAAAGCCTGAAGCTTGGGGTGAGATGATGTTTAGAATACAGTCCCAGAGTTCTAGCACTTGAGCCTTGAAGGCAGAGCACTTCTTCTGCCATGGTATTTGGACACCATCCAGTGTACCATACTTGTTTCAGAAAAGCAACCCTTTGGTATAGTTTGAATGTTTGTCTAGAGTTGTGTGTACTTTAACCACGTTTTAGGATAAACAATGCATTTGCCAAGGAGAGCTTGTGACCACAAAGATCTTCTGGGAGGAAGTCGGGAACGGTCTTGCTTAGGTTTATTAAATTTAAAATTCTACAGATCCTGTAAGCTAGTCACCCAAATGACACCTTTCCAGTAGCCTTGCTGGAAACAATGGGCAGGATTGGGCCTTCAGCCCGCATGTATGAAAGAACTTTTGTATCCCAAATTAAGGGGGAAAATATGGGTTAATTTGAGCTATTTAAAAGAACCCACCTTCTATGACTGCTGATGGGTAAAGGGGTTCAACGCACAAAACTACCATGACTGAGGTATAGGAACTGGTCTAGTACTTGCCCAACTTTCCGCTACGCTCGTAAAATGACTAATGGCTGAGCCAATGTTTAGCCCTTTGTGGTAGTTGCTAGTAGACTGTTGTATCTGAAGTACCAAAGTCATTTTATTCGTTTGTCCTCCAAACCTCTGCATTTTCTTTTTCTTCTCCTAGTTAATGTCTGGAGGAGGGCAGGGGTGGTCTGGTTGTTCTGATGAAATATTCGAAGGCTGGATGAGAGAACACATTTCCCTAGTGTTGGTTTCAAAGTCTGAAATTCAAACACAACCCCCCCCCCCTGGTTCTTTTTAGCTCTAGGCTTACGTGCAACATCCACAACACCACCAATTCCCTGGGTTCATATTTAGTCTCCGTCTATGAAGGGAGGAATGACTTTCTAACCCGAATTTAACTTTTGGTTCAAACCTCATGTTGACAAATTGAGGGCAGAAGGACTAATGTTTGCTGTGGCGGTTCAAGGTAGGTGTAGTTGCCCTGGTCTTTTATCTGACACTGTTCTTGTTTAATTTCTGCAAACAAAGGTTCAGATATGTACAACAAACACTAACAATTCATAACAGTATTAACAGTGACAAAATAACAAAAAAAAATATTCTGGCCCATGAAAGAAAAATAAAGAAAAAAGTGCGTGTAATTTATAGAAAAATACAAAATTTATTGAAATTTAGAAGATCATATAAAGCTCAGATTTGTGGTCGGTATAACAAACATTAAGAAACATATATAAAACCAGACAAGTGGCAAACACATAGAGGTTACATAAACAAGAGTTCTAAAAACCATATAAGAACTCCTATACACAGAACAATGTGTCCTCCTTAATTTGTGGCCACAGTGGCGTCGACGGCGTTTCGACCGTTGTCATAAATACATGGTCATCCTCAGGACAATGTTAACTGAGCTTTTGAATAGCCAATTTCAGCGTTTAAAAAATTGCTGTAAGTCAAAGCCAAAAAGTGCTAGCAGCATACAGTTTAAAAATAGCCAACCGCTATATACTCTGCTTCAAAATTCGATTAATTGCCAGAGTATGTATCAGGAACTGAATTCCCACATGGTATTTAAAAGAACTCGAGCCGAAAATAGTAACCACAGTTCAGTCAATGTAGTGGTGCCCAAACAGTTTTAACTAGAGTTCGGGCTCTGCATGTAGAAGCAGCAATTTCCAACTGTTAATGTTTGTTGTACATATCTGAACCTTTGTTTGCAGAAATTAATACAGCCCCTGGTTCAGGTGGTTAGGGCTGCCCCTGTGGTGGTAAATACTGTTCTTCTTTAAGGCAGTAGGTGACAGATTCAGCAACCCCAAGGATGGAGCTTTAGGCTTCACTGCATTGTAGGAAACCAGGAACTGGACTTTCCTGGGAAGAGTGTTAAAATCCATAGAACTTTCACTCGAAGGCTGTGTCTCACTTGCCACCGTCTGCCATGGTATAGGGTTTGAGCAACCAGTACTACTGGATGTCTCTTGTTGGCTGGCCCATCCGGTCAAAAGTAATGTCTAGGAAACACTGGTTTCTGGAGAATGGTCTTATGAACAGTTTAACAAATGATTAATCTATGTATAGAATAAATCAAATATTGAGGATGGAGGGGGGGGGAGTGTTTGAAGGGAAGCTTCTTTAAATTTCCTTTCTAACAAAGTAGAATGTTGTGAACATTTACTTCATTTTATAAAACCTTCTCTTGTTTATTCCCTCTTCTTTCTACAGGCCTCTGGGAAAGACGAGGACCTGTCAAAAGAGGTGATGAAGGCGATGGACTTGGATGGCGACCAGAAGGTTTCCTTCAGAGAGTTTGCCGTATTTTTAGCACGTATGAGTACACTAATGGAGGAATGTGAATCCTGATCTAAACTCATTTTTCTCAGTTTCATAAAAAAATGAAGTATGGCATTTTGTTCCTCCCTTCAGTGAAGTCTGTCTTGGCAAGTGAGTCACGTGGTTGATCGTTCAGGGGCGATATCCAGAAGAGTTTCCGGCTTTCCTCGTCTGCATGAGTGTGGGAAATGGAGCAATACAAGGCTACATATTTGGGGTCCTTGAATTTACTATGTACTCTCTCGTTTTTGAATTAATGTTTGCAAAGGACTGCCAAGTGAGAACTGCATACATTTTGACTTGGAAATAAAGTATTCACTTAAATATCCATGTGTGAAGCACTCTACCTGGTCCCATTACTACCCCGCCCACACACAAATTCCAGACTGCTATGGGGTCAACTAGGAAATGGGTCTTGGGCTTTTTTGTAATATCCTGTAATGCAGTTACATTTAAGTTCTACACTGGCACTCTGGATCATGCTTCGCTGAGGCTTTCAAACCAGGTATCCCTACCGGAACTTGTGGATCCTTTACTGGCTCTTAATGATACGCAGCTCTAATTCAGGATACTGTCCTTAATGCATGTTTGAAGGAGCTCTTTGAATCACATGTACCTTACCCAACACCTGCCCATGCAGGACATGCTACATCCTTCCACCCTGACACTCTGAAGGAGCAATGGATGTGAATCTAAGAACCTCAGTGGGGCTTCAGATGCTGTATGCACCCTGCAATACTTCAAGTAAATCTGCTGTTGCATTTGATTCTGAAGAATCCATAGTTAACTGGTAATTGATTCAACTGCACTAGTGCATCCCTAAAACAATTCCAAACTGGTCTCCAGATTCTCAGTTGAATGAACCATCCCTGTTTCCAGATGTGGTCCAATTTCTCGTGCACATTACGGTTATTAGTAGCAAGTTTTGAGCCGTTATATTAGTCCTATTTCTTAATCTTATAAGGCTGTGTAAACCAGTTACGCCACATAGTGCCATATGTTTAAGGAACTTTGACATGTGGTTCCTTTCAGCTACATTTTGGGCCCACTGGAGCTTCTGGCATAGACTCCAGTTTGTGTCATGCTAATCCTATCAAACCAGGTGATGGAGCAGAGCTGCCTAGTCAGCAGACTGAACATGTTTGTGATTTAGGTGAAATGTCTTGTAAAAATGTAACCTCTTACAAACCCAGTAGTTTATATCTGAAAATTTGGTCTGCCTCCATGCGTTTGGTGATTTGTCAGGAGTTGTACAGTATTTATTGGGAGGGGGGGGGGGGCGGGGGTTCAATATACAACAGAAATCCTTAAACCTTTGTAATATTTTCAAGTCCGTACATTTGCAAGCACCTTCGATTTAGTTACAACTAGATCCAATATATAAATAACTTCCTAATAAGTTTAAGGAATAATCCTTAACTGATTAAATGAAATTCTGCTTTTACATCCAATTCGAATTCTGCTGTATCAACTGGCATTTAATCTCTACCTAGGTCCTAGATGCTTACTTTTAGATGGGTAATTCTTTTTCGTTGGTTTCGTAACATGGCTATTTTATCACAGGCACTTGTCATTTTAAATATTCACCTAAAGCTTTTTTCTTATTTTAATTGGTCATTTGGCCCCAGCACTTGTAGACTCCTGAAGAACTGTGCGTCTACAATAAAAAGTATGTGTAAGAAATTGGGTTACTGGTTGAGGGGTGATATCCTTCCCAATCGTGATAAAGGCAGGGGAAACCCAATAAACCCTTGTAGGCTTGGGCACAGGATATTAAAAGTCAAAGTGAGCTACAAGGGATTTGTTTCCAAGAGTATGTCTCAGTTGAGTCGTGCAAACGTATCAAACTCTAGTGTATCCTAAGGATATCCCACTTAAATATTAACTAGAGTCAATCAAAAAGGCAGAGGAAGGAAAGACACACGAAATAGATTGATTATATTTAAAGTATATTTGTATTTAGTAAGAAAAGCATCAAATGCAAGTCTGGGGGGGTATACAAAGCAAAATAGATTCAAGCAAAAAATGGTCATGAACAGAGGTATATAACATCTACTTATCGGTTCACAACTAAGCATCAACTCCTAATTATCTAACAGACAACCAAATTAATCAATAAACAATGGTCGTATGTTGGAGACAATGCAACGCTCCTGGAGATGATGGGCGTGTCGACGTTTCGGTCTAATGTGCAGTCATGTAGACCATCATCAGGACAAAACAATTTGTTGCTTGAGAAAAACCCCTATATTAAAACAATAAATCCATATTACTGAAAGTACATATTACAAAAAATACTATATTTACACATACTCAATTATTCACAAAAAATTAAAACGTGTCAGGCGCCCATCTGGTGCCAACTTTTCACTAAGCACATAACCCCTTCCTGGTAGTGCCTAGTGGAGACATTACTAAAAAAGATAGATTATAAACTTTGCTTTGTAGTTTTAGCTATACATTGTAATTTCATAGCTAGCAAATGCATCACTTGAAATCGACGTTGTCGTATCATACAAAGTAACAAAAACAGAACAAATGTGCATAGTTGTGTCTCTAAGAACGAAATAAGAACATAGCACAGTATTAAAATGTATGCAACAGCATTTAAAGCAGAACATATAAAATTCAATCACAAGAGATTTTCTGCCTACTTCTCACTGTATATACAGTAAGGTAGCCACAACAGAGTCCACATTTGTCACCTGAAATGTCTGAAGAGGCTTGTTTCGAATATCAACAAAGAAATGTAGAAAAAGGAACCTCCTCAAGGATGGGAATCTAAAAAGACAGTCTTAATTAGTTGGGTCTATTGATCTATATGTTGGCAGATTTATAACGAACACGTAGTCCAAAGCCTACCTGTGGTGCAGTATATAGCTGCTAAATGATGAAGGGTACTTAAAACAGCTGGTAGTTAGGAACTCTGTATAACTCTGACCTGTGAGTATAAATAATACAACTAAGTATGAGAGTCGCTCTAGCTTATATACACGATATATAGCATTCAAACTGTCTTGTTTGACATTCTGCGAACTGTTACAGTAAAGATTACTAGCTTATAGTGATAGTCCTTATCAATTAGAAGAATGGATCATACCACATATACAATGTTCAGATAGTATGATATAAGATGTTTAAGCAAACCACTGGCAAAGCACAGCGGACATGCTAACTACTAGACAGCTAGACTTGCTTGCTTGCTCGCGGATATCCTAATAGACTATTGAAACGTTCATTAAAGCGGGCATGGTACAATGACAGAGAATCACTTCTTCAGGTCAAGGCTAAAACCTCTGAACCAAAACTTGTATGTGTGACCACTTTTGGTACATCTAGCAACTCTATCAAAAAATTAATTACAAAACACTGGTCCCTACTATCAGACTTACCCGAACTTGTTGACAAACCAATGTTTGCGTTCAAAAGAGGCAGGAACCTAAGGGACAGGTTGGTCCATGCCTACAGGAACAAAGAAACCAGTCTAGTGGATAACATGAGACAACTTAGTCCACGTCAGGGTCACTTTAAATGCAATCATTGTATAGCCTGTGCCACCACGAAAAACACTAAACAATTTACTTTGAATAATAAAATCTTTGTCTTAAGAAGTTTCTCCAATTGCAATACAACCAATGTTTATTGCATCGAATGCCCATGTGGCTTGAGATACTTTGGCAAGACAACACAACCTATTAAACGAATCCTGCAGCACCAATCCAGAATTCGCTGTCATACAGAGAACGCTCCACTTTTGGATAACTATTCTGCCAAAAAACATAGCGAATATGACTTACAATGGTGGGTAGTTGAAGTTGTCAAACCAACAATTAGGCAACCTAATGTTGACCATCTACTGACACTTAAGGAACAACGTTGGATTTGCATGGCAGACTCAGTGAAACTTGGTTTAAACTCCAGTATGGAGTGGCATGCCTAACTTGAACCTACTCTAATAGGCATTCTTTACATCTATTGAATCGCTGTTTAGTATTCACAAATTAATGACTATATATATATATATATATATATATATATATATATATATATATCCAATATGATTGATGTAATACTGTGTTATAAGTTTTTGGGCATGAAGTTCACATTTGTCATCGCAAATTATCTGACTGAGTGTCCTTTCATTCTAGTAATTCTATGCATTCATACCTTTTCTAAGTACCATTATAACTTGCTTTACTAGTATTGACACCGTTCCAAGAAGTCTGCCAAAACCACCCCCCTCTCCCCTTCAGCCACCGTTTGATATTCATATCGACATTTCATTAAGGTTGTAGTCAATAAACAAACATTCATTTGCTTGATTGTCAAGCCCTGATGTCTGTGTAGTAATCTAGTGAATTTGGTCATTTTTAATCCATAGCTCCCTTTTTTAAGATGGCGTCTGATCTTTACACTGCTTTACCAAACACGGTAGTTTGAATGGCCTAGTCCTTCTTCAACTCGCCACTGTGATCAACACTTCTGGTTCGGCCAGTTTAAATGTCGGGGATTCATGGCAGCCTTGACAATTTTTCATTCCATGAGCCTGCATGCCGACGGAAGACACTGCAAATACATCGCTTCAATTCGACTAATACGAGTAGGTCATCCCCGTTTGTCTGGCTTGATAATGGCGGCCACCACTTCGGATAAACGTTATTCTTTCGATTGCTGAAGTAACTACCATTTTACTTGTATTAACATGACTATTAATATACCTGGCCAATAGACATTGTTAAACCCCATGTCACATTTCGTTTTTTCATAGACTTCAAGATATTTTGATTACGTAATAGCTGTCTAGTAGTTAGCATGTCCGCTGTGCTTTGCCAGTGGTTTGCTTAAACAGTTTATATCATACTATCTTAACGTTGTATATGTGGTATGATCCATTCTTCTAATTGATAAGGACTATCACTATAAGCTAGTAATCTTTACTGTAACAGTTCGCAGAATGTCGAACAAGACCGTTTGAATGCTATATATCGTATATAAGCTAGAGCGACACTCTCATACTTGTATTATTTATACTCGCAGGTCATCAGAGGTATACCGAGCAGCTGTTTTAAGTACCCTTCATCATTTAGCGGCTATATACTGCACCACAGGTAGGCTTTGGACCACGTGTTTGTTATAAATCTGCCAACATATAGATCAATAGACCCAACTAATTAAGACTGTCTTTTTAGATTCCCATCCTTGTGGAGGTTCCTTTTTCTACATTTCTTTGTTGATATTCGAAGCAAGCCTCTTCAGACATTTCCGGTGACAAATGTGGACTCTGTTGTGGCTACCTTACTGTACATACAGTGAGAAGTAGGCAGAAAATCTCTTGTGATTGAATTTTATATGTTCTGCTTTAAATGCTGTTGCATACATTTTAATACTGTGCTATGTTCTTATTTCGTTCTTAGAGATACAACTATGCACATTTGTTCTGTTTGTTACTTTGTATGATACGACAACGTCTATTTGTATTTCAAATGATGCATTTGCTATCTATGAAATTACAATGTATAGCTAAAACTACAAAGCATAGTTTATAATCTATCTTTTTTAGTAATGTCTCCACTAGGCACTACCAGGAAGGGGTTATGTGCTTAGTGAAAAGTTGGCACCAGATGGGCGCCTGACACACGTTTTAAAAAAATTTGTGAATTATTGAGTATGTGTAAATAGTGTTTTTTAATATGTACTTTCAGTAATATGGATTTATTGTTTTAATATAGGTTTTTCTCCAGCAACAAATTGTTTTGTCCTGATGGTCTACATGACCTGCACATTAGACCGAAACGTCGACACTCCCATCATCTCCAGGAGCGTTGCATTGTCACCAACATACGACCATTGTTTATTGATTAATTTGGTTGTCTGTTAAATAATTAGGAGTTGATGCTTAGTTGTGAACCGGTGAGTAGATGTTACATATACCTCTGTTCATGACCATTTTTTGCTTGAATCTATTTTGCTTTGTATACCCCCCAGACTTGCATTTGATGATTTTCTTACTAAATACAAACATACTTTAAATATAATCAATCTTTTTCGTGTGTCTCTTTCCTTCCTCTGCCTTTTTGATTGACTCTAGTTAATATTTAAGTGTGATATCCTTAGGATACACTAGAGTTTGATACTTTTGTACGACTCTCAAATGAGACCTACTGTTTGAAACAAATCCCTTGTAGCTCACTTTGACTTTAAATATCCTTCCCAAGCAGCAACCATTCTTCTCCGGGGTGAAATCTCAAGCTAGCCCTGAATTATCCTGTGCTCGGCCCTCTGGTAGGTTGGCACAGAGCAGCCAGGTTTAACTCGAAGGCAATGTGTAAAGTATTTGTTCAACACTTCAAACAGTAACCCATTGAAAACCGATCACAAAAAATCCCATTCCAGATTAGAAAATTAGTTGTTTTTAATACATACAACATCAATCAGTTCAAATGGAGATTTTAAAGATTTCTGTAAAAAAAATAGCACCACAGAGCCAAATTGTGGATATCTGGTTGTGCCGGAATACAGCAAAGTCGCACGTTTAGGCTGACCATGATGGAGCTTGGGCTGGATACAGGGACCCAGTTAGGGCATTGTACAAAGTACAATAAAGCCTGCTTTCCGAGTATTGCGAGGCTCTGGGTCAAAAATGTCTCTATTTGAGAGGCTGAGGTGCGAGGTCATCAAGAATCCCATCGATGAGGGCTTGTGATTCTAGTCTAGGATGCATCATGCAGTTGAGGGTGGGGGCATGCCTGGGTTCAGAGGAGCTGCTATGCAGGTTTGGGTGTCGTCGAGGCTGCCTGCACTGAGGGTGTCACGAAGTGGTGGTTCTGATGCTGCGACAGGCTCTGATGTGCACCTCTGTGGGGGAAAGGATCCAAACCGCAGTGATGTTGCATTGGTTCTCATCGGGGTGGTAATGCAGCAGAGATGTTGGCTCCGCTGTGGCCAGTGGAGCTGACCATGGACTCCCTGTGTACTGGGCCTGGTCCTGCGCTTACTTTAAGATGTGAATACGCATAATATTATTGTAGAATCATATTGTGGACTAGAGTTTGGATTCCACCGCATATATTTTTCTCAATCTTTGGAAAAAAGTAATGTGACGAAACAGGTGTTGGCTGTTCATCTGTGAAGAAGAAGTCTGGCAAATCATTTGTAACCGAAGGCCATACTTTGGATATGCATCAGAATGAATTACAAATTGTGGGTTTTTTTTAAATTTTATTTTATATCTAGTTTTTATTCTAAAAAATCCGTACTGTTAAGATATTTTTCTTTTTGTCTAAATACAGTTTAGAGGGTTTTTTTTTTTTTTTTTTTTTTTTACCACTTCCGTATGTGTTAAGTTAAACACACTGGGTTTTCGCCATTGTCTATATGCACCTTTGGTAATAGGGTGCTTTAAACATTATAGCACCACCAGTATATCTTCATTTCTTTTTAGAAATGACTTAGAACAAAGTACACTGTGGCTTATCTATACGAGGTGTGATAATTGTAACCACTAAAAAGAAACAGATTTCCTCTCATTCTAGGATTGGAGTTAGAATTGTTTAATTTGACTTTCCTGCATTCACAAAACCATTTGCTGATCTGAGGGTGCAACTGAAGACTAACTCAAATGGCATCCGTGTGGTTCACAGCACCATAATAAGTGAAACGCTGTCTGTAGTAGGCTTTGTACAATCACATCCTGCAATGGCCATGCAAGTGGTTCATTCTTCCCCCACCTTAGTGAGACCAGACACGGGCCATACCCTGCTACACAGATGATGTTGATGTTTTGCCTTCTTTTCAATTGCTTTTTTTTCTTTCAAAATCTTGCAACAGTTTGACAATATTCTTCTATCCCAGATACCACTGTCTACTGGATTGTATGCATTAAAATGTATTTTTAAAATGCCAGCTACATTAAAGTTCAGTTGAAATTGAGGTATTGTCTTTATTACCTATAAAATTGCAATGTCATTTTTGTCATGTGTTTTTTAATGCAGGGGTCTCCAACCTTTTCTGTAATAAGAGCTACTTATGTTCAGTAAATATAATCCTGACCTACTCTTACAGTAGTGAGAATATCAGACAAGATTACATTAGTGGTGACCCCCTGTAAGATTACCAGCAGTGATCAATTCAGTGCCTTAGAGTTGCCACCAGTAGTGCACAAAGGATTTATCAATTTAGAATGCCTGTAAATAGGTCATAAACAGCCATTGCTGTAATATTCCTGGTACCAAGGTAAAAATGAGTCATAAGTCTCGCCAGCACCATGTGATTATCACTCAAATATAGGCCGTAAGTATATTTTACAAAGTCAACCATTCTTCTCCCCCCCCTCTTCCCCCCCCCCCAATGGACTATGAGTTCTTGAAATACAAACTATTTTTACCTCAAAACACATTTTTCAAATGTGGTCTGCTTGTATGAATTCAACCAAGCAAAAGCTTAGAATTTAGTAGACTGGGCTGCTTATAAGAGATCTACTTGCAGGTAGCTGTAGAGCTATCGGTAGCTCATGCGCTACTAGCTGGAGAAGCCTGCTTTATTGTATCAAACAGCATCCTAATAGTACACCTTAACACTTCCCATGTCTAAACCATACACACTTGTGATGTACACACCCTACAATGTTAAGGGTGGAAGAACTAATGAAGCTGCACACCCTCCTCTATAAGGCCCATACGTACACATTCAGGTTGATTTCATTCTGACACCCCAACGCTGTTCCTATGTTTATGTACTAGTGCTACTTTGTAAAATTCCCTAATATGGATTAAAGATTACCCATGTGTCCTGCTTCAATTTGGCACTTACAAAGGAACTTTGTGTTCATTGTTCATCCAGAACAATGCAAAGCTCTATGTATTGAAAAATATTTCCAATGTGCCTAACACACTGAGTGGTATTGTAAAGTTGAGGGGTTCCAAGGACTTAGAAAAATACAATTTCTAAAATATGAAGTGAGAGATTGTTTATAGTCTTGACACTCTGTTCAACTTGAGCCCCCTTAGCCAAAACACTAGGTGGGGTCCTTGTGAAATCCTAATGAGTAGAAAGCAAAATCTTCTTGCTATCCTTAAAGTGTCTCCAGCTTTCTTTGATTTGCACCAGAATTATGATGTGGCTTTATGAATACAACAAACTGGTTCACTGTGTTTAGGAGCTTCCTTTCTCGGGTACAAGCGGCACTGCCCACCAGTCTGACAACCTGCCACTACCGCCAGCATGGCAACTGGGCACATTCTAAAGGCCACAACTCCAAGCCAGTACTTCAGCCCTTGCGGCACAACCATACCAGATCTTGGTTTCCATGAACAATCATGTGAAATGTTGCAGATTGATGCATGGTTCTAGGCAGTCATATTGCAAGGAAACACTGAACTTTGAGATTCTGGACCAGTGGTTCCAGCTGCTCCTGCAGCAGACTGCAGAGACGTCCTCAACCTGAATCTCCTTACAATGTCCAAGGCTAAGTGTGAGACCCTGGTAGTTGTAACCCTCCCAGGTCCCGGAACACTCTTTGGGTCTGTCTGCGAGTGGGGAGCTGCGAGATATTGGTGAGTCAGGAGTGGGGTTGGAGCGGGTTATTTCTCCCAGGTTGCAAGTAAATCTAGGGAAAGAGGATAAACTCACGTGCAGCCTACTTAATGTCAGATCCCTACATAAACATGGCGTGGAGGTCCAACTATTATTAGATAACCATAATATGGATGTCCTTTCCATGACTGAGACATGGACACACCCTGGGTCAGACATTGAGCTGGGGTTAAGTTGCCCACTGCGCTACAAGGCACTACACAAACCCTGGCAGATTGGGACAGGAGGAGGGGTTGGAATTATTTTTAAAGAACAATGGGATTTTATCTCAGTAGACATTGACAAGGTGAGCGGCGCTGATCTACTGGGGTTTGCGTCACAGGACCCCAAAGGACATACTGACTGGCATAGTCTGTTACAGACCACTTGGAGTAGCCAGCTCTCAACAATTGGGGGTGTTGGCAGACATCCTCCGTAATATGGCGTTGCCTCATTCAAGATTACTCATTTTAGGGGCTTTTAATTTGTGGTCTAATGGGAGCTTGGATTCAGGATATAAAAATCGTCTCCAGACATGTGAAGACGTGAATCTGACACAGTGGGTCTTAGAGCCCACGCATAGGGTTGGGCACGTATTGGACCTAATACCTGATTGAGATGGAGATAGTCTTGCCAGTGGGCTGGTCCGACAACTATTTAGTCCAATTCGGGATTGATAGCCCGAGATGGAAAAAAGTTCACCCTAAGGGGGGGGAAAAAGAATCTCAAAGGCAGAGATTGGAGAGGACTCGTAAGAAAGGCATCACCAGAGAAGAGGATAAAAATGCTTGGGGGAAAAACAAGTAGTTACAAAAAAGAAATGGCGAAAGCTGAGTACTTTGTGGACTCTATTCTGAAATCCCCTAGGAGTCATTTTAAAATAGTGAATTATATCACTAACCCTGTTTGCACAAAGGAGATTTCCCCCACACAAGACCTCTTTGATGGTTTGGCCACATTTTTGAGGATAAAATCAGCAAAATCATTCAGGGGCTACAAGTGGGAATTATGCCCACGAAGGAGAATCAAAATGGAATGTCTCAGGGATATCTAGCCACCCAGAAACAAGAGCAGGAAATGGCAGAGACTTCTGGCAACCTTGATAATTGACATTCCGACAGAGGAAGACTTTATCAAAATAGCCCATAGTGTCTCCTCGGGATCCCTGTTGGATCTGCTACCTCACAAAATATGGGACGCTGTTGGATCTGCTACCTCACAAAATATGGAAAGCCTTAGGAACAGAGCTCTTCTCGGTGCTCAGGCTGATCTGTAAGCAATCTCTGGAGAGTGGAATAGTGCCAACATACTTGAAGAAAAAGCGATAATTGCACACCTTTTGAAAAAAAGCTTTGCTAGATCCAGCAGGTCCAAAGAACTATAGACCCATCTCCCTGCTACCCTACCCAGTGAAGATCACAGAGCGACTGGTCAGTAGAGCACTGCCAGTGTCTTGAAGCCAACGAAAAACTGGAGGATGTGCAATTTGGCTTTTGCCAAGGACACGGGACAGAGACTGCTTTAGTGACTATGCAGGACGATCTTAGAATGCGGGAGTACAGGGGACAATCAGCAATTCTGATTTTGCTGGACCTGTCTGCCGCATTTGATACGGTCAATCACGAGTTACTATGGGCCAGGCTCGCAGGAGTAGGAGGGCTGGCTCTGGAGTGGCTTCAATCCTACCTTGCTGATAGACAGCAGGAAGTTGCTCTTCCCCCTTATCAATCACAGTTCATGAATGTCCAGCTTGGTGTGCCACAGGGGTCTGTCATCAGTCCAATCCTATATTATATCTATGAGGCCTCTGGCTGATGTCATCAAATCACATAACATCAGTCTTGTTAATTATGCCGATGACACTCAGTTGATTTTGTCACTAGAAGGCCACCATTCACTTTTGCTGGAAAACCTTCATGACTGTCTGCAAGATACTGCATTATGGTTACGAAATAACGATCCTGAAAGAAACTGAGATCCTGTGTTCGGTAGGGAAGGTTCCCCTCCCACTACATACTGGATTTTGGCCACTCCCGGTGACCGCTCCACTGATTCCTGCTAAGGCAGTATGCAATTTAGGAGTCCGTTTTTATTGTAATTTGTTGTAATTTGAATCTAGAGTCACAAGTAAATAAAACAGCTGGAAGCTGTTTTGCTCTGATTAGAGAGCTCCGAAGGATCCTCCCACTGCTCCCCAAACAGACCAGATCATTGGTAGTAAGGAGTATCATTCGGAGTCGACTGGATTACTGCAACGCATTGTTGCTGGAGTCTCCTAAATATCTGATTGGATGACTCCAGAGAATCCAGTCGATGGCGGCCAAGCAAGCTCTAATGAGACCACGTCAATCATCGGCATCTCGGGCCCTCTCTGAGCTCCCAGTTATGCAGAGGGTACAGTTCAAATCGCTATGCATAGTTTTTAAGGCTCTGTTTAGAGAACAAGGGGACCCCAGTAGTGAGACCAGGGGTAATATTAGGCGTTGTGTAGAACAAAGGTCTAGTGGAGGCCAAAACGGTACTCTGGTAGCCAGGGCTACTAGTAAATTAAGGGCAGTATTAATCTGAAGAAATAACGCAAAAAAGTCACTATTGGACATGGAAACTAAATATATGTAAGGACACAAGGTTATGTGGAATGACACATTTATTATCAGCATAAATGGAATATCATATACTTTGGTAATAGCGCTAGTATAGGAAGTGAAAGTGCGTGAAGTGCTGGTGAGATTAAACATTACATCGCATTGAAAAACAACAAAAACAGTAATTATCAAAACTCAAATAAATCGAATGCAGGAATGGAGTTTCGGTTGGTGAGGTCGACGGCGTTTCGATCTCATAAGTGTGAGATCTTCATCAGGACGAGAGAATGTGAGCGATAGAATCTACGGGAAGGAGAGAAGAATTTCAGAACCTTGATCCTAGGAGCAATTTACATACAGTGGACGTGCACAAGTGGATGGCTCTATTGATTGGCCAGTGTCTGAGATGTGGCATTCTACATACAGCAGTCGTACATAATTGGATAGCTCTATTGTTTGGCCAGTATCTAAGATGTGGCCAGGTGCCGATCAATAGCAATTGAATTATATGGATTGCAGGTAAAATTTGAGAAAAAAATGTGAAAAGTGGTGAGCAGTGGGGGGAGGTTAAACGGTTGAGCGCTGGATAGCCTGCTAGGGATTAGCCATAGGCATACAGCTGAGACAGGATGGGATAGACCAATGAGGGAGTGCTAAGCAGGGAGGAGGAAGCATAGGTACTGTGCTTACTGGTCAGTAGAATGGGGCTCCGTTGGCCCAGTGGATGGGCGTGGCAGAAGTCCATGTGTGGGAGCGTCTAGTGTGCGGGCCTAGCCTGCCAAAAGATCTGAGAAAGGAGATTTGCAAGGTTAGTAACGCGGCACTGACCAAGGGCCTTGGGCATTCAGATATAATAGAGTAGACTTACTGATTGAGCAGCAAAAGTCTATGAGGGGCCCGTGGTTAGTTGAGCGGTGTAAGTAGCTCCGAGACCTAGGCATCTGGAGAAGGCAGAACCACTGTCTTGGAGCGGCAGTCTAAAAATGAAGAAGGGTGTAGCATTACTGAGGTTTCATAAAGCACTGCGGGGGTGATTGCGTTAAAATTTGTGGGAAAGTTACTGTGGAGACCGCAGGGGGCCGTCAAGGACGTGCTAATGACCCCACGGAGACATAAATCACTCGGGATGGGATGCTCTTGACTGGCGTGCGCTTTCCTTGCAATTACTTTATGTTGCGCAGGAGTAGTCAGCGGGATGCACCATACACATTCTGTGTCAGCTGGGGAATTAATCCACTCAATCGCGGGTAGGCTGCTCACGCCTGAGTCGGGACACTCGCTGGTGGGCTGCGCATGCCCAAGTCACGGTGACTAGCATGGTGTGCACCCTGAACGAGCAGCAGTGACGCAATGGAGTCGCCATATTGAGGAATTGGGTTGGGAAGATTCAGGGGACCCTCCCAGGGGGGAGATTACTCCCATGTCCTTTCTCTAGTTTTGTGCCAGAGTGGGAGCCACCGGCTCCCAGGACTGGTTTGAACTGGACTATCCACAGGGACACCAAATGTGCCCCTCATGCAGACTTTCTGGTGCTGGTAAGCACACCCACCCAGCTCCAATACATGAAATCCTGTCTGGGGGTTGTCACACCTCCCTGTAAAAGGATACCTATTGTTCTGCCTTTCCCTGCTCGAGCTCGGCTCAGCAGCAGGAGGGCAGAAATGTGTCTCTGGTTGACAGCAACAATTTTGTGCTGTCTGAGGGGGGCGTGGCCAGCTAACCAACATGGTGGACGTGCTTGAGTAGAGCTCCGTCCTTCGACCCCACAATTATCCTCCACTTACCCTACAGAGGTGCTGCTTTGTGACGGTATTGCCCGGAGCTGGTGAGGGGGCATAGCGGGGAGCCTGTGAATCCTGGCAGACCTCGGCTCAGAGCTGCGGTGCGTGCAGGCGAGCAAAGGAAGCTAAACTTGCGCTGGAAGAGGCGCAAAAACTGCCCTGGGGCCAGGCGGTGGTTGAGGGAGCTAGACGCCGCTGTGTTCGGGGCCCTGACGCCCTGAGAGTCCCGCCGAGAGCCTGGTGCTGCTGGAGGGTATGAGCGGAGAGGCGGTGGGCAGTGGCGACCGGAGGAGCAAATAGCCAGGGGGTGAGCCGGCGTGAGTAGAAGACGCGGCGGCCCCCCGCGGCCTGTGGAGCCTGGGGCCTGGTTCCCTCCCCTGAAACCCGGAGCCTGTGAGGCCTTGCGGACACATCGGCTGTGGAGCAGCTGGCGTGTGGAGGATCCCAAGTTCAACAGGCACTGCCGGGTGGCCCACACAGTGAAGCGCGGGGCCCGGGGTGGACGGGAGGAGCCCCGTTGAGGAGATGCCGCATGGTGGAGGGTGTCGCCCTGAGACGCTCCAGCAGTGATTGCGGGGCCCAGAGGCCCTGGATGGTGGACTGGGAACCCGGGCGCTACACGCTACAATGTGGGACTGCTTCACCGCTCCTGCACCATTAGTATGATCTAAATCTGGGGCCCGGCGCCTGGCCTGATACACGTCAGAGGAGCTGTGCTCGGGGCCGCATCGGGAGAGACTGTGAGGAGAGGCCGCCCGGACGACGGAGGTGGTCAGTGGTGTGCGCCCCTGGGCTGGCCGTCGCTTGGCGTCACTCTAGCCGACATAGTGGAGGAGCAAGGTGGTGTGTGGGTTATGGAGGCAATGGCGACAGCCCGTCGCTGAAAGTGTTCGTGGCTGACTGTGCGGCCGCGCTTGGAGCCCCCCTGGTCGCGACCCCCTGGAACGTGCCATGCACCAGTGATCTGGCATACGGAGGCCTGGGCGTCATCTTGATTCTGGTGTGGGCACCATCTTAGCTGCTGCTGATCCTGGAGGGACGCGCACTTGGTGAGTGAGCAGTGCAGTGCAAGGGGAAGGAGCCGGGCATTTGGGCCTGGGCTGGATAACCTGAACCCCTGCACTGCGACGTCGTGAGGCCCTTCTGCCTGAGGACATCTGAGCGACGCTGGTACACTTGGCTGAGGAGGGGGCACTGGTAAGGAGATCTCTAGTGAAAACAGAGGTGCTGCATTGCTGATTGGCGTGGCAGAAGTGGAACGATTACGGAAGACACCCTCAGGGTCGGCATCGGATAGCTGGTGCCGTGGTCCCGACGGAGCTGGAGCCTAGCACACGGGGGCAGCGCAGCTCGCCGCGGCTGGTGCCACCGGACTGGTGAAGTGGCCCCTCTTCTGCAGCCCAGGCCATCGCGGTCAGCGGACCCTGCTCTCGCGGCGGCCTCGGCGCCCTGCGCGGGCGTCAGGTGTTCGGGGCTGACCTGGGTGAAATGAGTCTGTAAATACACGCTACTGAGGCCCCTAGAACCTGGGGTGCAAGTTAGAAGCAAGAGTTGCTTATTGCTGAGGGAGCACGCTCACAGGAATCCCCGGAGTCGGGCGGACGGCGCACTCCCTCTGGGGCAAACGACACGGCGCCTGGCGGAGAAAGCACGTTTCTTTGCACAGCTCCCTCCCGACGCTGCCGGCTTTACAACAGATTCGGACATTGCGATTCTCTCTCTGCTCTCTGGCAGTGCGACACCCCGAGTGGATGCCTACGGCGCAGCAGCTGGTGATGGGCAGACTCAGTGATAAATCCCAATCCAAGCAGCAGCCGGCGAGCGATCTGGGCTCCACGCGGGAACATAGGCGAGACAGCATGGAGCCGGCGGCAGTCCTGGCAGCCAAATTGGACTCTGTACTAGTGGCGGTGGAGCGCATTTGAACCACTTTGGAGTAAACTAAAGTGTTCATAGAAGCCTGGATAGATAGTCACCTCCGACTTCAACCTACTACATGCGGATTACCGTAAGCTGTCGGAATCTGTTGCCGCACAACGTTAGTCGGTCCAAGAACTGCAACTTGTGGTACAGAATCACGCTTTCGCGCTACAGGATTTGACTGACAGGATTCACATGCTGGAGGACCGCATTGAAGACGTAGAAGGGCGTTCTTGGCGCAGTAACGTCCGGGTGGGTGGACGGCCGGAGGGGAAAGAAGGGGAAGACCCGGAGTTGTACACCGAGAACTTGCTGCGGGAACTCTTGCCTCGGGGGACGCTCTCCCCGCACTTTGTGGTAGAGAGAGCACACAGAGTGATGACGCAATTATGGAGACTGTGAGGTGGTGCTCCACGAAACCATGAAGTTGGGTGATCTCAAAGTGGGGATGTAAGACCTGGCACCTTGGCGTGAGTCTCCCACCCACTTTTTGCTGATGTGCCTCATGTGTTTTGCTGGTGTTAGCTGCTCAGGGCACTGTGCCACTGCCAATCAGTGCCACAGTGCAAGTGCTCCCTATGAAAAATGTATACCTTGATTCATTTCCATGATTTTATTTGGTTTACTGTCAGACCCCAGTAAAGTGCACCAGGAGTGCCATGGCTGGTAAATACAAATGCTGGTGGTGGGCTTGCAGCACTGGTTGTGCCTCCCACAGAAGCGGCCTAGTAAAATGTGTCTAAGGTCTGCCATTGCAGAACCTGCGCGCAATCTTGTACTGTCATGCGGGCTGGGGAAGTGCACCAACTTGCCAGCCCCTAAACCTTCCCTTTACTTCATGTGAGTCACCCCTATGGTAGGCCGAAGGGCAGGGTGCATTGTAAGTATAAGGTAGGACAAGCCCTGATGTGTGTGGCATGTCCTAATAGTGAAATACAGCCATTTTCGTTGTTCACTATTGTAAGGCTACCTGCTCTCCATAGGACAGAATGGGCTGCTGGAATTATTACACCATATAATCCTAACAGACTCAGAGAGCATGGTAGAAAGTCAAGTTTAGTATGCCTGAACTCAAAATAATAAAATACTTATTTTAGTAAAGTTTATTTTAATATCCTGTGTTTGCAAATTCTACTTTTAGAAAGCTAGCCTTTACTTGCCTAACTATTTCAACCCGCCTCTGCATAGATGTGTATCTGCTGTCTGGTTTCTGTGAGTGACATGGCTGGGGAATTCCGGGAGACATTCTGGGCTGCCAGGTGGTGAATAGAGAGATTACACCAGGATGGGTGGGGGGAGTGCCCTTGACTCTGAATAGGGCTGTGCTCTGCCACCACAATGCTGGCTTCACCTCCTGCGGAGCGTCTGATGTCTCTGCCCTGCACCTTGAAAGAAGCAGCAAGAGTCTACAAAACAAAGTGCTCCAAAACTGGGTTGAACCAGGCTCAGGCCCCCTGGCCTGCAAGAACAAAGGATTTTGCCTACAAAAGTAGGAACCCTGCTCCTAAACAGAAGATCCTGCTTGTGAGCCAAGAAGAACCCTCTGCCCGAGAAGAAGGAACCAGGAGAGCTGAAGGAAGAAACCTACAAGGACATGCTGCTTTTCACAGACTTTCTTTCACTTTCTACAAAGAACTTGGGCTAAAAACGATCTCCAAGGGTCTGAATGCGGGCTGACCCCCGGACCTGAGTCCCAGGAACATTGGACTCTGCCTGCCTGCATCTGAGCCATGAGAAATCGCTAAACTCTTCCCCGGCTGCTGGAGCCACCAGCCAAGTGCGTCCCGTACCCTTGGACCGCCGTGAAGCTGTCCTGTGACCGCCCGCCCCGTGTGAACCGCTCTGCCTGGGAGCCGTATTCACACCGTCCCGGTGGGCCGCCCACACCCGCTTCACCCTCCACTGAGGGACGCACTGCCCTGTTCGCCGCATCCCCACTGTGGGGAGAAACCTTGGAAAGAAGCGCATCGACAAAGGAGATGCCTCGTACGCTGAACCGTACCAACTCCTGGACGTCGCGCTGAAAAAGCATTTCCCCACACAGAGAGGCACCACCGAAGCAATGCCGCGTACGCCTGACGCGTACCACTTCGCACCGCCTGTGGAATCCCTTGGAGCCTTACCGCCTTCATTGCCGGCCAGGTACGCCTCACACTACGTGCCTGCCAAAGTGAACCGAGGTGCGGTCCGTATGCTTAAAGCGTGCTGAAACGCACCGCACCTTGCCTTGTCCCCGAGGCTGCGTCGCACAAGGGTAGCCGTGCTGTACTTTGCGTACAGGCCGCTCCGTGCCGCATTGCCGCCTCTGGGGGGATTGATCACCACACAAGTACGCCTACGCTCCGGACCTTGCATAGCGGCCTCGGACTATCCGCAGCGTCCCTCTGAGGTCCCGCTCCAGCTGTCCATCACGACGCCTGCGCCGAGCCAGACCAGCATTAGTAGCGCTGCCGATTCCCGTCCGGAGTACGCCGCTCACCTCCGCATTGTCCGCAGTTGATTTGCCAAGGCACTGTACACGTCGGACTAGAAAGTCCGGTTTTGGTTGTTAAAGGCTCTTATCTTTACGTATCCTCAAGGGAGAGTCCTAGGAGTGCGAACCGTGCAACCTGGAATTAAGCTCATTGTTTTTACTAGAGACACTTTTAAAAAAGCATATCCTCGCATAAAACGATCTGTGTGCATTTTTATGGTCTAGAGACACTTTTAAAAGAAAGCACATATTCCAGCATAAAGAAAGTATTGTGTGCATCCGAAGCCAAACGTTATTTATGGTCTTGTAATTAAGCCTGCATAAGAATTTATATTTTACATAAAGCCTACGTATTTTTTTTTATAAAACCTAGACTGGTGTCCATTTGTGGTGCATTTTTATATTACTGTATGTGGTCATAAATGCTTAACTAACTAATTGCCCTGAAGATTAGCCTTGTCTGCTCGCGCCACACTACCTAGAGGGTGAGCAGGGGTTATTTTTAAGGAGTAAGTCCCTTGCCCTGACTAGAAGAAATGGTCCCTGTTTGTCACAAGTGCATACCTGTGCCAACCAGAGACCCCCAAATCTAACATTGGAGGCATCGGAAAGGATTTCGAATTTGCATTTATGATTCAGGTACAATAATTATTGATCACCACATAGTGAGTTCAGACCAATAACGCAGCCACATACTGGTGATTTTTGTTTTTGCTAAGAAGATCTCCAATTTTGAAAAATCATTCCTGGCCCAAAGTCTGTAGAGAAGGCAACATCCATAGTCTCTAATGGAAGTGAAAAAGAAGAAGTAGAGTGGGAAGAAGAGAGGCTGGATTGCTACAACAGAAAACAGCTGAGGGCCTTCTGCAAAAAATGTTACGTTCCTATCTCCGGATGTAGAAGCAAACACAAATACCACAGGGCCCTGAAGGCCTGGCTTGAATCAAGGGCACCTGAGAATGGGGGGGAAATTGTACCCCCAGAAAGCATTGTATGATATTGGCAGAGTCCTGTCACCAGAGGAGTTGGCAGACAGGGCAGCAATCAGGGCACATGAAGTAGAGATGGCAAAACTTAATGGACAGCTGGAAACACAAAGATTGGCAATGGAAGAGAGAAACATCCTATTGGAACATGAAGTGAAATTGAGGGAGTTGGAGCTGAAAGCCAAAAGTTTGGAAAATACTCCCTCTGGTGGCAGCACAACGCCAGTGCAGGTAGAGTCAAGGGTGTACATGCCAAAAGATGTGGTGAAGGAGTATTTTAAAAATGATGACTTAGGGCAGTGGTTCAAGGCCTAAGAGGTAGCCATGTCCTCCCACCGGGTCCCTGAGAGATATTGGGGAGCGGGGTTGTGGGGACGGTTCCTTAGTGAGGGGCGGGACACACAGCTAGATTTGCCCTCTGACGTTTATAACTCCTATCCCCACATGAAGGAAGCTTTGATGATCAGGTATGGGTTAACTCCTGAATTATATAGATAGAGGCTCAGGGGGTGGCCAAAAATTCCTGGGGGTACCTATGTTGAATATGTAACCTTTTTCTGCAGAGCACTGGATGGTTTGGTGAAGGGTAGCAAAGTGAATGATTTTCAAGGTCTCTTTGATTTAATTGCATGGGAGCACTTGTCTAGTAATTGTTTTCCTGAGCTACGCCAGCACCTGATTGATAGCAAGCAGACTAACCCTAGGAAGCTTGCTGAGGAGGCAGACCGCTGGCTCAGCACCAGGGTCCACAAGGGTCCAGTGGGAGACTCAGCCAAGGGTGGGCAGGGTCCCCAGCAGAAGAGTGAGGGGGACAAGGGTAAACAGAGGGAGTTTCAGAAGAGGCCCCAAAGTAGTCCCCAAGGGAACAAAGGGAAAGGTTCTCAGCCTCCCCCTCCCCCGAAGCAGACCAGGGCCCCAACAGGTAACCCTGTTCAAAGAGGGCCCATAAAGTATTTTAAATGTGATGAGATGGGTCATTTTGCCAATGATCCTAAGTGTCGCCTGTTTGGCAAACCAGCACCCACTGGTGCTCCGCCCTGGCAGATGGCTAGTGTAACCTTTGGAGGAGGAGGAAGAAGACCAAGGTGGGTGGGACCCTGTTCAGATTACCCTAGTCTCTGTAGGGGACAGTGAGATGGTCCCTGAGAACTACATCCCCTCCAACACTAAGAAATATATAGCAGGTGGTGACCATCAATGGAAAGAAGGCGGAGGCTCTTAGAGACACAGGAGCCAGCGTGACTGCAGTCCGGCAGCACCTGGTGTCTCAAGAGCAGGTTATACCCCATGCCTACTGCCGGTTTGTCAATGCTAACAACTCTGAGAGCCAGTGTCCAATGGCTCAGGTTCCCTTTGAGTGGGAAGGGGGTCTCTAGTACTCTGCAGGTTGCTGTGAGAACGTCCATGCCTGTAGACTGTTTGCTAGGGAATGATTTGGGGAGCTCACCTTGGGAAAAAGTGGAGAAGACAACTCACCTGAGGATGGTGGGTTTACCCGACTGGGTGTGCGTGACCACCCGGTCAATGGCAGCCAGTATGGGTGTTCAAGAGGTCCTGGAGCCTGAGGGAGAGGCCCAGGAACCTGCCTTAAAGGGAGAGCGCAAGAGGCGCGGTAAACCGGCCCCTGAAGTTCCCACGGCCAAGGAGGAAGCAGACCTTGAGGGGGATGCCCTGGAGCCCACCGGGGAACAGATAGCCGAACTGGGGGACCTGCCGGAGCGGACCCATTGGCAGCAGGAAGGCGGCCCCTCCAGGGAGGAATTCAGCAGGGAGCAGAAAGAATGCCCTTCTCTCGTGGGTGTTCGCCAACAGGCTGCAGACCAGGCCAATGGTGATCAGTCCGGTACACATTTCATTTATTGGGAGAATGACCTCCTGTATTCAGAGCCTAAGGTTGCTGAACCTGGGTCAGCCCGTGCGCTGGTGGTACCCCAGAAGTTCAGAGCCTTCCTACTGGGGCTGGCTCACGATGTGCCATTAGCAGGGCATTTGGGGCAGGACAAGACCTATGAAAGGCTTGTCACCCACTTGTATTGGCCTCAAATGCACAAGAACTCAGATGCTCACTGTAGGTCCTGCCAGACTTGCCAGGCAAGTGGTAAAAGTGGGAGGAAGCAAAAGTCTCCTCTCCAGCCCTTTCCCGTAGTCAGTACCCCATTCCAGAGAGTGGCAATTGACATTGTGGGGCCTCTGGACCCCAGGACAGCCATGGGCAGCCGGTTTATCCCGGTCCTGGTGGAACATGCCACCTGGTACCCTGAAGCCATCCCTCTGAGGACAGTGAATGCCCCCGTGGTGGGACGGGCACTGATGGGAATTTTCTCCAGAGTGGGATTCCCTCTAGTGGTGGAGTCTGACAGGGGCACCAATTTCATATCCAAATATATGAAATCTCTTTGGTAAGCGTGTGGTGTAACCTACAAATTCACCACACCTTACCACCCCCAAGGCAATGGGTTGGTTGAGCGATGCAACCGAACCCCAAAGGGCATGATTATGGGTCTTGAGGAACCCATGAGGCATAAGTGGGACGTCCTCTTACCATGCCTTCTATTTGCATACCGTGAGGTGCCACAAAAGTCTCTAGTTGTCAGTCCCTTTGAGCTCCTGTATGGCCACCCAGTCAGAGGACCTCTAAGTCTGGTCAAAGAAGGCTGGGAGCAATCTCCCAGGAAACCTCCCCAGAATGTATACAGTTACATGCTGGCCTTTAGGAACCAGACTAGGCGTTTCAGGAAACTTGCTGAGGCAAACCTGGAAGCCAGCCAGGAAGAAATGAAGCGGTGGTACGACCAAAATGCCACTCTGGTTGAGCTTCAGCCTGGACAGAAGGTGTGGGTCTTGGTCCCAGTGGAGCCTTGTGCACTTCAGGATAAGTGGACAGGCCCCTTTGAGGTTGTGGAGCGCTAGAGTCCTGTCACCTACTTGGTGTACTTGCAGTCTCCCAGGAACCCCTTGAAGGTCCTACATGTCAACCGCCTTAAGCCCCACTTGGAGAGGTCCGAAGTGGCCATGCTCTTTGCAACAGATGATGGGATGGAGGAGGAGACATAGCCTCTTCCTGACCTCCTGGTAGCATCAGAGCGAGATGGGTCAGTGGATGGAGTTAACCTCTAACCCACCCTGACTCCTGAACAACAGCATGACTGCTGCCAATTACTGGGGCAGTTTCCTGATCTGTTATCCATGGTTCCTGGTGTCACAGATTGGTGCATCCAGGATGTGGACACAGGAGACAGCTTGCCTGTAAAGCACAAGGCTTACAGAGTGACTGACAGGGTCAGAGCCTGCATCAAGGAGGAGGTCTCAAAGATGCTTGCTCTTGGGGTGGTTGAGTCCTCCAGCAGTCCTTGGGCCAGCCCAGTGGTCTTGGTCCCAAAGGCTGCAGCGCCGGGAGCCACACCTGAACTCCGGTTCTGTGTGGACTACAGAGGACTCAATTCAGTCACCAAGACTGACGCGCACCCCATCCCCAGAGCTGATGAGCTCATAGATCGGTTAGGGGCTGCCTGGTACCTCAGCACGTTTTATTTAACGTCTGGGTACTGGCAGATCTCCTTGACTGATGGGGCCAAAGAGAGGTCAGCATTTTCCACACCAAATGGGCATTTCCAGTTCCAGGTTATGCCCTTTGGGATGAAGAATGCCCCTGCCACCTTTCAATGGTTGGTCAACCAGGTGTTGGCTGGGCTGGTGGAGTTCAGCGCCGCCTACCTGGATGACATCGTAGTGTTCAGTGGTACCTGGAAAGAACATCTGCACCACCTCTGGGAAGTGTTGATGGCACTGCGCAAGGCAGGCCTCACAATCAAGGTAAGCAAGTGTCAGATCGGGCAGGGTTCAGTGGTGTACTTGGGACACCAAGTTGGGAGTGGCCAGGTGGCACCTCTGCAACCCAAGCTTGAGACCATCCTGGCTTGGGAACCCCCCAAAACCCAAACTGAGGTGAGAGCCTTTTTAGGACTCACAGGGTACTACAGGAGGTTTGTCAAGGGATATGGCAGCATTGTTGCACCCTTGACAGAGCTGACTTCCAAGAATGAGCCCAGGAAAGTTATTTGGACTGACACCTGTCAAAAAGCTTTTGACACCCTGAAGACTGCCATGTGCACGGCGCCCATGCTCCTGGCTCCTGACTTCTCCGAACAATTCCTAGTGCAAACAGACGCTTCAGAGCATGGTGTAGGGGCTGTTCTCTCACAGATGACTGAGGAGGGCTGGGACCAACCTGTAGCCTTCATCAGCAGGATGTTACTTCCACGGGAACAGAGGTGGAGTGCAATTGAGCGAGAAGCATTTGCTGTGGTCTGGGCATTGAAGAAGCTAAAACCCTACTTGTTTGGGTCTCACTTCCGGGTTTAGACAGACCACCGGCCCCTCAGATGGTTGATGCAAATGAGGGGTGAGAACCCAAAACTGTTGACGTGGTCCATTTCCCTACAGGGGATGGACCTCACGGTGGAACATCGCCCTGGCAAGATCACGCCAATCCTGACGGTCTGCCCAGATTTTTCCACCTTAGTGATGAGGAACTACCTGGGATGGGGTAGTTCTCCCCACATTTCAGCTGGAGGGGACACGTGTTAGACCTGGCACCTTGGCATGAGTCTCCCTCCCACTTTTTGCAGATGTGCATCATGTGTTTTGCTGGTGTTAGCTGCTCAGGGCACTGTGCCACTGCCAATCAGTGCCACAGTGCAAGTGTTCCCTATGAAAAGTGTATACCTTGATTGATTTCCATGATTGGCTTATTTGGTTTACTGTCAGACCCCAATAAAGTGCACCAGGAGTGCCAGGGCTGGTAAATACAAATGCTGCTGGTGGGCTTGCAGCACTGGTTGTGCCTCCCACAGAAGCGGCCTAGTAAAATGTGTCTAAGGTCTGCCATTGCAGAACCTGCGTGCAGTCTGGTACTGTCATGTGGGCTGGGCAAGTGCACCCACTTGCCAGCCCCTAAACCTTCCCTTTACTTCATGTGAGTCACCCCTATGGTAGGCCCAAGGGCAGGGTGCATTGTAAGAATAAGGTAGGACAAACCCTGATGTGTGTGGCATGTCCTAATAGTGAAATACAGCCATTTTCGTTTTTCACTATTGTAAGGCTACCTGCTCTCCATAGGAGAGAATGGGCTGCTGGAATTATTACACCAGATAATCCTAATAGACTCAGAGAGCATGGTAGAAAGTCAAGTTTAGTATGCCTGAACTCAGAATAAGAAAATACTTCTTTTAGTAAAGTTTATTTTAATATCCTGTGTTTGCAAATGCTACTTTTAGAAAGTTAGCCTCTGCTTGCCTAACTATTTCAGCCCGCCTCTGCTAGGATGTGTATCTGCTGTCTGGTTTCTGTGAGTGACAGGGCTGGGGAATTCCAGGAAACAGTCTGGGCTGCCAGGTGGTGTATAGAGAGATTACACCAGGATGGGTGGGGGGAGTGCCCCTTGACTCTGAATAGGGCTGTGCTCTGCCACCACAATGCTGGCTCCACCTCCTGCGGAGCGTCTGATGTCTCCGCCCTGCACCTTGAAAGAAGCAGCAAGAGTGTCCAAAACAAAGTGCTCCAAAACTGGGTTGAACTAGGCTCAGGCTCCCTGGCCTGCATGAGCAAAGGATTTTGCCTATAAAGTAGGAGCCCTGCTCCTAAACAAAAGATCCTGCTTGTGAGCCAAGAAGAACCCTCTGCCAGAGAAGAAGGAACCAGGAGAACTGAAGGAAGAAACCTGCAAGGACTTGCTGCTTTTCACAGACTTTCTTTCACTTTCTACAAAGAACTTGGGCTAAAAACGATCTCCAAGGGCCTGGAAGCGGGCTATCTAGAGGGTGCGCAGGGGTTATTTTTAAGGAGTAAGTCCCTTGCCCTGACTAGAGGAGAGGGTCCCTGTTTGTCACAAGTGCATACCTGTGCTACCAGAGACCCCCAAAGCTAACAGGGGAACAGCCGAGTAATGTTTTTCCAAGACTATACGGCAGCAGTGCAGAGGAGGAGAAGCACATACATGGCCGTGAAGAGACAGCTGAGAGAAATGGAACTGCCCTATTCCCTTCTGTTCCCCTCCTGTCTCCGTGTGGTCTCTAAGGAAGGTGCCCGCTTCTTCGATACTCCTTTCGGATGTCTGGGACTGGCTGGAAGAGACGGGACAATGGTCAGGAGCGAGACCCACGGACCCGGAGGAAGGCGGATGGCAAGTGGAACGATCAAAGAGGCGCAGAAGGAGAGGGGCTCATCGAGGTGCCGGCCTCGGTCAAGTCGCACCCAGCCCGGAGAAGATGCGGCTAGAACGGCAGGAAGCGCTCGAAACGGTTGTGACTCTGGAAGTCTCCTGCCCGCCCGGACGCGCCGCCACGCAGGGACCTGGACACGAGCGGTTCGTCCTCCCCATCCACTGTGCTTTCAGAAGACAAGGGCCTACCCGATGTGACACCCCAGACGGCTGACCAGATTGTGTGACTGTACAATGGAATACGGTGGCCAGGCAGGAACTCCTGTCTCTGAATGTGCTATTGTCTATATCCTTCTACTGCTGTTGTTTAGCGCATTGCTGCAATGTACCTTTAGCCAATTGTGCGTGTGCTGCCCTGTGAGGATGTACAGCTTAGTGTATGCAGGCGGGTTCCTAGGCTCGTGATTCAGCGGCGCTGAGCGAACAGTCCAAGTGGGGCTCCTCGCTGGGGGCTCGCACCGGCTATGCGCGCTTCCCACCTTAGCATTCCTCGAGTGCCTCTTGGACACCTAGGGGTTTGAGATAGGGGTGCAGCAAGGTTTGATTGTTGGCTGCGCGCTCACCCACATAGCCACTGTGCTGGGTTCACACAACACCAAGCGGTAGATTCATTTTCGGTTTGGACGAATGCCCCGTTGGGAACTCGTTACACTATTTGTCACAGTTCACAAGTTTCAGATGCGACACATGGACTCCCCCCTCCCTGATGGCGCCCATAGCCCCCCCGAGGAGTTCCCCTGGCCCTGAGCGGGAGCGCTACATCCCGGCACATGACGCACACTAACATCACGTCGATACTCTGTCTTCTCCTATCTGCAGCGGCATGCGGTGGGGATTGCTCTCTTCCAGGAGACGCACATGACCCAGGTGGAACTGGATAGGCTCCGCAGGCGCTGGAGGGGGCAAATCTATGGCACGATCTTTTCTGCACATGCGCGTGGTACACTGATTTGGGTGAGGGCAGGTGTCCCCTTTATTTGCGCAGAGGCTCAGGTGGACCCAGAGGGGAGGTACTCCTTAGTGCGGGGGCAACTGAATGGTCAGGAAGTCCTTCTGGCTTCTATATATGCGCCTAACACAAACCAACTCTCTTTCCTAGCGAGCTTAAATCACATCCACCATCCGCATGCTGGCCTCCCCTGGCTGCTTGGCGGGGACTTTGACCTGATACTAGATGTAACCCTGGACAGATCCTTCCCCCCCCCCCGGGCCACAGAGGTAATGTCGAATGTGCAGGCGTTCGGGGACTGGCTCTCACACTGGGGGGTATATGATTTATGGCGCGTGCTACACCCTGTAGATAAAATATACTCCTACTATTCACCAGTTCATGACCTACATGTCCGGCTAGACCGAATAATTGGCTCCCAATCACTGCTCCCGCTCCTGGCCAAGTCAGAATATCTGGGTAGGACACACTCAGATCATAACCCCCTATGGTTCCAAATTAGCTGGGGGGCGGATTGGCCGCATGTACCCACGTGGAGGCTACAGCCTACCGCACTCGAAGACGCTGAGTTCCGCTCTTCGCTGGGCACAGCCCTTCTGGCCTACTTTGAGGAAAATACAGGGACGGCGAGCAACCCCATGGTGGAATGGGATGCACACAAAGCAACCATTCGTGGGCACTGCATGGGAGCCACTTGGAACATCCGTAAAACATTTTTGCTTCCCTGGGGCGCCTAGAGTCCGAACTCCTGCGGTACAGAGGGAGGGTGAGGGGGCTGGTGGGCATTCACGCACGCTAAGCGATCTCCGTGGCAAACATGCAGCTCTCATGGAGCAGCTAAGATGCCACAACTACGCGGCGCACGCGGCCAGAACACACGCCAAGGTGGACTGAGTGGGTCGGCTGCTGGCCTGGTTGGTGCAAAAGGCGGGCCGCGGTGTCCCGATAGGAGCCCTGTGCGCAGGGGGAGGGGAGATGGTCTACATGCAGCGTGAAATACATTGAGCCCTGACAGACCACTACAAGAAGTTATACGCGGCTCGCGGTACTGGCCCCAGACAAGTGCTGGACGAATTCCTGGATGCTGTTACCCTGCCCACGGCCTCTGAGGAGCACAGAGAAGCACTTAATGCCCCTCTCACGCTGGAGGAAGTGGGAGACGCGTCTCAAGCCTTAGCGACCGGGAAAACCCCAGGCCCGGATGGCCTGCCAGCCAAATATTACAAGGCAAATAGGGAAATTCTAGCGCCCGACTCCTTGAGTTGTATAGCACAGCGATTGACGCAGGCTCGTTTCCCCCATCCATGCGAGAAGCATTCCTGGTATCCCTGCCTAAACCGGATAGAGACCCCACAGCTTGGGTTCCTATCGGCCATTGGCCATGCTTAACGTTGACTATAAAATCTTTGCAAAAATACTTGCAGAACGACTGGCGCCAGTGGTCCCCCACTTAATCCACCCAGATCAAAACGGGTTTGTGCCAGTGAGATCCACGTCTCTGAACCTTCGGAGGTACTTCAGGGTAGCGGCAGAGGCAACTAGGGAATGGCCAAGGGCAGGGTGCCTGGTGTTAGATCTGGAAAAGGCCTTTGACTGCCTGAAGTGGGGCTACCTGTCGGTAGTGCTGCAGAGATTCGAACTCGATGTGGACTTCTTGCAGAAGGTTGACCTCCTATATCGTAACCCGGTTGTCCGTGTACGATTGGGGCCTTATGTCTCAGAGGCGGTAGTAGTGGGCAGGGGAACTCGGCAGGGGTGTCCTCTGTCCCCGCTGCTGTTTGCACTGGCCATAGTTCCCCTGGCTGCAGCCATGAGGCAGACCCTGGGAGACGGAATTCTCCTGGGAGATGCTACCCATCAGGTATCACTATATGCCGACGAACTGTTGGTGTTCGTGAGAGATGTGGGATGCATACCGGAACAACTGGTCCGGTTGCTGCGTCGATTCGCAGCTGTCTCGGGGCTGCGGGTGAATGCAGGCAACTCCTGCCTCTACGCATTCGGCAGAGGGGTGGATGATCCGGGGTACTGCCTAGATGGCACGGGAGTCCAATGGAAGGCTGACACCTTTAAGTATTTGGGATTCAGATCTACCGTCAGCCGGCTGATCTATTCGATGGGGCGGGCGGTGGCAGCGCTCAGATCTCAGATATGCTTCTGGTCCATGCTCCCGCTGACACCCACGGGCAGAGTGGCTCTTGCTAAAATGGTCATGCTCCCCCACCTCCTGTACTATTTTGTTAATCTTCCCCTATTTATACAGGCCTCTTTTTTCTCCACGCTCAACAAGGTCCTGCGAAACTTTATCTGGGGCACGTCCTGACATCGACTGGCGCTGGGGAAATTGTTCCTACCTACGAGCAGGAGTGGACTGGCCGCTCCCTGCTTTGAGCACTAATACTTGGCCGCGCAGCTCCAATGGATTGCCCGCTGGCTGGCAGATAAGGGGAGAGATGACACAGCCACTGGTGAGCCGCCATACACTCTGGAACGTGTCAATAAACTCTTTCATCCGCTGGCTGAGACTGAGCGACCTGCCCGCTGCTGCTGGCGGTAGCGTACAAATGCTTCCTCACACGAAAAGAGCTCCCATACGCACCAGGGATACCCTTGGAGGGTTCACCAGGTGGCGAAGGGGTTCTCACACGCCCTATGTTAGAGCAGTGGCCGGAGGCAGATGTCCAAACATTGGGGGACCTCTATAGGGATGGCGCACTGGTGCCTTATGAGACGCTGGTCTCTGACGTGGGGTTTCCTCCAGGGGGGTTCCTGCTACATAGCTCCCTAATGGTGAGACTGGCGGCCAGATGGGGAGACGTCACGGCGGAACCTGACCAACATCTAACCATGCAAAATCTTCACGTTATGGGCAGGGGTAGACACCTGGTCCGGTGGTTCGCCGCGTCCATACGGACACACACGGAGTTCAGTCTGCCCGCACTTCGAGGCAAATGGGAATGGGATTTGAGACGTGCGCTCGCTGATAAAGAATGGGAGAAAATCCTTAAAGTCCTGTGCGCATCCCCAGAAACATGCGCCTTCGTCAAATTCAGCTCTATGTTGTTCACAGGGCCTATCTCACACCTGAACTAATCAACAAGTATTTCCATAGGTCTGACGCGTCCTGCCCCAGGTGCGGGGAGGTGGAAGCAGATTTTCTTCATCTCTTGTGGAACTGTCCTGGGCTGGGCACTTACTGGAGAGACATCAGCGAGCTGCTAAGGAACTGCACTGGGCGCACTATTCCCTTTAACTGGCCTGAATACTTCCTACACCACTTCCCGAGACCACCCAAAGACAAGATGTCGTCCCGTTTCTTAGACCTGGGGATGGTAGTGGCAACTCGCCTCCTCACGAGGAGATGGAAGGCGCACGATCCGCCCGGCGTGCAGGCGTGGACCTCCATCTTCTGGGCATGGGCCCGCGCGGAATGGACTGCCATACGCAGGGAGGAAACAGTGGGACTTCACAGGGAACCTATGGCAGAGCGCTGGAAGCATATGCTGAACACCCTGCGGCCACTAGATAGTAGCGTGAATGCGGGGGCTACGAGGGATTAGATAGACACATGGGGGGTTGGGGTAAACCGCAAGATGTTCCCATGTCTGGGCACTACACACGCTGTCATGCTGGGATGTACAGACTTATTATATAGCAACAGTTGTGGTTGGGGGTGCGCGCGCGTGGAGTTCTGGACTTTTTGGTTCCGTCCAGAGGTGTCAGGGATAACACCCGAAGACCCCGGAGTTCCACCTGTCTCGGTGCACAAACAAACAGAAACACGGGCTTCTCGATGGTGGCGTCAAAGACCAAAGGTTTATTACTGCAGGGACACAGAAGTCACAGAAACTACACATGGGCAGTATCTAGGAGCCTGTTCAATTTGTACAAAGAGGGTTGCTCCTTATATACTAAATATTGGGCTTCAGGCAAATTCTTTACATGTTACCACAGTTCTAAACATTCGTGTCTTAAACAATAAATATTTGGCGTTGCACAGGAATCGTCAACAGTATCTGATGTCAAAACATTACGAATGAGGGGTTCCCACTAGTCCATCATAATCCCATGTCAATTCTTCATTCAAGACCCAGACCGCCTCATCGTAAATTTCGTTACCTCCCCCCTAATAAAGGCCCAGAAGGAAAAGAGCAGAGCCAGGTGTGGAAGATAGAAAGACAGGATAAGAAATGTTTGTGGGTCGTAAATGGGCACGGTTACCAGCTTCGGCCGCCTAATCATGATCAGGCCAACGAACACAAGAACCAGTATAGCAGGACTGGCCTCAGGCTGGGGAGGCAGTTCTTGCCGAGTCATGCTGCTACAGCGTTGCTGGCCTAAGGTGCACGTGTCACTCGCAAGGTGAATCGCCGGTTAAGGCCTACGTGTCCTTAAATAAAAAGAGGTCATTGCGTGTCCATTGACTATGTGAGGGCAAGGAATACAAAATGGCTTCCGTGTTCTAAGATGGATGTCATGGGTAAATCACAAATGTGTTGGTAACAGGAGTGCTCTTGCTCGTAGCATAGCGAAAACACCAGGATATACTAAATGGATCATTTGCGGTTCACTGATACCGAAATTATGTATTTACGACAATGTTTACAAACACGAGTAAAATCGTCACGGAACCTCAGACCCTCCTTTTGCCCTTACATAGGCAATTACTCAGTCTATATCAGAGTCAGAGTCTAATTCTATGCTCATTAAGTCAGTGACATGTTGTTGTATCATCATCCTGTCTCGTGCCTTTTCTCCTAATGCAGGTGGTTTTCTGAAACAGGTTGCAGCACAGAGACTACACAGAGCGGGACCACATTGGATAATAAGACAGCACGAGAACAGAAATACTAGGATGACACCAATGACCATCAGAACCTTCCATCCCCACGCTGATACCAGAGTCCAAAACCACTCCATGAAGGACCAGTTTCCCTTATCTACGTGTATAGAGTCGGAAATCTTATGTAGCTTAGAGATTGCTTCATAGACTGTTGGAGCATTATTTGGAATAAAGACACAGCAGCTCGATTGGATCATTCTGCATACCCCACCTCGATCTGCAAGTATTACGTCTAGAACCATACGGTTCTGCAACGTCATGAGACGATCCGCCTGAAGCTCAGCTGTTAAGTTACTAAGGGCACCAGCAGTTTCTGTAATAGTAGATTCAACTACCCGTGTTAGTTGACGTAGATTTCTACTGTTGGCCATAGGCCCCCAAAACGGAAGGAAACCTTTGAAGAAGTCTCCAGCTTCTTGACCAGCGGTATCTTCCTTGCTGAAGACACCTCTTGCTACTCTGGTTTTGTGATAATCTGAAGAAGCAGTGTATGTCGGGGGTAACAATCGAGCAATATAACATGAACCTGAAAAGTCAGCAGGCAGCCATGTATATGCTCTGTCCTGACAGATGAAGTAGGTACCCCTAGCAGTCAGAAAGGCAGGGGAGGAGTTAGACGGAAATACGTAAGTCTCAACGCACTCACTCCTCCCTAGCTGAGCTCTCAGATTTCTCCCATTTCCTTGCAAACAGACCTGACCTCGGTGAGGCACGACCCAAACTGAAGTGGAGCTTTTACGCTTGCTTTCTCCCAAACTAAGGCGATACTCTGTAGAGTTCCAACTCAAATACACCCGTAATTCATCTCTAGGATAAGATGGAGTATTATTGACGTCTTTAATCATGTCAATAATTCCCTGGACTAAAGCTTTGTTGGCTGAGTTGTATTTAGTGGACCGTGGTGGACGCGGAGGATAGGTCTCAAGGGCATATGAAAAAATGGTCTGAAAGGCCTGAAATGATCCATTGTAGCTAAAAGGCAAGACTAGATAGGGAATGCCTTTATCCATAGTGTGAGGTATCAAGCCACACACCCAGCAGTCTGTAGTATTAACTACCAGTTGGTGTTGATGCAAGAGCTGTACAAATGTATTGTTAATAAATTCTGAGCGTCGAGCTTGTTCGTGTTCAGGAAATGAGTGAAAAGAATGCATAGAAGAAACCGTAGAAGTAGTAGGATCAAGGGAAGGTACTGTAGTTACTGGCATAAAAATCAAATGTACACCAAAGACGATTCCACCCACCAACGTTATCAAAACAATTAAAAATGTAACTGCACATTGCATTAGAAAGCATTTGCTGTGTAGTATTCTGTACAGTCTATTTCTGCGAACATAAATTACATTTTCTCGTTGTAGCTCAGGAAGCTCCATCTTCTACGACCGTTCGCGACCACTGATGATGTGTACGTAGATGAAAATGCCTCTATCAGCCCTGGGAGTTCCCAGAACTAACAGAAAGATCGACCTTGTGTCTGACCCCCGCAGATTCAACTAGGCACACAGCCACGACCCTACGGCTACCCAGACGGCAAGGCAATTTTAAAACAAAAGGAAAGTATTAGCCAACTTCCTGGCTGGAGGCAATGTATAGCAAATTCAAATCTGAAAATAGGCAGTTTCCTGCTTTATTTGTCCATATTGCGAGAACGTAAGTTGTATCTCAGTTTTGCAGGAGCTGTCTGATCTGGAAACAATGTATTTTCAGTTGACGTTGCAATGTTCACGTTCGCAGATGACAAATGTTCTTTTGGTGCAGATGGCAAATGTTCGTTGGGAGTGGATGACAAATGTTCAGGGTTCAAAAGAGCAGTTTCAGGAGGAGAGTCAGAATTTGGTGAATCCGTGATCAGTTCTGCATCGCTGAAAGGTATGAACCTGGGGATTTGTTCCGTTTCAGAGGCACCGATTCCTTTCTTTACCCAGTTGTCGTAAGGAAGTGGCAGAGGCACACGTTTGACGTGTGTCGTATGGATCCAGTTTTTCCTTCCGGCCACACGAATAGCAGTTCTCGTTGCTAGTAGGACTTGGAAAGGGCCAATGAATCTGGGCTGAAGATTTTTTGTTCTTGCAAAATTTCGGATGACCACCTGATCACCCGGTTTCAGCTGATGGCCTGGACTCTCCGGTGGCTTTGGCAATGCATCGAAAACCTGTTGGTGAATAAGACTCAATTTAGCAGTCAAGTCGAAAAGGTAATCAATTAACATTGGGTATTCCAGCTGCTTAAATTCTTTCGGTCTAGGTACCCCCCAAACATTTGCAGGACGGCCAAAAACTATTTCATAAGGACTAAGCCCTACTCTAGAATGTACGGTTGCTCTTGTTGATAGCAAAGCCAAAGGCAATGCGTCTGGCCAGGACAAACCCGTGGATGCTTGTATCTTAGCAAGTTTCAGTTTAAGGGTGCCATTGTAACCCTCGACTAAACCCGCGGACTGGGGATGATTCGCACTATGAAACTTCTGTCTAATCCCTAGGCCGGCACACACACTCTGCATAACTTTCCCTACGAACTCACTTCCGTTATCTGACCATACAATCCGTGGCATTCCGTATCTGGGGAAGTATTCTTTAAGAAGAATTTTGGCAGTGGATAAGGCAGTATTGTCCTTCAGTGGGTATGCTTCGATCCATCTGGAGAAAGCACAAACTACCACTAGGACGTATTTCAGATTATTGCAACGATCCATGTGAATGAAGTCTAGCTGGATCACTTCAAAGGGGCAGGAAGGAGGAGCGAAGTGACCTGCAGGTGTGGGGATTCCCTTGCCAGGATTATGCATCAAGCATACCATACAATTTCTCACCACTCTCTCTGCACACTTACTAATCCCATCATTCTTCCAGACCGGAGCCAACATCTTACAAATCCCTTTTGAACTGATGTGCGCTGTTCCATGTGCCATCGTTACTACTGCAAGCACATACGCATCAGGCAACATCCAACGCTGTTGTTCCGACAAGTCAATCCAACACCCACTCGAGTCCAATTTACCCGTGCTCTCTCTCCATGCAAGCTTTTCCTCCTCAGTCGCCTCTTTCTGAATTTCCTTCACGCTTTCCACTGTGTCCTCACACATTCCAGACTCAGAAATCCATCTTGCAGACGTTGCAACATACATTCTACTCATCATATTTCTAGCTGTCTGTTTTGCAGTCTCATCAGCAAAAGCATTCCCACGACCAACATCATCCGTGATTGCTTTATGAGCACTGCATTTCACAATCGCAACTTCAGTCGGTAAGGTTAGAGATTCCAACAAGTCATTAACTAGCTGACCATGTTGAATCTTAGTCCCATGGGACGTAATGAAACCTCTCTCTTTCCACAAACGGCCAAAACTATGGGCCACGCCGAACGCGTACTGACTATCTGTGAACACATTCACTCTCTTTCCCTTAGCTAAAACGCACGCTCTTGTTAGCGCGATCAATTCTGCAGCCTGGGCAGAATTCTGACTCACTCTTGCAGTCTCCACAATCGTACTCAAAGTCGTTACTGCATAAGCAGCAGTCACATCACCATTCTCCAATTTGAAGCAAGACCCATCAACATACAACGTGCCATCTGGATCTGACAACGGAGTGTTTTTTAGATCAATTCGTCCTTTTGTTTCTTCCTCAGTTTTGAAACAACAGTCGTGTGGTTCGGAATCACTCGACTCTTGGCTAGTCGGCAACAATGTTGCTGGATTCAATACATTGCATCTTTTGATCTGAATATGACTAGCTAATAGTGTCAGTTCATAACCTGATAATCTAGCACTGGTAAGGTGTTGCGTCTTGGTTCGGTTCATGAGTGTATCCACAGCATGAGGAACCATAACTACTAGCATGTTGTTCATTACTAAACCAGCAGATTGTCGAATGGAAGCTGCAGCTGCGGCTGTAGCTCTCAAGCAACTAGGCAATGCTCTAGCTACTGGATCTAATGTTGATGAAAAATACGCACAAGGGCGTTGTTTATCACCAAATTTCTGCGTCAAAACACTCAATGCACAACCTTCTCTCTCGTGGACATAGAGCGTGAATGGCTTACTGTAGTCGGGTGTACCCAATACAGGTGCTGAACACAGTGCATTTCGTAACTCAGAAAAACTCTGCTGACATTCAGCAGACCATGGTACCGGACTCGGAACACCTTTCCCAGTCAAGGCTACCAATGGTTTTGCTAAAAGAGAAAAATTTGGGATCCATTGCCTACAATATGAGGTAATACCTAAAAAGGCACGTACTTCTCTCTGCGTGCTAGGAACATTCATCTGTGTAATTGCTTTTATTCTCTCTGGGGTCAACTTCCTTCCCTCCTTTGACAAGAGATGACCTAGGTAGGTCACTTCTTGGCAGCAGTATTGCATTTTTGAAGGTGACACCTTGTGATTCCAATCTGACAAGTGATGCAATAAAGAAATCGTAGCTGTTTTGCAAGTTTCCTTGTCATCGGCAGCCACTAGAAGATCATCAACATACTGTATTAAAGCAGAACCAAGAGGAAGTACGAAGGAATCTAACTGGCTTTTTAATGCTTGACTGTAAATGGATGGGCTTTCACAATAGCCTTGTGGAGCGCGTTTAAACCTAAAGCTTCGTCCTCCTAGAGAGAAACCGAAGATATCTCTGCTTTCCTCGGCTATCGGAATGCTGAAAAAGGCATTTTTCAAGTCGACAACTGAAAACCATGCTGCTGTAGCAGGAATCAACGTTAACAATGCAGTAATGTCTGGAACCACAGGAAACTGTGGGATCACAATTTTATTAACCTCTCTAAGATCAATTACGAACCTATATACTGGAGGTTTTGTTGGGTCAGTTCGTTTCAAAATAGGCAGTACAGGACTATTACAGACATTTCCTCTAGTCTCTTCTACAACATCTTTCTTGATCAGGTCTTGTACTATCAGTAGGAGCGCACGCTCACCTTCACTAGAGATTCTATATTGTGGAATTCGTGGAAGTTTGACATTTGCTTTCAAAGTTACTACATAGGGTGGAATTTCCAATAGACCTACATCATTAGGACCAGTCGCCCAAAGAGTATCAGGGAGTGAACGCAGCTCTGGTGGGAGCGCATCCATCGACAAGTACATCGGAGAGATTATTCTTTTACCCAACGTAAGTTGTACTCCTGCTGGAGAACAGTACAATGTCGCGTACAGGCGTTTTAACAAGTCTAAACCAAGCAGATTTTCGTTACAACCTGTCGTCAAAATCAGGGGTGCTTTCAATTGACAGGGTCCAACAGAAATAGACAAAGGACCAGAAACAGGGTTGTGAACAGGGGCGCCCGAAAAACCTACTGAAACGTTTGTTGAGCCAGACAAAGGTGCGCCAGGGAGTTTCGCATGTATGATAGAGCTTTTTGCTGCACCAGTATCCAACAGAAACGGTTCGACTATACCTGATGTTGCTACTGCGACATAAGGCCCACTCTGATCTACTGGTACTGATACTACTCCCTCTCTTTGTCCATGGCTGTCCTAGTACTCACTTTGCTGAACTTCCTCACTAGCTTCATAATAGTCTTCAACATGATATTGTGGAGACTTATTCTGTTGGGCAGATTGCCCATTTCGCTGGTCGAAATAATTAGAGGGGCGATCACTTGTCTGTGGAGGCATAGCACCTCGTCCTCGACCTCTAGAGTTTTGTATAGAACTACCACGACCTCTCTGAGCTGCCGCAGCATTATTTTGTGCCCGAACTGGACACTCATTTTTGTAATGACCTTCCACTTTGCAATAAGCACATTGATTCCATTGGTATTGTGGTCTTTGAAAATTATATTCCGTTCTTTGATATGACCCTTGCTGCATATTCGTCTGATTCGTGCGAGGCGGATAAGCTTGCTGTAAAAGTACTTTAGTTTTTAAATCTTTCGTCTTTTTATCTGATTTTTCCTTTTCTTCTTTATCCCTATTTTCATAGTACTGGGCAGTCGCAAGTATTTGCGCAGTCGTAGAGACAGCCCACGCACTTTCAGAATTCTTTAATTTACTACTAAGTTCTGGCAACAGATTGTGCACGAATTTATCAACAAATAATCTCTGGCCTCCTTCTGTGCTCATATCCTGACCACTATGATCCACGAAAGTCTCCTCGAATCTTGTGAAAAAGTCGGAGACGCTTTCGTCTTTCTTTTGTTTGCACGCGGACAATTTGTCCCAGTTAACGCGCAATGCTGGCATCAAGGTTTTCATTAAATCGATTATTCTACCAGGCAAATTAGCAATTAAAGGTTCAGGTTTGGAACCACCTATTTGTTGACCATCCGCTGCAATTATAGCTGCCCAGTCACCACCTAGGGCAACTGGATGATTCTCTTTACGAATTTTAGCCCAAATTGGTTGCGGTACTACATTACCAAATAGCAGATCTATGTCAGCAAGATTCAATACACAAGCGTCAACTGTTTGAGCCAACTCTTTGTAGTACCCTGCAGGATTTTTACGCGGATCTGGCAAGGCCTGTTTCACTGCTAATACTTCAGCTCGCTTCCATGGAATATGTATCCATACTCTCTGGAATTGTGCCGGAGCGGCTGCAATACCAAGGTTTACATTAGCTTGCACAGCTTCACGCCAAATTGGTGGAACCTCTCTCATTGGATATTGACGATTTTGTTTCGTACTGCGTTTCTCTAACTCTCTTGGTGAACGAAGGGATGGGTCATTCCTATAACTTAAAATCAGTTCCATCGCTTCTTTTACATTTTGACCAACTATCATACCTGCAGCAAACTCTTTCTGAACATTAATTAATTCTCCTAGATTTGATTCAGGGTCATCCTCTTCCAATTCCTCACGTAGAAGGAAACACATTTCATCGAACACATATCGTTGTGTCGGTTCGTTCCATTGCATAAATGTATCTAATACATCTTGTACATTATATCTTCCAACTTTCGAAACCCATCTAAGAGCAGTGGAATCTAGTATTCCTCTTTCTTCAGTACTGGGAAGCTGACTACGCCTCTGCACAGAGTCAGAGGTAGGAGTCTTAATCAGAGTTTTATAGAAGGGAGATAGAATATTAGAGACAGAATCAGTGATTCTTCGACGAACAGAAAGCGGAGTCATAATATTAGCAGAGGCAGTAAATAGAGTAGCAGTTGGAACAGATAGATTAGGAACAGTAGGAGTAGCAGGAAAAATAGCTTGTGAAGTAGCAGGTGTGAGCGACACAGGCATAGGTAAAGAAGCCGGCAACCCTAGAAGAGAGGTTGTCGAAGGAACATTAATATTGACCACAGGAGGTACAGGAACTTGATTCAGGGGAGCGGGAACAGGGACACCAGGTTGTCCAGCAACCGGTAATTGAACATTCGGTATAGGTGGAGCCGTAGCACCCTGTGCATACGGTGGGGGTGATCGTAACAAGTAAGACAACAGGGGATCCTTTTCAGGGTCCTCTACTATCTTAGCCGTACTCGATGGCAAAGCAGGATAGCACTTGTCTATCGCTAAATTACGCTCTCTATCGGCCACCTCCATCGCTTTTTCAGATTCGTTGAGTTGCAGCTGCCTAGCAGACTGTTCTAAAGTCAACTCTTGCTCTTTCTGTTCTTTCTTCAACTTTTTAATTTCTCTCTGTTTAGATTCTTTTCGCCAATAACGGAAAGAATCAAACATTGCCGGCCGGGCTTTCTTCTTAAACAACCTTCTTTCTAGATTATCGAGAACTTCAGGTTCAAAACTACCATGTAGTGGCCAACTAAGGACACCATCTTTCTCTGTGAAGCGGATCCATACCTCATTATAAGAGATAGGGCCCACACCAAATTTGCAATATAGATCATAAAGGGGAGTTCCAATCGGAGGAACCAAACACGAGTCCTCCAACTGGGAATCACTGTTGCAACTAAAACAAGACAACATACAATTTTTCCGACTTACCATTTTATAATCCGGAACACAAAACAAACAAGACACAAACAGAAAAGATGCGCACTCGAACCAAGAACTTAGGCCTACCAGAACTGACAAATGTATCGATACCTGAACTGAACAGAATGATTATCGTAACCAGAATAACCAGTGATAATCTTACAGAACTGAACTGAACTGAGAACTAAAAGGATTATCCAAACAGGAGCAACCCTCACAAAATACTTAACTGAGGTACTGAAGACGTCACCAAGGAGAAACCCGTCACGTCTCGCCGTACTAAGGACTGCACCTCGGGTCCAAGACAGGGCGACGGTCAAGGCAACGGACCACTGCAGCCGTCTGAACGGGAACCCTCGTGGAAGAGAACGTCGGGGCCACTTTTGCGATATGCCGGGATCGATGAAGTGGGGCGCCTCCCTCTGAAATCTTCACACGAAGCTCCTTGAACTCTTCAGGCTTTTGGACCGGTACCGAATGACGTCGCCCCACGTTGGGCGCCAATTGGAGTTCTGGACTTTTTGGTTCCGTCCAGAGGTGTCAGGGATAACACCCGAAGACCCCGGAGTTCCACCTGTCTCGGTGCACAAACAAACAGAAACACGGGCTTCTCGATGGTGGCGTCAAAGACCAAAGGTTTATTACTGCAGGGACACAGAAGTCACAGAAACTACACATGGGCAGTATCTAGGAGCCTGTTCAATTTGTACAAAGAGGGTTGCTCCTTATATACTAAATATTGGGCTTCAGGCAAATTCTTTACATGTTACCACAGTTCTAAACATTCGTGTCTTAAACAATAAATATTTGGCGTTGCACAGGAATCGTCAACAGTATCTGATGTCAAAACATTACGAATGAGGGGTTCCCACTAGTCCATCATAATCCCATGTCAATTCTTCATTCAAGACCCAGACCGCCTCATCGTAAATTTCGTTACCTCCCCCTAATAAAGGCCCAGAAGGAAAAGAGCAGAGCCAGGTGTGGAAGATAGAAAGACAGGATAAGAAATGTTTGTGGGTCGTAAATGGGCACGGTTACCAGCTTCGGCCGCCTAATCATGATCAGGCCAACGAACACAAGAACCAGTATAGCAGGACTGGCCTCAGGCTGGGGAGGCAGTTCTTGCCGAGTCATGCTGCTACAGCGTTGCTGGCCTAAGGTGCACGTGTCACTCGCAAGGTGAATCGCCGGTTAAGGCCTACGTGTCCTTAAATAAAAAGAGGTCATTGCGTGTCCATTGACTATGTGAGGGCAAGGAATACAAAATGGCTTCCGTGTTCTAAGATGGATGTCATGGGTAAATCACAAATGTGTTGGTAACAGGAGTGCTCTTGCTCGTAGCATAGCGAAAACACCAGGATATACTAAATGGATCATTTGCGGTTCACTGATACCGAAATTATGTATTTACGACAATGTTTACAAACACGAGTAAAATCGTCACGGAACCTCACGCGTGAGAGGGCGGGGGGCTGCGGGGGAGGGGGATAGGAAAGGCATAAGCATGAAAATATGTCTGTACCTCTGTCGCTGTTTGTTTTGCATTTTCTTTCTCTTTACAGTTGGTACAAAACATCATCTCTGTAAGCAGGTCTGGGATACACAGATTCCCCACGTTGCAGCCAGCTTCAGGCGCTTACTCTTAAATGGCTGCGCTACTTATATGTAATGTTGTGGTACCCAATTGACATGTTATCTTGCAGATGGCGGAATACTTGACATTACTAAGTGAACGAGTTGTATAGAATGCCGCACATGCTGTACTGTTAAACCAAAATACTAAATGCTAATAAACCGATTTGACAAAAAAAATAAAAAATGTGCTGCCCGTATCAAGCAGGCTGGTACCAGGAGCACGGAGAACTTAACGGAGGGCTCTTCCAGTGCTTGGAGTCATACCTCCAACACCGTCTACAGTGTGGGGGTATGTTTCCAACATGTTTGATACCAAACATGATAGGATTTGTTTCAGATGTTTTCGAGATGGTCATCGTGTAATTACGCGGTGCCCTTCTATATGGTATATGGCTGATTCACTGACAACCCAGGAGAATGGACTCCATGGGCTGCAGGGGTGTCCTGCTCATGCAGGCTCACCGCCTCACTTGAAACCAAGCACCCTGCCTTCAGGATTAAGGTCTGCTATAGGGGTGACTTATAGGTTTTAAGTGCAATGACCCTTAGATATAGCAAACCTATATCTTTTGTAAGTGGTGAAAACACTAACTTACATAGGCTGCAATGGCAGGCCTGTGGTTCCATTTTGAATGGTCCCTCATGGGTGGCATAATACATGCTTCAGCCAATAGGGGACTTCTGGGATACCTTTGCCCTGGGTACATGGGTACCATATACTAGGGACTGACAAGGGTGCTCCAGTATCCAATCTGGGGTGTACCTAAGGACATGTCATAACAGTGTAGGGAGAAAGCAGATAGACTGGGGTCTTGATTAGCAGGATCCCAGTCAGACTAGTCAAAAACGGCATTACAACAAGCAAAAAGTGGGGGTGACCATAACAAACAGATCCTACTTTCCTACACCGGCACTCTATACTATAAGCATGTTTGGTTGGATGGAAGTGCACTAATGTGCATGCTGACTCCAGCGGCAGAGTTCCCATGATCCCCATCACGTATGATGGAAAAAACAATGGGATGACTTGCATGTCCATGGGCTTTTCATGAATGAATGAAACAACTGCCTTACATGTCTCTCTTGTGAATCAAACAATGCCTTTACCTGCCTAATAGATTTAGCAGTCTGACGTTCATTTAGCAGCTACTGCCCAGGGAATGGTTAGTGAAGTTGGAAATGGCAGTAGCGTCATGGGGCATAAGGAATGCAATGTGTCTATTGCAAAATGCACTCATCCTACTTCTCAAGTTGATTTCCCACAGACCATCTAACCTTCCCATGCACAGCATCACAGCTGGAACTTTTTTATGCATGTGGAAACAGAGCTTATGTTTAGGTGTTTAAAAATGGTCTGCATTATTACCCAACTTACATTTTACTTCTAATCAGATATTTCCCATCACAATCAACCTTTTTTCTGTATGAGACCGCCCAGAGACATTTCTGAGATCATCCAATCACTTACCATCTTGTTCCCTATCTAATGGATGGGATTGTAAACAAATTAAATCGGTTAAGTTGACTGAAGGAGGTAGAGAACTCAACTTCAATAGCCCTACAGGTAATTTCTAAAGAATTGGTTGTCCAATGAACTATTATTTTGTCAAATAGAATGGCTCCTGTATTTGGCCTGAATGACAGGAGGTGTCTGTGCCATGATTGGTAATAAATGCTGTACCTTTATTCTGAAAATATCTGTCAGTATGCTTGAACAGATAGATGAAATACATGATGTGTCAGCAATTTAGAGACCACTGATGATGACATGGCTATGGAAGGATGAAACTTCTGGTAAGGATTAAGAGAGTTTATTTGGAAGATGGGGAATTAAAGTTCTCAAAGCAATCTTGATGATTTTTAAATTATACTGATTTACATCCTTGTCCAAGTTTATATTACCTCAATCTCAAACCTCACTTGAGGTCATGCTGTATCTTCATCATATCAGGCCACCATTCAAAATTATTACAATGATGGGAAATTTGATTATGAAACCTCAGAATGTTGCGAAAGTGATGTAGAATATGAAGCAAATATCCTGAAGAATCTAAGGGCATATTCACAAGGAGCTATCGCCAAATTAACAGCACTTTAACACAGCAAAAGTTGTGATAATTTTACCTCTCCATTCACAAGCTGGTGTTAACAGCCCACAGCACCAGTTTACCCGCAACAGCAGCCACAAAAACATTGCCACAGAGGACCACTGCATTTATCGCTAATGAGATGCAGAGTAGGCATTCCCGTGAAAAAAGCAGCGGCAACACGACACCTCAACATTCTCAACGACCAACCAGATCAGCGATAAGAACACGAAACGCAATATGGTGCGTTAGCAGCAGGAAATTAACACCTGCTCTGACCTGGTGTAAAGTTGGACCACAGTCTGCACCACAAAAGGGAGCAAAGCACAGACCCACACCTAAAGACAAACAGATGCCATGGATCAACTGAACATGCAGAACGGACACCCAAGAAGGCCACAACACTCACCAACACCACACCCAGGACCACCCCTACCTGGCACCCCCCAACGAAAGACATGCCACATCAGCTACACCTAAACATGTACGAAATAATCAGCCTGATGTCGCACAGTCACAACTGGTGACATGCATGTGTCATCACAGAAATGAGCATCACACATTCGCTTTCGAAGCAACCAATGAAACTTTATTGAAATGAACACTGAAATGAAATGAAGACACATGGCGGCTCCCCTCGGGACAATCCGTAGGTCACAGCCTGGAAGACAAAAAACATGATGAGAAGGTGTGTTGTGCGCACATCAAAGGACAAAGAGAGAGCGAAGGAGAGAGAGAGAAGAAGAGAGGGGGAGGGAGAGAGAGAAGAAGAGAAGGAGAGCGAGAAGAAGAGAGGAGGAGAGAGAGATGAATTGAGGGGGAAGAGAGAGAGTACCGCCCCTGCGCACCCGGGCCACACTGCTGTCCTGCTGCCACGGGTGTGTCTCCAACCACTTGCCGTTATGTATAGCGTACACCAGGTCACACATCAGAGTCAGAGCCGTCATCTGAAACAGAGTCCAGATACATGACTGGCACAGTACACACACTTGCACAAGACAACATCGCCCGCCTGCCCATGCACATCCAGGCAGAGGCACCCCAGCCCATCGGATCATTTCTGCCCATGCACACCCGGGCCTCACTGCTCACCTTCCACCACCGGCGTGTAGACAGGAGGTCTCACCACGTGCCGCTGCAAGCCACAAGCCCGTGCTCCGCGGACATGTCACCCTCCACACCATGCAGCCACGCTGCGCAGGCCACCAGGTCTCACATCTGATGCTTGGTCTTGATTACTCCATGGCATAGGACATACTAAGGCACCCGGCACCATCGCAGGCTGCACACCAGCTCAGCCCAATAGGCGCCACTAACTCTATGATCCCGGAAGCAAGGCCACATGGCGGGAGGCTCGTGATGCCCGCTGGCTCAGCCTACACTGCGGTCCAGCAGGGCACACAAATCCTGAGCAGTCCGGACCGCCGGGACGGGGCATCATTGCAAGCTGCACACCCGCACAGCAGCTTCAGTTGGCAATGACTCAGTGCACCCAAAGTCACCGTCCCATGGTGGGGTGTCTGTGCCGGCTGCAATGCACTGTGTGCCACAAACCCTGTTCAACCCTAGTCAGCACCACATGGTGGTAGGCCCTTGCCGGTCTCAAGGTCTCGGGTCCATCATCCAGTCACCACCGGCAGAGTGGTAGGTGACATCGTCAGCCCATTATATTTGCGGGGTCACATGGCCTGTGACGCGTATGCCGGATGGGTGTGATGTGCGTGCAAACCTGACCTCAGGGAGTGGCTGTGACATGCTCACAACTAGACCAGTGACCTGAACAGCACCAGCGAGTACGCCTGCGACAGGTAGCAATGAGGCCCCCCTCGGAGCATTAGCGGAGTGGTCTGGCTTGCCATACGCTGGAACAGCACATGGCTTGCAAAAATGACTCATGGGCACTGGGTGTGATTCAGTCCATGTCCGGACAAGGAAGTGGCTGATGCGTGTGTCCCTGTTGTGGTGTCCATGGGACCCGTTACACAAATTGCTATGTAGCACCCTCTGACTGGTATCCCACAGGATGAGCAGCATTGACGCAAGGGAAATCACTGTCCCTACATTCATCCACACATACATACATGAATGATGAAAGACATGACACAGCAGTGCATTACTGGATGTTTCTTGCACATCCAGTGCAGTTCTGCAGCTGGAGCGGTACACGGCAATGCCGAGCACACTAAACAATATGGGCCCTTGGAGGGCCAGGCAGAGTCTATCCGGGGATGACAAGTAAACGGGAGAGGAAGGGAACAGACCGATGTCTGGTCGCCTTGCCATTGGTCATCAAACAGGATGTGGCAGTCCATGTCGTTGTCCAAGGTGAGTGCATCGGAGTGTATCGGGGTCAGTGAAAGGTCATGAGGCCATGTGCGGGACCAAGCAGAAACAGGCCAGGTGGTGGAAATGAATGCGACTGAGTCCTTCTGATCACAGGTCCATCCAAGTCCTCGTCCCCGGATGAGTGCTCTGCCCCACCTGTGGGTGTTGCTGTACGAGCTCAGGCACTGTGTGCCACTGACACATCAGGTGCCGGAGGAGGGTTGTCAGCCGCACTGTGTCCCACTGACACATTAGGTGCCGGAGTGGATAGGCCTTCCGCACTGGGAGGAACTACCACACCAAGGGCGGAGACGTGGATGGTGTGGGGCCAGCAGCATTCATCATCGCCACGCCTGTAGCAGCAATGCCATGTTGAGGATCTGCAGGGCATGGTAGATCCCAGCTACATTCCGCTGATGTGCAGCGGTGGCTGCCATCCTTTCCACCTCCATCTGCACCATGTCCTCCATGAGCCTCCGCATATGTGCCAGCTCATGGCTGTTATCGCTGGAGCCACTCTGAGCGGACAGGTGTTCTTCTCTCCGCGTCATGACTCCAGCGATGTCAGTCAGGGATCATTGGAGACCATGGAGCAGGCCTACACACCCAAGAATGGCATCATGTTTGGTTGCCATGAAGCCGAAGCCCAACTGCTCCTGCTCAGCCGTCTCCCTCTTGCACTCCAGCACATGGCGTTGGAAGGCCATGTGTTGTTCCTGGGGGTCTTGGGAGAGTGCCGGGGCTGTGGGTGCCTCCTGCTGGGTGGTTTGGGTAGTGGGTGGGGTCTACTCGATGCAGCTGGGCTGCCCTGATCCTTGAGGTGAGTGGCGGATGAGGTCAATGATGTTTTGGATGGGTTGGGTGTCTGTCGATGCTGATGTTGTCCTCCTCGTCATCAGTGAAGAGTGCCTGAGACTGCTCTGCAGGAGGTGTTGATGGTGCCCCTGCAATTTGAAGGGGAGATGGTGTATTACAATGTGTCCACATATGTGTAGCTGCATGGTACATGTTGACATTCAGACAGCATGGCATTGTACATTGTGACAGACTGTAGATCTGGGCGAGGACCAAGAGTCATTGTGGGTGTGCACTGTGCTCTGCTTGATTGTGCATGTGTGCCATTGTGCCCATCTCCACCTGTCCCCCAAAACCTAATGGTCACTCACGCTGTTGCGGTTGTGTTGTGTCCTGTCGAGCAGTGTCCGATCCCCCGACTCCGGCCACAGTCTCCACACTGATTACTGTCGACACCTGCTCCTCCATGTCATTCAGCACGAGCTGTGGCGCTGGGCCCCGACCTTCAGTCTGCGTTGCTGCCTTCCGGTTGGAAGAGAGTTTCTCCTTGGTCCTCCGCTTGATGTCATTCCATCACCTCTCGACCTCACTATTGTCATCTTGTGCTCCACGACGACATTCACCTTGTCCATGATGTCCCACCATATTCCATTTTTGGTGCCCAATGACACGTTGGAGGTGACGTACAATTGTTGATGGTGTTCCATCACCTCCGTGACTATGATCCTATTCACCTGCAGACTGAACTTCGTCTTCTTCTTGTCCTTGCCCTTACCTGTCCCCGAGATACCGGACTGGTCGTCTGGGGTGCTTGTGGGGTTGCGATCATCCTCTGCACCTGCTCCGGCTGCCTCCATGGTGCTTGGGTGTTGGTCAGTTTGTGTTTGGGTGTTTTTTCTACTTTTATGGTGATTTTTCCCACCTGCCAGGTGTGTGTGGCAGGCCTGGCGCTGCTTATCGCTTATTTCCTTATCGCGCTTTGGCCCATCGCAGGTTTTTTGGTGTTGTAGTTTGTGTTTTTGTCTCGATCGAGGTGGTTGTATCGCGGCAGACTATCGCATGCTACTGCCTTGTTGTGAATTCCAATTTGTTACTGGGTTATTTTCCCGCGATAGGCTGCGATGGTGAAAGTTGTGTTACTATACTCTTGCCGTAGTTATCACAGGTTCTTGTGAATATACCCCTTAGTTTATTAAGTTGACTGATGAAATAGTACATGATGGAGGGAATTTGAAAGCGTAGAACTCTAATCTTCTTAGGCATTATTATAACCGTAAGATGCATCAGCCATGTTTTCTTACTCATGCTCCAAAGTGTATTCTGAGATGGGGAACTCCCTCTAACTTCTTTAGGTAAATTAAATAAAGAATCTTAAATGGTATGATGTCTAATATGTGAATGTCATTGTTACTGATCATACATCCTTGGATGAATACCCATGTATCACGAATAATGGTTAAAAGAGAACAACATCATGCCATTGAAGAATCTTTATTTAATTTACTTAAAGGAGTTCGAGGGAGTTCCCTGTAGAGGAGTGCACTTTGGGGACTCTGTTCCCAGAGTGGGAGGGCACAACAGATAGATAATACACCCAGAATCAGAGGACGATAGCCTGGAACAGCAAATAAAGTTAAACAAACAAGAATACAACACTTTCGAGTGCCATCTCGGAGTGCATTGCCAAGAGCTTTTCTTACTCATGCGAACATTGCCCACTGGAAGTGCTCATCTCTGACATGGAACTGCTTTTTGTACCTTTAAAACCATGCCCTCTCACTCCAATGACCTCAGACTAGGCATCTGATAAAGTTTATTGTAAGAAACAGATATGTGACCAAAATCAAAATTTTGAGTATCCTAGAAGAATTTGCTTCACTCCCACTGTTCACTAGCATGTCTCACTAACTCCATTTATAGAGTAATGTAAGGGGGATTACTCACCTTAAACAGGAAACATTATCCCCACCATCAGAACTGATCCCGCCAGACAGCATGAACCTGGAATAGAGGGTGTTGCCTTCCTGGAACAGAAAGAAAGAAAGACGCAAGGTGTGAGGAGCAGAAGCAAGATGGAAATATGTAGAAATCCACACAGGAAACTTCTTATAAATTCTTGAAGTATCTTTAATGGAGTATAAGTTAAATGCAGCAACCTTCGGCAAACCCATCAAGTACTGGTTTACATTAGAACATTCAGTGTGATGCAATTCCACTGCATCATGACTGCATCATTTAATTCTAAACAGTACCACAAAGTGGGTCTCACAAATGAAAAGAAGGTGCAAAGGAGAATCCCAAGCTCATGCCGAGAGGAGATAATGCCTGGAGGTCAGAAAGATATCGGGGAACAGCCACAGAGAACAGCCCGACCCAATGCAGTGGAATCCGGGATAGGAGTGAAAACCAGGATAGCAGAGGAGACTGGAGACACAGAGCCAGACAGCACATGGTTGTGGCTTGTGGATTCCTGGGGTCTCTGAGGAGTTAGGAGGATGCTATTGTGCCACTGCACAGTCTGAGGAAAGGCTGCACAAGGGAATTGAATGAAGAGAAATTTGATGTGGGGGAGAGGATGAATCAAAAGAAATTGTTTGAATTGCATTGTGAGGGCTCAAGAGACAAGTTCTTATAAATCATGGAACCCCCCTCTGAAAAAAGTCCATAACTACATAGTAACCTGACAAGCGGAAAAGAGGAAAGATAGAAAGAGACAGAATCATTTTTCTTTTTTCAGAACCTTAGGATCAAGAGTAAAGGAAGGCCCATAAGGAAAAGGCAGTCCTATTTCTTTCAGAGAAGTATTAGGAATAAGGAGAAAGAAAAGAAATAAAACAAGCATTGGTAAACGCATTAAGTTGCGCCTTAAACTCTCCACTGGGCTCTGCATGCCCAAGATCACACATAGTGCGCTAAATTGATGAGTAGTGTGGTGGGTTCCTAAGTAACATATGGGACCATGAAGAAAAAAAACAGTATTCTCACCAAGTTGACACTTGCTTCCTTGCCTGAAGCAACATCTGCACTGGGAAATACTGTGTTACCATTCACAGCTTTTGATATGATTCTAAAACTATCACTAAGCCATTGGACGGGAGAAGTTGTACTTTAAACTTGGAAACGGAGAGCAAAATGGCACCACAAGACCCACAGTTATTGCCTTATTGCAGTTCTTTCTTTAGACGCTGACAGGTGCGGGAGGAGGCGGTGAGAGAGAGGCGGCTTGCAATGGGGAAAATGGGCGACAGTGGGAGTGTAAACCACGGCTATTCTGACACTGCCTTTCATTTCCTGTTAGGAAATCCTGGAGAGGCGGAGTCTCACAAGAAAGGGGAAAGGGTTTCCTTGCTGTCTAGAACTTCAGCATGGTTCAACTATGTGGCCATCAGATGTGGTTGCTTCGGAAACTCTCAACAGGCCTAGAGTACGGAGATAGAGTTTTAATAAAGTTCAGCATGAGCGGCGAGACGCAGGCAGACCCAGAGCACCGCGTACGTACAAGAGGAGCGGCGGCACAGGCCATGGCTGTTCCAGTGGTGTAGCACAGGCCCCGTAGTTTTAGACTAGATCTGAGATTGCTTACACAGTGACCTACATACCTTACCATTTGCGGCACCATTTCTGTTCAGACGACATTTTGAATGATGATTGAAACTAACCCTTTGCTATTTCCGAGAAGAAGCCTCTGTTAAGTTTTGTTTCTGAAATGTTGAAGTTTTGCCTCAGTAATGAATAGACTGCTTATATTAATGCATACCTTTCTCACTAGATAGGGGCCCTCTCCCACTTGTCTGTTGGCAGGTGCAGGGTGAAACGACCTTGGACTGTGCTAGGTTATGTGAGATACGAGAACCAAAACCTATTTTTTCTGTATTTCATTGTCCAGCTGCATCTGCCTGGAAAATTCAATTGTAGGAATGCCTTTGCCCTACTATGAAACGTACATAATGTATCTCTATGCTTGTTGATTTCAGTTACCTCTGTATCACTTTTCGAGACTGTGCAGACGGGCCACCACTCTGAGTGCATCTGAATTAAACAATTATTGGTATTTTCTCTACTTTCTTCCTACTCTTTTTTTGGTATGGTAGGCTGAGAGGTGGTCCAAGGTTACCCGGGTGGCCCCAAGTGGGTCACTTCCTTCAGCACCCCCCTTGGTGCGGGTTGGGCCCCTAAGCTCCAGGTGGCCCCCTCAGCACAGTACTCTGCTGGAGAGCTCCTAATTGAGTCCAGAGGGGCCCCTCCATGTGCCTTGCAGGGGGGCCCCTCACGGTTTGTTACGCCAGTGGGCTGTTCCCGGCTAATAATTGATACCCCTCTGAACTCCCCGCATTATACACATGCACACATATCTTCATAGCACGAGGCTGGCAGTATATTTGTTTTGTTTTCGGCTGCGCTGTGGCTGGCAGTGGAGTGTTAAAGGCTTAGCGTGCCAGAAGCATGTTGGTGGAAAGAGTGGCACAGGAAGTGGAAGGTGAGTTGGCATGCACACATGGGCAGTGCATAGCGGGCATGAATCCAGCTCACACCAACCGGTACATCAAACTTTCCCATGTTGCCCCTTTATCAGCCAAAGCGCGCATGTGCTCGCTCCCTAGTAAAACCCTACAAATTTAGCGGAACACTAAACTCAGCTGGATAAGTAAAAGAACAAACAACCGCTCAGCAAGCAAGGATCATGGCAGTTGAGAGGATGTGGCAAAATGGCCAAAGCTGCTGACTCGCGAGCTGGGGATCCTAGTTCGCGTCTCGACAGCACAACATCCTGTTATTCTGGGCAAACCATTTTATTTATCCTGGTGAGACATTGCTATATAAATCTGCAGCAAGACGCAAAAGCATTAAGAGGCAATACTTTATGGAAAAATAGTTTCACCTGTGCAAATGTTAACGGTATTTCGGCACCGGGAAACTGATAGAAGAAGCAGATGAGGAACAAAGATTGGTAAATGCAGGAAACTATGTGACAGCCAAAAGAAATGGAGTAAAAGAAAGTGGGAAGCACAGGAACTAATGAAAGCCAGGAAAGCGAGGTGGTGGATGTGAGTCCCTTTTAAGAGTTATAATAAAAACAATGGGCCTCATTTATGAGGCCTTGCGTCAGTTTTGCGCTTCCGATGCGTCACTTTTTGTGATGCATCGGTGGCGTACAACATGCCTCCTGTTGCGCACTATTTACAAAGTGACGCATCTAAGCAGATGCGTCACTTTGTAAACCCCTGCGCTACATTATACCTGCTTCAGGTATAATGTATGCAGAGGGGGCGTTACCCCGCAAAAAGCCTTGTAATAGTGACACAGTGAAATCTATGAGATTTCACTGCGTCACTTTTAGGACGCTGTTGCATCAAAATCTTGCACCTGCCTCACAGCAGGCGTAGACTGACGCAAGCCCTTTCACATGGGGCTTTCCCCATGTGAAAGGACGCATTGCTGGAGTTGCGACACTTTTGTGACACACTCCAGCAATGCGTCACTTTTATGCTTACAGATACGTCAGAAATACTGATGTATCTGTAACTCCTTGCGACATGATGCGTCATACATTAAATATGACGCATCAGGTATGTCGCAAGGAGTGCGCACTGAGAAGTGAGGCATCGCTGCTTTCACGCAGCAATGCGTCAATTCTCATAAATGAGGCCCAATAGATTTCTCAAGTGCAGCGCAAACGCTGGCAGGCGAAACCTTAAAAGGGGTGAATACGACATTAGACAAATATGACTACTTACCTTGTTCTTGTATGTCCTACTGATGAGAAAAATCATTCCTGAAGGCCAGTGGAAACCATTGAACCACATCCAGCCTTAGTTACCAAAGGAACTACCAAACCAAAAAAAAGGTTTTTGAGAACAGAGAGAATTCTGAAAAGCCTTTTTGTACTTAAAACAAGAGAACGATAAACCTGAGAATAAAAGTAACTTATCAGACTGTTTATAACTTCAAGGTATATTCTAAAACCTTCCAGATAAACTCTGGCTGATTGAACTTGTGATACACATATTACTAATTTTTATTTGTATTCAATAAACCCATTAAGACTCCTGCTGAGGTCTAAGGTTAGAATTTTACACTGGCATTTAAAGAAAAGGCTGACTGCTACAAGAGATGATGGCTTCCTTGGTCGTCCAGAGCCATCGCCCTGATTATCACCTAATGCCTCAAATGGGCTTCCTGCCTGGACAGTGGGGCCTCTTTTTGGCAACTGACAGTTCATCGTTCACCTGACGTGCCACCATCTCGGATCTCTGACAAAGCAATTGATTCAAAACTACTACCCCTGCAGCCATCTCAGCGGAGAGGTCAAATAATGAATGGGCGTGGAAGGCTGGACTCGATCACCTACTGCAGACCTCGGTGGTCTGTGTTGGGCAGAGTGAGAAGCTGGTCTTTGTGTCGATGACATCAGGATCCGGTGCTGCCTTTACACGGAATCCAAATATACAAACACACAATGTTCTCTCAAGTGCCTGGAAGCCCTTCAGTGCAGAGTATGTGCTTCATAAAATGTATCCGTAAGTGCATTACAGAGGGTTTAGTTACTCCCACAGCGAAATAAGGTAATGCATTTCTTTAGGAAGCATCTATGAGATATAGATATATAGAAAAACAATAAAAGGTCCCGAAGGACAACCAATTCTCCTGTTTGTGTATTAAGGCGTAGACAGGAAATCCCGGAGCTCCCGAGTTTCCAGGTCCATAGTCTGTGACTCACCCAGTCCAGGACTATTCTCTGCACTCTGAGATTTGTAGTCTCTCTATTCTAATGGGATAAACGGGACTACAAGTCCCACAATGCACAGTACAAACAGGAACGAGGTGAGTAAAGCAGGGAAACGGGAACTGGGGAGCCCTGGAAATACCCCTACTTGTGTCAAGGTGGTGAGTGATGACAAAGTGAACAGGCCACTGACGAGCGCGGACTGACGGCCCTTTAAGTGAGTCCGACCCTGTGTGAAGCAGCCCGAGTGCGGCCTCCCCTGGAGTAAAGGGGCGGGGCCGGGGCCTTTAAAGAGGCCGGTGATAGGGGCGTCTGCTCGCTTCTCTCGTCCAGGAGCCTGTGTTCACTGCCTGTACCCTGAGGCTCGCGGTAAGGGGCTCGGAGACGGGGGTTGTCGCTTGGTCTGGGTGATACCCCTGAGGTGTGTGGTCTGATCGGGGTGACACAGGCGTGATTCTCCGCGGTATGCGGGGTTTGTGGTCTGTTCTGGGTGACACCCCTGAGGTGTGCGTGGTCTGATCTGGGTGACACAGGCGTGATTCTCCGCGGTATGCGTGGTTTGTTGTCTGTTCTGCGGGACTACAAGGCGCTGCTCCGAGGCTCAACGAGTGTTTTAAGGATCCCGTTTCAGACGCACCCCATATACATTGTCATAGCCACTTAGATTCCGAGGCCCAGGGGTGATTCAGCTGCTCCGGTCCAGGCCTCGTCTCTCTACCCTTTTGGGGTTGGGCCCTGGTTGTATTATGGGATACACGTGGCTGTCGCCCTCCAGCCTGGAGTGGGAGACCCTGTCCTCCCCTGGATACCGGCAGCTTTCCTTGAGAGGCCTAGGGCGGTCTCAAGATGGGCAGGTCAAAGTTTGTCTTCAAATTAAATGACCAGTAATGAGAAGTCAATTCTATAAGTAAACACCAAGCACTTGATTGGCTCCAGTGAGGGTGGGGCCATTCTTGGCAAGTTCCACCTTGTGTCCTGTGCCTCAGCCCGTTGTGGTGTTGTGTAGAGCATTCTGGGTCTTGTAGTTTTTACTTGCTATACCGCAGTATAACTAATTATGGACCGAATGGAGAGCTTTTGAATTTCCCACGTCCAAGCTGTGTCGTATGCTGTCCCGTCCACATACTTATTACACATTTTGATACATTGGGTACATATTTTATGGGCTGTGGCACACTTAACAAGTCCCAGAACGCAAACCACCGGAGTGGGGACAGCTGCAAATGCGTGCATCAGAAAGCCTGGCCGCTATGAAATGACCATGACTGAGTGTAGCTTACAATATAATTAAAGTTGACCATTTGGCAGCTTTGCATGGGTGCAATTTAAGGCCCCATCGGTCCAGGACTTGATATAATTAATATATTCATCCGTCCAATTTAGCATATAATTGCTATATTCCACAGGTGCATGCATGACTAGCTGCTCCAGTTCAGGAGTTTTTTGCATTTCCGTTCTGTAAGCTGGGTTGAATGACTGAATCAACAAGAGGACTAGTCTCAGAATGAAAATAAAAACCCTGGACTGTCGCATGGACCGCTTGGAAGGTCACTTGGTGTAACTCGCTCCGGTGGTATTTGGCTAGAACGGAACAGCAGGACGTCTTCAACCCACAACTTCTCTTGTGGTATCTGCATCTCGTAGAGCTTGAGGGTGACGCTGCTCAACTCTGAAAAGAATAAGACCTGAGGCAAAAAGCTTCTCTCAGGACCTCCCTGTCTAATGGAAGGGTTGCTAAATACCAAGGCTGTCTTGATTTCCCCCCTCATGCCTCTTGTATCCACAATCATGCTCTGCTTGCCTCTTTAGCTCTCTTGATGGATCTTTTAAACCCTTCTTTCTCACTTTCAGTTTTACCCCTATAGTTAGTCTTCTCCTTTTTAGGGTCTCGCATGTATCTCACTTGAAAGACACTATAGCTTATATTATAATAAGGGCTTGGAGCCCGCCCAGTACTTGTCATTTGTTGTCTTCAGTGTCACTTCTTGATTGCTGCCTCCTAATTGGACAGCCCAGGCAAGCACCGCTTCCTGTTTTCTTCTATTGAGAAGCGTGTGCTTAGTCTCGCTCTACTGCTCAAGCTGTGATTCAGGTCCTCCCCATTTTGTGTTCTACTCCTCCCACTCAGCACTTCTGTTAACATCTACTCCCCTCCCCCCTACATAGTCCATGCTTGGTATTCGCCTTTCATTGGTTATCGTATCCTGTCTTCTCTTTGATGGCTTCCCATCGAGGCAAGATCTATTTACAAAACAGCTTACAGAGCCTTGCACACTTCCTCCTTTCGTTACCTGGCGAATAAACTGAATGTCTGGACGCTCGCGCCCTTCTCACAATGTGGAAAAGTTTCTGCTTGAGCCCACCCCTCCTTCAAAAGGGAAAGATCGATGGCTCAATCGTTCTCAGATAATGCAGTGAGAATCTGGAACTCGCTTCCTCCATTGCTCGGTGCCACCACCTCTATCCGGATCTTCAAAGCTGACCTCAAATCTCTTCTCTTCCAAAGACACTTTCAGAACTAATACCTTCATTCTCAGACCCCTCTAGGAAGTTTGTTCATTGTCCATTTTTAATATTTCCCTGTACATTCCTCACCCTTGCTTGATGTGTTTGATATTGTGTTCTTGCCTTCTATGGTTGTACCCTACCTCTTCTAGTCTTCTGTTTGCTTTTGTAACGTTATATTTTGTAACGTTTCGCTCATGTAACGTAACTGGTTCTATTGTACAGCGCTCTGACACCTTCGGATCAAGTCAGCGCTAAATAAAAATCATTTTCAGAGTTCACAACGTCCATCTCTGTGGCAGGGAGACAAAAGCAAGTCCCTTCTGTGAAACAATGCATAGCGAGTAAGCCTGACCACTACCACGTGAGATTGGGGAGGTGGGGCTGTACTTTTAACCATTTTCCTCCGTTGTGCCGCTTTTATTCCCTTCCCCGACTCTTTATGATCCTTTGGAACCTGCTATTTCTAATCACACTCCAGGCGGAGGTCTCCTCCCATCTAAAGTTAAACAATCTGTCGTGTATGTAGATGTGAGAGCTCATTTCTGTCACGAAGAACGATTTCTGCTGTTGAGTAAATGAGATTTTAGCTATCCGTTTGTGTGTTCCATGATACTGCAGACATCCTGTCTTCTCAAAATGTGGCTTTTGAGTAGTCTCAGATTTACACATTTCTCCAAATAGATCTGTAGCGTGCTTAAAACCATTGACCAAGCCCAGAGGCGAGACATTTGCTTTGGCAATGCTTTTTTCTCTCTTGCTCTGGGTAATAGTCTGATAATAAACATAAGTCCTAGTCCCCATAAAAGGTGCTGGTGGGTAGGGTCGGACTGGAAACCTAGAGCAGACCTGGCCCATTTTGTCGGACCAGGCCAAATCAGTGGCGTAACTTAGGCCCCCATGGTGGGGGTGTGGGGGGGGGGGGGGGCAAGCTTCATGGGGTCCCCTCAGCAAAAGAGGAGGGACAGGTGGGAGGGGCCCATCTGTGCTCTTTGCAGGGGCCCCCCTTAAGTTTCGTTACACACTGGCCCAAACCATGCATAGAGTAAGCCTGACCACTACCAGGTGAGATTGGGCGGGGTAAACCCAAAAAAATGTGTGGGGAAAATGGTGCATTTACAACACTTTTCATAATAGTCTCTTGCATTGGCTTTTAAAGCACAATAAATGATGACCTTGCAGTGCACCAGGATACCCAGTCGTACCCACAGACATTCTTATTGTGAACACAAAAAATAAAATGTCTTCCATGAAACATGAATTTAAATGCAACGTAAGTGCACACAGACTCTTAAGCACAGCCAAGAAGCTAGAGTGATCTTCTGTCATTTTAAAGCTGTTAATATTTTGGAACCAGACTGAGGGTTTGTGTACTTGCTTTACAGATCGAAACGGTCAAGATGACTCTGGAAGAGCTGTGTGGGACTATGATCCAGACATTCAAGAAATACTCTGGAGCTGATGGTGAGCTGAACCAGGAGGAGCTGTCCAAGCTTCTGAAGGTAGAGTTCCCAAGTCTGTCTGTGAGTACAACCTAAAACCTATATCTATCTTTAAATATACACCTAATGAATGTTTGCCAGTTGTTTCAAAGAGTGTAATTTACAGAAAATGTCTTGCTGAGAATTACTTACCATGATTCAGTGCTGAATTCATTTGCAGGATATTTAACTTCACAAAACAAATGTTCAATGCAGTTATCATGCTTTCAGTCTTAGTGCTATTTTTAGAACCATCATTACCATACCGGACAGGCCTCCACATGCAGGCCCATCCCCGATGAAAACATTTACCAATTGTAGGAGAGTAGGGTCTGCTTTCCTATGGTCACCCCAATTTTTGCTTTTTGCTTCACTGGTTTTAGACTTAATGTGGCTGTGGGCCTGCTAATCAGACCCACAGCCTGCTGCTCTCTCTAAATTAATATCCATGTACTTTAGGTACATCACCAATTTGGTACTGGACACCTTATCAACCCCTGTACAGTGCACTATAGGTGCATCCAAGGCCTACCAGGGGCTGCAGCATATCTTTTGCCACCCCTGGCTGGCCATTTAAATCGACACAACTGGCTGATCACTCAGCTGGGGCAAGGTGGTGTAATCACCCCTTGCTTAGATAGCGTATACCTATGTCTAAACCTATATCTGGGCACCTAGAAGTCACTCCTATGGCAGGCCTTAACAATCCTGGAGGCAGAGTGCTTGGTTTTATGAGATGGTGCTCTAGCATGAGCTGAGCCTGTCTGCAGAGTTCGGAACCATTTCCTTACTGCTGTTCCAGGGTATTGCCCATACCATATACTGTTAAGTGCATTATAATCCTCGCGGTTATTGCTAACTTTGGTTTGGCTTTATCAAAACATATTGTGTACGGTGTCATACACTTTGGAATACTACCCCCTTGCCAGTTCTGGCAACGGGGGTAGCATTCCACCCTTCTAGAGGGAAAACACATGTTACTTTACTTAAAACACGGTTAATCCTAACCATAGCCTCAGCATCACAAAATGGATGCTGCTGCCCCGACACGTCTGGCCTCCTGCTGCTGACCGAAACCTGGCAGGGGAGGCTTGGACAAAGAGTTTCCTGTCACAGGGAGGTGCTACACCACCCCAGACAGGAGATAGTGGATTGGAGCAGGGAGGGTTGAAAGAAACTAGAGACAGCCTGGGGCACACAAGGTGTCCCATGCAAAATCCAGTCAAACTGGTTCTGGGGCACTCCAGCCCCAGCTCTGGTGTGAAACTGGACAAAGGGAAAGGGGTGTAACCACCCATAGGAGGGACCTAGCAGGTAATCCAGCCCCTTGATTTGGAATAAAGGTAGGACCTTCGACATCCTACTCGACGTAGAAGACTGAAGAATCTCCCTTGTGGTCAAGGAGTGACCACCCTGTGCAAACAGGGACCATCCAGCGCCCAACAGTTTGCTTTGTTGCAGTTCCCACCGGAACTCGAGCGACAGAGATAAACAAGACCAGCTTCCCTTGACTTCTAACAGCACGTTCCACAGTCCCAGTGAATCTGAGACCTGTGGAGGCAACGTGAAGCGTGGAGCCGGCCATCTTGGAAAAACTACAAAGTGCTGACCGTGCAGCTCCCGAGGCTCCCTTGAAGCTGTGCATTGGGGTTTGAGAATCCCCAGCCCCGAGTAGCTTTTGCACCGAAGATCTCCCCTCAACACTCGGAGTGCTGCGTGGGGCCCTTTTGCATTTTTCTGCTTGACGCATTGGTCTGGTCACTTGCCCGTTGGCTAGTGGCCCCAGTACCGACAACCTTGAATTTACACTGCTAGTCTGGTTGCTCCAGACTGGCCCTCGCTCCCCTAAAAAGGAGCAATCTATCTGACCTTGTTGGTACGAACGAGAAGCAATCTTCCAATCCTGCGTGGGTTGCACTTGCCAAGGCTTAACTCCGATCTGAAAGCCGACAGCGAGAGCCTTTGTGGGACAGCTCGTGATTCACTCCAGGTCATCCTCGGCGCCCCAGATTCCACGTGGCAGCGGAGACTAACTTCGCAACAAGCACCTAATTGCGCCCAACATTGCCTGGTTCCTTCCTGGTCACTGGCTAGTGACCCAGACTCTGTCCCCTCTGCTTTCAGATACTCTACATCTTCGATCCAACCGGACTCTTCTCTCCTGGCCTCCTGAAGCATCTTCATCTCCAGGCTCCATAGAACTCCACAACAAAACCGACACTCTTTGGCACCTATGCACCCGCTTCCTGTGGGTGAGGTAACTCATGAACGCCGGTGCTCCTGTAGTGCTTTACACCTCTAGTGTCCTAGTTATAAGTGGCTAGGTTCTAGTCCAGTCGAAAGTCTTCTAAAACAGTAACTTTGTAACTTTTACGCACCATTGACTTTGCATTGGTGCATGCGTGTGCTGTTAGCGCTGCACCCGATTCCCGTGGGCTACTCCCGTCCTAACTGCTGTTAGTCCAGTGTAGTCCCAGCGATGCCCTAGGCCTTACCACTGATCGAATAGTGATACTTATACCACTTTTTTTATATATGGTTTGAGTGGCCACCGGCCTCATCCATAAACGTGCAACTTTCATATGTTAAACTGTGCTTTTGTTTAAACTCTTGTGCTTCTATACTCATAAAGAGTACAGGGGATTATTCTAGTAATAAATACATATATTTTTATAATATATAACTTGTGTGGTGTCCTTTCATTTGATATTACAGGATTGCATATAGTAAAACAGCTGGCTTCACATGCCCTCTTGAGTTTAGCCTAAGACTGCTTAGTCCATGCTACCATTAGGATAGCTTGTCTTTTAAGGTTAACTTACAACCACCACCATAAGGGATTGTTTGGACTGATACAAGGTGCCCCCAGAATTGGGAGACATCATACGTCAGGCCAACTTTTCACATTGGTGTGCAGCGGTTGGGATTTGAGCTTGCTGTTTTACCATTGCAATCTTTTTATCAAATTTAAAGATCACATTAAGTACCATAGGTACATATAAACAAAGCTTACATATTTAAGTTCTACTGAACTTAGTAGTTGTAGATAAAAGGGCTTAGCACACCCTGCCTACAACTCACTAGCAAGGTTCCAGTAGGAAAACACTTAGTGTAGGTAAGTGCATCACTTACACCTCACTAGAGTCATGTCTGGCACAGGTGAGCAACCCATTGCTCTGCCTGTGGTAGGTGACCTTACCAAGGCACCTTCCAGCTATGACAAACTCAGCTTCAAGGACTTGAGTGCCTTGTGTACTACAAGGAAGCTCAAAAAGGGTCACAACCCTACCATTCCTGTCCTGATAGCCATCCTAGAGAAGGATGATTTTGAGAAAGCTAGTGCAGTTCCCTCTGGTAATTCCGCAGAAGGAGTGAACCCCCAGATACTGAGAACACCACCCCAGAAGATGAGTAGGTGAACCCAGAACAAAATGATTCAGATGACTCAGATCAGGGTCCAGGGGATATCCAGGTACCAATTGGGAGGCTTAACCAAACCAACTTGGACCTAAATGGAGAGGGCCAGCACCTCCTCAGATTCCATAGCAGAATACTCCCAGGCAATAGAAGAGATCTCCTTCCAGGGAATTTCACCTTTCTAGTGCCTCAAGGGAATCTCAAAAGGGGAATGACTCCTCCTCCCCCCCTCCCCCCCCCCAAATAAGGCCAGGATGAGAGCTGTCAAGCTCGAGATAGAGGGAAGAGATAGCCCTGGCCCAAGCTAAACTTGCTTTAGCAGGGGAACAAAGACTGTGTGGGGAGATACCCACTGGTGGCAGCATTATTTCTAAAGAGAAAGACAGGACCTATGATAATAGAAAACCTGACCAAGATTGTGCCCCCCTACAAGGAAGGGGATGACATCCAAAAATGGATGACTGCTCTGGAGAGAGCCTGCATGGTACAGCAGGTTCCTCAAGAACAGTGGGCAGCAATCTTATGGTACTCCTTTTCTGAGAAAGGGAGAGACAAGCTCCTCACTGTTAGACCCGAGGATGCTAAAACTACTCTGTCCTGAAGAGTGCTCTTATTGATGGGTTTGGCCTAACCACTGAGCAATACAGGTTGTTGTTCAGAGATACCCAAAAAGCTCAGACTCAGGACTGGACTGATTTTGTTGATTGTGCCACTAAGGCTCTGGAGGGTTGGTTGCAGGGAAGTAAAGTCTCAGACTATACAGGATTGTACAATCTAATTATGAGAGAACAGATCCTAAATAACTATCAGAACCAGCTATTGATCAACACCTTATTGACTCAGATCTGACCTCTCCCCAATAATTGGAAAAGAAGGCAGACATGTGGGTCAGAACAAGGGTTAAGCAGAAACCCCAGAACCATGGAGGTGATCAAAAGAAGGAAGGCCAGAAGGGTGGAGATAAGAAAGAAAGACCAGAAGTCTTCTTCAGGCCCCCAAAATAAATCTAATAAGGAGGGTGGATCCCAAAATGGAAACAAGAAAAAGAATGATGGCCCAAAGAAACCTTGGTGCAATAACTGTAAATCAGTTTCTCACTGAGTTAGTGAGTGCACTAAGAAAAATCCAGTACCTATCACTGCAGCCCCTAAGGCACCTGCACCCCCTAGTACAGTTAGCAGTGGTAGTGCACAACCCAAGGGATTAGTGGGGTTAACCATGGGTACTGAGATGGAGTCTGGCCTAGTCAGAATCCCTACTCAGGCAGTTCTGCTATATGATGTGGACATATCTGTGACCACTCCTATGAGTCCCAATACTTAGGGCAAGTATAGGCAGATGCCTTTGATCAATGAGAAACTGGCTCAGGCCTACAGGGATACATGTGCCAGTGTCGCTATGGTGACACCTAACTTTGTGGACCCTGGACAAATCATACTAGGTGAGAACTACCTAGTGACCAATGCTAGCAATGCCACTACTACACATAGTGTGGCTGTTAAATTCTCCTGGGGAGGAGTAACTGGCCACAAGAAAGTTGTTGTAAGTGCAGACCTCCCAGTAGACAGTCTTTTGGGCAATGATATAGAGGAATCATTATGGTCAGAAGTGGAGTACAGGACTCATGCAGAAATGCTAGGGATTTCAGCCCATGTCTTGCTGTAACCAGGTCCCAGGCCAAGAAGTGCCTACCTGAACCTGTGGTGGATCTTGAAACAATAGACCAACCACAACCCAAGAGGAAGAGCAAGAGGGTTAAGGCAGTGCCTTCCCACTTGCCCCAGGTTGAGGATCAGACCTCACAGGAGGATGATTCTGTGATCCAAGAGGAGACTGTCCTGGAAGAGCTTGAACCTGATCAGGTTGAGTTTCTGGGGTCAGGGGGACCCTCCAGGGCAGATCTGGGGCAGTCTCAGTTAACTTGTCCTTCTCTTGAACCCCTCAGACAGCAAGCTGCTGCTGAGGCTGCTGGGAATGCTCAAAGTACCCATAGTGTATTGGGATGATGGGCTCCTTTTATTCAGAGGCTAGAGACCCCAAGCCTGGTGCTACCAGGAGGTTGGTTATACCTCTGCAATTTAGGGGCTTCCTTCTCGCCTTGGCCCATGAAATTCCCCTTGCAGGACACTTAGGCCAGAATAAGACTTGGGAGAGACTAGTCCCTTACTTTCACGGGCCTCACATGTCAGAACACGAAGGAGTTGTTGCTCCTGTGACACCTGCCAAGCCAGTGGCAAATCAGGTGGCACCACAAAGGCCCCCTTATACCTCTACCTCTGGTGGGGGTGCCCTTTGAGAGAGTTGGGATAGACATTGTTGGACCAATGGATCCCCCAACAGCATCTGGGCACAGATTTATCCTAGTGGTAGTGGATCATGCCACCAGGTACCAGGAGGCAATTCCCCTGAGGACCACAACCGCTCCTGTTGTGACAAGAGCCCTACTTGGAGGTTTCTCCAGAGTGGGCTTTCCAAAGGAGGTCCTTTCAGACGGAGGTACCAACTTCATGTCTGGATATTTGAAAGCAATGTGGAAAGAGTGTAGAGTGAACTATAAGTTCACCACACCCCCCCATCATCCACAGTGCAATGGGCTTGTTGAGAAAGGTTCAACAAGACCCTAAAGGGAATGATAAAAGGGTTACCTGAAAAGCTCAGTGTAGATGGGACATCCTTTTACCCTGCTTACTCTTTGCTTACAGAGAGGTCTCACAGAAGGGGGTTGGCTACAGCCCTTTTGAACTTTTGTTTGGCCACCCTGTAAGGGGTCCATTGTGTCTTGTGAAGGAAGGATGGGAGTTACCTCTCAAAAAGCCTAAGCTTGATGTTGTGGACTATGTACCAGGATGGCTGAGTACACGGAGAAACAACCAAAAACCTGGAGGCCAGCCAAGAATTACAGAAAGCTTGGCATGACCAAAAAGCTGTTCTGACTGAGTACCAGCCAGGGCAGAAGGTGTGGGTGTTGGAGCCAGTGGCCCCAGCAGCTCTCCAAGACAAATGGTCTGGACCCCACACCATACTTGAGAAAAAGGGAGAGGTCACCTACTTGGTGGACCTTGGCACCCCTAGGAGCCCCCACAGGGTGCTCCATGTAAACAGATTGAAGGCATATGTGGACAGGACAGACATGGGTTTGCTCATGGCAACAGATGGGGAACAGGAGGAAGAGAGTGACCCTCTCCCAGACTTGTTAACCCTGATGATGGCTCAGTGGATGGAGTGGCCTTGGCAGGCAGCCTCTCTGACCAGCAGCAATGGGACTGCAAACAAGTGTTGCAGGCTCATAGACCTGTTTTCTCTTACACCCAGTCAAACTAACTGGTGCACCCATGAGGTGGACACTGGGGACAGTCTGCCTGTGAAGAATAAAATCTACAGGCAACCTGACCATGTCAGGGATTGTATAAAGGCTGAGGTGCTGAAAATGCTTGAACTTGGAGGTATTGAGCCATCAGAGAGCCCCTGGGCCAGCCCAGTAGTACTTTTGCCAAAACCTCATACCAAAGATGGAAAGAGAGAAATTAGGTTTTGTGTGGACTAGAGGTCTCAATGCTGTCACTAGGACAGATGCTCATCCCATTCCAAGGGCAGATGAGCTCCTAGATAAATTGGCTTCTGCCAAATTTCTGAGCAACTTTGATCTCACAGCAGGCTATTGGCAAATCAGGTTAGCCGAGTCCAAGGCCAAAACAGCATTCTCTACCCCCAGAGGACATTATCAGTTTGTGGTGATGCCCTTTGGTTTGAGGAATGCACCTGCCACCTTCCAAAGGTTGGTGAATAAAGTCCTTGCTGGGTTGGATGACTTTTGTGCAGCATATCTAGATGATATTGCTGTCTTCAGCTCCACCTGGGAGGATCACCTGATCCACCTGAAGAAGGTTCTGAAGCCCCTGCAAAAGGCAGGCCTGACTATCAAGGCTACCAAGTGCCAGATAGGGCAGAGCAAGGTTGTGTACCTGGGCCACCTAGTAGGTGGGGGTCAGGTTCAACCATTGGAGAGCAAGATCCCGGCCATACAGGACTGGGCTCCTCCAACTACCCAGACACAAGTCAGAGCCTTATTGGGCCTGACTGGGTATTACAGGAAATTTGTAAGGAACTATGGGTCCATTGTGACACCATTGAATGATCTGACATCCAAGAAGATGCCCAAAAAGGTTCAGTGGACAGTTAGCTGTCAAGCATTTGACCTGAAGAAGGCCATGTGCTCTGCACCTATCCTGAAGAGTCCTGATTACTCCAAACAGTTCATTGTCCAAACAGATGCTTCTGAGTTGGGGGTGGGAGTTGTGCTTTCACAACTTAATGTAGATAGTCAAGACCAGCCCATTGCTTTAATAAGCAGGCTGACCCCTAGAGAGAAACGTTGGTCAGCCATTGAGAGGTTTGCTGTGTTTTGGGCCCTGAAGAAGTTGAGACCATACTTGTTTGGCACTCGCTTCCTAATTCAGACAGACCATAAACCCCTCTAGTGGCTTAATCAGATTAAGGGGCAGAATCCCAAACTGCTCAGGTGGTCCATTTCCCTACAGGGGATGGACTTTACAGTGGAGCACAGACCAGGGACTGACCATGGCAATGCCGATGGTCTCTCCAGGTACTTCCACTTAGAACATGAAGACTTATCTGGTCAAGGTTAATGTCCCTGCGTTTGGGGGGGGGGGGGGGTTTATGAAGGAGTAGGGTCTGCTTTCCTATGGTCACCCCAATTTTTGCTTTTTGCTTCACTGGTTTTCGACTTAATGTGGCTGTGGGCCTGCTAATCAGACCCACAGCCTGCTGTTCTCTCTAAATTAATATCCATGTACTTTAGGTACATCACCAATTTGGTACTGGACACCTTATCAGCCCCTGTACAGTGCACTATAGGTGCCCAGGGCATAGGTGCATCAAAGGCCTACCAGGGGCTGCAGCATATCTTTTGGCCATTTAAATCGACACAACTGGCTGATCACTCAGTTGAGGCAAGGTGGTGTAGTAACCCCTTGCTTAGATATAGTATACCTATATCTGGACACATATGCACCTATAAGTCACTCCTATGGCAGGACTTACTGGAGGCAGAGTGCTTGGTTTTATGTGAGATGGCGCTCTAGCATGAGCTGAGCCTGTCTGCAATGTTCGGAACCATGTCCTTACTGCTGTTCCAGTGATACTGCCATACCATATACTGTTAAGTGCATTATAATCCTCGCGGTTATTGCTAACTTTGGTTTGGCTTTATCAAAAAATGTCGTGTAAGGTGTCATACACTTTGGAATACTACCCCCTCACCAGTTTTGGCAACGGGATAGCATTCCACCCTTCTAGAGGGAAAACACATGTTACTTTACTTAAAACGCGGTTAATCATAACCAGAGCCTCAGCATCACAAAATGGATGCTGCTGCCCCGACACAAGTCTGGCCTCCTGCTGCTGACCGTAACCTGGCAGGGGAGGCTTGGACAGAGTTTCCTGTCACAGGGAGGTGCTACACCACCCCAGACAGGAGATAGTGGATTGGAGCAGGGAGGGTTGAAAGAAACTAGACACTGCCTGGGGCGCACAAGGTGTCCCATGCAAAATCCAGTCAAACCGGTTCTGGGGCACTCCAGCCCAAGCTCTGGCGCGAAACTGGACAAAGGGAAAGGGGCGTAACCACCCCCTTCCCGGGTCCCACCCATAAGAGGGACCTAGCAGGTAATCCAGCCCCTTGTTTTGGAATAAAGGTAGGAGCTGTGCCAATGCACATCAGATTATCCTGACTTATGAAACGAAACTCTGGACCCTTCGACATCCTACTCGACGTAGAAGACTGAAGAATCTCCCTTGTGGTCAAGGAGTGACCACCCTGTGCAAACAGGCACCATCCAGCGCCCAACGGTTTGCTTTCTTGCAGTTCCCGCCGGAACTCGAGCGACAGATCGACAAGACCAGCTTCCCTCGACTTTGAACAGCCCGATGCACAGTCCCAGCGAATCTGAGACCCGTGGAGGCGACGTGAAGCGTGGAGCCGGCCATCTTGAAAAGACTGCGAAGTGCTGACCATGCAGCTACCTAGGGTCCCTCGAAGCTGTGCAATGATGTAGAAGCCGCAGCTCTTGCACCGAAGATCTCCCCTCCACACTCACCGAGTGCTGCGTGGGGTCCTTTTGCATTTTTCTGCTCTGTGTTGGTCCGGTCACTTGCCCGTTGGCTAGTGGCCCCAGTACCAACGAAACCTTGAATTTACACTGCTAGTCTGGTTGCTCCCCACTGGCCCTCGCTCCCCTAAAAAGGAGCAATCTGACCTTGCTGGTCCGAACGAGAAGCAATCTTCCAATCCTGCGTGGGTTGCACTTGCCAAGGCTTGTTAACTCCGATCTGAAAGCCAACACCAGCGAGAACCTTTGTGGGACAGCTCGTGATTCACTCCAGGTCAATCTCTGTGCCCCAGAGTCCACGTGGCAGCGGAGACAAGCTTCGTGACCAGCACCTGATTGCGCCCGACATTGCCTGCTTCCTTCCTGGTCACTGGCTAGTGACCCAGACTCTGTCCCCTCTTCTTTCAGGTTCTCTACATCTTCGATCCACCCTTGGATCCAATCGGACTCTTCTCTCCTGGCCGCCAGCTGTATCTTCATCTCCAGGTTCCATAGAACTCCACGACGAAAGCTGACACGCTTTGGCACCTACCCACCCGCTTCCTGTGGGTGAGGTAACTCATGAACGCCGGTGCTCCTGTAGTGGTTTACACCTCTAGTGTCTAAGTTTTAAGTGGCTAGGTTCTAGTCAAGTCGGAAGAGTTCTAAAACTGTATCTCGATAAATTTTACGCACCATTGACTTTGCATTGGTGCATGCGTGTGCTTTTAGCTCTGCACCAGATTCCCGCAGGCTACTCCCGTCTTAACTGCTGTTAGTCCAGTGTAGTACCAGCGATTCCCAAGGCCCCAGGCCTTACCACTGTTCGTAAAGTGATACATGTACCACTTTTTTGATATATGGTTTGAGTGGCCACCGGCCTCATCCATAAACGTGCAACTTTCATATGTTAAACTGTGCTTTTGTTTAAACGCTTGTGCTTCTATACTCATAAAGAGTACAGGGGATTATTCTAGTAATAAATACATATATTTATACTTTTTCTATTTTTTTTTTTTTATTAAAGACTTTTATTGCACAGAGTACAAGAACACAGCCAATGGCCTACAACCCATAAATGGGCCAGCCGCAAAATTACATCATTCATACATCTCATCCAAAGTACAATCACTGTATCCAAGATGAGTATTAATGTATTCGCAGATAACAATCCAGAACCTGAGTCTTGTAATGATTCTTATGCATAGTGTAAGCAGTCTCATTTTATAAGCATCCTAACACTAAGTAACCTTGTAACAACCCCCCACCCAACACCCCAGGTCTCAGTTCTAAACAGCAATGAGTTTTGTAGACAAGTATGCATCCCGAGAGGTACATAGGACAGATCATAGAGCATGTCTTGAACGCCATAGAAACTGCAGAACTATGAGCTATCTGCATGTCACCATTATCAATCCGTGCAGGGAGAATCTCACCCATGCCTCAACCACTCACCAGATTCCAACATCCATACATGAAACAAACTAGGGACTCCCATCCGCCGCAAGCCTCGACATGTATACTGTGTACGGGCCCCATATATCCCGAGGTCTTGAGGCTTCCGGCAATTCCTCATAGTAACAGGTCAATTGGTCACGACAATACGCCATGCCTTGCAGCCAAAGTTTGACATCAGGTGCTCGCTTCCCTCCCCATGACACAGCCAATCTGCGCTTAGCAATTTGCAGTGCCAGCACTATCAAACGTCGCACTTCGACAGGCACTCCTGAGACCATTCCCAACAAACATAAACGCGGTTCGGGAGGTACATCTATGGACGTCATCTCAGACAACGCCGCAGTCACCGCTGTCCAGAACTTCTATACCCGATCACATCCCCACGCCAAGTGTATACAGTCAGCATCTTCTGCACCACATCTCACACATCTGGATTGGTCTCGCAGTCCGTACCTCATCAATTGTACAGGCGTATAATACCACTGCTGTAGATATTTATAGTGAATGAGACGGAAATTCCCATTGGCTGCAAATCCGCCCGTCATAGAACAGCACTCAGCCCATTCATCAGTCAGCGGATCCGGCAAGCATGCGTCCCACCTCGCTTTGGCCACCGCCCCACCCCCTCCCTCATATCTTCCTGTGAGGCTCGATATGAGCGCGAGATCAATTTCGCTCGGTCCGTTGAAGAGTATAGCAACTGTAAGGCACCTAACACCGGAGGTTCCTCCGGGAAGGAGGGATACAAGTCGCGTATCGCGGCACGAAGCCGAACGTAAAGGAATGTGGCCATAGTAGGATTAGTCGTGTGATCCAACAGTCTGCAAAGGAAGGAACGCAGCAGCAGGGAATACATTTCCCATGTTGTGTATACCTGCACCCTACAAAAGCTGCAGTGCTCCCACTTCACTTGAGACCGAAATCTCATCATGATAAAGTAGAGGCATAGCAGGGGCATATAATGGCAATCTATTAGATAGTTTGCCCAATTCTTGCCATGCGTGGTACGTACTGCGTACCGTATCCACCTCCCCTTTCTCAAACACAGAATACATATTGACTATCATTGCCTTCAGTGGTCGTGGGGTGACCGCACTAGCCTCAAGCGCGACATGTGGTGTATATGGCGGCGCCGACAACCAGTAGGTAGCAAAATGGGCCTGAGCGCAAAGATAGTACAGCTTCATATCCGGTACCGCAAAACCCCCCAAACCGTATGGTTTCGTCAACACATCCCATCTCACCCGCGACTTCTTACTGGCCCAGGCCAGCGTGATAAGTAACGATTGCAGTTGTGCAAAAAAATGTGACAGGGTGAGGGGTACATTAACAGAATAGCACAAACTTAGGGAGTACCACCATTTTGATGAGAGAGATCCTGTCCGCAAACTACAGCGGCAGTCTAATCCATCTCTTTACCTGGTCTTCTAATTTCGAGATGGCTACACTGTAATTAGCCCGCAGAGTCTCATTGCAATCCCTGTGCACCCAGATCCCCACGCACCGGTTCCAGCGCCCATTCTAACGGGAATTCTAGTGGGAAGGGTACCGTGGCATCCGTAAGGGGAAGCAATATGGATTTATTCCAATTGATGGACAGCCCAGAAAAGAGCCCAAACCTAATGAATTCCCTAAGTACTCTTTCCAGATGTTGAGCCGGATCTCTTATGTACAGGACCATGTCATCCGCGTACATGGACACTGCCAGTGACCTGAGCGGGAACCTCAACGCTGCGTCAGCATATCTTTGCCGTAGAATGCAAGCCAGAGGCTCCAGCATAAGAGCAAATAGCAGGGGTGAAAGAAGGCACCCCTGTCTAGTCCCCCTTTGAATACAGAATGCTGCCGACACATGTCCATTAATCCTCTCCCATGCCATTGATCGTGTGTACAACAGAGTAATCAAGGACGTGAAAAAGTACGGCACACCCATACGATGCAGCACTGCTATCACGTATCTCCAAGCCACAGAGTCGAATGCTTTGGCTGCATCCAAGAGCACCGCCACTGCAGCAAGATCCGGCTTGAGAAGGTGCAGAACCGCGAACAAGGCCCTTAAATTGTGAGTAGTGGAACGAAGGGGAACGAAACCAGACTGGTCAGGCAAGACCATAACCGGCAGGATAAGTCTCAATCGCGTCGCTAGCACCTTGGCAATGATCTTAACGTCTCTGTTCATCAGAGACAGAGGTCGATATGACTCGCACAGATTCAGGGGCTTGCCCGGCTTCAGCAGCGCCACCAACAGCGCTTCTCTCATTGTAGCCGGAAGCTGTCCCTGTTCCATCGATTCTTCCAGGACATTCGCCAAACGCGGCAACAACAGATCCGCGTATTCTTTATAAAATTCTGATGGCAAGCCGTCTGTGCCGGCTGCCTTGCCATTAGGCAGAGCGGAAATTGCATCCGGGAGCTCCCCATCCGTCATATGATGCATTAAGAAGTCTTGCTGCCCCTTGGATAGCCAAACCAACGCAATGTCGTCCAAATATTGTGCTAATTCTTCCTCACCTGCCGTGTCCCTGAAACCATACATCCGCTCATAGTACTGTACAAAACAGTCCAGGACACCCGCAGCGCTGGTTATGGTAGCACCCTCAGGTGACCGTCCTGACGCTCTCAGTAGCGGTCGCTCCCCAAGCTCCCTGCTCTAATCCTGGCATCGTTTAGCTCCATGCTTTACTCCTGGTATCGTTAGGCTGCGCGCATTGCCCTCATTAGATAAGTATTCTTGTGCTGGCTGCTGTGTACAATCGCGCTATTCTGCAATAAGCACTGCTGAATTGCATTAATATTTATACTCTCAGCGCTCGCTGTGTTGCTCTTATTCAGAAGTTAGTGCTTTGAATTTTTCTCGCGCTTTACTGAATTGTGCTTTGTATATCTGTAGCGCTTTATTGAATAATCGCAGAAGCTGCTTGATTTTGGCCCAGCCTCTCGTTTCGTTTTTGCTGCTGCTCCGGCCATTTTGTTGTTGTTTTGCCTTGGAGACCGTCCCCTACACCTTGCACCCACCTCCCAGCTGACCCTCCCTCGCTCCTCCCCCCTCCCCCCCTCCACTTCTCCACTTATGACAGATGCATTTACGCGCAGCGGTCGCGCCCCATGCGCGCCGAAGGTGCGCCAAAGGTAAGCCCGTCTGTGCCCGACCGCGCCAAGCGCCAGACCCCCTGGCCCCCGCAAACCGCACTCCTCCCGCATTACGTATGACGCCGCCACCCTCTTAGCCCTTAACCCCGGACGCACTCCTCGATGCTACGAAGCTGCCCCTGGAGGTACCCATGGTCCCTTCGCCTGCCACTCCTGCAAGTTCGCCTGCGTCAAGACCTACACCAAACCCTCTTCCTCCACACACACAGCTCCGACTCTAAGCACCTGAAGTGCATCTTGCTGAACACCCACTCGGTCCACAGACACGCCACTGAACTCTGGGACCTACTAGACACTGCGTTACCAGACATCGCCTTCCTCACAGAAACCTGGATGAACGCATCATCAGCACCCGACATAGCCATTGCTATCCCGGACGCATACAAGATCATCCAAAAAGACCGCACCAACCAAACAGGAGGAGGCTTAGCCATCGTCCATAAAAACACCATCAGAATCACGACCAGCCTCGACGACAACCTTGCAACCGCCGAACATCTCCACTTCCAGATCCACACCGACCCCAGGACCACACTTAGAGGCACCCTCATCTACAGACCACCAGGAACCCGCAAACAATTCAGCGAATACATCACTGACTTCATCAGCCCACATGCCCTCCCCTCCAAGAACTACATTCTACTTGGAGATTTCAACTTCCACCTGGAAAAGAAAAACGACAGCAACACCACCACCCTCCTGGACAACCTGGCTAACCTCGGACTCATGTAGCCGGACTCATGTAGCCGGACATACGCTCGACTCTGTCTTCACCTCCTGCAAACACATCTCCTTCGACCACACCACAGCTCTCCACTGGACAGACCACAGATGTGTTCACTTCAGCTACTAAACCACCACGATCCACAACACCCCACATCCTATTCCTCGAAGAAACTGGAACAAAATCACCACCGACCAATTCCGCACATCGCTCAACCGGAACCCTCCGGCCCTCCCATTGGACCCAAATGAAGCTGCCACCAAACTCAAAAAATGGATCACTCACAGCGTTGAAGAATTAGCACCCTTGAAAAACCACCAGATCAAACAAGGTAACAAAGGCCCCCTGGTTCAACGATGACCTTAAGAAATCCAAGAAACTATGCCGCACTCTCGAAAAAACATGGAGAAAAAACCCAACCACTGACAACCTGACCACCTTCAAGGCAGCCACCCGCAAACACCACCAATTGATCCGAGCCACCAAGAAATCAGCATTCAAGTATCGACTCGACGACAACGCCCATAACAGCAAGGAACTCTTCAACATCGTCAAAGAATTTACCGACCCCACCGCTGCCTCAAACATCACTCCCAAAACCTTTGCGACTCGTTATCCTCTTTCTTCTACAACAAAATCGCCGACATACATAACAGCTTTAAGAACATCTCCATAGAACACTCCACCCCGCCCACCTCCAAACCTGAACCGATCCCTAACAACCTTAGCGCCTGGAACCCAATCACCACTGAAGACACCATCCGCCTAATGAACTCATCCATTCAGGTTCGCCTACCGACCCCTGTCCCCACCACATCTTTAACAAAGCAGACTCCATCATCGCACCCCATCTCCGTGATATCAACTGCTCCTTCAACTCCGCTACCTTCCCAGAAAGCTGGAAACACGCAGAACTCACCGCCCTCCTGAAGAAACCAACAGCAGACCCCTCTGAACTTAAGAACTACCGCCCCATCTCCCTCCTCCCATTCCCTGCCAAAGTCATTGAGAAGGCCGTCAATAACCAGCTCGCCGCCTTCCTAAAATCCAACAACTCCCTCGACTCTTCACAGTCTGGCTTCCGAGCCAAACACAGCACCGAAACCGCCCTCATTGCAGCGACAGACGACATCCGAACGCTACTGGACAACGGAGAAACAGTTGCCCTCATCCTACTCGACCTCTCCGCCGCATTTGACAGTCTGCCATAGCACCCTCATACAACGCCTCAGCGACGTCGGAATACACGGAAAAGCCTTGGACTGGATCATCTCGTTCCTCGCCGGAAGAACCCAGAGTCCGCCTCCCCCCTTTCAAATTAGAGGCCACCAAAGCCATCTACGGAGTACCACAAGGATCATCACTCAGTCCCACCCTCTTCAACGTCTACATGAGTCCCCTCGCATCCATCGCTCGACAACACAACCTCAACATCTCCTACGCTGACGACACCCAGCTGATCCTTTCCCTCACCAAAGACCCTAACATCGCCAAAACCAATCTTCATGAAGGCATGAAAGAAGTAGCCGAATGGATGAAAAACAGCCGCCTAAAACAACTCAGACTAAACAGAAGTCCTCATCCTAGGATCTTCCCTCTCTGCCTGGGACGACTCATGGTGGCCACCGGCCCTAGGCACAGCTCCCATACCCACGGACCACGCACGCAACCTAGGCTTCATCCTGGACTCCTCCCTCTCGATGACCAGACAAGTTAACGCCGTCTCATCTTCCTGCTTCAACGTACTTCGTATGCTAAAAAAAATCTTCCGCTGGATCCCCACAGAAACAAGAAAGACGGTCACCCACGCACTGGTCCCTAGCCGACTGGACTATGGGAACACCCTCTACGCCGGAACCACAGCCAAATTACAGAATAAACTCCAACGCATCCAAAATGCATCAGCCAGACTCATACTGGACATCCCTCGCCAAGCACACATTACCGGCCACCTGAAAGACCTCCACTGGCTTCCCGTCAACAAGAGAATAACACCCACCAGACAACTAAGATCTTCCAACCAAGCGCTCGCCACAGTTCCGCGCATCCACAGATCCACCATAGGAGGAAGATCTTTCTCCTACCTGGCAGCCAAGACCTGAAACTCTCTCCCCACTCACCTCCGCCTCACACAGAACCACTTCTCTTTCAGAAAGGAACTTAAAACCTGGCTATTCGATAAATAACGCTCCCCCTCCCAAAAGCGCCTTGAGACCCTCTGGGTGAGTAGTGCGCTATACAAATTCATGAACTTGAACTATGTACTATCTCCTGAACCCACAGTGCCTAGCCCATGGCTCTCTAATTCTATCAGCCAGCCCTTGTCCCGCACGCCCCCCCCCCCTCACTGTAGTACCGCGCTCTAGTGCGTTTGGCCAAGAATTTAATCTCCTGATCAGCAAGTTCGTTATATTCAGTTACTTTCTTCCGGATCTCCGCCAACCTAGCATCGTTTGGTAGCTGCTCCTGCTGCCGTTCTAATAGTTCATCCTCCAGTTTGCTCATAGAGTTCCTTAATGATTTAAGAACCCCGGATTGCATGCCTATGCACGTACTGCGAATCGTTACTTTAAAGGCTTCCCACACTGTTCCCATGCTCTCCATGGACCCCACATTTTTATCAAAAAATTCTTCAATACTTGTTCTCAGTTCTTCTCGCAGTACCTGATCCGTTAGCATACCAGGGGTTAGGCGCCATGAAAATTGAGCCGGCGTGTGCGATGGCCAGCCTACCTCCAGAAGCACAGGAGCATGATCTGAAAGTGTCATAGGTAAATGGCTGTTCTTCCTGGCCCACCCACTAACATCCCGCGTCACCAGCCAATAATCCAGCCTCGACCACGTGTCATGCGCAGATGTGTAGCAAGTGCCCTCTCTCGCGCCCGGATGCCCCAGCTGCCACACATCCACCAGTCCAAGTCCACACATACCATCACGCACCGCATCAGCCGCTTTCTTATGCTCATAGGGCCTTGCATCCTTCCTATCCAGCATCTTATCCAACGTCACGTTCCAATCCCCTCCACAAACGACTGCTGAGGGCGGTAAGGCATACACCTTGTTCCACAGATTGACATAAGTCAGGATCGTCCATATTTGGACCATAGACATTCACCATCGTTATCAATGTGCCATATAGTTTCCCCTGCAATATAATGTACCTGCCTTTATCAATGTCTTCATGCATCAAAACAAATTGCACATTTTTTGTTTATCAAAATCATGACCCCACGAGCATAGGAGGAGTAGTCCGTCGCAACCCGAACGCCCGCCCACTGCTTAGCCACTGCCTCGATCGCCTTCCCCTGAAGGTGTCTCCTGAAGGAAGACCACCTGAGCCCCATGTTTAGTAAGAAAGGTCATCATTTGTCTAGTCTTCTGAGGTCTGTTCAGACCTCGCACATTCCACGTTATCCAACACATCCTCCCACTCTCAGCCATAAGGTCTACCCATCCCAGAATCCAATAGCATGCAGACAAAGCAATTCCCCCAATTCCAACTGCCAATCCCATAGTCATCCATCAAATAATCATCCATAGATGTCATGCTAAGAGCAATGCAATGTATCAGCCCCTAGTTCTGAATCACAGCTCCTACAACGCCCAACCCCTCGTGCGCACACTCTGATAGCAATGTACTCATCTGAAACCCTTGAACTCCCCATCCGCCCCCACCCACTTCAGCACCCCCAACCTGCCAAAGCCTATCCCAACCCCCCATCCTCCCAACCTTGATCCTTACATCAAACAAATCGTGGGGAACTCCCATAAGCGGGGGCGTAGAGGTGCCCAACTCCCACTAGCAGGTGTAGCAGGAGAGGATCGGAATAGTTATTCAAACATCCGCCCCAGCATCCTGGCCCATATCTCAAAGTGTAAGTATACCACATCGGAGTCGGCAACGTTACCAGTATCCACTTGTAGCAACCCTCCGGTAATCTGAATGTCAAAGTGTAACCCCCTCCCACATCCAACCCCCAGACCATGTGAGCAAGAATGACTCCGTTTCCAGTCCGGGGAGCTAGTATCACATAGCTAAACAAGCAAAAAACAGTAAAAGGTTACACAAACGTCATATATCGCTAATCAGTGTTTGGAAGAGCGGTCTCGAGGTTGCCTTCTGGTCAGGCCAGTGCCTGATAACAGCAGCCATGCAGGACCAGATCTTCGGTCACAAGAACAGATGGTCAATGAGCAACAACGCCCCAACAGAGCATAGGAAGAGCAATGTCCGTGCCGACAAGGAGTGCATGCTCACGCAGCCTCGTCAAGCACTTCATCCTCCCTGTTCTGCGCTGCATTTGCGTCTCGCTTTCTTTTTTCTGCTTCTTCACATAGTCCATAGCTGCCTTAGACGAGGTAAAGATTTTATTATCGGATGACGGTCCAATCCGGAGACGTGCCGGATATAGCATTGCATATGGAACGTCCTCAGCCCTAAGAAGTTGCTTCACCGCATTGAATTCTTTTCTCGCCGTTTGCACCGCAGTCAGGGTAGAACTCTAGTTTATTGCCTTGCCAGTCTATAGTGCCCTTTTCTCGTGCTAGGCGCAGGATCACATCCCTGTCTTTATAATTCAGTATGCGAGCAATAACAGGTTGTGGCGGTGCTCCAGCCACCGGTCGCTTAGCTAAAGAGCGGTGCGCCCGTTCCACAATGAACACTCGTGACAACTGATCTGCCCCAAAAACTTCGGTGATCAGTCGCTCCATGAAGTCTTCCATGCGGCCAACATTTGTGGATTCGGGCAGGCCCGTGACGCGGATTTTGTTGCGTCTGGACCTCCCTTCCAACTCATTCTTGGCCTGGATGACCGCCAAGACGCGCTCCATGTTGAACACTTTTGTAGTCACGGTGGTCAAACCGTCCTCCGTAGCTGATACCCTTTGCTCCACCTCGCCCATCCGTTCATTCTGTCTATCAAACTGTGTGGCCATGTGATCCAGTCTGATTCACTGATTCCATGGTACCTTCAATGGATTGCAATGTCTTTTGCATAGCCACAAGCACCCCTTCCAAATTCGGTGTGCCGCCTGATGCACCAGCAGATTCAGTGTCCGGCGGAGCCTGCAGGGTAGACATGGTGGCCTTCTTCGATTCAAACGTCAACTTAGGCTGATTTCTTTCAATTCTACCCATGTTTCAGCTGCTCAGCACTCAGCCACACCCACCAGTGTTGGAATAGTACCAAAAGTAAATCACAGGCCACCCCAGGACACTCCGGAGGCAAGGCGAGCAACGTTCGCTTCCAAAAAAAAGGGCGCGCTCTAGAAGCCACACAGGTCGCTCCTCGCGCCGAAATTCGCAGGCAGTGGAGGCCCAGCCCACGCTCTCAGGGTGCCAAGCGTATCCCTCAGAGCGGTAATTGCAAACACAACAATGATGGACAGAATGTGGATCAATGTCACACATTCACCCCAGTCCAAAGATCTGGGCCCAAATCCATCGTTTTTCCACTCCACACCACCCTGGGTTAGACAATGGCGATATGCAAATCAGCGCTGACCCTGTGCCCCATGGGAACAGTCCAGTCCGAACTACAAAAGCCATGTCCTTCCCAGAACGGAAACAAGCAGTTACCGCTCGTACTGGGGATGCTCAGACGTGAGTCCCAGGCACTCCACACCACTGGAATCAAGCTAGCCGGGCTGAAGAGAGGTGTTACCTCGAAACCGGGCCGGTCTTCGGATGCTTGTTTCCGTTCTGGGAAGGACATGGCTTTTGTAGTTCGGACTGGACTGTTCCCATGGGGCACAGGGTCAGCGCTGATTTGCATATCGCCATTGTCTAACCCAGGGTGGTGTGGAGTGGAAAAACGATGGATTTGGGCCCAGATCTTTGGACTGGGGTGAATGTGTGACATTGATCCACATTCTGTCCATCATTGTTGTGTTTGCAGTTAAGCGTATCACTCAGGGCAGAGGCGTGTGTCCCTCAGGGCAGAGGCGTGTGTGAACTTGGGCCCCACCAAACCGCAAAACGTCCACACTTCGCAATAGTTGTGCCAATCGCCGGTCAGCGCAGGTACATCTCACTCCACACATGGCCACAGTTATCCAGGAGATAGAGCCACAAGCACCACAACTCCGCAGTGAACAGCAATCAGGGCGGCCAGTTGAACCTAACGAGTCCCACAATCAATGCTCTCTGGTGGGCAGTCACGGTCCAGGGACCGATGGGACACTCCCCAGGGATCGATGGGACACTCCCCAGGGATCGATGGGACACTCCCCAGGGACCGATGGGACACTCCCCAACTCAGTCCGTCCCCCGCTGTTGAACCCGAGCCTGCCCCGCCCGCCACAGTTCGCGCAGAGCGGCCCAGTGCGGCCTAGCGCCACCTCCACAGCACCGGGATTTCCCAGGCCGCTACCCCACTCACCACAACCGGCAGAGGCCAGACCCAGCCCAGAAGTCAAGCGGTCTCCTCCGACGTCCTGCAGTACTCCCTCGGCAGTCCGAGACGCTGTGGCGACGTCAGAGCAGTTCCCCGCCGCCGCGAAGCAGTTACCGGGGACCTCCACCGCCGCAAGTCCCCAGTCTCGGCCACAGCTCCGGAGCACCACAATGGCGGGGCACCAGCCGGCAGTTCAATCACCGCGCTCGGCACCAGGGACGATCCGGTCAGTCAGAACAGTGCCAGTCAGGGCGCCTCTCACTCCTCCACAGGTTGCCGCTACTCTGGCACGTCACTGGAGCAGATCACAAAGGATAAATGAAGGATTTTAGTCTGATCTGGCGGAGCCTCACATACGTGCGGCCATCTTGCCTGGTGCCCTCTAGCGCCCCCCCATATTTTTATAATATAACTTGTGTGGTGTCCTTTCATTTGATATTACAGGATTGCATATGGTAAAACAGCTGGCTTCACATGCCCTCTTGAGTTTAGCCTAAGACTTCTTAGTCCATGCTACCATTAGTTTAGCTTGTCTTTTAAGGTTGACTTACAACCACCACCACCACCACCATAAGGGATTGTTTGGACTGATGCAAGGTGCCCCTAGAATTGCAGACCTCCTACATCAGGCCAACTTCTCACACCAATGAATCCTCCCTTGTGTGTGTGTGAAACCATTTTAACCAAAAAAGTCCCTGTCGGCAAAAATGCACTGTCCCACACTGCTCTTTATTTTCTATTTTCATGTCTTGTTAAATATGTGACTGTACTAAAACACATTTTAAATTGCTTGTTGAATTTCCTTTCAATGATCTTTGAATTTTAAAATCTGATTTATAAAAAGTGGTTAATATTTATAATATAAATCCCAAACAAAATCCACATTGACTTGCCTGTGGTGTCTGTCAAACATGAATAAAAAAAAAACTGAGGCTTTAAACTTTTCTGTTAGTAATGGGTCTCTAGTTGGCAGAGGTGGGTACCTTTGTCCAAATAGGGACCCATCTTCCTAGTCAAGCTAAGGGAGTTATACTCCTAAAATAACCCCTGCTCACCCCCTTGGTAACTTGGCACGAGGAGTTCGACTTATCTTTGAGGCAGTGTATAAAGCATTTGCACATAACCAACAGTAACACAGTGTAAGCACTACAAAAGGACACCATACCAGTTTAGAAACATATCCAATATTTTTATATACCTAAGACAAGACCAAAAAAAATAGAAATCCACAATACAGTACTTGGAAATCTTCAGTTATCAAAATAACCCTGAAATACAGTTCATTGAAGGCGATAGTTACGTCCCGGTCTATCACCGCATCATGAACAAACCAATCCTACTGTTCTGGCTGACTGCGGCGTCACAGGCCAACTACTGTGTTGGAAAGGCCCGCAAAACAGTACCTTAAGAAATGTCGGGTGTCAGCGGCCTCTCATTGAGCTCCAAAAGCACTGCATCTGCAGGCATCGGTGCGTGAGTAGTCTGGTCCTTGAAGTCACACACGTTGCATATCGAACTCCTCGCGGTTGAAGTCCAGAGCGCTGGCAGGCATCGGGGAGTGCAGAGGTGCGGCATGCGATGCCCTCAGATCATGGTGCGAGCAGCGGCTTTGTGGCGGCATCAGATGGCGTTGTCGGTGAGACCAAGGTCGCAGTTCCTTCTGAGATGCCGTCAGGACATGGAGTCAGCAGCGGTGTCATAGATGCTGTCTGGTTGCTTTTTAGGTCGAGGGACCGTAGGGCTTGGCCGTAGGCCAAGACCGGAAGTCCGGAGAATTATTGGTTAGTGTGGCAGCTTAAACCCACCTCTGTCCTCGTCTCTCCTCCATTGGCTGGCTTCCTAAACGGAGGCCAGCAATTGGAGGAGAGAGCCGTCCCTCCAAAGAAGCTCCGTCTTTTTTGGATTCGGGGGCGTACATTTTGCTGTTTCGCCAGTGATGTCACCCGTCACTCTAACAACAAAACACACCCCCCCCCCATGCAAAAATTACCATGCTTTCTCCGAGGCATTTCTGCTTTGCCTCGGAGAAAGGCTGTGTTTTCCAGAGCTGCTCTGCTCATCCCCCTCCCTCCGCCCACAGCTCTCCTTCATCCTGCTCTGCCCCCCTTCCCTCCACCCTCAGCTCTCCTTCGTCCTGCTCCCTCCGCCTGCAGCTCTCCTCCGTCCCGCTCCCCCTCCACCCGCAGCTCTCCTCTGTCCCGCTCCCCCCTCCCTCCGCCCGCAGCTCTCCTTCGTCCCGCTCCCCCCCCCCCCCCTCCGCCTGCCAAAGACAGGGTGGCACCAGGGAACTATGAGAGCCCCCCCCCGCCCCAAAGGCACCAGAAAACTCACAAAGGGACCACTCGCTTCCAAAGACTGGCTGGTTCCAGGAGACTCACAAAGAGGCCCTCCCAACTCTCTCCCAAAAACAAGTTGGCACCGGGAAACTTACAAAGGGACCCTGCCACCAAAGACAGATTGGCACCTGGGAATTAACACGGACTCCTCCAGCCGTCCCAAAGATAGGTCCTCACTAGGAGATTCCCCAGGGACCCTCAGCGGCAAAGACATGTTGGCATCGGGGGGGCTCGCACAATGACCTTCGTCCGCCCCCAGGGCGGACTGGTACCCAGTGGATTCACCCAGGTAGCCTCCCCCCTCTATGGCCGGCTGGCCCCAGGGACTCGCGCCGGACCCGTGTTCCCGCAGGCAGGGGGTCACCAGAGCCTCACTCGGGGGCTTACCTCGTCGCCTAGACTCGGGGCTGTCACCGCTCTCGACCTGCTTCCCTCGCCAATTCTCTTCCCTTCTTTTATCTCCTCCATTTCGCTCCCCGTTCTTTCTCGCCAGCCTCCTCCTTTGCTTGCTCTTTTATCTTCTTGCCCTCCTTTCATTCTCCCAGACTTCTTACCTCTGGTAGTTCCCTCGCTCCGGGTTTCTCTACCTATCCTACCTTTCCTCGCCTGTAGTTTCTCTCCTGGCCTCGTACGTTTCTTCTCTCCTTTCTCTGATCACGTTTACCTTTATTCTTTTGGGGGGCATCTTTCTTTTTTAAACCCCTGTATCCCTTCTTCCTCTCTACCCTCAGTCCATTCTGCCCTTCCTTTCTGTGTTCAGCTATTCACATTAGTCTACCTTCTCTCAGACCCCCCTCTTCCCTTTCACTGATCTTTTTCATTCATTTTCCTTTTGTCCTCGACTCCTCCCTTTCAACTCTCCCTTTTTTCTTACTCCTCGCCCTATTTCACATTTCCTCTAACCTAACAGCCCTTTCTCTCTTATCTCATTTCCATCCCCCCAACACTCCATGTCCATCTGTTCTCCCTTCTCCTTTACTTATCTTCTGCCCAAACTTTCTTTTACCCTCTTTACTCGCAATTTTTCCTCATGTTCCTTCGCCAATACTCGTATTTCCTTATTCTTCCTCATTGTCTGTCTGGCTCTTCTTCACCCCCACCTATCCTCTCAGCACCCAACTTATTCTTTTGACAACTCCCTTTCTCTCCTCGTGTGCCTTCCCTCCTTTCCTAGTCTCCATTTTTCTCCGCCTCATTAATTTCCTCACAGACTGTCTTTATCTAGTCTCTCTTCTTAGATCCATCCCTCCCTCCTATTCCTTTCTGTCCTCTCTGCCTCAGATCCCTTTAGTTCCCCTTGCACCCCACTCTTTCCTGTAAATTAATTACACCTTTCCTTTTTCCCTGGTAGACTGTTCTCGCTCTCCTATCCTCCTTCCCCCCCCCCCCCCCCCCCTCCAACTCAACTCTAAAGTTTATGTATCTCTGCTATATCTTTTTTAAGGCGCAGCCATCCAACCACAGCCCCACTACCGCAGGCAGCCAATCAGAAGGCGATCTGTGCCGTATACCTGCCAGAAGGTGAGCCTGGGCAAATATTAAAGCCGGCTGCGCCTGTCAGTGTTCAAAGGGAGTAGGAGAGGAGCTGCCTCGGGACAGTCATCACTGGACTAGACTGCACCGCACTGCACCCGCGTGGACCTCACTGCACTGTGCACCCTCAGAGCGTGCGCCACCCTGCACCATACCGCCTTTGGCACCCCCAAGCCCTCACCACTCTGCCCTCAGTATAGTATATGAAACTCCTGTAACATCAGCTCGCTGAGCCATCCCTCCACCCACCACACTGCATTTCACTCCGGCGCACCGCACTCCACCCGCCCTGCCCTCGCGGCAGCAGCCCTGCTCATCCCAGCCCGCTGCACGGAGCACCATGCTGTTCTGGCACAGCCAACACGAGCACTACTGGCCCGCCCCCGCCGAGCACTACCAGTGCCCCTCCAGCAGCATCTTCAGGTGAGCGCCGGCGTGGGGTGGACGGTTACCGGGCATTGCAGCTAGATGGGTGGCTGGCACGGCGGTGGCTAGGACGCTGTGTATGGTGGTGGGTGGGGCTACAGGGCCACTTTCCACTAAGCATAGTAAGGGAACTAAATCTAGATCATATGTCAGAATATGAGCCAGTGAGTCTTGGGCGTCCATGAGATTATGTCTGCCTGTGATTGCTGAACACTTTTGACATGTCAATGTGGTTGTTGAACCGTCATGAGATTTGATGTCTGACATTGTTAGGCACCTCTGAGACACATCTCTCTACATAACTGTTGAAAGTGTTTGATAAACGTCTCTTTTGCTCTCGAGTGTTTCTGAGTCCTGTTTAATCTAATGAGTCAAAGTGCTTTGTAATGTATAACCTGGCTACGGATATGGTATTATTCTGCGGGTTTGCTCTAAATAAATCGAAAGTAATGTGTCGGATTTTGCAAACGCGTACAACTTTATTCTGCGCGGAGACACGTTACATCTTCTTGACCCATGCTCAATGATCGCAGTCGGTGTTACAGCACAGAATGATATGTGAATCACCTCTGGGCACTTAGAAGAGCTTTCAGTGTGGGTTTGGTCATCCGCCATGACAGGTGTATTCTTTCTTAGCTGGTAAAACAGCTTCTGTGTTAACTCAATTCCTGCAGAGCCCTGGGTAACCAGAGCATTGTGGGTTTGAATTCCTGGAGAGGCCATCTAATTTTTTTTTTTAGGTCGAGGGACCATCGGCTTGGCCGTAGGCCAAGACCGGAAGTCCGGAGAATTATTGTTACTTAAAGTGGCTGCTTTATCCCGCCTCTCTTTTCGTCTCTCCTCCATTGGCTGGCTTCCTAAACGGAGGCCAGCCATTGGAGGAGAGAGCCGTCCCTCCAAAGAAGCTCCGTCTTTTTCGGATTCGGGGGCGTACATTTTACTGTTCTTTCGCCAGTGACGTCACCTGTCACTCTGAACAACAAAACACACGCCCCCGAATGCGAAAATGACCATGCTTTCTCTGAGGCATTTCTGCTTTGCCGCGGAGAAAGACAGTGGTGTTTTCCAGAGCTGCTCTGCTAGTCTCCCTCCGCAGCTCTCCTTCGTCCCGCTCCCTCCACCCGCAGCTCTCCTTCGTCCCGCTCCCGCTCCCTCCACCCGCAGCTCTCCTTCGTCCCGCTCCCTCCACCCGCAGCTCTCCTTCGTCCCGCTCCCTCCACCCGCAGCTCTCCTTCGTCCCGCTCCCTCCGCCCGCAGCTCTCCTTCGTCCCGCTCCCTCCGCCCGCAGCTCTCCTTCGTCCCGCTCCCTCCGCCCGCAGCTCTCCTTCGTCCCGCTCCCTCCGCCCGCAGCTCTCCTTCGTCCCGCTCCCTCCGCCCGCAGCTCTCCTTCGTCCCGCTCCCTCCGCCCGCAGCTCTCCTTCGTCCCGCTCCCTCCGCCCGCAGCTCTCCTTCGTCCCGCTCCCTCCGCCCGCAGCTCTCCTTCGTCCCGCTCCCTCCGCCCGCAGCTCTCCTTCGTCCCGCTCCCTCCGCCCGCAGCTCTCCTTCGTCCCGCTCCCTCCGCCCGCAGCTCTCCTTCGTCCCGCTCCCTCCGCCCGCAGCTCTCCTTCGTCCCGCTCCCTCCGCCCGCAGCTCTCCTTTGTCCCGCTCCCTCCGCCCGCAGCTCTCCTTTGTCCCGCTCCCCCCTCCCTGCGCCCGTAGCTCTCCTTTGTCCCACTCCCCCCTCCCTCTGCCCGTAGCTCTCCTTTGTCCTATTGACCATGCCATTTATTTATGATTTAAAAAAAAAAATTCATGAGCAATGTCAATAGCTCTACCTTTAATAATGCCGAGACCATTGCTTTGTAAATGCTTGTTATGTTGCAGCACAAAACACAGTCCCTAGTGCTGATATCAGAAAAACTTGAAGTCTTTGCTGTTCCTGAAACTTCCTGAACAGGGGGCCTGAAACTTCCTGAACAGGGGGCAAGTAGGCATGGGCATGTTTTGCGGATCCACGATCCGCAGATTTGTGGATCGTGGATCCGCAAAATCGGCGGATTTGCGAATCCGCGGATTTTGGGCGGGGCTTCCATGCGAGTGCACATGCCTCTTGTGTGGGTAAACGGTCTGAGACCGATCAGAGCAGTAGATGAAGAGAGACTCTCCTGGTCACAGGAACAGCGAAGGATTGCGCTCCTGAAAGTCAAGGATGCAAAGGCCTCTGTCCAGCATCACAGCTGATTTTCGACGGTAGATTTAGGAAGAAGGCACACCTGCCTGGCCTGTTGTAACTATTTTACGATGGCACCGGCAAGCTGCCAGCGCAATCCTAAAATAGTTACTAAATTAGCTTCAACAGGAAGCTCTAATAGATAAAATCGAGCACCTGCTTTATTTTATCTATTAGAGCTTCCTTTCGAAGCTAACTTAGTAACTATTTTAGGATGGCGCCGGCAGCTTGCCGGTGCCATCGTAAAATAGTTACAACAGGCCAGGCTTCAACTTTTGCCCCGGGCCCGCCGCTCGCGGATTTGCGAATTCTCGGTAAATTCGCTGGAGTTCGCGGATCGCGAAAATCCGCGAGCAGAACAGATTTTGCGCCCATCCTTGGGGGCAAGCTCTACTTCAAGCCCTTGGAGATACTCCAAGAAAGAAGTTGCAGAAAGTTCAGTCCTTTCACTGCCCAAGACCAAAGCGGCCACTGCAGGCACACAGCAAGGCACTTAGCAAAGTGATAGATCCTCCGCACAGCTTCTCCAGCTCCTATTTGCTATTTTATTGCTCCAAAACAGTTCTCCAAATTATGAGTTTGGGACCCACTTTTTATAGCCCAAAATCCTTTGTCCTCTCAGCAGAGAGTCTGTGCCCAACCAGAACAAGTTCTGTCCTCTGGTGCAGCTTCCTGGCAGGAGATTCAGAGGCAGGCGGAGCCTATTCATGTGCTAGTAAACTCCTACTACTCTGAATGCAGCCCAGGTCTATTCAGCCCAGCCCGACTCCTTTAGGAAAGGCAGGACACACAATAACCCCCTGGTGGCCATTTGAGAGTGCACCTCCCCAACCCTTGTCACTCCAAAGCCAGACAGTCCATACACATCCTAGCAGAGGCACACAGGATGGCTAAGCAAGAAAGGCCTACTTTCTAAAAATGGTCTTAAACACAATGTAAAAATCACCTTTACTAAAAGATGCATCTTTAGATAAATTTCTCAGGTCCCAATGGGAAGTTATACTTGTAATGTTATAAATGAACTCGCATGCATTCCTATGGGCCAGATAGCCTTTCAATAGTGAAACACGAAATTGGCAGTATTTCACAATCTGGACATGCCACACACATCAGGGCATGTCCTCCCTTTCACATACCCAGCCCACAGGTGTACCTTGGAGGCGACTTGCATGTCATGGAAGGGTAGGGCCTGGCAAGTGGGTGCACTTGCCAAGTCGACATGGCAGTTACAAACTGCGCGCAGACTCTGCAGTGGGAGGTCTGAGTTACCTTTCCAGGGCTACTCATGTGGGTGGCACAATCAATGCTGCAGCCCACTAGTAGAATTTGATTTACAGGCCCTGGCACACTCGGTGCACTTTTACTAGGCGCTAACATGTAAATCAAACATGGCCATCCTGGAAATACCTATCCATAACACAATTAGCAACAGGAGCACTTTAACACTGATCCACAGTGAGAGTGCGCAGAGACCCTAAGTCAGCAAAAACTGATTCAAAATCTGTAGGGCAAAGCAAGAACTCTGGAATCGCACCAAAGGATGCCAATTCTCACTTTCTAAAGTGACACTCAGTCAACTCTAATGTAAAACATGTGCAGAGTAAAATGTCTCAATATAGCTGTGAGTAGGATCTGCTTCTTATGGTTACCCTCCACTTTTTGCTAAATGTGATACGGTTTCTGACTAGTCTGACTGGGATCCTTCTAATCTGGTCCCCAGTTTATTTGCTTTCTACCTAACCTGTAATGTTAGACACTTTGGTATCCTCCATATTGGATACTGGGGTACCCTTGTCAGTCCCTAGTATATTGTACACATGCACCCAGGGCGTAGGTACCCCTGAGGCCTCCCATGGGCTGAAACATGTATTATGCCACCCATGAGAGGCCATGCAATATGGAACCCATAGGCCTGCTATTGCAGCCTGTGTAAGTTGGTGCTTGTCTCTTGATTTAGGTTTACTATATCTAAGGGCCACTGCACTTAACCTAGAAGTCACCCCTTAAGCAGGCCATAACAATCCTGAAGGCAGGGTATGTTGTTTTAAGTGAGATGGTGCCACTGCATGAGCAGGACACCCCTGCAGCCTACAGCGTGTATTCTCCCCAGTTGTCAGTGCCTCCGCCATTTACAGCATTATGCAACCATGTGATGAACTCTAAAACAGCTGCATGTAACCCTACCGTGTTTGGTGTCAGACATTGTGGAATCATATCCCCACACCAGTTATCGGTGTAAGAGGTATGATTCCACCACTCAAAGAGATTTGTGAGGTCCCAGGTGTTACCAGTACCAGCAGTCTAGTCCCGGGCTACATAATAGTTGCTGACTACCAGAGGCACACTTCTGCCTTCCCCTGCTCAAGCTTGGCTCAGCAGCAGAACAATAGGCATTCTGTCACAGGGTGGTATAACAATCTCCCAGACGGGATTTAGGGTATAAGGGCTGGGTGGGTGCTCTTGCCAGCGACAGTCTGCAGGGCACATTTGGTGTCCCTGTGCATAGTCAGTTCAAACCAGTTCCCCTCCTCCCCTGCAACCACTGGCACCACATCATGATGGGATTGGTCAGCTGATCCGGAGCTCCTACGGACTCCAGCTCTCCTTCGAAGTCCTCCATTGAATTCACCAGCGGTTTCCGATGCCACTGCATACCTATGCACCCGGCTTCCCTGGGATAGGTAACTTGGGTACCTCTGTATCCACGGGTCTTATCTGAGACTGTTCTTCTTTAAGGCAGCAGGTGACAAATTCAGCAACCCCAAGGATGGAGCTTTAGGCTTCACTGCATTGTAGGGAAACCAGAAACTGGACTTTCCTGGGAAAAGTGTTAAAATCCATAGAACTTCCACTCGAAGGCTGTGTGTCTCACTTGCCACAGTCTGCCATGGTATAGGGTTTGAGCAACCAGTACTACTGGATGTCTCTTGTTGGCTGGGCCATCCGGTCAAAAGTAATGTCTAGGAAACGCTGGTTTCTGGAGAATGGTCTTATGAACAGTTTAACAAATGATTAATCTATGTATTGAGCATTGGGGGGGGGAGTTTTTGGAGGGAAGCTTCTTTAAATTTCCTTCCTAACAAGAAAGTAGAATGTTGTGAACATAATTTACTTCATTTTACAAAACATTCTCTTGTTTGTTCCCTCTTCTTTCTACAGGCCTCTGGGAAAGATGAGGACCTGTCAAAAGAGGTGATGAAGACGATGGACTTGGATGGCGACCAGAAGGTTTCCTTCAGAGAGTTTGCTGTATTTTTAGCACGTATGAGTACGCTAATGGAGGAATGTGAATCCTGAGCTAAACTCATTTTTCTCAGTTTAATAAAAAAATAAATATGGTATTTTGTTACTTTATTCCTCTTTTCAGTAAGAGGTCAGTCTTGGCAAGTGAGTGTCACATGGTTGACCGTTAAGGGGCGATATCCAGAAAGAGTTTCCTGCTTTCCTAGTCTGCATGAGTGTGGAACTGGAGCAATACAAGGCTACATATTTGGGGTCCTTGAATGTACTATGTACTCTCCCGTTTTCAAATTAATGTTTGCAAAGGACTGCCGAGTAAGAACTGCATCCCTTTTGACTTGGAAATAAAGTGTTCACTTAAATATCCATGTGAGAAGCACTCTACCTTGTCCCATTACCCCCCCCCCCCCACACACAAATTCCAGACTGCTATGGGGTCAACTAGGAAATGTGTCTTAGGCTTATTGTAATATCCTGTAATGCAATTACATTAAAGATGTACACTGGCACTCGAACATGTTTCGCAGAAGCATTCAATCCAGGTATCCCTACCGGAACTTGTGGATCCTTTACTGGCTCTTAATGATACGCAGCTCTAATTCAGGATACCATCCTTAATGCATGTTTGAAGGAGCTCTTTGAATCACATATACCTTACCCAGCACCTGCCCATGCAGGACATGCTACATCCTTCCACCCAGACACTCTGAAGGAGCAAGGGATGTGAATCTAAGAACCTCAGTGGGGCTTCAGATGCTGTATGCATCCTGCAATACTTCAAGTAAATCTGCTGGTGCATCTGATTCTGAAGAATCCATAGTGAACTGGTAATTGATTCTACTGCACTAGTGAATCCCTAAAACCATTTCAAACTGGTCTCCAGATTCTCAGTTGAATAAACCATCCCTGTTTCTGGATGTGGTCTAATTTCTCGTGCACATTACGGTTATTAGTAGCAAGTTGTGAGGCGTTATTAGTCCTATTCTAAGTCTTAATCGTATAAGGCTCTGTAAACCAGTTACGCCACATAGTGCCATATGTTTAAGGAACTTAAACATGTGGTTCTTTTCAGCTACATTTGGGCCCTCTAGAGCTTCTGGCATAGACTCCAGTTTATGTGCCATGCTAATCCTATCAAACCAGGTGATGGAGCAGAGCTGCCTAGTCAGCAGACTGAACATGTTTGTGATTTAGGTGAAATGTCTTGTAAAACTTATTCCAAAAATGGAACACCTTGTCTTACAAACCCCGTAGTTTATCTCTGAAAATTTGGTCTGCCTCCGTGTGTTTGGTGATTCGTCGTTGTACAGTATTTATTGGGGTGGGGGGGTTAGTTAAGGAAATCCTAAAACATTTGTAATGTTTTCAGGTCCATACACTGGCAAGAACCTTAGATTCGTTACAACTAGATCCAATATATAAGTAACTTCCTAATCGGTTTAAGGAATAATACTTAACTGATTAAATGAAATTCTGCTTTTAACATCCGATTCGAATACTGCTGTATCAACTGGCATTTAATCTCTAATAGGTCCGAGATGCTTACTTTTAGATAGTTAATTCTTTTTCATTGGCTTCTTAACATGGCTATTTTATCACAGGCACTTGTCTTTTTAAATATTCGCCTAAAGCTTTTTTTTCTTTTATTTTAATTGGTCATTTTGCCCCAGCACTTGTTGACTCCTGAACTGTGCGTCTACAATAAAAAGTATGTGTGAGAAATTGGGTTACTGGTTGAGGGGTGATATCCTACCCAAGCAGCAACCATTCTCCTTGGGGGTGGGGGGTGGTGGTGAAATCACAAGCAAGCCCCAAATTATCCTGTGCTCTGCCCTCTGGTAGGTTGGCACAGAGCAGCCAGGCTTAACCCGAAGGCAATGTGTAAAGTATTTGCAACACTTCAAACAGTAACCCATTGAAAACCGACCACAAAATCCCATACCAGATTAGAAAATTATTCGTTTTTAATACATAAAACAAGGCCAAAACAACATCATCCAATCAGTTCAACTGGAGATGTTAAAGATTTCTGTAAAAAAAAATAGCACCGCAAAGAGCCAAATTGTGGATATCTGGTTGTGCCGGACTAGGACAAAGTCACAAGTTTAGGCTGACCATGGAGCATGGGCGGGATACAGGGACCCAGTTAAGCCAATTGTACAAAGTACCTTAAATCCTGCTTTTCGGAGTGTTGCGAGGCTCTGGGTCAAAAATCTCTGTTTGAGAGGCTGAGGTGCGAGGTCATCAAGAATCCCATCGATGAGGGCTTGTGATTCTAGTTGAGTGTCAAGGATGCATCATGCAGTTGGGGTTCAGAGGAGCTGCTATGCAGGTTTGGGTGTCGTCGAGGATGTCACAAAGTGGTGGTTCTGATGCTGCAACAGGCTCTGATGTGATCCTTTTTGGCAGAAAGGATCCAAACAGCAGTCCTGTTGCCATGTTGCATTGGTTTTGCTCGGGGTGGTCATGCAGCAGAGATGTTGGATCTGCTGGATCCACTGAGGCCAGTGGAGCTTACCATGGACTCCCTGTGTACTAGGCCTGGTCCTTCGCTTACTTTAAGATGTTGTGTCCCGTATTCCCCCCACCGGTGAATGATGTGAATACGCATAATATTATTGTAGAATCATACTGTTGACTAGAGATTGGATTCCACTGCATATATTTTTCTCAATCCTTGGAAAAAAGTAATGTAGTGACGAAACAGGTGTTGGCTTTTCATCCATGAATAAGTCTGGCAAATCATTTGTAACCGAAGACCATACTTTGCATATGCATCAGAATGAATTACAAATTGTGTTTTTTAAATTTTATTTTAAATCTAGTTTTTATTCTAACTGTACTGTTCAGATATTTTACTTTTTGTCTAAATACAGTTTAGAGGGTTTTTTAATCGCTTCCATAGGTTTTAAACACACTGGGTTTTCGCCAGTGTCTATATGCACCTTTGGTAATAGGGTGCTTTAAACATAGCACCACCAGTATATCTTGGTTTCTTTTTGAAATGACTTCACCCACAGTGTACTTTGCTCTATCTATATGAGGTGCGATAATTGTAACCACTAACACCGAACAGATTTCCTCTCATTCTAGGATTGGAGCTCACATTGTTTTATTTGACTTTCCTGCATTCACAAAACCATCTGCTAGGGGCAGGACTGGGAACTGGCCCTGGCAAAGTGCTCGGTTGGCCCCTCCCCCCCCCCCCCCCCCCCCCCCCTGGGGGGTTGGGGGGTGCGACCGCGCTCTTTGCTAGGGCTGGTTTTCGGCCGATTTTGTTACAGTGCCGTTTTTGCAGCTATGCTGCAAAAAAAGACCCTGTAACAAAACCGGCCCCCACCCTCGCGGCCGACCGGGGGATTGCCCAGTGCCTGCAACGGCCAGTCCGGGCCTGCATCTGCTGCCCTGAGGGCGCAACTGAAGACCAACTCAAATGGCATCAGTGTGATCCACAGCCCCATAACAAGTGAAAAACACTGTCTGTAGCAGGCTTTGTACAATCAATTACATCCTGCAATGGCCATGCAAGTGGTTCATTCCTCCATGTCCCACCTTAGTGGGACCAGACACGTGCCATACCCTGCTACACAGCTGATGTTTTGCCTTCTTATCAATTGCTTTTTTGTTTCTTACAAAATCTTGCATTAGTTTGACAATACTATTCTATCCCAGATACCACTGTACTGGATTGTATGTATTAAAATGTATTTTTAAAATGCCAGCTACATTAAAGTTCAGTTGAATTTGAGGTATTAATGTCTTTTTTACCTATGAAAATTGCAATGTCATGCATTCGTTAATGCAGGGGTCTCCAACCTTTTCTGTAATAAGAGCTACTTGTATTCAGTAAATATAATCCTGAGCTACTCTTATTACTGTTGTAGTCGTGAGCATATCAGACAAGATCACATTAGTGGTGACCCCCCCCCCTGTAAGATTACCAGCAGTGATCTATTCAGTGCCTTAGAGTTGCCACTAGTAGTGCATAAAAAGGATTTATCGATTTAGAATGCCTGTAAATAGGTAATAAATATCCATTGCTGCAATGCTCCTGGTACCAAGGTAATCATGAGTAATAAGTCTCCCAGCACCATATGATTTATCACTCAAATATAGGCCGTAAGAATATTTTACAAAGTCAGCCATTTTATTTCGCCTCCAAATATCAGCCTATGAGTTCTTGAAATACAAACATTTTACCTCCAACACACATTTTTCAAATGTGGTCGGTTTATATTAATTCAACCAAACAAAAGATTATAATTTAGTAGGCTGGGCTGCATGTAAAAGATCTACTTGCAGGTAGCTGGAGAGCTATCAGTAGCTCATGCGCTACTAGTTGGAGAAGCCTTCTTTATTGTATCAAACTGCATCCTAATAGTACGCCCTAACACTTTCCATCACTAAACCATACACACTTGTGATGTACACACCCTACAATGTTGGTAAGGGTGGAAGAACTACTGCAGCTGCCCACCCTCCTCTAGAAGGCCCATATGTACACATTCAGGTTGATTTCATTCTGACACCCCAACGCTGTTCCTATGTTTATGTACTACTTTGTAAAATTCCCTATAGTGGATTAAAGATTACCCATGTGTCCTCATTTCCTTTGCCACTTACAAAGGAACTTTGTGTTTACTGTTCATCAAGAACAATGCAAAGCTCTATGGATTTAAACATTTCCAATTTTCCTAACACACCGAGTGGTATTGTAAAGTTGAGGGGTTCCAAGGACTTAGAAAAATAAAATTTCTAAAATATGAAGTGGGAGATTGTTTAAAATATGAAGTGGGAGATTGTTTAAAATATGAAGTGGGAGATTGTTTAAAATATGAAGTGGGAGATTGTTTAAAATATGAAGTGGGAGATTGTTTAAAATATGAAGTGGGAGATTGTTTAAAATATGAAGTGGGAGATTGTTTACAGTCTTGGCACTCTGGTCAACTTGAGCCACCCTAACCAAAACACTAGGTGGAGTCCTTGTGAAATCCTAATGAGTAGAATGCAAAATCTTCTTGCTATCCCTCAATTCTCTCCAGCTTTCCTTGATTTGCACCAGAATTGTGATGTGGCTTTATGAATACAACAAACGGGTTCACTGTGTTTAGGAGCTTCCTTTCTCGGGTACAAGCGGCACTGCCCACTAGTCTGACAACAACCTGCCACTACTGCCAGCATGGCAACTGGGCACATTCTAAGGGCCACAACTCCAAGCCAGTACTTCAGCCCTTGTGGCACAACCATACCAGATCTTGGTTACCACGAACAATCCCGTGAAATGTTGCAGATTGATGCAGGGGCGTAAGACAGGCCCCCGCAGCCCACGCGGTGTGCCCCCCCCCCCTATCCTAATTGAGCCCAGAGAGGGCTCTTCTACATACCATGCAGGGAGGCCCCCTCAATTTTTGTTACGCCAGTGGATTGATGCATGGCTCTACAGTCATATTGCAAGAAAACAATGAACTTAGAGATTCTGGACCAGTGATTCCAGCTGCTCCTGCAGCAGACTTCCTCAACCTGAATTGCCTCACAATGTCCATGGGTAAGCGTGAGACCCGGTAGTTGTAACCCTCCCAGCTACCGGAACACTCTTTGGCTGGCTGTGAGAGGCTGGCCTGGTATATGATGTCCACTGAAGTAAGTGTGCACCTTGCACCAGTCCAGGCAACCCTTATGATGATTTTAGTGGTCTTAGATAACCTTTGAAGCTCTCTAAGTGGTAGCTGTGGAGAGCAGCCTTCAGCCTTAACACGTGGTATCTGCTGACCGCGAGTGTGGGGGGCTGAAAGTGGTTGCTGCTAAAGCCGCATATTGCACTGTTTTTTTTTATAGAAATGTTTTAATATTTAATAATTAAAAAAAGTATTGCTACATATCCTTAACAGCGCTCTTGACCCTGGGGTGTTCGCCTGTTAGAGCTAGCCCGCTGTATTTTGGGTCAGTGCTCTAGTCTCTTTTTCTTCTATCAGGGCATTAAAACACACGCTGGTGCGACAAAGGCAAGCCTGTCTGCGCCCGTCCGCGCACATCGCCAGCCATGCTGCCCAATTTGGCATTTCACACGGACAAAGAGCCTATAATTATACGAGTGGGGAGCATTGAGATATTGGTGAGTGGGGATGGAGGGGGTTACTTCTCCCAGGTTGCAAGTAAAGCTAAGGAAAGAAGATAAACTTGCGTGCGGCCTACTTAATGGCAGATCCCTACATAAACATGGCGTGGTGGTCCAACTATTATTAGATACCCATAATATGGATGTCATTTTTATGACTGAGACATGGACACACACTGGGTCAGACCTGGAGCTGGGGTTAAGTTGCCCACTGCACTACAAGGCACTACACAAACCCCGGCAGATTAGGACAGGAGGAGCGGTTGGAATTATTTTGAAAAAAAATGGGATTTTATCTCCGACATTGACGAGGTGAGCGGCGCTGAACTACTGGGATTTGCGGTACAGGACCCCAAAGGACATACTGACTGGCATAGTCTGTTACGGACCACCTGGAGTAGCCAGCTCTCCACAACCGGGTGTGTGACGTTAACTCATTCAAGAGTACTCATTTTAGGGGTTTTTAATATGTGGTCTAATGGAAGCTTGGATTCAGGATATAAAAGTCTTCTCCAGACATGTGAAGACGTGAATCTGACACAGTGGGCCTTAGAGCCCACACATAGGGGTGGGCACGTAATGGACCTAATTTTTGCAAATAGATACCTGATAGAGATTGGGACGGTCTTGCCAGTGGGCTGGTCTGACCACCATTTAGTCCAATTCAGGATTGTTAGCCCGAGATGGAAAAAAGTTACCCTAAGGAAAAACAAAAAAATGTTGTGAACAGGACTTATGAGGCAAACAGGTGGATGAAAATTACATTAACTTTTGTAATCAAATATTACGGGGCTTGGCCAGTTGGCACCCTTAAAAGACATCAAAAAAAGGGGTAGACCCTCTGCTCTGTGGTATAATGATCATTTTAGACTTTTGAAAAAGAAATGTAAACAGGCAGAGCGGAAATGGAGAAGAGCCTACAAAGTTGAGAATAAAAATGTTTGGAGAGGAAAAAATAACTAGTTACAAATAAGAAATAGCAAAAGCTGAGTACTTTGCTGACTCTATTCTGACATCTCCTAATAGCGCTAGGAGTATTTTTAAAATGGTGAATGATCTCACTAACCTTGTTTGCACAAAAAGGAGATTGCCCCCACACAAGATATCTGTGATGGTTTGGCCACCTTTTTTGAGGATTAAAATCAGCAAAATCATTAAGAGGCTACAAGTGGGAACTATGCCCACGAAGGATTAAAATGGAATGTCTCCGGGGTATCTAGCCAGCCAGAAACAAGAGCAGGAAATGGCAGAGACTTCTGGCAACCTTGATAATTTTGACATACCATCAGAGGAAGACTATCAAGATAGCCCATAGAGCCTTCTCAGGATCCCAGTTGGATCCACAACCTCACAAATATGGAAAGCCGTTGGATCTGCTACCTCACAAAATATGGAAAGCCTTAGGAACAGGGCTCTTCCCGGTGCTCAGGTTGATCTGTAAGCAATCGCTGGAGAGTGGAATAGTGCCAACATACTTGAAAAAAGTGATAATCACACCTCTTTTGAAAAAAGCTTTGCAAGGTTCCAGCATGTTCAAAGAATTATAGAATGTCAAGTATTGAGGGTAGGATCACCTATCCACTAGACTATGCACAAAATCAACTGTGAAACACTGGGGTTTCTTATCCGAATTATGTTTATTTCAATTCCAACATATGAATTCTTCTATTCTTGTGTAAACTACAAGTGGTAAATGAAAGCTTCTTTGCGTGCATAATGTCGGTCTTATGTCACAATATTAGAAGTTCAACATCAATTTTCATCCACCCAATGCATTTCGGGTCAGCAAACAGTAACACTTCGTCAGGGGTCTGAAACAAGGGATAAAACAGGACCATATTAATCCCTCCATATGTATAAGCCAATAATAACCAAAGTAACATGGTTATCAACGAAACGTGCTCACAGTGAAACTGTCGGGTTCCATAAAATATGTCATGTAAATGATTCATCGACGCAATAAAGGTGTAATGGGTGAGGTTAATAAACGACAAACAATAAAAAGAATCAGAGTAGTCCAGACTCATACATTTTCTCAAAGAATTATAGACCCATCTCCCTGCTACCCTACCCAGTGAAGATCACAGAGCGACTGGTCAGTAGAGCACCATCCAAGTTTCTTTAAGTCAACTAAAAAGTGGAAGTCCTAGGCAATTTTGCTTTTGCCTAGGACACGGGACAGAGACTGCTTTAGTGACTGTGCTGGACGATCTTCGAATGCGGGCAGACAAGGGACAATCAGCAATTCTGATTTTGCTGGACCTGTCCGCCTCATTTGATATGGTCAATCACGAGATACTACTGGCCGGGCTCGTAGAAGGGCTGGCACTGGAGTGGCTTAAAAACTACCTTGCTGATAGACTACAGGCGATTGCTTTTCCTCCGTATCAATCACAGTTCATGAATGTCCAGCATGGTGCGCCACAGGGGGGTGCCATCAGTCCAATCCCATTCAATATCTATATGAGGCCTCTGGTTGATCTCATCAAATCACATAACATCAGTCTTGTGAATTATGCCGATGACACTCAATTGAATTTGTCACTAGAAGGCCACCATTCACTTTCGCTGGAAAAATGTCATGACTGTCTGCAAAATACTGCATTATGGTTACGAAATAACTATTTACAATTTAATGGGAAAGAAACCAAGAACCTGTGTTGTTCAGCTGGGAAGGTTCCCCTCCCACTACCTACTGGGTTTTGGCCACTCCCGGTGACCCCTCCACTGATTCCCGCCAAGGCAGTATGCAATTTAGGAGTCAGCTTTGATTGTAATTTGAGTCTAGAGTCCCAAGTAAATAAAACAGCTGGGAGCTGTTTTGCTCTGATTAGAGAGCTCCGAAGGATCCTCCCACTGCTCCCCACACAGACCAGATCATTGGTAGTAAGGAGTATCATTCTGAGTTGACTGGATTACTGCAACGCATTTTTGCTGGAGTCTCCTAAATATCTGATTGGAAGACTGCAAAGAATCCAGTTGATGGCGGCCAAGCTAGCTCTAATGAGACCACGTCAATCATCGGCATCTCAGGCCCTCTCTGAGCTCCACTGGCTCCCAGTTATGCAGAGGGTACAGTTCAAATCGCTATGTATAGTTTTTAAGGCTCTGTTTAGAGAACAAGGGGACCCCAGCAGTGAGACCAGGGGTAATATTAGGGGTTGTGTAGAACAAAGGTCATGTGGACGCCAAAAAGGTACTCTGGTAGCCAGGGCTACTAGTACATTAAGGGCAGTATTAATCTAAAGAAATAATGCGAAAAGTCCCAGTTGGACTTGGAAACTACATATATGTAAGGACACAAGGTTCTGTGGAAGGACAACACATTTAACCTCCCCCCACTGCTCAGCACTTATCACAATTTTTCTCATACATTTGACGTGCAATCCATATTATTCAATTGCTATGATTGGCATCTGGCCATATCTTAGAGACTGGCCGAACAATAGAGCTATCCAATTATGTACGAATGCTGTATGTAGATTGTCACATCTCAGACGCTGGCCAATCAATAGAGCCATCCACTCGTGCATGACTACTGTATGTAAATTGCTCCTAGGTTCAATACTGTATAAAGCTGCTTGTTTTACCAGAACCTAATCTTACAATATAGATTCAATGAAAAGCACACAAAGTATTTATACAAATATGTATTTCTTTTCTAATACTAGTATGTTGAAGGCGAGGCCTGCGGCGTCAAGATGGCAGTCGCACTTTGAGAGTGGTCCAGGACCCCCTCCGTCATCCGCCTGCCATCTGCCCTTTACAGCCTACCTGTCGGCAATCCATTACCCGAGTGTGCATCCTGGTGCTGCCTGCTGTCCCCCGGTATCATCTGGGGCCACCTCTGACCCTTCCGGCGCCTGCTCTTCTCCCTGCTGCTGGAGGCCTGTCCTCCTCAAAATGGCGGCCCCATGTGGCGCGGGCTAGAGGCCGGGCGCCGATCCTCCTGAAGACCGGGATGCTTTCCCCCTACGGTGAGAGGCTGCGGGTCCGGGGGGCCGTTGACCCTCCCTAGGCGCTGCGGTGTGCGGATGAGCCAAGCGCAGGTGGCCGTGGACATCACCTGTGGTCCCCGAGGCCTGGGCCCATCCTGAGGCGGCGAGCTGGGCCCGGAGGGGAGTGGCGGCGGCTGCCGGGTGGAGGTGGCGGAGGCCCCGTGGAGCTGCGACTGGCGCCGACGAGCGGACCAGCACGAGCAGTGCCACTAAGGTGAGGGCTCCCGGGGGGGGCGCCTGGGCCCGCGCTTATCGCTTGGGGCCTCGGGCCTGTGTCAGCTGCCCTGGGGCGTCCCCGCGACCTGCCTGGCTGGACCCTAGGAGCCCCTCGCGGAGGATTGCGGCTCACCGGAGGGCCTGCGGGAGACGGCCCGGTGGCCCACCACTCCCTCTGCACGGTGATACCCTGGCCCCCCTCGCCGCCTGCGCGGGGCTGGCGGCAGCTGGCTCCCCTGCACCGCCTGGGGGATGGCAACGCTCTAGATGTACACCGGGATACACGGAGGTGAAGATCCTCCTCCGGAGTCCACGCCAGTTGACTAGGGACGCCATACTAGCGGGGGCGGCCACGGGGGGGTGAGGCTGGGCATGGAGCTCCTCCCCGGACTTTGCACCCTGTACTGGCAGCGCCGCTTTACTCCTCTGGCCCTGGCCTGGACTGACTGGGCCACCCCCTTGGAGGGCTGCATAACGCCGAGGGGCCGTGAGTGGGGGCCCTGCGACCTGCCCTTCCCTTGAGAGGTGAAATCACACACACACACCCTATCGCCTGGCGAGGACACGTGGGGCCGGAGCGTGGGAGAGCCTCTAGGGAGGATTCCCAGGGACCTTGTCTGGTCTGGTGTCGTGTGCCCGCGGTGGGGCCAGTATCCGTCGTTGACCCTGAGAGGTGTCGTGTGCCCGCGGTGGGGCCAGTATCCGTCGTTGACCCTGAGACGCCCTGGACCTGGGGCCCCCTGGTTTGGGACCCATCTGAGTGCGACATTGCACCTTGAGTGGATAATCGGGGTGCTGTCTGACTCGGGGAGGACTGACCGGCGCCTCCTGTGCTGCTCATCCCCTCCTCAGGGCGCCCCGCCTGGAGGACTCTGTTTTGGACCGGCCAGGAGTGGGGGTGAGGTTCGGCCACCATATCGGGTGGCGGGGGCACAGCCTTGACTTCCACTCGCTCTTCCCCGGCACGTCTTGGTTGGCCATCTACTACTATGGGCAAATCCCGGCCTCCGGCTCCGCGGCCCAAACAACGATGGACCAGTTTGCCAAATCGGATCGGGGGCCTGGCGGCAGGGTAGCGGTCGGCTCGGGCCCAGCTGGAGGAGATCTCTCGACCATCTTGCAAGCGATCAACGCGTCCCAGGAGTAAGATAGGGGAGGTCCAGATTGATATGGCCCTAATCCGTCAAGACCTTCGTAAGGCCACGGAACGTATCACTGAGGCTGAATCCCAGCTCTCCACAGTGGAAGACGACGTCAACACCCTCAAGTCCCAAATGGCCCGTCTTCAGTCACAGACCTCGGAACTCCACCGTCGAGCCGAAGATGCTGAAAACAGGGCGCGCCGCAACAACCTGTGCCTCCTGGGCTTTCCGGATGGGGTGGAGAAGGCCAACACCGCCACCTTTATGGAAACCTGGATCCGATCCTGGATGCCCAAGGATAAACGCTCCCCCTGGTTCGCGGTGGAGCGGGCTCATCGCTCCCTCGCCCCTAGACCACCGCCTGGCGCCCCCGCCCGCCCCATTATCCTTTGTGTCCTTAATTTCCGCAACAGGGATGCCATGCTGGGGGCGGCCAGGGAGCTGGGGCCGTTGCATTATCAGCACTCCAAGATAATGGTGTTTCCGGACTACTCGAGGGAGGTTCAGTCGCAGCGCAGATCATACGAAGAAGTCAAACAAAAACTTAGAGCACTCGGCCTGCGCTACGGACTCCTCTTCCCGGCCTGGCTGAAGGTGATTTTTCAGTCCAAGACTTTCTTCTTTGACTCCCCTCAAGCCCCTTGGACATGGCTCACAGAGGAGAGTCCCCTCCTGCCGAGGGTTGCTCCTCCGCCATCCCAGCGGGTCCCGGAGCGAGTGAACCAGACCACACCGAAGCCCAGGAGACGCCGGACCGGATCCCGGAGGAGGGCCGGCCATCGGGGTGGCGGCTCCCAATCGCCGTGGCACGGCCCCAGCACTCTCCGACCCAGACCCAGGAGCGGGGACCCACTCCTCCGCCATTGGTCTCCTCCCTGGTGGACATGGGCAGCATCCCCAGACCTAGTGCGACTATGAGACGAGCCATGTCGGACTCCGACCTGTCCGGAAGCCCTGTGATCCGCGGATCAGACGTGGACACCGGGCCATGATCAGCATTGCCACCGGAGCCTGCGACTCCAATTTGGAACTTTCCACTGATACACATGCCTCTGACTTCATGCACAGACTCACTCGGAGCATGTCACACTGGTTTGTTGGGGTATCTATAGCGCTGTAATCCTGAGTACAAATACCTTAGTCCGCAGATAATTTTTCTATTTCTTCTTCCCCTAATTTGCTGTTAACATTTTATCCGAACACATGGAGGGGGGTCTGACTCAGCCATGTCCCAATTTAGTGGTTGCTAACTGTTTTAGTTTAGCTGTTTGCCTCCTTGCGAGGTATTAGTGACTTATTTTAGGGCGACCGATGCTTCCCGTTCTGAAGTATAGATGTAAATGTAAATGTATAGTATTTATATAGCGCACTTCTACCTGGAGGCCTCGTAGCGCTGTATTCATACCGCTGTGGAACCCGTCCTGGCTTTCCTGTGAAATGTCCACTCCTGGGCACCCCCAAGGTGAAGCCAGGCATCCAAGCGCTGCTGGGGCCGTTGTGGAGATTAAGCAAGCTATTGCCCAGAGTCACAGAGTGGGACCCATGATTAGACTAGGCACCGAGGTGAGAATTATCAGGTCCGGGAAAATTGAGTCCAAGAGCCGCTGAGGCGGGAATTGAACCCTGGTCCCGGGCCAGACCTCTGCATCAGGGTCTGCCGCTCTTACCATTGAGCCACACTTCTCCACATAGGGTGGGGGGAGTTGGGGGGCGAGGGAGGGGAGTGCGACCGTTGTCTCTCGGGAATTGGTTGTTGTTGGCCGCCTTGGGGCTGCCTTGTTTTGTTCTTATGAGTAGTCACGCGTCCTACTAGCCTCTTTGGCTGTCACACACACCCCTGTCTTCCTTAACTAGGCCCCTGAGCCCAGGATCTAGCCGGATCCTTCCCCCTTACGGGGAGGGCTCCTCTTTGCCCACTTGCTACACACCAGATCCCTTTTCCGAACATGACCCGTGCCTATGACAAACTCCTCCACATTCTCTCCTGGAACGTGAACGGCCTCCTTGATCGCATCAAACGAACCGCGGTGCTGCGGGCAGCCCGCCACAACATGCCCGATGCCCTTCTCCTCCAGGAGACACACCTTCTGCGTTCCCAGTGCCAATTCCTGGCCAGATACGGGTACGACCGGGTCTGGCACTCCGGTTTTACAAGAGTTTCCCGGGGGGGGTGGCCATTCTTCTGAAGCAAGGGCTTCCCTTCACCGTAATTGATGCCGTCACTGACACCCAGGGAACGTATTTGGCCGTGTCAGGACTGATTGACGGTAACCCCTTGAATCTCCTCTGCACCTATGTCCCCCCGGCACTCTTATCAGAAACTCTCCAGCACCTCACGCAGGCAGTTTCCTCCCTTCCCCAGGGCCTCACCGTCGTCGGGGGTGACTTCAACACGGTCCTCCAACCCTCCAGGGATCTGGCGGGCCCTCCCTCTGCACAGCGGCTTGCCTCTGCGAAGAGCTTCATAGGATGGACCTCAGCAATGGGTTTTTGCGATGTATGGAAAGTGTGGAACCCCCGAAGGGAACAATACACTCACACATTAGCAGCCCACCGCACCCATTATCGCATAGGTTTAATACTGATGCCCGCCACAGACTACCAGTTGGTGTCAGGGGCAGAGATTCTTCCCAGGGGAATTTCCGATCACTCCCTCATCTTGATCCACATTGGGTCTCCGTCCACAGGCCCCAAAACAACCTGCCGCCTAAATGCGTGGTTTCTGCAGGACCCCGAATTGGTGGACTCCCTCGGTCAGGAGCTCCGACACTACTTCTCCGCCAATGCAGGGAACACTCTGGGAGGCGGGCAAAGGAGTGCTCTGCAGAGTCGTCAGGGGGCTTGTGCATGCCAAGCGCGCGGCCCAGACCACCCAACTGGCGCAGCTGGAGTCCAGAGCCGTTCGCTTGGAACAAGCTCAACTGGCTAATGACCCGGCCGACTCCTCCAGACGGCTCGCGCTGGTCCGGGACGAGATTCGGCAGCTTTCCCTGGAGTCGGCCAAAATCCTCTGGTGCTCCTCTGTTGCCCGCATCTACGGCTGGTGTGATAAGAACGGTAAACTGCTCCACAAGCTGGTATCCTACCCTAGAGCCCTCCGCATCATCCCTGAGATCCGAACGGTCCATGGGACACGCCATGTGACATCTTCGGCCATTGCGCACACCTTCGCACAGTATTATAAGGGCCTCTATACCGCACGCCCCCCCGGAGCCTCCCTCGCTGACTTGATGGCGGACTCCAAAATACGCCTTCCGTGTCTCCCCAGAGAGACGGCAGATGCCCTAGACGGCCCTCTCACTCCGAAAGAAATTCACAGAGCCATCTCCCTGCTACATTCCGGCAAGATGCCAGGGCCTGATGGATTTCCCCAGGAATACTACCCCGCGTTCCGCCACGATCTGGTCCCCCATCTGACAGAGCTCCTCCGTCAGGTGGTTGACGACGGGTCCTTCCTGTCTGAATCTGATGTGGCGACCATCGTGGTCATCCCGAAGACACAACCAGCTTCCCTGGATTGCTCCTATTACCGTCCTATCTCCATGATGAGCACAAAATTAAAATCTTTGCCACTGCAATAGCCCAAAGACTCTGTCCACACCTGCAGGATCTGGTCCACCCCGACCAATGCGGGTTCATGCCGGCGAGGGGTACCCGTCACTGTATCCGCCGTCTCCACCTCGCACTGGCTCATTGACATCGGCTATCCCCATACCTGGCCCTTCTCCTTGTTGACTTCGAGAACGCCTTTGATACAGTGGATTGGGGATACTTGGGAGACGTTCTGGAGAGGATGGGTTTCGGCCTTCCCTTCCGCCGCCTGGTCCAAGTTCTTTACAACAGCATTAGAGCCCGAACCATTTCCGATTCGGAGAGGCACCCGCCAGGGCTGCTCCCTCTCACCACTCCTATTCGCGCTGGCGATGGAGCCCCTGGCGGCGCTAATACGGCAGGACCCCCTCATCCAGGGCTGGAAGTGGGATCAGAGCCAGGTGGACAAAATAGCTCTATATGCAGACGATGTTCTGCTTTATTTGGCCGACCCGGAGCACTCCGGCCCTAGGTCTCTGAGGGCCCTTTCTGCTTTTGAGCAAGTCTCGGGTCTCCGTCTCAACCCGGCGAAATCCACACTGGTCCCCCTTCACCCCTCACGGGCATGCTTCGATTGGCAGGTGGTGATCCCTTTCCGGAGGCAGTCATTCAAATATCTGGGTGTATGGGTGACCCTCCTGCCTGAGCTAGAGTGGGCCCTCAACGTTGCTCCCCTAGTCGCCCAGATGAAAACCGATCTTAGGAACTGGCAGTCCCTTCCCCTTAACCCATTAGGCCTGAGCGCCCTTTTCAAAATGATGATCCTTCCCCGCTTTCTATACATTTTGCAGAACACATCGAATCACCTCTCGAGTAGCTGGTCCAAGGAACTGGATAGCACGCTTATCCGGTTTCTGTGGGGGAGTGGGCGATCACAACTGTCCCTGTCCCATTGCCGGGTCCCCCCCTTTGATGGTGGCATGGGAGTCACCAACCTCTACTTTGACTACACAGCCACAAAACTCATTTTGATTCACGATTGGTTTGCGGGCGGCTGGTCCGACCCAGCCTACCGGGTGGAGCTCACTGTCCTAGACTTTGCGCAGATACTGGGCTTCCTATACGGCTCCCCGGCGCAACACTCTATGCCCTCAATCACCAGATCGGTCCTTATGGCCTGGCGCACTGCCCTTCGCATGGTACACTGGGATCGGAAACTGACTAGACAAATGCCCCTATGGTGTGGCACCTGGTTGGGGGAGACCTCATCCCTGGAGGGTTTCCGCTGTTGGGACCTGGTGGGGATTTCCCTGCTGGGAGATATGTGGGTAGGGGACCACATACGTTCCTTCTCTGACCTACTACAAAGACATGCCCTCCTACACTCCCAGTTCTATAAATAATTGCAACTCCGCAACGCCCTCCACATACACCTCCCAGCACCCGCCTCTCTTCCAGAATTTAGTCCTCTGGAGGCTCAAGTCATGTTGGGTAACCTGGGGAGAGGGGGGTGTCCCGAATATACCAAGCCCTGATTAATAACTGCCTTAGATCGCCTTAGAGAGCGATGGGAGGGCCCTTTGGACGAAGCGGACTGGCGGGATGCCCTGATGGCTCCAAATCCCTAACCAATTCTTCAAAACTACGCCTGGTCCAGCTTTACTTCCTCCAGATGGCGTATCTCACGCCGGCCTGCCTCTTTCGAGCTGGTGTGAGATCCTCCCCGGCCTGTACCCGGTGTGCTGACACCCCAGCCGACTTCTATCACATGGTGTGGCTCTGTCTGCCCTAGATCCATTCTGGAGAGGGGCGGAATTGGAGCTTACGCAGGCTTTGGGTTGGGTGGTTCCCCATGACACTTGTTACTAGGAGTGTTCGATGGCCGGACGGCTCCCTGGCTGATAAGTGCTTCCTGGGAACGGCAGTGGCACCGACACTATGGAAATGGAGGAGGGGGTGGACTGGTGCGGGGTGCAGGAGGAGGCCCTCTTTGAGACTCGGGGATGCCCGGAGTTGTTTGGCAAGGTATGGGGCAAATGGTGCAGCTTGTTACCATCTTGATTGGACCTAACTTGCTAACTCAATGTGCTACGGGGGTGCTAGTTCTTTATTCTGAAAAGACTGATACAATCTGTGTTGTCATTTGGGAGGGACAGGGGTTTCTAATTGGACTGTGTGACCAACTATCAATGAACTTATTTGTGTTGAAAACTTCAATAAAATTTGATTATCAAAAAAAAAGTACTAGTATGTTACAGTATCTTCTACACAGAGATAAACACAATGCACACAATAATATAGCAAAGCAAAACAGTATGTGGCACCAAATACACAGGGGTGGACCTAACTATATACTAAATAAGTGGTATAAGAACCACGACTCTGATCAAGACAGGGTCGAGAGGATGTAGAAGTGCTGGGACCTGAATGAACCACCAAAGGTGAGCAGATAGGGACCCCACGGAGGACTTGTGCAGTGTGTGTGAACACGACCGCGGGTTCAGTCCAACTCTACGTGTAAGATGCGGTTGAAGTTTTAGAGACTAAGGACCCTTCCCAGTGGACCCTGAAGAAACCCTGTGGAAGACAGAAGGTTGGAGAGCCACCCCACCTGTGGATACCAGGGTACCCACGTTAACTAACCCAGGGAAGCCGGGTGCGTAGTGGTGAAGTGGTGTTGGAAACCGCTGTCAAACCCAATGGAGAACTTCTGGAAAGTGCTGCTGCTCGAAGAGGAGAAAGTGCCCATGGGAATCCAAACGTGGATTCTAGATGAAGAGTACCTGAAAGCAGAGGGGACAGAGTTTGTCACTCAGGAGTGACCAGAAGGCTTGGTAAACGAATGCCCACTGATGTCGGATGCTTCAGAAGAGATGACAATGATCCTAACTCAGCAGCTGTGGGGATCAGGCAATGCTGAGGATGACCAGGAGTCCAGCTGTCCCACGAAGGATCTTGAGTGAGGGGTTGGATTCTGGAAAGAGCACCAACAAGTCTTTGCATGTCCAGAAAGTGCACCATTGGGACCAGCAAGGTCCTGGAGACTCACCACAAGCAGCGGAGTTAGAGCAGACCTAGAGCAATCAGGGGAGCCCAAGTAAGTCTAAGATGACCCTCCACAGAACCCACAAGCCGAAGGCACATGAGTCGCAGGAGGACCTCGGGCAGCTTAACAAAGCAGCAGGCCACTCTGCACACGATGCGGTATGACTGAAGATCTTGGTGGATGAAATTGCCAGAGGTTGGGGCTACTTGAAGCCTGATGCACTTGTTCCAAAGATGCCAACAAGCCTTTGCACTTGCAACAGTTTGTGGTGCATAGGGGTTCGGTTGTTGCAGCCCCCTCATGGGATACTGGCCTCAAACTCTGCGATAGGACAGCTCAGGCCTCAAGAGACATAGAAAACTACCACCTGTGATGTTGAACCATTCGGAGTCCGCAGGAGCTTGGGATCAGCAGTCAAGTCAGAAATGTTATGGTGCGTTTGAATGCAGGAGATGACTCCTTCACTCCAAGCAAGATTACTTCAGTAGTCCTTGATGCTCCACAGGCCTTGGAAGGTTCCTGCATCGTACAAAGGCACATATGATGCAGCAGACTGAAAGGGACCTTGAGGCAGGCCCAAACGTAGTCCAGAGGGCCCAGAAGTGCAGTAGTTTCTGATCTGAACATTATCCCAAGACACATCTAGGGACCTACGCACATGTAAGCCCTTAAGTACCCTAGGGAACGGATTGGGAAGAATCAGGGTACCCTCCCAGGGGGGAGGTTACTTCAATGTCCTTTCTCTAGTTTCATGACAGAGCGGGAGCCACCGGCACCCAGGACTGATTTGAACTGGACTGTGCACAGGGATACCAAATGTGCCCCTAATGTAGACTTTCTGGTGCTGGTAGGCACACCACCCAGCACCAATACATAAAATCCTGTCTGGGAGGTGGTCACACCTCCCTGTAACAGGATACCTATTGTTTTGCCTTTCTCTGCTTGAGCTTGGCTCGGCAGCAGGAGGGCAGAAATGTGTCTCTGGTCGACAGCAACCATTTTGTGCTGTCCGTATCAAGAAGGCTGGTACCAGGAGCACCGAGAAGCTTAACGGAGGGCTCTTCCAGTGCTTGGAGTCATACCTCCTACACCGTTTATGGTGTGGGGGGTATGTTTCCAACATCCTTGGTACCAAACATGGTAGGATTTGTTTCAGCCGTTTTTGAGATGGTCATTGTGTAATTATGCTGTGCCCCTCTATATGGTATATGGCTGATTCACTGACAACCCAGGAGAATGGACTCCATAGCCTGCAGGGGTGTCCTGCTCATGCAGGGTCACCCCCTCACTTGGAACCAAGCACCCTGCCTTCAGGATTAAGGCCTTCTATTGGGGTGACTTATAGGTTTTAAGTGCGATGACCCTTAGATGTAGCCAACATATATCTTTCGTAAGTGGTAAAAACATCAACTTACATAGGCTGCAATGGCAGGCCTGTGGTTCTATTTTGAATGATCCCTCATGGGTGGCATAATAGGTGCTCCAGCATCACAGCTGGAACTTTTTTATGCATATGGAACCATAGCTTATGTTATGTGCCTAAAGAATGGTCTGTATTGTTACCCGACTTACATTGTACCTCTCATCAGATATTTCCCATCACAGTCACCATTTTTGTGTATGAGACTGCCCAGAGACATTTCTGAGATCATCCAATCACTTACCGTCTTGTTCCCTAGCTAATGGGTGGGACTGTAAACCAATTAAATCAGTTAAGTTGCCTGAAGGAGGTAGAGAACTCAACTTCAAACGCCCTACAGGTAATTTTCACAGAATTGGTTGTCCAATGAACTGTTTTATTGTAAAATAGAATGGCTCCTGTTTATGGCCTGGATGACGGGAGGTGTCTGTGCCATGATTGGTAATAAATGCTGTACCTTTATTCTGAAAATGTCTGTCAGTATGCTTGAACAGATAGATGAACTACATGATGTGTCAGCAATTTACAGACCATTGATGATGACATGGATATGGAAGGATGAAACTTCTGGTAAGGAATAAGAGAGCTGTCTTGGAAGATGGGGAATTAAAGTACTCAAAGCAATCTTGATGATTTTTAAATTATACTGATTTGCATCCTTGTCCAAGTTTATAATAGCTCAATCTCAAACCTCACCTGAGGTTTGAGATTCAAACCTCAGGTTGAAAGGTGGCCATATTAGGCCACCATTCAAAATTATTACAATGATGGGAAATTTGATTATGAAACCTCAGAATGCTGCGAAAGTAATGTAGAATATGAAGCAAATATCCTGAAGAATCTAAGGGCATATTCACAAGGAGCTATCACTGAATTAACAGCACTTTAACGCAGCCAAAGTCGTGATAAATTTACCTCCCCATTCACAAGCTGGTGTTAACAACCCACTGCACCAGTTTATGCCCGATAGCACTGCAAAAAACATCGCCACAGAGGACCCCCGCAACTATCTCTAATGAGATGCAGAGTAGGCATTCCCGTGCAAAAAGCCGCGACAACACGACACCTCAACATTCTCAACGACCAGCCAGATCGGCGATAAGTACACAAAGGACAGAGAGAGAGAAGAAGAGAGGGGAGAGAAAGAGAAAGAAAGAGAGAGAGAAGAGAGGGGGAGAGAGAAGAAGAAGAGAGGGCGAGAGAGAGAGTGCCGCCCCTGTGCACCCGGGCCACACTGCTGACATGCTTTCACCGGTGTGTCTCCAACCACTTGCTGTTATGTAAAACAGTACACCAGGTCACACATCAGAGTTAGAGCCGTCATCTGAAACAGAGTCCAGATACATGACTGGCACAGTACACACACTTGCACAAGACAACATCGCCTGCCTGCCCATGCACACCCAGACAGAGGCACTCCAGCCCATCGGAGCATTCCCGCCCATGCACATTCAGGCCTCATTGCTCTTCTTCCGCCACCGGTGTGTAGACAGGAGGTCCCACCACGTGCCGCAGCAAGTCACAAGCCCGGGCACCGTGCACATGGCACCCTCCACACCATGCAGCCATGCTGCGCAGGCCACCAGGTCTCACGTCTGATGCTGGGTCTTGATTACTCCATGGCATAGGACATACCAAGGCACCCGGCACCATCGCAGGCTGCACACCCGCTCATCCCAATGGGTGCCACTAACTCTATGAACCGGAAGCGAGGCCATGTGGCAGTAGGCTCGTGCTGCCCGCTGCCTCAGCCTACACTGCGGTCCAGCAGGGCACAAAAATCCTGAGCAGTCCTGACCGCTGGGACGGGGCATCATCGCAGACTGCAGACCTGCTCAGCAGCTTAAGGTGGCAATGACTCAGTGCACCCAAAGTCACCGTCCCATGGTGTGGTGCCTGTACCGGCCGCAATGCACTGTGTGCCACAAACCCTGTTCAACCCTAGTCAGCGCCACGTGCTGGTACACCCATGCCAGCCTCAAGGCCTCGGGTCCAGTCACCATTGGCAGAGGGGTATGTGACATAGTCAGCCCGTTATATTTGCGGGGTCACATGGCCAGTGACGCCTGTGCCGGATGGTTGTGGTGTGCGGGCAATCCTGCCCTCAGGGAGTGGCTGTGACATGCTGAGAATTAGACCAGTGACCTGCACAGCACCAGCGAGTACGCCTGCGACGGGTAGCATTGAGGCCCTCCTCGGAACATTAGCGGAGTGGTCTGGCCTACCATACGCTGGAACAGCGCAGGCCTTGCAAAAATGACTCATGGGCACTAGGTGTGGTTCAGTCCATGTCCGGACAAAGAAGTGGCTGATGCGTGTGTCCCTGTTGTAGTGTCCACGGGACCCATTACACAAATTGCTATGTGGCTCACTCTGACTGGTATCCCACAGGATGAGCAGCATTGATGCAAGGGAAATCACTGTCCTTACATTCATCCACACATACATGCATGAATGGTGAAAGACATGACACAGCAGTGCGTCACTGGAGGTTTATTGCACATCCAGTGCAGTTCTGCAGCTGGAGCGGTACAGGGCAATGCCGAGCACAATAAACAATATGGTCCCATGAAGGGCCAGCCAGAGCCTAACCGGGGATGACCAGTACTGCAGGAGAGGAAGGGTACAGTCCGCTGTCTGGTCGCCCTGTCATTGGTCATCAAAAAGGATGTGGCAGTCCATGTCGTTGTCCTCGTTACGTGCATTGGAGTGTATTGGGATCAGTGCAAGGTCATGAGGCCATGTGCGGGACCAAGCAGAAACAGGCCAGGTGGCGGAAATGAATGCTACTGAGTCCTTCTGATCACAGGCCCATCCATGTCCTCGTCCCCAGATGAGTGCTCTGCCCCACCCGGGGGATTTTGCTGTAAAGGTTGAGGCACTGTGTGCCACTGACACATCAGGGGCCGGAGGCGGATTGTCAGCCGCACTGTGTCCCACTGACACATCAGGTGCCGGAGTGGATAGCCCTTCCGCACTGGGAGGAACTGACACACCAGGGGGCGGAAATGTGGATGGTGTGGGGCCAGCAGCATTCATCATCGCCACGCCTTGTGGCAGCAATGCCACGATGAGCATCTGCAGGGCATGGTAGATCCCAGCTACATTCCGCTGATGTGCAGCGGTGGCTGCCATCCTTTCCACCTCCATCTGCACCATGTCCTCCATGAGCCTCGGCATGCTTGCCAGCTCTCGGCTGTTATCGCTGGAGCAACTCTGAGCGTACAGGTGTTCTTCTCTCCACGTCATGACTCCAGCAATGTCACTCAGGGCTCATTGGAGACCATGGAGCAGGCCTACACACCCAAGGATGGCGTCAAGTTTGCTTGCCAGGATGCTGAAGCCCAACCGCTCCTGCTCAGCCGTCTCCCTTTGGCACTCCAGCACCTGGTGTTGGAAGGCCATGTGTTGTTCCTGAGGGTCTTGGGAGAGTGCTGGAGGTGTCGGTGCCTCCTGCAGGGTGGTTTGGGTAGTGGGTGGGGTCTCCTCGATGCAGCTGGGCTGCCCTGATCCTGGAGGTGAGTGGCGGATGAGGGCAATAATGTCTTGGATGGTTTGGGTGTTGATGCTGGTGTTGTCCTCCTCGTCATCAGTGAAGAGTGGCTGGGACTGCTCTGCAGGAGTTGTTGACGGTGCCCCTGCGATGTGAAGAGTTGATGGTGTTTAACAATGTGTCCACATGTATGTAGCCGCATGGTAAATGTTGACATTCACACAGCATGGCATTGTACATTGTGGCAGGCTGTAGATCTGGGCGAGGACCCAAATTCATTGTGGGTGTGCACTGTGCTCTGCTTGATTGTGCATGTGTGCCATTGTGCCCAACTCAACCAGTCCCTCCAGTACCTGATGGTCACTCACCCTGTTGCGGTTGTGTTGTGTCCTGTCGAGCAGTGTCCGATCCCCCGACTCTGGCCACAGTCTCCACATTGATGACTGTCAACACCTGCTCCTCCATGTCATCCAGCACGAGCTGTGGCGCTGGGCCCCAACCTCCAAACTGCCTTGCTGCCTTCTGGTTGGCGGAGAGTTTCTCCTTGGTCCTCCACTTGATGTCATTCCATCGACTCTCAACCTCGTCCATTGTCCTCTTGTGCTCTCCGACGCATTCACCTTGTCCACGATGTCCCGCCATATTCCATTTTTGGTGCCCAATGACACGTTGGAGGTGACGACCAGTTGCTGATGGTGTTCCATCACCTCTGTGATTATGATCCTGTTCGCCTACAGAGTGAGCTTCGTCTTCCTTTTCTACTTGTCCTTGCCCTTCCCTGTCCCAAGGTCCCAGGCTGGTCGTCCGGGGTGCTTGTGGGGTTGCGCTCGTCCTCTGCGCCTGCTCTGGCTGCCTCCATGGTGATTGGGTGTTGGTCAGTTTATGTTTGGGCGCTTTTGCCCATCGCAGGTTTTTTGGTGTTGTGGTGTGTGTTTTTGTCTCCATCAAGGTGGTTGTATCGCGGCAGACTATTACATGCTACTGCCTTGTTGTGAATTCCACGTTGTTACGGGGTTATTTTCCAGCAATAGACTGCGATTTTCAAAGTTGCATTACGCTACTCTTGCCGTAGTTATCACACGTTCTTGTGAATATACCCCTTAGTGTATTAAGTTGAATGATGAAATAAAGCATGATGGGGGAATTTGACAGCGTAGAACTCTACTCTTCCTAGGCATTATTATAACCGTAATCTTCATCAGCCATGTTTTCTTACTCATGCTCCAAAGTGTATTCTTAGATGGGGAACTCCCTCTAACTTCTTTAGGTAAATTAAGTAAAGAATCTTAAGTGGTATGATGTCTAATATGTGAATATCATTGGAACTGATCATACATCCTTGGATGAATACTCATGTATCACAAATAATGGTTCAAAGAGAACAACATCGTGCCATTGAAGAATCTTTATTTAATTTACTTGAAGGAGTTCGAGGAAGTTCCCTGTAGAGGAGTGCACTTTGGGGACTCTGTTCCCAGACTGGGAGGGCACAACAGATATATAACACACCCAGAATCAGAGGACGATACCCTGGAGCACAAAATAAAGTTAACCAACCAAGAATACAACCCTTTCGAGTGCCATCTCGGAGTGCATTGCCAAGAGCTTTTCTTACTCATGCGAACATTGCCCACTGGAAGTGCTCATCTCTGACATGGAACTGCTTTTTGTACCTTTAAAACCATGCCCTCTCACTCCAATGACCTCAGACTAGGCATCTGATAAAGTTTATTGTAAAAAACAGATATGTGACCAAAATCAAAATGTGAGTATCCTAGAAGAATTTGCTTCACTCCCTCTGTTCACTAGCGTGTCCCACTAACTCCATTTATAGAGTAATGTAAGGGGGTTACTTACCTTAAACAGGAAATATTGTCCTCACCACCAGAACTGATCCCGCCAGACAGCATGAACCTGGAATAGAGGGTGGTGCCAACCTGGAAACGAAAAAAAGGCACAAGGTGTGAGGAGCAGAAGCAAGATGGAAGTGGGTCTCACAAATGAAAAGATGGGGCAAAGGAGAATCCCAAGCTCTTGCAGATAGGAGATAATGTCTGGAGGTCAGAAAGATATCGGGGAACAGCCACAGAGAACAGCCCGTCCAAATGCAGTGTAACCCGGGATCGGAGTCAAAACCGGGATAACAGAGGAGCCTGGAGACACAGAGCCAGACAGCACATGGTTGTGGCTTGTGGATTCCTGGGGTCTCTGAGGAGTCAGGAGGATGCCATTGTGCCACTGCACAGTCTGAGGGCAGACTGCACAAGGGAATTAAATGAAGAGAAATCTGATGTGGGGGAGAGGATGAGTCAAAGGAAATTGTTTGAATTGCATTGTGAGGGCCCAAGAGACAAGTTCTTATAAATCATGGAACCTCCCCCTGAAAAAGTCCATAACTACATAGTAACCTGACAAGCGGAAAAGAGGAACGATAGAAAGAGACAGAACCATTTTTATTTTTTCAGAACCTTAGGATCAAGAGTAAAGGAAGGCCCATAAGGAAAAGTCAGAGTCATATTTCTTTCAGAGAAGTATTAGGAATAAGGAGAAAGAAAACAAATAAAACAAGCAATGGTAAATGCACTAAGTTTCGCCTTAAACTCTCCACTGGGCTCTGCATGGACAAGATCACACATAGTGCAATAAAAAGATGAGTAGTGCAGTGTGGTGAAAGAACAATGCACAGAATGAAAATGAGACAACATAGCATTGGTAATCGGTGCGGTGGGTTCCTAAGAAACATATGGGCCCATGAATTTAAAAAACGGTATTGTCACCAAGTTGACACTTGCTTTCTTGCCTGAAGCAGCATCTGCACTGGGAAATACTGCGTTACCATTCAGAGCTCTTGATATTATTCTAAAACTATCACCAAGCCGTTGGATGGGAGATGTTGTACTTTAAACTTGGAAACGGAGAGCAAAATGGCACCACAAGACCCACAGTTATTGCCTTATTGCAGTTCTTTCTTCAGACGCTGACAGGTGTGGGCGGAGGCGGTGAGAGAGAGGCGGCGTGCAATGGAGAAAAGGGGGAAAATGGGCCGACAGTGGGAGTGTAAACCACGGCTAATCTGACACTGCCTGTTTAATTTCCTGTTAGGAAATCCTGGAGAGGCGGAGTCTCACAAGAAAGGGGAAAGGGTTTCCTTGCTGTCTAGAACTTCAGCATGGTTCAACTATGTGGCCATCAGATGTGGTTGCTTCGGAAACTCTCGACAGGCCTAGAGTACGGAGATAGAGTTTTAATAAAGTTCAGCATGAGCGGTGAGACGCAGGCAGACCCAGAGCACCGCGTACGTACAAGAGGAGCGGCGGCACAGGCAAGGGCTGTTCCAGTGGTTTAACACAGACCCCGCAGTTTTAGACTAGATCTGAGATTGCTTACACAGTGACCTACATAACTTACCATTTGCGGCACCATTTCTGTTCAGACGACATTTTGAATGATGATTGAAACTAACCCTTTGCTGTTTCCGAGAAGAAGCCTCTGTTAAGTTTTGTTTCTGAAATGTTGATGTTTTGCCTTAGTAATGAATAGACTGCTTATATTAACGCATACCTTTTATTCACTAGATAGGGGCCCTCTCCCACTTGTCTGGTGGTGGGTGCAGGGTGAAACGACCTTGGACTGTGCTAGGTTCTGTGAGATGCGAGCACCAAAACCTATTTTTTCTGTATTTCATTGTCCAGCTGCATCTGCCTGGAAAATTCAATTGTGGGCATGCCTTTGACCTTCTATGAAACTGACATAATGTATCTCGATGCTTGATGATTTCAGTTCCCTCTGTAGCACTTTTCGAGACTGTGCAGACGGGGCTCCACTCTGAGTGCATCTGAATTAAACAATTATTGGTATTTTCTCCACTTTTCTTCCAACTCTGTATTTGGTATGGAAGGCTGAGAGGTGGTCCTAGGTTACCTGGGTGGCCCCAAGTAGGTCACTTCCTTCAGCACCCCCCCCGTGGTGCGGGTTGTGTGGTAAATAAATAAATAATACCCTATTTTTTGAATGAATAAATGAATAACAGATAGCTCAATAAATAAGAGTCAAGATTCGAGGTAGTAGGAGTTTTGCAGGTTTATTACAGCATAAAGGACAGGAACAGGACAACCTGCATAGGAATAGGATGGCAGGGCCCAGCAGCTGCTGGGGCTGGATCTGGGATGAGCGCGCTAGCTTTTAATAACAATATATGAGCATATATACATAACGCAAACACATAGCATTACATTGCAGTAGGCGTAGCAGTGGGTGGAGCAGAAGGCGTGACGCGTAGCAGTCGCGAAAGATAAGGGCGAAAGTAGGTGTAACTGGGCGTATACATAGACATGTGATGCAAACGTAACAGAATATGTCATGAATGGGGCGGAAACCATGGAGGGGGCTACCTAAGGAGCCGGGACCTCTAACCTGATGGTGCGCGCAAACTAGCAATGACGTATCACTAGGAGAAGCTGGGGGCTATGAACTCTGTGCTAGGAGCAGAGACTGAAGTCTGGAGAGTCAGGGCGACATGTACCTAAACAGTATCTAGTATCTGATGTTTAGAGAACATGTTGATATAAACTAGAAGTCAGGAGGGGAAAGGCTAACTTGATTCTAAGACTGGACCATGCATTATTCTACATGTAGTACGTGATGAAGAATATTAAATGACCATTAAATGCAGTATTTCTCTAACGTGGAGACGTGAAGGCTAGACAATGACGGAAACTATTGATGCAGTTCAGTAGTTTAGGAATGCAGAGAAGGAGGACTGAACTGATAACTGGAATCATAACATATTCATGGCAGACTCAGAGACTGAGCCAGGCTGGGCCGGGCACTGCGAGGCAGGAAGTAAGTGAAGGGTCGAGGATACAGGTGGGGGCTGTATCGCTCCTCAGCGAGGCTTCAGGAGACAGGAGCTGAATCTGGTGTCCAGGCCCTTTTGAGGCCTAGAAACGGGGACTTTATAATAGAATAACGTGCACACTGAGAAACGTGGCAACGTAGCTTTACATAGGCCTGATATTCGTAGTATTCACGAGGACTGGAAACTGGCATACTAGAGGTGGACACAACTGTAATTGCGTCATTAATCGAACATGGGGAATGCATATGCATATTTAATCATGCACACATAACATATGATGGATGACACGTAGGGACACAGAACATGGCAAAATTTACTTTTCCACAGTTGGGCCCCTAAGCTCCAGGTGGCCCCCTCAGCACAGTACTCTGCTGGAGAGCTCCTATTTGAGTCCAGAGGGGCCCTTTAATGTGCCTTGCAGGGAGGCCCCCTTATGTTTTGTTACGCCAGAGGGCGGTTCCCGGCTAATGAATACCCGTCTGAACTGGCTGCATTATACACATGCACACATATCTTCATAGCACGAGGCTGGCAGTGTATTTTTTTTTCCGGACGCGCTGTGGCTAGCTGTGGAGTGTTAAAGGCTTAGCCTGCCAAAAGCATGTTGGTGGAAAGAGAGTGGCGCAGGAACTGGAAGGTTAGTTGACATGCACACATGGGCAGTGCATAGCGGGCATGAATCCAGCTCACACCAACCGGTACATCAAACTTTCCCATCTTGCCCCTTTATCAGCCAAAGCGCGCATGTGCTCGCTCCCTAGTAAAACTCTACAAATTTAGCAGAACACTAAACTCAGCTGGATAAGTAAAAGAACAAACAACCGCTCAGCAAGCAAGTATCATGGGAGTTGAGAGGATATGGCAAAATGGCCAAAGCTGCTGACTCGCGAGCTGGGGATCCCAGTTCGAGTCTCGACAGCGCAACATCCTGTGATTCTGGGCAAACCATTTAATTTATCCTGGTGAGACATTGCTATATAAATCTGCAGCAAGACAAAAAAGCATTAAGAGGCAATACTTTATGGAAAAATAGTTTCACCGGTGCAAATGTTAAAGGTATTTCGACACCGGGAAACTGATAGGAGAAGCAGACGAGGAACGAAGATTGGTAAATGCAGGAAAATATGTGGCAGCCAATAGAAACGGAGTAAAAGAAAGTGGCAAGCACAGGAACCAATGAAATGCCATGAAAGTTAGGTGGCGGGATGTGAGTCTCTTTTCAGATTTATATTAAAAACAATAGATTTTGCAAGCCCTGTGCAGGCGAAACCTTAAAAGGGGTGAATACGACATTAGACAAATATGACTGCTTACCTTGTTCTTGTATGTTCTATGGATGAGAAAAATCAGTCCAGAAGGCCAGTGGAAACCATTGAACCACTTCCAGCCTTAGTTACCAATGGAACTAGCAAACGAAAAAAAAGGCTTTTGAGAACTGAGAGACAATTCTGAAAAGCATTTTTGTACTTAAAACAAGAGAACGATAAACCTGAGAATAAAAGTAACTTATCAGATTGTTTATAACCTAAAGGTATATTCTAAAACCTCACAGATAAGCTCTGGCTGATTGAACATGTGATTCACAGATTACTCATTTTTCTTTTTCTCAATAAACCCATTAAGACTCCGTCTGGCATTTAAAGAAAAGGCTGACTGCTACAAGAGATGTTGGCTTCCTTGGTCGTCCAGAGGCATCGCCCTGATTATCAGCTAATGTCTCAAAGGGGCTTCCTGCTTTGACAGTGGGGCCTCTTTTTGTCAACTGACAGCTCATCTGACACCTGACGTGCCACCATCTCGGATCTCTGACAAAACAATTGATTCAAAACTTCCACCCCTGCAGCCATCTCAGCGGAGAGGTCAAGTACTGAATGGGCATGGGAGTTTGGACTCCAGCACTTCTGCAGACTTCGGTGGTCTGTGTTGGGCAGAGTGAGAAGCTAGTCTTTATGTCAAGGACTTCAGGATCCGGCGTTGCCTTTACACAGAATCCAAATATACAAACACACAATGTTCTCTCAAGTGCTTGGAAGCCCTTCAGTCCAGAGTATGTGCTTCATAAAATGTATCCGTACGCGCATTACAGAGGGTTTAGTTACTCCCACAGTGAAATAAGGTAATGCATTTTGTTAGCCCTGTCAGCCCTAGGGTGGTCTCCCCTACATTTTTGCCCTTTTTGCCTCCCATTTTTATCCTATATTTTGTTGGACTTAGGACTCTGGGCGCCTCACCACTGCTAAACAGTGCTGAGGTGCAGGTGCTCTTCCCTAAAACCTTGTGAGGCTGACATATCTGCCACAAGCCACTGCTACCGCAGTAAGGTTTAATCCTCCATAGGCTAACATTGGGAACCTCCCCTTATGGAATACCTTCTGACAGGGACCTAATAAGTCTATCATGTTTGGTCTTGTTGGACTCGGGGCGGGAAACCCTTTCCAATGATATATAGGGTTTGGGCATTACTACCCTAGGGATCCCACTTTTATAAAGGGGACCTTTTCCTGCCTACACTTAGATTAGGCTGCAGACTCCCCCCTCCCCTCTGCATACTGATAGCCTGCCTGGGTTGGGAGGTGGGAGTGGTGATTCACACCTTCTTCCCTGGGATGAGCTGTTATGGGCTGCCCACTGTAGCCTTAACGGCCTGTCTCTCGTCACTGTGACAGCTAGGTCAGGGAAGGCAGGGAACATACCAGAACTCCCTGGACTCTTCCAGAAGCCCCTGCCCCCAGACCCTTCCAGAGACTTATACCACTTTCTAGCCCTTAGACTGAAAGATATATAAGGGAGGGTCCTGGCCTCACTTCTTTGTTACACTGCTGGACCTGGATGAATCCCTGCTGGAGTGAGGACTGCTGCGCAAGAGGATTGCCACTGGGAAGGAGGCTGACTGCTCCAAGGAACTGCTGCCCCACAACCTGCTGAGCTGCCCTACTGTCTGCTGATTCTGCCCTGCATGGGAGACTGCAACATCACCACCAGAGTGTCTCCACAACATCCCAAAGGAACTTTTCTTTTACTTTACTTTTCTTTGAACCACATTTTAAAGAATCTTCAACCTTTTAAATATTGCCTTTTTGGGACTGCACCCTTTTTAAGCTAAAGGAAACTACCTGTCCTTGGACCACAGCATTTTAAAGACTGCCCTTTGGAACAGCAACAACACTCTCGAGATTTGCCCTGCAACGCTGTGCCTGCCCTCAGCCCTGCTTGCCCCGTGATCTTCCCGAGGGCTCTGTGATTGCCTCTGCTTCTGGCGCAAACCGACTGAAACTGACTCTGAGGTCACCGCCACTGGGACCGGAGCGCGCTGTGTAGCGCTGAGAAGCAAAGCGCTGTGTGGCAGGAGGCTCCGTCGTTTCCAGGACTTGGAGACACTGTTAAGCGCTGTGCTAAAGGAGCGCTGTGTGGCTGTGACCCCCACTCGTGCAGCGCCTGCTGAGCCCAAGGCCCCAGGAGGAGAGGAGCCTCGCACCCGCGCCCGCAACCACCACCCCAGGTAAGGCCTCAGTGCAACCAGGCTGCTGTGAGGGTGCGGGTTGGCCGGGTACCTGGAGTGTGAGCTTTGTGCTTGGCTGGGAACATCATTTCTATGAGAGGCACACTTATTACGCTACAAGGGAACTTTGGCCTAAGAACCTTCCCACAGTGAATTTTGACTATAAGAACCTACCTCAAGTGAACTTTTGCCATTCAAGGACACTGTGAGAAAGACATTACCAGCAGGAGCCCTTGGGACACATGAGCTTTTGGTGATTTGATCAGGCCTGGGAACTGGATTCATTTTTATTGATTATTGATCTTGCTTGGAAATTGGAATCCTTTTTATTATTGATCTTGCCTGGAGCTGGATTTACCTGCTTTTGGTTCTCGCATAGTTTTTAGATAAAGAAATTCTTATTCTTATACCAAACTGGTGTGGTGTTCCTCTTGTGAGTCTTTTTACTGTGTCATCGCCGTTGTGTGTTGCACAAATACTTTACACATTGCCTCTGAAGTTACGCCTTTGCTGCTCTGCGCCAAGCTACCAGGTCGGAAGCGGTGGTCCCTACTTGGACTAGGGTGCATACCCCTGCCAACTAGAGACCCCGGTTCTAACATTGGTGATCGAGCGGTGGGATAGGACTTGTGCTTGTGTAACACCACGCAGCGACGCAGTGTACACCACAACCCTACACCTGACTCTACTGAATGTTTGTCTACCCTCTCCAATTGGCATTTTTTAATTTTTTTAAAATTCTCCCTGACTGGCTGCTCTTTTTAAAAGTCCTTTTGCCTAAGTCTCATTTGGTTTTCTCTACAAACGTCTGAGGCCCCACCTAGCAACATGGAATTCGAGCTGGCCAATCTGGAAGTTTACACAGTGGCACAACTCAAAGAGTTCTGCGAGGAGAAAGGGGTGCCCTTCAAGCGAAGCGCCAAGAAGGCAGAGCTTCAGAAAGCTTTGAGAGCATGGGTAACAGCCCACTCAGAAGGAGATGGGGACGAGCAAGGACCAGAGCATGACGCCACAGGAAACCTTGACCTACTGCACTTGGCGGGAAATGGTAATTTGTTACCAGGTACAAGGGTACCTTCCAGGGCAGGCAGTAGTGTGTCAGTGAAGAGCCTGTCAGTAGAGGACCTGGAGGACAGGAGGGAGGAGAGACAGCTCAAGTTGGAGCTTGCCAAGCTGGAGAAAGAGCGGGAAAGAGAAAGGTGGGCCATGGAGCAGGATCGCGAGAACAAGCGACTGGCTATGCGAGAAAAAGAACTTGCCCATGAGCTCAGCCTGAAGGAACTGGAAATCCGGGCCCTAGAAGTAGGGGCCAACAGCAACAAGAATGGTGGCAGCGTACCTATGGAAGCTTCACGTGAGTCCAGGGTCTTTATGCCTAAAGATGTGATGGCCAGTTTTAAGGTGGGGGATAATATTGATAAGTGGTTAGCCGCCTATGAGGTATCTTTAAGAGCCCATGGGGTTCCAGAGAGTTATTGGTGGGGTGGTTTGTATAAGTACCTACCTCCAGATGTTAGGGACACCCTCCTGTACCTAGAGAAAGAAGATCAGACTAACTATTCTGTCATGAAAGCCGCATTGCTTAAGAGGTTCGGTCTTACCCCTGAGAGGTATAGGCAGAGGTTTAGGAATAGCCACAAACTTCCCACACAGAACTGGGTAGACTTCCTGGACTACGCTAGTAAAGCTTTAGATGGTTGGGTGCGGGGCAGCAATGTGCATGACTATGAAGGGTTGTATGACTTGTTTTTAAGAGAGCACCTTCTAGAGAAATGTTTTCCAGAGCTGCGCCAACACCTGGTTGACCGCAAGTTGACCAATCCTAGGAAGCTTGCGGAGGAGGCGGACACCTGGGTCAGTACCAGGGTGTCCAACAAGGGTTCTGGGGGGACTCCCAAAGGGGTGGTCAGGGTTCCTACCAGAAGAAAGAGGGGGGAGATAAAAAGAAAGAGTTTCCCAAAGGCCCCCAAAATAATTCACAAGGGAAAGGGTCTGGGTCCCAGCCCCAATATGGCCACCAGAAGCCCACTTATCCTGACAAAGGTCAGCAGCCCAGAATTGTCCGGTGCTATGAGTGTGGTGAACTTGGACACTACAAGCGGGATCCCAAGTGTCGCAAGAGAGCACCACAGCCCACTGGAGGTAAAAACCCTGGGGTGGCTAGTGTAGCACTTGGGGAGGAGCTGTCCCTAGATGATGGGAGTGAGGGGGCAGGGCTTGTCCTAGTGTCTCTGGGAGACAGTGAGATGGTTCCCAAGGTCCATGTGCCCTCAAATACTACCAAGTATAGGCAGTGGGTCACCCTCAATGGTCGGGGGGTGGAGGCCCTGAGGGACACAGGTGCCAGCATGACTATGGTAAGGAGTCAGCTGGTGTCCCCAGAGCAAATAATTCCCGATGCAGTCCATCCAGTTGTGATGGCTGACAACAGGGGGGTCACTATCCCATAGCACAGGTTCCATTTGAGTGGGGAGGGGTTTCAGGCCTTTTAAGAGTTGCTGTGAGCCCTGCCATGCCAGTGGACTGTCTGTTAGGGAATGACCTAGAGCATACTGCCTGGAAGGAGGTAGAGCTCAAAGCGCATGTGGAGATGCTGGGGTTACCGGAGTGGATTTGTGGTACCACACGGTCTATGGCTGCCCGGAAAGGGAGTCAGCCAGGGCTGGAGCCTGGAAAAATGGCCCAGCCAGCTACTAAGAAGGGAGGAGCCCGAGGGCGTGGGAAGCCCGCCCCGGGGCAGTCACCCCGTGAGATGGATGGGGCACCTGAGGAGGTTGCACCGGAGTCCACGGAGGGGGACGTTGCTCCCTTGGGGGACCTACCTACCCCTGCAGGGTGGCAGGTGGAAGGAGGGCCCACCAGGGAGGAGTTTTGCCGGGCACAGAAGGAGTGTCCTACCCTTGAGGGCATGAGGCGACAGGCCGAAGCCCAAGCAGCAGGCAATGCCTCCGCGAAGTATCATATTTACTGGGAGGATGGGCTCCTTTACAGTGAGCCCAAGGCTCCTGTGCATGGGTCATCAAGGGCCTTAGTGGTCCCCCAGTGCTACAGGGCCTTTCTTTTGGAACTGGCCCATGAGATCCCTTTGGCAGGACACTTGGGCCAAGACAAGACCTTTGCTAGGCTTGTCCCACATTTTTATTGGCCGCAGATGAGGATCTCCTCAGATACATTCTGCAGGACCTGTCTGACCTGCCAAGCTAGTGGGAAAACAGGGACTAAGCTGAAGGCTCCCCTGGAACCGCTGCCTGTCGTTAGCACCCCCTTTGAGAGGGTGGGTATCGACATTGTTGGGCCTATGGATCCACCGACTTCTTCTGGTCACAGGTTTATCCTGGTTCTGGTGGACCACGCCACCCGGTACCCAGAGGCTATTCCTCTGAGAACCATCCCTGCAGTGGCACGGGCCCTGATGGGGATTTTTACCAGAGTGGGTTTTCCCAAAGAGGTGGTGTCCGACAGGGGTACCAACTTTATGTCTGCCTACATGCAAGCCATGTGGAAGGAGTGTGGGGTTACTTATAAGTTCTCCACCCCTTACCACCCACAAACCAATGGTCTCGTGGAGAGATTTAACAAGACCCTAAAGGGCATGATCAGGAGTCTGCCTGAGGGCCTGAGGAAAAAGTGGGACATCCTCTTGCCCTGTTTACTGTTTTCCTACAGGGAGGTACCGCAGAAGGGGGTGGGTTTCAGCCCCTTCGAGCTCTTGTACGGTCACCCTGTTAGGGGACCTCTCAGTTTAGTGAAGGATGGGTGGGAGAAGACTCCAAGGAGGCTTCCCCAGGATGTAGTGAGCTACATGCTGGCCTTCCGTAGCCAAATGGCTAAGTTCTGGAAACAAGCTTCTGACAACTTAGAGGCCAGCCAGGCGGTAATGAAGGAATGGTACGACCAGAATTCTCACCCTGTGGAGCTCAAACCTGGACAGAAGGTGTGGGTCATGGAGCCTGGGGAGCTTAGTGCCCTCCAGGATCGCTGGACTGGCCCTTATGAGATATTGGAAAAGAAGGGTAAGGCCACTTACCTAGTGGACCTTAAGACCCTCAGGCAGCCCCACCGGGTGCTACACGCCAACCGCCTCAAACCCCACCATGAGAGGTCTGAGCTCACCTTACTGATGGTGACTGATGGGGCCGAGGAAGAGGAAAGTGAACCTCTCCCGGACCTCTTTGCTTCCAAAGAGAAGGATGGATCGGTGGAGGGAGTGGTCCTTTCCCCATCCTTGACTCCTGAGCAACAGAGGGACTGTCGCCAGGTCCTGGGGCAGTTCGCCTCAGTGTTTTCCCTTATCCCTGGGATTACCCACCTGTGTACCCATGATGTGGACACAGGAGACAGCCCCCCTGTCAAGTCCAAGTCTTCCAGGTTGTCAGATAAGGTGAAGGCCAGCATCCAGAGTGAGGTCACTAAGATGCTGGAATTGGGGGTGATAGAGCCCTCCAACAGCCCTTGGTCCAGTCCGGTGGTTCTGGTACCAAAAGCTGCCCCACCGGGCACCACACCAGAACTTAGGTTCTGTGTGGATTACAGGGGACTGAACTCTGTGACCAAGACTGACGCTCATCCTATCCCGAGGGCGGATGAGCTCATTGACAGGTTGGGGGCTGCCCGATACCTGAGTACCTTTGACCTCACGTCGGGGTACTGGCAGATCGCCCTAACAGATGGAGCTAAAGAGAGGTCCGCCTTTTCCACCCCAGAGGGCCACTACCAGTTCAGAGTGATGCCCTTTGGATTGAAAAACGCTCCTGCCACCTTCCAGCGGCTGGTGAATTGGGTCCTCTCCGGTTTAGAGGCCTTCTCTGCTGCCTACCTGGACGACATAGCTGTCTTCAGTAGCAGCTGGGAGGACCATTTGGGTCACCTCCAGGAAGTGCTTCAGGCTCTGCAGCAGGCAGGCCTGACTATCAAAGCTAGCAAATGCCAGATAGGGCAGGGGTCGGTAGTCTACCTAGGACACTTGGTAGGAGGGGGCAAGGTGCAGCCCCTACAGGCCAAGATAGAAACCATCCTGGCTTGGGAGCCTCCCAAAACACAGACTGAGGTCAGGGCGTTCCTGGGCCTCACAGGATACTACCGCAGATTTGTCAAGGGTTATGGCACTATTGTGGCCCCCTTGACTGAGCTAACCTCTAAGAAACAACCTAGAAAAGTGATCTGGACAGAGGCTTGCCAAAAAGCCTTTGACTCTCTAAAGCAGGCCATGTGCACCGCTCCTGTGGTCAGGGCCCCTGACTTCTCCAAAGAGTTCATTGTCCAAACGGACACCTCAGAGCATGGCATAGGGGCAGTACTTTCGCAACTCAATGAGGAGGGACGGGACCAACCAGTAGCCTTCATCTCCAGGAGGCTGCTCCCCGAGAACAGCGGTGGAGTGCGATAGAGAGAGAAGCCTTCGCGGTGGTCTGGGCTGTAAAGAAGCTGAGGCCATATCTGTTTGGCTCCCACTTCCTGATCCAGACTGACCACCGGCCCCTTAGGTGGCTCATGCAAATGAGGGGCAAGAATCCCAAATTGTTGAGGTGGTCCATTTCTCTACAGGGGATGGACTTCAGGGTGGAACACAGACCCGGAGTAGACCACGCCAATGCTGACGGTCTCTCTCGGTTTTTCCGCCTTAGTGATGAGAACTCCCTGGAGGTTGGGTAGTTCTCCCCACTTTCAGCTGGGGGGGACACATGTTAGACCTGTCAGCCCTAGGGTGGTCTCCCCTACATTGTTGCCCTTTTTGCCTGTTAAAACCTGAGTCGGGTCGGGGACAATCGATATTTGCCCGGCGGTATTGCCTCTGTGACCCTCTAGTTATTTAATCAATGAAGAGGCAGGCGCTGGAGACTGGAAAGCAGGAAACAAGGTTTTTATTCTCTCCGGAGGAGAACACAACGAAACGGACAGAAGGTATCGTTCTGAGGTGCTCTAACTTACGTTTGAGGCCTGGCCCCTTATATACAGTGTTTGTGGTTTTTATTACAGTTTACATACACATGACAAAGCTTTGATATACGGAAAGACATTCCCGGAATCCCCCTTTTGGGCCCGTTCCCACACATATCTACAGTAAAAGTCCCCACCCTAGTCACAACAGGTGATGAGTATCACGCAGCTGGATATTCCGCCGATTCACGGAATGTGGGGGGTTTGATCGGATCTCATGGAGTGGGGGCTTTGATCAACCCGGGGATCCTTTGATGGGGGAAACTTTCTATTGTACGGGGAGGGGCAAGGAATGGTATCGGCAGAGCTGGGTGTCGGCCTGGGAACGGGGAAGACAAAACGGGCACACAGGGAAAAAGGGGGGTTTGCGTCTAAGGGCCGGAGATCATGAAAGGGAAGCAGGGAGGTGTCGCGCTGGGAACAGGATGAGGGCCTGGGGCAGAGCAGCGCCGAAGAGGGGTTTATGACTCAAGGCAGGTGCAAGCAGGGGGCGGTCAGCGTGCAGGCTTAGTGAAGGCGAAGGGCTACGTCAGGGGCCAGCGGCATGCAAAAGGGTTCGTTCTGATCGGGGCATCTTAAAAATGGCGGGCGCGCACGACAAAAGTGTGGCATCAGGGGAAGAGGCAAGATGGCGCAGAGAATGTTCACCAAAACGTACTAATTTTCAACAGTCCTCCCTTTAACATATTCAAGACATCTTGCTGGTTCATTTTCTACTCAGTTCTATTGTGGTGGGTATGAGAAAGAAAACGGTAGGAACCCTAGATGAAAAGAGTTGTAAACAATACATTTTAACATTTCTAGTTTTTAGGAGGTGGACCTATTTGATAAACTTTGATCAATTTGTTTAGCAGGAAAGTCATAGGAATGCAATACAAAAACGATTCTGTAGCGATTTCATACTGGCAGGTGATTACATATATATCAGGTTCGGATTGGTGCATGATCAATACAATGGCGGCTGGGAGAGAAATGAGGTCTAGTAGAAACGGCGATTGGGGATGTCAAATGTTCGAAGTTTTAACGAGTTCTCATCATTCTTTGTTGCCTTTCGTTGGCGCTGTTGAGCACCGGCGGTGGAGCTACAAGTCCAGCTCTGTTCTAAGTTCTGCGTTGCAGGGCATGACCCTTTCCTCGCGTTTCTGGTCGGAAAGGTCCTTTTCGCCCTGTGTCCTTTGAGGTGATTGTCAGAAAGTTCAGATGGAAGAAGAGCGCACAAAACAGTCCATAGGGTAGGTCAGAGGAAAAGGGGGATGGAGCAAGGCCAAATTAGGAACAAACTAGGGGAACGAGAGACTTCAAATAGGCGGGCGTGTGACCGAATTCAGAGAGCGGGGACTTGTCGACAGACACTGGACATCGAGCAGGGGCATCAGGTCGACCCTTTCTTCTCATGTTGTCGAAAACAGTGCCTCGTCCTGCAGCTCTTTTCTGTCGTGGTCTCGCCTTGGCTAATGTCGCAGGTGTTCCTTAGTCTGCAGTCAGGCCTCGTGCTCCCACATCCGGTCCTTCTCTCCTCCAACAGCAGTACCCTTAAACAAGTTTGAAAAGACAGTCTTTAGAGAATTTGCAGATGAAGATAATCAAAAAGTCTATTTCTCTCCCAGCTCCAGGCAAAGAATGAAAAAAATGCCCGTTATATTAGTGTTCACAACTGGCATATGAATGACCGGTGACGGGCCTGTTGGATTTACTATGACTTTCCTTTACAATTATTTATTACAGTCACGACAGTTCATCTGATGGTGACCCACCTTCGTGAGACGAACCTGGCAGAGATAACATTTCCCTTCTATCGATGCATCCTGCCTTTCAACTACTACGGGGTTCATTTCGATGATTTCTTTACCTTGGACTAGTCTGTTAACCTTGTAAAACATCACTCTGGATCCTACGTAACCTTTTACAGCCCGATTACTTAATTAGGAAGGACAGGGGTTTTATGGGGAACAACCAGGGACATAGGAAACTTGTGGTAAGGGCATAAATCGACCCATCTCTCACAACCGGAAATGAGGGGTAGTTTCATAATTCCAGTTTTTGGGCGGCTGATACGGGGGGGGGGGGTAACAGGGGTGGTCATTTTTCCAATTCGGGGAGGGGAGGGTCGCGTATTCTGAGGTCCTTGTTTTATACCATAGGAGCCGTTGACATGTAGTTCCCTTATTTCGGGCCAGATTAGGGAACCTCTGTCGTCTTACCTGTCCTTTCCCTTACGGCCCAACCTCGGTTCATTGACTTCTAGCGGAAAAGGAGAGGTAATGACGCGGACTCAGGGTGATTGTATTAAAGACAAGTTTTTGTGCAAATACTGACGGTATTTGAAGCCAATTAGGTGGTGTGCTAGGGGTGGCAGTCTGCCAATTTCGGGGTTAATCACTCGGAAGAGTGGGAGTGCAAAAATAGAGGGAGAGAGAGAGAGAGAGAGAGAGAGAGAGAGAGAGAGAGAGAGAGAGAGAGAGAGAGAGAGAGAGAGAGAGAGAGAGAGAGAGAGAGAGAGAGAGAGAGAGAGAGAGAGAGAGAGAGAGAGAGAGAGCGCAACGGCAGGCTAAATAGTACACGTGCAACAGGGAGGGTGGCAGTGTATTCAAGAAAGGCTATTTAGTGCATTACACAGTAAAGGGCATTCACGGGTCTGCGTTAGAATCTTGTAATCGTGCAGTTTGAGCATTAGACAAGGTAGAGGGGACGTGCCTTGAGAAAAAGGAAAGAAGAAAGGAGGTACCATTTTGTCGCACTTTCTCGCATTCTTGGTCCTTCGACCAGTTGGGTCGACGCCTCAGTCACACACACACATTCCCTCATGGTTTCGCATCATACGTGACATGGGTTCATTCGTCCGGTCTGGTTTAAGGGTGATCACTTTTTATCAGGTTGTGCTAATTTTCCGGGTTTGTTCGATACGTGAGTAGTTTGCAGGCGTGCTTAGGCACCACCTTGCGGCGCTAGTCCGCTTCGTGTATTAGACATGGCAAGGCTTCAGATCTTCGCCACACTTCGGCTGTAATCTCTGATGTAACCTGCAGAGGGAGGAAAAAAGGGGGGGTGGGGGAGACAGCATTCGCGCATATTCAAATACATGGATTCATAAGTTCTTTACTTACCTCTTACTCGTCTTTCCTCCTCGGGGCAGGGTCCCCGGGGATATGGTTTCTGGAGTCGAGGGGGGTAGTGTGTTCATATAGGTCGCGTGCGGGGAAACGAAAAAAGGAAACCAGAGGTGCTTAGTGCGAGGTATCTAGTCAAAGGATGTATCTCACTATCGGGATCCCTAAACCTCTTTCGGCGCTGTGGCGTTCTAAGGTTCTTCGGTTCTTGGGTCAGCTCCGTTCCCTGATACTTTGGAACGTTGTACTTTATAACATTTACATTATTTCCTTTCACCCTCCTTTTACATTCCCTCATTTACACCGTTCGTTTTACCCATCCTTGGAAGTCAAGGTCTTCCTCTACGCGAGAGTTCATGAGTCAGTCGCGTACTCTGAAGGCGGAGTGTCGTGTTGTCGATCCGATCCGTCCTCCAGGGCTGGGCAACCATCTTCTTTTAACCTTAAAGAGAGAGCAGAGTAGGGTGCATAGAAAAGAACTTTCCCACCGATCCCACATTTTTTAAAATAAAGCATGCAATACCCGTTCATAGTTTCAAAAACTTTATTTTGCAAAATCATTTCAGCATGTGGATTATGAGGGTGCGGTCGTATTTGGCCGGTCGTGGCAATGGCTAAAGTGCGTACAGCGGGGGGTGTCGTCCGCAGCAATAAAAACATCGGAAAGTTTTACTCATTCATTTGTAAGGAACTAAAACGTCTCTTAATTGGCTGGGGGTTCGGGGGGCATTTATTTTCATAATTTAGAAGCATAATCATAATAGTGGTAATCAGATTTCTTATATGCATACCGTACGTGTGCGTCGTAAATGAGGTTTACATCAGTTATAAAAATATAATACATTGTACATTTGTAATCAACATTTGTAACGGGGATCCTTTCATACTGTTCGTCGAGTGAGTTCTCCTTGTCTTTTCTAGCCAAGTGTACAAAGGATCATATAAAATCTCAGAACATCAAGTTTATATTAGTGCGAAGGAACACCACGAGGTGTTCGTAAGTTCCGATTGATACCAGCGCCATTTTGGGCGGGGCCGGCTCAGTCCGGAAGCAGCATCAGGGGGAAATGTTTCCCATTACTGGCAGTTTGGACCAGAGTCCTTTTCGGCAGTTCTAGAATTCATGCTAACAGAAGGAGCGGCAATGTCATGTTTGTTTCGTTGGCGATCAAGGCAGCCGTCCCTTACCGGAAACCTGCAAAGGCCGAAGGTTCCGCCGGGGACCTTTGTAGGATCTTCAAGGCTGCGGAGATGCTGTCGGAGATGGGGGGCTCGTGCTCCAGGGGGCAAATGTTCGAGTTATATTGCTGGTCAAAGTTACTCTAGCGGCCGGGGCCCGCCTTCCAGCGGACCCAGACGCCATTTTGAGGCCCTACAGGGGCCACTCTCGTCGAGTTTGCAAGAGTGGGAGAGATCCTTCGGAGTGAAAGGAAGAGGTCCCTGTTGTGTGAAAGCGGGACGTTCAGCTGGGGTGCAGCTGTGATGCCCCCACCTGGGGGGGGGCGAGGGAGACTCGTTCGCGCCGTCTCCTTCTCCCGGTGCACTCCATGCTGTTCTTTTTCATCGCCCCGCATGAAGGTCTCTCCACATCCGGTGTTCCCCAAGTCCTGTGCTCAGTGCTGTGGGAGTATGGCCACCTGTGGCGCGCATTCGGCGCGGCACGAGTATCAGTGCAGTCATTGCAGGTTCGGCGTTCCGAAAATATGGCCACCATTGCACGTTCGGTGCTGCGCAAGTACTGGGGCGCCACCATGGTGTGTTCGGTGCTGTGGAAGTATTGGCACCATCGCCTGACTGGGGGTGTTCGGCGTCGGGCCGGGGGCTGGGAGACCTCCTATCGGTGGAGGTGGGAGAGGCTCGTCCGCGTCGCCTCTCCCTCCCAGCCCAACTTGGACAAATTGTTGTGGAGGTACGTGCAGGACATCCCGCCGTCCAGAGCTGCTGCGGCTGTTACGGAAGAGAAAAGGAAGAGGTGCCTCGTTCTTCTCTGGACATGTGGCGGGACTACTTAAGTCTATCCAGGCCCGTTGCGGCTGGCTGAAGAGACATGTGGCGGGACTACCTACAACTGCCCCGGCTGCTGGCTCCTGCCTCTCCTCCGGCTCCCCCATACGTTAAGATTTCCTGACCAAGAGTTGGCGGCCGGGCCCGCCTTATATGGGTTGCCGTTGGTTGGGCGTAGCCGTAACCCTGCCCTACTTTGGAAGGTTCCAGAATGGGGGGGGCGAATGTTCTGTTTGACTTTCATTTTCTACAGTTTACCGTTATTATTCCTTGTTTGTTGTGCTAAATTAAAAGTTCAAGTTCATTAATGGTCTACGGATTTTGTTTTACCATTTCTTTCTTTCCAGGTTGCTTTTATGCTAAGTTTCTGCTAACAGAGGTTGAGTAACACGGAAATACGTGTAGAGGGATGACGCAGATTTGTACATTACATACACACAAACTCAGACGGGGGACAGTACAAGTACGACATGCAAAGACCCAAGACGAATATAAAACAGTTATTGGTCATGATTATCTCTTTCCGTCTGTGAATTTTAAAGCGAGGCTGGGTTCCCGTCTTGACGTTGCCCGACCTAGGAGAACTTGAGCATGCCGCTGAAATTGTCCTGGCGAAATCTGTGCCATCGGGCATAATCGAACGTGGTGGTTCTGTCTGGTCTGTCTATGTAAGTCGGGTTCTTCTTTGTCTCGCGCTTTTTCTCGTACTGCCGGTCTGTCGTTCCTGTCGGCCCTTTGCCTTTACTCACGCTCAGTAGAGTCGGGCATTGGGCTTTCCAGTGTCCGACATACCTACAAAAAGCGCATTGGTCTGGCCCTAAGTCTGGTCGTCTTTTGCATAGTGTCGGGGGATAAGTTGTGGGTAGCGGTGTCCTGGGGTTGTCCTGTCGGTATATTTCTCTACTTGGTTTGTCCTCGTCTTTTCTCTGTCGTTGCATAGCCTCTCTGCGCCACATACCGAGACTGTCGAGCATGATTGGCGTTGTCTTATTATTTCGAAGGGCTATTTCTAACGTTTCTATTTTATCGAGGTCAAAGGATCCTGCCAGTGGCCACTGTTTGTCTTGACTCTCTTCGGTATACCTGTGCCACAATTTATTATAGGCTATGGTGACTAATCCATAGTTTATGAACATGTCCTTATTAGGGGTGCCTTCTAGTGGAGCTATATGGTCCACCTCTAATACACGGTCCGGGCTAAACAGGCTATTAATCAGTGGGGAGAAGACAGACATGACGGCTCGTAACGAGGGACTAAAAAGTCAGCACTGTCTATCTTATCACTAGGTGCAAAGACTGGACAGAATATTTCTATTCAACGTTGTTTGCAGGCAGTGAATACCTCATGGATCAAAAATAACAAAAAGACCAATAAATAACAATGGGGAGAATGAGTAGGTCCGCAAAGATCTGCGTTACCTACCCTTTTCACTATCTGCAAAAAGGGTGGTCTCTTCCCTGTTTGCAGACAGGGAATCTCCAGGAAACAATAGTTTTGCGAACAACAGTTCAGTTTCAAGTAATTATTGAGTGGGGGAGAAAAAATAAGCACGGCTGCTGCCCTACCTATCCTCCACTGCTTGCAAAGAGAGAGCCCGTTGTTTCTCCGTTTGTAGACAGTGAATCTCCAAATAAATAAAGAGCAATACTAGTATTTTTAAACAATCAAACAATCAAGCAATTATTTCGCAACTTGTCGTGATTACACGACCTTACCCGGACCATGTGGACAGTTTCTTGTCTTCCGAATCCAGCGCCCGATCGTCCTCTTTTTCTCGTATTTCTCACGGCACTCCTGATGGTCCCCAGTCAGGACCGTAGATCACTCGAGAGAGGTCTGTTCGGAACTAGTGAAGTTCGGATGATCGGCTGCCAGACGAGGGTCTATTGGGCAAGAGCTCTCCCGATCGTTGCAGTCGTTCACTCTGTCGTCGGGACCTCTCCCACTGGATCCACGAGTCGCTGATGGGCCCCACGCTTGGGACGCCAATTGTTAAAACCTGAGTCGGGTCGGGGACAATCGATATTTGCCCGGCGGTATTGCCTCTGTGACCCTCTAGTTATTTAATCAATGAAGAGGCAGGCGCTGGAGACTGGAAAGCAGGAAACAAGGTTTTTATTCTCTCCGGAGGAGAACACAACGAAACGGACAGAAGGTATCGTTCTGAGGTGCTCTAACTTACGTTTGAGGCCTGGCCCCTTATATACAGTGTTTGTGGTTTTTATTACAGTTTACATACACATGACAAAGCTTTGATATACGGAAAGACATTCCCGGAATCCCCCTTTTGGGCCCGTTCCCACACATATCTACAGTAAAAGTCCCCACCCTAGTCACAACAGGTGATGAGTATCACGCAGCTGGATATTCCGCCGATTCACGGAATGTGGGGGGTTTGATCGGATCTCATGGAGTGGGGGCTTTGATCAACCCGGGGATCCTTTGATGGGGGAAACTTTCTATTGTACGGGGAGGGGCAAGGAATGGTATCGGCAGAGCTGGGTGTCGGCCTGGGAACGGGGAAGACAAAACGGGCACACAGGGAAAAAGGGGGGTTTGCGTCTAAGGGCCGGAGATCATGAAAGGGAAGCAGGGAGGTGTCGCGCTGGGAACAGGATGAGGGCCTGGGGCAGAGCAGCGCCGAAGAGGGGTTTATGACTCAAGGCAGGTGCAAGCAGGGGGCGGTCAGCGTGCAGGCTTAGTGAAGGCGAAGGGCTACGTCAGGGGCCAGCGGCATGCAAAAGGGTTCGTTCTGATCGGGGCATCTTAAAAATGGCGGGCGCGCACGACAAAAGTGTGGCATCAGGGGAAGAGGCAAGATGGCGCAGAGAATGTTCACCAAAACGTACTAATTTTCAACATTGCCTCCCATTTTTATCCTATATTTTGTTGGACTTAGGACTCTGGGCGCCTCACCACTGCTAAACAGTGCTGAGGTGCAGGTGCTCTTCCTTAAAACCTTGTGAGGCTGACATATCTGCCACAAGCCACTGCTACCGCAGTAAGGTTTAATCCTCCATAGGCTAACATTGGGAACCTCCCCTTATGGAATAACTTCTGACAGGGACCTAATAAGTCTATCATGTTTGGTCTTGTTGGACTCGGGGCAGGAAACCCTTTCCAATGATATATAGGGTTTGGGCATTACTACGCTAGGGATCCCACTTTTATAAAGGGGACCTTTTCCTGCCTACACTTAGATTAGGCTGCAGACTCCCCCCTCCCCTCTGCATACTGATAGCCTGCCTGGGTTGGGAGGTGGGAGTGGTGATTCACACCTTCTTCCCTGGGATGAGCTGTGATGGGCTGCCCACTGTAGCCTTAACGGCCTGTCTCTCGTCACTGTGACAGCTAGGTCAGGGAAGGCAGGGAACATACCAGAACTCCCTGGACTCTTCCAGAAGCCCCTGCCCCCAGACCCTTCCAGAGACTTCTACCACTTTCTAGCCCTTAGACTGAAAGATATATAAGGGAGGGTCCTGGCCTCACTTCTTTGTTACACTGCTGGACCTGGATGAATCCCTGCTGGAGTGAGGACTGCTGCGCAAGAGGATTGCCACTGGGAAGGAGGCTGACTGCTCCAAGGAACTGCTGCCCCACAACCTGCTGAGCTGCCCTACTGTCTGCTGATTCTGCCCTGCATGGGAGACTGCAACATCACCACCAGAGTGTCTCCACAACATCCCAAAGGAACTACTTTTCTTTGAACCACATTTTAAAGAATCTTCAACCTTTTAAATATTGCCTTTTTGGGACTGCACCCTTTTTAAGCTAAAGGAAACTACCTGTCCTTGGACCACAGCGTTTTAAAGACTGCCCTTTGGAACAGCAACAACACTCTCGAGATTTGCCCTGCAACGCTGTGCCTGCCCTCAGCCCTGCTTGCCCCGTGATCTTCCCGAGGGCTCTGTGATTGCCTCTGCTTCTGGCGCAAGCCGACTGAAACTGACTCTGAGGTCACCGCCACTGGGACCGGAGCGCGCTGTGTAGCGCTGAGAAGCGAAGCGCTGTGTGACTGGAGGCTCCGTCGTTTCCAGGACTTGGAGGCACTGTTAAGCGCTGTGCTAAAGGAGCGCTGTGTGGCTGTGACCCCCACTCGTGCAGCGCCTGCTGAGCCCAAGGCCCCCGGGGGAGAGGAGCCTCGCGCCCGCAACCACCACCCCAGGTAACGCCTCAGTGCAATCAGGCTGCTGTGAGGGTGCGGGTTGGCCGGGTACCTGGAGTGTGAGCTTTGTGCTTGGCTGGGAACATCATTTCTATGAGAGGCACACTTATTACGCTACAAGGGAACTTTGGCCGAAGAACCTTCCCACAGTGAATTTTGACTATAAGAACCTACCTCAAGTGAACTTTTGCCATTCAAGGACACTGTGAGAAAGACATTACCAGCAGGAGCCCTTGGGACACATGAGCTTTTGGTGATTTGATCAGGCCTGGGAACTGGATTCATTTTTATTGATTATTTATCTTGCTTGGAAATTGGAATCCTTTTTATTATTGATCTTGCCTGGAGCTGGATTTACCTGCTTTTGGTTCTCGCATAGTTTTTAGATAAAGAAATTCTTATTCTTATACCAAACTGGTGTGGTGTTCCTCTTGTGAGTCTTTTTACTGTGTCATCGCCGTTGTGTGTTGCACAAATACTTTACACATTGCCTCTGAAGTTACGCCTTTGCTGCTCTGCGCCAACTACCAGGTCGGAAGCGGTGGTCCCTACTTGGACTAGGGTGCATACCCCTGCCAACTAGAGACCCCGGTTCTAACACATTTCTTTAGCAAGCATCTATGAGATATAGTTGTTGGAAAAACAATAAAAGGTCCCGAAGGACAACCAATTCTCCTGTGTGTGTATTAAGGCGTAGACAGGAAATCCCGGTGCTCCCGAGTTTCCAGGTCCAGAGTCTGTGCCTCATCCAGTCCAGGACTATTCTCTGCACTCTGAGATGTGTAGTCTCTCTATTCTAATGGGATACACGGGACCACAAGTCCCACAATGCACAGTACAAACAGGAACTAGGTGAGTTAAGCATGGAAACGGGAACTGGGGAGCCCTGGAAATACTCCTACTTGTGTCAAGGTGGTGACTGATGATAAACTGAACAGGCCTCCTCAAGCCTGAAACAAAGGGAGGAAACGTCGATGAAAGTGATGCCTCCAGGGCTGTAGTTTTTATGTATGTCTCAATATCCAGAGGGAAAAAATATTATTAATTATGGACTTTAGTGAACTAAAAGGCCTTTCCTGGAGAAAAAAAACTTACTTCTGAGAGTCTGGTGTTTGCTCTGAGTAGGCCTCAACCAGGCCTTGAGACTGGAGGCCGAAGAATCGGCTTCGTGGTTTCTTATATTTTTTTTTAATGGGTCGCTTCAAATCAGTTGAAGTTAAACTGGATCTCACTGAGATATAAAATTGGCCCGGGCACCAAAATAAAAGTGCCCCCATTTACGAAATAAGTAGATAAAAAAGTGGCACATATTATGTGCAAACTTGGGCAGTTTTCAGAGTATAAAAAAGAGACGCTGTGTTGGCGTTTTGCAATTTAGGGCGGCTGCATGGATTTGATGTTGCTGCTGAGAATGCGTGTTTTAAAATTAGAGCCAATAGATCATTCTATAGGGCGGCCCATAACCGCCCTTTGAGTGAGTCCGACCCGGTGTGAAGCAGCCTGATGGCGGCCTCACCTGGAGTAAAGGGGCGGGGCCGGGGCCTTTAAAGAGGCCGGTGAGAGGGGCGTCTGCTCGCGTCTCTCGTCCAGGATCCTGTGTTCACCGCCTGAGGCTCGCGGTAAGGGGCTCGGAGACGGGGTTTGTGGCTTGTTCTGGGTGACACCCCTGGTGTGTGGTCTGATCTGGGTGACAGGCGTGATTCTCCTCGGTATGCGTGGTTTGTTGCTTTTTCTGGGTGACACCCCTGAGGTGTGTGTGGCCTGATCTGGGTGACACAGGCGTGATTCTCCGCTGTGTGCGGGGTTTGTGGTCTGCTCTGGGTGACACCCCTGAGGTGTGTGTGGTCTGATCGGGGTGACACAGGCGTGATTCTCCGCGGTATGCGTGGTTTGTTGTCTGTTCTGCGGGACTTAAGGCGCTGCTCCGAGGCTCAACGAGTGTTTTAAGGATCACGTTTCAGACGCACCCCTGATACATTGTCAGCCGCTTAGATTCCGAGGCCCAGGGGTGATCAGCTGCTCCGGTACAGGCCTCGTCTCTCTGCCCTTTTGGGGTTGGGGCCCTGGCATGGGATACACTTGGTGTCGTCCTCGAGCCTGGAGCGGGAGACCCTGTCGTCCACTGGATACTGGCAGCTTTCCTTGATAGGCCTAGAGCGGTCTCGAGATGGGCAGGTCAAAGTTGTCATTCAAACTAAATGACCAGTAATGAGAAGTCAATTCTATAAGTAAAGACCAGGCACTTGAGTGCCTCCTGTGAGGGTGGGGCCATGCTTGGCAAGGTCCACCTTGTGTCATGTGCATCAGCCCGTCGTGGTGTTGTGTAGAGCATTCTGGGTCTTGTAGTTTTTACTTACTATGCCCGAGTATAACTAATTATGGACGGAATGGAGAGCTTTTGAATTTCCTACGTCCAAACTGTGTCGTATGCTGTCCCGTCCACATACTTATTACACATTTTGATACTTTGGGTACATATTTTATGGGCTGTGACAGAATGCAAACCACCGGAGTGGGACAGCTGCATATGCGTGCATCAGAAAGCCTGGCCGCTATGAAATGACCATGACTGAGTGTAGCTTACAATAAAAATAAAGTTGACCGCTTTGCATGGGTGCAATTTAAGGCCTCATCGGTCAGGAACTTGATAGAATTAATATATTCATCCGTCCAATTTAGCATATAATTGCTATATTCCACAGGTGCATGCATGACTGGCTGCTCCAGTTCAGGAGTCTTTTTGCATTTTCGACTGTAAGCTGGGTTGAATGACTGAATCAACAAGAGGACTAGTCTCAGAATGAACAAAAACCCTGGACTGTCACATGGACCGCTTGGAAGGTCACTTGGTGTAACTCGCTCCGGTGGTATTTGGCTAGAACGGAACAGCGGAACGTCTTCAAACCACATGTTCTCTTGTGGTATCTGCATCTCGGAGAGCTTGAGGGTGACACTGCTCAACTCTGAAAAGAATAAGACCTGAGGCAAAAAGCTTCTCTCAGAACCTCCCTGCCTAATGTAAGGGTTGCTAAATACCAAGGCTGTCTTGATTTCCCCCCCCCCCCATGCCTCTTGTATCCACAATCATGCACTGCTTGCCTCTTAAGCTCTCTTGATCTTTTTAAACCCTTCTTTCTCACTTTCAGTTTTTACCCCCTGTATTTACCTTCCTTTTCAGGGTCTCGCATGCATCTCACTTGAAGACACTATAGCTTATAAGGGCTTGGAGCCCGCCCAGTACTGGTCATTTGTTGGCTTCAGTGTCACTTCTTGTTTGCTGCCTCCTAATTGGACAGCCCAGGCAAGCACCGCTTCCTGTTTTCTTCTAGTGAGAAGTGTTGGACCTGGCACCATTGGTGTACGTCTCCCTTCCATTTTTTTGTTTTTTTTTTTTTTGCTGTTGCCTCATGTTTTTCTGGTGTTAGATGCTTTGGGCACTGTGCCACTGCTGTCCAGTGCCACAGTGCGAGTGCTCCCTACTGTAAATTGATGTATTGATTAGTGATTCCATGATTTGATATTTGGTTTACTTGTCAGACCCTAGTACAGTACACTGAGTGTGCCCAGGGCGTGTAAATCTAAATGCTGCTAGTGGACTTGCAGCACTGGTTGTGCCACCCACAGATGCAGCCTCGTAAAATGTGTCTGAGGTCTGCCATTGCAGAGCCTGCGTGCAGTCTGGTACTGTCATGTTGACTGGGCAAGTGCACCCACTTGCCACTCCCTAAACCTTCCCTTGTCTTATTAGTCACCCCTATGGGAGGCCCAAGGGCATGGTGCTTTGTAAGTATAAGGTAGGCCAAGCCCTGATGTGTGTGGCGTGTCCTAATAGTGAATTACAGCCATTTTCGTTTTTCACTATTGCAAGGCTACCTGTTCCCCATAGGATAGAATGGGCTGCTGGATTGTTACATGTTTATAATCCTAGCAGACCCTGAGAACGTGGTAGACATTTGAGTTTAGTATGCCTGGACTCAGAATAATAAAATGCATCTTTTAGCAAAGATTATTTTAATAATCTGTGTTTGCAATTACCACTTTTAGAAAGTAGGTATTTGCTTGCCTATCCATTTGAGCCAGTCTCTGCTAGGTTGTTGATTCGTTTGTGTGACAGGACTGGGGAATTCCAGGAGACAGGCTAGGGCTGCCCGGTGGTGAATAGGGAGATCCCCATCCAAGATGGGAGGGAGGAGTTGCACCTGGGACTTGAATAGGGCTGGGCCTTCCCTCTACAATGCTGGCTCATGTGGTGTGCCTGATGTCTCTGCCCTGTACACTGAAAGAAAAGGAAGACTGTCACCAAAGTGCTCCTGGCCTGTACTTGCCTTCCTCAATGCTGGCTCCACCTCCTGTGGGGCGTCTGATGTGCCTGCCCTGTGCTGTGTAAGGAAAGGAGTAGTCTGGTTAGCAGAGTGCTTCAGAACTGGCTTGAACTGGGCACAGTCCCCTCTCCCCTCAGAACAAAGGATTTGGGGGTATAAGTATTGGGACCCTGAGCCCATGAAATTAGATCACTCCTGGAACTGACGAGATGAACCTCTGCTGAGGAGAAGGAACTTGTAAAAACTGAGGAGAGACTATTCCCAAGCTGAAGTATTGCTTGGGGGATTTGCCTGAAGTGCTTGCCTGGCTGCCTAGAGAGGAGAAAGGACTTTGTGGATTTTACTTTTGCTTTCCAACTTGTGCTAAAAAGATCTCCAAGGGCTTGAAAGAGAGCTTGCCCCCTGACCAAAATCCCAGGACCAGTGGAATTAACAAGCCTTTGTGAATTGCTACTATTGCAGTGACTACAAAGGCAGGGAGCTGTGACCGACTGGCCTGGTATCCTGTTGGCACCGCACTGAGCAACGTCCGCCTCGAACAACGCAAGCTCTGCGCTCACCGACTCTCTCAATGCTGTCAATGAGCCGTAGCCTGCACCACAACTGGAAGGACACTGCAACACCTTGCTACACTGAATCGAACTGGTCTGACCGACACAGTCACTGCTGCTGACTTCAAGTCCTGTGACCGCATCGGAGTTGGGCACCGCCTCGCACACTTCACGACGCACCGCCCGACTTGCACCGTTGTCCAGACTGACCGACGCCAGCTCCCGAACTCCGGCTCGAACGCCGCACCGTAAAGCTGGAAGCACTGCAACGAGCATTGTCCGCCCCAAACAACGCAAGCTCTGAGCTCACCGATGCAGTCAACGAGCTGTAGCCTGCACCACGACGGGAAGAGGCACCGTGACCTGCAACGTTTTTCCTGCACCGCGACTATCACCGGAACCGGCTCGTACATCCGTGCCGGCCGCCCCAAAGGAAAAGGTACTGTGTTTGAGTCTGTCGACATTTGAGTGGGCCTGGACTGCCACGGTCCGCTGGATTTGTTAGTGTTCTGTCAGCACGCTGTAGCATGACCACGCTACCGAATCGCACAGAACTTTGATTTACGCCGTTTTAACCAGAACTCTTGAAATTTGATAGTACAGTGGATTCTTATTGTCGTTTATTGGTCTTGTAGTAACTCTATATGAAGTATAACATTTTTGATACAAAACCTTGTGTTGTGTCCATTTGTAGTGTTGTCACTGGGTTACTGTATGTGGTCCCAAATGCTTAACTTACATCGCCTTTGAACTAGCCTTGACTGTTCGCGCCACGCTGCCTAGAGGGTGAGCAGGGCTTATTTTAAGAGGATAATTTCTTTGCCCTGACTAGAGGAGAGGGTCCCTGCTTGGCACAAGTACCTACCTGTGCCAACCAGAGACCCCCCCCCCCCCCAATTCTAACAAGAAGCGTGTGCTTAGTCTCGCCCTACTGCTCAAGCTGTGATTCAGGTCCTCCCCTTTTTGTGTTCCTTCTTCCCCTCCCACTCAGCAATTCTGTTCTCTCCCCCCTCCCCCATAGTCCGTGCTTGTTTACGAGGTATTCGCCTCTCATTGGTTTTCGTATCCTGTCTTCTCTACGATGGCTTCCCATCTAGGCAAGATCTATTTACAAAACTGCTTGCATCACTCAGAGCCTTGCACACTTTCTCCCCTCATTACCTGGTGAATAAACTGAAAATGTCTGGAGGCTCGAGTCCTTCTCAGAATGTGGAAAATTTCTGCTTGAGCCCACCCCTCCTTCAAAAGGGAAAGATCGATGGCTCAATCGTTCTCAGGTAATGTAGTGAGAAGCTGGAACTCGCTTCCTCCAGTGCTCCGTGCCACCACCTCTAGCTGGATCTTCAAAGCTGACCTCCAATCTCTTCTGTTCCAAAGACACTTTCAGAACTAATACCTTCATTCTCAGACCCCTCTAGGAAGTTTGTTCATCATTGTACATTTTTAATATTTTCTTGTACATTCTTCACCCTTGCTTGATGTGTTTGATATTGTGTTCTTGCCTTATATGGTTTTACCCTACCTCTTCTAGTCTCCTGTTTGTTTATGTAACGTTCTATTTTGTATCGTAACTGATTCTATTGTACAGCGCTTTCACACCTTCGGGTAAAGTACGCGCTACATAAAAATGCATTAAATAGAATAAAAATCCTTTTCAGAGTTCCTAACGTCCATCTCTGTGGCAGGGAGAATAAAAAAAGTCCCTTCTGTGAGCACTTTTGTGTACGTTTCTCAAATATGCTGTACTTTTGAACCATCATTTTCCTCCGTGGTGCCGCTTCCCCTTCCCCACTCCCCCCCCCCCCCCCCCCCGACTCTTTATGATCCTTTGGAACCTGCTATTATTTCTGATCACACTCCAGGCTGATGTCTCCTCCCGTCTAAAGTTGAACAATCGGTCCTGTGTGTAGATGTGAGCTCTTTTATGTCTCAAAGAAGGATCTCTGCTGTTGTCTAAATGAGATTTTATTGATCTGTTTGTGTTCCATCATACTGCAGATCTCCAGTCTTCTCAAAATGTGGCTTGTGAGTAGGCTCAGATTTACAAATTTCTTCAAATAGATTGGAAGCGTGCTTAAAACCATGGGCAACGCCCACGGGTCCCAGAGGCTAGTCCCATTTGCTTTGCCAATGCTTTTTTCTCTCTATCTGGGTCATAGTCGGATAATAAACAGAAGTCCTAGTCCATCAAAAATGTGCTGGTGGGTAGGGTCGGACTGGAAACCTGAAGCCGACCAGGCCCATTTTGTCAGACCAGTCCAAATCAGTGGCGTAACTAAAGCCCCCATGGTGGGGGTTGGGGGGGGGCGCAAGCTTCATGGGGTCCCCTCAGCAAAAGAGGGGGATAGGTGGGAGGGGGCCCCCTTAAGTTTAGTTACACACTGGAAATACCATGCATAGCGCATAAGCCTAACCACTACCAGGTGATATGGGGGGTGGGGGTTTCCCCCCCAAGAACATGTGTGGGAAAATGGTGCATTTACAACACTTTTCATAACCTATTCTCTTGCATTGGCTTTTAAAGAACAATAAATGATTACCTTGCAGTGCCCCAGGATACCCAGTCGTACCCGCAGACATTCTTATGGTGAACACAAAAAATGAAATGTCCTCCATGAAACACGAATTTAAATGCAACTTAAGTGCACACAGACTCTTAGGCAAAGCCAAGAAGCTAGAGTGAGAGGCTCGATCATTTTAAAGCTGTTAATATTTTGGAACAAGACTGAGGGTTTGTGTACTTGCTTTACAGATCGAAACAGTCAAGATGCATCTGGAAGAGCTGTGTGGGGCTATGATCCAGACATTCAAGAAATACTCTGGAGCTGATGGTAAGGATGGAGAGCTGAACCAGGAGGAGCTGTCCAAGCTTCTGAAGGAAGAGTTCCCAGGTCTATCTGTGAGTACAACCTAACACCTATGTTTATCTCTGAATATACACCTATTGAATGTTTGCCCGTGGTTTCAAAGAGTGTAATTTACAGAAAAGGTCTTGCTGAGAATTATTTACCATAATTCAGTGCTGAATTTATTTGCAGGATATTTAATTTCACAAAAAATGTTAAATGCAGATATTGTCATGCTTTCACAATCTTATTGCTGTTTTAGAACATTTATTACCATACCGGACAAGCCTCCCCATGCAGGCCCATCCCCGATGCAAACACTTACCAATGAATCCTCCCTTGTGTGTGAGAAACTATGTTGACCAAAAAAGTCCCTGGAAGCAAAAATGTACTGTCCCACATTGCACACTATATATATTTGTCTTGTTAAACTTATGTGACTGTACTAAAACACGTTTTAAATTGCTTGTTGAATGCTCTCTGCATTTTTCTGATTTATAATAATTTGTTGGTAATATTTATATTATCCCCAAACAAAACCCACCTGCCCAAAACATTGAGTTGCCTGCGGTGTCGGTCAAACATGAATTAAAAAAAACGGAGGCTTTAAATGTTTCTGTTAAAAATGGGTCTCTAGTTGGCAGAGGTGGGTACCTTTGTCCAAATAGGGGCCCTTCTTCCTAGTCCGTCTAAGGGAGTTGCACTCCTAAAATAACCCCTGCTCACCCCCTTGGTAGCTTGGCATGAGTGGTCCGGCTTATCTTTGAGGCAGTGTATATAGCATTTGCACATAACCAACAGTAATAGTGTAAGCACTACCAAAGGACACCACACCAGTTTAGAAAAATATCCAATATTTTTATATACTTAAGACAAGACAAACAATAGAAATCCACAATACACTACTTGGAAATCTTCAGTTACCAAAATAGCCTTCAACTTCAAGGTACTGTATTTCAAGGTTATCACAGCATCCTGAACAAACTAACAGTTCTGGCTGACCGCAGCATCGCAGGCCAACTACGGTGTCGGAAAGACCCGCAAAACAGTACCTTTAGAAATGCAGGGCGTCGGCGGCCTCTCGTTGAGCTCTGAAAGCACGGCGTCTGTTCCGGAGTAACAGGCCCTTGAAGTCACACGCATTGCAGATCAAACTCCTCATGGCTGAAGTCAGGAGAGCTGGGGTTGGCAGGCTTTGGTGCTGCAGTGCAAAGTGCGGCATGTGATGCCCTCAGATCATGGTGCGAGCAGCAGCTTGGTGGTGGCATCAGATGGTGTCATTGGTGCAAAGTGAAAGTGTGCGATTTACAGTGCTGGCTGGTCACAGTGCAGGTGTCGTCACAGCTGAAGTGCTGTCGTCCGCTGACTAACTGGAGTCGATGGTGCCAGTAGGTAAAGGCTGCAGTACAGGATGAGGATGGTGTCGTGTAACTTACGAGCGGTGCCCTCTAACCACAGTGCAATCAGTGGTGTTTATTTCAGCGTGCAGCGGTGTCTGGGATACCAAGGCGGCGGGGTGAAGCGAGGTGGTGCAAAGAGCAGTGCCCACAGGTCTGTGCAAGCAGCGGCTCGGTGGCGGCGTCAGAGGGCTTTGTCAGTGAGACTAGCGTCGCGGTTCCGTAAGGACATGGAGTTGGCAGCGGTGTCATAGATTCCGTCTGGTTGCTTTTTCTTCTGTTGCAGCACAAAGCACACAGTCCCCAGTGCTGATGGCAGAAGAACTGAAGTCTTTGCTGTTCCTGAGACTTCTTGAACAGGGGCAAGCTCTACTTCAAGCCCTTGGAGATACTCCAAGAAAGAAGTTGCAGAAAGTTCAGTTCAGTCCTTTCACTGCCCAAGGCAGAAGCAGCCACTGCAGGCCAACACAGCAAACCACCCCGCAAAGTGGTAGATCCTCCTCACTGCTTCTCCAGCACTTCTGTGCTGTCTTATTGGTCCAAAATTCTTTCCCAATTTAGGGGTTTGGGACCCACTTTTTATACCCCTAAATCCTTTGTCCTCTCAGCAGGGCGTGTCTGTGACCAGCAGAACCAGTACTGTCCTCCTGCCAAGAAACGGAGAGATGGAGACTGCATTGCCAGAGGCAGGCAGGGCCTATTCAGGTACATGGGAAATCTCCTCTCACCACTCTAGATGCAGACCGGGCCTATTTTGGTGCTTGTGAACTCCTCCTACTACTCTGAATGCAGTCTATTCAGGCCAGCCCTGACTCATTTAGGAGACACATCACCCCCCCCCCCCCACCACCCCTGGTAGCCATTTGAGAGAAAGCACCTCCCCCAACCCCTGTCACTCCAAAGCCAGACAGTCCATACACATCATAGCAGAGGCACACAGGATGGTTAAGCAAGAAAAGACCTACTTTTAAAAGCGGTATTTTTAAACACCGAATGTAAAACTCACCTTTGCATCTTCAGATTCTGAGTTCAGGCAGACTACACTTTATTTTCTATCTGACGAAATTGGCAGTATTTCACTATCGGGACATACCACACACATCAGGGCATGTCCTACCTTTCACATACCCTGCCCACAGGGGTACCTTGGACCTTAGGGGTGACTTGCATGCAAGGGTTGGGCCTGGCAAGTGGGTGCACTTGCCAAGTCGACATGGCAGTTACAAACTGCGTGCAGACTCTGCAGTGGCAGGTCTGAGTTACCTTTTCAGGGCTACTCGTGTGGGTGGCACAATCCGTGCTGCAGCCCACTAGTAGCATTTGATTTACAGGCCCTGACACTCGGTTCACTTTACTAGGGACTGACCAGTAAATCAAATATGCCAATCGTGGAAACACCAATCCATAACACAATTTGCAACAGGAGCACTTTAACACTGATCCACAGTGAGTGTGCAGAGACACTATGCCAGCAAAAGCAGAGTCCAAATCAGTAGATCAGAAAGCAAATTCTCAGGATAATCACGCCAAAAGATGCCAAGTCTCTCACTTTCTAAAGCGACACTCAGTCAATTCTAATGTAAAAAATGTATACAGAGTAACAAGTAATGTCCCAATATAGCTGTGAAGTAGGATCTGCTTCTTATGGTTACCCTCCACTTTTTGCTAAATGTGATCCTGTTTCTGACTGTGACCCAGCTAATCTGTACCCAAGTTTATCTGCTTTCTACCTAACCTGTAATGTTAGACACTTTGGTAGCCACCAGATTGGATACTGGGGTACCCTTGTCAGTCTATAGTATATTGTACAAATGCACCCAGGACATAGGTACCCCAGAGGCCTCCCATGGGCTGAAGCATGTATTATGCCACCCATGAGGCCATGCAAAATGGAACCTACAGGCCTGCCATTTCAGGCTGTGTAAGTTGGTGCATGTATCACTTAAGATTTAGGTTTACTATATCTAAGGGCCACTGCACTTAAAACCTAGAAGTCCCCACTATAGCAGGCCTTAACAACCCTGAAGGCAGGGTGCTTAGCTCCAAGTGAGAGGGTGCCACTGCATAAGCAGGACACCCCTGCAGCCTACGCCGTGTATTCTCCCAGTTGTCAGGGCCTCAACCATTTACAGCACTCCAGCTCTCCTTCGAAGTCCTCCATTGGATTCAACAGCAGTTTCCGACACCACTGCAGACCTATGCGCCCAGCTTCCCTGGGATAGGTAACTTGGGTACCTCTGTATCCACGGGTGGGGTGGCTCTCCAACATCCTAACTTCCCGGGGTTTCTTCAGAGTCCACTGGGATGGGTCCTTAAACTCAAACACCAACCACAACTCTCCCATAAAATTGTACGGAGCACGCAGTCGTGTTCCCACACTGCACCCTGTCCTCAGTGGGGTCCCTACTTGCTTACCGTGTGTAGTTTCTTGAGGTCCCAGTGATTCTACATCCTCTAGACACTGCCATGACTCGCGTCATCGTTCTTCTACTATTTCAGTATGTGGTTTGATCTCCCCTTGGAGCCCACTGTGTATTAGTACTATTTTCTATTGTTTCTGTGCTACAGTATTGTGTGCTTTGTGATTATCTTCGTGTAGAAGATATTTTTTCGTACTAGTGTTATATTAATATTTATATATTTGTATAACTACTGTGTGGTTCTCTTTTCATTTAACCAATACTATAAGGTTGCATTCTGGTAAAAAAGATGCTTAACGTTCCTTCAAGATTAAGCCAAAAGGCTGCTCTCCACAGCTACCACTTGAATCGCTTTCAAAGGTTATCTTTTGACCTCTTAAATCACTAAGGGTTGTTTGGACCGGTAGAGGATACACACTTTAATTAGTTGACCGCATATACCAGGTTTCTTCTCACAATAGCCATTGGGGAAAGGGGGCTGGGGAGGAGGGTTCAGGTTACATTGATAAAACTCTACCTTCAGCCTTGTGTTTTGTAAATGTCACCAGAACTGCTTGATGTGCAATATGGGCCTATATTGCCAGTTAGTCGTGTATTCTCTCATATTGTAGGGCCTATTAGACCATGTATACCTAGACCTTCACAATGCTGCTTGCAATTTGCACCTTAGCAGGTGCTTTCTGAGTGCCTATTCATGTCTCTGGTTGGGTGCTGGCTTGACAATGTCATGCCAGTTCGGTTATCATCTATCAGTACTTTCTAATCTAGCGAGATGGATTGTCTATGTAAACTTAAAGCTTTAAGGGCTGATGGATTTAGAACCAAGTACAGGATAATCATTATATAGACACTAGTACTGAAGTCCTCTCTTCCACCACTAACTTCCAACATTTGGCAATATTCCAGGCTTTTTAAAAATGTTATGAATAGTATCTCTTGTTGCTTCACTACAGTTAATGTTTGCATCCTAGCTGTGCAGAATGAGTGTCTCCTAGATGTGATATTTATTGTTTAGCTCTTACAGAAGGGATGCACAGCTGCTTAAATGGCAATCCTCAAGATGACCTCAGTAGGAGTGTTTGGAAAGCACTCGTGCTCTCTCCCTTAATAGAAAGCCTGAAGCTTGGGGTGGGAAGATGTTTAGAATACAATTCCAGAGTTCTAGCACTTGAGCCTTGAAGGCAGAGCACTTCTTCTGCCATGGTATTTGGACACCATCCAGTGTACCATACTTGCTTCAGACAAACACTTTGGTATAGTTTGAAAGTTTGTCTAGGGTTGTGTGTACTTTAACCACGTTTTAGGATTAACAATGTATTTGCCAAGGAGAGCTTGTGACCACAAATACTTTCTTCTGGGAGAAAGTCAGGAAGGGTCTTGCTTACGTTCATTAAATTTAAAATTCTACAGATACTGGAAGCTCGGTCACCCAAATGGCACCTTTCCAGTAGCCTTGCTGGAAACAAGGGGCAGGATTGGGCCTTCAGCCCGCATGAATGAAAGCACTTTTGTATCCCAAATCAAGGGGACAGTATGGGTTAATTTGAGCTATTTGCAAGAACCCACCTTCTATGAATGTTGATGGGTAAAGATGGCCAACGCACAAACTCCCATGACTGAGGTATAGGAACTTGTCTAGTACTTGACCAGCTTTCCTCTAAACTCGTCAAATAACTGATGGCTGAGCCAATGTTTAGCCCTTTGTGGTGGTTGCTAGCAGACTGTTCTATCTGAAGTACCTAAAATAGAACAGTCTCCTTTTATTACCCTGCCCTCCAAATATCTGCATTTTGTTTTTCTTCGCCTAGTTCATGTCTGGAGGAGGGCAGTGGTTGTCTGGTTGTTCTGAAGAAATATTAGAAGGCTTGCTCCCTAGTGTTGGTTTTAAAGTCTGAGATCCAACCCTTCCCGAGATCCAACCCTCCCCCCCCCCCCCCTTCCCCCTTCTTTTTAGCTCTTGGATTACGTGCAACATCCGGAACACCACATTTCCCTAGGTCCATATTTAGACTCCCTCTAGAAAGGGAGGAATGACATTCTAACCCGAATTTAACTTTTTTTAAAATTTTTATTTATTATTTTTTTTTTTAATGTAAGACGTTTATTGAGTACTGTCAAGGTTACACAGCGTCATGCCTACAACCCGGAGGCTGGCCGCTATTAGCGTAAATCAGCAGGTTGAGAAATGGGCATTCAATAATCGGCATATGTAGCATTGTATAGATAGCGCATCAACTCAATGACTAGCACAAACGTAATCTAGACATATCAGTTCGTCTTACATTTTCAAGTAACTTTAACATGTGCGATAACTCAGTCACTAAGAGGGAGAGGCATGTGCCCCGGTGTGATGGCCTGTCTACATTCACAGTCGGCATGAGACCTCACAGTATCTTTACACATCTCCACACCCTCCCACGTTCAAGGAGCATCAAAGCAAAGTTCCAGTATTCCAACCTTAATCCTCGGCATCTATTGGAGAGTCCGCTAGTAAATAGCAGTGCAGCGGGGCCCACACGTCAGTGGGTCTGGAAGTGGGAGGTAACAGTTCAGAGTAACCCGAATTTAACTTTCAGTTCAAACCTCATGCTCCCAAATTGAGGGCAGAAGGACTGACTGTTGGCTCAAGCAGTTCAAGGTAGGTGTAATTGCATGGAATGCAACACTCATCCCGTGCTTGAGGCTAAGAGCCCTTGCTGGATGAAGGCCATTGGACACCATGCTTGCTGTATGAGGTGTTGCAGAACAAGCAAACACTAGACCATTTCTGTTCTCCAGAATTTTCTGATCTGCATGTTAATTCTGCAGCTCTTTCTCTCTCGAATGACCCTGTAAATCCAGCCCTCTCTGCCTCGGTTTTTCATCTGAGACTGTTCTTCTTTAAGGCAGCAGGTGACCTATTCAGCAACCCTAAGGGTGGAGCTTTAGGCTTCACTGCATTGTAGGAAACCAGAAACTGTACTGCCCTGGGAAGGGATCTGTTAAAATCCATAGAACTTCCACTCGAAGGCTGTGTGCCTCACTTACCACAGTCTGCCATGATATAGGGATTGAGCAACCGGTACTACTGGATGTCTGTTTGTCTAGCCCATCTGGTCAAAAGTAATATCTAGGAAACACTGGTTTTCTGGTGAATTGTCTTATGAACAGTTTAACAAATGTATTGAGTGACTCATCTATGTATAGAATAATGCAAATATTGAGGGATGGGGGGGTGTTGGGAGGGAAGCTTCTCCAAATTTCCTTCCCAACGAGAAAGTAGAATGTCCTGAACATTTACTTCATTTTATAAAACCTTCTCTTGTTTGTGCCCTCTTCGTTCTACAGGCCTCTGGGAAAGACGAGGAAATGGCAAAAGAGGCGATGAAGATGATGGACTTGGATGGCGACCAGAAGGTTTCCTTCAGAGAGTTTGCCGTATTTTTAGCAACTCTGAGTATGCTAATGGAGGAATGTGAATCCTGATCTAAACTCATTTTCTCTGTTAATAAAAAAATAAGTATGGTATTTTGTTAGTTTATTCCTCTTTTCAGTAAGATGTCAGTCTTGGCAAGTGAGTGTCACATCGTTGATCGTTTAGGTGCGATATCCAGAATAGTTTCCTGCTTTCCTAGTCTGCATGAGTGTGGGAAATGGAGCAATACAAGGCTACATATTTAGGGTCCTTGAATGTACTATGTACTCTCCCGTTTTTGAATTAATGTTTGCAAAGGACTGCCAAGTAAGAACTGCATACCTTTTGACTTGGAAATAGTGTTCACTTAAATATCCATGTGAGAAGCACTCTACCTGGTCCCATTACTCCCCAACCCACACATAAATTCCAGACTGCTATGGGGTCAACTAGGAAATGTGTCTTAGGCTTATTGTATTGTCCTGTAATGCAATTATGTTAAAGATATACACTGGCACTCTGGAACATGCTTCGCAGAAGCATTCAATCCAGGTATCCCTACCGGAACTTGTGGATCCTTTACTGGATCTTAATGATACGCAGCTCTAATTCAGGATACTGTCCTTAATGCCTGTTTGAAGGAGCTCTTTGAATCACATGTACCTTACCCAGCACCTACCCATGCAGGACATGCTACATCCTTCCACCCAGACACTCTGAAGGAGCAAGGGATGTGAATCTAAGAACTTCAGTGGGGCTTCAGATGCTGTATGCATCCTACAATACTTCAAGTAAATCTGCTGGTGCATCTGATTCTGAAGAATCCACAGTGAACTGGTAATTGATTCTACTGCACTAGTGCATCCCTAAAACCATTTCAAACTGGTCTCCAGATTCTCAGTTGAATGAACCATCCCTGTTTCTGGATGTGGTCCAATTTCTCGTGCACATTACGGTTATTAGTAGCAAGTTTTGAAGCGTTAGTCCTATTTCTAAGTCTTAATCGTATATGGCTCTGTAAACCAGTTACGCCACATAGTGCCGTATGTTTAAGGAACTTAAACATGTGGTTCTTTTCAGCTACATTTGGGCCCTCTAGAGCTTCTGGCATAGACTCCAGTTTATGTGCCATGCTAATCCTATCAAACCAGGTGATGGAGCTGAGCTGCCTAGTCAGCAGACTGAACATGTTTGTGATTTAGGTGAAATGTCTTGTAAAACTTAGACCAAAAATGGAACACCTTGTCTTACAAACCCAGTAGTTTATATCTGAAAATTTGGTCTGCCTCCATACGTTTGGTGATTTATCAGGAGTTGTACAGTATTTATTGGGTGGGGTGGGGGGGGGGGGGGGTGGGGGTTAGTGAAGGAAATCCTTAAACCTTTGTAATGTTTTCAAGTCAATAAATTTGCAAGAACCTTAGATTAGTTACAACTAGATCCAATATATAAATAACTTCCTAATAGGTTTAAGGAATAATCCTTAACTGATTAAATAATTCTGCTTTTACATCCGATTCAAATACTGCTGTATCAACTGGCATTTAATCTCTACCTAGGTCCTAGATACTTGCTTTTAGATGGGTAATTCTTTTTAATTGGCTTCTTAACATGGCTATTTTATCACAGGCACTTGTCATTTTAAATGTTTGCCTAAAGCTTTTTCTTATTTTAATTGGTCATTTGGCCCCAGCACTTGTAGACGCACAGTTCAGGAGTCTACAGTAAAAAGTATGTGTAAGAAATTGGGTTCCTGGTTGAGGGGTGATATCCTACCCAAGCAGCAACCAGTCTTCTCGGGGATGAAATCACAAGCAAGCCCCAAATTATCATGTGCTCGGCCCTGTGGTAGGTTGGCACAGAGCAGCCAGGCTTAACCCAAAGGCAATGTGTAAAGTATTTGCAACACTTCAAACAGTACCCCATTGAAAACCAATCACAAAAACTCCCATACAAGATTATAAAATTAGTAGTTTTTAATACATAAAACAACATTCAATCAGTTCAAATGGAGACTTAAAGATTTCTGTAAAAAAAAAAAGGGCCAAATTGTTGATATCTGGTTGTGCCGGACTAGGACAAAGTCACAAGTTTAGGCTGACCATGATGGAGCTGGGCCGGATACAGGGACCCAGTAGAGGCATTGTACAAATGTCTCTATTTGAGAGGCTGAGGTGTGAGGTCATCAAGAATCCCATCGATGAGGGATTGTGATTCTAGTCGAGTGTCAAGGATGCATCATGCAATTGGGGGTGGGGGGGGGGCATGCCTGGGTTCAGAGGAGCTGCTATGCAGGTGTGGGTGTCGTCGAGGCTGCCAGCACCGAAGATGTCACTAAGTGGTGGTTCTGATGCTGCGACAGGCTCTGATTTGCACCTTTGTGGCAGAAAGGATCCAAACAGCAGTGATGTTGCATTGGTCCTCATCGGGGTGGTAACGCAGCAGAGATGTCGGTTCCGCTGAGGCCAGTGGAGCTTACCATGGACTCCCTGTGTACTAGGCCTGGTCCTTTGCTTACTTTAAGATGTGAATACGCATATTATTATAATACAATCATACTGTGGACTAGAGATTGGATTCCACCGCATATATTTTTCTCCATCCTTGGAAAAAAGTTACTTAGTGACGAAACAGGTGTTGGCTGTTCATCTGTGAAGAATAAGTCTGGAAAATCATTTGTAACCGAAGACCACACTTTGCATATGCATCAGAATGAATTACAAATTGTGTGTTTTTTTAAAATTTTATTTTAAATCTAGTTTTTATTCTAACATCCGTGCTGTTCAGATATATTACTTTTTGTCTAAATACAGTTTAGTGGTTTTTTTGACCTCTTCCATCTGTTAGTTAAACACACTGGGTTTTCCTCATTGTCTATATGCACTTTTGGTAATAGGGTGCTTTAAACATTATAGCACCACCAGTATATCTTCATTTCTTTTTAGAAATGACTTAGAGCAAACTTTGCTCTATCTATACAAGGTGCAATATTTGTAACCACTAACGCCAAACAGATTTCCTCTTATTCTAGGATTGGACTTAGAATTGTTTAATTTGACTTAGAATTGTTTAATTTGACTTTCCTGCATTCACAAAATCTGCTGCCCTGAGGGCGCAACTGAAGACAAACTCAAATGGCATCAGTGTGATCCATAGCACCATAACAAGTGAAAAACACTGTCTATAGCAGGCTTTGTACAATCAATTACATCCTGCAATGGCCATGCAAGTGGTTCATTCCTCCATGTCCCACCTTAGTGGGACCAGACACGGGCCATACCCTGCTACACAGCTGATGTTTTGCCTTATCAATTGCTTTTTTGTTTATTATAAAATCTTGCAACAGTTTGACAATACTCTTCTATCCCAGATACCACTGTCTACTGGATTGTATGTATTAAAATGTATTTTTAAAAAGCCAGCTACATTAAAGTTCAGTTGAAATTTAGGTAGTAATGTGTCTTTATTACCTATAAAATTGCTATGTCATGCGTGCTTTAATGCAGGGGTCTCCAACCTTTTCTGTAATGAGAGCTACTTATGTTCACTAAATATAATCTTGAGCTACTCTTATTACTGTTGTAGTTGTGAGCATATCAGACAAGATTACATTAGTGGTGACCCCCTGTAAGATTACCAGCAGTGATAAATTCAGTGCCTTAGAGTTGCCACTAGTAGTGCAAAAAAGATTTATCAATTTAGAATGCCTGTAAATAGGTCATAAATAGCCATTGTTGTAATGCTCCTGGTACCAAGGTAATGAGTAAGTCTCCCCAGCACCATGTGATTTATCACTCCAATCTAGGCCGTAAGTATATTTCACAAAGTCAACCATTTCCCCCCCCCCTCCAAATGGCCTATGAGTTCTTGAAATACAAACTTTTTTTTACCTCTAACACACATTTTTCAAATGTGGTCTGCTTATATTAATTCAACCAAGCAAAAGCTTATAATTTAGTAGGCTGGGCTGCTTATAAGAGATCTACTTGCAGGTAGCTGGAGAGCTATCAGTAGCTCATGCGCTACTAGTTGGAGAAGCATTCTTTATTGTATCGAACTGCATCCTAATAGTACACTGTAACACTGCCCATCTCTAAACCATACACACTTGTGATGTACACACCCTACAATGTTGGAAAGGGTGGAAGAACTACTGCAGCTGCCGACCCTCCTCTATAAGGCCCATATGTACACATTCAGGTTGATTTCATTCTGACAACCCAACACTGTTCCTATGTTTATGTACTAGTTCTACTTTGTAAAATTCCCTACAATGGATTAAAGATTACCCATGTGTCCTGCTTCATTTTGGCACTTACAAAGGAACTTTGTGTTTACTGTTCATCAAGAACAATGCAAAGCTCTATGGATTAAAAAATATTTCCAATTTGCCTAACACACTGAGTGGTATTGTAAAGTTGAGGGGTTCCAAGGACTTAGAAAATTGCAATTTCTAAAATATGAAGTGAGAGAGATTGTTTGTAATCTTGGCACTCTGTTCAAACTTGAGACCCCCCCCCCTCCCGTAGCCAAAACACTAGGTGGAGTCCTTGTGAAATCCTAATGAGTAGAATGCAAAACCGTCTTGCTATCCCTCAAGTGTCTCCAGCTTTCCTTGATTTGCACCAAAATTATGATGTGGCTTTATGAATACAACCAACTGGTTCACTGTGTTTAGGAGCTTCCATTCTTGGGTACAAGCGGCACTGCCCACCAGTCCGACAAAAACCTGCCACTACTGCCAGCATGGCAACTGGGCACATTCTAAGGGCCACAACTCCAAGCCAGTACTTCAGCCCTTGTGGCACAGCCATACCAGATCTTGGTTACCATGAACAATCCTGTGAAATGTTACAGATTGATGTATGGCTCTAGGCAGTCATATTGCAAGAAAAAAAAAAATGAACAGAGATTTTGGAACAGTGAATCCAGCTGCTCCTGCAGCAGACTTCCTCAACCTCACAATGTCCATGGCTAAGTGTGAGACCCTGTTAGTTGTAACCCTCCCTGGTACCGGAACACTCTTTGGGTCTGTCTGGGTGCGAGTGGGGAGCTGCGAGATATTGGTGAGTCAGGAGTGGGTTACTTATCCCAGGTTGCAAGTAAATCTAGGGAAAGAGGATAAACTCACGAGCAGCCTACTTAATGTCAGATCCCTACAGAAACATGGCGTTAAGGTCTAACTATTATTAGATAACCATAATATGGATGTCCTTTCCATGACCAAGTCATGGACACACCCTGGAGCTGGGGGTTAAGTTGCCCACCGGGCTACAAGGCACTACACAAACCCCGGCAGATTGGGAAAGGAGGGGTTGGAATTATTTTTTAAAGAAAAATGGGATTTTATCTCAGTAGACATTGATTAGGTGAGCAGTGCTGAACTACTGGGATTTGCGTTACAGGACCCCAAAGGACATACTGACTGGCATAGTCTGTTACAGACCACCTGGAGCACCCAGCTCTCAACAACTGGGTGCGTTGGCAGACGTCCTCAGTAATATGGCATTCACTCATTCAAGATTATTCATTTTAAAGGATTTTAAAATGTATTCTAATGGGCGCTTAGATTCAGGATATAAAAGTCTTCTCCAGACATGTGAAGACGTGAATCTGAAACAGTGGGTCTGGGCACCCACGCATAGTGTTGGGCACGTATTGGAACTAATACCTAATAGAGATGGAGATAGTCTTGCCAGTGGGCTGGTCCGACCACTATTTAGTCCAATTCGGGATTGATAGCCCGATATGGAAAAAAGTTAACCCGAGGAAAAAAAAGAATCTCAAAGGCAGGTATTGGAGAGGACTCGTAAGAAAGGCAACGCCAACGCCAGAGTTTTATGGAACAGGACTTTTGATGCAGGCAAACAGGAGGACGAAAATTACATGAACTTTTGTAATCCAATAAGTACCAGGCTTGACCAGTTAGCACCATTAAAAGACAAAAGCAAGGGGTAGACACTCTGCTCCCTGGTTTATTGTTTATTTGAGCCTTTAAAGAAATGTAAAAAGGCAGAGCGGAATTAGAGAAGAGCATACAGAGATGAGGATAAAAATGCTTGGGAAAAAACCATAACTAGTTACAAAAAAGAAATGGCAAAAGCTGAGTACTTTGCTGGACTCTATTCTGAAATCCCCTAATAGCGCTAGGAGTATTTTAAAAATAGTGAATTATATCACTAACCCACAAAGAAGAAGATTTCCTCCACACAAAACTGTGATGGTTTGGCCACCTTTTTTGAGGATAAAATCAGCAAAATCATTAAGGGGCTACAAGTGGGAATTATGCCCACGAAGGAGAATCAAAATGGAATGTCTCAGGGATATCTAGCCACCCAGAAACAAGAGCAGGAAATGGCAGAGACTTCTGGCAACCTTGATAATTTTGACAAACCATCAGAGGAAGACTGTATCAAAATAGCCCATAGTGTCTCCTCAGGATCCCCGTTGGATCTGCTACCTCACAAAATATGGAAAGCCTTAGGAACAGAGCTCTTCTCGGTGCTCCGGCTGATCTGTAAGCAATCTCTGGAGAGTGGAATAGTGGCAACATACTTGAAAAAAGTGATAATCGCACCTCTTTTGAAAAAAAACGTTGCTAGATCGAGCAGGTCCAAAGAACTATCGACCCATCTCCCTGCTACCCTACCCAGTGAAGATCACAGAGCGACTGGTCAGTAGAGCACTTCCAGTTTCTTGAAGCCAACGAAAAACTGGAGGATGTGCCATTTGGCTTTTGCCTAGGACACGGGACAGAGACTGCTTTAGTGACTGTGCTGGACGATCTTCGAATGCGGAGTACAGGGGACAATCAGCAATTCTGATTTTGCTGGACCTGTCCGCCCCATTTGATATGGTCAATCACGAGATACTAGGGGCCATGCTCGCAGGAGTAGGAGGGCTGGCACTGGAGTGGCTTCAATTCTACCTTGATGATAGACAACAGGAAGTTGCTCTTCCCCCTTATCAATCGCAGTTCATGAATGTCCAGCTTGGTGTGCCACAGGGGTCTGCCATCAGTCCAATCCTATTCTATATCTATGAGGCCTCTGGTTGATGTCATCAAATCACATAACATCAGTCTTGTGAATTATGCCGACGACACTCAGTTGATTTTGTCACTAGAAGGCCACCATTCACTTTCGCTTGAAAAATTTCATGACTGTCTGCAAGATACTGCATTATGGTTACAAAATAACGATTAACAATTTAATGGGAAAGAAACCGAGATCCTGAGTGGTTCAACTGGTAAGGTTTCCCTCCCACTACCTACTGAATTTTGGCCACTCCCAGTGACCGCTCCACTGATTCCCGCAAAGGCAGTATGCAATTTAGGAGTCCGCTTTGATTGTAATTTGAATCTAGAGTCACAAGTAAATAAAACAGCTGGAAGCGGTTTTGCTCTGATTAGAGTGCTCGGAAGGATCCTCCCACTGCTCCCCAAACAGACCAGATCATTGGTAGTAAGGAGTATCATTCTGAGTCGACTGGATTACTGCAACGCATTGTTGCTGGAGTCTCCTAAATATCTGATTGGATGACTCCAGAGAATCCAGTCGATGGTGGCCAAGCAAGCTCAAATGAGACCACGTCAATCATCGGCATCTCGGGCCCTCTCTGAGCTCCCAGTTATGCAGAGGGTACAGTTCAAATCGCTATGCATAGTTTTTCAGGCTCTGTTTAGAGAACAAGGGGACCCCAGTAGTGAGACCAGGGGTAATATTAGGCGTTGTGTAGAACAAAGGTCTAGTGGAGGCCAAAAAGGTACTCTGGTAGCCAGGGCTACTAGTAAATTAAGGGCAATATTAATCTGAAGAAATAATGCGAAAAAGTCCCTATTGGACTTGGAAACTAAATATATGTAAGGACACAAGGTTATGTGGAATGACAACCCATTTATTATCAGTATAAATGGAATATCATATACTTTGCTAATAGTGCTAGTATAGGAAGTGAAAGTGTGTGAAGTGGGGAAGTGCTGGTGACATTACAAATGACATCGCATTGAAAAACAACAAAAACAGTAATTATCAAAACTCCTGAATAAATTGAATGCAGGAATGGAGTTTTGGTTGGAGAGGTCGACGGCGTTTCGATCTCATAAGTGTGAGATCTTCATCAGGACGAGAGAATGTGAGCGATAGAATCTACCGGAAGGAGAGAAGAATTTCAGAACCTTGATCCTAGGAGCAATTTACATACAGTAGACTTGTACGAGTGGATGGCTCTATTGATTGGCCAGTGTCTGAGATGTGGCATTCTACATACAGCAGTCGTACATATTTGGATAGCTCTATTGTTTGATCAGTATCTAAGATGTGACCAGGTTCCGATCAATAGCAATTGAATTATATGGATTGCAGGTAAAATTTACGAGAAAAAATGCGACAAGTGCTGTGCATTGGGGGGAGGTTAAACGGTCGCGCGCTGGATAGCCTGCTAGGGATTAGCCATAGGCATGCACCTGAGACAAGGTGGGATAGACCAATGAGGGAGTGCTAAGCAGGGAGGAGAAAGCATAGGTACTGTGCTTACTGGTCGGTAGAATGGGGCACCATTGGCCCAGGGGATGGGCGTGGCAGAAGTCCATGTGCGGGCGCGTCTAGTGTGCGGGCCCGGCCTGCCAAAAGATCTGAGAAAGGAGATTTGTAAGGTTAGTAACACGGCACTGACCAAGGGCCTTGGGCTTTCAGATATAATAGAGTAGACTTACTGATTGAGCCGCAAAAGTCTATGAGGGGCCTGCGGTTAGTTGAGCGGTGTGAGTAGCTGCCAGACCTAGACATCTGGAGAAGGCAGAACCACTGTCTTGTAGCGGTAGTCTAAAAATGAAGAAGGGTGTAGCATTACTGAGGCTTCATAAAGCACTGCAGGGAAGATTGCGTTAAAATTAGTGGGAAAGTTACTGTAGAGACTGCAGGGGGCCGTCAAGGACGTGCTAATGACCCCCATGGAGGCATAAATCACTCGGGATGGGATGCTCTTGACTGGCGTGCGCTTTCTGTGAATCTGAGGAAGTGTACAGTGGTTAGTGGCTTCTAGGAAGTGACCGCGGCTAGGGGTGCTGGACTACGGCCGAATGTGCAATTACTTTATGTTGCCCAGGAGTAGTCAGCGGGATGCACCGTATACATTCTGTGTCAGCAGGGGAATTAATCCACACAATCTCTTCCTCCAGGGAGGAGAGGATATAAAAAAGCGTGGGTAGGCTGCGCAAGCGTGAGTCGGGACACTCGCTGGTGGGCTGCGCATGCGCGAGTCGCGGTGGCTAGCATGGTGTGCACCCTGAACGAGCGGCAGTGGCGCAATGGAGTCGCCATATTGAGGAGTTGGGTTGGGAAGATTCAGGGGACCCTCCCCGGGGGGAGGTTACTCCCAAGTCCTTTCTCTAGTTTTGTGCGGGAGCCACCTGCTCCCAGGACTGGTTTGAACTGGAAAATGCACAGGGACACCAAATGTGCCCCTCATGCAGACTTTCTGGTGCTGGTAAGCACACCCACCCAGCTCCAATACATGAAATCCTGTCTGGGGGTTGTCACACCTCCCTGTAACAGGATACCTATTGTTCTGCCTTTCCCTGCTCGAGCTAGGCTCAGCAGCAGGAGGGCAGAAATGTGTCTCTGGTCGACAGCAACAATTTTGTGCCGTCCGAGGGGGGCGTGGCCAGCTAACGAACATGGCGGACGTGCTTGAGTAGAGCTCCGTCCTTCGACCCCACAATTATCCTCCACTTACCCTACAGAGGTGCTGCTTTGTGACGGTATTGCCCGCAGCTGGTGAGGGGGCATAGCGGAGAGCCCGCGAATCCTGGCAGACCTCGGCTCGGAGCTGCGGTGCCTGCAGGCGGGCGAAGGAAGCTAGACTCGCGCTGGAAGAGGTGCGAAAACTGCCCTGGGGCCTGGCGGCGATTGAGGGAGCTGGACGCTGCTGTGTTCGGGCCCTGACGCCCCGCCGAGAGCCTGGTGCTGCTGGAGGGTAGGAGCGGAGAGGCAATGGGCAGCAGCGACCGGAGGAGCAAATAGCCAGGGGGTGAGCCGGCGCGAGTAGAAGGCGCGGCGGCCCCCCACGGCCTGTGGAGATTGGGGCATGGCACCCTCCCCTGAAGCCCGGAGCCCGTGAGGCCTTGCGGACACATCAGCCGCGGAGCAGCTGGCGTGTGGAGGATCCCGAGTTCAACAGGCACTGCCGGGTGGCCCACACGGTGAGGAGCGGGGCTCGGGCGGACGAGAGGAGCCCCGTGGAGGAGACGCTGCATGGTGGAGGGTGTCGCCCTGAGATGCTCCAGCAGTGATTGCGGGGCCCAGAGGCCCTGGATGGTGAACTGGGAACCCGGGCGCTACACGCTACAATGTGGGACTGCCTCACCGCTCCTGCACCATTAGTATGATCTAAATCTGGGGCCCGGCGCCTGGCCTGATACACGTCAGAGGAGCTGGGCTCGGGGCCGCATCTGGAGAGACTGTGAGGAGAGGCCGCCCGGACAACGGAGGTGGTCAGCGGTGTGCACCCCTGGGCTTGCCGTCGCATGGCGTCACTCTAGCCAACATAGTGGAAGAGCAAGGTGGTGTGTGGGTTATGGAGGCAATGGCGACAGCCCGTCGCTGAAAGTGTTCGTGGCTGACCACGCGGCCGCGCTTGGAGCCCTCCTGGTCGCGACCCCCTGGAACGTGCCCTGCACCCCTGGGCTTGCCGTCGCATGGCGTCACTCTAGCCAACATAGTGGAAGAGCAAGCATGGAGCCGGTGGCAGTCCTGGCAGCCAAAATGGACTCTGTACTAGCGGCGGTGGAGCGCATTGGAACCACTTTGGAGCAAACTAAAGTGTCCCTTGAAGCCCGGATAGATAAAGTCACCTCCGACTTCAACCTACTACATGCGGATTACTGAAAGCTGTCGGAATCTGTCGCCGCACAACGTCAGTCGGTCCAAGATCTGCAACCTGTGGTACAGAACAACGCTTCCGCGCTGCAGAATTTGACTGACAGGATTCACGTGCTGGAGGACCGCATTGAAGACGCAGAAGGGCGCTCTCGGCGCATTAACGTCCGGGTGGTTGGACTGCCGGAGGGTGAAAAGGGAAAGACCCGGAGTTGTACACCGAGAACTTGCTGCGGGAACTCTTGCCTCGGGGGATGCTCTCCCCGCACTTTGTGGTAGAGAGAGCACACAGAGTGCCGACGCAATTATCGAGACCGTGAGGTGGTGCTCCGCAAAACCAGGAAGTTGGGTGATCTCAGAGTGGGGATGTTAGACCTGGCACCTTGGCGTGAGTCTCCCTCCCACTTTTTGCTGATGTGCCTCATGTGTTTTGCTGGTGTTAGCTGCTCAGGGCACTGTGCCACTGCCAATCAGTGCCAGAGTGCAAGTGCTCCCTATGAAACGTGTATACCTTGATTGATTTCCATGATTGGCTAATTTGGTTTACTGTCAGACCCCAGTAAAGTGCACCAGGAGTGCCAGGGCTGGTAAATACAAATGCTTCTGGTGGGCTTGCAGCACTGGTTGTGCCTCCCACAGAAGTGACCTAGTAAAATGTGTCTAAGGTCTGCCATTGCAGAACCTGCATGCAGTCTGGTACTGTCATGCGGGCTGGGCAAGTGCACCCACTTGCCAGCCCCTAAACCTTCCCTTTACTTTATGTAAGTCACCCCTATGGTAGGCCCAAGGGTAGGGTGCATTGTAAGTATAAGATAGGACAAGCCCTGATGTGTGTGGCATGTCCTAATAGTGAAATACAGCCATTTTTGTTTTTCACTATTGTAAGGCTACCTGCTCTCCATAGGACCAAATGGGCTGCTGGAATTATTACACCATATAATCCTAACAGACTCCGAGAGCATGGTAGAAAGTCAAGTTTAGTATGCCTTAACTCAGAATAATAAAATACGTATTTTAGTAAAGTTTATTTTAATATCCTGTGTTTGCAAATGCTACTTTTAGAAAGTTAGCCTTTGCTTGCCTAACTATTTCAGCCCGCCTCTGCTAGGATGTGTATCTGCTGTCTGGTTCCTGAGTGACAGGGCTGGGGAATTCCAGGAGACAGTCTGGGCTGCCAGGTGGTGAATAGAGAGACTACACCAGGATGCGTGGGGGGAATGCCCCTTGACTCTGAAGAGGGCTGTGCTCTGCCACCACAATGCTGGCTCCACCTCCTGCGGAGCATCTGATGTCTCTGCCCTGCACCTTGAAAGAAGCAGCAAGAGTCTCCAAAACAAAGTTCTCCAAAACTGGGTTGAACCAGGCTCAGGCCCCCTGGCCTGCAAGAACAAAGGATTTTGCCTATAAAAGTAGGAGCCCTGCTCCTAAACAGAAGATCCTGCTTGTGAGCCAAGAAAACCCTCTGCCCGAGAAGAAGTAACCAGGAGAGCTGAAGGAAGAAACCTACAAGGACTTGCTGCTTTTCACAGACTTTCTTTCACTTTCTACAAAGAACTTGGGCTAAAAACGATCTCTAAGTGCCTGGAAGCGCGCTGGCCCCCTTACCTGAGTCCCAGGAACATTGGACTCTGCCTGCCTGCATCTGAGCCGTGAGAAATCGCTAAACTCTTCCCCGGCTACTGGAGCCGCCAGCCAAGTGCGTCCCGTACCCCTGGACCGCCTGTGGCCGCCCGCCCCGTGTGAACCGCTCTGCCTACGAGCCCTATTCACACCGTCCCGCTGAGCCGCCCACACCTGCTTCACCCTCCACTGAGGGACGCACTGCCCTACTCGCCGCATCCCCAGTGGGGGGAGAAACCTTGGAAAGAAGTGCATCGACACAGGAGATGCCTTGTACGCTGAAGCGTACCACCTCCCTGATGTCACGCTGAAAAAGCATTTCCCCGCTCAGAGAGGCACCACCGAAGCGATGCCGCGTACGCCTGATGAGTACCACTTCGCACCGCCTGTGGAATCCCTTGGAGCCGTACCGCCTTCATCGCCTGCCAGGTAGGCCTGCCAAAGTGAACCGAGGTACAGTCCGTACGCTTAAAGTGTACTGAAACTCACCGCACCTTGCCTTGTCCCCAAGGCCGAGCCGCACAAGGGGAGCTGCGCTGTACGTTGCATACAGGCCGCTCCGTGCCGCATTGCCGCATCTGGGGGGATTGATCACCACACAAGTACGCCTATGCTTCGGACCTTGCCAGCGGCCCCGGACCGTCCGCAGCGCCCCTCTGAGGTCCCGCTCCAGCCGTCCATTACGACGCCTGCGCCGAGCCAGACCAGCATTAGCAGCGCTGCCGATCTCCGTCCGGAGTACGCCGCTCACCCCCGCATTGTCCGCAGTTGATTTGCCAAGGTACTGTACACACGTGAGACTAGAAAGTCCGGTTTTGGTTGTTAAAGGCTCTTATCTTTACGTATCCTCAAGGGAGCGCCCTAGGAAGTGTGAACCGTGCAACCTGGAATTAAGCTCATTGCTTTTACAAGAGACACTTTTAAAAATGCATATCCTTGCATAAAACGAACTGTGTGCATTTTTATGAACTAGAGACACTTTTAAAAGAAAGCACATATTCCAGCATAAAGAAAGTATTGTGTGCATCCGAAGCCAAACGTTATTTATGGTCTTGTAATTAAGCCTGCATAAGAATTTATATTTTACATAAAGCCTACGTATTTTTTTTATAAAACCTAGACTGGTGTCCATTTGTGGTACTTTGTTATATTACTGTATGTAGTCATAAATGCTTAACTAACTAATTGCCCTGAAGATTAGCCTTGTCTGCTCGCGCCACACTACCTAGAGGGTGAGCAGGGGTTATTTTTAAGGAGTAAGTCCCTTGCCCTGACTATAGGAGAGGGTCCCTGTTTGTCACAACTGCATACCTTTGCCAACCAGAGACCCCCAAATCTAACAGGGGAACAGCCGCGTAATGTTTTTCCCATACCATACAGCAGCGGTGCAGAGGAGGAGAAGCACATACATGGCCGTGAAGAGACAGCTGAGAGAACTGGAACTGCCCTATTCCCTGCTGTTCCCCTCCCGTCTCCGTGTGGTCTCTAAGGAAGGTGCCTGCTTCTTCGATACTCCATCGGATGTCTGGGACTGTCTGGAAGAGACTGGACAATGGTCAGGAATGAGACCCACGGACCCGGAGGAAGGCGGATGACAAGTGGAACGGTCAAAGAGGCGCAGAAGGAGAGGGGCTCGTCGAGGTGCCGGCCTCGGTCAGGTTGCACCCAGCCCGGAGAAGATGCGGCTAGAACGGCAGGAAGTGCTCGAAGCGGTTGCGACTCTGGGAGTCTACTGCCGGCCCGGACGCCCGGACGCGCAGTGACCTGGACACAAGCCATTCGTCCTCCCCATCCACTGTGCTTTCGGTAGACATGGGCCTACCCGATGGGACACCCCAGACGGCTGACCAGATTGTGTGACTGTACAATGGACTATGGTGGCCAGGCACAAACTCTTGTCTCTGAATGTGCTATTGCCTATATCCTTCAACTGCTGTTGTTTAGCGCATTGCTGCTATGTTCCTTTAGCCAATTGTGCGTGCGCTGCCCTGTGAGGATGTACAGCTTAGTGTATGCAGGCGGGTTCCTAGGCTCGTGATTCAGTGGCGCTGAGCGAACAGTCCACGTGGGGCTCCTCTACTGGGGGCTCGCACCGGCTCCGCGCGCTTCCCACCTTAGCATTTCCCAAGCGCCTCTTGGACACCTAGGGGTTTGAGATAGGGGTGAAGCATGGTTTGATTGTTGGCTGCGCGCTCACCCACATAGCCACTGTGCTGGGTTCACAAAACACCAAGTGGTAGATTCATTTTCGGTTTGGACGAATGCCCCGTTGGGAACTCGCCCATTTTGTTACACTATTTGTCACAGTTCACAAGTTTCAGATGCGATACACGGACTCCCCCCTTCCTGATGGCGCCCATAGGCCCCCCTGAGGGGTTCCCCTGGCCCTGGCCCTTAGCGGGAGCGCTACGTCCCGGCACATGACGCACACTAACATAATGACGTGGAACATCCGCGGCATTCACACCCCATCACGTCGATACTCTGTCTTCTCCTATCTGCAGCGGCATGCGGTGGGGATTGCTCTCCTCCATGAGACGCACATGACCCAGGTGGAACTGGATAGGCTCCGCAGGCGCTGGAGGGGGCAAATCTATGGCACGACCTTTTCTGCACATGCGCGTGGTACACTGATTTGGGTGAGGGCAGGAGTCCCCTTCATTTGCGCAGAGGCCCAGGTGGACCCAGAGGGGAGGTACTCCTTAGTGCGGGGGCGACTGAATGGTCAGGAAGTCCTTCTGGGTTCTATATATGCGCCTAACACAGACCAACTCTCCTTCCTAGCGAGCTTAAATCACATCCTCCATCCGCATGCTGGCCTCCCCTGGCTGCTTGGCGGGGACTTTAACCTGATACTAGATGTAACCCTGGATAGATCCTCCCCCCCCCCCTCCGGGCCACAGAGGTAATGTCGAATGCGCAGGCGTTTGGGGACTGGCTCTCACACTGGGGGGTATATGATTTGTGGCGCGTGCAACACCATGTAGATAAAATATACTCCGACTATTCACCAGTTCATGACCTACATGTCCGGCTAGACCGAATAATTGGCTCCCAATCACTGCCCTGCTCCTGGCCAAGTCAGAATATCTGGGTAGGACACACTCAGATCATAACCCCCTATGGTTCCAAATTAGCTGGGGGGTGGATCGTCCGCCTGTACCCACGTGGAGGCTGCAGCCTACCGCGCTCGAAGACGCTGAGTTCCGCTCTTCGCTGGGCACATCCCTTCTGGCCTACTTTGAGGAAAATACAGGGATGGGGAGCGACCCCATGGTGGAATGGGATGCATACAAAGCAGCCATTTGTGGGCACTGCATGGGAGCCAATTGGAACATCCGTAAAACATTGTCTGCTTCCCTCGCACGCCTAGAGTCCGAACTCCTGCATTACGAGAGGGAGGGTGAGGGGGCTGGTGGGCATTCACGCACGCTAGGCGACCTCCGTGGCAAACATGCGGCTCTCATGGAGCAGCTAAGATGCCACAAATACGCGGCGCAAGCGGCCAGAACACACGCCAAGGCGGACAGAGTGGGACGGCTGCTGGCCTGGTTGGTGCAAAAGGCGGGCCGCGGTGTCCCGATAGGAGCCCTGTGCACAGGGAGAGGGGAGATGGTCTACACACAGAGTGAAAAACATCGAGCCCTGACAGACCACTACAAGCAATTATACGCGGCTCGCGGTACTGGCCCCAGACAAGTGCTGGACGAATTCCTGGATGCTGTTACCCTGCCCACGGCCTCTGAGGAGCACAGAGAAGCACTTAATGTCCCTCTCGCGCTGGAGGAAGTGGGAGACGCGATTCAAGCCTTAGCGACCGGTAAAACCCCAGGCCTGGGTGGCCTGCCAGCCGAATATTACAAGGCAAATAGGGAAATTCTAGCGCCCCGACTCCTTCAGTTGTATAACACAGCGATTGGCGCAGGCTCGTTTCCCCATCCATGCGAGAAGCATTCCTGGTATCCCTGCCTAAACCGGATAGAGACCCGACAGCTTTGGGTTCCTATCGGCCGTTGGCCATGCTTAACGATGACTATAAAATCTTCGCAAAAATACTTGCAGAACGACTGGCACCGGTGGTCCCCCACTTAATCCACCCAGATCAAAATGGGTTTGTGCCAGCGAGATCCACGTCTCTGAACCTTCGGAGGTACTTCAGGGTAGCGGCAGAGGCAACGAAGGAATGGCCAAGGGCAGGGTGCCTGGTGTTAGATCTGGAAAAGGCCTTTGACTGCCTGGAGTGGGGCTACCTGTCGGTGGTTCTGCAGAGATTCAAACTCGATGTGGACTTCTTGCAGATGGTTGACCTCCTATATCGTTACCCGGTAGTCCGTGTACGATTGGGGCCTTATGTCTCAGAGGCGGTAGTGGTGGGCAGGGGAACTCGGCAGGGGGGTCCTCTGTCCCCGCTGCTGTTTGCACTGGCCATGGAGCCCCTGGCTGCAGCCATGAGGCAGACCAGGGGAGATGGAATTCCCCTGGGAGATGCTACCCATCAGGTATCACTATATGCCGCCGAACTGTAGGTGTTCGTGAGAGATGTGGGATGCATACCGGAACAACTGGTCCGGTTGCTTTAAGTATTTGGGATTCAGATCTACCGTCATCCGGCTGATCTATTCGATGGTAATCTGGGACGGGCGGTGACAGTGCTCAGATCTCAGATATGCTTCTGGTCCACGCTCCCGCTGACACACACGGGCAGAGTGGCTCTTGCTAAAATGGTCATGCTCCCCGCCTCCTGTACTATTGTGTTAATCTTCCCCTATTTATACATGCCTCTTTTTTCTCCACGCTCAACAAGGTCCTGCGAGACTTTATCTGGGGCACGTCCCGACATCGACTGGCGCTGGGGAAATTGTTCCTACCTACGAGCAGGGGCGGACTGGCCGCTCTCTGCTTTGAGCACTACTACTTGGCCGCGCAGCTCCAATGGATTGCCCGCTGGCTGGCGGATAAGGGGAGAGATGACTCGGCCACTGGTGAGCCGCCATACATTCTGGAACGTGTCACTAAACTCTTTCATCCGCTGGCGGAGACTGAGCGACCTGACCCGCTGCTGCTGGCGGTAGCGTACAAATGCTTCTGCAGAGCACTGTTCCTCATGCGAAAAGTGCTCCCATACGCACCAGCGATACCCTTGGAGAGTTCACCAGGCGGCGAAGGGGTTCTCACGCGCCCTTTGTTAGAGCAGTGGCAGGAGGCAGATGTCCAAACATTGGGGGACCTCTACAGGGATGGCGCACTGGTGCCTTTGATGAAAAAGGGTTCAGGCAGATCAGGTCGTTTTACCCCTTTTCTAGGTTTGCCCGGCGTTAGCCGCTTCTCACCCAACTCACGATTACCAAATAAAGAGGCAGGCGCTGGAGACTGGAAGGCAGGAAACAGGAGTTTATTTCCGACGGAACAGAACACGTCAAATCAGACAACAGGGTATCTTCTCGAGGTGCTCTAACAAGTTTCTCTACGGCTCCGTCTTTTATACACAGGTTTATGACGTACAAACATTCCTTATTGTAATAAAGACACTTTGAAGTACGAAAAGGCATGTTTGGAATCCCAGCTTCAGGCCTATTCCCATACCGGTCGCTCTGATGTTGTTTTCCCCTCCCAAATGTAACATGTGATTGTAATCTGCAGCCGGACGTCCCGACAGGACACGAGGGCAAGAGGGGGTGGTCAGATCTAAGGTTGGGCAGGCGATAAGATCACCTTTCGCTATGCGGGGCCGGAGGGGGTACATCCACGAGACCTAGTTTTATGATATGGGACTGGGTCGAGAGGCCAGGTGTAGCCGGGGGGGGGTCATCAGAAGAGAGGAAGGGTGTTCCTGGGAGGAATGCAGGGGTGTCGGCCAGATCTAGGGGTGTGAAGGCCGCTCCTCTGATGTGAGGCGAGGTCCTACTGTAGGGAGCAATAAACTGCATCTGTTGGACTAGGTGATGGCCTGGGATCAGGCCGAGCAATCGGGCAGGGAGGAAGAGGTTACCAAAAGGGCCCGTTCTATGGGTAGGATGAAAGAGCGAGGGGGCAGGGGTTCAGCACGGAGACAAGGTCGTGTTTAGCGGTGCGCTTATGGCCCGAACAGGAGAGACCGGGGGCTGTTGGGGCGCGGGGTACTTGCGAGGCGGGGGAGAGAGAGAGAGAGAGAGAGAGAGAGATGCAGGCTATTTGCAGTGGGCAGAGAGGTCATGACACAAAGATGGCTACAATCTATGTTCGTGATGGGGCCTAAAAGGGAACAAGATGGCAGGGCCACTGTTTCGTGACTTTCGATTTACCTTCAACAGTGGCGAAGGTGAACACAAATGAACGCCGCTTATGTACATATACATTGTCATTTTCCACAGTCGCCGCTTTTTACATAAGATAGGTCATTTCCGTGTTTATCATAACTGACGGGGTGTACATATAGTCGTGTGTAGTCAATGAAATAGCGTTTGTCAATACTGGTAGACTTGCATATAACCGTGTGCAGTTGATGCGACATACGAGGTGGAATACATATAAATTTACATTTGTCGTATTTAAAAAGTGACCGATGAAACATTTTACAGGCAAAAGTGGTTGAGGGAGGAAGTTAGTCCAATACAAGCAATTAGTCAAGGGGTGTAGAAAGTTCCGAAAAAAAGGGGGGGGGTCTTCGCCACAGTGTCTTTTTAGTAGCGAGTCATCACTGGTAGGCTCTGGTAGTTCGTTTTCTTCCGTTGGCGCTGTTGAGCACCGGCGGTGGAGCTATAGGTCCAGCTCGGTTCCTTCTTTACACGTCGCAGGGTGTGATCTGTCCTTTGCCGTTAGGCCACAGTCCTGTTTCCTAGCTAATCTCTCTTAAGGGTGCCTTATGCTGGGCACCTGCATTTCTTTCTCGGAGTCAAAATCCACGTGGAAAGGATAGAAGGGGTTTTGTCGGATAATCGAGGGAGGAGAGGGCGGAGTGGGACCGGATCTTTGAGACGGACCAGGGGAGCAAAAGGGTGATGCGCAGGCAGGTCCATCAATCGGGCTCAAAGGGGCGGGGACTTCTGGCACGCGTGGGTCAACAAGTAGAGGGCTTCAAGGCAGCCCCCCATTCCTTCGTTTTCTGCGTTTGAGAGTGGTGCATCGTCCCGCGTCCCGTTGCTCTGCGGCTCCATCTTAGGTCGAGGTCACACGCGCCTCACGATCTGTGGCCAGGCTGTGCGTCACGTCCAGCCCCTCTCCTCCGGTGACTGTGTATCCTTGAATGGGTACAAAACAGGTTTTAGCGAACTGGCAAGAGAAGGCATTTATACATTTCAATTCCGTCCCAGATCTAGGTAGTTGGGGGTACGTTTCATCGGTCACGGTCAGGAGTTATCACTGTGGAGCATGTATACAGGCATGTCTACTGAGTTTGTACTACGTCTATTTGGCGTTCATTCATGTCGCATGTGGCTTTCTGACCCTAGCCCTGGCAGTCTTCTATCAACGTGAGGGAGAGGGATAGTGGCTAAACATTCTTTTCTCGGGGGGCAACAGTTAATCGGGGTCATCAGTTATACTTCGTGTTATGGAGCTGGGGCCAATCGGGAGAAAACGGGGACGTTTGGACATCCGTACTTGGATGCAGAGGGATGGGGCAATCTGGGCATTGTTTCTAACAAGCTGAGAACAGAAAACCACTGACATATAGTCCTCCTGTAAGAAGGCCAGATTAGGGGACTTCAGTCGTCTAACCTGTCCTTTCCTTCATAGCCAATTCAAGTTCCATCATTTTACAGAAAGGAGAGGTAGTAATATGGCAAATTACAATTGTTTTAGTTTCTGTCAATTTGCCGAAAACCTTTGTGTTCGAAAACCAATTAGGCTCGTGCCGGCGGGGCACAACGTTACCACACAAAGGAAGAGGAAACAGGGGGGAGGGGGACCCTCGGAGGGAGAGTCGTCCGCATTTTAAATGAACTATTCGGTACACGTACAACATGAAGAGAGAGAAAAAGAGAGAGAGAGAAACGTGTACAGTAATAGGCCATTTAATGCGCACACAACACAAAACAGTAGGCGTCATGTTATATAGAAACACAGACTGAGGGACAACATAAATCCATATACTACGTACACATGAATTCAGGCGGGGGGGTACATGTATTATATACAGAACTCAAGACAACACATAGAACAGTACTTGGCCAAAGATATTTCCTCCTGCATGCTGCGCCCCCTTAGTATCCTATTTAATTCGCTTGGTTGTCTTTTGCCGTTGGCCTCTGTCACAAATACTTACACTTTCGTCAATTGTTCGGGAACTAACCTGGTCGGGCTAGTACTTACGGTGGGATCTTTGAATCGTTATTAGCGAATGGGTATCCAGGCTGAGGCAACAGAGGGTGTCGGTCGGGGGAACAATGGGCAGCTTCGAGTTTCATGTCCATGAGGGTGCAAGAAGGAGGTGGTAAATCTTAAACATTGACAATATTCTTAGTCTTCCAGGAGGAGGGTACTTGGGTAAACCTCACCCTGGAATAGCCCTGAACCTTCCCCTATTTAGCTATCGCATGAACCTACTCGTAGGTGCACGTCATTCTTGGTTGCATTATTCGGGGGCCGGTTGGAGTCATATTTTTGTCATACTGCAATAACCCGTCAAATTTCTGTTTCGGCCCCCCCCCTCCAGTCGCTGGGTTCAGAGAGAGAGAGATGGTCGTTTCTAAGTAAGGGAGTGTTATATCTATGTTTGCTCATCGTGTATAGGCACCATGTTCCGACCCCCCTTTTTCCCCATTCCATCGGTCTTTCGATCATCACTCAAGTCGTACAAAAACATCTCTCTTATCAAGCCAACGCGTGCAACGTATATCCAGTCGAGTTATACACATCCGGTCATACGCGCGTGCATTCATATCACCCAAAATCGTCATGTCCTCAGGGGCAGTCCCCATGGATAATGTATCATTTGTCCCCGCGGAACCATGGCGCGTTGCTTAGGTCTTCTCCATACTTTAGTCGATGTTCCGATGTGACCTGCAGAAAGAAGGGGAAAAAGAAGGGGTGGGGGCAGCGTTTTAAGACACATCCGCGTGCATAAACCCAAAAGGCTTTTACTTACCACGTATTCGACCTATCTCCGCGGGGTGCAGTCCCTTCCATCTCGGCGTTTTAAGCCCCGAGGGACTGGTAGTGCGGGAGGCATAATCATTGATGGACTGCATATTGCATAGATCGCCCACGTGTGGTATTGCGGATCTTGTGTGGGGGGGGGGGGTCAAAACAAAAGGGCAGTCAGTGTAAAGTGGGTTGAACTCGTGTTCTCCTTCGAGGAGGCGGGGCGGTCTACAGTGGTACCGGGTCTGGTTTAGGGGCATTTGAAACAATTTCCCTGAGGTATGTGGCATACAAAGTAAAACAGAACACCGGGGACCTTTATCGATTGCCTTATGTTGCACAAAAGTAAAAAACACACACGCAACAAACTTGGACCCTTCACATTTTCAATATTCCTGGGCACTTTGCTTTTTATCCTTTTAATAATTGACTTGCTTTATTTCGCCTGTATTTTACGTAGATCGGAAACAATGGCTATGTATTCGAACTTACCAATCCAAGAGCTACGACTATATTTGTTTTTCACAAAATCTTTATTTAAAAAATGGTGACGTACAAATGCAGGTCTACAACCACGTGGGCCAGCCACGGAGCAGACTGGAACTGTACATGAGGGCATATTTATCTGAGGTAAACATAACTGAGTCGGTGGTCGTTTTATTTCATCAAGGTACGATAAGTGCAATAAAATCCCATCGAAAATTAATTGTGGGCAAGTACCATCAGTGTCAAAAAAATTCGAACTTTCAAATAATACTGTAATCAATGATGCGTCAGAACTTAATATCAATTCATTGTCCGAATGTTCAAGCAATACTCATCCCCTCCCGCCATGTGCTTCAAAAACTGCATACATATCTCACGATATCAAGTCTGAGCATCCGGAACACAACGGGGAATTGCGAGTTTCGTTTGTACCGGCGCCATTTTGGGTGGGGTCAGGCGGGTCCAAGTATAGTCAAAATGTCTCCACCAACTCGGGGTTGGACCAGAACCTCTTTCGGCAGTCCAGAAGTTTTGTTAAGGGGCAACAGAAGGGACCGGTGACATGAACCATCAATCAAAGAAAAGGGAGGGGCAACAATCTTTCCTACCGGGTCGTACTGATGTTCCACCGGAACTGATCAAATCGGTAGTCTGCAGTATTTTTGGTCATTCAAAAACTGAGGCTGGCGCCAGCATGAGGGCCCCAACGTCTCGTGGCTACGTCTTTGTCGTTCTGTGGGCAATCATGGCAGTCGTTCCCCATCGGGGGCCTGGGGCCCCTGCAGTTCTCGTAGAATCTTCAAAGCTGAGGAGAACGCTTCTGGACGGAGGACTCGCTTTTCTAGCTGGCCAGCGACCAGGCCATCCTTGCACACCAGGTTCATTCCTGCAGAGTCGACCGCCATTTTTAGGAGTTCTGCAGCTACCGGCAGTCACTGGGTCAAATGAGCAGACGGACTCCAGCCTGTTGGGCGAGGTGTCGTGGCACCGCCACAGTGGACGAGACCCTGCTGGGTGAGTGGAGCGTCGCTATACCGCAAGAGTGGACGAACCCTTTGCCGGGTGCGTGGAGCGTCCCTGCACCGCAAGAGTGGACGAACCCTTTCCCGGGTGCATGGAGCATTGGGGGTGCAGCTGAGGGCCTCCACCTGGGGAGGCGGGAGAGGCTCGTCCGCGCCACCTCCCCCCCCCCAGTGCACCCCACGGCGTCTCGCTGACATTTGTTATGGCCGGACCAGGCGATGAAGAAGAGGGGGGGGGGGGGGTCGGAGGCATATGCAAGACATCCCCCCCCCGTGGCCTGCAAGGCGCCGGTAGAAGAAGGGAATGGGAGGACCAGTACATCTCGGGTCGGGCCCATGCCTTCTCCGGCCGATGGCGGCCGGCCGCTCTTTGCCACGGCCCCAGGAACGGGTCCCTTGGTTCATCCTGGGGACAGGCCTTGGCTCGTGGTGTCGCCTCCGGACTATTCGCGTAATGGTTCTCCATCCCAGGCCGCCGCCGACGGCTTTTGTAGACTTTCTGACACCCAAAAACCTACTAGAAAGTAGCCCAAAGTAGCCCGACATTGCTACTTTGGGGAAGGAGGGACAGGAACGGCGTCAAGCAGACGGCGAAATGCATTGTGGGTTTGTTGCTGCAGCCGTTTGCCGTGTAAATAGTTGTTTAATACATTTTTGTTCAAATAAAAACGTTTTAACCTGTTACTTTGCTATAGTGTTGTATATTTCTAATATTTGCCTAGGGTTTGTCGTCAATTGGGCGGGGTGGTCGGTGGAGCCGAGCTGTCTCGCAGTCATCATGGTGTTGAGTTCGGTTTTCCTCACTAGTTTCATATTTCCTGAGGGGTTGTTCCTAATGCTTCCATTTCAGTGAGGTTGAAAAGAGATCTCATCAGTGGCCTACTGATTTTACTCGATTCCTTTTGTTTTTCCTAACGATTTTTATGTTCTTTTATTTGCTAGCACGATACAGCGGCTAATCCGCATTTTCTTTATATAGGTCCTTTTTATTAAGGGTGTCCTCCGGTGGAGCCAGATGGTCTACCTCTAATAAATGGTCCGGGCTGAACCAACTACTGAGCAATGGGGGGGAGATAGGCATGACGGGTTACAACGGGGACAAAAGTCAGCACTACCTATCCTTCACTACTTTGCGGAGACTAGGTAGAATATTTCTATTCTACAGTATTCGCAAATAGGGAATACCCAAAGAGAGAACCAATTCCAAACAGTCAAGTTCGGACAAACAATCAATCAATCAAATGAGGAATAAAATAGGCGCGACGGGTTACAACGGGGGCAAAAGCCTGCGCTACCTACCCTTCCTTATCTGCAAAGAGAGAGATCTTCCTGTTCCTCTCTGTTTGTAGGCAGAGAAGATCCTTTCCGAGAACCAATTGCGAACGATCAATGTTCGGTCAAACAATCAATCAGTGGGGGATAAAAATAGGCACGACGGATTACAACGGGGGCAAAGGCCTGCGTTACCTATCCTTCACTATCTGCAAAGACTAAACAGAGTATGGCGACTCTGTGCTTGTTTGCAAATAGAGAATGATCCAAAGAGAAACAATTCCAAAACAATAAATGCTTGGATAACAATCAATCAAATGGAGAGGGAAGTAGGCGCGACGGGTTACAACGGGGGCAAAAGCCTGCACTACCCACCCTTCACTATCTGCAAAGGGAGAATACTCCTATCCTTCCCCGTTTGTAGACAGAGAATCTCTCAGGACAAAACAATCAAATGCGTAATACTAGTATTTTCCAATGACAATCAAACAATCAATTCGCAATTTGTCGTGTTTACACGACCTTACCCGGACCGTATGGACAGTTTCTCGTCTTCCGTTTCCAGCGCCCGATCGTCCTCTATTCTCCGTAATTGCTGTGGCACTTCTGATGGTTCCCAGTCAGGACCGTAGATCACTCGAGAGAGGTCTGTTCGGAACCAGTGAAGTTCGGATGATCGGCTGCCAGACAAGGGTCTATCGGGCAGGAGCTCTTCCCGATCGTTGCAGTCGTTCACTCTGTCGTTGGGACCTCTCTCACTGGATCCACGTGTCGCTGATGGGCCCCACGTTTGGGACGCCAATTGATGAAAAAGGGTTCAGGCAGATCAGGTCGTTTTACCCCTTTTCTAGGTTTGCCCGGCGTTAGCCGCTTCTCACCCAACTCACGATTACCAAATAAAGAGGCAGGCGCTGGAGACTGGAAGGCAGGAAACAGGAGTTTATTTCCGACGGAACAGAACACGTCAAATCAGACAACAGGGTATCTTCTCGAGGTGCTCTAACAAGTTTCTCTACGGCTCCGTCATTTATACACAGGTTTATGACGTACAAACATTCCTTATTGTAATAAAGACACTTTGAAGTACGAAAAGGCATGTTTGGAATCCCAGCTTCAGGCCTATTCCCATACCGGTCGCTCTGATGTTGTTTTCCCCTCCCAAATGTAACATGTGATTGTAATCTGCAGCCGGACGTCCCGACAGGACACGAGGGCAAGAGGGGGTGGTCAGATCTAAGGTTGGGCAGGGGATAAGATCACGTTTCGCTATGCGGGGCCGTAGGGGGTACATCCACGAGACCTAGTTTTATGATATGGGACTGGGTCAAGAGGCCAGGTGTAGCCGGGGGGGGGGGGTCATCAGAAGAGAGGAAGGGTGTTCCTGGGAGGAATGCAGGGGTGTCGGTCAGATCTAGGGGTGTGAAGGCCTTGATCAATCACCGCTCCTCTGATGTGAGGCGAGGTCCTACTGTAGGGAGCAATAAACTGCATCTGTTGGACTAGGTGATGGCCTGGGATCAGGCCGAGCAATCGGGCAGGGAGGAAGAGGTTACCAAAAGGGCCCGTTCTATGGGTAGGATGAAAGAGCGAGGGGGCAGGGGTTCAGCACGGAGACAAGGTCGTGTTTAGCGGTGCGCTTATGGCCCGAACAGGAGAGACCGGGGGCTGTCGGGGCGCGGGGGGCGGTACTTGCGAGGCTGGGGAGAGAGAGAGAGAGAGAGAGAGAGAGAGAGAGAGATGCAGGCTATTTGCAGTGGGCAGAGAGGTCATGACACAAAGATGGCTACTATCTATGTTCGTGATGGGGCCTAAAAGGGAACAAGATGGCGGGGCCACTGTTTCGTGACTTTCGCTTTACCTTCAACAGTGGCGAGGGTGAACACAAATGAACGCCGCTTATGTACATATACATTGCCATTTTCCACACCTTATGAGACGCTGGTCTCTGACGTGGAGCTTCCTCCAGGGGGGTTCCTGCTACATCGCTCCCTAATGGCGAGACTGGCGGCCAAATGGGGAGACGTCACGGCGGAACCTGAGCAACATCTAACCATGCAATATCTTCACATTATGGCAGGGGTAGACACCTGGTCCGGTGGTTCGCCGCGTCCATACGGACACACACGGAGTTCAGTCTGGCCGCACTTCGAGGCAAATGAGAACGGGATTTGAGACGGGCGCTCGCTGATAAAGAATGGGAGAAAATCCTTAAAAGTAAGGTGTGCATCCCCAGAAACATGCGCTTTCATCAAATTCAGCTCTATGTTGTTCACAGGGCCTATCCCACACCTGAACTAATCAACAAGTATTTCCATCCGTCTGACGGGTCCTGCCCCAGGTGCGGGGAGGTGGAAGCAGATTTTCTTCATCTCTTGTGGAACTGTCCTGGGCTGGGCTGGGCACTTACTGGAGCGACATCAGCGAGCTGCTTAGGAACTGCACTGGGCGCACTATTCCCTTTAACTGGCCTGAATACCTCCTACACCACTTCCCGAGACCGCCCAAAGACAAGATGTCGTCCCGTTTCTTAGACCTGGGGATGGTAGTGGCAACGCGCCTCCTCACGAGGAGATGGAAGGCGCACGATCCGCCCGGCGTGCAGGCGTGGACCTCCATCTTCCAGGCATGGGCCCGCGCAAATTGGACTGCCATACGCAGGGAGGAAACGGTGGGACTTCACAGGGAACCTATGGCAGAGTGCTGGGAGCATATGCTTAACACCCTGCGGCCACCAGACAGTAGCGTGAATGCGGTGGCTACGAGGGATTAGATAGACACACGGGGGTTGGGGTAAACCGCGAGATGTTCCCATGTCTGGGCACTACACACGCTGTCATGCTGGGATGTACAGACTTATTATACAGGAACAGTTGTGGTTGAGGGTGCGCGCGCGTGAGGGGGCGGGGGGCTGTGGGGGAGGGGGGATAGGAAAGGGATAAGCATGAAAATATGTCTGTACCTCTGTCACTGTTTGTTTTGCATTTTCTTTCTCTTTACAGTTGTTACAAAACATCATCTCTGTAAGCAGGTCTGGGATACACAGATTCCCCACGTTGCAGCCAGATTCAGGCGCTTAATCTTAAATGGCTGCGCTAATTATCTGTAATGTTGTAGTACCCTATTGACATGTTATCTTGCAGATGGCGGAATACTTGACATTACTAAGTGAATGAGTTGTATGGAATGCCGCCCGTGCTGTAATGTTAAACCAAAATACTAAATGCTAATAAACAGATTTGACAAAAAAAAATGCTGTGCTGTCCATATCAAGCAGGCTGGTACCAGGAGCACCGAGAACTTAACGGAGGGCTCTTCCAGTGCTTGGAGTCATACCTCCAACACCGTTTACGGTGTGTGGGTATGTTTCCAACATGTTTGATACCAAACATGATAGGATTTGTTTCAGCTGTTTTCGAGATGTTCATCGTGTAATTACGCGTTGCCTCTCTATATGGTATATGGCTGATTCACTGACAACCCAGGAGAATGGACTCCATGGCCTGCAGTGGTGTCCTGCTCATGCAGACTCACCACCTCACTCGGAACCAAGCACCCTGCCTTCAGGATTAAGGCCTGCTATAGGGGTGACTTATAGGTTTTAAGTGCAATGACCCTTAGATATAGTAAACCTATATCTTTCGTAAGTGCTGAAAACACTAACTTACATAGGCTGCAATGGCAGGCCTGTGGTTCCATTTTGAATGGTCCCTCATGGGTGGCATAATACATGCTTCAGACCATAGGGGACTTCTGGGATACCTTTGCCCTGGGTACATGGGTGCCATATACTAGGGACTGACAAGGGTACCCCAGTATCCAATCTGGGGTGTACCTTAATACATGTCATAACAGTGTAGGGAGAAAGCAGATAGACTGGGGTCCTGATTAGCAGGATCCCAGTCAGACTAGTCAAAAACGGCATTACATCAAGCAAAAAGTGGGGGTGACCATAACAAACAGATCCTACTTTCCTACACCGGCACTCTATACTATAAGCATGTTTGGTTGAATGGAAGTGTACTAATGTGCATGCTGACTCCAGCGGCAGAGTTCCCATGATCCCCATCCCGTATGATGGAAAAAATAATGGGATGACTTACATGTCCATGGGCTTTTCATGAATGAATTAAACAACTGCCTTACATGTCTCTCTTGTGAATCAAGCAATGCCTTTACCTGCCTAATAGATTTAGCAGCCTGCCGTTCATTTAGCAGCTACTGCCCAGGGAATGGTTAGGGAAGTTGGAAATGGCAGTAGCGTCATGGGGCATAAGGAATGCAATGTGTCCATTCCAAAATGTACTCATCCTACTTCTCAAGTTGATTTCGCACAGAGCATCTATCCTTCCCATGCACAGCATCACAGCTGGAACTTTTTTATGCATGTGGAAACAGAGCTTATGTTTAGGTGTTTAAAAATGGTCTGCATTTCAGAGAATTTCAAACCCCCCTGAACGCATTCAGAGAATTTCAAACCCCCCTGAACGCACTCAGAGAATTTCAAACCCCCCTGAACGCATATACTCTTGCCTATGGTTTTTATGATGTTTTTTATGATATTTTCACTTTTACTATTGTGATTTAGCTTTATATTGGTTTCCAATATTACTTGTTCTTCATTCTAGTAAGTACTCCATATGATGTTTTCTACTGTACTTTTTATTGCTATCCATTGTATTTTTATCATTTTTCTTTCTCCATCCTCAAAGATAATAATATGTTTTCTCTCCCTCCCCCCTCCCCCTCTCCCCCCCACATAATTCAAAATGCTTTGTTTTTTATTGTGATATTGGCTGCTTTTATTTAACTTTATCCCATCATATACTCCTTTTCTCCTATTTTGCTGATGTCACCTTTTTGTACTACTTGTTTTTCTTTAATAAAGCTTTCAAACTGAAAAAAAAAAAAAAATGGTCTGCATTATTACCCAACTTACATTGTACTTCTCACCAGATATTTCCCATCACAATCACCATTTTTGTGTATGAGACCGCCCAGAGACATTTCTGAGATCATCCAATCACTTACCATCTTGTTCCCTATCTAATGGATGGGATTGTAAACCAATTAAATCAGTTAAGTTGCCTGAAGGAGGTAGAGAACTCAACTTCAATAGCCCTACAGGTAATTTACAAAGAATTGGTTGTCCAATGAACTGTTATTTTGTAAAATAGAATGGCTCCTGTATTTGGCCTGGATGACAGGAGGTGTCTGTGTCATGATTGGTAATAAATGCTGTACCTTTATTCTGAAAATATCTGTCAGTATGCTTGAACAGATAGATGAACTACATGATGTGTCAGCAATTTAGAGACCACTGATGATGACATGGCTATGGAAGGGTGAAACTTCTGGTAAGCATTAAGATAGTTTTCTTGGAAGATGGGGAATTAAAGTTCTCAAAGCAATCTTGATGATTTTTAAATTATACTGATTTACATCCTTGTCCAAGTTTATATTACCTCAATCTCAAACCTCACTTGAGGTCATGCTGTATCTTCATAATATCAGGCCACCATTAAAAATTATTACAATGATGGGCAATTTGAATATGAAACCTCAGAATGTTGCGAAAGTGATGTAGAATATGAAGCAAATATCCGGAAGAATCTAAGGGCCTATTCACAAGGAGCTATTGCCAAATTAACAGCACTTTAACACAGCAAAAGTCGTGATAATTTTACCTCCCCATTCACATGCTGGTGTTAACAGCCCACAGCACCAGTTTACCCGCAACAGCAGTCACAAAAACATCGCCACAGAGGACCCCTGCAATTATTGCTAATGAGATGCAGAGTAGGCATTCCCGTGCAAAAAGCAGCGGCAACACGACACCTCAACATTCTCAACGACCAGCCAGATCAGCGATAAGAACACAAAACGCGATATGGTACGTTAGCAGCAGGAAATTATCACCTGCTCTGACTTGGTGTAAAGTCGGACCACAGCCTGCACCACAAAAGGGAGCAAAGCACAGAGCCACACCTAAAGACAAACAGATGCCATGGATCGACTGAACATGCAGCACGGACACCCAAGAGGGCCACAACACCACACCCAGGACCACCCTTCCCTGGCACCCTGACCAAAGACATGCCACATCAGCTACACCTAAACATGTACGAAATAATCCGCCTGATGTTGCACAGTCACAACTGGTGACATGCCTGTGTCGTCACAGAAATGAGCATCACACATTCGCTTTCGAAGCAACCAATGAAACTTTATTGAAAAGAACTCTGAAATGAAATGAAGACACATGGCGGCTCCCCTTGGGACAATCCGTAGGTCACAGCCTGGAAGACAAAAAACACGATGAGACGGTGTGTCGTGCGCACATCAAAGGACAGAGAGAGAGCGAAGGAGAGAGAGAAGAAGAGAGGGGGAGAGAGAGAGAGAAGAAGAGAAGGAGAGCGAGAAGAGTCAGAGCCGTCATCTGAAACAGAGTCCAGATACATGACTTGCACATTACACACACTTGCACAAGACAACATCGCCCGCCTGCCCATGCACATCCAGGCAGAGGTACCCCAGCCCATCGGATTATTTCTGCCCGGGCCTCACTGCTCACCTTCCACCACCGGTGTGTAGACTGGAGGTCCCACCACGTGCTGCTGCAAGCCACAAGCCCATGCTCCGCGGACATGGCACCCTCCACACCATGAAGCCACGCTGCGCAGGCCACCAGGTCTCACGTCTGATGCTTGGTCTTGATTACTCCATGGCATAGGACATACCAAGGCACCCGGCACCATCGCAGGCTGCACACCCGCTCAGCCCAATGGGTTCCACTGACTCTATGATCCCGGAAGCAAGGCCACGTGGCGAGAGGCTCGTGCTGCCCGCTGGCTCAGCCTACACTGCGTTCCAGCAGGGCACACAAATCCTGAGCAGTCCGAACTGCCGGGACGGGGCATCATTGCAGCCTGCACACCCGCACAGCAGCTTAAGTTGGCAATGACTCAGTGCACCCAAAGTCAGCGTCCCATGGTGGGGTGCCTGTGCCGGCTGCAATGCACTGTGTGCCACAAACCCTGTTCAACCCTAGTCAGCACCACATGGTGGTAGGCCCGTGCCGGTCTCAAGGCCTCGGGTCCATCATCCAGTCACCACCGGCAGAGGGGTATGTGACATCGTCGGCCCATTATATTTGCGGGGTCACATGGCATGTGACGCGTATGCCGGATGGGTGTGATGTGCGTGCAAACCTGACCTCAGGGAGTGGCTGTGACATGCTGACAACTAGACCAGTGACCTGCACAGCACCAGCGAGTATGCCTGCAACAGGTAGCAATGAGGCCCCCCTCGGAGCATTAGTGGAGTGGTCTGGCTTGCCATACGCTGGAACAGCGCATGGCTTGCAAAAATGACTCATGGGCACTGGGTGTGATTCAGTCCATGCCCAGACAAGGAAGTGGCTGATGCATGTGTCCCTGTTGTGGTGTCCACGGTTCCCGTTACACAAATTGCTGTGTAGCACCCTCTGACTGGTATCCCACAGGATGAGCAGCATTGACGCAAGGGTAATCACTGTCCCTACATTCATCCACACATACAGAGTAGTGTGGCTCACTGGTTAGAGGCTGCAGACCCGGGAGCAGAAGTCGGCCCGGGACCAGGGTTCAATTCCCAACGCGGCAGGGTCGTGGACTTGGGTCAGCGGACTCGATAATTCTCGCTTCGGTGCTTACTCTAATCAGGGGTTCCACTCGGCAACTCTGGGCATTAGCTTGCCTAATCTCCACAATGGCCCCATCAATTCCGGGGATGCCTGGCTCCACCTTGGGGACTCCCAGCAGGGACCATCCCACAAGGAAAGCCAGGACGGGTTCCCCAGAGTTATACAGCGCCAGGAAACCTACGGACGGGTAGCAGTGCGCTTTACAAGCTCAAATACATTTACACATACATACATACATGAATGATGAAAGACATGACACAGCAGTGCATCACTGGATGTTTCTTGCACATCCAGTGCAGTTCTGCAGCTGGAGCGGTACACGGCAATGCCGAGCACACTAAACAATATGGACCCTTGGAGGCCAGAGTCTATCCGGGGATGACAAATAAACGGGAGAGGAAGGGAACAGACCGCTGTCTGGTCGCCGTGCCATTGGTCATCAAACAGGATGTGGCAGTCCATGTCGTTGTCCAAGGTGAGTGCATCCGAGTGTATCGGGGTCAGTGAAAGGTCATGAGGCCATGTGCGGGACCAAGCAGAAACAGGCCAGGTGGTGGAAATGAATGCGACTGAGTCCTTCTGATCACAGATCCATCCAAGTCCTCGTCCCCGGATGAGTGCTCTGCCCCACCTGTGGGTGTTGCTGTACCGGCTCAGGCACTGTGTGCCACTGACACATCAGGGGCCGGAGGAGGATTGTCGGCCGCACTGTGTCCCTCTGACACATCAGGTGCCGGAGTGGATAGGCCTTCCGCACTGGGAGGAACTAACACACCAAGGGCGGAGACATGGATAGTGTGGGGCCAGCAGCATTCATCATCGCCACGCCTTGTGGCAGCAATGCCATGATGAGGTTCTGCAGGGCATGGTAGATCCCAGCTACATTCCGCTGATGTGCAGCGGTGGCTGCCATCCTTTCCGCCTCCATCCGCACCATGCCCTCCATGAGCCTCCGCATGTGTGCCAGCTCTTTACTGTTATCGCTGGAGCCACTCTGAGCGGACAGGTGTTCTTCTCTCCACATCATGACTCCAGCGATGTCAGCCAGGGCTCATTGGAGACCATGGAGCAGTCCTACACACCCAAGAATGGCATCAAGTTTGGTTGCCATGATGCCGAAGCCCAACCGCTCCTGTTCAGCCGTCTCTTGCACTCCAGCACATGGCGTTGGAAGGCCATGTGTTGTTCCTGGGGGTCTTGGGAGAGTGCCCGGGCTGTGGGTGCCTCCTGCTGGGTAGTTTGGGTAGTGGGTGGGGTCTCTTCGATGCAGCTGGGCTGCCCTGATCCTGTAGGCGAGTGGCGGATGAGGTCAATGATGTCTTGGATGGTTTGGGTGTCTGTCGATGCTGAAGTTGTCCTCCTCATCATCAGTGAAGAGTGGCTGAGACTGCTCTGCAGGAGGTGTTGATGGTGCCCCTGCAATGTGAAGGGGAGATGTTGTATTACAATGTGTCCACATATATGTAGCCGCATGGTACATGCTGATATTCAGACAGCATGGCATTGTACATTGTGACAGACTGTAGATCTGGGCGAGGACCCAGAGTCATTGTGGGTGTGCACTGTGCTCTGCTTGATTGTGCATCTGTGCCATTGTGCCCATCTCCACCCGTCCCCCAAAACCTAATGGTCTCTCAACTTGTTGCGGTTGAGTTGTGTCCTGTCGAGCAGTGTCCGATCCCCCGACTCCGGCCACAGTCTCCACACTGATTACTGTTGACACCTGCTCCTCCATGTCATCCAGCACGAGCTGTGGCGCTGGGCCCCTACCTTCAGTCTGCGTTGCTGCCTTCCGGTTGGAGGAGAGTTTCTCCTTGGTCCTCCACTTGATGTCATTCCATCACCTCTCGACTTCACCATTGTCATCTTGTGCTTCACGACGGCATTCACCTTGTCCATGATGTCCCGCTATATTCCATTTTTGGTGCCCAGTGACACGTTGGAGGTGACGAACAGTTGTTGATGGTGTTCCCTCACCTCTGTGACTATGATCCTGTTCACCTGCAGACTGAACTTTGTCTTCTTCTTCTTCTTGTCCTTGCCCTAACCTGTCCCCGAGGTACCGGGCTGGTCGTCTGGGGTGCTTGTGGGGTTGCAATCATCCTCTGCACCTGCTCCGGCTGCCTCCATGGTGCTTGGGTGTTGGTCAGTTTGTGTTTGGGTGTTTTTTCTACTTTTATGGTGATTTTTCCCACCTGCCAGATGTGTGTTGCAGGCCAGGCACTGCTTATCACTTATTTCCTTATCGCGCTTTGGCCCATCGCAGGTTTTTTTAGTGTTGTGGTTTGTGTTTTTGTCTCCATTGAGGTGGTTGTATTGAGGCAGACGATCGCATGCTACTGCCTTGTTGTGAATTCCAATTTGTTACTGGGTTATTTTCCCGCGATAGGCTGCGATGGTGAAAGTTGCGTTACTCTACTCTTGCCGTAGTTATCACACGTTCTTGTGAATATACCCCTTAGTGTATTAAGTTGACTGATGAAATAGTGCATGATGGAGGGAATTTGAAAGCGTAGAACTCTAATCTTCTTAGGCATTATTATAACCGTAAGATGCATCAGCCATGTTTTCTTACTCATGCTCCAAAGTGTATTCTGAGGTGGGGAACTCCCTCTAACTTCTTTAGGTAAATTAAATAAAGAATCTTAAATGGTATGATGTCTAATATGTGAATGTCATTGTTACTGATCATACATCCTTGGATGAATACCCATGTATCACGAATAATGGTTAAAAGAGAACAACATCATGCCATTTAAGAATCTTTATTTAATTTACTTAAAGGAGTTCGAGGGAGTTCCCTGTAGAGGAGTGCACTTTGGGAACTCTGTTCCCAGAGTGGGAGGGCACAACAGCTACATAATACACCCAGAATCAGAGTCGATAGCCTGGAGCACCAAATAAAGTTAAACAAACAAGAATACAACACTTTCGAGTTCCATCTCGGAGTGCATTGCCAAGAGCTTTTCTTACTCATGCGAACATTGCCCACTGGAAGTGCTCATCTCTGACATGGAACTGCGTTTTGTACCTTTAAAACCATGCCCTCACTCCAATGACCTCAGACTAGGCATCTGATAAAGTTTATTGTAAGAAACAGATATGTGACCAAAATCAAAATGTGAGTATCCTAGAAGAATTTGCTTCACTCCCTCTGTTCACTAGCTTGTCTCACTAACTCCATTTATAGAGTAATGTAAGGGGGATTACTCACCTTAAACAGGAAATATTGTCCTCACCACCAGAACTGATCCCGCCAGACAGCATGAACCTGGAATAGAGGGTGGTGCCAACCTGGAAACGAAAGAAAGACGCAAGGAGTGAGGAGCAGAAGCAAGATGGAAGTGGGTCTCACAAATGAAAAGAAGGTGCAAAGGAGAATCCCAAGCTCATGCCGAGAGGAGATAATGTCTGGAGGTCAGAAAGATATCGGGGAACAGCCACAGAGAACAGCCCGACCCAATGCAGTGTAACCCGGGATCGGAGTCAAAACCGGGATAACAGAGGAGCCTGGAGACACAGAGCCAGACAGCACATGGTTGTGACATGTGGATTCCTGGGGTCTCTGAGGAGTCAGGAGGATGCCATTGTGCCACTGCACAGTCTGAGGGCAGACTGCACAAGGGAATTGAATGAAGAGAAATCTGATGTGGGGGAGAGGATAAATCAAAAGTAATTGTTTGAATTGCATTGTGGGGGCCCAAGAGACAAGTTCTTATAAATCATGTAACCCCCCCCTTAAAAAGTCCATAACTAAATAGTAACCTGAAAAGAGGAAAGATAGAAAGGTAGAAAGAGACAGAATCATTTTTCTTTTTTCAGAACCTTAGGATCAAGAGTAAAAGAAGGCCCATAAGGAAAGGGCAGAGTCATATTTCTTTCAGAGAAGTATTAGGAATAAGGAGAAAGAAAAGAAATAAAACAAGCATTGATAAATGCATTAAATTGCGCCTTAAACTCTCCACTGGGCTCTGCATGCACAAGATCACACATAGTGCAATAAAGTGATGAGTAGTGCAGGGTGGTGAAAGAACAATGCACAGAATGAAAATGAGACAACAAAGCATTGGTATTCGGTGCGGTGGGTTCCTAAGAAACATATGGGCCCATGAATTTAAAAAAACAGTATTCTCACCAAGTTGACACTTGCTTCCTTGCCTGAAGCAGCATCTGCACTGGGAAATACTCTGTTACCATTCACAGCTCTTGATATGATTCTAAAACTATCACCAAGCCGTTGGATGGGAGAAGTTGTACTTTAAACTTGGAAACGGAGAGCAAAATGGCGCCACAAGACCCACAGCTTGTGCCGTATTGCAATCCTTTCTTTAGACGCTGACAGGTGCGGGAGGAGGCGGTGAGAGAGAGGCGGCTTGCAATGGGGAAAATGGGCGACAGTGGGAGTGTAAACCACGGCTATTCTGACACTGCCTTTCATTTCCTGTTAGGAAATCCTGGAGAGGCGGAGTCTCACAAGAAAGGGGAAAGGGTTTCCTTGCTGTCTAGAACTTCAGCGTGGTTCAGCTATGTGGGCATCAGATGTGGTTGCTTCGGAAACACTCGACAGGACTAGAGTACGGAGATAGAGTTTTAATACAGTTCAGCATGAGCGGCGAGACGCAGGCAGACACAGAGCACCACGAACATGCAAGAGGAGCAGCGGCACAGGCCAGGGCTGTTCCAGTGGCGTAACACAGACCCCACAGTTTTAGACTAGATCTGAGATTGCTTACACAGTGACCTACATAACTTACCATTTGCGGCACCATTTTCTGTTCAGACGACATTTTGAATGATGATTGAAACTAATCCTTTGCTATTTCCGAGAAGAAGCCTCTGTTAAGTTTTGTTTCTGAAATGTTGAAGTTTTGCCTCAGTAATGAATAGACTACTTATATTAATGCATACCTTTCTCACTAGATAGGGGCCCTCTCCCACTTGTCTGGTGGCAGGTGCGGGGTGAAACAACCTTGGACTGTGCTAGGTTATGTGAGATACGAGAACCAAAACCTATTTTTTCTGTATTTAATTTTCCAGCTGCATCTGCCTGGAAAATTCAATTGTGGGCATGCCTTTGCCCTTCTATGAAACTGACATAATGTATCTCGATGCTTGTTGATTTGTTCCCTTTGAACCACTTTTCGAGACTGTGTAGACGGGGCTCCCCTCTGAGTGCATCTGAATTAAACAATTATTGGTATTTTCTCCACTTTTCTTCCAACTCTGTATTTGGTATGGAAGGCTGAGAGGTGGTCCAAGGTTACCCGGGTGGCCCCAAGTGGGTCACTTCCTTCAGCACCCCCCGTGGTGCGGGTTGGGACCCTAAGCTCCAGGTGGCCCCCTCGGCACAGTACTCTGCTGGAGAGCTCCTATTTGAGTCCAGAGGGGCCCTTTAATGTGCCTTGCAGCGAGGCCCCCTTATGTTTTGTTACGCCAGAGGGTGGTTCCCGGCTAATGAATTTCCCTCTGAACTGGCTGCATTATACACATGCACACATATCTTCATAGCACGAGGCTGGCAGTGTATTTGTTTTTTCCGGCCGCGCTGTGGCTGTGGAGTGTTAAAGGCTTAGCGTGCCAAAAGCATGTTGGTCGAAAGAGAGTGGAGCAGGAACTGGAAGGTGAGTTGGCATGCACACATGGGCAGTGCATAGCGGGCATGAATCCAGCTCACACCAACCGGTGCATCAAACTTTCCCATGTTGCACCTTTATCAGCAAAAGCGCGCATGTGCTCGCTCCCTAGTAAAACTCAACAAATTTAGCGGAACACTAAACTCAGCTGGATAAGTAAAAGAACAAACAACCGCTCAGCAAGCAAGTATCATGGGAGTTGAGAGGATGTGGCAAAATGGCCAAAGCTGCTGACTCGCGAGCTGGGGATCTCAGTTCGAGTCTAGACAACGCAACATCCTGTGATTCTGGGCAAACCATTTAATGTATGAGACATTGCTATATAAATCTGCAGCAAGACGAAAAAGCATTAAGAGGGAAAACTTTATGGAAAAATAGTTTCACCTGGGCAAATGTTAACGGTATTTGGGTGACAGTAAACTCATAGGAGAAGCAGATGAGGAACAAGCATTGGTAAATGCAGGAAAATATGCGACAGCCAAGAGAAATGGAATAAAAGAAACTGGCAAGCATAGGAACTAATGAAAAGCCAGGAAATCGAGGTGGTGGGATATGAGTCCCTTTAAGATTTATATTAAAAACAATAGATTTTGCAAGCGCTGGGGAGGCGAAACCTAAAAGGGGTGAATACGACATTAAACAAATATGACTACTTACCTTGGGCCTGATTCACAGAACTAATTTAAGACAAAATCCTAAACTTACTACTTTTGGTATTCACAGAAGTTAGGATTTTGTCTTAAGTTTGTCTTAAGACAAACTTAAGACAGACTTAAGACAGACTTAAGTTAGGATTTTGTCTTAAGTCTGTCTTAAGTTTGTCTTAAGACAAACTTAAGACAAAATCCTAACTTTTGTGAATACCAAAAGTAGTAAGTTTAAGATTTTGTCTTAAGTTAGTTCTGTGAATCGGCCCCATTGTTCTTGTATGTCCTACTGATGAGAAAAATCAGTCCTGAAGGCCAGTGGAGACCATTGAACAACATCCAGCCTTAGTTACCAAAGGAACTACCAAACGGAAAAAAAGGCTTTTGAGAACTGAGAAAGAATTCTGAACTTTTGTACTTAAAACAAGAGAACGATAAACCTGACAATAAAAGTAACTCATCAGACTGTTTATAACCTAAAGGTATATTCTAAAACCTCACAGATAAACTCTGTGAATCACACGTTCAATCAGCCAGATTACTCATTTTTATTCAATAAACCCATAAAGATTCCAGCTGAAGTCTAAGATTAGAAATTTACACTGGCATTTAAAGAAAAGTCTGGCTGCTACAAGAGATTATGCCTTCCTTGGTCGTCCAGAGGCATCGACCTGATTATCAGCTAATGCCTCAAAGGGGCTTCCTGCTTGGACAGAGGGGCCTCTTTTTGGAAACTGGCAGTTCATCGTATACCTGACGTGGCACCATCTCGGATCTCTTACAAAGCAATTGATTCAAACCTTCAACCCCAGCAAACATCTCTGCGGAGAGGTCAAATACTGAATGGGCATGGGAGTCTGTCAGTCTGGACTCCAGCACTTCCTGTGGACCTCGGTGATCTGTGTTGGGCAGAGTGAGAAGATAGTCTTTATGTCAATGACTTCAGGATCCGGTGCTGCCTTTACACAGAATCCAAATATACAAACACACAATGTTCTCTCAAGTGCCTGGAAGCCATTCAGTTCAGAGTATGTGCTTCATAAAATATATCCGTACGCGCATTACAGAGGGTTTTAGTTACTCCCACAGCGAAATAAGGTAATGCAATCCTTTAGCAAGCATCTATGAGATATAGTTGTTAGAAAAACAATAAAAGGTCCAGAAGGACAACCAATTCTACTGTGTGTATATTAAGGCAATGGTTCCCAAACTTTTTCGACCCTCGGCTCCCTTAACCCATTGGCCATTGGCCGTGTCTCCCCACTGTTACTTTTTTTGAAGGGTGGTGTGGATGTAAGCTCAGCCTCAGGAGTACTTTCATTTTTCTCCCTGAAAACAATTGGGATGAAGCTGATAAAGGTATTATAATAATATATGCAGGGTGTTCCATATAATTAAGCTGGCGCCTCTAATAAAATATTCCTAATTACACTTCTTTGCCCATGCCTTTTCTAGAGTACCTCTCAAACTTTTTTATCCCACTTACAATGCTAGATAGCACCCCTATGCATGTAGGCCCCATTGACAGTGACACAGTGTTTGTGCGCTTGAAGAATATCTGCATGCACTTCCATTTCCAACCATATCATACGTGCCAACACACCTGTCTCCGCAGGATGACTCACGATTATTTAAACACATACAGCTTTATTTTTGCTGTCTCCTCTCTACAATTGCTTCCAAATCAATGCAAGCCAAATAAATTCCTCAGATTTTTTTTTAACGTCCCTCTTTTGTGCTTTCAAATGTATATGCTGCTTTACTTCCTTGTGTTCAAGGAGAGACTAGGCCTGTCTGGAAATGTGTGTATACTGAAATAAATGTGTCCTCGAAGTACCTATGATTTAAGTACAAATGTCAATACTTAGTGCGTTTAATAGACTGATAATTTGCATTGGTGTAAAATGCATTTGGAAAGAAACAAAACTATTAACGAATGTAACAAAATAAATCATGTATCTTCCGCTTACTTTGGAAGTGTTGGAACATGGGGATCCAGGGAAATATGGAGGTCCTCTCCTGCGACATCCCATCAACTAAGCACTAGATTTACAGCTTTAGGAATGTCACTTACAAATCATAAACATCATGCATTTAGGTTTAATTAGTTTAACTGAAGCCAACAGACACTTCAACATTAAATGCATTAAAGGTCTTGGTGCGTGGCTCCCCTGGCTGGGTTTGACGGCTACCCAGGGAGCCACGGCGCACAGTTTGGGAACCACTGTAATAAGGCATAGACAGGAAATCCCGGAGCTCCTGAGTTTCCCAGGTCCATATTCAGTGGCTCATCCAGTCCAGGACTATTCTCTGCACTCTGAAGTTTGTAATCTCTCTATTCTAATGGGATAAACGGGACTGCAAATCCCACAATGCACAGTACAAACAGGAACGAGGTGAGTTAAGCATGGAAACGGGAACTGGGGAGCCCTGGAAATCCTTCTTCTTGTGTCAAGGTGGTGAGTGATGACAAACCGAACAAGCCTCCTCATGCTTGAAACAAAGGGAGGAAACGTTGATGAAAAGCGATGCATCCAAGGCTGTAGTTTCTGTATATGTCTCAATCTACAGAGGGAAAAAATATTTTTAACTAGCTTACCCATCGCGCATTGCTGCGATCTCAGAAGAAAGGAAATTCAAGTAAACTTGTTATGATAACATTCAATTTACATTGTGTCATTTTTATTGAAACTTATTCATTTAAATACGGAAAACATTTCAAAGTGTCGTTTTAACTCTATTTATTTATTCGAGTGGTTGTGGATACACGATATTTTTTGTTTTTCCATCTGGTTCGTACACGAATAAATCAGAAGGTTTTCCGACATGTGAGCTGGCCACATACAGTTGTCCATGTGAGAAGCACAGATTCTCCAAATCTAGTCCACACACTTGCAGCGATTGTCCTTGTGCTTTGTTGATGGTCATTGCAAAAGCGAGTCGCACCGGAAACTGTAAACATTTGAATTCAAATGGCATATCTGTTGGGATCATTGGAATACGTGGTAACAGTACATCTTCCATTTTTTCCATTCACAATTGTAGCTTCAATGACATTGTTCATCATCTTTCTCACCGAAAGTCTTGTACCGTTGCAAAGTCGTGGTTGCAAATTCAGTATTCGAAAGATTATGAGGGCCCTGGGGGGCCGATCTTTAAAAATATGTATGCCAGAAACCTTCGCGGGAGTGTACTCAACAACTTCCCAAAGTTTCATGGCGATCGGATGAATGGTGTAGTAATGCATAAAGGACAAACAGACAGACAGACATACATATATTTGTTTTTATATATATAGATTATGGACTTTAGTGAACTAAAAGGCCTTTCCCGGAAAAAAACCTAAATCTGAGAATCTGGGGGCATATTATCAAGGTGGGCGATATGAAATTATCGCCGCTTTAGCGGCCGTTTTCGGGCGCTAAGCGGCGATAATTTCATCGCCCTATTAGCAAGCTGTCGCTAACAGCAGTTAGCGACAGTTTGTAGGCGATAGCGAGTGGTTTGGGGCCCGCTTTGTATGTCAGTGGTATTTATTGTTAATTTAATGGAAAGGAAAGGATCAAACTCCAATGTCTTTGACTCGTGAAGTGTTTATTCATTCAATTTCAGTAATTGTTTCATAAGAAAAACCAGCTGACACGTGTTTCGTCAACACTGAGGTAAACTCGTGACTCTTCAGGGCTGTCGGGTATGATGAAATGAGCTGTGTGGTCGGACCGGTGATAGTTCCGACCCGGTCCTGATCGGGTATGAGCGAGGGGGGACGCGTAGAGGAGGTGCTTCTGAGCGTCTCAGTAGTAAGATATTTAGGAAAGTCCGACGCCGGATAAGCGATCGGAGGGCAAAGGGAAGCAAATCCGCTATCCCTAGCCTTCGCAGACGCGCAGATATCGTCCTCCCTTAATACTACGACCACAAGCTCAAAGGCTAGGGATAGCAGATTTGCTTCCCTTTGCCCTCCGATCGCTTATCCGGCGTCGGACTTTCCTAAATATCTTACTACTGAGACGCTCAGAAGCACCTCCTCTACGCGTCCCCCCTCGCTCATACCCGATCAGGACCGGGTCGGAACTATCACCGGTCCGACGACACAGCTCATTTCATTATACCCGACAGCCCTGAAGAGTCACGGGTTTACCCCGGTGTTGACGAAACACGTGTCGGCTGGTTTTTCTTATGAAACAATTACTGAAATTGAATGAATAAACACTTCACGAGTCAAAGACATTGGAGTTTGATCCTTTCCTTTCCATTAAATGAAGACCAAACTTAACTGTTGAACATATATGCAGGTTGTGTGCGCTTGACATTGTTTTCAAATATACAGAAGAAAGAGGTTTCCTCTACCTTCCCTTTTCTGAGACAAGGGTTATCTCAGAGCAAGTAGCACCAACCACCAATTTTTCAAGTGACCCATTGACCACTACCCGTAGAGCGCCTACACAATTCTGAACACTCCCATAACCCCTTGCTGAACCTTATATTTATTGCTAATGACATGCAAAGTGGGCGTACCTAACCTGACTTAAATGCAGTCGCTAACATCGCTATGGCCTATTATCAACGCAGGCGTAGCGATAAATTTTTTTGCGCTAAGCGAGAATATCACTGAAAACGAACGCCTGCTCAGACCAGTTCTTAGCCATTATATCCAATGGGAGGTAGATATTCTGGCTAAGTCCCTATTGGCGATAATGCGTGAATATCGCTGGATTGCCAGCGATATTCACGCATTTCGCCGCTAACGCCTAAAATGTTATCACATTTGAGATAATCGTTGCTAATAGCACGTTATCTCTGCGATAAAATCAGGCGAAGCACGGTGATAGAAAAAATTTCGCTAAGCTTAGTTAGCGATAAATATCGATATTTGTTGATAATATGCCCCCTGGTGTGTGTTCTGAGTAGGCGTCAACCAGGCCTTGGAAGGCCAAAGAATCGGCTTCGTGGTTTCTTATATATTTTTTTAATGGGTCGCTTCAAACCAGTTGAAGTTAAACTGGATCGGACTGAGATATAAAATTGGCCCGGGCACCAAAATAAAACTGCCCTCATTTACGAATTAGGTAGCTAAATAAGTTTCCCATATTACTTGCAAACTTGGACAGTTTTCAGAGTATAAAAAAGACGCGCTGTGTTAGCGTTTTGCAATGTAGGGCAGACTGCATGGATTTGATGTCGCTGCAGACAATGCGTGTTTTAAAATTAGAGCCAATAGATCATTCTATAGGGCGGCCCATAACCGCCCTTTACGTGAGTCCGACCCTGTGTGAAGCAGCCTGATGGCGGCCTCACCTGGAGTAAAGGGGCGGGGCCGGGGCCTTTAAAGAGGCCGGTGAGAGGGGCGTCTGCTCGCTTCTCTCGTCCAGGATCCTGTGTTCACCGCCTGAGGCTCACGGTAAGGGGCTCGGAGACGGGGCTGTGGCTTGGTCTGGGTGATGACAGCGGGATTTGGTGCGGTCTCTTTGGGGGGGATTAGCTGCGGTGTGTGGCTTGTTCTGGGTGTCACCCCTGAGGTGTGTGTGGTCTGATCTGGGTGACACAGACGTGATTCTCCGCGGTATGCGTGGTTTGTGGTCTGTTCTGCTGGACTCTAAGGCACTGCTCCGAGGCTCAACGAGTGTTTAAGGATCACGTTAAGGTTTCAGACTGCACCACTGATACATTGTCATAGCCGCTTAGATTCCGAGGCCCAGGGGTGATCAGCTGCTCCGGTCCAGGTCTCGTCTCTCTGCCCTTTTGGGGTTGTCGCCCTAGGATGGGGTGCACATGGCTGTCGTCCTCCAGAATGCAAAGACGAGCCTGGAGAGGGAGATCCTGCCGTGCACTGGATTCTTTTAAACTATAGGGGTTACGTCCATTACGGGGGCCTGGTAGGACGTTTACAACTATTATCAAAAGGAATTACCTGGCCTCCATTTTGTGTGCAGCTAATTTATTCAGCAGATTCAACATACAATACATTTAGTCATTGTATTATACTTCAACAATTGTATTAGATTCAAATCCTTTTAAAACTCCAATTGTTCATTTTTGATGCATTAAGGGAATACACATATCATTCTGCATTGTATACCTTTGTGAACTCTTAGCAAACATATGTTCATAAACTCATAACCAAAAAATTATAAACAATAACATCAAATCATTTAATTACACCAGTCAATACTGTGAGATGCCTGCCAGCGCTAAGACTATTTTCATTGTGCATAGGGCGCAAGGACAAAGAGGCCACGGGGATGAACCTATTTTAGGGGGTTCTCTCCGGGTATATTTCGTGTAACACCCTCATTAGAGTCCCAATTAATGTGGGTCCCTCGTAGGTTGATATGGACGAGCCGACGCGTTTCCAATCCCCCTCTGCCTTAGGGGATTATCATCAGGGCTTGGACCACGGTGTAATCTTGTATTCTTTAACGTGACTCAATCACTCTTGTGAAAGATATTTCTTCTTCTGTGATGGATGTATACTCAGTGTCTTCAAACGTATGTATCGATAAATGCCAAATTGTTTCCTTTTTTCTGGTCAAAATAAGCTGAGGCTTTCATTTGGAGAATGTTTTATATCTCCACCTTGGACAAACGGTTCCTCTTTCATCGATGACTTCCTACATCCGTTGTTCCGGAGTGTGTTCTTGATGGCATTGTAGAAGCTTCCCTTAGACCACAGTTTATCCATAGAGTCTCTGAGTCGACACGCATACACTGGATTCTGCCAGCTTTCCTCGATAGGCCTAGAGCGGTCTCAAGATGGGCAAGTCAAAGTTTGTAGTCAAATTAAATGACCAGCAATGAGAAGTCAATTCTAGAAGTAAAGACCCATCACTTGAATGGCTCCAGTGAGGGTGTGGCCATTCTTGGCAAGTTCCACCTTGTGTCCTGTGCATCAGCCCGTTGTGGTGTTGTATAGAGCATTCTGGGTCTTGTAGTTTTTACTTACTATACCTGAGAATAACTAATTATGGACCGAATGGAGAGCTTTTGAATTTCCCACGTCCAAGCCGTGTCGTATGCTGTCCCGTCCACATACTTATTACACATTTTGATACTTTGGGTACATATTTTATGGGGCTGTGACACACTTAACAAGTCCCAGAATGCAAACCACCGGAGTGGGACAGCTGATTATGCGTGCATCAGAAAGCCTGGCCGCTATGAAATGACCATGACTGAGTGTAGCTTACAAGAAAAATAAAGTTGACCACTTGGCAGCTTTGCATGGATGCAATTTAAGGCCTCATCGGTCCAGGACTTGATAGAATTTATATATTCATCCGTCCAATTTTGCGTATAATTGCTATTTTCCACAGGTGCATACATGACTAGCTGCTCTAGTTCGTGTATGTTTTTTTTGGAGTTTTTTTGCATTTTCGTACTGTAAGCAGGTTTTAATGACTGAATCAGCAAGAGGACTAGTCTCAGAATGAAAATTTAAAAAAAAACTTGACTGACACATGGACAGCTTGGAAGGTCACTTGGTGTAACTCGCTCCGGTGGTATTTGGCTAGAACGGAACAGCAGAACGTCTTCAACCCACATGTTCTCTTGTGGTATCTGCATCTCGGAGAGCTTGAGGGTGACGCTGCTCAACTCTGAAAAGAATAAGGCCTGAGGCAAAAAGCTTCTCTCAGAACCTCCCTGTCTAATGTAAGGGTTGCTAAATACCAAGGCTGTCTTGATTTCCCCCCCTCATGCCTCTTGTATCCACAATCATGCTCTGCTTGCCTCTTTAGCTCTCTTGATGGTTCTTTTTAAACCCTTCTTTCTCACTTTCAGTTTGTACCCCCTATATTTACCTTCCTTTTCTCCTTTTTAGATTTGAGCATGCATCTCACTTGAAGACACTATAGCTTATAAGGGCTTGGAGCCCGCCCAGTACTTCTCATTTGTTGGCTTCAGTGTCACTTCTTATATGCTTCCTCCTAATTGGACAGCCCAGGCAAGCACCACTTCCTGTTTTCTTCTATTGAGAAGCGTGTGCTTAGTCTCGCTCTACTGCTCAAGCTGTGATTCAGGTCCTTCCCATTTTGTTTTCTTCTTCTCCTCCTACTCAGTACTTCTATTAACATCTTCTCTTCCCCCCTCCGCCCCGTCCACCGCAAATAGTCTGTGCTTGTTTACGAGGTATTCGCCTTTCATTGGTAATCGTATCCTGTCTTCTCTACGTTGGCTTCCCATCGAGGCAAGATCTATTTACAAAACTGCTTGCATCTCCCATAGAGCCTTGCACACTTCCTCCTCTTTTTATCTGGCGAATAAACTGAATGCCTGGAGGCTCGCGACCTTCTCACAATGTGGAAAAGTTTCTGCTTGAGCCCTCTCTTCCTTCAAAAGGGAAAGATCGATGGCTCAATCGTTCTCAGATAATGCAGTGAGAATCTGGAACTCGCTTCCTCCATTGCTCCGTGCCACCACCTCTATCCGGATCTTCAAAGCTGACCTCAAATCTCTTCTCTTCCAAAGACCCTTTCAGAACTAATACCATCATTCTCAGACCCCTCTAGGAAATTTGTTCATTGTACATGTTTAATACTTCCTAGTACACTCCTCACCCTTGCTTGATGTGTTTGATATTGTGTTCTTGCCTTCTATGGTTTTACCCTACCTCTTCTAGTCTCCAGTTTATTTTTGTAACTTTCTATTGTACAGCGCTCTGACACCTTCGGATAAAGTCAGCGCTATATAAATGCAATAAATAAATAAAATAAAATACGTTTTCAGAGTTCACAACGTCCATCTATGTGGCAGGGAGACAAAAGCAAGTCCCTTCTGTGAGCACTTTTGTGCACCTTTCTCAAATATGCTGTAGTTTTGAGCCACCATTTTCCTCCATGGTGCCTAGTAATGGGTCTCTAGTTGGCAGAGGTGGGTACCTTTGTCCAAATAGGGACTCTTCTTCCTAGTCAAGCTAAGGGACTTACACTCCTAAAATAACCCCAGCTCACCCCCTTGGTAGCTTGGCACAAGCAGTCCGGCTTATCTTGGAGGCAGAGTGTAATTTGCACATAACCAACAGTAATACAGTGTAAGCACTACAAAAAGACACCACACCAGTTTAGAAAATATCCAATATTTGTATATACTTAAGACAAGACTGAAAACTATAGAAATCCACAATACAGTACTTGGAAATCTTCAGTTATCAAAATAACACTGAAATACAGTTCCTTGAAGTCGATAGTTACGTCCCGGTCTATCACAGCATCGTGAACAAACCAATCTTACTGTTCTGGCTGACCGCGGCATCACAGGCCAACTGCGGTGTCGGAAAGGCCCGCAAAACAATACCTTTAGAAATGTAGGGCGTCGCTGGCCTCTCGTTGAGCTCTGAAAGCACGGCATCTGCTGTCAAGAGGACCGTACCTGAACTCTGGTATTCTGTGGGGACGATCTGGAGAGGGTCTTCAGAAGATAATTTCCCAACTCCCCGTCACCCCTGCTCCCAGAGGACTCTGAGCTCAGGAATGAAAGGGAAAGGGGAAGTGGATAACAAACAAGAGAGACTGCCACACCCAGGTGCCTTCACGATTAGTTGCTGCTTTGAAGACCTGTAAGAATTAGCACATCATTAATACATTCCCACAAGAACTGGCGTTGCTTCACTAAGTTTAAACCACTCAATGAATACCTGCAATGGGTGTGAATTAGCCTCTCTCTGTATAGTTGGTAATATACTATTTTTGTAGTTAGTTGAAACACAAATCCAGAGATGAAGTAGGTCCGCTGAAGTTCAATTTACAAACCACCAATCATGAATAAGGATATAAACTATATGCGCATACATTATACCCCTAGACACTACAACAATGGTATGCCAGTCAATTGATAGAAGAAGGAACTGAACTTCAATATTATTTCACTGGACTCTTGGTTTGCTGCATTCCAACTGATAGTTCTCACACGAAGAATGTTTGTAGATACTGTAGACTGGGCTGCTCGCCTTCTCTCAAATTGTCCCTTGAAATGACTCGTGTGCTAAGAGTTCGTAATTTAAAGGAACAATGTCTTTAGTTCGAAAAGGACAATAGCAGTCCCTCTGGAATAACTTCAAATTAACAGGTAGCCTTTCAATTCACTGCAGAGAGTTGTACCTTCAGACTCAGTTCTGACTCAGGAACCATAATGGATTTCTGCAACATGTTCCCAACTAGAAATGTCTAATTTCGATAAGACATCTTAGCGAAGCAAATTCACAGTTCAAGCGCTAATAAAAGGATACAAACAGAAGAACTCTGCTGCTGCTGCTGAAAAGCTCGAATGAGAATTCGAGCTCTGGAACGTCTTACCTCGACTCCGGAGAGAAAACTTAAGCCGGAGGAGATTCACCAAAACGCCGAAATACCTCTCACTGCTACCAGTACGATGAGACAGGTTCTGAACTCTTCTTCATTCGAAAACGAAGAACCAAAATGATAACGGTTGACAGGAATTGAGACGTCTCAGCGGAGACTCCCAGGAAACAACCGCCATATCTGAAATCGGCAGTTGAAGTGCGCAGCGCTCAGGAAGAGCGCACACGAAATGGCCGCTGCAAACTCGAAAGACTAGAACGCCAACCTCCATGCTAGCGTGGCACAAATACTGAAGGTCTTTTTCCCTACATAGTTTATGCCAACAACTTCTTTCTCAAAAGATGAGAACAGTGGAACCAGGGAAACTTCTTCAGTCTTATACCTGGTAGAGGGGCAAAAGGTGATGGCACCAGGGTGGTCTTGACATCTGCAGGCATCGGTGCGAGAGTCGTCGGGCCCTTGAAGTCACACACGTTGTAGATCGAACTCCTAATGGTTGAAGTACAGAGCACTGACGTTGGCAGGCATCGGGGACTGCAGTGCAAAGTGCAGAGGTGTGGCATGCAATTCCCTCAGATCATGGTGCGAGCAGCGGCTTGGTGGCGGCATCAGGTGGTGTTGTTGGTAAGTGCAGTGGTGCTGGCAGATCACGGTGCAGGTGTCGCTGTTGCTGAAGCACTGTTGTCTGCTGACAAACTGGTGTCGATGGTGCCAGTAGGTAAAGGCTGTGGTGTGGAATGAGGACGGTGTTGTGTAACTTACAAGCAGTGCCCTCTAACCACAGTGCAAGCAGCGGCGTTTATTTCGGCGTGGAGTGTCATCTAGTATACCAAGGCGGCATTGTGAAGCCAGGCAGTGCATAGTGCCTTGCCCACAGTGCGGTACAAAAGGGGGTGGTGATGGACGGAGCATCTGAACCAATCAAACACTCACACCCAGTCAAAAGATCTGGGTTTGATCCATCACCGTTCTTTAGCCCACTCTGCCACCCCAGTTCAGACATGGCTATATGCAAATCAGTCTGACCCTGTGCCTCATGGGAACAGTCCAGCCCGAACTGCCAAGCCATGCCTTCCCTGGACCGGAAACAAGCTTCCGAGGACCGGTTTCTGGCATTCCAGCCGTCTTCAGTCCGGCTTGCTTGAATCCAGTGGCAAAGTGAGCAAGGGACTCACGTCTGAGCATACCCTGCCACACTTATGGCGGCCAAAAGCGGTACAAAAGGGGGTGGTGATGGACGGAGCATCTGAACCAATCAAACACTCACACCCAGTCAAAAGATCTGGGTTTGATCCATCACCGTTCTTTAGCCCACTCTGCCACCCCAGTTCAGACATGGCTATATGCAAATCAGTCTGACCCTGTGCCTCATGGGAACAGTCCAGCCTGAACTGCCAAGCCATGCCTTCCCTGGACCGGAAACAAGCTTCCGAGGACCGGTTTCTGGCATTCCAGCCGTCTTCAGCCCGGCTTGCTTGAATCCAGTGGCAAAGTGAGCAAGGGACTCACGTCTGAGCATACCCTGCCACACTTATGGCGGCCAAAAGCGGTACAAAAGGGGGTGGTGATGGACAGAGCATCTGAACCAATCAAACACTCACACCCAGTCAAAAGATCTGGGTTTGATCCATCACCGTTCTTTAGCCCACTCTGCCACCCCAGTTCAGACATGGCTATATGCAAATCAGTCTGACCCTGTGCCTCATGGGAACAGTCCAGCCCGAACTGCCAAGCCATGCCTTCCCTGGACCGGAAACAAGCTTCCGAGGACCGGTTTCTGGTATTCCAGCCGTCTTCAGCCCGGCTTGCTTGAATCCAGTGGCAAAGTGAGCAAGGGGCTCACGTCTGAGCATACCCTGCCACACTTATGGCGGCCAAAAGCGGTACAAAAGGGGGTGGTGATGGACAGAGCATCTGAACCAATCAAACACTCACACCCAGTCAAAAGATCTGGGTTTGATCCATCACCGTTCTTTAGCCCACTCTGCCACCCCAGTTCAGACATGGCTATATGCAAATCAGTCTGACCCTGTGCCTCATGGGAACAGTCCAGCCCAAACTGCCAAGCCATGCCTTTCCTGGACCGGAAACAAGCTTCCGAGGACCGGTTTCTGGCATTCCAGCCGTCTTCAGCCCGGCTTGCTTGAATCCAGTGGCAAAGTGAGCAAGGGACTCACGTCTGAGCATACCCTGCCACACTTATGGCGGCCAAAAGCGGTACAAAAGGGGGTGGTGATGGACGGAGCATCTGAACCAATCAAACACTCACACCCAGTCAAAAGATCTGGGTTTGATCCATCACCGTTCTTTAGCCCACTCTGCCACCCCAGTTCAGACATGGCTATATGCAAATCAGTCTGACCCTGTGCCTCATGGGAACAGTCCAGCCCGAACTGCCAAGCCATGCCTTCCCTGGACCGGAAACAAGCTTCCGAGGACCGGTTTCTGGCATTCCAGCCGTCTTCAGCCCGGCTTGCTTGAATCCAGTGGCAAAGTGATCAAGGGACTCACGTCTGAGCATACCCTGCCACACTTATGGCGGCTAAAAGCGGTACAAAAGGGGGTGGTGATGGACGGAGCATCTGAACCAATCAAACACTCACACCCAGTCAAAAGATCTGGGTTTGATCCATCACCGTTCTTTAGCCCACTCTGCCACCCCAGTTCAGACATGGCTATATGCAAATCAGTCTGACCCTGTAGCTCATGGGAACAGTCCAGCCCGAACTGCCAAGCCATGCCTTCCCTGGACCGGAAACAAGCTTCCGAGGACCGGTTTCTGGCATTCCAGCCGTCTTCAGCCCGGCTTGCTTGAATCCAGTGGCAAAGTGAGCAAGGGACTCACGTCTGAGCATACCCTGCCACACTTATGGCGGCCAAAAGCGGTACAAAAGGGGGTGGTGATGGACGGAGCATCTGAACCAATCAAACACTCACACCCAGTCAAAAGATCTGGGTTTGATCCATCACCGTTCTTTAGCCCACTCTGCCACCCCAGTTCAGACATGGCTATATGCAAATCAGTCTGACCCTGTGCCTCATGGGAACAGTCCAGCCCGAACTGCCAAGCCATGCCTTCCCTGGACCGGAAACAAGCTTCCGAGGACCGGTTTCTGGCATTCCAGCCGTCTTCAGCCCGGCTTGCTTGAATCCAGTGGCAAAGTGAGCAAGGGACTCACGTCTGAGCATACCCTGCCACACTTATTTGAATCCGAAACCGGTCCCAGGATGCTTGTTTCCGGTCCATGGAAGACATGGCTTGGCAGTTCGGGCTGGACTGTTCCCAAGAGGCACAGGGTCAGACTGATTTGCATATAGCCATGTCTGAAATGGGGTGGCTGAGTGGGCTAAAGAATGGTGATGGATTAAACCCAGATCAGTTGACTGTGCCTATCCAGAACCAGTTCTGTCCTCTGGTGCAGCTTCCTGGCACAAGATGCAGACCATGTTGTCAGAGGCAGGCGGGGCCTATTCAGGTGCTAGTGAAAACTCCTCCTACTACTCTGAATGCAGCCCTGGTCTATTCAGCCCAGCCCTGACTCAGGTCTATTCAGCCCAGCCATGACTCATTCAGGAAAGGGAGGACACCCATTAAACCCCTGGTGGCCATCTGAGAGAATGCACCTCCCCAACCCCTGTCACTCCAAAGCCGTACAGTCCTTACACATCCTAGCAGAGGCACACAGGATGGCTAAGCAAGAAAAGACATACTTTCTAAAAGTGGTATTTTTAAACACAGAATGTAAAAATGGCCTTTACTAGAAGATGCATCTTTATATTCTGAGTTCAGGCCTACTAAAGTATAATTTGCCATCTGGTCCCAATGGGAAGTTATACCTGTAAGATGTTGCAAATTAACTCCCATGCTTTCCTATGGGCCAGATAACCTTTCAATAGTGACTATCAGGACATGCCACATACATCTGGGCATGTCCTACCTTTCACATACCCTGCCCACAGGGGTACCTTGGACCTACCTTCGGGGGACTTGCATGTCAGGGAAGGGTAGGGCCTGGTAAGTGGGTGCACTTGCCAAGTCGACATGGTAGTTACAAACTGCGTGCAGACTCTGCAATAATAATAATAATAATAATAATGCAGACTTTTCTAGAGCGCGAACAGCTACCTCACTGGAAGGTGTCCCGGCGCTATGTGAGCAGACTGAGCCTAGAGGGGAAAGTGAGGTCAATGACTTAGCTCACCTGAGCGAATAGCCACGTCTTCAATTGTTTCCTAAAACTGGTTTCAGAGGGTGCCATCTGGAGCGCCGGTGGCAAGGCGTTCCATAGCAGTGCGGTATTGGCCGAAAAGGTTCTGCCCCCCAGACACGCCCTTCTGACTCGTGGAACGAGTAACTGGACACAACAGTTGGAACGATGGGAGCGGGCATGCTTATATCTAGGCAGCCGAGATCTCAAGTAGTTCGGGCATGTGCCATGTAGGGCTCTAAAGGCAAGAGTGAGCGCCTTAAATTTTATCCGACACGCAACTGGTAGCCAATGTAGCGAGAGAAGATGCGGAGAGACATGGTGTTTAAATGGAATACGTTTTAACAGCCTCGCAGCCGCATTTTGGACAGTTTGCAGCCACTGAGTTAAATATTTCGGCAAACCTAGATAAATGCCGTTGGCGTAATCCAGCCTGGAAGTGACCGTGGCATGGATAACCGTTTTTCGGCATCCCTCTGGTAGTAGCTGAAGGATTTTTCGCAAATTCCTCAGCTTACTCAGGCAGCTTACATCCACCTGCTGGATGTGGGAGGAGAAGGATAAGCTATCATCCCACCTGACCCCTAGAATTTTTGCCTTTTGACTAGGCAGAGGTGCTGGGCCCATCTCCGCAGGCCACCAAAACTCCACCGAAGGGGGGGGGAGCCTTTTCTGAAGAAAATTACCTCAGTTTTTCCCGCATTTAGTTTTAGTTTATTTGTGTTCATCCAGCATGCCACATCGCGAAGGCAACCCTTGAAACTCACAAAGGCTGCCTCCGACACCACAGAGTACGGGAACACCAGTTGGGTGTCGTCAGCATATGAAATTGCGGAGACCCCCCAATTGGCAATTAGCGTAAAGAGCGGTGCCAGATAGATATTAAAAAAGAGCGGGCTGAGTGCCGAACCCTGAGGAACTCCGCAACCTAGTTTCCTCGGCCTTGAGGAGACGGCACCCAGCGCCACCTTCTGAGTTCTATTGGACAGATACGAATGTAGCCACCCAAGCGCCTGATCCTGTAGGCCGATCTCCGTCAGCCGCTGAAGTAGCCTGCCGTGGTCGTCCGTATCAAAGGCGGCCGACAGATCCAGGAGCACCAGCATAGCTGAGTCCCCTGTATCCATCGACCACCTTACTGACTCGGCCACCTCAATCAGAGCGGTCTCGGTACTGAAACCAGGTCTAAAGCCTGGTTGAGTTTCGTGCAGGATCTTATTATCTTCTGTGAATTTATTCAGCTGCCGCTGGATCAGTTTCTCTAACATTTTGCCAGGGGCCGCCAATAAAGAAATAGGACGGAGATTGCTAAGGTCTTCCGGGTCCCCATTAGGCTTTTTTTCAGAGGGAGGAGAGTGGCATGCTTCCACCCCCCCGGGAACACCCCGGTGGAAATGGAAGTATTCCAGATATGCTGGAGAGTAGGCGCAACAAAGTCCGCCATCAGGCTCCACAGCTTTGGAGGACAGGGGTCATCTGGGGACCCTGATTTGCAGCGCCTTAATTCCTGCGTGACCATGTCCAATGATATTGGCTGAAATTGGCCTAAGATCGCGCAGGAAGCACCAGTTTCTGATGTATCCGCCTTCGCCGTCGGCCTTGCCGGGCCAAAGGAATCATAAACTTTCTGTATTTTGCAGTCAAAAAACTCTGAAATGCTTTCACACAGTGTTAGTGAAGGGGGGACCTCCCTCTCAATACACCTTGGTTTGAAGAAAGACTGCACTATCTTGAAGACTTCTTTGCTTGAGTGCTCTGCTTGCTGAATAGAGGCCGCAAAGAACAGCCACTCTAAGCTCCAAAGAGAACCAGGGAGCTGAGGGAGATTCCCTCTTGGACATCGCTCGTTTTGCCGGTGCGATGTGCGACACCATATCCCCAATCCATTGATTCAACGCCTGCACATCCTTGTTAGCGTTCAAAGTTAGGGTTGGAGTATTCTGAACCAGAACAGGGCCCATAGTGTCAGGGATCAGTTTTTTCCATTGTCTACGCATGAACGAGCGTTTTCCCGCCACCGGAACTCCACCCAATAACACTATTTCAAAAGGAATTAACACGTGATCCGACCAGATCAGCGGCTGTGATGCTTCAACTAACAGATCCCTGATGTTAGAAAAAATCAAATCAAGCGTATGGCCTGCTTTGTGAGTGGGACCCGTAGTAGATAGTGTCAGGTTGGCGGCGCTCAGTGTGGCAATCAGTAGCTCCGCTAGTGAGCAGTCCGCCTTATCGACATGTATATTAAAATCTCCTACTACAAGGAAGTGTGGATGAAGGAGGGAGCTCTGGACAATAACGTCCATCAGTGCCACTAAGCTAGTTTCTGCACAAACAGGGGGGCGGTAAATAACTAACCCCGCAAGCGACTGATGGGGGTCAATTTGAAGACAAAAATGCAGTCCCTCCAAACCTGGGATCGTGGTCGGCAGAGAGGAAGTCAGTGTGTACCGATCCTTAAAAATCAGGGCCACCCCCCTCCTCTTCTGCCGTCATCCCGGTTTGAGAAACTCATTTTAAAGCCTGGTGGCACCATTAAGGCGATAGCAGTCACATTGTCCACATTTAACCAAGTTTCTGTCAAAACCAAGGCATCCCACTCTTGGCCCTCCAGCAGCAGCCAGATATCATCTGCGTGCCTTGCCAGAGACCTACAGTTCAGGAGGCCAGCTCTAAACCTGCAGCTAAGCTGACGATTCGACGTTGTGGTTTTAGCCGCACGGGAGTGCGCCGGGAGGCAGACCTGGTAGCCCTGGAACGCAGAGCCCGGGAGGCGGATGGCGGGCTGGCGTGGTGACAGTTGGCCCTGCTGCAGCAACAACACGCTTCGGTCTTGCTAGACGAGGCACGACAGGCCTGGCTGGCGACCCGTAGTCGGGTTTACCAGTGGGGCGATAAGTCCTGCAAAAGGCTACACCGCCTTTGCCAGGGCATCATGCATGCCCAGCCATTGCTTCGGATAACTACCCCGGAGGGGGAACAAATGCTGGATCCAGTGGAGATCGCGGAGAGTTTCGCCGGGTATTACGAGGCCCTTTACACCCCCCGGGAATGCTTAGAGGCTGATACAGTTCAGCGGTTTATAGATGACCTCCCGCCAAGAACATTCTCGGATGAGGTTAGGTTAGGGACCTGCTAGATCAGCCCCTGACAGATAAAGAACTGGACGCCACCCTGGGCGAATTGAGCTCGGGCAAGGCGCCGGGTCCTAACGGAATCCCGAGCTAATTCTTTCGAAAATTTTCGACTCAGCTGGGCCCGCTTCTTCAACCGGTGGTTGAGGAGTCGCGCGAGAGCGGGTCGCTTCCCCCGGACTGGTGTCATGCTGAGGTGGTGGTGTTCCTGAAACCCGGGAGGCCCCCAGAGAGCCATGTGTCCTACCGCCCAATATCGCTCCTGAACACTGAGATAAAAATGTTGGCGAAGGCTCTGGCCACCAGACTCAAGCCGCATATATCGGATCTGATACATCCGGATCAGGCCAGGTTCATGCTGCAGCGGGCTACCCGCCACAACATCAGGCGGGCTCAAGTGGCGGTGTCGGCCTGGAGAGACCTGGGCGAGCCGGCCGCGCTGTCCTTGGCAGACATGGACAGAGCCTTTGATTCCCTCAGCTGGACGTATCTATTCGCCCTGCTGAGCCGATTGAATCTTGGCCCGTGATTTCTAGCGTACGTACGCCTGTCATACACGGGTCTCACGGCATCGGTGAGCGTCGGGGGCGCGGCGTCTCGCTCGTTCCCGGTCCGGAGGGGGACAAGACAGGGCTGCCCCCTCTCCCCATATCTATTCGCGCTCGCCATGGAGCCTCTGGCAGCGTGGGTGCGCATAGATGCTCAACTCCGGGGTTTCCGATGGGCGCCGGGGCTTACTGACAAAGTAGCCCTGTACGCTGATGATGTCCTATTCTTCCTTACCGCTCTAGATCGCTCGGGCCCACCATTACTGCGCATTCTACAGATTTTTGGTGAGACCTCTGGCCTGTACATGAATCCGGGCAAATCCACGCTGTGGCTGCCGGGCTACCAGCGGAGCGTTGGAGACTGGTCGTTGGGACTCCGGCTGGTGACGGATGGTATGAAGTACCTGGGAGTCTTCCTATCGGAGGATGCGGATCTGTCCCAGGAGCGCAACATCACCCCGGTGTGGGATCGGGTACCTGAGGACCTGAAGGTCTGGGCGCGGATGCCGCTATCTATACACGGACGGTCTGCGATTTTTTTAATGGTGGCGCTCCCACGCCTGGTGTACCAATTACAGAATCACCCACATGTGATTCCCCCTCGCTGGTTTCGGCAGCTTAACTCAGCTCTGAGCGGATTTCTGTGGGAAGGGGCGTGGCCCGAGTGGCTCTACGGACGTGCTTTTTGTCAACTTACACAGGCGGTCTGGCTACATCGGACGTGCTCTCGTACTATCAGGCGGCGCATCTCCTGGTGCTAAACGACTGGTGGTACGGTGATCGGGGTGACCCGGCTTACGCCGTCGAAAGACACTTAATGGGCTCAGCGTCCGTACATACGCTGTTGTATACGGCACCCCTCCGGAGGCCCCTCCCATCGGCCATGCAAGTGGTCTTCCATGTGTGGAGGCAGGCGCTGCGGTGGACAGGCTGGTGGAATGTCCTTACTCGGGAGACCCCCCCTCTGGCGCAATGGACAGCTCCCGCAGTTGGACGCTCTGATGGGCTTTAGGGTCTGGGATGCCATTGACATTTCCACCCTGGGTGACGTGCTATCTGGCGACACCCTCAAATCCTTTGCGAACTTACAGGAGGACTTTGGAATGCCACTCACCCAGTTCTATAAATATCTTCAATTCCGCCATGCTCTGGCGCCCTCCTTGGCCGGCCTGGAGCAGATTCCCGATTTCAGTCCCATAGAAGCGAACATTTTTATGGGGGAGCTGCCAGATAAAAAACTATCGCGTATCTACCAGATGCTGGTGCGCCATTGTTCCACAGATCTGAGTGGCCTTAGAGCCCACTGGGAGCGAGATGTTGGAGAATTTGACGAGGAGGATTGGGTTGAGGCTCTTGAGAGTCCCAGGGGGGCAGCCATATCCACGCGCTTGCGCCTCATTCAGTTTAGATACCTGCACCGCACATACTTCACTAGGCAGCGGCTGTGGAAGGCGGGACTGGTGGCATCTCCCGACTGCCTTCGCTGTGGGTCAGAGGTAGGCCCACTGCTGCACACGGTGTGGGACTGTGTATCGTTGCAGAGGTTTTGGGATGGGGTCCACCGATGCCTGGCTGAAGCCTTAGCCTGGAGATTACAGAGGGATCCCAAATGGCGCTGATGCATGTTATGGCAGGGGTCGGGGGTAACAGGTATAAACGCCACTTAATGTTGTTGGGATTCACGCTGGCGAAGCGTGATATTGCAAAAGCGTGGAAGGCCCCCAGGCTCCGTCACTCACGGCTTGGAAGAATGGAATGGACTACTGCATGGGCCTGGAACAGGCGGTATTCCTAGCAAGGGGCTGCCCCCGGAAGCACTTCAAAATTTGGAAACGCTGGGTGGACTATCGGGGTCTGGATCTGGATCCACCGCCCGAGGAGATCACCCTCCCGATGATTTGAGGTCATAGACTATGGACAGTGGCAGTTGGTATGGACTATTCATGGCATGTAATGTTTGATTATTTTATACGTCAGATGGGCGGACTAGCACGCAGGAAGGGCGCGGGAGGGGGGACAGGGGGGGGTACACGTTGATTATATTCTGCAGCTCAATCTTAGCGGGGGGGGTTAGAAATGTTCCAAAATCTTATTTCCTACATGTGACCATAGAACGTTGATGATGCATTGATGGTGGCATTTGTCTCTGGATGTCAGAGCTTTGCATAACATGTGAGTTCACACAATAAAATTTGTTTAAAAAAAAAAAATAGCTTCAAGTCGATCCACAGGTACTTTTTTAAAAAGGTTAAAAAGCCAGTCGGTTTTTGATTCAACGACGCAGATGCCTGCAATATCGCTACAACACCACTCGCCACCAGCGCCTGACTCGCGCTGCTCTCACTAACGCGGCTGTTGCAGCTGGGGCCTTTGTAGGCAACGAGGGGGAGGAGTCGGCCCCTCCGTTCTAGCGGCACAGATAGCCGTGACGGAACGGGGACCGACCGGGTAGGTACAGAGGGGAATACAATGCAGATCAGAGTGTGCAAAGTTCTGTGAGCCAATTCACCCCCCAATTCATTAAAACACACAAAAATAGCTTCAAGTCGATACACAGGTACTTTTTAAAAAAGGTTAAAAAGCCAGTCGGTTTTTGATTCAACCACACAGATACCTGCAATATCGCTACAACATCACTCGCCACCAGCGCCTGACTTGCGCTGCTCTCACTCTCACTGCAATGGCAGGCCTGAGTTAAATTTCATGGGCTACTCATGTGAGTGGCACAATCAGTGCTGCAGTCCACTAGTAGCATTTGATTTACAGGCCCTGGCACACAGTGCACTTTACTAGGGACTGACTAGTAAATCATATATGCCAATCAAGGAAACACCTATCCATAACCCAATTTGCAACAGGGGCACCTTGCGCACACTCACTGCGGATTAGTGTTAGACACTAAGCCCGCAAAAACTGATTCAAAATCGGTAGGTCAAAGCAAGAACTCAGGGGAATCGTGCCAAAGGATGCCTATTTGAACCAATTTTCTAAAGTGACACTAAGTTAATTCTAATGTAAAAAATGTACACAGAGTAACAAGTAATATGTCCCAATATAGCTGTAAGTAGGAATCTGCTTCTTATGGGTACCCCCCACTTTTTGCTAAATGTGATACTGTTTTTGACTAGTCTGACTGGGATCCTGCTACTCATGACCCCAGTTTATCTGCTTTCTACCTAACCTGTAATGTTAGTCACTTTGGTACCCTCCAGATTGGATTCTGGGGTACCCGTGTCTGTCCCTAGTATATTGTACGCATGAACCCAGGGCATAGGTACCCCCAGAGGCCTCCCATGGGCTGAAGCATATATTATGCCATCCATGAGAGGCCATGCAAAATGGAACCTACAGACCTGGCATTGCAGCCTGTGTAAGTTGGTGCATGTCTCACTTAAGATTTAGGTTTACTATATCTAAGGGCCACTGCACTTAAAACCTAGAAGTCACCCCTTAAGCAGGCCTTAACAATCCTGAAGGCAGGGTGCTTGGTTCTACGTGAGAGGGTGCCACTGCATGAGCAGGACACCCCTGCAGCCTACGGCGTGTGTTCTCCCCAGTTGTCAGTGCCGCCGCCATTTACAGCATTATGCAACCGCGTGATGACAAACTCTAAAACGGCTGCATGTAACCCTACTGTGTTTGGTGTCAAACATCGTGGAATCATATCCCCACACCGGTAATCGATGTAGAAGGTATGATTCCACCCCTCAAAGAGATTTGTGAGGTCCGAGGTGTTACTGGTACCAGCTGTCTAGTCCCGGGCTGCCCAAAATGGTTGCTGCCGGTCAGTGTCACATTTCTGCCTTCCCCTGCTCGAGCTTGGCTCAGCAGCAGAACCAAAGGCATTCTGTCACAGGGAGGTATGCCCATCTTCCAGACAGGATTTAGTGTATAAGGCCTGGGTGGGTGCGCTTGCCAGTGACAAAGTCTGCATGAGTGGAACATTTGGTGTCCCTGTGCATTGTTCGTTCAAACCAGTTCTGGGAGCCATAGGCTTGTGCTCTGGCGTGAAACTGGACAAATGACATGGGAGTGACCTGCCCACTGTCCAGACCCTCTCTTCTGGGTATAAATAAGCTTACCTAGCTGTATGACCTTAGATTCGATGTGGAAAAGATCCTGAAGCAGATACCAGGGCGCTTAGACAGTCTGGACTTCATTTGGGCCCAACTTCATCTCCCCCTCAGTCTGAAGCATCGTCTGTGCACCATATAGGCTCTGTGCAGGACCTGTGGAACATTCAGGACAACTGAAGATATCTCCCTTGGAATGAAGGAGTCACTCCTATGCAACCACTGGCACCACATCATGATGGATTGGTCAGCTGATCCTGAGCTCCTACGGACTCCAACAGCAGCTCTCCTTCAAAGTCCTCCATTGAATTCAACAGCAGTTTCCGACGCCACTGCAGACCTATGCACCCAGCTTCCTTGGGATAGGTAACTTGTGTACCTCTGTATCCACGGGTTCTCAAACATCCTAACTTCCCTGGGTTTCTTCAAAGTCCACTGGAATGGGTACTTAAACTCTAAAACTCCAACCACGACTCTCCCATAGAATTGTACAGTGAACACGCTTGTGTTCCCACACTGCACCCTGGCCTCAGTTGGGTCCCTATTAGCTCACAGTGGGTGGTTTCTTGGGGTCCCAGTGATTCTACATCCTGGACACTGCCTTGACTCGAGTTGTCATGCGTGTACTACTATTTTAGTATGTGATTTGGTCTCCCCTTGGAGCTCACAAAACGGAAGTCCTCATCCTGGGATCATCACCCTCCGCCTGGGACGACTCCTGGTGGCCCCCGGCCCTGGGCACCGCTCCCAAACCAACGGACCACGCACGAAACCTGGGTTTCATCCTGGACTCCTCCCTGTCAATGACCAGACAAGTCAACGCCGTCTCATCCTCGTGCTTCAACACCCTGCGCATGCTTCGCAAGATCTTCAGATGGATCCCCACGGAAACCAGGAAGACCGTCACCCAAGCACTCGTCACCAGCCGACTACACTACAGGAACACCCTCTACGCCGGAACCACCGCCAAACTCCGAAAAAGACTCCAACGCATCCAGAACGCCTCCGCACAACTCACCCTCGACATCCCCCGACACAGCCACATACCCGGACACTTGAGACCTGCACTGGCTCCCCGTCAGCAAGAGAATCCCGTTCAGACTCCTCACCCAACCTCCACAACCTGGGCCCCAAGTACCTCAACGACCGCATGACCTTCTACACGCCCACCCACCAGCTACGATCGACCAGCCACGCACTCGCCACCGTACCACGCATCCGCAAAGCCACTGCCGGAGGAGGATCCTTCTCCTACCTGGCAGCCAAGACTTGGAACTCCCTCCCCACCCACCTTCGGCGAACCCAAGACCATCTCTCCTTCAGGAAGCAGCTCAAGACCTGGCTGTTCGAGCAGTGACCCACCCCTCCCCCAGCGCCTTGAGACCCGCCCGGGTGAGTAGCGCGCTATACAAATGTCGTGATTGATTGATTGATTGACTGTGTATTAGTGCTATTTACTATTATTTCTGTGCTACAGTATTGTGTGCTTTGTGATTATCTTTGTGTAGAAGATACTTTATCGTACTAGTGTTATATTAATACTTGCATATTTTTATAATTCTCTTCTTCTTCTCAGCGCTTACTTGCCAGACCTGGACCTTCGCTGTTGGTGTGCCTATTTAGGAACTTTGAGCGCCTTCTCCCCTGCACAGCGCTACATCTCGCCGGACCCGCTCCGCGGGTCCCGCTTCGCGGCGCTTGCTCCCTGTGGGTGTTGAGGAGTGTAGTGCTTTGGACACTGTTGCTGTGGGCGTTGGCTAAAGCAGGGCTGCGAGCGAGGCGGTGCACGGACTCCGGATCCCAGGAGTCCCTGCTGCTCACCCGAGTCACCTGGGACGCTCTCCCTGTTCGCCACGCCCCTCTTCTGACAGCTAAAATCACCGGTTTGCAATCCCTCGGCGGATTCTCTTCTTCTCAGCGCTTACTTGCCAGACCTGGACCTTCGCTGCTGGTGTGGCTATTTAGGAACTTTGAGCGCCTTCTCCCCTGCACAGCGCTACATCTCGCCGGACCCGCTCCGCGGGTCCCGCTTTGCGGCGCTTGCTCCCTGTGGGTGTTGAGGATTGTAGTGCTTTGGACACTGTTGCTGTGGGCGTTGACTGAAGCAGGGCTGAGAGAGAAGCGGTGCACGGACTCCGGATCCCAGGAGTCCCTGCTGCTCACCCGAGTCACCTTGGACGCTCTCCCTGTTCGCCACGCCCCCCTTCTGACAGCTAAAATCACCGGTTTGCAATCCCTCGGCGGATTCTCTTCTTCTCAGCGCTTACTTGCCAGACCTGGACCTTCGCTGCTTGTGTGGCTATTTAGGAACTTTGAGCGCCTTCTCCCCTGCACATTGCTACATCTCGCCGGACCCGCTTCGCGGCGCTTGCTCCCTGTGGGTGTTGAGGATTGTAGTGCTTTGGACACTGTTGCTGTGGGCGTTGGCTGAAGCAGGGCTGCGAGCGAGGCGGTGCACGGACTCCGGATCCCAGGAGTCCCTGCTGCTCACCCGAGTCACCTGGGACGCTCTCCCTGTTCGCCACGCCCACCTCCCTTTACTCCCCTATAAACTCAGTACGTCTCTCCGCTGCGCGGGAGCGCGCAGGAGCATCCCGGGAGAAGCCCGGGACAAGGGCGGGCCCTCTTAGGCCCTCAGAGGCCGAAGTAGGCTGGGCTGGGCCCTATTTCTTTCATCTACTTTCTGACGGCATTGTCATTTTTTGTTGGCGTTGTACATAATTTGTGTCTTCTTGTTGGCTCGTTCTCACTTTGCACATTCGTCTTGCTGAATTATACAAAATTATATATACCTGATATTTTTCCTTGTCTCACAGTTTATAGTTGATATTTCCTCTTACATCTATTTTATAATAATGACAGCTAAAAAACTTCGTTCAGGAAGGCTTTTGTTAGGAAGGTCTTGCGCTAAAACTAGGTCTAACCCACTTAGAAATAAGGAGGTCCAAAATTTGCAACTTAAGGGCCAGAGTCAGATATTTCAATTATGGGAAAACCTAAAGATAAGAACAATCCTGTGGAAATGTTGGTATCAAGCTCTACTGGGGGGTTCTAAACCGGCCCTAGAGGGTCCTCCAATTGAAGTTAAACCCGATATGAATTCACAGTCCTGTGTAGAAATTAATCCGACAAATCCTACTGTGTCTCCTATTTCTAAATCTTCCTCTCCTAAAGCTATATGTGTGCAGCAGCAAAATACCCTTATAACTCCTGGGGCCAATCGGACTCACAATTTTATAGGAGAGTTCCCTATAAGGGAAGTAGGAAATGAAGATTCTCAAATGTTGGATATCGACCTGGAACTTTGTGGGCGCTATCTTATGGAAGGATCTCCGAAGTTATTCGAGTCCTCAAAAACCCCGCTTGTATCCGTTCCTTCGGGTCTTCGACTGTATACTAGTTCACCTTCTATTGTATATCAAGATATCTCCTCCCATTCTAAATTCACAAATAGCCCCGAGCTGAATTTATCTGGTATTCATCCCACTTTTCTCCCATGTCCAGAGAACCCTCATAAACCCATTTCAGAGTCCCTTATTGCTTTAGAACATCTGCTGTCCTCTATATTATTGCTACTGGGTAAATTTGTGGGCAGCAGTGATTGTGTTTTTGACACAGTTACCCAGATATTAAAGGTCCTCTTACATAATTCTTGTCAGGATTCACCGAGTAGCTACTGTAGGTTCCTCAAGACAGTTATCTAACTCCCTGTTTCCGCCCCGTGCTACACGAGCTAATGTTTGGTTCCCTTGCTCCTCCGGTAAGCTGAGAAAGTCCGGAGGTAATCAGGGTTATTAAACAGAAAAACTGTTAAGACTGTACATAGTTCCCCTCCCTAAGATGGCCGCGCAATGTTCCGTGTAAAGTATTGGAGAGGTGCGCCCTCTAGTGGGCTTCTGGAAGTCACGCGCTGCAAACTGCGCACTTCAACGAAGATTCCGTTCAAGAAGCTTCTCCTTGTCGCTGCTCCGCGTCAATAATTCATGACGGGAGTATTGTAGTTCAGAATAGCAAGAATTCAGAGAGTCAATAGTAGCTGAGTATTACAGAGACTAATAGAAGAAGAAAATTCTCGCAGTGCGCACTCACAGCTCAGAGTGGCACTGCTCCCCTGACAGAGTTTCCGACCGCTATCCTCAGAGCGTCAGTAAGTGGTCAACGGGACTTCTTCGCAGTTTCCTGAGAAGTTCTCTCTACCAAGAAAACTCGACAAATTAGAGGATTTAGCAGAAGAGGTGGCAGAACTCGACAAGTAAGGTGTTATTTTCACGTCACGCCTTCAAACACAAGAACTTGATTGTCCAACATTCGTATCTTCCCCCCCGGACATTCCCCTTGCGTTTTTCCTTACCTTTTCCTTCCCTTCTCTACCTCCCTGTTTCCTTTTTGCGTGCTACGAAAGAACTGTTGAACAATTCCTTGTACAGCTGCCGAGAATTACCACCCTTCACAGAACTCCCAAGACCAAGTCTGGCAAAAGGCTTCACAGGTACAAGTTTAGTTAGAGAGTGCGATAGCGAGTGGAAGTAATTTCCTGGGTAGAAAGACTAATATATGTGTATGTCTTCACAGCAGGAAGCTCAGCCAGATAACCATTCACTTTATAGAAGAGAGGCAAATACCTGGGCAAAAACTGGTAGGACAAGTTTTGTTTATAGTTAAGAACAGTCTGCGTAGTGAAGAAAGGTTTGTGGTATATTCTCTCTTCTCTCCCTTCTGTGTATTAGGCACCCACAGAGTAGACGGCAAGAAATATAGCAGTCACTAGAAGATAGAGGTGCCAGTCGAAGTTAAGGTATTCTCTTCTCTGTCCACTTCCCCTTTCCCTTCTGCTGGTGGTCTTGCTCTTGAAGCGGGGGTACCGGTGGAGGGGTGATCGGGACATTCGTCAGTACTGCCCCTGCGAAGCGTTGGAGCACCAGGACATCGTGACAGATTGAAGTGCCCACGTATTTATTTTTCGCCCGGGTAGTATGGCTGAGGGAATGGACTTGAAGGAGTTAGGCGCTATTTTAGTAGGGATTCAGAGAGATTTGGGAGCAGTTCGGGATGAAAACCAAAGTTTAAAATTAGAGTTAGTGGCTTCCCGTCAAGAGACCAGGCTGATAGCACAAAAGGTAGATGGGTTAGCTATGGGAAATCCAGTGCAGAGTTCCTCTGTCCCGGTCACTAGTGGGGTTGCTGCGGATCCAAAATCCGTAGCTCAAGTAATTCATTCTGTATCACCACTGATTCCTTTGGCCACTCCAGAAAGATTTTCTGGAGATCCTCAAAAGGCCCAATACTTCTTGACTCAATGTTCCCTTCACTTCATGTGCCGCCCCACTCTTTTCCCAGATGCTCAATCTAGAGTAGCCTTTATTTTATCATATTTGAGTGGAGATGCTGCTAATTGGGCTATGCCTTTGGTTAGTGAGGATGATCCTTTACTTAGTGATTTTCCCAAATTTAAGGCTGAGTTTCTTAGAATTTTTGATCGGAGAAGGATATCTCAGGCCACCGATAACGAATTGTTGGAGCTGCGTCAGGGGTCTAAAGATTAAATTACTTACCTCACGCAGTTTAACAAATTAATCCTGGAAACTAGCTGGCCGGAGGAAAAAAGAGCAGCTTTATTCTATCGTGGATTAAGGGATGAAATCAAGGATACCTTGGCACAAATTCCTAATAGACCCACAGAATTATCGGCTCTGGTGGATTTGGTGCTTGAATTGGATTTTCGGAATTCAGAGCGAAAAGGCGAAAAGAAAAGAGATTGGAAGATAAATTTTCCGCGCTTTGACAGAGCAAAGAGTGAAAAAGGATCTGGAGGGAATTCGGAATCGGAACCAATGCAGATAGGATCCGTTCGGGGTCCCTTGAGTAAAGAAGAAAAGGAACAACGTAGGCAAAAGAAGTTGTGTTTATATTGTGGCGCTTCCGGCCATTTTGTTAAGGATTGCATTAAGCGCCCCAAGACTCCGTTTAAGGGAAACGAGACGAGCCATCAGTAGGCGGGGTCGCTCTGGTGGTGAAAGAAGATAAGACGACTCCAGAATCTCATTTAATTCTGAATACCCTGCAGACCATGACTCCTCATGTGATTCTCCATGTGACTATGCAATTTCGTGAACATCAGATTTTTGGAGTGGCTATCATGCTCGATTCCGGAGCCACTGGAAATTTTTGTGATATTCGATATGCTAGACAGATGGGAATCAAAGCAATTGCTAAAGACCGCCCAGAGCCCGTACGTGCAGTAGTGGGTACTAACCTGACTTCCGGACCAATCACTAATCACACAGAGGAATTGGAAATAACCCAGGGGGATGGGCATCGAGAAGTGTTGCAATTCAACTTAATCGACGCTCCGCAATTTCAATTGATTCTGGGTTTACCTTGGTTAACCCTTCATAACCCGACCATAGATTGGGAAAATCGGACTGTCAGTTTGCATTCAGAATTTTGCTTATCTCACTGTTATGGTCCTAAAACTCTTGAGAAGGAACCTACACCATCTATGCTGTTGTCTTTTGGGGGTCAATCCATTGGAGCAGTTATTACTGAAGAAATTCCTCCAGAGTATCGAGATCTAGAGACTGTGTTCAGTGAGCAAGAAGCAGAATTGTTGCCACCACACCGTGCTTATGATTGCACAATAGATCTGGAACCTGGAGCAGTTCTCCCATGCAGTCGGATTTATGCCCTAACCGAAACTGAAAATGTACATTTAAAAGAATATTTGGATCGATACCTTGCTAATGGTTTTATCAGGCCATCTCAGTCTCCCGTATCGTCACCTCTATTCTTTATACCGAAGAAGCAAGAAGGTAGCCTAAGGACTTGTATAGATTATCGTGCACTAAATCAGGTCACCATCAAGAATCGGTACCCATTACCGTTGATCTCTGTCCTCTTGGATCAGATAAAAGAAGCTCGAATATTCACCAAACTTGATTTGCGTGGAGCTTATCATTTGGTTCGCATGAAGGAAGGGCATGAATGGAAGACCGCCTTTCGAACCAAATTTGGTCTATTTGAATACTGTGTCATGCCATTCGGCCTTTGTAATGATCCTGCAGTGTTTCAACATTTCATCAACGACATCATGAGTGATTTAATCGATAAGGTTGCTATCATCTACCTGGATGACATTTTGATTTACTCTCGAGACACTCAGGAGCACACTCAGCATGTACGGATGGTTCTAGAGCGATTGCAAGCCAATCATCTCTTTGTAAAACTGGAAAAGTGTGTATTTCATGTGTCCCAGGTGGAGTTTCTGGGATTCGTAATCTCACCTCAGGGAGTTACGATGGATACTGGAAAAGTGAAAGCAGTGGAGGATTGGCCTGCCCCCAAGAACGTGAAAGAAATTCAAAGATTTCTGGGCTTTGCTAACTTCTATCGGCGATTTATTCAGGGATTTTCTCAACTGATAACTCCCATCACTGGTCTCTTGAAGAAAGGAGTAAAATTTGAATGGACAGATGAGTCTAATACAGCTTTTTTGAGTCTGAAGAAAAGATTCATTTCCGCTCCCATTCTTCTACACGCAGATCCTGCTGAACCATTTTATGTGGAAGCTGATGCTTCAGATCAGGCCATAGGGGGAGTTCTTTCACAGCGCCACCCAACAACTGGGCAGCTTCATCCGGTGGCGTATCACTCAAGAAAACTGAACTCTGCTGAAGTAAATTACACCATCACGGAGAAGGAGTTATTAGCAGTAAAGGATGCCTTTGAGAATTGGAGACACTATTTGCTGGGGGCTCAACATACTGTCACAGTTTATTCTGATCACAAAAACTTACAGTTTCTAAAGACTGCTAAGACCTTAACTCCACGGCAGTTGCGTTGGTCTCTTTATTTTGCAGACTTCAATTTCGTGATCACCTATCGACCAGGTCCCAAGAATGGAAAAGCAGATGCATTGTCCCGACTCCATACTGAAGAATCCGAGCATACTGTTGAACCTAAACCGATTATTCCAGAAACAAAGATAGTGTGTGCACTTTCTTTAGATAATTTCCAGGAAGAGGTTTGAAAGAGTTTAACCCAAGAAGAGATTCAGCAATGGGTCCAACAAGGAGCAGAAAGACAGTGTCGGCATCAGCTACCTTATTTTAAAGAAGCCTTATATCTTCCTACAATAGGCCTTCAAGAAAAGGCCTTACGGAGCTGCCATGATCATCCGCTGGCGGGTCACAAAGGAATTGCTAAGAATCAAGAATTAGTGCAGCGTTATTTTTGGTGGCCTGGGATGTCCGATCAGATCAAGAAATACGTTCAGTCTTGCGAGTCTTGTGCTCGAAGTAAACCAAATAGACAAGCTCCCCAAGGTTTGTTGCAGCCCTTGCCTACTCCAACTTCTCCGTGGCATACCATTTCCTTGGATCTCATAGTAGATCTGCCGTTAAGTAAGGGTTTTGATACCATCCTAGTGGTTGTAGATACCTTCACCAAAATGAGTCATTTCATCCCTATGTCAGGAACTCCAACTGCAGTTAAGCTAGCTAGAGTATTTAGTGAGAATATAGTCAAGATTCATGGTGTACCCAAGATTGTGGTCTCGGATCGAGGTCCCCAATTTATTTCTCACTTCTGGCGGGCCTTCCTAAAGGGAATGGGCATTGAGAGTAGATTGTCAACTAGCTACCACCCAGAATCCGATGGGCAGACAGAAAGGGTAAATCAGGAATTAGAACAGTATTTAAGATTGTTTCTATTGGATCAAGGTGGGGAGTGGTCAGAAAAGTTGTGGATGGCAGAGTTTGCTTGCAATAATGCGAAGAGTGCGTCTACTGGGTACTCTCCGTTTTATTTAAACTTTGGCAGACATCCCAACTTTCTGGTCACACAAGAGGAGTCAGAAGTCCCAGCAGCCAAGAGAGCCCTTTTAGATCTGAGTTCTTTGCATAAGTCAGCTGAGAAGAATTTAGAGAAAGCTAAGGCGTCTTATAAGAAGTTTGCAGATTCACATAGACAAAAGCCCCCACAGTATCAGGAAGGGGATCAGGTGTGGTTGTCCACTAAGAATTTACATTTGAAGGGAAACAGGAAGTTCCAACCCAGATTTGTGGGTCCGTATACCATTGAAAAAGTGTTGGGACCGGTTACCGTGAGGTTGAAACTTCCGACCAGGATTGGGGTGCATCCTGTTTTCCATGTATCCTTGCTGAAAAAGATTCAATCACCTATACGACTCACTAAACCTCCTGATCCACTTAACATTCAAGGACACTCTGAATATGAGGTTAAGGATATACTAGATTCTAAGTACCTTAAGGGGAAACTGAAATACTTAGTGGATTGAAAGGGGTTTGGCCCAGAGGAAAGGTCCTGGGAACCAGTTAGTAATATTCATGCCCCACAACTGCTGAAACGTTTTCATTCCAGATTTCCACACAAACCAGGACCGATGAATCGGTCCTTGAGAGGGGGTCCTGTCAGGATTCACCGAGTAGCTACTGTAGGTTCCTCAAGACCGTTATCTAACTCCCTGTTTCTGCCCCGTGCTACACGAGCTAATGTTTGGTTCCCTTGCTCCTCCGGTAAGCTGAGAAAGTCCGGAGGTAATCAGGGTTATTAAACAGAAAAACTGTTAAGACTGTACATAGTTCCCCTCCCTAAGATGGCCGCGCAATGTTCCGTGTAAAGTATTGGAGAGGTGCGCCCTCTAGTGGGCTTCTGGAAGTCACGCGCTGCAAACTGCGCACTTCAACGAAGATTCCGTTCAAGAAGCTTCTCCTTGTCGCTGCTCCGCGTCAATAATTCATGACGGGAGTATTGTAGTTCAGAATAGCAAGAATTCAGAGAGTCAATAGTAGCTGAGTATTACAGAGACTAATAGAAGAAGAAAATTCTCGCAGTGCGCACTCACAGCTCAGAGTGGCACTGCTCCCCTGACAGAGTTTCCGACCGCTATCCTCAGGACGTCAGTAAGTGGTCAACGGGACTTCTTCGCAGTTTCCTGAGAAGTTCTCTCTACCAAGAAAACTCGACGAATTAGAGGATTTAGCAGAAGAGGTGGCAGAACTCGACAAGTAAGGTGTTATTTTCACGTCACGCCTTCAAACACAAGAACTTGATTGTCCAACATTCGTATCTTCCCCCCCGGACATTCCCCTTGCGTTTTTCCTTACCTTTTCCTTCCCTTCTCTACCTCCCTGTTTCCTTTTTGCGTGCTACGAAAGAACTGTTGAACAATTCCTTGTACAGCTGCCGAGAATTACCACCCTTCACAGAACTCCCAAGACCAAGTCTGGCAAAAGGCTTCACAGGTACAAGTTTAGTTAGAGAGTGCGATAGCGAGTGGAAGTAATTTCCTGGGTAGAAAGACTAATATATGTGTATGTCTTCACAGCAGGAAGCTCAGCCAGATAACCATTCACTTTATAGAAGAGAGGCAAATACCTGGGCAAAAACTGGTAGGACAAGTTTTGTTTATAGTTAAGAACAGTCTGCGTAGTGAAGAAAGGTTTGTGGTATATTCTCTCTTCTCTCCCTTCTGTGTATTAGGCACCCACAGAGTAGACGGCAAGAAATATAGCAGTCACTAGAAGATAGAGGTGCCAGTCGAAGTTAAGGTATTCTCTTCTCTGTCCACTTCCCCTTTCCCTTCTGCTGGTGGTCTTGCTCTTGAAGCGGGGGTACCGGTGGAGGGGTGATCGGGACATTCGTCAGTACTGCCCCTGCGAAGCGTTGGAGCACCAGGACATCGTGACAATTCTCTGGAAAAATCCCCCGGGACAGTTATCCACGAAGATTTGCTAGGGTCTAAAGTTGTTGGTGATGCCCCATTAGGATCGGGGCAATTAAAATTAAATCTCCCCCTCATTTCAGACTCGAAATCGTCGCCTGTTCCCTCTAGTAACAAGGTTAAATCGAGTGAGCCTTTATCTATCCCTAAGTCCTCCGCATATAATTGTATTGCGGACTTAGATCTTGAAGTTGTTGAAGATACTGATGTAGCAGTTGATTCAAACTCTACTAAAGAGTTCTTTCCTATCTTCGCCCAAGAAACTAAGGAGAAGGGGGAAAAGGAAACTTTGGAAAAGCAAAAAAAGTGTAGAGGTAAAAAGAGGAAACCCTTACGTCGAATCAAAAAAAAGAGACAGAGACAAATAATCTTTGATGAAGTTTTAGATCAATTTGCTGAGAGGGATGACAAGATCCTTTTGCCAGCTACTGTTGGGATTGAAGTTGGTAATAGTAAACAAGGCTCCAATATGCTAGGTGATGATGCTCTTCTCCCTGCCGTTGAGCATAATGATATTATCTCCAGCTGGACGAATCCTAATCCTGAAAACCCCAATATCGGAGTTGGGAAGTCCTTGATCCCTTTTCCGGCTGTGAAGATAATAAAAACCGCCGCAGAGCCTACCTCAGCTCTTAATCCAACTGCTCCTCCCTTCTTGTCCCTGGTAAATGAGGCAATATACCCTAACAAATCTTTGATATTTGCAATAGAGGATAGTATTGATACGCTGACGTTGGATTTTCTCCCTCTCTTTGATACCGAATTAATAATGAATAGATCTTGGTTACTCAAGTGTTTCAAGGAGATGGAGAGTTTAAAACTAATCCAAACCAGCGATATTGATTTAGTATCAATTCTGGGAGTTGAGGCAAATTCTTGTACTAGGGTAAGGTTCTACTCTAAACTCATTACGAACCTTATCCTGAAGCATGCTGAGAGTTTTCAGAGCCGAGGGATTGATGTGATGCCTTTTTTCCCCCTCTGTAGAGCTGATGTCTCTGATCGGAGGTCTTCAGGCTCGAGACAAGCTGGTTCTTTATTTACCTATGAAGATCTAAAAATCTCCCTCTCTAAATCTAAACGCCTAGTGACGCATATAAATCCCTCCTCTTTATCTCCTTTTGGAAATAAAGTAGAAAATAGTCAGCAATGGAATTGGCTACCTGGCGCTTTATCTAATAAAACTTCCGATAATCCCAAATTGTTTTCTCATCTTTAGCAACAGCTTAAAAATCGTTTCATGGAATGTTGCTGGGATTAACAATTACCCTGAAAAAATGCAATATCTCGACTCACTGGGGGCCAATGTGATTTGTATCCAAGAGACTTGGTGTGTAGATAATATGATTGCGGGGAGGGATTATATTGTCCTAGAAGGAGGGGCTGTGGCTTCCAAGAGAGGACATGCTAAAGGGGGAATTGCATGCCTGTTGTCTAATCGTATAAAGTGGGATTACTCTCACCACTTGGATCCGAGTAAGCTCTTTCAGGCTGTAACCCTATTTAGCCTTGATAACGTGGAAAAGAAGAATCCCCTGGTAATATATATATATATATAAACTTCTTTATTCGGCTTATTCACAAAGGAAAAACCATAAAAGAGACATTAATAAAATACATTACATTTTTACATGAATAAAACTGTTAGCGAGTGAAAAGAACACATAATTTCTAGCAAATTCATAAAAATATCGAGTTAGACATAAAGGAATTATTTAAATAGCCATTTCATCGAAGGTCAGGTTAACAGATAATTTTTCCGAGTATTATAAATTTTTCCTGTGCTTCATAATACATTTTAAAAAATTAAGCACAAGGTAGCAAACGTTTTCAGAGTCCAACATTTGGAGTCTGAGTAATGCAGGCCTACATTGTCTCAGCCCCCAACTCCTCAGAATTGGGAGTAACCAAATTTTTCTGTGAGGGTGATGGAATTTACAGAGCATGCTCACATGTAAATTAGACTGTTTTGATATTCCATCGCACGGGCAAGGTGGAAAAGTTGCTTCCCAACCGTTTTTCAGTGGGAACGCAACTAATCTGAAAAATTTATTCAGCCTAAATCTAGTCATTAACATTCTCTCATAGGTCGGTATCTGAAGTGTTAGATACGGATGAATGCCGTAGGCTATTTGTACCATGTTCGCATGGACAACCGCTGTTTTTGGTGATTCCAATGCCAGTCTTAAGGTCTCCAAGTGTCTTAGGGCTAATTGTTTAAGGGCTCTCTTCGAGAGGTCCATTATAGTCTCTGGTTCAAGATAGTATTTCTCCAACCCAAGATCTTTGAGAAAATTTCTTACATAGGAAAGCCATTTTACTTTGGAGGATTTATCAAGGGCCATTGTGTCAGCTATAATGGACTGAGTCAGCGTATTCTTGTCAGAAGTCCAAATACGCCGCCACAGCATCAATGGTTCGGTTTTGATTAAATCCTCAATGTAAGGTGCTCCTAATTCCAAATGTATGGCATAGGTTGAGGTTCCTTTAGGGGTAGCTAGGAGAAATCTAAAGAAAACATTTTCCGCTTTCTATATGGAGCTGGTATCTATATATCCCCAGACTCCCGCGCCATATAAAGCAATAGCCTGGCATTTGGCGTTATAAATTTTCATTAGCTCTACTGGAGCCCTTTTTCCTAATCTCTGAGAGAAACTTGTTAAAGCCGCTATTGATCTCTTGAAGAGATGGGCTCTTGTTTCAACTGCTGGCTTCCAAGACAGGCGTTCATCTATCATGATGCCCAGGTATGGGTATTGGGGAGTTACCTCAAGCTTTTGATTATCTAGGTATATGTCCTTAACTCTTTTTTTTTCCCATTACCTGATGTCATGACAAAGGTTTTCTTCACGTTTACCCGTAGGTCCAGGTTACCCATGAAAGAAGTGTACCTGTTCAAAGAGTGCTGAAGCTCACGTGCCGTGTGCGCAAGAATGACAGCATCGTCCGCGTAGAGCAGAGCGGGAATCAGGCGCTGATTTATGCGTGGGAGGTCCTGAGCCCCCCTCAACATCTCCCCCTCCAAACCGTTAGTGTAGAGTGAGAAGAGGAAGGGGGCCAGGACACAACCCTGCCTGACTCCACGCTCTACTCCAAACGGGGCTGTCAGCTCGCCATTCAGACCAAAACGCACCCTGGCCGATGCTCCTGAATAGAGTTCCCTCAGAAAATCTAAGAGAGGAGTCTCTACTCCCAATTGGCATAAGACCGTCCACAGCTTTGCATGCGATACACAGTCAAACGCTGCGGACAGGTCAACAAAGACCATATATATCTTGTTTGGCTTGGCCTGAGTATATTTTCCCATTATTAAGGTAAGATTGAGGGCCTGTTCTACTGTTCCGAACCCCTCTCGGAAGCCAAATTGGAGATCGGAAATGATACCACGGTCCTCACTCCACTGCTGGAGACGCTCTAGGATTACTCTCCCCACTACTTTCCCGAGCGAGTCCAGCAATGAAATGGGCCTATAGCATTTCACGTCTTGGCGGTCCCCCTTTTTAAAAATGGGGACCATTATGGACTTAGTCCACGAATTTAGAACTCCCTCATTTGCCACGGCTATGCATACTCTTGTTATTATGGGGGCCCAGAGATCAAAGTTGTTTTTAAAAAAGTCCACTGGGACCCCATCAGGGCCTGGAGCTTTTCCCGTTTTGCTTGTCTGCAATGCTAGCAAAAGATCTGGAATGTCAAACAGGAGCGGGATTGGATACTGTACTTTTGAGGGTAATATGTCTGTGGGTGAACTGTTTTTAAAAATCTCGGAAAAATGTACAACCCATGTATATTCGTCTATAGCGACTTCTATCCTGGGGGTATTATTATCAGTGAGATATGGGGCTCTAACTGTTCGCCAGAAAAGCTCACTATTTTTTGAAACAGCACTCTTATGGAGATCATCCCAGAGTTTCTGTTTCAATTCTGTCATTCTCAATTTTCGTTCCCCAATGTATTGTCGTCTTAGAAGTTGGATTTGACCTACGTCCCTAGGTTCGTTATGTAGGGCCGTTTTTAGTTTGGTTAGGGCAGTTGTGCAATTATGGGTGAACCACCCTTTCTTGGCTGAATGTTTTGATCTGGGCTTAGATGAAAGTAATTCCTTAATCTGCTCTAAAATTTGTTTAAAATTATTTAGGACTTCCTCATGACTTGATGAGAGGTCCAGACATTTTAGTATGTTTGGGTAAGCCTGTTTGATCAGTTTTCTTGTAAATTCTGTGGGGTTGATTTTTCCCCATTTGATCGTGTAGCCATTCTGTTTGCCTATCTCTAGGTTATTCTGAGCAAGAGTGTTTACTATAACCGAGTTTTGGGACTTATACTCGGGTAAATAAAGGTGTATCCTTAACGCTGAGTGGTCACTGAGTGAGTTACTGATGACCTGAAAATCTTTAGCTATACCTAGCAGGGCAGGAGACAGAAAAATAAAATCAACTGTTGTGTGGTAGCCTCTTCCCACATAGGTCGGATTAAGTGAATTTGAATCTGCGCTTGGACAATTGGCAATTTGCAGGTCCAAGTCCGAAAGCACCGCATTTAAAACATTCCCTGCTTTACTGTGCGTAAAGTGTACTAATGGGATCTCGAATTCGTCCACTATCCCACAGCAGTGTGGATTCGTCCTTGAACAAGGATGAAGATTAAAGTCTCCTCCCCATATTAAATGGGTTGCCCCATGACTCACTCTCCATTGATAAGATTGCTTTAATCTCTCCTGTACGCTTCTAAGGAGGATGATGAATTGGTCTTCATTTAAGTTGTTATATAGGTTGATCAGAAAAATTGTCTCCTTATTAACCAGGGAGAGACAAAGGATTTGATGGTTAGGATCTTGGGACACTATAGCCACTTTTAGTTGGGATAAGGTGTTAGCGATGTAAGTTACTAATCCACCTTTGGGTCTACCTATTATCCTACTTAATGCTGGAACGAGATAGGTTTTATAGCCTGGTAGATGAAGCTCTACTGTAGACCATGTTTCCTGGAGACAAATTATTTTATAGGGTTCCAAGAAGTTTAGTGCCATCCCATCCTCAGTTTTAGAGCGTAATCCCGCTACATTCCAATAGAGGATGGGTATGTAAGGTGTCACGTCCTTTAAATGGGCTACATCTACTTCTGCATCAACTTCTATGGGTGTCACGGGGATATTTAATTTCATAATGCTAGGGCGTGCGTTGGATTTAATGGATTCACTTGCATTTAGTGCTCAGTCGACCATTTCAAGTCCACTATATCTATTTGTCAACGGGATGTTATACCAAGAATCCCACCGAGGCGGCTCTCTAGGTACCGGCCTTTGTAAGTATGGTCTCCTATCTTCCCAGCCTCCCCCCTGATAACGTGGACCCACTGTATGCCAAGAATAGTCTGGCTCATAGTATCTAGGGGCCCCGTAATTTCTAGTGTTCAGAGATTCAACCTGTCTAGAAACTGGAACAGCCCATGGAGGGTCTTGTTCCTGGGGGGGACCATTTAATTGTCTAAAAGGGTAAAAAAAAGAAAGCGGCTTAATTCTAATACCTCCATTTGCGACCGCGTCTTCCCAGGAGCAAATGTACTCTACTGTGCGAGGATCCTCAAAAGTGATCACGATACAGTCCCCTGGGATCGTTTTTCTGGTATTGCCGACCCATGGAACCCTTAGTACGGATCGAATCCTTCCGCGCCAAGTTGAAGGAATGAGGCGATTGGTCTGTAACCAATGCTGTGCCTTATTTTTTAGAGACCAACTGGGTTCCGCATTATAGTCTGTTAGCTCAGGGACACCCACCATGACCACCACATAAGGTGAGGCCTCAGGTGGGAAGTCAGCTGGAGCTCTTGGCACCCCTGAACTTTTGACAGTATTTCTTCTAGCCCTAACGGACGAGGAATTGGGGGATGAAAACTGGGACACCACGGTTTTAGTAGAAGTTTTATTTGTAGTTTTGTCGGCTACAACTATGTTTGGGACGGGTGTAGTTGGAGATTGTGGGTTTGTCTGTAAACGAGTATTAGTTGGGATGTTAAATGAGATCGGTGTGGTGGTTGGGATTGGTGGAATGATTGGGTTCAGTGTAGTATTAGTGGTGGAGGAAGTGGGAATTGCTATATGAAGCGTCTTCTTTTGAGCGTTTGGTAAATTCGGGTTTGCGTTTGCTGTCTTTGTGGGGAGTGGTTTTTTGATGTTATTATCCCCTGTTTTTTGTGGCCCTGGTAAGTGATTAGGCTGTTGAATTTTTGCAAGCTTAGAAATCTGTGACTCCAACTGTGCTAATCGTTGTTCTAAGGGTTGCAGAGATTGTTTGAATAAATCAGCAATCCTTGATAACAGCAACTGAGAGTCGAACCTGTCAGCTGGGCCCCTATAGGACTGTGTAAGGGTTGGGGAGTCCAAAGTTACCGAGATAGGTGTTTCATTTTCTGAATGATGAACTAGGACAGGGACTACTATTTGGTCTGCTCTAACAGATCGGTCTTGTAGGGCACTGGGTATATGAGCCGATTTATTTAAAGTTGGAAGATTAGGGACGTCCCTTCTCTTACTTATTGCCCCCTCCCTCCTTCCCCTTGCTAATTTTTTTTCTTCCAAGGAGGACTTTTGTGAGGGGGTACGAGGGGCTAGATCCGGTGTTTTTTCTAGGTCGGAACTAAGCTGAGAGTCTGAGAGCTGGGATACTGATAAATCCACAGTAATAGGCAAACTACGTCTCTCTCGGCTTGGCATTACCTCTTCATTAGTGTTTCCTAAAACTGGTGATCGAGCCTCCGCCAGATTACCCAATGAGGATCTTTTAGCGAAAGCCAGATCTAAAGAGACCCTTCCTTCTATTAACGAAATGCTTTGGTCTATGAACGTGTTTGCCTTTGTGATGAACTCGTCCATTGGACCAAGCAGTTTACCCACGCTCCCCGGGGCTTTAATTTTATTTCCCCTGGTCACCACCATTTCCTCTAAGTGATGGGAATAAAAGTCACAAAAAGAAAGAAACGTATAGGGAAAGAGGATGATAAAGAGAATAGCCCAGTCCAGTCTCTTACGTCCTTGAACGGCCTCAAACGGCCCGCTCTTTGCCCGGTCTTCGCCCGCGCTTCCATCCGCGCGCGTCCCGCGTTCGCGTCTGGAAACTGGGCTAAGAAGGAGGAGGAGGGGGCGGGAAGAGGCACCAGGTGCGCGCGATGACCTGGCGCAAGCACCTCTGGGCCTCGCAGTCCCGCTCCCGCTGACCGCTACAACTCCCTCAGCTGCTGGACAAACCCTGGGGTGGAGCACACGGGCTCAGTTTGCACAGAGTTCCGCCTTCAGGGCAATTTCAGACCAAGTAAGGTGGAGCACTTGGGCTCGGTTTTCGAAGGGTTCCGTCTTCAGGGCAATTTCATGAACAGTAAAGTCCCACCGCTTTCACCAGGACACAAGCACGACTACGAGCGGCTCCCGCGAAGCGGGGGCCGCGAGTCGTTAAGAGCCTTCAGGGAGGAGGGGTCGGGAAGAGGCACCAGGTGCGCGCGATGACCTGGCGCAAGCACCTCTGGGCCTCGCAGTCCCGCTCCCGCTGACCGCTACAACTCCCTCAGCTGCTGGACAAACCCTGGGGTGGAGCACACGGGCTCAGTTTGCACAGAGTTCCGTCTTCACGGCAATTTCAGACCAAGTAAGGTGGAGCACTCGGGCTCGGTTTTCAAAGGGTTCCGTCTTCAGGGCAATTTCATGAACAGTAAAGTCCCACCACTTTCACCAGGACACAAGCACGACTACGAGCGGCTCCCGCGAAGCGGGGGCCGCGAGTCGTTAAGAGCCTTCAGGGAGGAGGGGGCGGGAAGAGGCACCAGGTGCACGCGATGACCTGGCGCAAGCACCTCTGGGCCTCGCAGTCCCGCTCCCGCTGACTGCTACAACTCCCTCAGCTGCTGGACAAACCCTGGGGTGGAGCACACGGGCTCAGTTTGCACAGAGTTCCGTCTTCAGGGCAATTTCAGACCAAGTAAGGTGGAGCACTCGGGCTCGGTTTTCGAAGGGTTCCGTCTCCAGGGCAATTTCATGAACAGTAAAGTCCCACCGCTTTCACCAGGACACAAGCACGACTACGAGCGGCTCCCGCGAAGCGGGGGCCGCGAGTCGTTAAGAGCCTCCAGGGAGGAGGGGGCGGGAAGAGGCACCAGGTGCGCGCGATGACCTGGCGCAAGCACCTCTGGGCCTCGCAGTCCCGCTCCCGCTGACCGCTACAACTCCCTCAGCTGCGGACAAACCCTGGGGTGGAGCACACGGGCTCAGTTTGCACAGAGTTCCGTCTTCAGGGCAATTTCAGACCAAGTAAGGTGGAGCACTCGGGCTCGGTTTTCGAAGGGTTCCGTCTTCAGGGCAATTTCATGAACAGTAAAGTCCCACCGCTTTCACCAGGACACAAGCACGACTACGAGCGGCTCCCGCAAAGCGGGGGCCGCGAGTCGTTAAGAGCCTTCAGGGAGGAGGGGGCGGGAAGAGGCACCAGGTGCGCGCGATGACCTGGCGCAAGCACATCTGGGCCTCGCAGTCCCGCTCCCGCTGACCGCTACAACTCCCTCAGCTGCTGGACAAACCCTGGGGTGGAGCACACGGGCTCAGTTTGTACAGAGTTCCGTCTTCAGGGCAATTTCAGACCAAGTAAGGTGGAGCACTCGGGCTCGGTTTTCGAAGGGTTCCGTCTCCAGGGCAATTTCATGAACAGTAAAGTCCCACCGCTTTCACCAGGACACAAGCACGACTACGAGCGGCACCCCTGGTAATAATAAATGCTTATATCCCTCCTGATGATTATTTTAATGAATTGTTAAAACTTGTTTTTGCCTTTATTGAACAAATTAAGGATACTATTCCCTCTCCTCAAGTAATTTTATTGGGCGATTTCAATTGCAAAGTCTCCAATTTAAGCTTGGATCTATTTAGAAATAAGCCCAAAGAGGAAAATCTCCAGATCCCACAAGCTGTTTTTCCTGGAAAAATCAGGACAAATAAGAGAGGGAAATTGCTTCTGCAAGAATTATCTAAAACTGAGGGCATTATAGTTAATGGAAGACTACCCTCTGACACTCCTGCGTCTTTTACGCATATATCCTCTCACAGTGAATCAGTTCTGGATTATATAATCGTTGAATATGGCATTTTTTATCTTTTACAGGACTTGGTGGTTTCACAGTCCGCCTTTAGTGACCATAAGATAATGTCCTTAACCCTTTCTATATCTCCCCCCCCCCGACTGATCCCTGGACTTTAAATGGTGATCAGGTCAATTTTGGTACCAAAACCGGAAGGTGTTTCTGGAACTCCAATGCTATGAGGGATCTGGAACACATTCTTGATATGACCCTAAAAAATCTCCACAACTGGCTCGGGGCTGAATTAATTTCTTTGGAGGGTTTTATGAAGGAGGTTACCTTTGTTGCTAGAAATACCAACTCAAGTAAAAAAAAAGCCCCTACTCCCTAGATCTATTATCTCCCTAAATAAGGAAATAAATAAATTAGTGAGGGAGCAATATCTATCTAGATCACCTGAAAGATATCGAAAAATAGCCCTCTTAAAAAGGAGACGAAGGGCCAAGACACAAATAAAAAAAGAAAAAGAAGACTCTTTCTGGATCAGCTTGCGAGAGGCCGCAGTCAATGGTCATGTTAGACTTTTTTGGTCCATAATTGGAGAAGGCTGTGGAACCAGATTTAGTTCTCGTCCAATCCCCATTCCGGAGCAAATCTGGATTACTTATATTACTAATTTATATGCCAGCAATGGGCCTGCAGATGAAAATACGATATCGTATTCTGATAATGATCTTTTAACTGATTTCCCTACAGAGAAAACCATTGAATTAGCGATAAAAGAACTCCGTCTTTCAGGTGCAATGGGGCCTGATGAGCTCCCTATATCTGTCCTAAAGCAGGACCCCGTTTCCTGGAGCAAAATCTTATTCTTTGTGTTTAGGTTTTGTTACTTGAATAAATCTGTCCCCTCCTCTTGGAAGGGGAGCATATTGGTACCATTGTTCAAGAAGGGCGATAGGAATGAACCTAAGAATTATCGGCAAATTGCCCTTCTTGATGCAATAGGTAAAGTTTTCTCCAAATGTCTCCTTTATTCCATTAATGACTGGGTTGAGAGGAATAATATTCTACCTTTAGAACAAACAGGTTTTCGTAAAGAACATGGCACTTTGGATAACCTCACCGCACTCCAGATTATTTCAGATAAATATGTAAAGATACGTGGAGGAAGAGAATATGCGGCATTTATAGACTTCTCCACGGCATTTGATAAAGTGGATCGGCCGTTGCTGTGGAGAAAACTAGCCGCTATAGGCATGCCTCCTCTCCTATTAGATTTGGTTAAGCCCTTCATTCAGATACATGGTGCCAAGTCCTTCTAGAGGGGGACAGGGGGCTATCTCGAACAATTCCCTCCATTAATGGTTTAAAGCAGGGCTGTCTTCTGGCGCCTTTGCTCTTCTCCTTATATATCTCCGATCTTCCTTTATTTTTATCTGATTGTGTTCGTATTGCACCTTCTTTGGGGGGATCCCCAATTTCCAGCTTTTTATATGCAGACGATATCCTTATATTAGATTTAACACCTTGTGGGCTAAACAATCGTCTACATGCTTTGCATCTATATGCTGAACTCCATTTCTTAAAGATAAATATAGATAAAAGTACAATTATGAGTATCTCAGGGAGGAAAAAACAAAATATGAGAATTTTGGTTGGTCTGTAGGAGGTCATAGGCTGGAGGTAGTTAAATCCTATGTCTTCCTGGGGAAAATTATATCTGATAACCTCAGTGACAAGGCCCACACTGATAATAACTCCCGAAAGGCCCTTTCACAAGGTAAAAGTTTGGGTGCTTTGTATTCCGCAACAGGAAGAAGACATTTCACTCATTTGTTAGAGGTTTTTAGGGCAAAAATCCCATCATCCCTTCTGTATGGGGTTGAAATAGTGGATATAGGGCAATGGGGTTTTTTGCATGTTACAGAAGGAAAAATCTTACGTTTCTTAGCCTCCACTAACACTTCCTTCACAGTGGCTTCCCTAAGACTTGAATACGGAATTCGAAGTAGCTGGGTGCAGGGCTTAGCAGGGTTAGTGCGTTGGGTAGCCAGATTGGTAAGAGGGGAAGTGGGGACCTTAAGACATCTAATGAAGGTAGAATTGTTGGGCAGCCTTAGGGATTTTTCCTTAATTGTGAAGAATTTCAGGAGGGCTGTTGTACTCTTACAATTGGAGGAGAGTACTCTTTTTACCTTGTCTACCCTACAGCTAAAATTACTCTTGAAACAGGCCTCTTGGGATCTTAGTTTCAGGTTGGATAGGGAGTCCATCCTTGCAAAGAAGGGAATATCTCCTCTTATTGAATCTTATGTATTAATATGCAAGCAACCCTATGTATCTTGGAACCTCCCTCACGCCATACGGCGTTTTTGGCTTCTTCTGAGGTATGATTTACTCCCTCTTAACAAGCTTAAGGCTAGGTGGTATCGATGTTCTGCAATCTGCAATTTTTGTAATTTGTCTATTCAGACACTCTTCCATGTTCTTTTTATATGTCCAGCATTACGCCCATTTCGTAGTAAGTGGTTAAGAAAGATGTGTTTAAAATTGAATATCCTAACTGCTGAATCTTTTCTTTTCGCTTTGTACAATCCACCAAAAGAAATGTTCTGCTCTGGTATTTTTAACTTTTTAAAATGTTTTTTGGATATTTATTAGTTGATCATATCAATTGTGTTGCAAGGATTCATTTTGTCTTTTGTTAACAATTTGTTATTATCTTGTTGTATAGGTATGAATACCTAGTTTTTATGTATTTTCTTTATGTGGACCTCTTTTGAGTTCCAAAACATAATAAATAAACTTGAAACTTTATAATTACAGTGTAGTTCTCCTTTCATTTAACCAATACTATAAGGTTGCATTCTAGTAAAATAGATGCTTAACATTCCTTCAAGATTAAGCCAAAAGGCTGCTCTCCACAGCTACCACTTGAATCGCTTTCAAAGGTTATCTTTTGACCTCTTAAATCACCATAAGGGTTGTTTGGACTGGTACAAGATGCCCACTTTAATTAGTCAACACCGTATACCAGGTTTCTATTCACAATAGCCATTGGGGAAAGGGGGCTGGGGAGGAGGGTTCAGGTTACATTGATAAAACTCTACCTTCAGCCTTGCGTTTGTAAATGTCACCAGAAGTGCTTGATGTGCAATATGGGCCTATATTGCCAGTTAGTCATTGTGTATTCTCTCATATTGTAGGGCCTATTAGCCCAATGTATACCTGGACCTTCCCACTGCTGCTTGCAATTTGCAGCTTAGCAGGTGCTTTCTGAGTTCCTATTCATGTCTCTGGTTGGGTGCTGGCTTGACAATGTCATGCCAGTTCAGTCATCATCTATCAGTACTTTTTAGTCTCGCAAGATGGATTGTCCATGTAAACTTAAAGCTTTAAGGGCTGATGGATTTAGAACCAAGTACAGGATAATCACTATAGAGACACTAGTACTGAAGTCCTCTCTCCCACCACTAACTTAGCTGTGCAGAATGAGTGTTGGCTCCTCTAGATGTGATATTTATTGTGTAGCTCTTACAGAAGGAAAGCACAGCTGCTTAAATGGTAATCTCCAAGATGACCTCAGTAGGAGTGTTTGGAAAGCACTCGTGCTCTCTTCCCTTAATAGAAAGCCTGAAGCTTGGGGGTGAGAAGATGTTTGGAATACAATTCCAGAGTTCTAGCACTTGAGCCTTGAAGGCAGAGCACTTCTTCTGCCATGCTATTTGGATACCATCCAGTGTACCATACTTGTTTCAGACAAAAACTATGGTATAGTTTGAATGTTTGTCTAAAATTGTGTGTACTTTAACCACGTTTTAGGATAAACAATATATTTGCCAAGGAGAGCTTATGACCACAAATACTTTCTTCTGGGAGAAAGTCAGGAAGGGTCTTGCTTACGTTTATTAAATTTAAAATTCTACAGATACTGGAAGCTCGTCACCCAAATGACACCTTTCCAGTAGCCTTGCTGGAAACAATGGGCAGGATTAGGCCTTCAGCCCGCATGAATGAAACCACTTTTGTATCCCAAATTAAGGGGAAAATATGGTTTAATGGCGCCCTAAAACATCAAAATCACATTTCCAGGCTCGGTCCACTAGGTAGATCAGGAGCCACATGGTCGGTTCTAGCCAGCTATACACCACATCCTGACATTAAAAAATTGAAAAAATGTCAGACAGAGAACTTTTAGTTCAGCTAAAACAACTAATTAAAATACATAGACAATTGGTCCAATATGTCATGCGGACTTTAACAGTCCAACCAGCAATAAAAATTCCACAGCACACCCTTCACCAGGGGAACACAAATAAAATTACACCACAGACTATACAATCAGTCATTGGCAAACTACCCGCAAAATGGGAACAAATTCCGTTCTGGTTAGCTCAAAAAATTACTCAGATAGAGGCAGTATTTCCTGATACTACACCTAATGAGAAACACAAAATTCACCACATGTGGCGGACTGTGACACTTGGGGAACAGTCTTTGCTTCAATATACACAAAAACACATGGTGTTCCGTCTATGGCGGTTATACCAGACGTACTAAGACAGATTCAAAATGAATACGGTCCAGAGCCTGCTTTAAATCTAGGTATGAAATTACTGAAAGACTTTAAGCAAGTGTCAAAGGCTCCAGATGCTTCGCGGAGACAGAACTGCTGCTAGGCCCAAACTCCCCACTCACTGGTGTCGCAGCGAATTAATCTACTAGACCAGCAAGGGGGGGAAAGGGGAAGTGGAGTGAGAAAGAAGAGACACTCTGTTGCTGGCACCCAGGTCAGGTTCTGGAATCTTCTACAGCTTCTTCTGACTTCTTGTAGGTGTCTAATGCACATAAAGGGGTGGGGGTTTTTAAGAACACTACACACAGAATCACTAAGCATTCAATACTCTATATAACTCTTATCCTACCATCTCACGGCAGAGTCTTCGCCTCTCTTCTGTATATTTGTGATATAATGGTGGTTGGAGATTCTGTCTAAAAGAGAAAGGCTACATTATAGACATTTTTCTAGTCAGCAGAGAGATATTTGGAATGCTCTGTTCGGAATGGTCCTACCTGTTGAACCTCCAGGGTAAGGCTATAATTGTCAGTTCCTTTTTAGGCTGTACAGTCTACTAGAACTATTTACAAGCTGTGTTGACGTTGACCATCCGTAGCGCGCAAAAAGGATAAAGGAAGGTAAGAAGGGAAAAGGGAAAGCAAGGTGAAGCGCAATGAAGGGAGGATTCGCCAACAGCTAACAGTACATTACATGCAGGAGCAGGAGTCTTACTGTTCTCAAGGTTGCTGAATAGTCACCAAAATCTCCTGACAGCTGGCGCTGACGTCGAACTCTACACAAGCTCAAGGAAACCAAATACTGCCACTGAAGTCTCAAAAACCTGCCTTCAGAGCCTGCTGCTTTCTTCAATGACGTGTGCTCCAAAGTTCGTGGCAGAAAAGAGCAACACTGCTTCTGACTGGAATTCTCATTAAGAGCTGGCTAGCAACTCCTTCTGAAAGTCTCTGGGAAGTTTGTCTCTGAGTGAGTGCTATTTTCGTTACCTCAGAACGAAACCGGGAAATAAACTGCTGCTTCTAACGTCTCTCTCAACTACATAGTACGAGAGGCTACTCGTACCTCAGAATGAACGCTACTCCAAAATTACGAATTCCGTTTCCTCCCGCTAGGAATATAAGCGCGGAGGAACGGGTACAGGCTTCTACTCAGGTAACAATTCAAATTGAAGTGCGCAGCTTGCCAGGCTCGCGCCCCCCACATTAACTATACCGCCTAGCCACACAACTACTCTCAGCTCCCTGGCGACTTTAGCGGCCATCTTGGGAAGGACAATTACTGCTTAAGATAATGCCATATATTGACAGTCCTGGGTTTGACCAGAAATCGGGAATGCCTAAACCCTCCAGAATTGTCAACTGCAGCCACGATATGTTTCCTGACAGTACCCCCTCTCAATGACCGATTCATCGGTCCTGGCTTGGATGGTTTCTGTGTATGAAATCTTTTTATCAGAGATGGGGCATGAATATTTTCTACCGGCTCCCAAGATCTGTCTGCAGGACCATACCCCTTCCAATCCACTAAATAGTGAAATTTCCCTCTTCGAAACTTAGAATCCAAAATATCCTTCACGACATGCTCCGGATGACCTGAAACAAGTAAAGGATCAGGTGGCTTAGACAATCGCAGCTGAGGAGCAGTCGGTTTTAGAAGAGAGACATGGAACACCGGGTGAATACCTAGTTTGGCCGGTAACTTTAATCTGACAGTGACTAGGCCCAAAACCTTATCAATAACATAAGGGCCTACAAATCTTGGTTGAAACTTCCTGTTCCCTTTCAAATGTAAATTTTTTTAAGATAACCACACCTGGTCTCCAACACTATATGGCGGGGCTGGTTTCCTATGCTTATCTGCACCTTTCTTATAAGACAGTTTAGCTCTGATCAGATTTGTCTCTGCCGACTTATGTAAGGAATCCATGCCTTTCATTAAGGTCCCCACTGCAGGAACATCTAAATCAGCGTTAACTAGAAATGGATTGGGATGACGACCAAAATTCAAATAAAACGGAGAGTACCCAGTAGAAGCACTCTTCGCATTATTATTTGCGAATTCTGCCATCCAAAGCATGGCCGCCCAATCACCTCCCCCATCCACCAGAAACAAGCGCAAATATTGCTCTAGTTATTGATTTATGCGCTGTGTCTGCCCATCTGCTTCGGGATGATAGCTAGTGGTCAATCTTCTCTCCACTCCCAACCCCTGTAAGAAGGCCTTCCAGAAATGTGGCACAAATTGGGGACCCCTATCGGAGACTACCACTTTTGGAATCCCATGAATCTTGACAATATGTTCACCAAATACTCTGGCTAACTCTGGGGCAGATGGAGACCCCTTTAAAGGAACGAAGTGACTCATCTTAATGAAGGTATCCACCACAACCAACATGGTATCGTAACCCTTGCTCTTAGGAAGTTCCACTATTAAGTCCATAGAAATAGTATGCCATGGGTGAGTGGGAGTGGGAAGAGGCTGCAACAACCCTGATGGAGCCTGTCTACTAGGTTTACTCCCTGCACATAACTCACAGGATTGGACGTAACTTTTGACATGAGAGGATAACCCAGGCCACCAGAAGTACCGCTGCATCAAATCCAAAGTCTTTGTGATTCCTTTATGACCAGCTAACGGATAATCGTGACACTTCTGAAGAGCCTTCAATTGTAAAGCAACCGTCGGAAGGTACAAGGCTTCTTTGTGATACGGCAATTGCTGATGTAATCTTCGGTCACTATCCTGAGCTATCCAATCTTGAATTTCCTCGGCGGACAAGCTCTTTCCTACTTCCTCTTGGAAATTGTCTATAGCAATGGTACAAATAATCTTGGACGCTGGAAAAATGGGCTGAGATTCCACTGAATGTTCACTTTCTTGCGTGTCAATGCGTGACAATGCATCCTCTTTTCCATTCTTGGGACCTGGACGGTAAGTGATCACAAAATCAAAGTCAGCAAAATAAAGTGACCAACTTAACTGTCGAGGAGTCAACGTCTTGGCGGATTTGAGGAATTGTAGATTTTTATGATCTGAATACACCGTAACAGTGTGTTTAGCCCCTAACAGATAGTGTCTCCAGTCCTCAAAGGAATCCTTCACCGCCAACAGTTCTTTTTCGGCAATCGTATAATTCAGCTCTGCTGGACTTAACTTCCGTGAGCGGTAGGCCACTGGATGAAGCTGCCCCGTACTCCGATGCCTTTGAGAAAGTACTCCTCCGATCGCCTGATCTGAAGCATCCGCTTCCACATAAAAAGGTTCTGAAGGATCAGCGTGAAGGAGAATAGGAGCCGAAGTGAATCTTTCCTTTAACAGACGAAAGGCTTGCTCGGCGTCTGCTGTCCACTCAAATTTCACTCCTTTCTTGAGTAGACGAGTAATTGGCACGATGAGCTGAGAAAATCCTTGAATGAAGCGCCGATAAAAATTAGCAAAGCCCAGGAATCTCTGAATTTCCATCACATCTTGAGGAGATGGCCAGTTCTCCACAGCGCGCACTTTCCCTGGATCCATAACCACACCTAGTGGGGAAAGGATGAATCCCAAGAATTCCACTCGAGTAGTGCTGAAGACACACTTCTCCAATTTGACATACAAACGATGTTGTTGTAAACGTTCCAGTACTCTTCGTACATGTTCGGGATGATCTTGGGGATCCTTGAAATATATCAATATGTCATCCAAATAGATAATGGCAATTTTATCAATGAGATCTCCCATCACATCATTGATAAAATGCTGGAACACCGCTGGAGCGTTACAAAGGCCAAATGGCATTACCCTATATTCAAAAAGGCCAAACTTTGTACGAAAAGCCGTCTTCCATTCGTGTCCCTCCTTCATACGGACCAGATGATAAGCCCCTCGTAAATCCAGTTTCGTAAAGATCTGCGCCTCCTTTACCTGATCTAAAAGAACCGAAATCAAAGGTAAGGGGTAATGATTCTTGATGGTCATCTGGTTTAAAGCACGATAATCAATACACGTCCTTAATTTTCCCTCTTCCTTCTTAGGTATGAAAAACAAAGGAGAGGACACTGGAGACTGTGAAGGTCTAATAAACCCGTTAGCAAGATAGCGATCTAAATACTCCTTCATGTGTTGGTTTTCTGCTTCCGTTAGCGCATAGATCCTGCTGCAAGGAAGGACCGCTCCAGGTTCAAGTTCAATTGTGCAGTCATTTGGGCGATGAGGAGGCAAGTGTTCTGCTTCCAACTCACTGAAGACGTCTTTGAACCCTTGATACTCCACAGGAATATCAACAGAATTGATAACTCCAATAGACTGCCCTCCAAAGGATAACAAGCTGGTTTGTGATGGAACCTCCATCCTTTTTGAATCCTGATAGCAATGTTCCTGACAAAATGAAGACTGCATCCTCACAGTCCGATTCTCCTAATCGATGGTTGGATTATGCTGGGACAGCCATGGCAATCCTAATATGAATTGAAATTGAGGGGCATCGATAAGGTTAAATTGGAGGATTTCTGGATGTCCATCTGCTTGAATTAACTCCAAACATTCAGTGTGACTAATAATAGGACCGGATGACAAATTGGTGCCATCCACCGCTCGTACTGATTCACCTCTCTCTTTTCGAATAGCCCGAATACCCATCCTTTGTGCATACTTCAAGTCACAAAAGTTGCCTGTAGCTCCAGAGTCCAACATAATAGCTACACTAGGGAACTCATGTTCTCTGAATTTCAAGGTCATATGAAGAATAACATGTGGCGACATGGTCTGCAAGGTATTCATGATCAAGTGAACTTTAGGAGTCGTCTTCACTTCATCAACCACCAGAGCGACTCCGTCTACTGGTGGCTGGAGTCGTTTCCCTTCATGGGAGTCTTGGGACGCTTGGTACATTCTCTTACAAAATGGCCCGGACCTCCACAATATAAGCATAACTTTTTCTGCCGTCTTTGCTCTTTTTCTTCTTTACTCAAAGGTGCACGGACCGCTCCAATTTGCATCGGTACCGCTTCATTACTACCTTTTCCACTGTCAGCCTTCATTCTATCAAAACGGGGAAAACTCATTCTCCAGTCCTTCTTCTTTTCACCTTTTCTTTCTGAATTACGGAAGTCTAATTCCAAAACTAGATCCACTAAAGTAGATAATTCTTTGGGCCGATTGGGTATCTGCGACAGAATGTCTTTGAGCTCGTCCCGCAATCCTCGGTAGAACAAGGCTGCTCGTTTCTCTTCAGGCCAATTTGTCTCAATAATCAACTTATTAAACTGTGTTAGGTATGTCAGCAAATCCTTTGTTCCTTGACGCAACTCCAACAGTTCATTGTCGGTGGCCTTAGAAACCCGTCTCCTATCAAAAATCCTCAAAAACTCCCTCTCAAACAGAACAAAATCATAAAGAAAGGGGTCATCTCGAGTTACTAAAGGCATAGCCCAATTTGCAGCATCTCTGCCCAAATACGAAAGAACAAAAGCTACTTTCGATTTAGCATCAGGAAATAGGTTTGGGTGACACATGAAATGTAAAGAACATTGGGTCAGAAATAACTGAGCCTTTTGGGGATCCCCCTGAAATCTTTCTGGGGCCGCTAAAAGAATAAGAGGAGAGACGGAATGGATAACCTGTGCCACTGTTTTAGGGTCCGTACTAGGAACTGGAACATTTGTGGAAGAAGACCCAACCGCTGGATTTCCCATGACCAACCCATCCACCTTCTGAGCTAACACTTGAGTCTCCTGTCTAGACGCCCCTAATTCTTGTTTCAAAATTTTATTTTCCTCACGGACTGCTCTTATCTCTTTCTGGATTCCTACCAACATATCTCCCAAGGCCTTCAAATTTAATCCCTCAGCCATTCTGCCCGGGCGAAGCAAACTTCTTGGGCACTTCAATCTGTCAAAGGCTCCAGATGCTTCGCGCAGACAGACCTGCTGCTAGGCCCAAACTCCCCACTCACTGGTGTCGCAGCGAATTAATCTACTAGACCACCAAGAGGGGGAAAGGGGAAGTGGAGTGAGAAAGAAGAGACACTCTGTTGCTGGCACCCAGGTCAGGTTCTGGAATCTTCTACAGCTTCTTCTGACTTCTTGTGGGTGTCTAATGCACATAAAGGGGTGGGGTTTTTTGAGAACACTACACACAGAATCACTAAGCATTCAATACTCTATATAGCTCTTATCCTACCAGCTCACGGCAGAGTCTTCGCCTCTCTTCTGTATATTTGTGATATAATGGTGGTTGGAGATTCTGTCTAAAAGAGAAAGGCTACATTATAGACATTTTTCTAGTCAGCAGAGAGATATTTGGAATGCTCTGTTCGGAATGGGCCTACCTGTTGAACCTCCAGGGTAAGCCTATAATTGTCAGTTCCTTTTTAGACTGTACAGTCTACTAGAACTATTTACAAGCTGTGTTGACGTTGACCATCCGTATCGCGCAAAAAGGATAAAGGAAGGTAAGAAGGGAAAAGGGAAAGCAAGGTGAAGCGCAACGAAGGGAGGATTCGCCAACAGCTAACAGTATATTACACGCAGGAGTCTTACTGTTCTCAAGGTTGCTGAATAGTCACCAAAATCTCCTGACAGCTGGCGCTGACGTCGATCTCTGCACAAGCTCAAGGAAACCAAATACTGCCACGGAAGGCTCAAAAACCTGCCTTCAGAGCCTGCTGCTTTCTTCAATGACGTGTGCTCCAAAGTTCGTGGCAGAAAAGAGCAACGCTGCTTCTGACTGGAATTCTCATTAAGAGCTGGCTAGCAACTCCTTCTGAAAGTCTCTGGGAAGTTCGTCTCTGGGTGAGTGCTATTTTCGTTACCTCAGAACGAAACCGGGAAATAAACTGCTGCTTCTAACGTCTCTCTCAACTACATAGTACGAGAGGCTACTCGTACCTCAGAATGAACGCTACTCCAAAATTACGAATTCCGTTTCCTCCCGCTAGGAATATAAGCACGGAGGAACGGGTACAGGCTTCTACTCAGGTAACAATTTAAATTGAAGTGCGCAGCTTGCCAGGCTCGCGCCCCCCACATTAACTATACCGCCTAGCCACACACCTACTCTCAGCTCCCTGGCGACTTTAGCGGCCATCTTGGGAAGGACAATTACTGCTTAAGATAATGCCATATATTGACAGTCCTGGGTTTGACCAGAAATCGAGAATGCCTAAACCCTCCAGAATTGTCAACTGCAGCCACGATATGTTTCCTGACAGCAAGTCTCAGCTATACTATTAGCCAACATAAAAGGAGAAGCAGTATCTGTGGTGATCCGTCAAAAATTGAAAGAAACAGATATAGCAGAACAACCTTTTGAACTTGCCAGAATAATTGAAAAATCCTATGAAGAGTTAGGTAGAGATAGTTTGGGTGGGAAACCTTCTCAGTGGAGAAGTGTGGCCCAATGGTTAGAGCGGCAGACCCTGATGCAGAGGTCTAGCCCGGGACCAGGGTTCAATTCCCCGCCTCGGCGGGTCTTGGGCTCAAAATTCCACGGACCTGATAATTCTCGCCTCGGTGTCTATTCCAATCATGGAGTCCCACTCTGCAACTCTGGGCAATAGCTTGCTTAATCTCCACAACGGCCCCCACAACGCTAAGGATGCCTGGCCTCCACCTTGGGGGTGCCCAGGAGTGGACACCTCGCAGGGAAAGCCAGGAAGGGTTCCACAGCGGTATTCGTACAAGCGCCTTGAGACCCTTGCGGGTGAGTAGTGCGCTATACAAGTATCAATTTACATTTACTAAAACCACAACTAACTGAAAATCCTGAAAAAAGCTTTATTAAGAATAATCTCATTACTCCAAAAAAGAAGTGGGAGGGTAATAAACAAACCACTCCCAGAGAAAAACAGTTCCAGTCCCAAACGGAAAAATAGATCTCCAGAAGGGGGGGGCAGGTCTCCACAACGGGAGCCCGCTGAAAAAAGATACAACCTTAGATATAGTGAGAATTTAAGAAAACCTGACAGATATCAAGATAATGATACACGTCCCTCTTGATCTTTTCAGACTTCCTCACAGAAATCGGAAAGAAGAGGACGGTCAGATCATAAAGAAGAGCGCGTCAAGTCCAAAGACAAGGAACCTGCTCATCAAAGTAAAAAATTACAATTGCCCAAATAGAAGGTAGCCAGTATTAAAATAAAACATGCCGAGGATTCTGGGGACACAACTCAAGAACGGAGAATGGGCCCAGACAATGCTAGACAGCGCAGCAGAAGTGACCATAGCTCGCAAGATCCTGATGAATCTTTTGGAGACAGTGGACATGAATGAATACATTCAAGTGGAAACTGCAGACACCAGAGTTAGTGTACCCCATAAATTATATGAAATAACATTACGTATAGAGGAGGACAAAACTAGGAAAATAAGAGGTCTCTTTTGGGAGAATCTATCTAAAGGCTATGATATCCTTCTAGCAGAGAAAGACTTCCCACCAGAATTTGTCAGGGAGTGCCCACATGGCGAAGAAATGATTATGCCTGCCTTCTCAAATCACATTCTAATTCATAAGAAATACACATAGGCTGGAAAATGGGCAGTGACCCAAGCACCTGCATTATATAAAAATCATGTAGGATGGGATGAGGATTCTCCTCACCATAAAATTCAGTTAAAAAATCAACCTACTGCACTAAGACAGTATTCTGTTAAGCAAGAAGCTAAAAAACAAGTCAGGGAGATCTTAGATCAACTTGAATATCAGGGGGTGATTGAAACATGCACCTCACAAATGAACAATCCTTTGTTTCCTGTCTCCAAGCCAGACGATTCATATCGTCTAGTTTTAGACTACAGACACCTAAACTCTTGTTGCAAAACATTTGCAGTACAAAACTCACACAGTGCAGCACTAATGAATAACATTGTGCGCAAAAAATATAAAACGACATTAGATATTTCAAATGGTTTCTTCTGTCAAAACATTGCAGCAGAAAGCAGGTATTTGACCGCTTTCTCCAGTATGGGGGCTCAGGGCATTTCTGTCGTCTCCCCCAGGGATTCAAGAACAGCCCAGGATTATTTTCAGCCAGGGTAACAGAAATACTAAAAATGTATGATGATGAGGCATTATCTTATGTCGATGACATCTATCTTACAGACGATGACCTTGAAAAGAGTGAACACCATAATACTTGGGTTCGCATCTGAAGGGTATAAATTCAACTTTAAAAAGTCACGAATTGCCCACCTCACTGTCCTATTTTTAGGATATGAGTTATCAAGTGAAGGCAAAAGCCTAGCAGACAACTTCTTAGAGATGTGTGCAGTACTCCAAGCTCCAAAAACGCTTAAAAACTTACAATCAATTCTAGGTTTCCTGAATTTCGGAAGAACTTACATTCTAAACTATGCAGAGAGGGTTAAACCTCTCTACGAATTAATAAAACCTGATTTCAAACCAATTAATTGGACACAGAAACACACAAAAAATTTCCGATCAATACAAACAGACTTGTTAACTAAAACAAAACTGCAAACACGCGCAAACGAACGCAAGCTTGTAATCCGAGTCATCCCAGGAAGATGCGGATTTACGTACCTGACCTCAAATGAGGGAGAAACAGGGCCAATAGCTAATAAATCACACTTGTACACACAAGCTGAAATGAAATTCAGTTCTACTGAGAAAATTCTGACTGCAGTACAAACTGCTGTAGCAAAAGAAAGAGCCCTGGCACAAGGTAAACGTATAATAATCGCTACACCGGTACCTGCCCTAGAGGCAGTAACAAGAGCCAGCATTCCGAATGCTAAAGCTTTACATCCGAGATGGATACAATGGGTTAATTCTCTTGCTGCATCAAACGTAGTATACGAATTTGACCCTAACTTAAAAACACAAGAATTTCTCCAATATGAATATGAATGTCCTCTGCCGGCTGAGATCCTGCCTCTAGAACACTACGGCTGTATAATATATACAGACGGTTCAGCACAACCCGCAGTTGGGGGTAAACAAGCATATAGTGCTGCGTGCGCGATCGTTAAAGGTCGGTGGCATGAAGGAAAGTGTAGACCCCTGGTCACTAAAACTCAATCACTCGGAGATTGTAATGCTCAGCAAGCTGAACTACAGGCTTTCAAGATGGCGCTAGAAAATACAGATCGCGAATTCCCCACACTAATAGTGTGCGATTCGTATTATTGCATCCAGTCTTACAATGAATACTTGCAGAACTGGGTTCAAAACGGTTTCAAAGATGCAAAAGGTGGCACAATATAGCATAAAATGCTTTGGGAACAAGTAGTTCTTTTACAGAAAGAACTACAGAAGACTCACGTGATACATACACTGAGTCATCAACGTGATGGCGTTCACGTTGCAGGGAATTCATTGGCTGATAAGGCCGCGAAGGCAGCTATGCAAACGGCTTCCGTAGCTGCCATTACCCTGTCAAAAACAAAAATAGACAGCGAGATAATGCAAGCTGTCAGTGCTTCAGTAAAAGACAGTGGTAAGACACTCCCGAAAGGCTTTCCAGTAAAGTACTCATACAAAACTGATGCAAATAATGTTCCTTTTGCTGTAATCCCTGGAGTGGGGGATAGGGCAATTCCAAACATGGAACACAGGTTAGGACTAATTTTAGTGGCACATGAAGGGCTCGCTTCTGCACATGCTGGTGTTTCCGCCACAGTATTGTTATTAAAACAGGGATATTGGTGGCCACGCATGAGAAAACAGACTAGAAACTATGTTCTAGAATGTGAAATATGTCAAAGAATGAAAGTATCAACAGTGAAATGACCGGCACAGACACCCCTTCTAATCTCAGATAAACCATTAGCATGTGTTTACCTGGACCACTGTGGTCCCTTACAAAGGTATGGCAACTATAAATATACCATGGTCGCAGTGGATTCCTGCACGAGATTCATTTGGATGTGGCCCTAGCGCTCGGCTGACGCCAGAACTGTTATAAAAGATTTGCGAGTCTTTATCGGCACATACGCAATTGGCATGCTACATTCTGACAAGGGTCCTACGTTTAGCTCTCGAGCTTACAAGGAGGCCATGGCCAGCTTGGGCATTGCATTGCGGTACTCTAGTCCATTCCATCCTGAGGGAAATGCGGTAGTGGAAAGAAAAAACCGTGACATAAAACAATCTATAACAGCGAGGGTATTAGGTTCGGGTGACGGGTGGGTCAAACATCTAATAAGTGTCCAACGTAGTCTTAATAATCTGCCAAGACATTCTCTGGGCAGAATCACTCCGTATGAACTTTTGTTTGGTACTGGAATGGTCATCAAAGATCTCGATTGTCAGACTTCAGTGGTGGAACAAGAAACCTTTGATATCAAAGATCGTTTGGCTGTTTTACAGGACTTAAATGAAACAAGAAGAAGTCTAAGTAACACAAAGCTAAAGCCAACGGCCACTGAAGAAAAACCACCTGTCCCAGCAAGACCTGTCTGGATTCCAAAGATTGGGGATCTGGTCAGAGAAAAGATGGCGCTGAAGAAGGAATTTGGGCCTTCTTACAGAAAAGCAGTACCTGTCTTAGCTATCAGCGGAACAAGATCAGTAGTACTATCGCCCCTTGCTGGTAAAAAGGAGAACAGAGTTGTATCAATCGACCTGGTAAAACCACAATCATGTGGCCAATAATAAGTAGTAGGCCCAGTGGACTCCCAAGAAGTAGCAGAAGACCAAACCTTGCTACAATTCAAGAGGTTCAAACTGAGAGACTAATCACATTTGATAAACCTGCAGTGAATAAAAAAGGACTATGCAACAAAGCCATGGAACTTGTGCCTCTTGAGACCCAAATTGAAACAGCTCGTCAAGAAACACCAATATACAATGATGTAGCCTCTGACTATACAAATCCAAAGATTCATGAAAATCCAGAAACAATTCCAGCAATTGACCGAACTGCATCTGGCTACTTCATCAATTTCGATGACTTTTCTGAAGATCCAAGTGAACATGAAGAAAAGCCAGCAAATAAAACTTTCAAAGAAAAAATAACTGAACTCTTTCATCAACTTGGGGAAACATATCTGATTTCACCGTGGATTGAATTGTGGATTGTGTTAGGTGTACTTTTCCTCCTACTCTGGCTCATTTTGGTTTTAAGCTTGGGAAGATTTATTGACGGAAAATACAGTACAATGGACACAGCAAGTCAGAACATCAACTTGGTTCTAAAGTCTCACAAATCTTTTCACATTGAAAAAAGAGAACTATCATCAGTAAACATCACAGCCATTCCTATACCTGGTGGTGTAGCATGGGGGGACACTACTGATTACAAAAGTTATATGTAACATGATGATCTAATCGGATATAACGGCATGGTAACTACACCTTCTAATCTTTTCTATCTCTTAGCAGTCACTTTATATATCGTCCAAAGTATGATGCTGCCTTTGAAATAAAGAAAGGTTCCTGCCTTAACATCCCCCTCATGTAATGATGTAGGACGATAAGAGACATAAGCAGATAGTAGTCTTGTCTTGCTTTTGTGAATAAGGATTCAATGTCTTTTGCGAATACGCACATAAGCAAGATATCATCTGTCTTTAAAAATAAGGAGTAAAATTCATTTCATCATATATGGCAAATGTCTAATATTAGCGGTTAGTAATGACATGGACTGTGTTTCGTAAACTAGGAAATTGTAACCACCATTTATCCTCCTTAGTTCTGAGACCAGATAGACTGTCCAGCATTCCAATCCTTTTTAAACAGAGGAAAAGCCATCCGTGCTCTTAATTTATTGATATCGTCCTCTCATGTGAGCACATAGATAGAACTCTTCTTTTCTTCTATCTTGGTTAGCAACTTTAAGAACTTTAAATACCGACGGCCCCCCAGCTTTTCCTTCCCCTTCCATTCCCATTCATTAACTGGAATTGGGTTGTTAATATAAAAATTGAAAATATAAAGATGAATTGGTTACCCCTTTCTCGCCCAGATCCACATAAAAATATTTTCCCCCCCTTACCCCCCCCGGGCCTTCATTGGTTTAGCTATAGTGATGCACAAGGAATTGAAATAAAATGTATATCTTTGAAGTTATCTTTTGATAATAATAGATTCATGTGAAGCTACCTCGTAGTTATAGATGACATTATTATTATTTTTAACAATTGTATGTAATTGTTGTGTTTTTTCTGTATTCTTTTAGAAATTCATTTATTAAAAATCACGTAGCTCCTCCAGAAGAAGACGCTGGTTGCCGAAACGCGCGTCGAGAATAACTGTGCCACTCTTATTTTATGAATTATTTTTTAAGTCAACAAATGTGGGTTGTATTTAGGTTTTTATGTATAGGGAATTATTGAATTGATTAGGATTTTTTTATGTATATGAAATTAATGTCTTTTTGAATGTAAATGTTAATAAATATCAGTATGTGAATCCTTTGGTAGCTCTTCTTCATTTAACATTTTTGTATCTTTAGCTATGATTGCCTAGGTTGATTCTTGTTGATTGTTTATTTATCCCTGACCTAGGAATCACAAAATTCATACAATCAGGGGGTCCTTGATAGCTATACATTAACACTACTGATTACGACATCTATGGCCCGGTTGAACTCTTGAAATATCTACATCAGTTCAAGGTTTCATTAAGTGACTTTGTATCACCGAGTACTTTCCCTGATGATTGGGACATTGAAAATATTAATAATATGATGTCAGATTTAGAAATGTCAGCAAAATTTTCAGAACATGATTATTTAGAAGGTTCATCAAATTATGAAGAAATGTATTGCTATAATCATTATGGTCACCACTATTTGCATAAATCAGCTAATCCTAGAAATGTTTTTACTTATTATCAATGGAAACATTGTCCAACACCACCAAAAAGCAGCTCGAAAACATTTTATGAGAAATTCCCATACTTCTCAGGGTTTAATATCACTGATCCAGAAACGTTTTATTTTAAGATTTTAAATAAGACAGGAATGAAAAACATGTTGACAAATACTAAACTGATTTATTCTGCAAAATGTTATGAAAGAATGTCTACATTTGCTTTTGAATTTTGGAAAAACAACATTAAGACAAAAACCATCTGGGGTACAAAAGATTGGCAGGTACAAGGTCTAGAATCATTATTCAGAGCCTGCATGATCCTAGAACAAATAATGTTCCTGAATGACACCATTCAACAAACAACCTGTCTTGGCCTAGCCAAAATAAAGGACTTAAACAAACCGTCTATACCAAAGCCCATACCTGATAGTAATAGCACTACAGATGTAGAGATAGACGTACCCCATTTTTTACACCAAAACAGAACAAATCCTGATTGGAGAAAATGGTTTATCTGGCCCACAGACACTCATAATTGTCAAGATAGATTCCTGAACAACAAACAGGGGTTCAAACAGAACAGGCCAGACCCAAGATATTCCCAGAGACAACATCCAGCGATAATAACAACATACAGTGTAGGAAAACTATGCCTCGAATGGCTACTGAAATCCACACTACCTGAAATTAAGCAACACTTGAATTTACTTAAAGAAGGTGCTGACTTGCGAGATTTCTTATTGGGACCTCGCAAACAGTGTCAAAAACGTTTCATATACGCCGGTATATACGCTGCTTACAACGAAGCTTGGAAAATAACATAAATTGAAACTGCTGAAAAAATACGAGAAATTGATCGTATCAATTTGGAAAAATCACTGTCTGTAATGGACAATGGGTTAACGACTCTGTCCTCCGGGATTTATTCACTGGACAGCATTGTATCATCTGCTATTGATATAATAAAACAGGATATGCTAATGTTACATGGCCAATCCCAATTACGTTCTATTGTACAGTTAGGCTGGACGTTACAAAACCTCCGTTCAGGCTACATGCCATGGCGTCTAATCAACACAACATCATTATTTTCTATCTTTAACCTTACTGATAAACAAAGCTCTTTGGCACAAAAAGGATCAGACTATACGTTGCTGAGCATTGAAAAACTAGAAAGATTGCCATTGACAGTCTCTGAAAGACCTGTCATTGAATGGATAATACATGGCACAATCACAATTCCAATAACGACTTTTCAGTTTCAATATTGCCAAAAGCACATACCAGCAGGCCTGTATGAAAGGTTGGGTAAAGGTTACATCAAGTCGACCTGGAATCTTCCTTATACACATAGATGTTACAGTGGGGGGAAAAAGGTGTTTCTTAGTGGTAACAACTGTAAAAATTCACTAAGCGGCACACTTCTGGGTCAAGGAATTAACTTACATGGAGCCTGCGAAGGTTCATCAAATAACCTTTCATGCCACCTGCACGGCACCCCACTACACAAATAGAGCCTTTTTTCAGACAACTTTCCAACGGCAGTTACGTTATAATAAGTGACCGCAGCTGTTGTGGCATGGTGCCAGGAAGGGCCTATATCGTCAGTGTAACTTCCATGGTCACTTGCTGTATGCAAGTATTGTATCCAAACAGCAAACCAGACAAGGAGGCAACGATATGGCCTTCTCTGAATATCTCTTCTATTCGAATTGATACTTTGTAAAAGAATGGATTTCATTCTGCTTAAACAACTGTGCCTTTAACCTCGCCTAGAGAAACAAATGATCTGCAAGTTGCAAGGACAGCAGCAGAGATACATGCATTATTATCAACAAATTGCCCCGTACATTTCGTAGAAATGTTAAGCCAAATCTTAAACATGTCTGATACCAATGGCATTGCACATGTATTTAAGACAGTTTTTTGTGGGACTATTAGCACCCTTTGAAGCAGTCCTGAGCATCTTCCTGAATTTCGTGCACTCTGTGTTCGGCGGCCTGCCTCTCATCTTGGGACTCGTAGCAGGAATTTTATTTTTGTTCCTTCTGCTCTGATATGGCAAGTCTAGCCACAAACAAAACTCAGGCTACCATGGAAGAAACGCTCCTAGCGATGAGATACAGAGACCGGATAAATAAAGTACTCTGCTTGGCTCGGCCAAGAGATCTGAATACTACCAGGTTTCTTTCATTCAGACCAATCTGGCAAGATTGCATCCTACCTGTTCTACGGAGAAGAATGCGTGTTGGACGTCTGTCTCACACTACCATCAGCAGTACCTATGGATATCGATACTTTGCTTGTTTCGGTAACAGCTCATGCACCGTGTTGTCCCCAGCGGCTACCTATTCTGATGACGACATTCGTTGAGACCTCACCATTACGATTAGGTGGTGGTGAGGTACGAGATGAAAACGGCACACAGGTACAACCTTTTGTGACCATTGCTGATCTAGACACCGATGACGGCAATGCTTCTCACATATGCACTATTTCTACTTTTTCGGACATGGTCCAACTTTCACCTACTGTTGTAGACAAATTGTTTGCCAGCCTATCTGAGTTAATGTTCTCTCCTAACAACGAGAATAACTTTTGAAAAACACAAGCACACAGCGTTCCCTGAACTCTGAATTCGGTCTTCAGTTTTGATAAACAGAACTTCATAAAAACTTTTGGAACTATTTTTTCCCCTGAAAGGGAAATTCTTTTCCCGTTCCCAAAATAATTACTTTTTTGGGCACATGATACTTTGCTTAAAGTAGAACTATTCTTAGAGAACAAGATTTCTATTTTTGAAAGCTCTAGAGACAATATTTTGACTTGTACAGTCTTGTATAAATATGTGATGAAATGGTCTCGACCTTCTCTTCTGTATTCAGAGCCATTTCATAAATGTAAATTTCGTGATCCATTCAGTCAACATTTCAATGTACAATATATGCATTATCTGAATGATACCACTGCTTGAAAACGTACAGTATAATACTCAATTTCCGTGTATATACCATTTCAAATGCATTTTATGTATTTTGGGGTGGGATGGAAAACACATGCATAGTTATGTTTAAAATTGCTTAGTACTTAGTAATGGTGGACATTATACGTGGAGTGGGTGTTGTAAACGTATCTAGGACTCTATTTAAATATTCCCGATTTATGCCCTTATGCGGTTATATCAAATCATATCCTTATAAAGGCATAAGAATCATACTCATATTAAGTCATAGCCAATGCAGTCCAAATACGGCAAGGCTACTCCCATAGACTCCTAGACAGCACAAGGTGAAACAAACCAAGCCTCCAGCAGCCCGGGAATTCCCCCTGCTTCTGTATTGATTTGTCCTAGAACTCCTGGAGTCCTGAAAGAACTGCGAGTTCTTAGTGACGTCTTATGTCCAACCTTACGTCAAACTCGGCACCTTCCAGGTATAAATATACCAGCATCTGCCTTAGCAAAACACACGGAGGTTTGGAGCAGATCGGCTATCTACTTGCCCGACGCCCTGCTGAAGCGAGTGCCGAAGGAAGCCGAACCTCCCATTGACGCACTGAGAGAGACGCTGTCTTTTCTCCTGCCGAGAAATCCAGCTCCAGTGTTTCCCTGTCACCCTTGCGGGTTGCTGGAAGATCGAGTCCTGAGAGAGAGATACAAGACCTCCTTCATTCTATAACCAAAGTACGGAGCTGATTAGACCCTTAGAGAATTCTTGATTCAGATTCTTGGCAGAAACTATCTTAACTAAAACTGCAGCTCACTTACTCCTTCCCACGTATTAGGCTTAGGTTAGGTACACCGGGGTAGGCGTTTCTTAGAAGCACCAGTTGAGTACGTTTAGTTATGATTTTATCTATGTATATATTTTATCTATTTTAAATACTGTATGGCTTAGAAACCATACCATGCTTTTACAGTATTATTTCATAATACTCCTTTTACTGTACGCACTTTACTCTATAACAAGTATTGCAATTGTGGCAACTCACTTCTCTTGCATGAGAGAGAAGACTGTTCAATAAATAACCTCTTTTATTGAAAACGCCCGTCTCTCTGTTTCTCTGCACTTCTGGTGAAACTAAGCATGCACGATTGACTGAGTAAAATAGTTATCTATTGTTTCCGCGACTCTGGAGATATACTCCTTATTCTGGAGGGAGCAAAGTTGTCATGTTTATGCGGTTGTCAGAAACTAATCCCTTCTTGTCTATTCAGGAAAGTTAACACCTTCTTGTTTACTCGAGAAAGTTTCTAGTGACCTCTGAGCTAGCTGGCATTCATAATTAAGTCTAACATATTCAATAGAGACCTAGTCGACCTAAGTCCCACGTCTAAACTATTGTTTATGTTATTCCAATGTGCAGAGCCTATTGGGAATATAGGAACTACACTACAGATCCTACTACAACAATATTAGGATCATCATCAGATCAATTTTATACAAGCCTGAAGAGCATGGAGCCTGCAAAACAATTGAGAGAATGCGGGAATGTTGTCGACAATGTTCAGCATAGCAGTTTCGGTACTACAGCCTTTCCTGAAACTAGATTGAAATTAGTCAAGTAAGTTGCATTTTCCCATGTGGCTGTCGAGTTGATGTAAGACACATTTCTCCATGGTTTTGGCTAGGAGTGGGAAGTTAGAGATGGGACGGAGGTTATTAGGATCATTAGGGTCGGCCTTTAGGTTTTTAAGAATGGGAGTGATTTGCCCAAGTTGAAGGGAGTCAGGGGCACACCCAGAGGCAAAGCAGGTGTTAATAATCAATGGAGGCGGAGCTCAAAAAAACAGCTGAAGACCCTTGTATTACTAAGAGCACTCCAGTTCTGGAAAAGCCCAAAAATAATGTGGGATGGTCAGAATTCAAACCTATCAGTGATCTAGACATTGCAAAGATCATCCTGATCATTAAACCAAACAATCACTACAACGATCCTTTACCTGCAAAGTGTTGGTCTTCAATAAATCAATTGCTCATTCCCTCATGGACAAAGATCATCAATGTGTCACTGGCACAAGGCTCAATGTCGGACTGCCTAAAAACAGGGGAAGTCACCCCAATCTTAAAAAAATCAACAGAGAACCCTTCTGACCCCAACAATTTTAGACCAGTAACAAACATCCCCATGCTAGCCAAAGTCCTGGAAAAAGGCGTACAACAACAATTGAGCCATCATATCGCTGAATTCAACTGCTGAATGACTGCCAATCAGGTTTTAGACCAAACCATAGTATTGAAACAGCGATTCTGCACATCGTGGAGGATGCTCTACTAGCCCTTGACCGCAACAAAACCTGTCTCTTAATCCTGCTCGACCTCTCTTAGGCATTCGACACGGTGATTCATGCCAAAATACTTGATTGCATGAAAAATAGGATGGGTTTAGAAGGTACAGTCCTGAAATGGTTTAGATCTTTCCTAGAGAATAGAACCCAAACATTTACAGTTAACCAAACACTATCAGCTTCGTCCAGAAATGCGATCGGGGTGCCCCAGGGCTCAACACTATCACCCGCACTATTCAATTTGTAGGTAGAGCCACTCACAGAAACATTACGAGCTAACATCTCTTTCCACATGTACACAGATGACACACAACTGTGCATCAAGATTACATTGACAGAAGAGATAGATATCATGAACCAAGCTCTAAAGACTACCATTGTTGGCTAGCCAGTAATCACTTAGAGCTTACCCCTCATAAAAACGAATTCCCGATGATTCACCCACAGAAAAGAGACAAGAACGACCTAGAGTGGACCAAGCTGATCACAGCACAAAACTGTATGCCGAGGATTGTTGATTCTACCAAATCCTTGGGAACTATACTAGACAAAAATCTGAATATGCTGTTGCATATCAACGCAATGGCAAAAAATGCCCAGTTCCACCTAAGCTACCGTAGAAAACTGAAACCCTTCCTAAATAAGACAGACTGTAAAACTGCAGTCCAGGCACTAGTAATTTCAAAGATCGAGTACGGTTGCATAACCCTAGCTGGTCCCCCCAAGATTTCAACAGCCCCACTGAAAGCCTCAGAACGAAACCGGGAAATAAACTGCTGCTTCTAACGTCTCTCTCAACTACATAGTACGAGAGGCTACTCGTACCTCAGAATGAACGCTACTCCAAAATTACGAATTCCGTTTCCTCCCGCTAGGAATATAAGCACGGAGGAACGGGTACAGGCTTCTACTCAGGTAACAATTTAAATTGAAGTGCGCAGCTTGCCAGGCTCGCGCCCCCCACATTAACTATACCGCCTAGCCACACACCTACTCTCAGCTCCCTGGCGACTTTAGCGGCCATCTTGGGAAGGACAATTACTGCTTAAGATAATGCCATATATTGACAGTCCTGGGTTTGACCAGAAATCGAGAATGCCTAAACCCTCCAGAATTGTCAACTGCAGCCACGATATGTTTCCTGACAGCAAGTCTCAGCTATACTATTAGCCAACATAAAAGGAGAAGCAGTATCTGTGGTGATCCGTCAAAAATTGAAAGAAACAGATATAGCAGAACAACCTTTTGAACTTGCCAGAATAATTGAAAAATCCTATGAAGAGTTAGGTAGAGATAGTTTGGGTGGGAAACCTTCTCAGTGGAGAAGTGTGGCCCAATGGTTAGAGCGGCAGACCCTGATGCAGAGGTCTAGCCCGGGACCAGGGTTCAATTCCCCGCCTCGGCGGGTCTTGGGCTCAAAATTCCACGGACCTGATAATTCTCGCCTCGGTGTCTATTCCAATCATGGAGTCCCACTCTGCAACTCTGGGCAATAGCTTGCTTAATCTCCACAACGGCCCCCACAACACTAAGGATGCCTGGCCTCCACCTTGGGGGTGCCCAGGAGTGGACACCTCGCAGGGAAAGCCAGGAAGGGTTCCACAGCGGTATTCGTACAAGCGCCTTGAGACCCTTGCGGGTGAGTAGTGCGCTATACAAGTATCAATTTACATTTACTAAAACCACAACTAACTGAAAATCCTGAAAAAAGCTTTATTAAGAATAATCTCATTACTCCAAAAAAGAAGTGGGAGGGTAATAAACAAACCACTCCCAGAGAAAAACAGTTCCAGTCCCAAACGGAAAAATAGATCTCCAGAAGGGGGGGGCAGGTCTCCACAACGGGAGCCCGCTGAAAAAAGATACAACCTTAGATATAGTGAGAATTTAAGAAAACCTGACAGATATCAAGATAATGATACACGTCCCTCTTGATCTTTTCAGACTTCCTCACAGAAATCGGAAAGAAGAGGACGGTCAGATCATAAAGAAGAGCGCGTCAAGTCCAAAGACAAGGAACCTGCTCATCAAAGTAAAAAATTACAATTGCCCAAATAGAAGGTAGCCAGTATTAAAATAAAACATGCCGAGGATTCTGGGGACACAACTCAAGAACGGAGAATGGGCCCAGACAATGCTAGACAGCGCAGCAGAAGTGACCATAGCTCGCAAGATCCTGATGAATCTTTTGGAGACAGTGGACATGAATGAATACATTCAAGTGGAAACTGCAGACACCAGAGTTAGTGTACCCCATAAATTATATGAAATAACATTACGTATAGAGGAGGACAAAACTAGGAAAATAAGAGGTCTCTTTTGGGAGAATCTATCTAAAGGCTATGATATCCTTCTAGCAGAGAAAGACTTCCCACCAGAATTTGTCAGGGAGTGCCCACATGGCGAAGAAATGATTATGCCTGCCTTCTCAAATCACATTCTAATTCATAAGAAATACACATAGGCTGGAAAATGGGCAGTGACCCAAGCACCTGCATTATATAAAAATCATGTAGGATGGGATGAGGATTCTCCTCACCATAAAATTCAGTTAAAAAATCAACCTACTGCACTAAGACAGTATTCTGTTAAGCAAGAAGCTAAAAAACAAGTCAGGGAGATCTTAGATCAACTTGAATATCAGGGGGTGATTGAAACATGCACCTCACAAATGAACAATCCTTTGTTTCCTGTCTCCAAGCCAGACGATTCATATCGTCTAGTTTTGGACTACAGACACCTAAACTCTTGTTGCAAAACATTTGCAGTACAAAACTCACACAGTGCAGCACTAATGAATAACATTGTGCGCAAAAAATATAAAACGACATTAGATATTTCAAATGGTTTCTTCTGTCAAAACATTGCAGCAGAAAGCAGGTATTTGACCGCTTTCTCCAGTATGGGGGCTCAGGGCATTTCTGTCGTCTCCCCAGGGATTCAAGAACAGCCCAGGATTATTTTCAGCCAGGGTAACAGAAATACTAAAAATGTATGATGATGAGGCATTATCTTATGTCGATGACATCTATCTTACAGACGATGACCTTGAAAAGAGTGAACACCATAATACTTGGGTTCGCATCTGAAGGGTATAAATTCAACTTTAAAAAGTCACGAATTGCCCACCTCACTGTCCTATTTTTAGGATATGAGTTATCAAGTGAAGGCAAAAGCCTAGCAGACAACTTCTTAGAGATGTGTGCAGTACTCCAAGCTCCAAAAACGCTGAAAAACTTACAATCAATTCTAGGTTTCCTGAATTTCGGAAGAACTTACATTCTAAACTATGCAGAGAGGGTTAAACCTCTCTACGAATTAATAAAACCTGATTTCAAACCAATTAATTGGACACAGAAACACACAAAAAATTTCCGATCAATACAAACAGACTTGTTAACTAAAACAAAACTGCAAACACGCGCAAACGAACGCAAGCTTGTAATCCGAGTCATCCCAGGAAGATGCGGATTTACGTACCTGACCTCAAATGAGGGAGAAACAGGGCCAATAGCTAATAAATCACACTTGTACACACAAGCTGAAATGAAATTCAGTTCTACTGAGAAAATTCTGACTGCAGTACAAACTGCTGTAGCAAAAGAAAGAGCCCTGGCACAAGGTAAACGTATAATAATCGCTACACCGGTACCTGCCCTAGAGGCAGTAACAAGAGCCAGCATTCCGAATGCTAAAGCTTTACATCCGAGATGGATACAATGGGTTAATTCTCTTGCTGCATCAAACGTAGTATACGAATTTGACCCTAACTTAAAAACACAAGAATTTCTCCAATATGAATATGAATGTCCTCTGCCGGCTGAGATCCTGCCTCTAGAACCCTACGGCTGTATAATATATACAGACGGTTCAGCACAACCCGCAGTTGGGGGTAAACAAGCATATAGTGCTGCGTGCGCGATCGTTAAAGGTCGGTGGCATGAAGGAAAGTGTAGACCCCTGGTCACTAAAACTCAATCACTCGGAGATTGTAATGCTCAGCAAGCTGAACTACAGGCTTTCAAGATGGCGCAAGAAAATACAGATCGCGAATTCCCCACACTAATAGTGTGCGATTCGTATTATTGCATCCAGTCTTACAATGAATACTTGCAGAACTGGGTTCAAAACGGTTTCAAAGATGCAAAAGGTGGCACAATATAGCATAAAATGCTTTGGGAACAAGTAGTTCTTTTACAGAAAGAACTACAGAAGACTCACGTGATACATACACTGAGTCATCAACGTGATGGCGTTCACGTTGCAGGGAATTCATTGGCTGATAAGGCCGCGAAGGCAGCTATGCAAACGGCTTCCGTAGCTGCCATTACCCTGTCAAAAACAAAAATAGACAGCGAGATAATGCAAGCTGTCAGTGCTTCAGTAAAAGACAGTGGTAAGACACTCCCGAAAGGCTTTCCAGTAAAGTACTCATACAAAACTGATGCGAATAATGTTCCTTTTGCTGTAACCCCTGGAGTGGGGGATAGGGCAATTCCAAACATGGAACACAGGTTAGGACTAATTTTAGTGGCACGTGAAGGGCTCGCTTCTGCACATGCTGGTGTTTCCGCCACAGTATTGTTATTAAAACAGAGATATTGGTGGCCACGCATGAGAAAACAGACTAGAAACTATGTTCTAGAATGTGAAATATGTCAAAGAATGAAAGTATCAACAGTGAAATGACCGGCACAGACACCCCTTCTAATCTCAGATAAACCATTAGCATGTGTTTACCTGGACCACTGTGGTCCCTTACAAAGGTATGGCAACTATAAATATACCATGGTCGCAGTGGATTCCTGCACGAGATTCATTAGGATGTGGCCCTAGCGCTCGGCTGACGCCAGAACTGTTATAAAAGATTTGCGAGTCTTTATCGGCACATACGCAATTGGCATGCTACATTCTGACAAGGGTCCTACGTTTAGCTCTCGAGCTTACAAGGAGGCCATGGCCAGCTTGGGCATTGCATTGCGGTACTCTAGTCCATTCCATCCCGAGGGAAATGCGGTAGTGGAAAGAAAAAACCGTGACATAAAACAATCTATAACAGCGAGGGTATTAGGTTCGGGTGACGGGTGGGTCAAACATCTAATAAGTGTCCAACGTAGTCTTAATAATCTGCCAAGACATTCTCTGGGCAGAATCACTCCGTATGAACTTTTGTTTGGTACTGGAATGGTCATCAAAGATCTCGATTGTCAGACTTCAGTGGTGGAACAAGAAACCTTTGATATCAAAGATCGTTTGGCTGTTTTACAGGACTTAAATGAAACAAGAAGAAGTCTAAGTAACACAAAGCTAAAGCCAACGGCCACTGAAGAAAAACCTCCTGTCCCAGCAAGACCTGTCTGGATTCCAAAGATTGGGGATCTGGTCAGAGAAAAGATGGCGCTGAAGAAGGAATTTGGGCCTTCTTACAGAAAAGCAGTACCTGTCTTAGCTATCAGCGGAACAAGATCAGTAGTACTATCGCCCCTTGCTGGTAAAAAGGAGAACAGAGTTGTATCAATCGACTTGGTAAAACCACAATCATGTGGCCAATAATAAGTAGTAGGCCCAGTGGACTCCCAAGAAGTAGCAGAAGACCAAACCTTGCTACAATTCAAGAGGTTCAAACTGAGAGACTAATCACATTTGATAAACCTGCAGTGAATAAAAAAGGACTATGCAACAAAGCCATGGAACTTGTGCCTCTTGAGACCCAAATTGAAACAGCTCGTCAAGAAACACCAATATACAATGATGTAGCCTCTGACTATACAAATCCAAAGATTCATGAAAATCCAGAAACAATTCCAGCAATTGACCGAACTGCATCTGGCTACTTCATCAATTTCGATGACTTTTCTGAAGATCCAAGTGAACATGAAGAAAAGCCAGCAAATAAAACTTTCAAAGAAAAAATAACTGAACTCTTTCATCAACTTGGAGAAACATATCTGATTTCACCGTGGATTGAATTGTGGATTGTGTTAGGTGTACTTTTCCTCCTACTCTGGCTCATTTTGGTTTTAAGCTTGGGAAGATTTATTGACGGAAAATACAGTACAATGGACACAGCAAGTCAGAACATCAACTTGGTTCTAAAGTCTCACAAATCTTTTCACATTGAAAAAAGAGAACTATCATCTGTAAACATCACAGCCATTCCTATACCTGGTGGTGTAGCATGGGACACTACTGATTACAAAAGTTATATGTAACATGATGATCTAATCGGATATAACGGCATGGTAACTACACCTTCTAATCTTTTCTATCTCTTAGCAGTCACTTTATATATCGTCCAAAGTATGATGCCCGTCTCTCTGTTTCTCTGCACTTCTGGTGAAACTAAGCATGCACGATTGACTGAGTAAAATAGTTATCTATTGTTTCCGCGACTCTGGAGATATACTCCTTATTCTGGAGGGAGCAAAGTTGTCATGTTTATGCGGTTGTCAGAAACTAATCCCTTCTTGTCTATTCAGGAAAGTTAACACCTTCTTGTTTACTCGAGAAAGTTTCTAGTGACCTCTGAGCTAGCTGGCATTCATAATTAAGTCTAACATATTCAATAGAGACCTAGTCGACCTAAGTCCCACGTCTAAACTATTGTTTATGTTATTCCAATGTGCAGAGCCTATTGGGAATATAGGAACTACACTACAGATCCTACTACAACAATATTAGGATCATCATCAGATCAATTTTATACAAGCCTGAAGAGCATGGAGCCTGCAAAACAATTGAGAGAATGCGGGAATGTTGTCGACAATGTTCAGCATAGCAGTTTCGGTACTACAGCCTTTCCTGAAACTAGATTGAAATTAGTCAAGTAAGTTGCATTTTCCCATGTGGCTGTCGAGTTGATGTAAGACACATTTCTCCATGGTTTTGGCTAGGAGTGGGAAGTTAGAGATGGGACGGAGGTTATTAGGATCATTAGGGTCGGCCTTTAGGTTTTTAAGAATGGGAGTGATTTGCCCAAGTTGAAGGGAGTCAGGGGCACACCCAGAGGCAAAGCAGGTGTTAATAATCAATGGAGGCGGAGCTAAAAAAAACAGCTGAAGACCCTTGTATTACTAAGAGCACTCCAGTTCTGGAAAAGCCCAAAAATAATGTGGGATGGTCAGAATTCAAACCTATCAGTGATCTAGACATTGCAAAGATCATCCTGATCATTAAACCAAACAATCACTACAACGATCCTTTACCTGCAAAGTGTTGGTCTTCAATAAATCAATTGCTCATTCCCTCATGGACAAAGATCATCAATGTGTCACTGGCACAAGGCTCAATGTCGGACTGCCTAAAAACAGGGGAAGTCACCCCAATCTTAAAAAAATCAACAGAGAACCCTTCTGACCCCAACAATTTTAGACCAGTAACAAACATCCCCATGCTAGCCAAAGTCCTGGAAAAAGGCGTACAACAACAATTGAGCCATCATATCGCTGAATTCAACTGCTGAATGACTGCCAATCAGGTTTTAGACCAAACCATAGTACTGAAACAGCGATTCTGCACATCGTGGAGGATGCTCTACTAGCCCTTGACCGCAACAAAACCTGTCTCTTAATCCTGCTCGACCTCTCTTAGGCATTCGACACGGTGATTCATGCCAAAATACTTGATTGCATGAAAAATAGGATGGGTTTAGAAGGTACAGTCCTGAAATGGTTTAGATCTTTCCTAGAGAATAGAACCCAAACATTTACAGTTAACCAAACACTATCAGCTTCGTCCAGAAATGCGATCGGGGTGCCCCAGGGCTCAACACTATCACCCGCACTATTCAATTTGTAGGTAGAGCCACTCACAGAAACATTACGAGCTAACATCTCTTTCCACATGTACACAGATGACACACAACTGTGCATCAAGATTACATTGACAGAAGAGATAGATATCATGAACCAAGCTCTAAAGAGTACCATCCATTGGCTAGCCAGTAATCACTTAGAGCTTACCCCTCATAAAAACGAATTCCCGATGATTCACCCACAGAAAAGAGACAAGAACGACCTAGAGTGGACCAAGCTGATCACAGCACAAAACTGTATGCCGAGGATTGTTGATTCTACCAAATCCTTGGGAACTATACTAGACAAAAATCTGAATATGCTGTTGCATATCAACGCAATGGCAAAAAATGCCCAGTTCCACCTAAGCTACCTTAGAAAACTGAAACCCTTCCTAAATAAGACAGACTTTAAAACTGCAGTCCAGGCACTAGTAATTTCAAAGATCGAGTACGGTTGCATAACCCTAGCTGGTCCCCCCAAGATTTCAACAGCCCCACTGAAAGCCTGTCTCAAGGCGGCTGCAAGACTTATAACGGGCTCCAGGAAATTTGACCACATCACCCCTTATCTGAAATCGCTTAACTGGTTGCCTTACGAAGCAAGAATACAACTGAAAATGGCATGTATTACCCATAAAGCGATTCATTGCAAAACACTAGCATACCTAGCCCAGAAAATAACACTATCAGGAGGATGCCACGTATCACAAAGTCAGGGAGATCTGCTACTGAAACCGGCCCGTTTCTGTAAGAAAAGAACTTATGACCAAGCGTTCTTTGGTGCAGCGCCTAGAATTTGGAACGCTCTCCCCCCTAACATTAGAAGAATTTCGTCAATCTCTGCTATCAAAAAGGAAGCCAAATCTTTTTGCATGAGTAAATACCTAGCATAATCGCAACAGATTAATCATTATCATGGATCCCCATGATCATATGCATGCTACCTCTCACCGAACATTAACCTCTTCGGGGTACTGTATTTATGTGTTTTTTTGTATTTTTTTGTAAGCATAATTGTTTTTGCAAATAGTGTACAACTACTGATGACTTGGTAACAAAATTGTTGATAGATATATTAATGTAAAGCTCTCTGATACCCCACTCGGGGTCATGTCCGCGCTCTATAAAACACTAAAAATAAAATGAAATAAATAAAAATAAAAATAATCTTTGTCCAACATGGGGCAATGATGTGGTTATTGTTATGTACTAGCTCTGTCAGGAGTGGGTCTTTGGTATGCGAGGTCGGCTTTAATTTTGCAATGATGTGAAAGACTTCGAGCTCAGTCATGGGTTTGAGATTAGTCCAGGTGGGGTAATTTTTCAATTGTGTGTTGGAAAGGATATCTCCAGAACCAGTTGGAGTAGAATGGTGAAGGACAGGATTAGGAGGATGGGTAGATGTGGAGAAAGGGGGGATGTCAAGAGAAATTTGGGGGCTGGACAAGGCCAATATTTGCGGGAAGGATTGATCAATATCTGCATTTTTTCCGTGAAGAAGTTGGCAATTTCCTCACATCTTTCATTAAAGGCTGTTCAGGGGGGGCAGATGAAGTTGATCTTCTGACAATGTTAAAGAGTTCTCCGGGCATATTTTTAGCATGACAAAAATTAAAGAGCTCCCTTTCCCTGCAGGGAAAGGGAGCTCTTTAATTTTTGAAGTATTATACACCCCTCCCTTTTCCAGTTGAAAAAAGGTACCTCCTTCTTGTTTGTAATAATATTTTTAGCACCAACCAGTTGGAAATGAAAGAAAGATGCTTTTTCCATGAAAATGTGCTCCTTGTATATTGATCTGAGGAGGGCTAAATGAGAAGGTGAGGGGTGTTGTCTCCATGTTCTTTCTGCTAGTGTAAGTTGTCTTCTTTCATTATTGAGTTCAGGATTGAACCAGGATTTAGAATGGATTGCTCTTGTCACTGCAGCTTTGAGGAACAGGTGATGCTGAGGAAGAACAGGAGCCATGCACGAGCTGTCCCACGTCGGAAGTCGAGAACCAGGGTTCGGTGTCCGGCGGGAACACCATCAAGCCTTAGCAGCTGCAGCAGGTGTGGAACCTGAATCCAGAGCAACATTGGGACCAGTAAGGTCCAAGGGACTCACCAAAAGCAGGAGAGTCAGAGCAGGCCCGAGGAAGCAGGGGAGCCCACTGGAGCAGAAGACCCTCAAGAGGACCCACAGGCTGGAGGCACAGGAGTCGTAAGAGGACCTTGAGCAGCTCACCAAGAAGGAAGGCCCATGGTGCAGAGGATGTGCTTAGGGCGCTGTACTTGGCAGGAAGAGATGCTGGAGGCTGGAGCTTCTTGTAGCCTGAAGATCTCTAGAGTGCAGAGCAAACAAGCCTTGGCAATGGTAAGTTGACAGGGTACATAGGATTTAGTCCCAGTGGTTCAGATGAGGTATACTGGCCTCCAAATTGCGGAGAGGACAGGTCAGGCCTCGAGGGAGTTACAGAACCACCACCTGTGTTACTGAGCCTTTCGAAGTCCATGGGTTGTCTGTAGCAGCAGACCAGTCAGCTTCATTGCGGTACCTGCAGGTCTGTTAAAGATCCTGGAAGAAGCACAGACAATGAAGAAGACTTGCAGAACAGCGAGACATAGAGCAGCAGGACTCTTCCTTGATGCAGTCTTGGTTCCAGGTGAAGTCCAAGTGGCCAGACGGTCGAAGAGTGACGTGGTTTCAAGCTTGTGTCTTGTCCCAGTACAAATCTGAGGAGCCATCCACAGGTAAGTCTTTAAATACCCTAAGAAGGGGGTTAGGATGACTCAGGGGTCCTTCCCAGTGGTGGGGCTGGACAGCAGGGAGGATACTCCCCTTTAAAGCAGTCTGGTGGTGCTGGCAAGCACCCCTACCCAAGCCCAATACACTCAAGCCTGGCTGGGAGGTAGTCACACCTCCATGTGACAGGAAACCCATTGTTCTACCTTCCCCTGCTCGAGCTCAGCTCAGCAGCAGGAGGACAGAATCATGTCTGGGGTCGGCAGCAGCACTAGCTTGCTGGCAGACCCTGATAGGCTGTTACCAGGAGTATTGGGGGCTTCCTGAAGGAGACCCCCCATCCCAGAGTATGGAATTAAACCTCCAACACTGGTAATGGTGCTGAAGCACGATTCAAACATGTAAACCTCCAACACTGGTAATGCTGCTGAAGCACGATTCAAACATGTTTGATACCGAACATGCCCAGGTTCGGCACAGCCACTACATAGTTAACCATTGCATAGTGATGGATGGCCACTATATGTATCAAAATGGCTGGCCGCAACTTATAAACCCTGGAGATCAACTCTGGGGTTCGTGGGGGTGTCCTGCCCATGCAGGGGCACCCACACACTTATAACCAAGCATCCTGATTTCAGGTCTGAAAGGCCTGCTATAAGGGTGACTTATAGGTTTAAGTGTAGTGACCTTGGATATAAGAAAACTTAGATCAGTAGTTGGAGGTACAAGAACCAACTCTCACAGGCTGCAGTGGCAGGACTGCTAAAGAACGGTGATGGAATAAACCCAGATATGTTGACTGGGTTTGAGTGTATGATTGGTTCGGATGCTCTGTCCATCACCACCCCCTTTTGTACCCTTTTGTTCGCCATAAGTTGGCAGGGTATGCTCAGACGTGAGTCCCTTGCTCACTTTGCCACTGGATTCAAGCAAGCCGGGCTGAAGATGGCTGAAATGCCAGAAACCGGTCCTCGGAAGCTTTTTTCCGGTCCAGGGAAGGCATGGCTTGGCAGTTCAGGCTGGACTGTTCCCATGAGGCACAGGGTCAGATTGATTTGCATATGGCCATGTCTGAACTGGGGTGGTTTGGTGAGCAAAATAACGATGGATTATACCCAGATCTGTGACTGGGGGTGAATGTTTTGCCATTGTGCAACATTCCGTCCATCATCTTGTGTTTACTGACAAGGGTACACCAGGAGCCAATTGTAGAGGCACAGAAGTACTTACCATGGCCAATTTAGGGAGGAAGCACAGGGACTGGAGTCTTAATTAGCAAGATCCCAGTCATACTAGTCAAAAAAACATATTGATGCCAGTAAAAAAACAAGCAATGGCATAGCCAATAGGTCTCGCTTTTGAGACCTTATAACTAAATAGCCATGCAACACTTGATGTTGTCTAATCTAGGATATTGTGCTGGATAACTAAACATTTATAATATCCCAAAGGCAAGACCTATTGGTGATGCATTTGGGTGCCTTATAAGGGTTTAGGCAGAACTATTGACTTTGGCAATGTTTCTAAGCTGTGCTGTAGAGAAGTGTGGCTGCTGTGCAGCATGCTGAGAAGTTGCAATTATAAAGTGTAAGAAGCACTAAGTGATGCTGTGGTGTCGTTGAGTGATGCTGTGCTGGCCCTGAGTTATCCTGTGGTGGCGTTGAGTGATGCTGTGCTGGCCCTGATTGATGCTGTCGTGGTGCTGACTGATGCTGTTGTGGTGCTGAGTGTTGCTGTAGTTGCGCTGAGTGATGTTGTGGTGGCGCTGAGTGATGTTGTGGTGGCACTGAGTGATGTTGTGGTGCTGAGTGAGGCTGTGGTGGTGCTGAGTGATGCTGTGGTGATGTTGACTGATGCTGTGGTGGCGCTGAATGATGTTGTGGTGGTGCTGAGTGATGCTGTGATGGTGCTGAGTGATGCTGTGGTAGCGCATAGTGATGCTGTGGTGGTACTGAGATATGCTGTGGTGGTGCTGAGTGATGCTGTGGTGAAGGTGAGTGATCCTGTGGTGGCCCAAGTGATGCTGTGGTGGTGCTGATTGATTATGTGGTGGTGCTGAGTGATGCTGTGGTTTTCCTGAGTGATGTGGTGGTGCTGAGTGATGCTGTGGTGGTGCTGAGTGATGCTGTGGCAGCCCTGAGTGATGCTGTGGTGGTGCTGAGTGATGATGTGTGAGGTTACGTAGTTTTCAGCCGCGCTTCGCTATAGCCCCCATTTTGTGTTTAATCGCCATTTAATGTTGCCTCACTCAGGCAGCACGGCTAACGCGGTAAAATGGTCTTTCTGCCTTTTTCAGCTGCTCCGTGTTTTTCTCGTTAGAGAACAACCTTTGTCCTTGTATGCGATACTGATGTCAGGGTCTGGCCGAGTTCGCAAAGCCATGTCTTACTCCACTGTTTGGGTCCCACCGTTCTTCTCGACCTTATCTTATTTAACTGGCCTTCACTATTCTCTTCGTGTGTTCTCTTGTTACATAGCCCTTCTTTTGAAGCATTCTACACATGTTTTACCACCTGCAAATTAAATTACGGGCACTGGTGTTGATTAACCTGAGGGGAGGAGCGCACACGGGGTCTGAAAGGAGGGTGTGTTTTAGACATCTGATAGCTTGTTTTCGAACTATTCCTATTTGTCAGTTTTGTGTATATTGGGAGTTGTCATTGTAAACTTGTGTTGTATAATAGACTGTGCGCCACGGATTGAAGTGGCAGTCTCTTGAGAACCTACCTGTGTGGTACTTCTTAGATAACTGTGCTTAGCTGCAGCTAATAAAACTACTTTTCTACGCATAACAGAGTGTCTCGTGTCTCTGTCGGTCGAGGCAGGTGAACTCGGAGATCTTAGGCGTGCCCTGCGCCACCTGGCCCATAAGGTCAGGTTCTCCAATTGACGGCCCAACGTGTGGGTGACTTCAGCGGTAGTAGTTTTGCCTGAGAGTCGTGAGGAGCTTCGCAAGAAAATTCCGGAGGATTTCGCGAACCACGTGAGCGACCCCTGCATGTCGAAGTGGACCGAAGGTCTTTTGAAGCGTGGCTACTCCTTCCCGACGGCTGCTGACGACTGCTGCCCTGACTGTCGCCCTGCCTTGGCCCTTTGGTGATGATTGGTATCGCGAGACGTTAGACGGACATCTGTTGGCGTGAGAAAAGCATTTAGTTAAGTATTTGTGGGTAGCGCCCACTCTCTTTGGTTTTGTATTTTGTTATTCGATTAGCGCGCTAACCGAAGCCAAGGGGTAAGTACGCTTCTGCTGTGACTCTATTGTCCAAAAAATCCCTTGACGTTTGTAAGGAAGTTCAGTTCGTTACGAAATGCCTGGATTTAGTAAGTTTAAGAAATGTTGCTGTTTTGGTTGTTCTAGGGATTCCCGACTAGAGGATTCTTGTCCGATTCCTCCAGTTGGAACTCCTACTTACGAACTGTATTCGAAACATGGTCTGGGTCCTATTGTTTTTAACGAAACATGGATCCGATACACTAGGAAGGATGGTGTTTTGCAATGGCCACAAAATGGTTCTTTTGAGCCCGATATATTAGATAATTTAGAAACGATTCTATTCAAGAGAAAAGCCCGGCCGGCAATGTTTGACTCATTTCGCCTATGGCGTAAGGAAGCCAAACAGAAAGAAATTAAGCAGATGAAGAAAGATAAGAAAGAGCAGAGTATGTCGATTCTACAGGCTGCCCAACAATTTAAAAATGACGAAGCTGATCAGGTGATTGAGGTGTCGGAAAGACAACATCGTATGGCAATAGATAGATGCTATCCTGTATTACCTACTGTATCAAAGAGTAAAACGCCTGATGATGATTCTTTTATGTCCCATTTGTTGACATTACCTCCACCTTATGTGTTAGGTGCTAATGCACCGCCATTGCAGCCTGCTGTTAATCCAACTGCTTTGGTTCCTGCGCAATTGCCTATTCCTGTGATTCCACCTCCGCCCCCTTTGCCAGCGACATCTGTACCCCAATCTCCTGTGCCTCAGCCTTCTCCATCTGTCGTTTCCTTTGCTAAAGATTCTTCGCCTATTTTACAGAATATGTTGTCTCCTGTTTTGGTGTCAGATTCCCCTACAGCTCGACAACGTTTAGTCGATACTGTTTCAGGTATTTTGTCACCTTTTCTTGGGCCTCTCTACTTTTCTCCTGCGTCGTCTAGGAGACAATCCCGTAGTCAGTTTCCGGATTTGGAAGAACGGACTAAATTAGATTCTCTTGCTCGGAATTGGATTATGAGTCGTGTACAGTATAGTATATGTGATATTTTAGATACTTTCCTTCAATGGAACATGCCCACACAGAGATACATATTTAATGTTATGTGCAATACTCTGATTAAAGAATGGGGAGATGTGGATTTCGACTCACCTCCTCAGGATTTATTCGAAATACAGGATCAATTTGATAAGGGACTTATTGTGGGTCCTGCTGTAGAGCATGCTGTTCAGAAACTTGTTATTTTTCGATCTGCATTTTTCTCTCAAAATTCTCTTGAGCCTGATCCCGCGGTTCGTCGTAAGAAGGCACAATATCCTATGCGAGAAGTTCCTCCGATATGGAGAGATAAGGTTCCTCAAGCAGGTGCTAATCCAGGTGTTCCTGCTCATTTTCAGCGTATATGGGTACACGACCCTTGGAAAAGATCAGAAGTATTGGCACTTAAACAGTCTTTACCGGACCCCCGTAAGAATCCTGCTGGGTATTATAAAGAGCAGTCTCAGACTGTTGACGCTTGTATTATGAATTTGGAAGATATTGACTTACTTATGGGAAATATAGTCCCACAAGCAATATGGACCAAGATTCGTAGGCAGGATCATGCTGCAGCTTTAGGTGGTGATTGGGCTGCCATTACAGCTGCGGATGCAGGACAAGTAGGTGGTGCCAAAGCGGATGTCTTGATTACGGAATTACCTGGCAGAATAATAGATTTGATGAAGACTATGATGCCTGCGCTGCGCGTTAACTGGAATAAGTTAGCGGCGTGTAAGCAAAAGATGGATGAAAGTGTCTCCGACTTCTTTACTCGTTTCGAGGAGACTTTTGTCGACCACAGTGGGCAAGACATGAGTACTGAAGGTGGACAGCGATTATTCGTAGACAAATTTGTTTTTAATTTGCTTCCAGAATTATCGCATAAATTAAAACAATCGGAGAGTTCGTGGGCTGTCTCTTCCACTGCTCAGATATTGGCTACTGCTCAATATTATGAGAATAGGGATAAGGAAGATAAGGAGATAGCGGAGAAAAAGACTAAAGACTTAAAAACGAAGGTCCTTCTGCAACAGGCTTATCCCCCTCGTTCTGCTCAGCCCCCGCAGTTTCATAGATTGTTGCAGAAACCGGTACCCTCAGCTCCACGAGTTCCATTGGGCCCTAATCAGTGTGCCTACTGTAAGGAAGATGGTCATTTTAAGAATACTTGTCCAATTTTATTACAGCGGTATGGTGGGCCATTAGCGCCACGGGGTCGTGGTGATTCTCGATCCATATACAGAGGTAGGGGTCGTGGCGCATCGACGCCGGAACGACGTCTCTCTCCCCCTCAGGATTCTACAAATTACTTTGATCAGCAGAATTCTCAATCTGCACAATATTACAATGATGACTATTGTTTCAATAATGAGGATGTTGATTTTCATACTAGCTAGGACAGCCATAGGCAAAGTAAGGGAGTCGTATCCGTTCCAGTAGATCAGGAAGGTCCTTATGTTAATGTTATGACATTAGGTGTTACAGAACCATTTCTCTTGGATACTGGTGCTATGAGAAGTTCCATAATGCATTCTAAACTCCCTGGGGCACCTTTGTCTGGCTTAACAAATGTTTCTGTGGGATTCTCTGGCGCCCCAGTTTCAAATCCTATTTCTTGCCCTTTGCCCATTTCCATTGGTCCATACGATCTGGAAGCTCCACTCCTTTTAACAACAGGATGCGGAGAGAATTTATTGGGTTTGGACTTATTGAAACGTTTACATGCTACACTGTATTGTTCACCCTCTGGTGTGCACCTCACTTTGGGTGATAAATTGACTTCTCCGATGCATGTATCTAAAGAACAGCTACCACCCGAGTTGCGTTCACTTCCTGCTACACTTTGCGCTGTGGGTCCGAATGATGTTGGTTTATTGCAAATTCCACCATATGTGATTACTGTTAAAGACAATGTTAAGATGCCACGTGTTCCTCAATATAAAATATCTAGTGATGGTGAGAGAGCTTTGTTGGCCATTGTTCATGATTTGGTTCAGAAGGGTGTGCTTGAAGAGACTAGAGGGAATGTTTGAAATAGCCCTGTTTTGCCTACTCTTAAACGTACCTATCCCTCTCAACCACCCGTGTACCGTTTTGCAATTGATCTTCGAGAGGTCAACAAAATTGTTGTCCCTCAGTTCCCTGTTGTGCCAGATATAACAGCTTTGCTTACTATGATTCCTGCTTCAGCGGTTTGGTTTTTGGTTATTGATCTTAAGAATCTTAAGAATATTATTATTATTATTATTATTATTATTATTATTATTATTATTATAAGAATGCTTTCTTTAGCATTCCTATTGCTGAAAAAAGTAGGGATTTCTGTGGCTTTTCTCTCGGAGGCCGAAGCTTCCGGTTTAAGCGTGCACCTCAGGGCTATTGTGAAAGTCCTTCAATATATAGCCACGCTTTGAAGTCTCAGCTTGACACCTTTTCTTTGCCCTCAGGTGCTACTCTTATCCAATATGTGGATGATTTGTTGATCGCTGCTGATTCGGAAAATGTCTGTAAAACTGCAACTGTGTTGCTCTTACGACATTTGTCTGATTTACATCATAAAGTATCATATTCCAAGTTACAATATTGCCGACAAGAAGCTACCTATTTAGGTCATCTCTTGTCGAAGGAGGGAAGGCGATTGACTCCAGAATGTATTCATGCAATTGCACGGATGCCTGTGCCATCTACACAAAGAGAAGTGCGTGCTTTCTTGGGCATTTCCTCTTACTGTAGACAGTGGATTCCGAATTTTTCCCTACTTACTAAACCTCTGTTGGCACTTACACTTAAAGATACGCCCCAGCCTCTGCCTTGGACTGATGAATGTCAAAAGAGTTTTTCAGATTTACGTACTGCCTTGTGTTCTGTTCCTGTGTTGGGTACTCCAAATTACAGTAAACCTTTCACGCTCTATGTCCATGAAAGGGAAGGTTGCGCATTATCAGTACTGACGCAACAATTCGCCGACAAACAAAGGGCGTGTGCCTATTTTTCTGCAACATTAGATCCAGTAGCTAAGGCATTACCTAGTTGCCTTAGAGCAACAGCAGCTGTGGCAATTTCTATTTGTCAATCTGCTGGACTAGTGCTAGATCATACTCTTAATGTTATGGTGCCACATGCAGTAGATACTCTTCTTAACAGGACGAAAACTCAGCACTTAACGAGTGCTCGCTTGTCTGGATATGAGTTGACACTTCTAGCTAGTCATATGCACATAAAAAGATGTAATGTTCTGAATCCAGCAACATTGTTGCCTATTTTGGATGCGAACCATCTACAAGATCAGCATGATTGTTTTTTTCGCACTGAAGAAGAAACAAAGGGTCGAATAGATCTGAAGGATACACCACTTGTGGATCCGGATGGGATCCTATGGGTAGATGGGTCTTGTTTCAAGCTTCCAAATGGCGAAACCACAGCTGCTTATGCAGTAACAACTTTGTACACAGTGGTAGAAACTGCACGCATTTCGCATAATTCAGCGCAAGCTGCAGAATTGATTGCGTTGACAAGAGCATGTGTGTTGGCGAAAGGGAAAAGAGTGACTGTCTATACTGACAGTCAGTATGCATTTGGCGTTGCCCATAGTTTTGGTCATTTGTGGAGGGAAAGAGGATTCTTTACCTCCCACGGCACCAAGATACAGCATGGTCAGTTGGTAACTGACCTTCTTGATTCACTTGCTTTGCCTACTCAAATAGCGATTGTGAAGTGCAGTGCACATAAAAAGATTACTGATGACGTGGGTCAAGGAAATGCATTTGCGGACGAAATAGCGAAGGAAACAGCGAGGAATGTTGAAAGTCACATGTATGTTGCGGGCCCTGCTAGATGGGTCGCAGAAGCTGGTATGTGTGACGACACAGTGGAAAGTGTGAAAGCGATTCAGAAGGAGGCCACCGAGAAAGAATTAAGTACGTGGAGAGAGAGTACGGGAATGTTGGATAGTATGGGATGTTGGACAGAATTGTCAGAGCATCAACGATGGTTGTTACCGAATGCATATGTACTGCCTGTAGTTACTATGGCCCATGGACCAGCCCATATTAATGCAAGGGGTATATGCAAGCTTTTAGCTCCAGTATGGCAGAATGAGGGTATTCTAAATGTGCAGAAAATGTGGGGAAACATTGCATTGTCTGTTTGATGCACAATCCAGGAAAGGGAACGCCAACTCCAGCAGGTCACTTTGCACCCCCTACGTACCCATTCGAGGTACTGCAAATAGACTATATCCATATGGAACGCTTTAATAATCTCAAGTACGTCCTGGTGGTGGTTTGTGCCTTTTCCAGATGGATAGAGGCCTACCCTCTAAAGGACAACACTGCCCTGTCCACTGCAAAAATACTTTTGAAAGAATTCTTCCCGAGATTTGGTTTGCCGCGCATTGTCTGGAGTGACAATGGAAGTGAATTTGTAGGACAAATCATGCAAAAGGTGTGTGTGGGTCTAGGCATTAGACAGAAATTCCATGCGGCAAACCATCCTCAGTCATTAGGTCTGGTAGAGTGCTATAATGGCACTCTCAAACTTAAGTTAGCAAAGATTCAGGCCAGCACAGGCCTTTCTTGGCCTGATGCCTTGCCTTTGGCACTCCTTTCTACTAGAACGACTGTTCATTCTCGTTTGGGGCTTAGCCCATACGAGATTGTGTTCGGACGCCCAGCCAATGTCTGGGGAGTCCCCAGACCCAAAAAGTACTCAGATATTCCATACCCGCTGTTGGTTGACTATTTGCATGATCTCACCACTAAATTGCATGTTATTCGTCAACAGGTCCCAAACGCTTTACCAGAGGCCTCCTCAGATCCCGGACACTCCATCCAGCCTGGGGATTGGGTGTGTCTGAAGAACTTCCAGAGGAAAAAGAACTTGGAACCTCGCTGGGGGCCACCAAGACAAGTGTTACTCACAACTCGTACAGCTGTCAAGGTCCTGGGAAAGAAAAATTGGATCCACGGCGTGCATTGCAAAAGGGTACCATTGCCTTTGCCTTATGACCAGTGGGTCCGAGAAGGTATCGGTGATAGTGAGTGCGAGAAGGTACCCAGTTTCGTACCATTCAGCAGTGCACGCCTGGATTGGACTAGCTCAGAGAAGGAGGACGATGACGTCTTACAAGAAGCTGTACCTGTGCACCTGAGACTTAACACCACAGATCCCGAACATTTATTCAAGGACCAAACAACCCCTGGAAAGACACGATATAATCTGAGAAACAGATTGCCTAAAAACAGTTAATTTTGATTTCCCTTAATTCTGTTTATAAAGAAGTGTTTCTTTTTCCCCTTATCCATCAAGTTGCAGGGTCACGGTAGGAGTCTTGAGCTGTGACCTGAATAGTGACTAGGTCAACAGGACTTGCAGTGTCATAGGACGGCTAACAATCACAGCCAAGTGATTAAGGAAGATTATCGTGAGCAACGCCTTTAGAGTAATGGATAGTACAGGGAAAGGAAGTGATATTAAAATAATGAAGAGAGCTCATTATAAGAAATTATTATTCGGTCGTTGTGGCGTAGCACTATGTGTTTTGGTATGTTTATGTAGTTTATTAGCATGCATAGGATGGCTTATTCACGTCCTACAGTTAGTATCTGTTCCCACTTCTGTCCCTCTAACTCCCTCTACTACTGTTTCTCCACATAAATTTTACTCACTCCCAGACCACGAGCAAATGAGAAGAATGGAATATCTTAATAACTCGTTCATTCAACTGTTACACCAGCATCAATTGATAGTAAATGTTACTGATTGTTGGGTCTGTGGTCTCATACCACATAATACACAAAGAGGGATGCCGTATCTAGTCCTTCCCTTTTCATACGAAGGTTCTGCTTGGGCCTATCTGGCTATGTTTTCCAATGCATACCAGAACTTACTTCGATACCCTTCTGGTGGATCCTATAATGTTGGAGTGGATTTCAGTCACAGTTCTTTGATAAAGGGTATTGTAACGATGGCAACGATTGCTGATATTATCAAGATTCCCAAAGACGAGAAGAGAGCATATGATGGGTGGAATATAACTCGTTATACTCTCAGCCTCACTGACAAGCTTAAGCAACAGAGTTCTACACCAATTTGGGTATTACCCCAAAGAGGTCGTTTGTGCTTGCAAATAAATGGCCAGAATACCAAAACTAAGCAAGAGAGGAGCAATTGCTCCCATACTTATGTCTATATTCCTTCTACCCCTGCACCATTGGTGGCATCGCAAGGTACATATTTTATCTGTCATGACGAAGCTTATACATGGCTTCCCCCATACTTCTCGGGGACGTGTTATATAGCTTTTCTCCCACCTCCTACATATACTGCTCCTGCTGATTATCATAAAAAGAGAGTTGCTAGAGGAGTTGTGGATTCGGAAGATACAGCAGGGCAAGAAGGAGGGGATTTTCTGAAAGGGTTTCTTCCTTTTTGGGGTCCGATGGCCAATAGCAAAAATATCAGACAGTTGGTCCGCGTGATTGATGCCACAATCAATGTAACTTCTAGAGCATTAAAGAATTTGACTGCTGAGCTTCAGGCGGATCGACTTATGACTTTACAGAATAGAATGGTTTTAGACATAGTCCTTGCAGATAAAGGAGGAGTCTGTAAACTGATTGGGTCTAGTTGTTGCATTTATATTCCTGACAATGCCCCTACAGTATACCAAGCCATCTCTAAGCTACATGTCATCTCTGAGTCTATTCACCAAGATACTGGAGATTGGTCTGTGATGGGATGGTTTTGGGGACTACTGTCCACTTGGGGATGGAAAGTGCTAACTTTCCTTGGAATGATTTTAGCACTTGTCTTTTCTTGTTGTCTTTGTCTACAGTGTGGTCCAGCCATTTGTGGACTCTGTGCCACTATCTGTGTCTCCAAACCAGTAGCACAGCAGACAGAACACATTAAGATGATGGTGCAACAACATCTTAGTGACCTCATGACCATTGATATTGACTCAGACTAACATGGGTTTCTTTGTGCATTGCCTGAGTATGGCAAAAGGAGGGTCTGAGGTTACGTAGTTTTCAGCCCCGCTTCGCTATAGCCGCCATTTTGTGTTTAATCGCCATTTAATGTTGCCTCACTCAGGCAGCATGGCTAACGCGGTAAAATGGTCTTTCTGCCTTTTTCAGCTGCTCCATGTTTTTCTCGTTAAAGAACAACCTTTGTCCTTGTATGCGATACTGATGTCAGGGTCTGGCCGAGGTTCGCAAATCCACGTCTAGACTGATTAATCCATGTCTTACTCCACTGTTTGGGTCCCACCATTCTTCTCTACCTTATCTTATTTAACTGGCCTTCACTATTCTCTTTGTGCGTTCTCTTGTTACATAGCCCTTCTTTTGAAGCATTCTACACATGTTTTGCCACCTGCAAATTAAATTACGGGCACTGGTGTTGATTAACCTGAGGGGAGGAGAGCACAGGGGGTCTGAAAGGAGGGTGTGTTTTAGACATCTGATAGCTTGTTTTCGAACTATTCCTATTTGTCAGTTTTGTGTATATTGGGAGTTGTCATTGTAAACTTGTGTTGTATAATAGACTGTGCGCCACGGATTGAAGTGGCAGTCTCTTGAGAAACTACCTGTGTGGTACTTCTTAGATAACTGTGCTTAGCTGCAGCTAATAAAACTACTTTTCTACGCCTAACAGAGTGTCTCGTGTCTCTGTCGGTCGAGGCAGGTGAACTCGGAGATCTTAGGCGTGTCCTGCGCCGCCTGGCCCATAAGGTCAGGTTCTCCATGTGGTAGTGCTGACTGATTCTGTGGTGGTGCTGAGTGATGCTGTGGTGGATTTGAGTGATGCTGTGATGTTCCTGAGTGATGTGGTGGTGCTGAGTGATGCTGTGGTGAAGGTAAGTGATGCTGTGGTGACCCTGAGGGGTGCTGTGGTGGTGCTTAGTGATGATGTGGTGGATTTGAGTGATGCAGTGGTGGTGCTGAGTGATGCTGTGGTGGATTCGAGTGATGCTGTGGTGGTCCTGAGTGATGTGGTGGTGTTGAGTGATGCTGTGGTGAAGGTGAGTGATGCTGTGGTGGTGATGACTGATGCTGTGGTGGTGCTGAGTGATGCTGTGGTGGATTTGAGTGATGCAGTGGTGGTGCTGGTTGATGCTCTATCACACAGTACTGAGAAACAGGCCCGCAAATTCATTAGTCAACAAAAAGAAACGTTTTCAAAGATTTCTCAAAGCACAAGTAATGTGCAATGAGGTCAAGCGAGAAAGGGGGCAATTTCAATAACCTTGCTGCTGCAACAGGAAAAAACACAGCGCCTGTTTCTGCATCATCTTCTTTATAAATGAGGTACTGTTGCCAGTTGCTTTATGACAGATACATTGGCTTTTGAATTTGATGCCTTTGTGAACAGGAAGCTAATGTAATTGATTCAAGTGGCCGGTGATAGGTGCCCATCTTGGTAAGCCAAGGAATACTCAGCACACATTTAAAAAAAATAATTTGAAGCTTTTGAATTTGGTAGTTGTATAAAGCCAGATACATATGTTTCAGTAATCAAGGCACAATCCCACAATTATGATGCGTGCCCTCGGTTAATCAGTATCTATGTGCTCACAGTCACACATGGAAAGCATAACAGAAGGAATAATCGTTTTGCCGTAGTACATATGTGTTTCAAACTGACTTTGGGAGCTACCCTTTTCAGATGGTGCACCAGAACGCCATGCAAACCAGAGCGCTTCATAAACTCGCTGGGTATATGAAGCGCTGTATAAATAGTGCAATAGGACCATCCTAAAAGTGGTTTGGGCTTTCAAAGGGTAAGAAAGAGCTTTACAACTAGTAGTACAATACAATCATCCATTGCTGGAGCCAGAGCCTAGTGTGCATGCATTGACGTCATGATTTACACGGCTGTGCTTGTTTTCTCATATTTTCACTGTAAGGCCTGCTTGTGGTAAGTGCAGTTGATGGTAGTGAATGAAACAGATACCACTTAATGAAATTGATAGCTGTGGTTGCAGCTAGCAGCACTGGATGCAGTTGATAGGATGGACTGCGTATGATAGGATTGGATGGAGGTGATGTCATTTGTGGCCGCTTAGGTCTGCCATTTTAATGAATCAAAGACTGTGTAGTGCAGGACAATATAAAGACAGTCTAAAAGCCCACTCAGTGGTGGGGTGTGCCGTCTTTTAGCGGAAGCGATCCTAGTGGTGGGGTGTGCCGTCTTTTAGGAGAAGCGATCCAGCTTGGTTTGATTTGTAGTATATGCTGAACCTCAGGCTTGGAGCTGTCACTCTCTCATCATGTTGGGGCTCTAATATGAACTCTGGAGGCTCAGGGATGGAGCGTGGTGAGACAGTACTTGCAGCGTTTGACCATGTTTATGCTGTGAAATCCTGAGGGGGACGTCAAACTAGACCCCATAAACCTTGCTGGCTGTCAAACACCTGGTTTGTATGATGTGGAGCAAAATTTTGAAAGGCAAGAAGGGTAGTCCCAACTCTTGGATGCAGAGGTCTAGCCACTGTTGCACAGAGGAAGCAAGTGTCCGGCATGTGAGAACATTGACAGAGGGGCACACTTCACGAGCCTGCATGACAAAAAAAGTGAAAGTTAAAAAAACAAGCCCGGGAATTGTGTGTGCGCGCGCTAAAAGAAAACAAGTGGGGGCATATTACCAAGGGTGGCGATAGGCAATTATCGCCGCTTTAGCGGCCATTTTCGGCCGCTAAGGAGCGATAATTCTATCGCTCCATTAGCAAGCTGTCGCTAACAGCAGTTAGCGACAGCTTTTAGGCGATAGCTAGCGGTTTGGGGCCCGCTTTGCATGTCAGCGGTATTTATCGCTAATGACATGCAAAGTGGGCGTACCCAACCTGTTAGCGACTGAAGGCAGTCGCTAATGTCGCTATCGCCTATTAGCAAGGCAGGCGTAGCGATGAAAATATTCACGAATATCTCCATAAACTAACGCCTGCCCAGACCAGTTCTTAGCCATGTTATCCAATGGGATGTGGATAACATGGCTAAGAGCATTTTGTCGCTAATGCGTGAATATCGCTGTATTCTCAGCGATATTCACGCTATCGCCGGAAAATTTATGGCTTTGTAAATGTAAAATGTAAATGTAGTATACTTGTAAAGCGCACAGCTGCCCCAGCAACGGGGCGTCCCGGCGCTGTATAACTCTGGGGAACCCGTCCTGGCTTTCCCTGTGGGATGGTCCCTTGCTGGGAGTCCCCAAGGTGGAGCCAGGCATCCCCGGAATTGGTGGGGCCGTTGTGGAGATTAGGCAAGCTAATGCCCAGAGTTGCCGAGTGGAACCCCTGATTAGAGTAAGCACCGAAGCGAGAATTATCGAGTCCGCTGACCAAGGTCCACGACCCTGCCGCGTCGGGAATTGAACCCTGGTCCCGGGCTGACTTCTGCTCTCAGGCCTGCTGCCTCTAACCAGTGAGCCACACTACTCACTGTGAGCTTTGGAGCTAAACGTTGCTAATAGCACAATATCTCAGCGATAATTTCCGGCGATGCTTAGCGATAAAAAAACATTGCTATCCCTAGTTAGCGATAAATATTGCTACTCGTTGGTAATATGCCCCCAGGTTTCCTGGTCTCATCCCTTGTGTCTCTTAAAATGCTTACCTAAAACCCATTCTCTTACACGTCTACCTCTTTGCTGCTACCTCAGCTGTCTGCCTAACAACGTTTTTCTCCTTTATATTTCTGTAGATTTTATTATAGCTGTTTATATGATGAATCTCAAAGCGTTTTGGTAAAAGATTAAGAAATTAAATGAAATTCTACTGATGGACTTTTAAGAAGTTGATGGGGGATGTAGTTAAGAGGAAATGTTCTCACCAGAGGAACGAAAATAAATATGGCCAGATTTGCTACATTTTCAACTCAAATCTGGATAAGAGAAGCAGACAAGAGCTTGTATTAACGAAGCATTGATATGAATTCCACTCTAAGAAATGGGAGAACCTCTTGTCCGCTGATCATGACGGATTGATACAGACCTTTAAACAGAGGTCCTCTTCAGCAGAGCACACAGTGCTGCTGATCAGTGCTGGTAGCAAGCCTGGTCCAAGCAGAGAGGACACAAAGTGTACCCAGTCGTTTCCAGCCCTTTCTGCAGAGAATGGCAGAGAATGCCTGTGTCATGTGTCTTGATCATGGATTAAGTGAAAGTGAATGCCAATACAATTAGAAAGACTAACACCGCAATTTACTTCACACATGACACCAATACACTGCCTGCGTGCTTCATATTCTGATCATTGAAACTCTGGGGTAGTCCAAGGGCTCAGCCGCTGCTTGACTAAAAACTCCTGCAGCAGTTCAGGATAATCTCAGATCTTAAATCTGAGCCAATTAATATAGGATGAGTCCATGTGACCTTCTGGCTTCGATATGTGTTAGTGATCAGAGGCTGTGCATTACTTTAGAAGATCTGTTTTCTATTATTTTTGGAATTTTGATCAGCATTGCTTGAAACACAGGCACACATTCAGATGAGGACTGTCTCTTCAACACCAGCACCTAGCATAGACAGTGTTAGTACTCCTTAATTTGTGGATAGGCAGTGAGACTCAATCGGACAAACTCACCATGGCATCAACAGGCCATGGAGTCCAGCGTCCGCAGTGCCTGCTTGGTCTTTGCCTGGCTGTTGGCGACCATCACAGTGACACCGGCCTTTAACTTGGCCTCTTGCGACAAGCGCTGCAACAGTTTAGAAAGTAACCAATGTTCACACCAGACTCAAAGAGCGAAGTCAATCAATCATCTTGCACAGCCTTGCCTTACTTCTTTGATCCTTACCATGTTCTTTTATAAAAATAATAGGCCAAACTTTAGAGCGGTCAACGCTGCATAGGGCAGCAACAGAGAAGATACACTGGTTCCATGGCAACAGTTGCTAAACCTGCCTACTTACCAGATATACTTGACGAGCGAGTGACAAGGGCGTCATAGCCGTGGATTAGATCTTAGCCCTTCTCAATAGTTTTTGGTTGACTTCAGTGTTTGCCTTCATATAAATGGTGTTTTATAGGAGCAGCAAAGACAAGGGGTTTGTGATGCGTCTTCAATATGAAAGTGGCCTCACAATTCCAAGTACCCTCCTGAAAGACGAGAAAAAGGACTGCAGGAGCAACGGCGCTACTGGTCTGAGAAAAAAAGAGGACAGGACCTGCAGGAACAAGTGTTAGGGCAGGGAGAGCATTCAGTCCTCAGACTTCAGCAGGAGTTTTCACTTCTTACAGGAGGGAGTTGGTGGTGGGATCACAGATTAAGAAACCTCCGAAAGACTACTCCATGGGGATATACGAGACCAAGAGACAGCTCTGCAGGTGTAGAAGGGTCTTCTCCTAGAGCACTACTCACAGTAGGGTGTTAATTAGATCTCCTACTTAACGTCTGTTCAGCTGTACGTAGTGGAGGCTTCCAGGGGGATGTCGTGTAAATGATGCTGACCTTCCAACAGGGAGGGTTCTTGCATATTCCCTTAGTGTTTGGGCAGTGTAGTAGAACCCGGCAATCACTTATAGGAGTGCAGCCGAAAGACTCAATGAAGGCAGTGTCCCCTTCAAACATTCTTACCCGACAATCTTTATTCTGAAGGTTATCAAACATTCATCCACTTTAAACTAGGGAAGTTAGACTGTCCACAAGAGATGCTGAAGTGGCGGTGAGAAGTCAAAAGTCAATCATGTGTCCAAATAAACACGCTCAGCGGTCCAAAGATGCGGGGTGGGGCCACAGCTTGGGAGCTGGAATAGGGTGGACAGGAGTGGGGTAAAAGACAGCACTGGTACAATTAGAGTGATGTTGAAAAAATCAGTATACGTCATCAACAGGCATCATGTAGACGCAAGTTACCTCAGCAAACTACAAAGAGATCTCATACGTAGGGACGAGACTTCCCTACCTAAACACCCTGCTTGTTACTGACTACACTTGCCCGCCGTGCGGCACCCAGAGACTGTATTACCACAGAGGACTGACAGCCCCGGAGTGGAGCGCGGAGTGACCGCGGCCCGTGGAATGTGACTGCTCAGCGCGAGGAACTTCACAGCTCGATGCAAAAGCATCTTACCTTCAGCACATTTCTCCCTCAGTGGAAAAAACAAGACATTTCTGTAGAATCCAAGCTTGGTAAAGTGGGCAGCAGAGAAGGAAAGGGAGAAACGCATCCATCAACAGGCTGTCTACACTCGTAACGTTAACCACTGCCAACAAGCGGGAGTTGTGTGCGCGCCCGCTAAAAGAAAAAAAAGGACGCAAGTTATGTGCGCGGGCGTGACATCAAAAGTGAAAGCAGGCTGGCGAGTGGTGTGCGATGTGCGCGCACCATGATGAGCGAAGAAAGCCAGATGGTGCCTCTGCTCGTCATTGTGCGCGTAACCGCACACTCTATGCCAGCCAAAAAGCTGTGGTAGGACTTTTAAAAGCCACACACTAAATGTCTCGCAGACAGCGTATGAGCTGGCTCAGGCGAGACCTAATGAGGGTAACTATGCTAGAAGGTTCCTAACACCAGCAAAAAGTGGGGGTAACCATGCTAGAACGATCTTACCTTCCTTCAGAACTACAACAGATTTTACTGTAGTTTCCTTTCTTGGCTTTCTGTCAAGGTTTGTGAGCGGAAAGGAGAGAGCACTCCGTAGCTGCACAGGGAGGCTTGGGTTTTAGCACTAGTGTGTCTGCTGCAGTCCCCTCCCAAGGATTATCATATTACAGAATCAACTCTGCAACACAATCGTATCAGAGTCCAACTCTGCCAGGGAGTCTGTAGAAATCTCAGTGTCGTCATTGCAAAGGCTTGGGCTTCAGAAACACAACACAGGACATCAGCACTAACAAGCTTTGGGAAAGGCAATCGGTTACTGCTTAAAGAAATATTGACTTTGCTAATGGAAACTAACTCAAAATGGTTCGGAGAGGGTTGAACCATTGCGGAGGGTGTGTCATGTAGTTTCCACTAATCAGTAGGAACAGGGTGTTTGCTGACAACATAAATTTAGGATGGTGCCTGGCTGATTTTATGCACTCCCACAGGATATGTTGCCCCTTAAACCAGCTAGCTCAAAGTGCCACCATTAGCCCCCCTAAACTTAAACAGGGAGCGAATAGTTCTGGAAACTACTGAACATGACAACCCTGTCCCCTCAAGAACCGTGATGACAGGGCTAGACCTTTTTGCCCAGTTACTCGTGCTCTCTTTCGCTCAGAGAAATATACAAAGAATACACAAAGGGAAATTTTTCAATACTTATTGAATCATAGTGGTTCTTGTATAGTAAATATGTGCTGCAATGATTAATAGACACAAGCAGACAAAAGTTATAATCAGTGTCAAAACAGTGAATAAAACGAAGAGTTCCACCATCTCGGTGAGACAAATTATATATGCATACATATACAGTATTTAAAGAATCAAGACGGAAGCTGGCCAACTCTCCATGTTTTGATTCAGAGACGGAAAAGTACATTCCTCTCTTACACTCTCAAACGCACATCCCACACGTTCTGTTCCAGCAAGGCTGTTTTGCTCAAGTGCTCCGAAGAAAGAAAAACATCCCTCTCTGAAACTGCAAGAAGGCACGAAATGAAATCATACAAGAGCACAAAAATGATGTACATTCAAAATGGAGTCAGTTAAAACACATAGAGTCAAAGGTCACCACATTCTCACGATGTATGAATTCATGAAGTACTACACCATCTCGGATGTAGAGCTTTAGCATTTGGAACACTAGCTCTGGTAACCACCTCTAAGGTCGGTACCGGGGTCGTGACAATAATATGTTCCCTTAAGCCAGGGCACACTTTCTGACTACAGCAGTCTGTACTGCTGTCAGTATTTTTTCAGTAGGTGCAAAATGCATTTCCACATTGGTATGGCAATGCGATTTATATGCAATCGGTACTGGGTCACCTTCATTGAACATGACATATGTGTACCCTGATGCATTCGCTATTACACAGATCCCCGTTGTGTTTACACATGTGTGCAAATGTCTGGAAGCTATCATGTCAGCGTGACTGGAAAGTAAGATTTACATGTGCTCTTCTATCCAATGTGTGCTTCGACAGTCTGGATGAATATAGTCGTAGAATGGTTTTACCCATTCTGCATAATCAGGAATGTATGTTCTGCCAAAATAAAAAGTAGTCAGAGGTTGGGGCAAGCACATTTTTTCAAAAAACATACACTGCCAGGCTATTGCCCTCACTTGACAGATCGTATACCAGATACAGGACACAGTGGTGAGCAATTTTTGATTTTTGAACATTTAATCTATAGCTCACATGAGCAAACCCCAAGATTATGCGGTCCACTCTGGTCAAGAGTTCCATCAGGTCATCGTCCATTAAGTATATATCATCGACATATGACAATGCCTGGTCACCAAAGTTTTCAAGTAGTTCTGTGACACTGGCTGAAAACAGCCGGGTTTACTATTCTGTGATAAATGGCAAAATTGTTTTTGAGAACCTAGTGCCATGAAGGCTGTCAAATATATGCTTCCAGGTGCGACATTTTGGCAGAAAAATCTATTTGAGAGGTCTAGTGTTGTTTTGTATTTTTTCCGCACACTGTTATTCTTTAGTGTGCACTGTGTAGTTGTATTCAAATGCCTGTAATCTAATACTAGACAGTATGATTGATCTAGTTTTATTACTGGAAACAGAGGATTATTCATCGAAGAGGTGCAACTTTCAATCACACCTTGATATTCAAGATGTTGGACGTAATAACAAACACATTTGTATCAAGCAAGTGAGGGCCATGCACATAAGGCCAAGGCTGTGTGATAGTGTTCTCATGAAGTCCTTTGTGTCAGCAAGGACGGTTTTTCGTAGAAACTAACCCGTGTCACAAATGCAAATGTGTGTCAAAAGTCGATGTGACAAAGTGAAGGTAACTTTAGGAAAAAGACAGTGTATGTGTGAAAATGGCACCATTTCCTACCAGGCCTAAACCAGGTACATGACTGGTGAAGAAAAGCACACGGACGAGATGGCGGGCATATAACCACACATGCAAGAGAGATCAATATGGGTGCAGGTGAGGGGACAGAAGCACACAGGTGAGACAGCAATGTGAAGCGGAGGTACACAGAAGCCGACGGTACTTCAGAGCAACATACAGCAGAGGGGGAGGAGAGAAGCATACAAAGGTGACTGCTTATTAACACTAACACGCTCATGGAGTGCTGTAGCCATTGTGCTTATCTAAGAAAGAAAGCACACAAACACTAAGAGGACAACCATATTTGTTTAATTGCTTAAAAAAAATATATCGCACATGCACATTTCAAGCAAATAAGCAAACAGCTTACCAAAGTGCTCACACACTCCCTTGACAATGACAAATAGTTCTTAAATGCTTCAGAAATGCACACTCACTTCATGGCGTAGAAAATATATAAATAAAAAGGAGATTCACTATGCCTTCAGGGTACCACGAAACCTCGCCTCAACGAACAAAATGAAAAATAAAGACACTGCCTTTAAAAAAAACACAAGAGGAATACAAAAAAGGCAAGTTTCAACAAAGACGAGCAAGAAAGAAAGAAATAATAGTGCCCAGCCATGAACAGATAAGCACCAAAGTGTAAAGATACCAGTAGTTGGGCGCTGCTCCATGAGAGGAAACAAATGACAACACGGAGGGACAGAGAGGAAAGATTAGCCACTAGCAAGCAAGTCTTTTTGAAAGACAATCAAAGTCACAAATACAAAGTGATGGGCAGACTGCGAGCTCACAAAAGTGTATGCAACATGCCTCAAAGAGACAGTGCAATCGCTGCCTCGTCTCGACTTAATAAGGAGCAGAGGTCCCTTTCAAAAAAAGCCTAAAACTTGCAGAAGCCAGCAAAGTCCAACACAAGCCTGACTCCCAAAAAATACTAAAAAGAGCTATAATTGAGAGTAATGATTGCTATTTTCATTACAAACAAGCATTGGCAAAGCTAATTGGTCTGGTCTTTGCTGGTGTGAAGGTTATTTTTGAATGCTTTTATTGCAAGCTTGGGCCACAAAATAATATGGAAAAATGTAGCTACATAAATGTGGTTGCTACATTATCACAATAAATATTCACAGTCATGGCTCCTTTATTAGTGATACTATTTAAATAATACACTTTTCAGTTGTGCTAAGCATTTTATCGTTATTTGTGAAGGAGGTATGTTTGTGTCACTGGGGCACCACTTTTCCATTCTTGGGCTTTGCTTTTTCATAGTCACGCATTCTGGGAGTTGTAGTATTAGTTCATTTTAATTGAGGTAATCGGAAAAACACGCCTTATGACAATGATAAGTAAAAGTAAAGTCCAAGCATGGAAAGTAGTGTTCTGGTTGGTGTAGAGCCATCTGGTCACCCCGGACATTAATAAATAGCCAACCCAGCAAGCCCTTAAGTAGCAGGGAAAATAAATAGCTGTTATTTAAAGGTAATATAAAATATATAAAATAAAATACACTATGAATAAGCTTTGTCACTGAACAGAAAGGAACTGTCTTAGGTAGGTGAGAACATTATCCACAGGCTTTGTGCAGTCACTCAAAGTGAAGGAAGCCAGTACTTAAAGGGGACAGAGCTCCTGTCAATTCAGTATGCCAATAAAGGATGAAAGTAAAATGTTAATGATAATTTAACAGGAAACAGGATAAAGCCCACTGACCATGTGCCCCTAGATATATGCACTTATGTAGATTTTTTTTGCAAAAACAATGGTCTGGAAAGACAGCTAAATCTCAAATGGTTTTGAAAGCAAGAGAGCCCTGCCTTCCATTTCTGAGAAATGACAAAAAAATTATATATATATAATTTTGCCTTTCCACCTGGACAGTTTCGTCTGACAGATCCAAAGTGGGGCATCTCATTGATTTCTTGACTGGTGCAGCTCGGGTTTGGGAAGCTCCCTTACATGCCACTACAAACTCTTGTTTGAACAATGATGTCAATTTCTTGGCAAACATCAAAAAGATTTTTAAGAGACACGATCATGAACCTTCCATGGAGGACACCTTATGTGGGATAAATCAGGACTATTCGAATGGATTATCCTATTGCATACAATTTTGTGAGCTTGCTGCTGAAACCACCTGGGTGGAACACACTCAGATGACCTTATTCTGAAGATGGTTAAAAGAGGAGTTAAAGGATGAGTTAGCAAAAGTTCCCAGAGTTTCCTTGTAGGAAATCTGCCTTTTCTGCATGGTCATCCCAGATATGTTTACCCTTTGTCCAACCCTATATTTGTGCTGGTTTTAGAACTCTGTGCACTTTTCCCCTGATAGCCAGAGATAAAGAGCTTGTGCTCCCCCTTTTTTGCCTATAAGTACCTAGTATATGGTACAAAATGTACCCAGGGCTTGGAAGTGAAATGCCACTAGTGGACTACAGTACCTATAGAGCCATCTACTAGAATGGTATTGCAAATATGACTTCAGCCCCACCATTGTAGCCTTACTATAGTAGTGTAGAAACTGCAACTCAACCTGTCAAAATAAACTCTTTTGAAAGGTCAAAGCCTTCCTTTTAATTATTAATAAGTCCCCCCTATGTAGGCCTTGTGGATGACAAAACAGGGTGAGAGGTATTTAAAGGTAGGATATGTAGAAATGTGATGCTAACATTTGCTTCCAGCAGGGGTCTTCAAACTGTGGGGCGCGAACCCCAGGGGGGGTGTGGAGCGATGCAAAGGGATGTGCGCCTTCGCAGTCACACTTCTGCCCAGGCCCAAGGGCTTCCGCCCCCCTCTTCCCCTGTTGTGTGCCTCAGTCCGGGCTGCGGCAATGCAACTCAAGCTGCTGGGGGCTCAGCTGGGCAGTGTCTGAAGTCTTATCTCTGGCACGCCCAAGATTTTCACAGGTCTTTAAAGACTATTTGCATATTTACATGCCTTTGTAAACTTGTTACAGAGGTTTCGTTTTTTTTCCTGGTTCCAGTGCCCCTTGGGTCCCCACTCTGCCTATTCCTTACATTTGTATTTTACATTTACTGCTGTAGTGTGAGAATGCATTTCATGACAAGGAATTTAAAGTAGGGTTGCCAAAAGAAAAATGCCTGCCGTGTTGTTTAAAGAGCCTGCAAAGACCTCCAAGTGACACAAAATAGACTTATTAATAAAAAAGTATGTATGCATTCGTTATGTGACTTTTCTGTCTTTCTTCTCTTTAATTATCAGTCATGGATCATTGTGGCAACCCTAGAACACAATTAAAAGAGCTTCCTATTAATATTTGCTGTTCGAAGTATGCACAGATAAGTGCTGAAAATACAGCTTTAGGTGACTGCTTAATTATGTACCGACTGGACCATCAAAATAATCTGCTGGCAACCCTAAGCATAGGACTGTAAGTTTGTTGCAGGATCAGCACATTGTTTATTTCCTCCACCCTCAATCCCTGATTAATGTCATAATAGCAATAGTTTAACTTAGATCTGAACCCCTACCCCGCCGTCAATAACATGCTGAGCTACTTCAAGTGTCTGGGAATGCACCATGCATTCAGACAACTTTCTCCTTATTCTCGCCCTTCACTTTCACTCTCAAAATGCACTCACACTAATCACGATACACTCACAGCACTCAAAATGCACTCACGCTGATCACCATGCCCTCACAGCAATCAAAATGCACTCACACTGATCACCATGCACTCACGGAAATCAAAATGCACTCACACTGATCACAATGCACTCATACCATTCACCCGCTCACCCTGCACTCACAGTGATCACTCTGCACTCACAATGCACTTGCGCTGTCCACCCTATACCTCCCACCCTGCAGTCACACAAGCACACTACTCATCCTGCACTCATGTGACACTTCACTCACCTGTCCCCCTCACTGCTCAATATGCAACTCATTCAAACAAGCCCATCAGTAATCATACATTCATTAGCCCCATTCTGAACTTGCATCCGCACCCAAATTCATACGCCACCTCACTCACCCTGCAGTCACTCCTCTTACCCTACTCTCACACTATTGCACAGCTCACCGTGCACTCACATGTGCACTCTTGTCACCCACACAGTGCAGAGGGCTAATGTGCCAGCTACAAAGAATATGTACCACGCAGATCACAGAAATGGGTGTGAGTAAACTATGAGTAGCGCTATAAAAAAATGAAATGTTTGTCAGAAAGGTGCTACAGAGAGATGAGTTGCATTGTTGGTGAGTGGTAGTGAAGGAATTCATGGAGAAGGCGGTAATGGGGTGGGGCACCAAAAAAGACTGATGCACCGTGTGCGACCAGTGTTAGGGCCAGCCCTGGCTGGGAGTGTTAGCCCCCTGCCAAAGTTCTGATCTAGTGACTCCCCTGCTTCTGCCTATTATTATTATTTACATTTGTAGTGCGCTACTGTTACCAAAAGCTGTCCTGGGGCTAATAACCATTGGCTGAATGAAGGTGTCGCAGGGATTCCGTTCTCCTACAGAACTGTGCATAGAGATTTGGAACCTCAGTGAATTAGGGTGGCCCAAAATTCACCTCAGTACCCAAATTCCCCTTACCAGGCTAGCTACAGTGTCTCATTGGTCATAACAAACTCCCAATGTTTAGACAAATCAGAACATGAACTTACGATACCTCAGGTTACGTGGAACACATGAACACTCTTTCGTTATATAATCATTTCAAACCAGAACGTGGAGTAAATGAGGACACGTGCACATTTGAAATATTTATTTACTAATGCCGTTTTCTCAAACGCAGTATCTTAGATAATACAAGGAAAAATATTATCAAAAGCAAAGTTATTAGCATAGTTACTAGTCCATAGAAAGCAAATGGTGACGGCATGCCAAGATGCTGTAATTAATAAGGGTTAACAACACCTATTTCTCACCCTCCCTAACTAGCATATTATATTAATATCTAAGAAGGTCTCTTTGGGTTTTTAGCAGGGCGGCCCCATACCTCAAGATCCTAGTATGAAGAGATCACATCAGCTTCCACCAGCTCTCTCTGCATGCGAACCGCATCAAGTGTGTATGTGTTCTCCAAGCAAAGCAATATAAAACACGCCTAAAGCCAGAATTTGGCAGGAGCTGCACTTATGTTATGTTTATGAAGGTGCGGAGATCAGACCTCACAACAATTCTGTGTCTAGTTATCCTTGAAGCTTCAGCACTCTCTGTACAGACATAGTTTACTAAGCAAAGCTGATATCAGAGCAATAACATATTATTCTCATGTAAATCACAACGCTCTTGTAGGTTGAAAGCTAAATCAACAATTAAGTGTCGTGTGCAGAAGCAGCAAAAGGAAAAATGGCATTTAAACATTTAATAAGCTCACGCTAACTTAACACCGTATACAGATAAGCAGTAACTATATGACACCCCCCCATGATCCGAGCACGGATAAGATAAGATAAGATAAGGGCCTCTTCATGAAAACAGAGTTCAAGAACGATGAGCAATATTTATAATTAAAAAATGGACGGGAACATTTTTTCATGAATCGAAAAAAATCCAAAATGTCAATACTTTATTCACTTTTGCTCACGCCAATAGGTCTGGGAGGTGACAAATTCAAGCAAAATTTGCAAAAAGTTATGTCAGCAGAAAATAAGGGGTCATGATCTGAAACTCGGAAAGCTTCTAGGGCAAGACCGAATATGCAAAATATGCAGCAACAGCCTCCAAAATGAAATCACCGTCTTCATCCGAAAACAGTTCAGCCATCCAATTTAACAATGGGAAAGAACATACGTGCTCTTCTAGGACCGGAGCCTCTATCACCATCAGAGGTGGGTACTCAAGAAAGCTATGCGCCAAGAAGTCGAGCGCTGCTTCGAGAATGTTCCAATGACCCATTAGTCCATGCATAGCTGCCAAAGCCATAATCCTTTCGCCAGAACAAACCAACTCGTGAGTAACGACGGGACTCATCAGCTGATTAAAATCGACGTCAGGAGATACCGTCTTGCAGAGACACAAATCAAGGGCCCAGTCAAAGTCACAGCTCAGGCAATGAAACACAGGCTGGACACAGGTGAAATAGGAAAATCGAAACGATAATCCATATGCCGTGCTTAAAGTCGCAAGCGGCAGTGTGCCATAGTACTCAAGCATCCGGTTGCGAAACAGTGCCAGGAGGGGCTGCGCGGCTTCTTGCACATGAAGGGCATCCATGTTTAATGAAACAAAAAATCACCAGAACGCCTGCCGCTAGTGCCAGTAAAACCGGGAATCCACCAAACAGACTTGAAAAAATAGAATGGAAGAAAGCAGGAATGGCTCCAAATATTTTCTCAAATGAAGTCACCACACCGCTGTTACTAATTTTTAAAGAAGTGCGCCAGTCCACTCGTGGAGGACGCGTTAAAGATTGAATGAACCAGTTCGCTGAAATGTAAAAGCAAATCAGTATTTAAAAGGGCCTGAACCTCTGTGCGGGTGTTAGCTATGTGAAGCACAAATGTTTCTCGAGCCGAACTCAAGGCCACTTCTTTTTGGGACAAAAGAGCTCTTAATCTACTCATGCCATTGAACTCCGCTTTCAAGGTTGGGATGCGCGGCCAGATGGAAACATCCCCGTTCCCTCGCGTGGGTGGGTCAAGTACATTTTTGCTGCAAACCACACGTTCAGATACGGTCACCACATAAGCCACACCTTTAATTTACCCGCAACAATCCTCGTTATTTAAAAGTAAATAACTTCCGTTCACCAGTAAGGTAAAAGTGGGGATGATAGCAGGAACTGGCGTTCCCTTTAAAACACAGGCTAAATTTGGCCGGTCCTGGTTACAAGCACCGTGCAATTGTATGTGCCTACACATTAATGAGTGATCTGGTGTTTCTGTACACTCCTCCCCATTCAGATAAACCTCCTGCCCGTCTTTTAAACATCTATAAGTAAAGGGAAGGGACCAGACTTCATGGAGAAACACACTACCTAATGGTTCATATCGACCTATGGCAACATATCGCATACAATTAGTAAACTTATACAAAGCAAAAGGTAATGTTATCAAACCGTGGATAAGCCACGTTGCAGCGGTGGCCTCCGCCACAGAGAAAGGCAAGGACTCTAATCTCTCAATATGTAACATTGAAAAGGATGCATCTCGCATGGAAAGCAAGCGCTGCTTGTCAGTTAAATTAAAGGGGGCAAAGAGAGAGGAGACATTCATGTAGGTCCATTAGCACCTTGCCAGATTTCAACGTCTGCAGTGTCCACGCAAATTGCAAGATAGAACGCAATTGATTTTGACCATGGTACAATACAGATACTTCATCCTGCACAACATCCACTACGGAGGACACAACATTATCTAACGTGTAAATGCGGGAAGAAAGCATGTTAATACTATTGTCTACCACTGCAAGCACTTTTTCTAGATTAGCTTGATCTATAGCTCTAAGGCGTGTCGCCGCCTCAATCTGTGATGTCTTCCAGATTTCATTGTAAACAGCATATATCCATCTTTTTGATCTACCACTAGCCGGGCCTTTTATGAAATCATTTAAATCTACATCTTCATTCAGCTTCGCAAGATGTAATTTAACTGCAGCCAATTTAGAATGTTTCAGCCAATTTTGACATAATTTGCCCACTGAGTAAGTCGTGACAGAATGTTCAGTGTCAAAACGTGGATCAGGTCTGACCTGTTTAAAGCCATCAGATAAACCCAGAAAACGGTGCTGGCATGAATCAGCACTTCTGTGCCACATCAGCCAACCTTTTGGATCCATACTGGATATGTTAAAGGATGAATTCAGCAATAGGGTCTGCAAGTCCCTAATCGAAAACTGAGTATAATTACTCCAGCCAGAATATTCCTCTAACTCAGGGATGGTAGGAGTATTCAATTTTTTAGAAGTAGCCAATCCAAAGCATGTTGTCTGTGAAATAGAGGAATTCAAAAACAACATTTGATTCGGGATGAGACAAGCACGGTGCAAAGCCTCAGTGCCTTGTACCTGCCAGTTTTTAGAACCCCAAACTGATTTAGGGTCAATAGTTTCCTTCCACAATGCATAGCCTCCAACAGCCAGCTGATCAAGAAAGGACTTCGAGTACAATAATTTGGTATCGGTAAATCTAACCTTAGACATAGGCTTCTGTGTCATTTTAAAACAAAAGGACTCGGGATTAGACTGATTGAAGTCAGTAAAATAAGTGTACTTTTTCAAAAAAGTACTTGAACTGCCGTGTTTAGGAGCTGGGCAATGCTCCCATTGAGTATAATTGACAGTATTCCTTCTGGAAGTTGTTTTATGTAAGAAGTGATTGCCAAAATGTTGAAAGCAAAACAAATCACCATAATTAGCAGATTCTAAGTACAAATCTTCAGCATCAAAGGCAGCATAGTATTTCAAATCAGAAAACAAAGTCTCTACCGCCTGAACATCTCAATCATCAGAACGTATGTTATGTTTCACTACATCCCCCATGTTGACTCTAAGCACATTAGGGACATTAACAACCTCTGTAGGGCCATGAATTTGAAATCTAACGGCATCCCACACTATCCCATCAAGGACAGGCCAAGCAGTGATGTTAACAAATGTCAAGTCTCTTTTCAGTCTGTGTGCAGAATGCGATGAGGAAAGTGGGGCCAAAGTTCCATTGAGATGCCGAATGCATGTTCTTTCCTCGACATAATGTCCATTCACAATTCGAAAAAAATAAAACACAAACCCAATTGACATAAAAAGGTAAATTGAAAAAAGCACTAGCCAAATATATGTCCAAGGGGGGATCAAAAAATGTTTTTTAAATAAGCTGGCATAAACTGCAAACCGTGAGGGCTTCTTCGAGGCATTGAAAACAGTGTCAAATGAAAATCTGGATTCTGTGGCCAAACGTGTTTGCAGGTCAGGCATAGATAAGTCAGTGGGGTAAGTGTAATCAATGTCATCACGGTCAGTACCAGGCAAAGTACTTAATAAAGGACTGGGAATTGCAGGTAACTCGGTGGCCACTTCTGGTTCAGGATTAGAAGCAGTGGCCAAAACAGAATTTCTCACAATGGAAGGACAGCAGACTGCCGGTGTCATACTAAGAAGAATCGGCCACTCTGTGTATCTTGACATTGTCAATGGCGATAAACCTGTTTTCCTTACGACCTGGAAGCGGTGGTAAAATGACTGTTCTCGTGCCCTTCACTCCAAGGACTGGAACCGGAGCTCGATAAGAAGGACCAAATTCTTTCTTGTTATCGATCTTCTCTCAAACCAGTTCTCCAACTTGGGGTAGCCAGCCAACTACCGGGATCTGCAACGCATCATCCGACGTGGAGGGCAAATGTTCCTTTGCAAGACAGTCTCTGGTCTTTTGTAGATCCTGTAAAACATTGCAATGTTCATCTACGTCAAAGGTTGTGTCGCGAACGACGCAGTCTAGACCATCACGGTCAGGGACGTACATCTTGATGCCAAAGAGCATTTCGTATGGGGTCCACCCACCCAGAGACCTTCTAGGGAGATTATTAAGAGCACGCTGCACGCCATTGAGGTGGGCCAGCCAGTTTCTGCCAGTGCCTATAACTCGAGCTGTCAATGATTGCTTTAAGTCACGGTTCATTCACTCCACTACACTATTACCCTCAGGTCTGTAGGGAGAAGAAAACTTGACTTGGACCCCCATCGAACTCATGGCATCCTTATACGCCTTAGAGGCGAAAGCCGGACCCTGATCCGAATGGAAAGTACCACAGGCAAAAATCCCTACAAAGACACGCAAATCTCTTATGACAGTCCGTGAAGCAGCGCTGCAATGGGGCCAAACCCATACAAAGTGTGTGCATGAATCAACTGCTACTAAGATGTACTTATAAGCAGTATCAGAGGAAAAAGGACCGCAGTGATCTAAATAAACACAACCAAGCGGTTTATTAGAAATGTACAATTGTATCTGTGGCGGACGCGCAGCAGTCGAAGGTTTAATCTGCTGGCAAATGTCACACTGAAGGACATAATCTCGTGTCTGTTTGTACAGTCCCCGCCACCAGAAACGTTGTTGTAATTAAGTTACAGTGGCCGAGACGCCCGCATGCGCAGACGCCACACCTTCATGTGCCGCTGTAATCAACGTAGCCCTGCGATCCGAGTTGGGAATCAAACGTTCTCCAACTTCAGGTATTTTCACAAAAGGAACCTTTTCGGGACTTAAGTGGTATGTGTACTTCGAAGGGAACCCTGTAGGATGTTTACCTCCCATCTCAGTGGCAGCAACAGCCGCCAAGATGTCATCATCAATCTTACTTTTGGACCGTGTAACTGCTGCAGCTAGATACTTAGACACCGCTAATTTCGCTGCTTCATCAGCAAGCGAGTTACCGACAGCGTGAACTCCCACACGCTGATGGCCGAGAGTATGAATCACAAAAACGAGTGGCAACTTAGCCTTAAGCTCAGCCACTCGAACCCAGATCATCTTGTGTTTAATTGTGCTACCCTTGGAATCACGAAAATCATTCTGAATCCAAAAGAACAAGTTTTCATTGTAAGACTGGACACAGTAGTAAGAATCACTCACAATAAGAGTACTCACACCAGGATCAGCGTACTCCAACGCTAGTAAAAGAGCACGAAGCTCTGCCAATTGTGCAGGGCAGTCCCCTAGAGTCTGCGTGTGCACAACTCTGGACTTGAACTCATCGTTCACCATGGCACCGACAACAATGGCGCATGCGGAAACGTAGGCGTGTTTAGAGCCATGCGCAACCTGCGCCGAACCATCAGTGTAAATGATGCAATGGAAGTCCTCCAAAGGCCGCATTGCTAGAGGAGCAGGATGAACGAATTCATACTGCAAGTACTCCTGCGACCGCAATGAGGCGTCAAAAATAAACGTGACATCCGTGGACGTCAAGGAAGCAGCCCATTGAATCCACCGAGGGTGCAAAGCTTTAGAATTTGGTACACTGGCTTTCGTAACTGCCTCCAAATGAGGACAGGGTGTAACAACCAACATGCGTTTCCCCTGTGACAGTGCACGTTCCTTAAGAATCGCCATCTGCACAGCCGTCAAAACTTTCTCCACAGTGGAAAACCGCATTTCAGCCGAAGTGTACAAGTGTGACTTGTAAGCAATAGGCACTGTGTCTCCTTCATTAAAAGCGAGGTACGTGAAACCCACCGTCCCAGGAATAATTCTTATCACCAGGTTGGTGTGGTTATCACTAGTCAGTAAGAAATTAGAAGCGAGCAGATCAGCCTGCAAGGATTGCAAAACGGCTGAGTGCTCAGGCAGCCAGCATGACTTGGAAAAAGTTGGTTGTATCAAATCATACAAAGGCTTGATACGCTGGGCATATTCCAGGATGTATGTCCTCCCAAAATTTAAAAAGCCCAGTAAAGACTGTCATTTTTTCAGCATTGTAGGAGCGCGCAATTGTGCGCATTTCTCCAAGAAGTGAGGAGCCAAACCTCTACCTTCATTGTTGAGCTCATAGCCCAGGAACAACACTGTGTACTCCGCAATGTGCGATTTTGCAAAGTTAAATTTGTAACCCATGTCGGCAAATGTACAGATTATGGAATTCACTCGACACAGATGCTCCCAAATTTCGTCGTCTGTGAGATATATGTCATCCACATACGAGCAAGCATCTGGGTCGATCCTCTCTAAAAGAGAGACTATGCGGGCGGTAAATATACCAGGACTATTCTTATAGCCCATTGGGAGACGCCAAAATTGTTTTTGGACCCCAGCGCTAGTAAAACTGGTCCATTGGGAGCTAAAGCTATCCAATCTGTGGGCATAAAAACCGTTGGAAATGTCAAGCGTTGTTTTAAAACGCTTACGCACTAGACTATCCACTAGAGCAGAGCCATGAGTTTTCTGTACTGCACAGTTACGGCAATGCGAGTTTAAATGCCGGTAATCCAATACCAAACGATATGACCAGTCAGGCTTGGTTACAGTAAAAAGAGGGTTATTCATCGGTGACACGCATGTTTCAATAACTCCCTGATATTCCAATTGTTCAAGGATTGCCGCGACGGAAGCTTTTGCTTCACACCGTATGGGATATTGAGGTTGAGGCTGCGGCTGAGACCGTAAAGGAATCTCGTGGCATGGGGACAATTTATACCAACCACATTGGTTGCCGTACAGAGCCGGTGCTAGAGCCCTAGCCCACTCTTCTGCAAAATGTTGCGCATGCTCCTTCGAGACAGTGTTCGCGAAACTCGGGAGGATTACCTCCTCCCCTCGCGAGCTGCGAGCACAAAAGGTGGGGGCCAGTCAGCCTCCGAAAGCAAAATGTCATACGTAGACGAAAGATTTTCCCAAAATACCCCTTTGATGGTACGTTGTATGTCACCTTCTATTAACAGGACAATTTCATAAAGTCTATTAGGGGGAGCAACTCTTGTATCGGCTGTTTCTATCACAACATAAATATCAGTCGCTGTCACCTTCAGTAGTGGACGCAGGGCCTCTCTCACAATGGTAGTCTCCGCCGCGCTGTCCAGCAAAGTCAGAGCCCATGTCAGATTCCGAAGCCGCGTTCTCACTATCTGTGGCATTACGATGCGCTGTTAAAGCCGCGACTTTCTTTTAATATCAAAGTATTTTTATTGAGTTTCAAAACAGAAGAAACAGGCAGGGTATAGCAATAGACAATCAGCAGGCAAAATTGGCAAGCGAGACAGACAAGCATGTCTTCTCTAATAAGCGCTAGGTGAGCAGGTTGAACATGCCCAGATGGAGAGGCGATGACCGGAGATCGAGAGAGGCCCCTAATCGGAGCAGCAAGTAAAGAAGACAACCCTGAAAATCCACCCCACCCCCCAACTCCCAACTCTAACGCCCTCCCCCCACCCCTACCAGTACGCCATAGTTCCATAGTGATCGTGTGAGTCATAGCTAGCTAAAGTGTGTCAAGGTGCCTCGGGTCGTGCTTAGTCCACCATACAGTCTGTGAGGCGTAAGATGCAAAGGTACTTTGGGCAGGTGATTTCATGGAATTCCCTGGGTAGCAGCGTCAGAAGCGGTTGCCAAGTAGTTCGGAATGAGTCAGAGGTATGGTTGAGCGTGGCCTGGATTCGTTCCATGCCTAGCGTGAGCCACAACTTATGTAGCTAGCCCGTATGGGTGGGTGAGATAGTAGAGCCCCATAGCGATAAGATGTGTTGTGACGCTGCTTGCATAGCGATGCCCATCTGTTTGCCGCGAGCTGATCTCAAGGGGAATGTAAGCGCATTGGGGAGCCCTAGGAGTGTGTAAGCTGGGAAGCGGGGGACCTCAGTGTCAAACGTGGAATCGATGTCGTCCAAAACAGCCTTCCAGTACTCCTGCAAGGCGGGGCATTCCCACAGAAGGTGGGTCAGTGTACCCCGGTCGCCGCAGCCCCTCCAACACAGCGCGCTACGAGTTGGGTTGCCTTGATTGAGTCTCGCTGGGGTAAGGTGCCAGTAGATAGCCAGCTTTATCGCCGATTCCCTAGCCTTGGTGTTGCGGGTGGTGTGGGCGGCTCTGTAGTGTATGTGGTTCCATTCTGCGGAAGAGAGAGTCCTTCCGAGTTCGGCTTCCCATCGTCGCTGACCAGCAGTTTTAGCAGGGTCGGCTGCAGGGGAGAGCATCCGATAAAGGTCTGAGATGAGGTGCTTATCCGATTCCTTGGACACAAGCCAGTGTTCGAACGGCGTCATTTGCCGGCCCACCAGGGGGGGCGACGTCCGGCTGCAGGAGCCAGTGGCGAATTTGGAAATACTGAAATATGTGAGGCTTATCCACTCCATAGTCCCGCGAGATGTCGGCGAGTGAGAGAAACCCCTCCAGATCAAAGAGGTGTCCAGCTGATCGGCAAGGTGTAGCACGCCATTGCAGGAAAGCTTGGGCGTCCGTGCCGGGCGGGAATGCGGGGTTGTCGAAAAGAGGGGTAAGTGGGGATGGGAAGGTCGTGAGGCCCCTTTTGACCGCCACCATGTCCCAGGCTGCCATGGTAGTTCGAGTGATAGGGGAGCGGAGGAGATAACGCGGTCTGTGCTGGCGGGCAAGAAACGGTATCTTCCACAAGGAGGTCTGAGCCATCTCTTCTCCGATTCGGGTCGGTACCACTCCACCAGATATCTGATTTGTGAGGCCTGGAAATAATGCAGCAGATTCGGGATCCCGAGGCCGCCCTCGTCAATAGTTCTGTACGCCACTTGCTTATGGAGTCTGGCGCGTTTCTTCTCCCACACAAATTGGTGAATGTCGTGTTGGAGGTCAGCCAGCATGCCCGGCGGAGGTGAAACCGGGAGGGTCTGGAAGATGTATAATATTTTGGGTAAGACCGACATCTTTACCACCGCGATCCTGCCAAGCAGGGAGAGGGGTTGCTTTGACCAACGCGCGAGGTCGGTCCGAATCTGGGACAATAGAATAGAGTAATTGTGAATGACCGTTGAGGTCGTGGAGGAGGTCAGGGTGATCCCCAGGTACGGAAGCCGGGCGGTGGACTGTAGGTTGCATCCGAAGTTAGGTGACGAGTTATTAGGAAGAGCATGACAGCCCAGAGGCAGTATCAGGGATTTTCCCTGGTTAACCTTGAAGCCGGACACCGCACCGAAAAGTTCCAACTCCGCCAGGAATGCCGGTATGGAGCTGGACGGGTGGTCCAGGGCAGCGATTATGTCGTCTGCGTACAATCCTATTGCGTGGGGTTCGTGGCCGAAAGACATCCCCGTGATGTGAGGGTTGTCGCGGATTTTCTGTGCTAGCGGTTCCACGTAAAGAGCAAATAAAAGGGGTGAGAGAGGGCATCCCTGGCGGGTACCTCTCTGTATCTCGAAGGAGTCTGACTTGAGGCCACCCATCCGGACGCGAGCCAAAGGACGGTGATAGCAGCTCACTATCCAGGCCTGAAACCGGTCGCCCAGGTGATAGCGCCGCAGCACAGCCCGTAGATAGGTCCAGTCGACTCGGTCGAAGGCCTTCTCTGCATCGATGGCCAGAAGAGCAGAGTCCGAGCTCTGAAAATGAGCCTTGTCCACGAGGTGTAGGAGCCTCTTGGTATTGTCGCTGCACTGGCGGTCCGGGACAAAGCCCGATTGGTCCGGTTCGAGGATGCCCGGGAGGCAGGGACCTAAACGGGCCGCAAGTACCCCCGTAAACAGCTTCAGGTCCAGATTGAGTAAGGAGATGGGTCGGAACGAGGAGCAATGCGTCGGGGGTTTGCCCGGTTTAGGCAGGACCACTATGTCGGCTGCGAGCATATCGGGTGGTATGGAACTCGGGCCTTCAAAAGAATTAAACAGTCTGGTGAGAATAGGTGCCAGGATATGGCCAAAGGTCTTATAAAAGCCCGACGAGAAGCCGTCGGGGCCCGGCGATTTAAGCGGGCGGAGGCGCGCGATGGCAGCAAGAATCTCGTCAGCGCGGATGGGGGCATCCAGGGCTTCTGTGTTCGCTGGGCATAATGGCGTGATGTGAGCTGATTGTAGATAGGCATCGATGTCCGTCGGTGACGCTTTATCTGCGCTATATAGAGAGGCATAGAAGGAGCGGAAGGCTGAGGCGATCTGTGCGTCTTCAGTAATAGCATCGCCGGAGTCATCTGTTAGCGTTGTGATTTTGGAGCGTTGGAGTTTGGCTTTCAAGGCGCTGGCCAGAAGCCGGCCGGTGCGGTTGCCCCCCACGTAGTACATGTGACGGAGGCGAAGAGCAGCAAATTCTGCCCTGTCGGTGTCGAGGCTGGCCAGTTGAGCTCGGGCAGCTTTAAGTTGGCGCCATATTCTCGGGGCACATGTGCGGCTGTGAACTCTCTCCAACTCCGCAACCTTGTTGGAGAGGTCTTCCCTCTTTTCTTTACGAATTTTGGCGTCTGCGGCCGATATTGCTATCAGCTCCCCCCTAACAACAGCCTTTAAGGCCCCCCATAAGGACGTCACCGACACAGCAGGGGTGTCGTTGGTAGCCAAGTAATCCGATATGCATTTATGAAGCTGGTGGGCAACCGCCGGCTTCTGTAAGAGGGTTTCGTTAAGCCTCCACAATCCCGGAGTACGTGGTGCTTTGGGTACTTTAAGCGTCAGTTCCAACGCCTCATGGTCTGAGAGGGCCGCCGGGACAATCGACACTGTGGCGATCTGAGGAATGAGACTCGAGGAGCCCAAGAAGTGGTCGATGCGCGCGTAAGTATGGTGTACGTGTGAGTAAAATGTGTACCGTGTTGCGGTGGGGTGTGTCTTCCTCCAAAGATCTAAGATGTCTCTGTCCTGCAGCCAAGTTATGCCCTTTTGCGAAAGTGCCCCGGTATCCCCATAACGGTGCCCCGATCTATCATTGTTAGTGTCCATGACGAGGTTGAGGTCCCCCCCTAGGAGCATGTGGGTGTGAGGAGCTTGGAGCGCTTCTGAGATTGCGGATAGCAAGAAGGGTTCCTGGCCTGTGTTGGGGGAGTAGATGGAGCCTATCGTGTATGTAGTAGTGCCTATGTGGAAGGTATGGGCCAGAAGGCGCCCTCTAATTTCCCCAACTTTGGCCCCTACCTTGCCCTTGAAGCGCCGCGATATAAGTATAGCCACCCCAGCTTTCTTTGACGGGAAAGAGGAGAAGTATTGCTGTGGGAGGGCGCGGGAGCGCAGCCGGTGCCAGTCCTTAGCTAAGAGGTGGGTTTCTTGCAGCAGGCAGATGTCGGCTTCAGAGCTCTCCAGGTAGGAGATGATAGCCCTGCGCTTGATCGGGTTGTTGAGGCCCTTGACGTTAAGAGACAGGATTTTAAGTGCATCAGCCATCACCAAGGCACGTGGAGACAAACAGGCTTAGTAGTGCCAGACGCTGCGCGGTAGCGGAAAATGCAGGCAGTCCCTGATACGCGTGAAGGTTCCCTGGCGTACTGGTCCCCTCCCACAGTTCCCTCCCCCCCGAGGCCACCCTAACCCCAACAGAAGGAGCCTTCCCAACCCCCAACGAGTTCTGAACCCCCCTCCCCCGAGTCCCCCTCCCCCACCCAGAACAACCCCCCCAACAGAAACTGGTAAAAGTCTCGGGCCTAATTGTGCAGGGCACAGGTCCGTAGAAAGTCAATGAAAGGGGTACCATGGCTGCAGCTCAGCTGGCGGCTCCCCGGCCCAATCCCCAGTGAAGTTAATTGCGAGTGAGAGAACACCCCCCAAAAAGGTCAATGTTCTACAAATCAGGTGCTGTGTTATCTGCCACTTCCTGTACAGCCGCTTCACGTTCCTGGGCGACTGTGACCGGGTCCGGTTTCGGGATGGGTCTCGGCATTCTCCTCCTGCGCACCGTCTGCCAGCCGTCCCTTGTAGGACGAGGTGGGCCATCCTGCGACCGGGACGGAGAGGTGTCTCGAGACGCCGCAACTTTCTTTTTGGCAAATTGTGGTCTCTTCGGCGTTGAGTCTTCCTGCTGTCCTGTGACGTCTGTTTGGCGGGGCTGGTCACGTCCTTGCTGACCACCCCGACCCCTTCCACCTCCTCCACCACCGGTCTTCAGGGCCGATGAGTCCTGAAAGGAACGAGGAGAGCGTTGATCAGAAACCTGAAATCGATCACGTGATTTAATCGTCGCGCGATCGCGCAAGTCATAAACACGTTCTGTCTGCACAGGCATCTGAGACGCAGGGTGAGACTCCTGTTTTTGTTGCTGTTGCTGTTGGTTACCCTGTTTCTGTTTCTTAGGCCAATTTTGTTTTTTGGACTGGGGCTGAACTTCCGTTTCTGAAGTCTGCCCTTGGGGTTGCTTCTTCTCTTTTACAGAAAAAGGCTTTAGACCCTTGCTATTGCGACCCACCTTTCTATAAGCAGCCACAATAATCCTCGCCAACTGCCTGGGTTTATTGGCATCGGGAATCGCCTCCAAAGCATTAGCTACTTGAAAGTTCACTGCTTCCCCCTTGACATTAGCAAGAATGAGATCGCAAACTATATCAAAGGAGCCACACAGGCGCATACCCAATTCAACCGCTGCCTCTGGTCCGTGATCATCTTGAACACGTTTAATGATCGCAGGCAGGACAGCCATAGACGGAGTGCCGAAACACCTCGCATAGACCGCCGCAAATGTCCTTCCCCAGGTTTCACAGTCAACGAGTTCGGGGGCCAAATCCTTCGGTAAACTAATCGTTAAGATTCTATGTTTATCACCAGGAGTTGTATTAGGAAATACTGCTTCCAGCTGGTCAAATTTCTTGGCAAGCCAGAAAGGAAAATCATCCTTTTCCTGCGGACACTTACCCATCACAGCATTGACCATCACAGGACTGAGCTTCAAACCGCCCTGTCCCGCTGAAAGTGCCGGACCCCCCGGGGGCCCACCAGGGAGATGACGACCTATGTATTGCACTAATGCACGAATCACGGCAATAGAAACTACATGTAGTCTACGAACCTCCACTAAGGTACAATTGCCGTGTTGAGGATGAGGAGTAAATCCAGCCAAAATAGGCCAATTTGCGCCTGGAATGGACAAAGGACCAAACCTCGGAGCGGTGAAAGAATGGGTTAGGGCGCCACCAAACCAAACGCGATGCTGCCAATGATCAATAGGTACTTCCAGTGCCCTGTACGGAGTATATTCATTCGGCACAGGTGAGGGAGTGTAAGTGTGGAACACACCAGAATTAGCGTCCACAGCTGGAAACGTCACCCACGAATAAAAGAGTTCGTATGGGTAAGCCGCATCCGCACTCACCACCAAAATCACAGCCAAGCCATCAACGGGTACATTGTAAGTCTGCAAATGATTGCGCACCGCAATGCGACTATGCTGCAGAATGTCCACAGGCTGGGCCATGACTGCACAGGAACATAGAAAAACAAAGCAAACTTTGTAGCACAACTGGGTAGTAATTCAAGGAATCCGTTTTAGAAAGATTCAAGCTTGAAAAGACCTATTTCAAAAATAGGTAGGTTTTTCCGACACCACCGTTTTCCGGAAACGACAGTGAAGGGGTTAAGGCTTGAATGATATACTACTCGAGTGTCATGATATAAGACCACCAGCGATTGGGCGCCATGTCGCAGGGATTCCGTTCTCCTACAGAACTGTGCATAGAGATTTGGAACCTCAGTGAATTAGGGTGGCCCAAAATTCACCTCAGTACCCAAAATCCCCTTACCAGGCTAGCTACAGTGTCTCATTGGTCATAACAAACTCCCAATGTTTAGACAAACCAGAACATGAACTTACGATACCTCAGGTTACGTGGAACACATGAACACTCTTTTGTTATATAATCATTTCAAACCAGAACGTGGAGTAAATGAGGGCACGTGCACATTTGAAATATTTATTTACTAATGCCGTTTTCTCAAACGCAGTATCTTAGATAATACAAGGAAACATATTATCAAAAGCAAAGTTATTAGCATAGTTACTAGTCCATAGAAAGCAAATAGTGACAGCATGCTAAGATGCTGTAATTAATAAGGGTTAACAACACCTATTTCTCACCCTCCCTAACTAGCATATTATATTAATATCTAAGAAGGTCTCTTTGGGTTTTTAGCAGGGCGGCCCCATACCTCAAGATCCTAGTATGAAGAGATCACATCAGCTTCCACCAGCTCTCTCTGCATGCGAACCGCATCAAGTGTGTATGTGTGCTCCAAGCAAAGCAATATAAAACGCGCCAAAAGCCAGAATTTGGCAGGAGCTGCACTTATGTTATGTTTATGAAGGTGCGGAGATCAGACCTCACAACAATTCTGTGTCGAGTTATCCTTGAAGCTTCAGCACTCTCTGTACAGACATAGTTTACTAAGCAAAGCTGATATCAGAGCAATAACATATTATTCTCATGTAAATCACAACGCTCTTGTAGGTTGAAAGCTAAATCAACAATTAAGTGTCGTGTGCAGAAGCAGCAAAAGGAAAAATGGTGTTTAAACATTTAATAAGCTCACGCTAACTTAACACCGTATATAGATAAGCAGTAACTATATGATAAAGGTAAATGAGAAAAACACAGAATGAGAAAGAGAACCAGCCAAATGGGGTAACCTACAGAGCATAGAGAAAGGTTTTTATATCTTCCTAAAGGATAATAGATTCTTGGTGGAGCGAAGCAAAGGAGGGTGCAAAATCCACAACTGCGCGGCCTGCACCAAAACAGCAAGACAGACAACTCATGCCTTCTTGAATTAGGGAACAATAAGCAGAGTGGCACAGGCCGAGAGGAGCATATGGGTCCGACCCGTATGCTTGGTGAGGAGAGATGTGAGGATGAGAGAGGACAAGAAGGGAGTGAGAAAATTCATTTGAAGAGGTCAGGGATAAGGAGAAATGTGAATTGCCAAAGAGAAGTGTGGACACGCAAGACGTGAGTGTGAGCCAAAAGTGAGGGTTTCTGTTAGAACAAAGGGGAGATGTGAAAGATGAATGGGGGTACTGGAGAGGTACAAGATACAAATAGACAAAAATTTGAATGGAGAGACGAGGTGAATGAGAAGTGTTGAGGGGCACGGAGGTGACGTGCCAGAGAGACCATGAGACAAATGCGAGAGACTGTTAGAGATGAGGGCAGTGAAAAGACAGAATGGCAAGAGGTGATTAAAGGTGAAGTGAGAGGTTGAATGGGGAGAGTTCAGAAGTTGTAAAAAGAGGTGAAAGAAAATGGCCTGCAAAGTGAGAGAAGGATCCGGGGTTGGGAGAGGAGAGAGGGATGGAAGGGAGGGGGTGAAAGGAAAGTTGCGTGGGTAAACTGCTTAACTCTTAACGCCAGGGTTTTAAGGGACCCCTGATTCTCCCGGCCAGGGCCAGCTGAGCTTCTAATGTGGCAGTACCTATTCCTGCAGAGTGGACAACCCTTCACAAAGGTTGACTAGAAATCTTTCTGATGGTAATTGCTGTATTTTGGTTTTAAATGGGTACTGATGGGTTGAAATCTTTCCTCAGTGTTACTATGTGTAAAAAAAAATCAAAATATTGAAGCAATGCTATCCCAAAATACGCGGCATCCCATAACATCATTTACATTTTCTTCCAACACAACTTAGTCAAGCCTGTTGCGTAATTTGGTCCTCACCTACCTCATATTTCCAGTAGCCCTGCCTACAGAGTTTAGAAAATGTTGTCAGGAGGGGGTCCTTACGCCTCAAAATGTTGACGGGGGGTCTCGGCATCCAAAAGTTTGAAGACCTCTGCCTTACAGTGACTAACACCCAAAAATGATTTTTCACTGTGGCAGGCCTAGCTGTCCTTTGTTGAAACCCACAGTACAGATAAAAATACTAAATTGTGCATCTCAAGATTGGGACTAGCTGGAAAATAAGTAAACAACTATTTATAATAGTTGTTAAAAATCCAATTCATTAATGAAGTCGGATTTGTAATAAATATTAAAGAAAAGTAGCTTTTAGAAAGTTACATTTTCCCTGCCTGAAGTTTCTGGAGGCTAATTTGCATTTGCTCTCCCAGCGAGGAATTAGCATTTCAATAGGCGTGAATGAGGTGAATGAGGTGTGACATTCCTCCAAAGAGCTACATAACAGGACACTGTGATTAACAGATCGACTTAAATAGGCAGAGATGATTCCTTTGAGCTCAGCAGAATAGCAGGGGTTGTAAGCATCTTTTTTTGACATTGACATTTCAGATCCTGCGGGAGTGCCAAATCCTGTTTGACATGTACACTGGGTTTACATATAACACTAGGGAAGCACTTGAAAGTACAAGGACAGGATGTCAAGACGATTCTTGTGTATACACTGTCTGGTTGCTATAAAACCCTGTTTTTATTCTATCAGACTTCAATCTCTGGGTGTATAGTCAGTACAGTGGATGTCTCAAACTGGATTTTAGTGTTAGATGTGGAAGGATACTAGGATTACCATAATATACTCCGCAAACACTCCCCTCCTCAGCCCCCAAATCTTACGTTTAGTGTGACCGAAGACTTTTGCCATCTTGAAAATGCCTAAAGTGGGTGGAGTTGACCCTCAGTGGCTAGGGTGAGTCCAGGAGTCATTCCCACCCACTTGCTTATACTGGGCATAAATGTGAAATCTCCAGGCACCCACTTTAGAACACTCCTGGATGCGTGGAAGAGCAGAAGAGGACTGGACCTGCTGTCTGTAACCTGAGAGAAGAACTGGACCTACTCCCTCTTGTACCTGGACAAAGAAGTGGGCTCCAAGGGTCATAAACCTGGCTTCATGTTCAATCTACAGGGATACAACAAGCTACAAGAGACCTTTTCTGCAACTGCTCAGCTGACCAGTGGTAGACCCTGCTGCTTTCCTCTCGCTGGAAACCTCTAAGCCTCTAAGTGCCTCCCCTGAGTTCCGAGGGGCATAATAAGTGTACTCCTGTTGTGAACTTAAAGGACTGAAAGTAAGGGGGGGCGCTAGAGAGCCCCCAGCAAGATGGCTGCACCATAGTGCAGCTCTGCCAGCCGGATGCTTATATCCAAAATTATCCTACCATCCAATACCTCTAATTATTTTATTTTTTGAAGATTTATATAGCGCGAACTCGACCAGAAGGTATTGGAGCGCTTTACAAGAGCACTGGTTACGTTACACAAGGACACATTCATTTTTAGGTCTCGCTCGAGACCTATTGGTGTAGAGTTGGCTCTCAAGGGAGACAGACCTGGGCACGCGTGTCGATTTCACATCGTGGACGCGCATGCCCAGCCTCCCGGAGCCGTGCACATCTCTTGCTCTACATTCCACATTCACAGCGGCAGCATCTTACAATCACGCGCGCACACAAACACGCACCCCCCCATGGGCTCACGCGCACACACACAGCCACACACGTACACACACAGCCAAGCACGCACACCCCCCCCACTCACAGGCTCACGCGCGCACACACAGCCACGTAGGCACCCCCCCACTCACAGGCTCACGCGCACACCCTCACACGCACACACACACAGACACACTCGTACACATCCCCCCCACTCACTGGCTCTTTCCGCATGTTCCGTGTCACCTGCGCTGCAGCAAGAAGCAACAGCACGTGAACATCAAGGAGCTTGGGTGGGACGACTGGATCATAGCCCCTTTGGAGTACGAGGCCCACCACTGCAAGGGGGTGTGCGACTTCCCCCTGCGCTCGCACCTGTAGCCCACCAACCACGCCATTATCCACACCCTCATGAACTCCATAGACCCCGGCGCCACGCCCCCCAGCTGCCGCGTGCCCACCAAGCTCACGCCAATCAGCTTCCTCTATATCGACGCTGGCAACAACGTGGTGTACAAGCAGTACGAGGATATGGTGGAGTCGTGGCCAATCAGCTTCCTCTATATCGACGCCGGCAACAACGTGGTGTACAAGCAGTACGAGGATATGGTGGTGGAGTCATGTGGCTGCAGGTAGCAGTGGAGGTAGCTTGGATCTGACAAGGACAGGGACAGAGCGGGCTGGCCTGGGCTGAGGCTTGTACCACTCCAGTCACTGAAGAGGACCTGCCCTTGCAGGACTGGACCTGGGGGAGGAAAGGAAACCCACCGGTGTACTGCTCCAAGATGGCAGCCTCTGGCCACTGAAACACACAGTGAACTGCACACGCGTCTATATACCAATGCTTTAAAGTTTAAACGTATGAAAGTAAGCAAGTGAAGGCAACGTTCACGTCTGACCAAGCCTAGACCGCAAATCAGTTGCATCCGAGAGACAAGTCAAGGGACATATCGCAGTTACTTCAATTACATCGCGGCGCGGGTGCCTTCCATGCAGTGCCAGTGCCTACTCGGAGCTAATTTAGCACACGCTGGCGATTCCCAGGGTGGTCCCAGGCTCGTGTTTTAGAGGTTATATATATCGTTCCTCCCTCAGAGGGATGGAGAGCTGAGGAGGCTCCGGGCTGCTTGCACCGCTGGAGAGCGAGAATGAGGGCGGGGAGAAAGGGGCAGCGAGCCCCGGAGACAGCACGCCGAGGAAGAGGAACCCGCTGGACTAAGGGCAGGAGGGAGGAGTGCCCATGACTGGGCGCTGAAAGGGACAGGCCGGTCTCTGGTGTCTGACCGGCGGGAGACAGGAGGCACCCGCAGGAGCTTTAAAGAACAAGCCTGGGTCATACACACTCACAGAACAATGCCCTGTACCTAAAGCCGAATTACCATCTCTGATTGCTGCAAGAACTATTGCTTCCGAATTTAGCACTTTAAATACAAATAGGGGATTTTTTGTTACTACCAATCTCTGAAACAGACACGGAGTGTTCTTCTGGAACTTGGAAAGTTCACTTAGCTCCTACTGTCTATCTCTAGTGTAACTTGTGCCACAGTAGTGACGTACAAGCTCTCCCTTCTCGCGCGGTCTTCAGGGAAGGAAGGCTGAGTCTTTCACTCCGTCCCTTTAAGGGTGTAGAGTCCTGTTTGATTTACCTGCTGCCGCCACCTTTTCACACAAGATTAACGCTGTTTATAATCTAACTGTTCTCCAATTAGTAGTATCTGGCAGCAAGGGTGTGCCCAGAGCTGGCAGCCTCCTAACGAGGCGCTACGCCGTTTATACCCTGACTGTTAATCAGTTAGAGTACCTGGCGGCAAGGGAGTGCCCAGAGTTGGCACCCTCCTAACGAGGCACTGCACACCTTCTCCATCTATCATGATCATGTCATCCTTAGGGGTTCTTGCAACATCTGTACAGCACACTGTTTTCTGTAATGTCAAAGTATTGCATATAGCGCGAACCCAGCTCCGTGCAAAGTCGTTGCCTGGCAGCAGGAGCAGGCCTGCTCTGACATGCTGTGCATAGGACTGTATAATAATCTGTGCTGTCCGGTGAGACTGGACTACAAGCATGGTCAGTGCCGCCCTGCGTTCTGCAGGTTTGAACTGCACATCTTTATAAAGTGAAAGCACAGGTTACAGGTGATTTGACCAGAATCACACAATCGGTTGGTTGAAGTGCTGAAGCTGCGATTAGAGCCCTGGTCTCCCGAGTGCAAGGTCAGCAGCTAAGACACTGGACTCGGACCCTTCCAGGCTGTGCCAATCAAGCATCCTACCTTGAAGGAACTGGTTTCATGACCCACCTTGGAGGTACCGGTTTCATGACCCACCTCAGGCACGGGGCTGATGCAGTTATTACTCACACAGCTCTGATGAAGCACCTCAGGCACGGGGCTGACACAGTTATTATTCACACAGCTCTGATGATGCACCTCAGGCACGGGGCTCACAGCTGTTATTATTCACACCGCTCTGATGATGCACCTCAGGCACGGGGTTCACAGCTGTTATTATTCACACAGCTCTGATGATGCACCTCAGGCACGGGGCTCACAGCTGTTATTATTCACACAGCTCTGATGATGCACCTCGGGCACGGGGCTGCCGGCAGTTATTATTCACACAGCTCTGATGATGCACCTCAGGCACGGGGCTGACGCAGTTATTATTCACACAGCTCTGATGATGCACCTCAGGCACGGTGCTCACAGCTGTTATTATTCACACAGCTCTGATGATGCACCTCAGGCATGGGGCTCACAGCTGTTATTATTCACACAGCTCTGATGATGCACCTCAGCACGGGGCTGACGCAGTTATTATTCACACAGCTCTGATGATGCACCTCAGCACGTGGCTGCCGGCAGTTATTATTCACACAAGCTCTGATGATGCACCTCAGGCACGGGGCTCACAGCTATTATTATTCACACAGCTCTGATGATGCACCTCAGGCACGGGGCTCACAGCTGTTATTATTCACACAGCTCTGATGATGCACCTCAGCCACGGGGCTGGCGTAGTTATTATTCACACAGCTCTGATGATGCACCGCAGGCACGGGGCTCACAGCTGTTATTATTCACACCGCTCTGATGATGCACCTCAGGCACAGGGCTGACGCAGTTATTATTCACACAGCTCTGATGATGCACTTCAGGCACGGGGCTCACATCTGTTATTATTCACACAGCTCTAATGATGCACCTCAGGCACGGGGCTGCCGGCAGTTATTATTCACACAGCTCTGATGATGCACCTCAGGCACGGGGCTGATGCAGTTATTATTCACACAGCTCTGATGATGCACCTCAGGCACAGGGCTCACAGCTGTTATTATTCACACAGCTCTGATGATGCACCTCGGCACGGGGCTGCCGGAAGTTATTATTCACACAGCTCTGATGATGCACCTCAGGCACGGGGCTCACAGCTGTTATTATTCACACAGCTCTGATGATGCACCTCAGCACGGGGCTGACACAGTTATTATTCACACAGCTCTGATGATGCACCTCAGCACGGGGCTGCCGGCAGTTATTATTCACACAGCTCTGATGATGCACCTCAGGCATGGGGCTCACAGCTGTTATTATTCACACAGCTCTGATGATGCACCTCAGCACGGGGCTGCCGGCAGTTATTATTCACACAGCTCTGATGATGCACCTCAGGCACGGGGCTCACAGCTGTTATTATTCACACAGCTCTGATGATGCACCTCAGGCACGGGGCTCACAGCTGTTATTATTCACACAGCTCTGATGATGCACCTCAGCCACGGGGCTGACACAGTTATTATTCATACAGCTCTGATGATGCACCTCAGGCACGGGGCTCACAGCTGTTATTATTCACACAGCTCTGATGATGCACCTCAGGCACGGGGCTGATGCAGTTATTATTCACACAGCTCTGATGATGCACCCCAGCCACGGGGCTGACGCAGTTATTATTCACACAGCTCTGATGATGCTCATCAGGCACGGTGCTGATGCAGTTATTATTCACACAGCTCTGATGATGCACCTCAGGCAAGGGGCTGACGCAGTTATTATTCACACAGCTTTGATGATGCACCTCAGCCACGGGGCTGACGCAGTTATTATTCAAACAGCTCTGATGATGCACCTCAGGCACGGGGCTGATGCAGTTATTATTCACACAGCTCTGATGATGCACCTCAGGCACGGGCTGACAGCTGTTATTATTCACATAGCTCTGATGATGCACCTCAGGCACGGGGCTGACGACAGTTATTATTCACACAGCTCTGATAATGCACCTCCGCACGGGGCTGCCGGCAGTTATTATTCAGACACCTCTAATGATGCACCTCGGCACGGGGCTGCCAGCAGTTATTATTCACACAGCTCTAATGATGCACCTCGGGCACGGGGCTGCAGTTATTATTCACACAGCTCTGATGATGCGCCTCAGGCACGGGGCTCACAGCAGTTATTATTCACACAGCTCTGATAATGCACCTCAGGCAAGGGGCTGACGCAGTTATTATTCACACAGCTCTGATGATGCACCTCAGCACGGGGCTCACAGCTGTTATTATTCACACAGCTCTGATGATGCACCGCAGGCACGGGGCTCACAGCTGTTATTATTCACACAGCTCTGATGATGCACCTCAGGCACGGGGCTGATGCAGTTATTATTCACACAGCTCTGATGATGTACCCCTGCCACGGGGCTGACGCAGTTATTATTCACACAGCTCTGATGATGCTCATCAGGCACGGTGCTGATGCAGTTATTATTCACACAGCTCTGATGATGCACCTCAGGCAAGGGGCTGACGCAGTTATTATTCACACAGCTTTGATGATGCACCTCAGCCAAGGGGCTGACGCAGTTATTATTCAAACAGCTCTGATGATGCACCTCAGGCACGGGGCTGATGCAGTTATTATTCACACAGCTCTGATGATGCACCTCAGGCACGGGCTGACAGCTGTTATTATTCACATAGCTCTGATGATGCACCTCAGGCACGGGGCTGACGACAGTTATTATTCACACAGCTCTGATAATGCACCTCAGGTAAGGGGCTGACGCAGTTATTATTCACACAGCTCTGATGATGCACCTCAGCACGGGGCTGCCGGCAGTTATTATTCAGACACCTCTAATGATGCACCTCGGCACGGGGCTGCCAGCAGTTATTATTCACACAGCTCTAATGATGCACCTCGGGCACGGGGCTGCAGTTATTATTCACACAGCTCTGATGATGCGCCTCAGGCACGGGGCTCACAGCAGTTATTATTCACACAGCTCTGATAATGCACCTCAGGCAAGGGGCTGACGCAGTTATTAATCACACAGCTCTGATGATGCACCTCAGCACGGGGCTCACAGCTGTTATTATTCACACAGCTCTGATGATGCACCGCAGGCACGGGGCTCACAGCTGTTATTATTCACACAGCTCTGATGATGCACCTCAGGCACGGGGCTGACGCAGTTATTATTCACACCGCTCTGATGATGCACCTCAGGCACGGGGCTGCAGTTATTATTCACACAGCTCTGATGATGCACCTCAGGCACGGGGCTCACAGCAGTTATTATTCACAAAGCTCTGATGGTGCACCTCGGGCACGGGGCTGCAGTTGGGTGACCAACTGGCATGGGTCCAAATCAGGACGCTCAGTGTAAACATTCAGGACAAATGGTCAAAATTCAGGACAAATCGTCAAAATTCAGGACAAGAATTCAGGACCCTATTGCATTGCAAATGCTTTTTTTTGTTGCAGATGTACAGCATTGGCAAAAATGATTTGGTATAAAATGCATTGGCAAAGACAGTAGTTGATGTCCAAATGTTTTCACCAGCCTGATTTTCTAAAAGTGTTTAGGATGTCTTTCCATATGCAAGTGGATGAACTGCTTTTTCAGAGTAATGTTTTTCTGTGCGTGGTAGGATATGTCTGTTGTGGTGGTGTGCAGAAGTTGGTAAATGCTGTCAGACATCACATCATTTGGTGACAACTTTCATAGCTTGTGTTCCATTGTTTTTTTAGGCATTTATTGTGAATATTAGTGTGTTTTCAGTACCGGGGACAAAAAGCCACTTTGGTAATTACAACTATTGTAAAACATGAAAAGCAAGTCACTGGAAGAGATGCGGTTTTGGCAGAAAAAGCATCCTTTGCTCTTGTTGTTTCTGTGTTTGTCTGGGAATATCTTGGTAGAAAGATGCCCTTTTTGTTCTCCTCTGCCTGCAAGCCAGCCATTAGTTCACTGAAGTCCTGAGCAATATGGGATAAGATGCGGAAGCAGTTTTTTACAGTCCATTTTATGGAGAGCCGGCATCATTTACGTGAACATGAGCCACGAGATATAGTAGCCTACTGACAGATATCGGGTAGAACTGCAATTGTGTAGTCTATTGCAATGTGTTTAGTGCAGCTCGTGCGTTATTCGCTCAAGCTGCAGCTGCTCTGTATATTGTTTATGTTCAAACTAAACCCAAAGCAGTCACTACGGACATTGTCCTCGCTTCCACCGGGTATATGGCTGCCTTGCTACGCTACTGCACAGGGGAAAAGATATAAACAGTCACTACTCACTACAGACAAACACAAGACAAACTTGATAATCAATACAATACTGGCAGTACTACCATTGCTGCTATGACTATACTACTACTAATAATAATAATTGCACCAATACTAACACACAAAAACCAGCAGCAATATTTACAACCCGTGGCACAGTAAAAATGCAGGGAGAGAGAAGGTAATTTCAAAACTAGTACAATGCAGAGGCCTTTACTTACTTTCTGGAAACCGTGAACTGGGAGAACCTCATTCTATCTATCTATCTATCTATCTATCTATCTATCTATCTATCTATCTATCTATCTATCTATCTATCTATCTATCTATCTATCTATCTATCTATCTATCTATCTATCTATCTATCTATCTATCTATCTATCTATCTATCTATCTATCTATCTATCTATCTATCTATCTATCTATCTATCTATCTATCTATCTATCTATCTATCTATCTATCTATCTATCTATCTATCTATCTATCTATCTATCTATCTATCTATCTATCTATCTATCTATCTATCTATCTATCTATCTATCTACCTATCTATCTATCTATCTATCTATCTATCTATCTGTCTGTCTGTCTGTCTGTCTGTCTGTCTTATCTATCGCCCACACTCTGTCTGTATATCTATCGCCCTCCCTCTATCTATCTATCGCCCTCACTCTATCTATCTATGGCATCACCACAGCATCACTCAGGGGTACCAAAGCATCACTATGCGCTACCACAGCCTCACTGAACGCCACAGCATCACTCGTCGCCGCTGCAGCATCACTCGTCGCCGCCACAGCATCACTCGTCGCCACCACAACATCACTCAGCGCCACCACAGCATCAATCTGTGCAACTATTCAACAATAACTGGTTCAAATATGTTCTCAATGTTTCAAGCTTTATTACAAGTGTCACAAAAAGATGTTAATATTTCACTTCTGTTCTTGGATTTTCGTCACAGTAAAATACACTGAACATAATCTTCACAAAAGTAATTTACTAAAGTGTAAGCTATTGCCATTATAAATTACAATAACATTTATTTAAGTATTAATTATTACAAAAAAATAAAAGCTATTGTTATTTGTAATATCAGTACATCTAAGTCATGTAAATACAACACATATTGCATTACAAATGCTATAGGTGTCACATTTGCGAAAGTTAAAACTATTGGCATTGGAAATGACAAAGTTATTAATTTAGCTATTTTCAAAACCAACATATAAATACAAAATTTGTCATTGACAATACCAATAGCTCAAACTTTCCTAATGCGAGACCTATTGCATTGCAATTGCTTGTTTTGATAGGCTTTATTGAGGAAATCTTAACCATTAAGAGCTGGGGCAGCTGCCACGATTTATGTAGCCACGGCGGCTCCGTTGCCCTTCCTGATGGAGATAACGACCCATGACTGCTGATAAGGCAGGCCGCGCAGAGACAGATGAGAGGAGGACACTGTGTGGTTTATTTATTATTTTAAAAGTTTTATATAGCACTAGCTTGACCCGTAGGTATCATAGCGCTTTACATACACTCTGTAAATACAGAAGGAAATTGCATTACATAGTAGGAAGACAGTATGGAAGCAAAACAGAGATAAACAAGTACAACATGAAAAATAGGTAAACAGTGCAGGGGAGGGAGAGAAAACAAACGAAGGTGGCTAACACAGTCCGGTCACCAACTATCCTTGAATGTCAAGAGAGAGAGGAGTCAGCTCGGATAACGAAGTCTAGGTTAGTTGACGTTGGTCAGGAAAGTATTTGTTAAGGAGATGGAGTTTCAGGTCCCTTTTGAAACAGGAGAAGAAGGGGTTGCATCTGAGGGCTCTAGGGAGAGCGTTCCACATCCTGGAGTGGTGCCAGAAAAGGATCGATACTGGGTGGTTTTCTTTTTCAGTTTCGGAGGGATAAGAAGGAGTGAGTTGGAGCTTCTCAGAGTTCTGGATTGACCTGCTCTTACCAGTTTGTTCAAGTATTTGGGGGCCGGAGAGTGAAGGGTTTTGTGTGTGATGCAGGCCAACTTGTAAATGCAACTCCCTCCCGTGGTAAGCCAGTTGAAGGAGTTGAGAGCTGGAGGAGCCACCGGGGAACTGGTTGGTCAACCGAACACTGGTAGGTGGTGTGCGCAGCGTGGGAGCTGGCCCACGGAAGGCACAGCCGGGGCAGCGTAACAGCCAACCTGCTGCAGTAGAAGCAAAACAGCGGGAGCCCCCTCTGCGGCTTGATACTGTCCCTCGAGTGGAGTGAGTGGCCCATGACTGCTGTCCACGTTGGCCACACATGGTGAAAAGTGGCAGGGGATCGTGGCACGAAGTGGTGAGATGGCGTGGCTGCGAGCGGTAATCAGACATCAAGGGCCTCAGCGACCCGCCCACCATGTAAATAGTAGAGTCTGCTGCTTGGGGCACTGCTGTGAAATAGCTGGTGATTTAACCTAATTGTTCTGAGCGGGTGGTGGAAGACCGCTCCGGGTGACTATCTGATTGGCGATAAGCAGCTGAGCATGTTCAGCAGTAAACGCACGGTCGGAGTGTCCCACTTACCACCTATCTGCCAGGACTGTGAGGGCCGGTGCAGCTAGAGCCCCCGAGGACAGTTGGAGTTTACAGCATTGCGGCCCTGAACCGTATGCGGTAGTTGGTTTGGGTGTCATCAACCTGTGAAGCCCTGAAATGAGGTAAAATTGACATTTACATACTACTGCTTGAGAGCTACACTACATGAGTTCTACCCACAATTCCCACAAAAGCCACCCACACTCAATGCACTGCAGACACTTCACACTAGCGAAATGCGACTACTAAACTTGATCACAAAATTATATAATGCAGCGCAGACGGACCGGCCACAGGCCCCGACAAGGCACTAAAGAGCGTGAATGCTGTGCTTGACAGACCCCTGGAGGTCATAGTCATAGTCATACATTCTTATATAGCGCACAGTTCACCGCAAGGTCTCAAGGCGCTACTACAAGTCTGCAGAATTATGTAAATTTAGTCAGAGGGACGATGTGAACTGTGTGCAACGTAGAACGGCAGGTGCAGATTTTCCTCACTCAGCTTGGCAATGTGACTCTATTAGACGATACTAGACTCAAATCATTGAAGCACTTTCAGCCATGGTGCTTGAGCCAATAGATTGTGATCCTAGACTAGAGTGTGTCTGCTGGAGTTGGTCAAGAGCTTGCACCCGGTGAACCGTAAATTTGTGTCTGTGGCCCAGATGTTAGCAAAGAGGAGGGTAGCCCTGCATTGGGGTAAAAGAGTCGGATCAAGCATACTGTAGGTCCCAACTGGACCTGTACGCTGAAGAATTACCACTGGCCTCGAGACCTAAAGACATTTGGGGTCCCCATACGACATACTTGTTGGCTGCACCGGATGAGCCATAGGGGAACATGCACCTTGGGTTCTGGGTACATTACTATGTTGTGTATTTATGTCTACATATGTACTACTGCAAATGCACTGTGGACCTTATATTCATGAATTGCTTTAATTGTTACATATCAATTAAATACATAAATAAATTAAAAATGGACTGAATGTTAAATCTTTGAACCACTTGTTTGTTTATATGATGAATACTCCATCCCAGTCAGCAGGTCATTGCGGGGTAAATTCAACGTAAGAACACGTTCTATGTTTCTTCTGTTGGCCTACTGTTTGCAAGGGTGTATGTTATATCCTGTCCTGTTTGTGCACAATTCAAGGCAGTCCATGATAAGCCTTTTAGCTTTCTCCACCCTTTGCCTATCCCACTTTCACCATTGCACACAATTTCCACCAACTTTATTGGCAGGAAACCAGCAATCATTTTCACAGTGGACCTCTTTTCTACAATGGCTCATTTATCTTTGTTCCAGAGGCTTTCATCTGCCAGCATGGTGACAAGGAAATTTCTCGCGAAACCAAAGGGGATGATGGACGGAGTGTTGAACAATGCAAGCACTCACCCCCAGTGAACTGATCTGGGGTTAATCCATCATCATTCTTTAGCTCACTCCACTACCCCAGTTCAGACATGGCCATATGCAAATCAGTCTGACCCTGTGCCTCAGGGGAACTGTCCAGCCCGAACTGCCAAGCAATGTCTTCCCTGGACCGGAAACAAGCATCCTGGAACCGGTTTCCAGCCGTCATCAGCCAGGCTAGCTTGAATCCAGTGGCAAAGTGAGCAAGGGACCCACGTCTGAGCATACCCTGGCAACTTAGGGCGAACAAAGCAAAACCATAGGAGATGATGGACGGAGTGTTGAAAAATGCCAGCACTCACCCCCAGTCAACTGCATTTTGTCCATCAACTGTTGTTTTTGCATTTGTCACACCGAAGGAAATTTCTGGCTGATATATTTCACCTGCATTGGATCCCAACATTATATTCTCAGACAGGGTATCTCCATACGTTTCTAGGATGTGGACAGTTATTTGCTCTGCCCTGAGTATCCATCAAGCTCTGTCTTCGAATTACCATCCACAATGTACTAACTATACAGACTGCGGGGTTGAACCTGAGTCTTGAACAGTTTCTTAGGTGTATCTGCAATGTCTCTCAAAACAGCAAAGCAAAATTATTACCCTTAGCAGAGTTCTTCTATAACAACTCTATTCACTCTGCAACCCAGGTTTCTCCATTCTGGTGTATCCAGGATTTCCATCCTTGATCCTTTCAATGTTTTCTGTTGTCATCTCCTCTTTTGGTCGCTGCTGCCGATTTCCCAGAGATGCTTGACTCTAACAGAAAATTGTTTTTCTGGAATTTACAAGATTCTAAAACTGCTATGAAGCCCAGAACCAAAAGATTAGGACAAATGATCCCAAACTTTAAGGCGGCAGAGAAAGTCTGGTGTTGTCCAGGTTCTTGCCCACCCAAAAATTGCCAGGCCAGGTTGGTCCTCAATTTTTTGGGTCCATTTGTAATGAGCAAACAAATTAATGCTGTTGCCTTTATGCTCTATTGTTGTAGTTCTTGGAAGGTTCCCCCTAGTTTTCATGTCTCCAAGAGGAAGCCCTTTGTGTCTGATGCTTTTCTTCTGAGTCAGCCACCCCCTCCTGTTATGGTAGATGCAGAATCAGAGTAAAAAGTTTGTGGGATCTGTGATTCACACATTTTCAGAGGACAATTACAGTTCTTCATTTACTGGAAAGTTTATCCTGCTAAGGAGCAGTCTTGGGTCATTCCTCTTCTGTCATTGACCCTAGATAGTTTCAACATTTTTCTGGTCTTTCCTGACATGCTGGGACCTGAGAAAGAGGGTGTACTTTTGCAACTGTGGTGTCTCAGCTGCCCGGGCAATTAGGAATCACAGTTTCTTGTGTGGATCTTTGGTTCCTGAGTCTGCGAAAACTCCACATGAAACCCGCAGACGCAGGCTGTGAGTTTCATTCACTTGGGACTGCCTTCCCTCGTTCCCCTGAACTCCTGGCTGCTGCTCCATCCTCACCCAACTCCAAAATGGCAATCACCTGCCTGAGGGTTTGCAGCTGCCTTTTGAAGTTGCTCTGCAACTTGTCCGGTACAGGTTTTTGTCCCTGTTTCTTTGCCTCGTTCATCATGGCTGTTTCATCCTTGATTTCTTTCTGGTTTTCCTAATTCTTTGTGTTACCTGCCCGGTGATGTAAGAGGCAATTCTCTTTTTCTGTTCTTTTACTATCGAAAGGCTTCTGTCTGTTTAGAGGGTGTGTCACAGCAAAGTTGTGTTCCTTTACTTGTCTCAGTTTTCCCTTTTAAGTCCTTGTCCAGCACAGATGTTTTTTTTTATACCTCTGGCTTTTTTCCTCCTGAGAAGATGGCAGCTTCTCACAGGCACCTGCCTACCACATATTCCAGTGTTTGGTGACATTGTGGCTTCCAGAGACATTCACCAGTATATAGCACAGAGAAAGACTGGCTAACGAGTAGTCGTCCAGACATGAGCGCAAGTGCACAGAGGAAGGAGGGATGGGGAGAAGGGAGATATAAGATGGTAGCACACAGGGGAATGAGGACAGCACAGGGAAAAGAAGTAGAAGTTGGAGTAAACTGGGGGGGATACACAATAGGAACAGGAAGACACACAGGAGGGAAACAACTCAAGCAGACAGGGATATCATTGCAAAGTTGTCCGTCATGAATTTCAATGCAAACTCTTGAGTGGAGACAGAAGTATATAGTTGCAAAGTAGTCCCTCAAGAATTTCAATGCAAACAATTGAGGTGGAGATAGAAGGGTACATACTCCAGTGGGTGGAGCCAAGATATGATTGACACGGTTGTAATCAAATGGCTGAAAGAGGCTGAGCGAAGAAAGCCAATTGTTGAAAATGGTGCACCCAAAAGTAAGCACTGGGTCAGTTTGATAACTGTAATGCAAAAACCCAGACCCAAAAGGAGAGAGAAAGAAAGAAAGAAGTGAGAGTGGACCTATAAAATGGAGCTTTTGAAAACTAAAAATGTACGGCCTTGGCATTGAAGCACACTCATTTTTACGTGGATGTGCACATGATCAGAAAAAAGTTGTCACTCACAAGGCGACAGAACAAACAGCTGAAGTAGGCTGAACCAGTTCCCCATATCGTGTGCTGTAATGGGCGGGAGCAGAGCGTGTATGATACTCTATCAGCCATTGACAGAATAGGGCTGGCCCACAGCCGCTCTATGTATGTGTATGTAGGTATGTATAATTTTTTATGCATTTTTTGTTATTTTGTTCTAATTACAGAGGTAACTGCAACTGTAAGGAAATTGTAAGGAACTCCAGGGTTTGTGAAAAGGTGTAACCAACACAAAATTCCTTGAGCCTAGAAAAGAATGTTACAGGTCAAACTCCAGGGTATATGAAAAGGTGTAACCACCACCAAATTCCTTCAGATATATGTGAGTCAATTAAACAAAATGACTGTCTATAGTCTTTAAAACAGTACAATACCAATCCACCAATCTAACTCCAGGGTTTGTGAAAAGGTGTAACCAATACCAAAATTCTTGATATGTGCGAGTTTCAAGATAACAAAATACCTGCCTATACCGTCTAACACAATGTAATATCAATCCATCCTTAAATACCTATTGGCTTCCACAAATACTTATCACGAAAAAGGCTAGTTCTTCTGTTTTTGTTGGAAGCTTTCATAATAAGCCGATCAGACCTATGGTATTAAGTACAATTTTCCAAATGAATCAATCAACCCTTTAGTATTTATCATCAAACGTTACCCCGTGTACTCAGAACCTGGGCATACAATGTTATAAACTACAATGAGTTCTTTCTGGTGTTGCAATTTCTTTGCATTAAAAAATAGGTGTTGGGAGTCACACCTTTATGAGAAGTTCAATGTGTGTTCTCAACGAAGTTGGGAGAGTGGGGGCCTATGCTTACCATTATTCAACACCCCTGTCGGAGGGAGGGTTGGAAACAAAATCTAGGAGGCCGGACTAGGGGCTCCGGGCATACCTCTCTCTCCCAACCCCCACCGTACATCACCTAAATAAACAACATACAACAATAATTATAATTATTTAGTATATTCGAAGTCATATATCTAAATAATATGCATACATTTTCTTTTTCAGATAAGGCTGTCAAAAACACACAAACAGATCAAATTACGTGATAAAGTGACATACAGTGAAATATTAAGTTTAACATTACACAATGTGACACAGACTGATTTAAACATGACATATTTAGAAATATTATTTCAAAAAATGTCTATTCTCCTTCATATCCACAGTTCATCAATATCCTAAATAATAATTTGCACTGCTTTAAAATGGTGGACAGAGAATGGGGTTGCTGTCGATTTTTCAACTCTGTGTGTATGTGTTAGTAGTTAGACATCACGGCGGGTCTTCCTCAGAATTAGAGGGATGTAGATAGCCTAAATGCTGTGCGATTCATAGGAAAATAACTCCTCCAAACCAGGATGGAGTCCACACACGGATCCGCAAGTATCCGTAATCATGTGTCCAAAATTCAACAAGGGGAGCTCCCACTTGGGATTACTTTCCAAATCTCAACACAAAGGCTGTATTAAATACAGCAACAATTATGAGGAATACTTTCTTCCTGGTCTCCAAGTAATTTAGGATTACATCCGTGAATGCAAAGTCCTGAGAAGACCCATCTTGATTTCTAACTACTAACACATACACATAGGGTTGTAACGTCAACAGCAATCCCATTGTTTCATGTGTGTCCAGAAGGGGGCCCCATGCTTGCTAAGCTACTGGATTTAAGCTAGCCAGGCTGATTAGGGGTGGAACCTTGAAAACAGTTCCAGGATTCTTGTTTCTGGTCCAGAGAGGACTAGGCCTGGCAGTTTGGGATGGACTGTTCCCATGAGGCACAGGGTCAAGACTATTTTGCATATGGCTGGGTCCAAACTGGAATGGCACGGTGGGCATGAGCAAAAAAACTAGGAATTCAACCCTGACCTGTGTCTGGGAGTGAATGTTTGATTTGTTCAGCATTACGCCCATCATCTGTTCTTTTTACATGTATTACAATAAATATGACAGGCCTTTGGACTAACCTCCTGCTGAACATGCTGGAAATAATAGCCCTATTTAACATGATGGTCCTTCTGAAGTACCTGTTACACCCAGAAAAAGTCCCTTAAATCCATCACAGTGAACGCTGTCAGGAATCCAACAGCATCATACACACGTGGCAGGTAGGAAGATAACGAGCTTCTGGAATTATACATAAACTTCTTTCAAGGCTTAGTGGGGTAGTGGCCCCTTCAAACTGTACAAGAAGCAATAATTGGAGCAACAATTCCAATTCAAATGAGGAAATAGCAAGTGTGTACTCCATAGGAATTACTGCTGTGATGTTGAAACAAGAGGGACCATATAGGTCACTTCTGTTCTCATCACAGGGCCAATTATTCCAGGAGAAATCAGCACGTCCCGCAGACTGTTTGAATCAGACATGGGGACTTCATGCTGGTGTGGTAGGGTGTTTAAACACCAACTAATCTCCACTAATTGTGCTTGTTTGGTTTTTTTGATTAGTGAGGCAGCACGACGTCTGTCTCCATTTTATATTTTGTACATTCTGTCTCTTTTGGGAGGTTAATGGGAGCAGAGACAGAGTGTATTATTTTGTTTCAAGTGAAAGGCTTGTACTAGTGTCTTAACAGTGGCAGCATTTGTGCTTGACCTTGTGCCTCACTCAGTCAGTAAGATTTATGGTCTGAGGTTTCAGATTTCAGGAAAGCCGCCACTCACGTGTATGTTAAAGACCGTGACTTTATTTTTTCGTTTTAGCTGCATTTGCTATTCAGCATGCTGTTCTACTACCGGTGCAAGCTGTTTGTTTCCGTAGTCTTTGGAAAATAACGGGGGCTTTGCTGAGTTTATGTGTATTACCAGCACACTGTGCAGATAACACAGTCGCTGCCTTAAAACACAGGATTTATACTATTGCCAAAATACTTTCATAAGGATCAAAAAATGTTATCAAATGCAAAATTCAATTTGCGCGCTATGATATGAAAGAAAGCAGCAGCTTGGAGTGAAATATATTTTCTGGATACACTGCTCTATGATATGAAAATATGTGCAATGAACCTTTAAGATTATTTTTTTGTGTCTCATACTTTTTTGACATTTAACAGGGGTTTTCAGAGTATTGATTCTCCCTCTGTGAAACAAGGCCTCCCTTTATTCTGGGTGGGTATAGTATGACACAAAGCAAGTACTGTAATGTCATGAGATGTGTAAGAATGATTAGGTAATCATTACATGATATTCTCATCCTATTTTCAGCACACAGCAAGGTGTCTTTGAAGCTTATACTGGGAAAAAGAGGTTAAGGAATGTACTATATATGTGTGTATGTGTGTGCACGTGTTTGTGTGTGTGTGTGTGTGGTGTGTGTGTGTGTGTGTGTGTGTGTGTGTGTGTGTGGTGTGTGTGTGTGTGCGTGTTCGTATATATATAGATGCAGATCGGTCTGAATGCGGATGAGGCACTGAGTGTCCATCTCTAATTCCGCATGAGTTTATGACTCCATGGCGGCGACTTCTCATTCCTTGACCCACCCTTTCCCTAACATCAATCTCACTTATATATATTCTTAACACAATCCCCCCCACCTTTTGGTCACTTATCACCGTACACATTCCAGCACTTTCACTTTGGAATATATGGACACTCCTGCACAATTGCATACCGACTGTCTTAGACCACAATCACCTTAACATGTGCACGCTCATGGGGCGTCGTATTGGCACTGTAGATCCGCGCACGACTTCGTGCCCCTCTGCCCACTTGGGCTGGATCCTTTCCACGCGGTACGCCACCTAATAGGCAATAGCCACCATTACTCAGGAACAATAACTCCCCGAGTAAGCCACATTGACTGCCTGAGCACATGTTCACACACAAACACATTCATTAGACTGTGCTTTCTGCATATACAACCTAGTAGGAGATGGTGAGGCCCACATATATATTAATGTGTGCTTTAATCTGATTCTGATTTCATTTTTCGTCTGTTGTTTCTTCAATAACACTGGTTCTAGTGTGATGTATATAGTATTATTAACATTTTGTGATTATTCAACAAATGTGATTTAACCTATGCATAATGTTAGCGAACTAAAGTTTCATCTACCTTTGTAACTTTGTTTTACTGGAAGAAACACTACACATACTCACCATGACTCTGCATGTCCCAGGCTGTATGTAACTTTTCCATTGCTGTGGTCGCTAAGTCGGTTTCCATGACAATCAGTTTTGGTTTACACCTTGTTTCTAATTTATACTGCACCGTAGAGATTTGCAATGTTGTGAGCAAGGGGGACACGTCCGCCGAAACAAGTCGTCCATCACGGAGGAATAAAAACACTTATGCTTCAAACCTTTACCCACGGAGTCAGCACCTGTTTTATTCATTGTGTACAGAAGGATTGGCATTGAGATATATATATATATATATATATATATATATATATATATATATATATATATATATATATATATATATATATATATATATATATATATATATATATATATATATATTCACCAAATATTCCCCAGAAGGGGAAACAACGGGTCGCACAGCCAGTTCAGATTTTAAACAGCAATCCTTTTATTTTTCAAATCACAGGGCAAATAGCGCATTGATCTACGCGTTTCGGTGTCACTCCACCTTGCTCACGATCACCGGGTTTGCCCCACCCACAAACATTTAAACACATTTTTTTTTTTTTTTGGCATTTCCTGTCACATGTCATACTAAGGATTATGGTCCTTGTAGTTTTACTGATTGTTTAAAACACAGTTAATAATAAATTGTGCGCAAAAGTTGCAAAATCAAAACTATTGATAATATTGAGAGTCCCACAACTGTCCCGCCTTCAAATAGGCTACTATCTCACAATGGATTTTGTCCCGCCTTCCAATAGGCAGATAACATCACAAATTTAGACAGTATACAAATAGTTCATATTTCATTATCATTTTACAAGTGCACATGCAATTCCTCAGATTGATTCAACCCATTCGGGTGCATGGTCCTCAGGTTAATGATGAATCTAGATTCAGCTCGTCTTAGTTTTTTTGCTCGATCACCTCCCCGCTCTCCTTTAGTGATTGTTTGTATGCCATAAAATCTCAATTTTAGCCAATCCCCCTGATGTGATTGTTCCATATGTTTGGCTATGGCATTTGAGCGGTCCTTATGAATTGTTGCACGCATGTGCTGTAAAATGCGATTTTTCAATTCCCCAGTTGTACTCCCTACATATTGCAAAGGGCACGGGCATTCTACTATGTACACGGTGAATGGTGTTTTGCACGTAATGCATTGTTTGATTTGCCATTTCTTTTTGTTCGCCAATGTGATTTCTCTGGTTGGTTTGGCAATCTGGCACATTTTGCAACCGTGGCATTTGACGAATCCCTTGGTTTTCAGCCAATCATCCTGTCGTTTTTTCTGGAAATGGCTGTGTATTAGATGATCCTTCAAGTTTCTTGCACGTCTGTATGTTATTATAGGGTGCGTGCCCATGAGTTCTTTGGCAGTATTATCCAACTGTAAGAGTTTCCAGTTTTTTCTTAGGATTTTGGATATTTTGTCACTTTCTTGGGAGAAGTCCATTATTAAACGGATTTTATCCGTTTCTGTGTCATGCTGTTTGTTTTTCCTCTTGAGACATTCCTCTCTTGTCTTCATGTTAGTTTTTATTAAGCTGTTTCTAACTGTTTGTGTGGGATATTTCCTTTTGATGAATCTTTTCATTGTCTTATTGCTGTTGCTCTTCCACACATCTTGCTCACTGCATATCCGACGGACTCTCAAAAATTCACCGTACGGTATGCTGTTGAGTAAAGTTTTTTGATGGAAGCTGGTGGCTTCAAGTGTGGCATTGGTTGAAGTTTGTTTACGATGTAGAGTTGTATGAATCTGTTGGTTCTTGATGTAAATTTCTGTGTCCAGGAAAACAATTCTTTCCTTGCTCATATTGTAAGTGAATTTCAAATTTTTCACACTGTTGTTCATTATTTGAAAGTATTCCTGGAATTCTGATTCAGTTCCATCCCAGATAATCAACAAGTCGTCGATAAATCGCTTCCAACTTACAACTTTGTTCACAGATGTTTCATTCATAGAGTTCCACGCCAGTTCCTGCTCCCACCATCCCATCGTTAGACAAGCATATGACGGACTAAAGGCAAAACCCATAGCTGTCCCACTTCGTTGTTTAAAGATTTCTCCTCCGAAAGTGAAAATATTTTGTTCCAAACAGATTGTAATCATTTCTAGTAGCATCTGGTTGTGGCTACTAAATTCCAGACTCCTCTCATTTAAGAAGAAATTGCATGCTCTTACTCCCATTTCATTGTCGATGTTGGTGTATAACCCAATGACATCCATTGAGATCAACCAATATGAATCCTGCCATGGAGTATCAACCAAAGTTCGTAAAAGGTCACTCGTGTCCTGAATGTAGGAGTTTAGTTTCGATACAAAGGGCTTTAGGAAGTGATCGATATATTCAGCCATTGGCTCCAGCAGTGAGCCCTTGGCTGATATTATTGGTCTTCCCGGTGGATTTCTTTGGTCCTTATGAATCTTAGGCAAGAAGTAAATTGTTGCCAATATTGGATGAGTTACCGTGAGAAATTTTTGTTCCATATCATCAATGAGTCCGTTCGTTTTCCACACATTTAGTTTCTCATCAATTTTGCGCTTTATTTCCATGGTTGGATTGTACTTCAATTTTTCATAATGCATATGATTTCTTAATTGTCTGTTTGCTTCCATTGCATATGCATTGCGATCCAAAATTATCACATTTCCGCCCTTGTCGGCAGTTTTTATTTCTATGTTGTCATCTTCCGATAGGTTTTTTAGTGCAAGTCGTTCTTCTTTTGTTAGATTGTCTTGGCCATAATTCAATTTCAGTTTATATAGATCCTGTATTACTGCATCCTGAAACAGGTCCACTTTGTTACCGGGAGTTAATTGTGGGTAGAATTTGGATTTAGGTTTTTTTCCGCTCAGACCTGCTCCACTCTGTGTTACAGCCTGTGAAAGGGTCACTTCTTGTGACGGATCCTGAGTCATATTCATTAAAGTCAGAAAACCTTCCGCATCCTTCAGTGGTAACATACCCTCAGTTTTTGTTGTTTTGGTGATGTTTTGCTCTTTCAGCGTTTTTTCTCTAAATGCTTTCGCTAATTTAATTTTCCTGATATACAGGTATAGGTCGATTCTCACCTGCGCCAGGTTCATATGGCTTTTTGGACAGAAATTGATTCCCCTCTTCAGTAATGATGTTTCCGTTGATGTTAATTCTCTTTCTGATAAATTTATCACTTGTAATTCATCCATTATTTTTGTTTCTTCCTCATGGTTCGTGTCTCCACTCCTGTCTTCTCTGCTCCGCCACTTGCTCCTTTTACCTCTTCTGTTGCATTTCTTCCGGGCCATTGCCTTCCTCTCCCCCTTCCTCTCCGTGACTGAAATTGTGGAGTTGGGCGGTTCCGCTCCCAATATCGCTGTTGCAAAATGAGGCGCATGTCCCCTAAAAAAGGAATCCTTCTGGTGGTCTCATTTTCATCACCAGGTGTTTGTTCAGTGGATACTATTGAAGACGCCGAACTGGACATGCTTGACATACTTGTCCAAGCCATTTGCTCTTTTAAGCCATCAAATTTCCGAGCAAAAGAAAAAATACGGCCTTCTGCGTAATCATTGGTGTCTCTAATGAATTTGGAATGTTTTCTATCCATCACAATCTCCTCATGTTTGTCAATTTCTGTTTCCAGATCCTCCTTGAATTTGGTTAGTTCCGATGTTAGTTTTAAAGTGATTATTTCTTTTTCTACTTCCTGCAATTCCTCTTTGAGTTTTTCCAAAGATATATCAATGTGCTTAATTAGGATTTCAATGAGGCCCAATGACGATTGCAATATATGTTCGCCCCATTCTTCCAGCAGTTCATTAGATACATCGCTGTTATTGGGCATTAGTAGGATTCTCAATCCCCTGGGCACCATCTTAGCCTCCAAGTACTTTTTCAACGTAATAATTTCCCATGATTTGTTAATTTCCTTTCGACTCAGTTTTTCCCAATTTTTTAATTTACTTCTAGCATCCATTTTCCCTGAGGTTGAAGCTGCACCCGTTTTGTCTCTTGGGTTGCTTTTGTCAAACAATTCAGTCACCATTCACCGTGTACATAGTAGAATGCCCGTGCCCTTTGCAATATGTAGGGAGTACAACTGGGGAATTGAAAAATCGCATTTTACAGCACATGCGTGCAACAATTCATAAGGACCGCTCAAATGCCATAGCCAAACATATGGAACAATCACATCAGGGGGATTTTATGGCATACAAACAATCACTAAAGGAGAGCGGGGAGGTGATCGAGCAAAAAAACTAAGACGAGCTGAATCTAGATTCATCATTAACCTGAGGACCATGCACCCGAATGGGTTGAATCAATCTGAGGAATTGCATGTGCACTTGTAAAATGATAATGAAATATGAACTATTTGTATACTGTCTAAATTTGTGATGTTATCTGCCTATTGGAAGGCGGGACAAAATCCATTGTGAGATAGTAGCCTATTTGAAGGCGGGACAGTTGTGGGACTCTCAATATTATCAATAGTTTTGATTTTGCAACTTTTGCGCACAATTTATTATTAACTTTGTTTCAAACAATCAGTAAAACTACAAGGACCATAATCCTTAGTATGACATGTGACAGGAAATGCCAAAAAAAAAAAAAAAATGTGTTTAAATGTTTGTGGGTGGGGCAAACCCGGTGATCGTGAGCAAGGTGGAGTGACACCGAAACGCGTAGATCAATGCGCTATTTGCCCTGTGATTTGAAAAATAAAAGGATTGCTGTTTAAAATCTGAACTGGCTGTGCGACCCGTTGTTTCCCCTTCTGGGGAATATTTGGTGCAATATTAAGCGGCTGGGTTCTGCCGCAGGATCCCGCACATGTGAGAGCGCTGCAACAAGCTCCCGAGAAGGAACCGCTGTGGAGGTGATATATATATATATATATATATATATATATATATATATATACACAGCTTCACTGTCAATAAATGACTGGACCAGCACTCGCGTTAGGTTAAATCTATTATAGATTTATTGCGCAAAAGTAAACAGACGCGTTTCAGCCTTCGCTTTCGTCAGTAAATACACATATATATATATATATTCCTCGAAATGCTCGGATAGGAGCCAGACCACAGATTACTTTTGACGGCCTACATCATCACGAGATAGGTTGGTCCGTAGCTATCCTAGAGAAGACACACAAACACAGTGGTTATGAATGCCAAATGGCTTTACCACTTGTGGTATGTGTAAAGCAGACCGGAATCGTAGGAACTGTAAGGAATATACCACAGGCACAAAAGAGAAGCGACCAATAAGACACATTATCAATTGCAATAGCGATTTTACTGTCTACGTACTGGAGTGCCCTTGTGACCTCCAGTACGTAGGCAGTACAAACTCCCACTTAAGCTAAGGATACTGCAACATCTGCATGCCATCGCAAATTGTGATCATAACTATCCGGTGACACGCCATTACACAGAATGTCACAACAGCAACAACAGCAGCTTACAGTTTTTTGGTGTGGATAGAATACCAAAACATATAAGGGGTGAGGACCAAGAGAAGCAACTCAGGATCCTTGAATCCAGGTTTATCCTGGATCTGGATTGTAAAGTGCCGAAAGGACTTAACAGTGGGGAAGAACTTGCTAGGCATATAGGCCTATAAAGAACTGCGGTATTCTCTTTAGTCAATAAACAGTATTGGGAATCTCCTGAACAGAAGTATGTTAGGATTTTAATTAAGATGATTTGCTAGCAGTAAGCTTTTCTATTTTTCACTTTTAATTCAGACAGGATAGATATTTTGAATAACGGGGGATTTTGAACTGTTGGTGTTTTGCCTGTCTAGGGTAATATATGAATCGCATCCGCAATTACGGAGTCTCATTGGGAAGCTATGTAGTCTTCCATAAACACCAGATGTCTCCCCCGAACATCTTGTCCCTAAACACATATTAGACACTTTAGCAATAATTTAATTCACACACTTACACTGTCCCTTCACATCCCATATACCCAGCACTTAGAGAAGGATAAAACCTGTGTCTCTTGGAGAATAGTTACACGTTGGGCAACATTGACGTTGGAATACAAATATAGCGGGGCATTATTTAAGCGCTACCTTAGTGAATGTACAAGAGAAATGATCAATAGCGCGCAAAGGGCAGGACAATACTGTTACGGGGCAAATTAACATTTATATGAATGCAAAGTTACGGAGACTTGTATGCAACATATTGGCACATTATATTGCTGGATAATATGAGTGTTTGGTGCCTGCGAAAATGTATTTTAATTTTAAAATTAATTGTTAGCATTACGCTATAATTATGGTTATGTGTCTTTCCGTCAGCAATGCCTACATTGCCCATTATGCTGCTCTCAGTATCCCGCTGCAATCATGTTATGTATATTGTGCTCGAAATGCCTATAATTTTTCAAAAAGCTGCTGCCGTTTTTAGAATTTGTTCGGTCGTCACGCAATTAATAGTTTCACGAATGTATTTTACAATTCGTTGCTGGCACTACGAAACAACGATGCACATACACATTCCGTCTTCTAATGTTAGAAATGTCATTGCTGCTTTGTAAACTGTTTTGACTACATGCCTTAATTTATAAAATTTCAATTATGGCGATTTATGAGATAATTTGTTTTTACCGATGAATTTCAGTTTTACAATGCTTCATGTTGACGTAGAAACAAAGTGTAAGATACAGTATTTTTTCCATTTCCATCATGAAGTGTGAAGTGTATTTCTATGGCAAATGGAGACATAGGAAGTTACTTGATAAAGGCAAACACCGAAACACGTTGTCCTTGTTAACTAGTGCACAATAAAGTTTTTGTGCCGTTTCCTAGCGTGCTGTCCTTCGATTCCAGTGGATTGATTTGGAGCAGGGGAAAGCTTCACACACACACACACACACACACACACACACACATATATATATATATATATATATATATATATATCAGAATCACAAGGTGCCTGCTGAGGAAAGAGCCCACACCTGGTATTTCTTTAGCTGACAACTTTTATTTGAGGGTGCTGCATGCAGAATTCGCGATGGCTCGCTCAGTTGAAAGTCTTGTTCCCCGACGCGTTTCGTGCTCTCTGCACTTAATCATGGGTGTAGACTGCTGGTTCTGTGAGACGGCTTTGCCTTGATTAAAACATTTTTCATGCTCTCAGACCACGCCCAGTGGGCGTCGCCACATCGAGTGGCTTTCTGGTCCATGTAGTCTCATAGTAGTCCACAGTGGGTTGCACATTGTCTCACACACCTCCCTTTGTTGTATTACCCCAGTGGGTTGCGGTACACCAGTCCTTCTGACACCAGCCGTTCTCTCCCCCAAAATGCAGCTACCAGATCCCACTACCGCAATGTCGGGTGACACCACGGCAGGACTGTGAAACAGCGGGGCTCTTGCCGCGGTCCAGGCGGAACCGCAAAAAATCAGAATCACAAGGTGCCTGCTGAGGAAAGAGCCCACACCTGGTATTTCTTTAGCTGACAACTTTTATTTGAGGGTGCTGCATGCAGAATTCGCGATGGCTCGCTCAGTTGAAAGTCTTGTTCCCCGACGCGTTTCGTGCTCTCTGCACTTAATCATGGGTGTAGACTGCTGGTTCTGTGAGACGGCTTTGCCTTGATTAAAACATTTTTCATGCTCTCAGACCACGCCCAGTGGGCGTCGCCACATCGAGTGGCTTTCTGGTCCATGTAGTCTCATAGTAGTCCACAGTGGGTTGCACATTGTCTCACACACCTCCCTTTGTTGTATTACCCCAGTGGGTTGCGGTACACCAGTCCTTCTGACACCAGCCGTTCTCTCCCCCAAAATGCAGCTACCAGATCCCACTACCGCAATGTCGGGTGACACCACGGCAGGACTGTGAAACAGCGGGGCTCTTGCCGCGGTCCAGGCGGAACCGCAAAAAATCAGAATCACAAGGTGCCTGCTGAGGAAAGAGCCCACACCTGGTATTTCTTTAGCTGACAACTTTTATTTGAGGGTGCTGCATGCAGAATTCGCGATGGCTCGCTCAGTTGAAAGTCTTGTTCCCCGACGCGTTTCGTGCTCTCTGCACTTAATCATGGGTGTAGACTGCTGGTTCTGTGAGACGGCTTTGCCTTGATTAAAACATTTTTCATGCTCTCAGACCACGCCCAGTGGGCGTCGCCACATCGAGTGGCTTTCTGGTCCATGTAGTCTCATAGTAGTCCACAGTGGGTTGCACATTGTCTCACACACCTCCCTTTGTTGTATTACCCCAGTGGGTTGCGGTACACCAGTCCTTCTGACACCAGCCGTTCTCTCCCCCAAAATGCAGCTACCAGATCCCACTACCGCAATGTCGGGTGACACCACGGCAGGACTGTGAAACAGCGGGGCTCTTGCCGCGGTCCAGGCGGAACCGCAAAAAATCAGAATCACAAGGTGCCTGCTGAGGAAAGAGCCCACACCTGGTATTTCTTTAGCTGACAACTTTTATTTGAGGGTGCTGCATGCAGAATTCGCGATGGCTCGCTCAGTTGAAAGTCTTGTTCCCCGACGCGTTTCGTGCTCTCTGCACTTAATCATGGGTGTAGACTGCTGGTTCTGTGAGACGGCTTTGCCTTGATTAAAACATTTTTCATGCTCTCAGACCACGCCCAGTGGGCGTCGCCACATCGAGTGGCTTTCTGGTCCATGTAGTCTCATAGTAGTCCACAGTGGGTTGCACATTGTCTCACACACCTCCCTTTGTTGTATTACCCCAGTGGGTTGCGGTACACCAGTCCTTCTGACACCAGCCGTTCTCTCCCCCAAAATGCAGCTACCAGATCCCACTACCGCAATGTCGGGTGACACCACGGCAGGACTGTGAAACAGCGGGGCTCTTGCCGCGGTCCAGGCGGAACCGCAAAAAATCAGAATCACAAGGTGCCTGCTGAGGAAAGAGCCCACACCTGGTATTTCTTTAGCTGACAACTTTTATTTGAGGGTGCTGCATGCAGAATTCGCGATGGCTCGCTCAGTTGAAAGTCTTGTTCCCCGACGCGTTTCGTGCTCTCTGCACTTAATCATGGGTGTAGACTGCTGGTTCTGTGAGACGGCTTTGCCTTGATTAAAACATTTTTCATGCTCTCAGACCACGCCCAGTGGGCGTCGCCACATCGAGTGGCTTTCTGGTCCATGTAGTCTCATAGTAGTCCACAGTGGGTTGCACATTGTCTCACACACCTCCCTTTGTTGTATTACCCCAATGGGTTGCGGTACACCAGTCCTTCTGACAACAGCCGTTCTCTCCCCCAAAATGCAGCTACCAGATCCCACTACCGCAATGTCGGGTGACACCACGGCAGGACTGTGAAACAGCGGGGCTCTTGCCGCGGTCCAGGCGGAACCGCAAAAAATCAGAATCACAAGGTGCCTGCTGAGGAAAGAGCCCACACCTGGTATTTCTTTAGCTGACAACTTTTATTTGAGGGTGCTGCATGCAGAATTCGCGATGGCTCGCTCAGTTGAAAGTCTTGTTCCCCGACGCGTTTCGTGCTCTCTGCACTTAATCATGGGTGTAGACTGCTGGTTCTGTGAGACGGCTTTGCCTTGATTAAAACATTTTTCATGCTCTCAGACCACGCCCAGTGGGCGTCGCCACATCGAGTGGCTTTCTGGTCCATGTAGTCTCATAGTAGTCCACAGTGGGTTGCACATTGTCTCACACACCTCCCTTTGTTGTATTACCCCAGTGGGTTGCGGTACACCAGTCCTTCTGACACCAGCCATTCTCTCCCCCAAAATGCAGCTACCAGATCCCACTACCGCAATGTCGGGTGACAGCACGGCAGGACTGTGAAACAGCGGGGCTCTTGCCGCGGTCCAGGCGGAACCGCAAAAAATCAGAATCACAAGGTGCCTGCTGAGGAATGAGCCCACACCTGGTATTTCTTTAGCTGACAACTTTTATTTGAGGGTGCTGCATGCAGAATTCGCGATGGCTCGCTCAGTTGAAAGTCTTGTTCCCCGACGCGTTTCGTGCTCTCTGCACTTAATCATGGGTGTAGACTGCTGGTTCTGTGAGACGGCTTTGCCTTGATTAAAACATTTTTCATGCTCTCAGACCACGCCCAGTGGGCGTCGCCACATCGAGTGGCTTTCTGGTCCATGTAGTCTCATAGTAGTCCACAGTGGGTTGCACATTGTCTCACACACCTCCCTTTGTTGTATTACCCCAGTGGGTTGCGGTACACCAGTCCTTCTGACACCAGCCGTTCTCTCCCCCAAAATGCAGCTACCAGATCCCACTACCGCAATGTCGGGTGACACCACGGCAGGACTGTGAAACAGCGGGGCTCTTGCCGCGGTCCAGGCGGAACCGCAAAAAATCAGAATCACAAGGTGCCTGCTGAGGAAAGAGCCCACACCTGGTATTTCTTTAGCTGACAACTTTTATTTGAGGGTGCTGCATGCAGAATTCGCGATGGCTCGCTCAGTTGAAAGTCTTGTTCCCCGACGCGTTTCGTGCTCTCTGCACTTAATCATGGGTGTAGACTGCTGGTTCTGTGAGACGGCTTTGCCTTGATTAAAACATTTTTCATGCTCTCAGACCACGCCCAGTGGGCGTCGCCACATCGAGTGGCTTTCTGGTCCATGTAGTCTCATAGTAGTCCACAGTGGGTTGCACATTGTCTCACACACCTCCCTTTGTTGTATTACCCCAGTGGGTTGCGGTACACCAGTCCTTCTGACACCAGCCGTTCTCTCCCCCAAAATGCAGCTACCAGATCCCACTACCGCAATGTCGGGTGACACCACGGCAGGACTGTGAAACAGCGGGGCTCTTGCCGCGGTCCAGGAGGAACCGCAAAAAATCAGAATCACAAGGTGCCTGCTGAGGAAAGAGCCCACACCTGGTATTTCTTTAGCTGACAACTTTTATTTGAGGGTGCTGCATGCAGAATTCGCGATGGCTCGCTCAGTTGAAAGTCTTGTTCCCCGACGCGTTTCGTGCTCTCTGCACTTAATCATGGGTGTAGACTGCTGGTTCTGTGAGACGGCTTTGCCTTGATTAAAACATTTTTCATGCTCTCAGACCACGCCCAGTGGGCGTCGCCACATCGAGTGGCTTTCTGGTCCATGTAGTCTCATAGTAGTCCACAGTGGGTTGCACATTGTCTCACACACCTCCCTTTGTTGTATTACCCCAGTGGGTTGCGGTACACCAGTCCTTCTGACAACAGCCGTTCTCTCCCCCAAAATGCAGCTACCAGATCCCACTACCGCAATGTCGGGTGACACCACGGCAGGACTGTGAAACAGCGGGGCTCTTGCCGCGGTCCAGGCGGAACCGCAAAAAATCAGAATCACAAGGTGCCTGCTGAGGAAAGAGCCCACACCTGGTATTTCTTTAGCTGACAACTTTTATTTGAGGGTGCTGCATGCAGAATTCGCGATGGCTCGCTCAGTTGAAAGTCTTGTTCCCCGACGCGTTTCGTGCTCTCTGCACTTAATCATGGGTGTAGACTGCTGGTTCTGTGAGACGGCTTTGCCTTGATTAAAACATTTTTCATGCTCTCAGACCACGCCCAGTGGGCGTCGCCACATCGAGTGGCTTTCTGGTCCATGTAGTCTCATAGTAGTCCACAGTGGGTTGCACATTGTCTCACACACCTCCCTTTGTTGTATTACCCCAGTGGGTTGCGGTACACCAGTCCTTCTGACACCAGCCGTTCTCTCCCCCAAAATGCAGCTACCAGATCCCACTACCGCAATGTCGGGTGACACCACGGCAGGACTGTGAAACAGCGGGGCTCTTGCCGCGGTCCAGGCGGAACCGCAAAAAATCAGAATCACAAGGTGCCTGCTGAGGAAAGAGCCCACACCTGGTATTTCTTTAGCTGACAACTTTTATTTGAGGGTGCTGCATGCAGAATTCGCGATGGCTCGCTCAGTTGAAAGTCTTGTTCCCCGACGCGTTTCGTGCTCTCTGCACTTAATCATGGGTGTAGACTGCTGGTTCTGTGAGACGGCTTTGCCTTGATTAAAACATTTTTCATGCTCTCAGACCACGCCCAGTGGGCGTCGCCACATCGAGTGGCTTTCTGGTCCATGTAGTCTCATAGTAGTCCACAGTGGGTTGCACATTGTCTCACACACCTCCCTTTGTTGTATTACCCCAGTGGGTTGCGGTACACCAGTCCTTCTGACACCAGCCGTTCTCTCCCCCAAAATGCAGCTACCAGATCCCACTACCGCAATGTCGGGTGACACCACGGCAGGACTGTGAAACAGCGGGGCTCTTGCCGCGGTCCAGGCGGAACCGCAAAAAATCAGAATCACAAGGTGCCTGCTGAGGAAAGAGCCCACACCTGGTATTTCTTTAGCTGACAACTTTTATTTGAGGGTGCTGCATGCAGAATTCGCGATGGCTCGCTCAGTTGAAAGTCTTGTTCCCCGACGCGTTTCGTGCTCTCTGCACTTAATCATGGGTGTAGACTGCTGGTTCTGTGAGACGGCTTTGCCTTGATTAAAACATTTTTCATGCTCTCAGACCACGCCCAGTGGGCGTCGCCACATCGAGTGGCTTTCTGGTCCATGTAGTCTCATAGTAGTCCACAGTGGGTTGCACATTGTCTCACACACCTCCCTTTGTTGTATTACCCCAGTGGGTTGCGGTACACCAGTCCTTCTGACACCAGCCGTTCTCTCCCCCAAAATGCAGCTACCAGATCCCACTACCGCAATGTCGGGTGACACCACGGCAGGACTGTGAAACAGCGGGGCTCTTGCCGCGGTCCAGGCGGAACCGCAAAAAATCAGAATCACAAGGTGCCTGCTGAGGTAAGAGCCCACACCTGGTATTTCTTTAGCTGACAACTTTTATTTGAGGGTGCTGCATGCAGAATTCGCGATGGCTCGCTCAGTTGAAAGTCTTGTTCCCCGACGCGTTTCGTGCTCTCTGCACTTAATCATGGGTGTAGACTGCTGGTTCTGTGAGACGGCTTTGCCTTGATTAAAACATTTTTCATGCTCTCAGACCACGCCCAGTGGGCGTCGCCACATCGAGTGGCTTTCTGGTCCATGTAGTCTCATAGTAGTCCACAGTGGGTTGCACATTGTCTCACACACCTCCCTTTGTTGTATTACCCCAGTGGGTTGCGGTACACCAGTCCTTCTGACACCAGCCGTTCTCTCCCCCAAAATGCAGCTACCAGATCCCACTACCGCAATGTCGGGTGACACCACGGCAGGACTGTGAAACAGCGGGGCTCTTGCCGCGGTCCAGGCGGAACCGCAAAAAATCAGAATCACAAGGTGCCTGCTGAGGAAAGAGCCCACACCTGGTATTTCTTTAGCTGACAACTTTTATTTGAGGGTGCTGCATGCAGAATTCGCGATGGCTCGCTCAGTTGAAAGTCTTGTTCCCCGACGCGTTTCGTGCTCTCTGCACTTAATCATGGGTGTAGACTGCTGGTTCTGTGAGACGGCTTTGCCTTGATTAAAACATTTTTCATGCTCTCAGACCACGCCCAGTGGGCGTCGCCACATCGAGTGGCTTTCTGGTCCATGTAGTCTCATAGTAGTCCACAGTGGGTTGCACATTGTCTCACACACCTCCCTTTGTTGTATTACCCCAGTGGGTTGCGGTACACCAGTCCTTCTGACACCAGCCGTTCTCTCCCCCAAAATGCAGCTACCAGATCCCACTACCGCAATGTCGGGTGACACCACGGCAGGACTGTGAAACAGCGGGGCTCTTGCCGCGGTCCAGGCGGAACCGCAAAAAATCAGAATCACAAGGTGCCTGCTGAGGAAAGAGCCCACACCTGGTATTTCTTTAGCTGACAACTTTTATTTGAGGGTGCTGCATGCAGAATTCGCGATGGCTCGCTCAGTTGAAAGTCTTGTTCCCCGACGCGTTTCGTGCTCTCTGCACTTAATCATGGGTGTAGACTGCTGGTTCTGTGAGACGGCTTTGCCTTGATTAAAACATTTTTCATGCTCTCAGACCACGCCCAGTGGGCGTCGCCACATCGAGTGGCTTTCTGGTCCATGTAGTCTCATAGTAGTCCACAGTGGGTTGCACATTGTCTCACACACCTCCCTTTGTTGTATTACCCCAGTGGGTTGCGGTACACCAGTCCTTCTGACACCAGCCGTTCTCTCCCCCAAAATGCAGCTACCAGATCCCACTACCGCAATGTCGGGTGACACCACGGCAGGACTGTGAAACAGCGGGGCTCTTGCCGCGGTCCAGGCGGAACCGCAAAAAATCAGAATCACAAGGTGCCTGCTGAGGAAAGAGCCCACACCTGGTATTTCTTTAGCTGACAACTTTTATTTGAGGGTGCTGCATGCAGAATTCGCGATGGCTCGCTCAGTTGAAAGTCTTGTTCCCCGACGCGTTTCGTGCTCTCTGCACTTAATCATGGGTGTAGACTGCTGGTTCTGTGAGACGGCTTTGCCTTGATTAAAACATTTTTCATGCTCTCAGACCACGCCCAGTGGGCGTCGCCACATCGAGTGGCTTTCTGGTCCATGTAGTCTCATAGTAGTCCACAGTGGGTTGCACATTGTCTCACACACCTCCCTTTGTTGTATTACCCCAGTGGGTTGCGGTACACCAGTCCTTCTGACACCAGCCGTTCTCTCCCCCAAAATGCAGCTACCAGATCCCACTACCGCAATGTCGGGTGACACCACGGCAGGACTGTGAAACAGCGGGGCTCTTGCCGCTGTCCAGGCCAGAAAGCCACTCGATGTGGCGACGCCCACTGGGCGTGGTCTGAGAGCATGAAAAATGTTTTAATCAAGGCAAAGCCGTCTCACAGAACCAGCAGTCTACACCCATGATTAAGTGCAGAGAGCACGAAACGCGTCGGGGAACAAGACTTTCAACTGAGCGAGCCATCGCGAATTCTGCATGCAGCACCCTCAAATAAAAGTTGTCAGCTAAAGAAATACCAGGTGTGGGCTCTTTCCTCAGCAGGCACCCTGTGATTCTGATTTTTTGCGGTTCCGCCTGGACCGCGGCAAGAGCCCCGCTGTTTCACAGTCCTGCCGTGGTGTCACCCGACATTGCGGTAGTGGGATCTGGTAGCTGCATTTTGGGGGAGAGAACGGCTGGTGTCAGAAGGACTGGTGTACCGCAACCCACTGGGGTAATACAACAAAGGGAGGTGTGTGAGACAATGTGCAACCCACTGTGGACTACAAAGAGACTACATGGACCAGAAAGCCACTCGATGTGGCGACGCCCACTGGGCGTGGTCTGAGAGCATGAAAAATGTTTTAATCAAGGCAAAGCCGTCTCACAGAACCAGCAGTCTACACCCATGATTAAGTGCAGAGAGCACGAAACGCGTCGGGGAACAAGACTTTCAACTGAGCGAGCCATCGCGAATTCTGCATGCAGCACCCTCAAATAAAAGTTGTCAGCTAAAGAAATACCAGGTGTGGGCTCTTTCCTCAGCAGGCACCCTGTGATTCTGATTTTTTGCGGTTCCGCCTGGACCGCGGCAAGAGCCCCGCTGTTTCACAGTCCTGCCGTGGTGTCACCCGACATTGCGGTAGTGGGATCTGGTAGCTGCATTTTGGGGGAGAGAACGGCTGGTGTCAGAAGGACTGGTGTACCGCAACCCACTGGGGTAATACAACAAAGGGAGGTGTGTGAGACAATGTGCAACCCACTGTGGACTACAAAGAGACTACATGGACCAGAAAGCCACTCGATGTGGCGACGCCCACTGGGCGTGGTCTGAGAGCATGAAAAATGTTTTAATCAAGGCAAAGCCGTCTCACAGAACCAGCAGTCTACACCCATGATTAAGTGCAGAGAGCACGAAACGCGTCGGGGAACAAGACTTTCAACTGAGCGAGCCATCGCGAATTCTGCATGCAGCACCCTCAAATAAAAGTTGTCAGCTAAAGAAATACCAGGTGTGGGCTCTTTCCTCAGCAGGCACCCTGTGATTCTGATTTTTTGCGGTTCCGCCTGGACCGCGGCAAGAGCCCCGCTGTTTCACAGTCCTGCCGTGGTGTCACCCGACATTGCGGTAGTGGGATCTGGTAGCTGCATTTTGGGGGAGAGAACGGCTGGTGTCAGAAGGACTGGTGTACCGCAACCCACTGGGGTAATACAACAAAGGGAGGTGTGTGAGACAATGTGCAACCCACTGTGGACTACAAAGAGACTACATGGACCAGAAAGCCACTCGATGTGGCGACGCCCACTGGGCGTGGTCTGAGAGCATGAAAAATGTTTTAATCAAGGCAAAGCCGTCTCACAGAACCAGCAGTCTACACCCATGATTAAGTGCAGAGAGCACGAAACGCGTCGGGGAACAAGACTTTCAACTGAGCGAGCCATCGCGAATTCTGCATGCAGCACCCTCAAATAAAAGTTGTCAGCTAAAGAAATACCAGGTGTGGGCTCTTTCCTCAGCAGGCACCCTGTGATTCTGATTTTTTGCGGTTCCGCCTGGACCGCGGCAAGAGCCCCGCTGTTTCACAGTCCTGCCGTGGTGTCACCCGACATTGCGGTAGTGGGATCTGGTAGCTGCATTTTGGGGGAGAGAACGGCTGGTGTCAGAAGGACTGGTGTACCGCAACCCACTGGGGTAATACAACAAAGGGAGGTGTGTGAGACAATGTGCAACCCACTGTGGACTACAAAGAGACTACATGGACCAGAAAGCCACTCGATGTGGCGACGCCCACTGGGCGTGGTCTGAGAGCATGAAAAATGTTTTAATCAAGGCAAAGCCGTCTCACAGAACCAGCAGTCTACACCCATGATTAAGTGCAGAGAGCACGAAACGCGTCGGGGAACAAGACTTTCAACTGAGCGAGCCATCGCGAATTCTGCATGCAGCACCCTCAAATAAAAGTTGTCAGCTAAAGAAATACCAGGTGTGGGCTCTTTCCTCAGCAGGCACCCTGTGATTCTGATTTTTTGCGGTTCCGCCTGGACCGCGGCAAGAGCCCCGCTGTTTCACAGTCCTGCCGTGGTGTCACCCGACATTGCGGTAGTGGGATCTGGTAGCTGCATTTTGGGGGAGAGAACGGCTGGTGTCAGAAGGACTGGTGTACCGCAACCCACTGGGGTAATACAACAAAGGGAGGTGTGTGAGACAATGTGCAACCCACTGTGGACTACAAAGAGACTACATGGACCAGAAAGCCACTCGATGTGGCGACGCCCACTGGGCGTGGTCTGAGAGCATGAAAAATGTTTTAATCAAGGCAAAGCCGTCTCACAGAACCAGCAGTCTACACCCATGATTAAGTGCAGAGAGCACGAAACGCGTCGGGGAACAAGACTTTCAACTGAGCGAGCCATCGCGAATTCTGCATGCAGCACCCTCAAATAAAAGTTGTCAGCTAAAGAAATACCAGGTGTGGGCTCTTTCCTCAGCAGGCACCCTGTGATTCTGATTTTTTGCGGTTCCGCCTGGACCGCGGCAAGAGCCCCGCTGTTTCACAGTCCTGCCGTGGTGTCACCCGACATTGCGGTAGTGGGATCTGGTAGCTGCATTTTGGGGGAGAGAACGGCTGGTGTCAGAAGGACTGGTGTACCGCAACCCACTGGGGTAATACAACAAAGGGAGGTGTGTGAGACAATGTGCAACCCACTGTGGACTACAAAGAGACTACATGGACCAGAAAGCCACTCGATGTGGCGACGCCCACTGGGCGTGGTCTGAGAGCATGAAAAATGTTTTAATCAAGGCAAAGCCGTCTCACAGAACCAGCAGTCTACACCCATGATTAAGTGCAGAGAGCACGAAACGCGTCGGGGAACAAGACTTTCAACTGAGCGAGCCATCGCGAATTCTGCATGCAGCACCCTCAAATAAAAGTTGTCAGCTAAAGAAATACCAGGTGTGGGCTCTTTCCTCAGCAGGCACCCTGTGATTCTGATTTTTTGCGGTTCCGCCTGGACCGCGGCAAGAGCCCCGCTGTTTCACAGTCCTGCCGTGGTGTCACCCGACATTGCGGTAGTGGGATCTGGTAGCTGCATTTTGGGGGAGAGAACGGCTGGTGTCAGAAGGACTGGTGTACCGCAACCCACTGGGGTAATACAACAAAGGGAGGTGTGTGAGACAATGTGCAACCCACTGTGGACTACAAAGAGACTACATGGACCAGAAAGCCACTCGATGTGGCGACGCCCACTGGGCGTGGTCTGAGAGCATGAAAAATGTTTTAATCAAGGCAAAGCCGTCTCACAGAACCAGCAGTCTACACCCATGATTAAGTGCAGAGAGCACGAAACGCGTCGGGGAACAAGACTTTCAACTGAGCGAGCCATCGCGAATTCTGCATGCAGCACCCTCAAATAAAAGTTGTCAGCTAAAGAAATACCAGGTGTGGGCTCTTTCCTCAGCAGGCACCCTGTGATTCTGATTTTTTGCGGTTCCGCCTGGACCGCGGCAAGAGCCCCGCTGTTTCACAGTCCTGCCGTGGTGTCACCCGACATTGCGGTAGTGGGATCTGGTAGCTGCATTTTGGGGGAGAGAACGGCTGGTGTCAGAAGGACTGGTGTACCGCAACCCACTGGGGTAATACAACAAAGGGAGGTGTGTGAGACAATGTGCAACCCACTGTGGACTACAAAGAGACTACATGGACCAGAAAGCCACTCGATGTGGCGACGCCCACTGGGCGTGGTCTGAGAGCATGAAAAATGTTTTAATCAAGGCAAAGCCGTCTCACAGAACCAGCAGTCTACACCCATGATTAAGTGCAGAGAGCACGAAACGCGTCGGGGAACAAGACTTTCAACTGAGCGAGCCATCGCGAATTCTGCATGCAGCACCCTCAAATAAAAGTTGTCAGCTAAAGAAATACCAGGTGTGGGCTCTTTCCTCAGCAGGCACCCTGTGATTCTGATTTTTTGCGGTTCCGCCTGGACCGCGGCAAGAGCCCCGCTGTTTCACAGTCCTGCCGTGGTGTCACCCGACATTGCGGTAGTGGGATCTGGTAGCTGCATTTTGGGGGAGAGAACGGCTGGTGTCAGAAGGACTGGTGTACCGCAACCCACTGGGGTAATACAACAAAGGGAGGTGTGTGAGACAATGTGCAACCCACTGTGGACTACAAAGAGACTACATGGACCAGAAAGCCACTCGATGTGGCGACGCCCACTGGGCGTGGTCTGAGAGCATGAAAAATGTTTTAATCAAGGCAAAGCCGTCTCACAGAACCAGCAGTCTACACCCATGATTAAGTGCAGAGAGCACGAAACGCGTCGGGGAACAAGACTTTCAACTGAGCGAGCCATCGCGAATTCTGCATGCAGCACCCTCAAATAAAAGTTGTCAGCTAAAGAAATACCAGGTGTGGGCTCTTTCCTCAGCAGGCACCCTGTGATTCTGATTTTTTGCGGTTCCGCCTGGACCGCGGCAAGAGCCCCGCTGTTTCACAGTCCTGCCGTGGTGTCACCCGACATTGCGGTAGTGGGATCTGGTAGCTGCATTTTGGGGGAGAGAACGGCTGGTGTCAGAAGGACTGGTGTACCGCAACCCACTGGGGTAATACAACAAAGGGAGGTGTGTGAGACAATGTGCAACCCACTGTGGACTACAAAGAGACTACATGGACCAGAAAGCCACTCGATGTGGCGAGGCCCACTGGGCGTGGTCTGAGAGCATGAAAAATGTTTTAATCAAGGCAAAGCCGTCTCACAGAACCAGCAGTCTACACCCATGATTAAGTGCAGAGAGCACGAAACGCGTCGGGGAACAAGACTTTCAACTGAGCGAGCCATCGCGAATTCTGCATGCAGCACCCTCAAATAAAAGTTGTCAGCTAAAGAAATACCAGGTGTGGGCTCTTTCCTCAGCAGGCACCCTGTGATTCTGATTTTTTGCGGTTCCGCCTGGACCGCGGCAAGAGCCCCGCTGTTTCACAGTCCTGCCGTGGTGTCACCCGACATTGCGGTAGTGGGATCTGGTAGCTGCATTTTGGGGGAGAGAACGGCTGGTGTCAGAAGGACTGGTGTACCGCAACCCACTGGGGTAATACAACAAAGGGAGGTGTGTGAGACAATGTGCAACCCACTGTGGACTACAAAGAGACTACATGGACCAGAAAGCCACTCGATGTGGCGACGCCCACTGGGCGTGGTCTGAGAGCATGAAAAATGTTTTAATCAAGGCAAAGCCGTCTCACAGAACCAGCAGTCTACACCCATGATTAAGTGCAGAGAGCACGAAACGCGTCGGGGAACAAGACTTTCAACTGAGCGAGCCATCGCGAATTCTGCATGCAGCACCCTCAAATAAAAGTTGTCAGCTAAAGAAATACCAGGTGTGGGCTCTTTCCTCAGCAGGCACCCTGTGATTCTGATTTTTTGCGGTTCCGCCTGGACCGCGGCAAGAGCCCCGCTGTTTCACAGTCCTGCCGTGGTGTCACCCGACATTGCGGTAGTGGGATCTGGTAGCTGCATTTTGGGGGAGAGAACGGCTGGTGTCAGAAGGACTGGTGTACCGCAACCCACTGGGGTAATACAACAAAGGGAGGTGTGTGAGACAATGTGCAACCCACTGTGGACTACAAAGAGACTACATGGACCAGAAAGCCACTCGATGTGGCGACGCCCACTGGGCGTGGTCTGAGAGCATGAAAAATGTTTTAATCAAGGCAAAGCCGTCTCACAGAACCAGCAGTCTACACCCATGATTAAGTGCAGAGAGCACGAAACGCGTCGGGGAACAAGACTTTCAACTGAGCGAGCCATCGCGAATTCTGCATGCAGCACCCTCAAATAAAAGTTGTCAGCTAAAGAAATACCAGGTGTGGGCTCTTTCCTCAGCAGGCACCCTGTGATTCTGATTTTTTGCGGTTCCGCCTGGACCGCGGCAAGAGCCCCGCTGTTTCACAGTCCTGCCGTGGTGTCACCCGACATTGCGGTAGTGGGATCTGGTAGCTGCATTTTGGGGGAGAGAACGGCTGGTGTCAGAAGGACTGGTGTACCGCAACCCACTGGGGTAATACAACAAAGGGAGGTGTGTGAGACAATGTGCAACCCACTGTGGACTACAAAGAGACTACATGGACCAGAAAGCCACTCGATGTGGCGACGCCCACTGGGCGTGGTCTGAGAGCATGAAAAATGTTTTAATCAAGGCAAAGCCGTCTCACAGACCAGCAGTCTACACCCATGATTAAGTGCAGAGAGCACGAAACGCGTCGGGGAACAAGACTTTCAACTGAGCGAGCCATCGCGAATTCTGCATGCAGCACCCTCAAATAAAAGTTGTCAGCTAAAGAAATACCAGGTGTGGGCTCTTTCCTCAGCAGGCACCCTGTGATTCTGATTTTTTGCGGTTCCGCCTGGACCGCGGCAAGAGCCCCGCTGTTTCACAGTCCTGCCGTGGTGTCACCCGACATTGCGGTAGTGGGATCTGGTAGCTGCATTTTGGGGGAGAGAACGGCTGGTGTCAGAAGGACTGGTGTACCGCAACCCACTGGGGTAATACAACAAAGGGAGGTGTGTGAGACAATGTGCAACCCACTGTGGACTACAAAGAGACTACATGGACCAGAAAGCCACTCGATGTGGCGACGCCCACTGGGCGTGGTCTGAGAGCATGAAAAATGTTTTAATCAAGGCAAAGCCGTCTCACAGAACCAGCAGTCTACACCCATGATTAAGTGCAGAGAGCACGAAACGCGTCGGGGAACAAGACTTTCAACTGAGCGAGCCATCGCGAATTCTGCATGCAGCACCCTCAAATAAAAGTTGTCAGCTAAAGAAATACCAGGTGTGGGCTCTTTCCTCAGCAGGCACCCTGTGATTCTGATTTTTTGCGGTTCCGCCTGGACCGCGGCAAGAGCCCCGCTGTTTCACAGTCCTGCCGTGGTGTCACCCGACATTGCGGTAGTGGGATCTGGTAGCTGCATTTTGGGGGAGAGAACGGCTGGTGTCAGAAGGACTGGTGTACCGCAACCCACTGGGGTAATACAACAAAGGGAGGTGTGTGAGACAATGTGCAACCCACTGTGGACTACAAAGAGACTACATGGACCAGAAAGCCACTCGATGTGGCGACGCCCACTGGGCGTGGTCTGAGAGCATGAAAAATGTTTTAATCAAGGCAAAGCCGTCTCACAGAACCAGCAGTCTACACCCATGATTAAGTGCAGAGAGCACGAAACGCGTCGGGGAACAAGACTTTCAACTGAGCGAGCCATCGCGAATTCTGCATGCAGCACCCTCAAATAAAAGTTGTCAGCTAAAGAAATACCAGGTGTGGGCTCTTTCCTCAGCAGGCACCCTGTGATTCTGATTTTTTGCGGTTCCGCCTGGACCGCGGCAAGAGCCCCGCTGTTTCACAGTCCTGCCGTGGTGTCACCCGACATTGCGGTAGTGGGATCTGGTAGCTGCATTTTGGGGGAGAGAACGGCTGGTGTCAGAAGGACTGGTGTACCGCAACCCACTGGGGTAATACAACAAAGGGAGGTGTGTGAGACAATGTGCAACCCACTGTGGACTACAAAGAGACTACATGGACCAGAAAGCCACTCGATGTGGCGACACCCACTGGGCGTGGTCTGAGAGCATGAAAAATGTTTTAATCAAGGCAAAGCCGTCTCACAGAACCAGCAGTCTACACCCATGATTAAGTGCAGAGAGCACGAAACGCGTCGGGGAACAAGACTTTCAACTGAGCGAGCCATCGCGAATTCTGCATGCAGCACCCTCAAATAAAAGTTGTCAGCTAAAGAAATACCAGGTGTGGGCTCTTTCCTCAGCAGGCACCCTGTGATTCTGATTTTTTGCGGTTCCGCCTGGACCGCGGCAAGAGCCCCGCTGTTTCACAGTCCTGCCGTGGTGTCACCCGACATTGCGGTAGTGGGATCTGGTAGCTGCATTTTGGGGGAGAGAACGGCTGGTGTCAGAAGGACTGGTGTACCGCAACCCACTGGGGTAATACAACAAAGGGAGGTGTGTGAGACAATGTGCAACCCACTGTGGACTACAAAGAGACTACATGGACCAGAAAGCCACTCGATGTGGCGACGCCCACTGGGCGTGGTCTGAGAGCATGAAAAATGTTTTAATCAAGGCAAAGCCGTCTCACAGAACCAGCAGTCTACACCCATGATTAAGTGCAGAGAGCACGAAACGCGTCGGGGAACAAGACTTTCAACTGAGCGAGCCATCGCGAATTCTGCATGCAGCACCCTCAAATAAAAGTTGTCAGCTAAAGAAATACCAGGTGTGGGCTCTTTCCTCAGCAGGCACCCTGTGATTCTGATTTTTTGCGGTTCCGCCTGGACCGCGGCAAGAGCCCCGCTGTTTCACAGTCCTGCCGTGGTGTCACCCGACATTGCGGTAGTGGGATCTGGTAGCTGCATTTTGGGGGAGAGAACGGCTGGTGTCAGAAGGACTGGTGTACCGCAACCCACTGGGGTAATACAACAAAGGGAGGTGTGTGAGACAATGTGCAACCCACTGTGGACTACAAAGAGACTACATGGACCAGAAAGCCACTCGATGTGGCGACGCCCACTGGGCGTGGTCTGAGAGCATGAAAAATGTTTTAATCAAGGCAAAGCCGTCTCACAGAACCAGCAGTCTACACCCATGATTAAGTGCAGAGAGCACGAAACGCGTCGGGGAACAAGACTTTCAACTGAGCGAGCCATCGCGAATTCTGCATGCAGCACCCTCAAATAAAAGTTGTCAGCTAAAGAAATACCAGGTGTGGGCTCTTTCCTCAGCAGGCACCCTGTGATTCTGATTTTTTGCGGTTCCGCCTGGACCGCGGCAAGAGCCCCGCTGTTTCACAGTCCTGCCGTGGTGTCACCCGACATTGCGGTAGTGGGATCTGGTAGCTGCATTTTGGGGGAGAGAACGGCTGGTGTCAGAAGGACTGGTGTACCGCAACCCACTGGGGTAATACAACAAAGGGAGGTGTGTGAGACAATGTGCAACCCACTGTGGACTACAAAGAGACTACATGGACCAGAAAGCCACTCGATGTGGCGACGCCCACTGGGCGTGGTCTGAGAGCATGAAAAATGTTTTAATCAAGGCAAAGCCGTCTCACAGAACCAGCAGTCTACACCCATGATTAAGTGCAGAGAGCACGAAACGCGTCGGGGAACAAGACTTTCAACTGAGCGAGCCATCGCGAATTCTGCATGCAGCACCCTCAAATAAAAGTTGTCAGCTAAAGAAATACCAGGTGTGGGCTCTTTCCTCAGCAGGCACCCTGTGATTCTGATTTTTTGCGGTTCCGCCTGGACCGCGGCAAGAGCCCCGCTGTTTCACAGTCCTGCCGTGGTGTCACCCGACATTGCGGTAGTGGGATCTGGTAGCTGCATTTTGGGGGAGAGAACGGCTGGTGTCAGAAGGACTGGTGTACCGCAACCCACTGGGGTAATACAACAAAGGGAGGTGTGTGAGACAATGTGCAACCCACTGTGGACTACAAAGAGACTACATGGACCAGAAAGCCACTCGATGTGGCGACGCCCACTGGGCGTGGTCTGAGAGCATGAAAAATGTTTTAATCAAGGCAAAGCCGTCTCACAGAACCAGCAGTCTACACCCATGATTAAGTGCAGAGAGCACGAAACGCGTCGGGGAACAAGACTTTCAACTGAGCGAGCCATCGCGAATTCTGCATGCAGCACCCTCAAATAAAAGTTGTCAGCTAAAGAAATACCAGGTGTGGGCTCTTTCCTCAGCAGGCACCCTGTGATTCTGATTTTTTGCGGTTCCGCCTGGACCGCGGCAAGAGCCCCGCTGTTTCACAGTCCTGCCGTGGTGTCACCCGACATTGCGGTAGTGGGATCTGGTAGCTGCATTTTGGGGGAGAGAACGGCTGGTGTCAGAAGGACTGGTGTACCGCAACCCACTGGGGTAATACAACAAAGGGAGGTGTGTGAGACAATGTGCAACCCACTGTGGACTACAAAGAGACTACATGGACCAGAAAGCCACTCGATGTGGCGACGCCCACTGGGCGTGGTCTGAGAGCATGAAAAATGTTTTAATCAAGGCAAAGCCGTCTCACAGAACCAGCAGTCTACACCCATGATTAAGTGCAGAGAGCACGAAACGCGTCGGGGAACAAGACTTTCAACTGAGCGAGCCATCGCGAATTCTGCATGCAGCACCCTCAAATAAAAGTTGTCAGCTAAAGAAATACCAGGTGTGGGCTCTTTCCTCAGCAGGCACCCTGTGATTCTGATATATATATATATATATATATATATATATATATATATATATATATATATATATATATATATATATATATATATATATATATATATTACCTACTGGCGGTCGCCAGTAGGTATATATAGTTAGGATTTTTTCTCTATGGGTTTTTTGAAAATTCTATGTCTAATAACTTTGGCGTTTGTGGACGGAATTGGCTGAAATTTTCAGGAAAATGGCACATTTTGTTTCTGAGCAGCCCTTGAAAATTTGGGGGGGGTTCGTCCAGTGGGGGCCGAGAAAAAAGGGGGGTCCCAAAACGTGTTTTTAACATTGAGTTTTCCATAGGGCGGTTGGCCTCACTTTTAGCCCGAACGGCTGAATGGATTTGCACGAAACTTGGCAAAATTGTAGGGACTGGTAGCCCGATGTGCCTTTTGTAGGTCTCAATATATGTGCTCCAGTGGATTTTGAGAAATTAACGTTTAAAAAAAGATATATATCTGTAACAGCGGACCGGGCAGCGCACTGGTTCGCGGACTTTTCGCGCAACGGAGCTTTGTGAAGCGAAGCTGATTGGTTCTCCGGCGTCTGTCAACATTCCAAACAGTCCGTAGCGGCCGCCATCTTGTCTCTCGGTAGGATCGAGAGACAAGAGGAGGTCAAAACAAAGGGGGAAATAACTATAAGGGGGCATAGTAGATCCTCGCTGACCCCCTAGGTTTGATGTGGAGGTTTTAAAAGGGCCCCGCGGGGCAAAAAAAAATAATAATAATAATAATTGAACGGCTGAATGGATTTGCACGAAACTTGGCAAAATATTAGGGACTGGTAGCCCGATGTGCCTTTGCTAGGTCTCAATATATGTGCTCCAGTGGATTTTGAGAAATTAACGTTCAAAAAAAGATATATATCTGTAACAGCGCTCCGCTTCGCGTAACGGAGGTTTGCGAAGCTGATTGGTCATTCTGTCACTGGGCTATAGTTGGGCTACATCTGGCTGATATTTGGGCTACATTTGTTTTTTTGTGTGTCTGGCGGCCATCTTTGGGCTACATTGGGCTACATTGGGCTTCATTGGGCTACATTCGGCTAATTAGCAAATAGCTCATCGCAAACTAGGAATGGTAAAGAATCGCTATTTATTCCTTAAAGTTCGCTATTTAGGAAATGCAAATAACTTTGATGATACATATGGCGGTTCATCTCTAACAAGATAAGAAGCATAGGGATACATTTATGATGACTGGCGCATCACCAGGGATGTGTTAGTCATTTTGTGCCGCTGTTCCGTCACCTATGGTGTGCTGCATTTACAATGCGGCGCATCATGGGGCAAAAACAGCACAGATGCGTGATGTATCTGTGCCGTAAAGGTGGCGCATTGCTGGAGTTGTATCGCAAGTGTGATGAAGCTCCAGCAAGGGTCGGGGGTGCCCCTGTCGCAGGGTTTCTGTTCTCACACAGAACTGTGGACAGAGGATTGGAATCTCGGCGAATTAGGGTGTCCCAAAACTCACGTTAGTAATCAAAAACTCCTTAGCAAGCTAGGTACAGTGTCACATTGGATATAACAAACTCTCAATGTTTAGACAATCCAGAATATGAACTTATAGTACCTCAGGATACGTGGAACTCATGAACAGTCGGTCGTTATAGATTTCTTAGAAACCAGAACATGGAGTTAAGAAGAACACATGTGTATTTGAAATGTTTATTTACTAATGCCGTCTTCTCAGGCGTAGTACCTTAGATAATAAAAGTACACATATTATCAGTAGCAAAATTACCAGCATAGTTACTAGTACATAAAAAGTGAATGGTGATAGTATGTTAACATGCTGTAAATGAATAAGAGTTAGCAACACTTATAAGCAGCCGCGGGCCGTGGAGGGAGTTACGGTGAGGCAGGGAGGCGGGGAGGGGGAGAAGCAGGGTGGAGAATACAAGTACACATATTATCAGTAGCAAAATTACCAGCATAGTTACTAGTACATAAAAAGCGAATGGTGACAGTATGTTAACATGCTGTAAATGAATAAGAGTTAGCAACACTTATAAGCAGCCGCGGGCCGTGGAGGGAGTTACGGTGGGGCAGGGAGGCGGGGAGGGGGAGGGGCAAGGTAGAGAGGGCTCCACCCTGCTTCTCCCCCTCCCCGCCTCCCTGCCCCATCGTAACTCCCTCCACGGCCCGCGGCTGCTTATATCTCACCCTCCCTAATACACATATTATATTATTTGCTAAGAAGGTCTCTTTGTGTTGGTTTAGGGCGTGCCCATACTTTAGTGTCTTAGATTTGAAGGAATCACATCAGCATACACCAGCTCTCTCTTCATGTGAACCGCATCAACTGTTGTGTATGTGTGTTCGGCAAAGCAATATAAAACCCGCCTCATGCCCAGAATTGGCAGAAGTTGCACTTATGTTATGAGTATGAAGTCGTGGAGATCAGACCTCATAACAATTCTGTATCGTGTTGTTCTTGAAACTTTAGCACTCGCTGTACAGATATAGTTTAACAAGTAAAGCAGATAGTAGACCAATAACATATTATTCTCATGTAAACCACGATGAACTACTAGGTGGAAAGCTAAAGCAACAACTAAGTGTCGTGTGCAGAAGTTGCAAAAAAGGAAAAATGGCGTTTAAACCGGTAATGAGCCCATGCTAACTTAACACGGTGTAAAGATATCCAGGACCTAGATGACACCTCCTCATGATCCGGAAACGAACTGAATAAGATAATAGAAGTGCCATCTCATGAGAGCAGATTGCAAGTTTATATGTGGACGGTCCGCAAGGTAAAGCATTAAAAACTAGGAAAATTTAATGCTAAAGAAAAATAAAACAGCCAAGTACTTTATCGAGTCTTAAGCCAATAGGCAAGGTAAATAATAAAAACTTGACAAATAAGTCAATGAATTGTCAATGAAATGCTAGTACTCAGCATATCAAACATGAAAAAGGTCTATGACATAACTGTGTATGCAAAATAAGCTGCAACAGCCTCCAATAGGAAGTCACCGTCTTCATCCGAAAACAGTTCAGCCATCCAATTTAAAAGCGGAAAAGAACATACGTGCTCTCCCAGCACCGGATCCTCTATCACCATCAGAGGACAGCTCGGTGGGTTTTCAAGAAAGCTCTGTTCCAAGAAAGACTGTGCTGCCGCCAGTAAATTCCAGGGACCAAGTAGTCCATGCATCAATGCCACAGCCATAATCCTTTCGCCAGGACAAACCAACTCGTGAGTAATGATAGGAGTCATCAGCTGATTAAAGTCGACGTCAGGAGAAACCAGTCCGCAGAGACACAAATCAATGGCCCAATCGAAATCACAGGTCAGGCAGTGAAATACAGGCTGGACACAGGTGAAGTAGGAGAACCGAAAAGATAATCCATATGCCGTGCTTAATATCGCCAACGGCATTGTGCCATAATATTCTAGCATGCGATTGCGGAACAGTGTCAGCAGCTGCAGGGTCGGAGGTTGCATAGGAGGGACATCCATATTTAAAAATGTAAAAAAGCACAAGAGCGTCCGCTGGTAATGCAAGTAAAAATGCCAATCTACGAACCAGAGTGCAGAAAATACAATGAAAGGAAGCAGGGATGACTCCAAAGATTTTCTCAAATGAAGTCACGAGACCACTGGTAACAACTTTAAAAAAGTGTGCCAGGGACTTTGTGGAGGATGCGTTAAAGATAGTCGGAAACATGTTGCTGAAATTGAAAGGCAAATCTTAATTGAAAAGGGTGTGCACCTCTGTATGGGTGTTCGCTATGTGAAGTACGAAAGTTTCACGGGCCGAACTCAAGGCCACCTCTCTCTGAGACAAAAGAGCTCTTATTCTTGCCATGCCGTTGAAACGTGTCCCAAGGTTGGTATTTGTGGCCAGATTGAAAACTCCCTATGTTCATGTGTGGGAGGAAATAGAACATTTCTGCAGCAAATAACCCGTTCACTTACTGTTACGATAAAAGGAATACTTTTAATTAACTCAGAACAATCTTCATTATTGAGCATCAAATAACTACCATTTTCCAACAACTTGAACGTGGGGATGATAGCAGGAACTGGCGTGCCTTGCAACACGCAAGCCATATTTGGTCGGTGTTTGTTGCATGAACCGTGTAACTGTATGTGCCTACACATTAGTGAATGATCTGGCGTCTCAGTGCATTCCTCTCCATTCAGATAAACTTCTTGATCATCTTTGAAACATCTGTATGTGTATGGAAGCGACCAGACCTCATGAAGAAAAGCACTACCTAAAGGTTCATAACGACCTATTGGTATATATTTCATACAATTTGAAAACTTATATAAAGCAAAAGGCAGCGTTATTAAACCGTGGATAAGGCATGTTGCCAAAAAACCCGCAATCCTCTGCTGATGATGTCACTGAGCATGTCATGAATGATGTAATATGTGACATCATCAGCAGTGGATTACGGGTAATGGTATCTCTAGTTTACTCCCTTATAGCTGTGTTTCTTTTAACATAAGTGTCTGTTTCCTTCCCTTATACTTACTGTTTTTGGTTCGCTTCCGGTTCGCGTACCAGCGAGCGAACTAGGAAGCGAACTAAGAGAAATAGAGGTTGGCACAGTTCCAAATATTGTACCAATTTTTTAATAACGGGGAGGTAGTTCTGAAAAGAACTTTTTTTTTTATTTTTCTGAACATTTTTTTACTGTTTTTGAATTTTTCGGAACAGTTTTATATTTTTTTGGGTTTTTCTTGGAGGGGGCAATGAAAACGATTCATTGTAAAGGGCTCAACAGGAGCAACAAAACAAAAAAAAGAAGTATTTATTATTTTGGGCGTTTCGGACAAACTTGCATATGATAGTCAATAGCTCTGTTGATCAGAGTGATGCTTTTTTCTCCGTAGGAAATGAATCCATCGCAAAATGCGCAGATGTGTTTTACATCACCAAATCTCATTTGTATATTTGGCACCATCTCCCTGCCCTCTGGTCCCGTTACTTCCGGTACAACAGATCTTCTGGCCATAATAGGGAGATTATCTAGGTCGTTCCGAAACTGTGCAGCACTGTAGTTGTTAGGATGCCACCTAGTCATATGGCGATGCATTGTGTAGTTTCCGAAACTGTATTTTTTGTCGGTCCCTCTGGACAGTCTATCTTGACATATAAGGCAAGTTACGTATCTTGCATTTACTTTTTTCTGACCTTTGGGAATTTTAAAAAATTGCCAAATGAAGTTTTCTTTCCGGTGAGACGTCCTGGGCTGCTCAGGCAAAAACTGCCTCTCTTCGTGCTCGTCCTCCTGTTCCTCTTCTTCTTCTTCTTGTTGAATTACAACTTGAGCAGGTGGTCCACTCTTCCTTGGATGTGGTGGAGGTGGTGGGGAAGCACCAGCTGAAGCTACTAAAGAAGCCATTGCTCAGTGATCACAAAGGGTCTTTCTCTCACAATGATGAAAGTCAGAGTGAGGAAAGAAGGAGGGATTTTCATCATTTGGGAAAAACAAGAGTTCTCAACCAATCAAAAGTGTTCATTTTAGATTATATGACCTAGTCTTACATCATTAGGAAACCAAAAGTGAAATGAACCAATGAAAAGTGTTATTACCAAGTCACATGACTTGCTGTGTTTACGTTAAGCGCTTTGCAGGGCCTCCCGGTTTGCTTCCAGAAACCTGCGCTTTGCGACTCGCTTCGCGTACCAGTTCGCTAACGTAGCACGTCATATGACGTATCACGCGACAACGTGAAACGTCATGCGGACGGGAGGCGTCACGATGTTGTTTTCTAACGCGGCACTTGCGGTAAAGAAACGTTTACCGGCTCGCGGTCTATTTCGCGGCATCAAGGTCAGCTAACGGGAAGCTTCCCGATTCGCGAAGCGGGAACGAAGAAAAAAAAATATTAAAAAAAAAATTTATTCATAAACATATAAAATATATTTTGGGATTTAAAGAAGAATACATTTTACAGCTACAGATATTAGCTGTTAAAAAACCAATGAAATTCACAGAAAAAACCATAGGTTATAGACCATATATAGTTAGGAATTAGCATTTACAAAACCTTGAAAATTCACTGAAAAAACCATAGGTTATAGACCATATATAGTTAGGAATTAGCATTTACAAAACCTTGAAAATTCACTGAAAAAACCATAGGTTATAGACCATATATAGTTAGGAATTAGCATTTAAAAAACCTTATTTTACTCACACAAAACCATTGAAATTCCATATATAGTTAGTTGCACTAACTATATATCGTGCACCCGCAATCCACTGCTGATCATGTCACATATTACATCATTCATGACATGGTCAGTGACATCACTGATGACATCACTGATGACATCTCAAATGACATCACTGATGACATCACTGATGACATCTCATTTGACATCATTCTTGTGCTAATACGATAAACCTCTTCAGACTCTAATATAACCTTAGATACACTCAGTGTATACAGACACTCACACACTGCCACTCATCCATGGAGTTACTCACACACCCAGTCAGTCATGCAAAGAAACAATCTCACCTCCATTTCTTCAACTATACAGTTAAACACACCTTACTTATTGAAACATATACTAACACATATTTACTCTCTTATACAATCCCTGATACAAGTTCACAATGATCGATACAACCACTCACTCATTCAGTGGCTCTCATGCACAGTTATTTATATATGCCAACTCTCACATGTACTGTGTTTTACATATGTACTTACTATGACATGTAGCATTGAGATATCCATTCACTCATCAATACACTCATGCACACAGTCAACTGCCCATGTAGCTGTTTCCACATGCACTCTTGAACTCATACACCTAGTGAATAAACTGCTCACACATCTATGCATAGAGTCTCACACCTTCCAGCCACCCCCACACAAACTCAATCTCCCATAGAAATACTTGGGCAACCAATTAATAACACATATAGCCTCTCGTATAGCTAATGATCAACACATGCAGCAGTTTACAGAACAACAGACATAATGATGCACAAATTAAGACAGTTTAGTCACTAACCCATGCATTCAGTGAGACACATTTAATCACTCACTCATACAGTCAGTCATGCACCTACTAAATCCTTCATCCAGACACTTATACATCCACTCAAGACATATTTTAACTTTACAGAAAAATACAGTCACTGGATGTTGTCATCAGTGATGTCATTTGAGATGTCATCAGTGATGTCATCAGTGATGTCACTGACCATGTCATGAATGATGTAATATGTGACATGATCAGCAGTGGATTGCGGGTGCACGATATATAGTTAGTGCAACTAACTATATATGGAATTTCAATGGTTTTGTGTGAGTAAAATAAGGTTTTTTAAATGCTAATTCCTAACTATATATGGTCTATAACCTATGGTTTTTTCAGTGAATATATATATATATATATGTATATGTATATATATATATATATATATATATATATATATATATATATATATATATATATATATATATATATATATATATATATATATATATATATATATATATATATATATTGCAAATAGAGATGACGACGCCGTGTGCAATTTTCAATCTTTAATAGCTGCCGCTACCAAACGCGTTTCAACTGATTCATTAGAGGTTAAAACATGTTAAATAGAGGTGAAACCAATACATAAAATGAAGGAACTTACTAAAGCTCACTTGAGCATAATTTTAAATAAAGTTTGATTCAAATTGTAAAAAGAGCGCAGGTGGCAAAGAGATAAAAGCGCAAGTACTGAAACGGTACATTAGCTTTTTATGAATGTGCTCACAGGAGCGTTATAATGGGCAGAAGCACAGCGCTAGCGATTTTATGTGACAAAATATAAATTGAATCATTTAAATGGTATTGGTTCACTTTATAACCACGAGAAATGTTGTAATGAAATTTTATTGTATGTAACTCTGTGAACATGATGAAAAACTATGAGTCTGTTTTCACGTTAGTCACTGTTGTAGTTTTAATGTTTTGCATGTCATGAACTTTAAAAATGGCCGCGTTCAGAAGCTCAATTACCAGTGAACAAGACTGCGAGTCAGTTGAAACGCGTTTGGTAGCAGCAGCTATTAAAGATAGAAAATTGCACACGGCGTCGTCATCTTTATTTGCAATAGTGGGGACTCGTCTCGAGGAGTCTATTCGACGACGCAACTCTCCCTAAGGAGGCATGGAATGCTCGAGTAGCACGAGGAATATATATATATATATATATATATGTATATATATATATATATATATATATATATATATATATATGTATATATATATATATATATATATATCAACAGGAACTCGTAATATTCTCCCGCTTAGTTGCGTAATCACGGGTGTAGACCAACGTTTGTGCCAGCATTATTTATTGCTGCATGAAGTCAAGACGCGTTTCGGCCATATATATGTTGAGAGCAAGTTTCATTTGGATGTTTAGTGGCCCGCTCTGGGCACGAAGCTGCCCACCTGCTGACACTTCAGGTCCGGTTGTTCTACTAAACAGAACAACACTTGGGAAGGAAGTCACCTTGTTCATTTGGGCATGAGAAAAGCAGCAGAAGCGGCGTAACCTGTAATGCGCATTATTCACCTAGGAAAGCACAGAGACAGCTGCGAGCAAGCCCCAACTACATTTACCAGAATGCTTGATGCCACACGCCCTGTTGGGCGGTACTGTGAACATTGAAAATGAATGTGGGATACAAGGCAGTTGTACCTTTCCTTCTGTGCCTACCATTGAAGAAGCGAGAAATGTCTCAGAAATGCGTCTGGCGAAAGGCTGTAAGAGACTTACCAAATTCAGTGCGCTGTGCCTCTGCTGTTGCCGATTTGAATAAAAGAAGGTTTGATCTGAACTTCGTGTGTGGCGCTTCACCTTGAGAGCAAGTTTCATTTGGATGTTTAGTGGCCCGCACCGGCCACGAAGCTGCCCCCCTGCTGACAGTTCAGGTCTGGTTGTTCTACTAAACAGAACAACACTTGGGAACGAAGTTACCTTGTTCATTTGGACATGAGAAAAGCAGCAGAAGCGGCATAACCTGTAATGTGCATTATTCACCTAGGAAAGCACAGAGACAGCTGCGAGCAAGCCCCCAACTACATTTACCAGAATGCTTGATGCCACACGCCCTGTTGGGCGGTACTGTGAACAATTAAAATGAATGTGGGATACAAGGTAGCTGTACCTTCCCTTCTGCGCCTGCCATTGAAGAAGGGAGAAATGTCCCCGGAAACGCGTCTGGCAGAAGGCTGTAAGAGACTTACCAAATTTAGTGCGCTGTGCCTCTGCTGTTGCCGATTTGATTAAAAGAAGGTTTAATCTGAACTTCATTTGCACCATCGACAAAGAAGCATATTGCCGGATAGCCGAACTCTTGAAGGACACTGCAGAGTTGAAATCGAGGATGGGTGAAGCGAAGGACTGTCACGTCCTTGTGTTTCTTTCTCTGTTATATGGTAGAGCGTATCAAGACGCTCGTTGTCGGGCAAAATATTTGGCTGTGTTCATAGAAATAATCTCAGTGATTCAGAACCACCTGTAAAGCTACACAAGTTAGCAGCAGCACAAACCACTGTAATATATTCAGATCAAGCGTGCCGTGACGCAGCTGAAGATATCTTCTGAACAGACACAGTGCATAGTAGGGGTGGGCATAGCACTTCACTCCGCCCACGGAGTGGGCATAGTGTTGCCTACTTCGCGCTTCACAAAGCAGGCATAGTAGGCAACACTACGCCCACTCCGTGGCGGAGCGAAGTTGCCCGCTACCCGCCTCCCTCCCTCCCTCTTCTACATCCCCATTTTTAATATTATATACAGTAAAATGAATGAAAAAGAACTTACCTTGGATGCGGTGTCCTGGGGCCCCCTCTTCCTGTTGACGCGCCGACTTCTTCAGATAAATGTGCATGCTCGGGCGCCCGCGCATGCGCATTCGTCTGAAGTAGTTGTCGCGTCAACAGGAAGAGGGAACTCCGGGACGCCGCATTCAAGGTAAGTTCTTTTTCATTCATTTTACTGTATGTAATATTAAAAATAGGGTTGTAGAAGAGGGCTGGAGGGAGGTGGATGGCGCATAGTGGGGCTACGCTAAGTGTGTAGGTGGGCGTAGCGCACACCCCACTTCGCGGAGCTTCGCATAGCCCCACTACGCGGACTACGCCCACCCCTAGTGCATAGCACAACGGCAAGCGGAACGGAAACTCCTGTTCTAAGCCCCCTCAAAACTTTATTTACACAATTGGAAAGACTCTTCGAACGAGAGATACGAAAATGGTGGGAAGCTACGTCGCTTCAAAAATACTTAGAAGTGCAACGTATCCCACGCGGGCTCCGCATTTACACGGTTCCCGTGTATGAGAATCCAGAGCCTATGCTACTTGATGAATGGGCGAGCTATACAGCAGAGATGTCAGGAGGCATGTTAAAAATACTGATCAAATTTCCGTGGAGTGACAGGGAGAAATGCCAAAAGGAAATTGAAGCCCTGGAAACCAACATTTCTCAGGATCCTAACACTGTCCAATGTCAGGAATTACGAGAAGCAATGAAGAAAAGGCTATTAGCATACGAGGATAAAATCAAGAAACGGAAGCAAACTAAGTTCCAAAGAGATGCTAATGATTATGCACAAGGACGCATCCTGACATTTGCGCGCAAATTCGATGCTCCAAGAAAAGCGCTCAGATGTGGTATTAGCAAGAAAACTGCCACAGTTGTTGAGACATCTGAGTCCGAGGTAACTGATACGGAACAGTCTGGAGATGAGAGAGTAGTACTACAAGAACCAACTTCCCCACACTCCCATTTTCGCGAGGATTTCCAAGTAATGCGGCAAACTCATCAAAAAGGAACCAGAGGCAAACCCCCGGAATCAAGACAAAGACTAAACCGACGAGACGAGGCGGCTTCAACATCAGGGAATCAAGGCATGGCCGCCCAAACCAGGAGTCAAAGATGGACCAGGAGATAAGTTCCCAAAATGACTTAACCATCATAAATTTGACAACATACAAATTATCAAAGATTGAAGAGCTAGTCCTTAAAAAAGGATTGACATTTTGTCCAACTAATGCTTTTGAATACACTCAGACCAGAATCGACTTGTTTCTTTTCACACGAAAATTGAAACTGCAGAAATTTCACAGATTGAAGAACATCACTAGCGGCAATTCACATATGACAAGTGACACATCTACAAATCTAGACACAGATGATTTGGATTTACTTGAACAAATGGCGAGTCAAAGAAGAGATTTGGATCCACCATTAACAGATAGAGCAGCCATTGCAGCGGAATATGGCATATCACAAATTAAGACAGTGACAAAATTTAAACCGCCATCAAACAGCTGAACAATAATAATGTGAATCTACACTTCAGTGGCACCATTAGTGACACACAGGTTGAATTTTTGGATCTTAAAGTATTCATTGAAGATGGCAAAATGTGTACATCTTTATTTCGAAAAGTTACTGCTGGGAACTCTACCTTAGAAGCCAGTAGTTGCCATCCCAAACCCCTCATCAGCAGTATCCCCTACGAGGAATTATTGCGGTTGAAGAGGAACTGCACATTGGAAACAGACTTTAAAAATGTAGCGCAGGAATCTATGGAAAGATTCAGGTTAAGAGGCTACTCAGATGACACTTTAAAACAAGCCTATGACCGAGTCATTAAAATCCCTCGACAAAGCCTATTCAGTAAACATTGTAGAACCAGCAACACAGAGAATAATACTCCTCATTTTATCACAACCTTTTCGAAAGACTCATCACTTATCAATCGAACTATGGTTCATAATTGGAATATTTTGAAAAGGGATGGAGTAATAGGCAGGGATTTATCCAGCTATCCTAAAATCACCAACAGAAAAAATAGATCACTAAAGGATCTTCTTGTACACAGTGACTTTGATCCGATCGTCAGGTCACCACGACTTGGAAATCTTACTGGGTTTTTTCCATGTCAACAATGCAAAGCATGTAAATCTAGTTCTAAAGTTGTATCGTATCCTATACCAGGAACATCTAGAACAAGACTTATTAACAAACCTTTGACCTGTACACACCCATTTTGCGTTTACTGTTTGGAATGTCCGTGCAAACTTCAGTACATTGGTAGTTCAATCCATCCAGTAAAGAAACGAATTCTCGAACATGCCAGAGCCATTCAACACAATGACCCTAACTACCCCGTTGCTAGACACTTTGCGTTAAAACATCAGAGTGATCGTAACCTTTTAAAGTTCTTTTGCCTAGACCAAGTTCCCACAAAAGACAGGGGAGGAAACCGGGTACTACAACTGCGGAGATTGGAATCAAGATTTATCATAGATCTTCAAACCAAAACTCCCAGTGGGCTAAATTCCGAAGAGGAATTAGCCATACATCTAGGTTAGTCCACTAGAACAGTGTATATAGACAATAGGCTCTGCATCACTGTTGATTTATTCTTCTTTTTTAAATTACTGATCTGATAAAAATCATCAACATATCAATGAAATTGATAATTAGCAATAGTAGTAGATTGATGTCGTAATTATAAATAGACACAATTTCACGTGTATATATGCCCATGCAGGGCTTAGAAACTTATTTACTTTTTTACCTTTTCAAAAAAATTGTTTTGTTGGTACAATGAAATCTAAGAACAATCTAAGAACTGTCTGCTACATTGCCTGTATTCACTTTGTTATTCATGTAGACTCAATTGAAATTCCAAAATGCCCATCCAGGGCTTAATAACGTCTGTGCAATCTGCTAACAAAATGGTCACTACCAAAATGAGTTAAAAATGTATTTAATTTAAACTCACTACAAGATGGCCACCGTAATGGAACTATGAATTTCAGTCTTTCCTTCTTGTTGATTACTCAGAGGAAGTTACATTGTTTTTGAATGTATATGTAACTTTATTTAAGAATGTTACAAACATTAGTAACTTAACAGTTGACAAAGGCGCGATGCCGAAACGCGTCCTGTTTCTTGATTTTGATTTTGAATCACGATAATAAAATAATGAACGAACCCCAGCTGCAGCAGGTGAAAAGAGGCAAGGAACTTTTCTTCGTGGGACACTCCTTGGCTGACTTTGGATCCGGCGTTGCTGCTCCTACCAGGCTCTCCCACCCACGCCTCGCGGTACCCGCTCCGCGGGTCTCGCTTCGTTGCCCACCCGCCTGACGTTCCTGTTGCTCCTGTATTTCAGCTGCTCCTGTGGGGTGTGCGAGGCAGCAGGGCTGCGAGCGCGACCCGGGACTCGCTTTCCCAGGAGTCCCGGTGTCTCTGGCCGAGTCACCTGGCCCCGCTCTCCCTGACCGCCCCGTCCCAGCTGCAGCAGGTGAAAAGAGGCAAGGAACTTTTCTTCGTGGGACACTCCTTGGCTGACTTTGGATCCGGCGTTGCTGCTCCTACCAGGCTCTCCCACCCACGCCTCGCGGTACCCGCTCCGCGGGTCCCGCTTCGTTGCCCACCCGTCTGACGTTCCTGTTGCTCCTGTATTTCAGCTGCTCCTGTGGGGTGTGCGAGGCAGCAGGGCTGCGAGCGCGACCCGGGACTCGCTTTCCCAGGAGTCCCGGTGTCTCTGGCCGAGTCACCTGGCCCCGCTCTCCCTGACCGCCCCGCCCCAGCTGCAGCAGGTGAAAAGAGGCAAGGAACTTTTCTTCGTGGGACACTCCTTGGCTGACTTTGGATCCGGCGTTGCTGCTCCTACCAGGCTCTCCCACCCACGCCTCGCGGTACCCGCTCCACGGGTCCCGCTTCGTTGCCCACCCGCCTGACGTTCCTGTTGCTCCTGTATTTCAGCTGCTCCTGTGGGGTGTGCGAGGCAGCAGGGCTGCGAGCGCGACCCGGGACTCGCTTTCCCAGGAGTCCCGGTGTCTCTGGCCGAGTCACCTGGCCCCGCTCTCCCTGACCGCCCCACCCCACCCCGCCCTATTGGTCCCAGGATTATAAATTTGGTAAGCCTTACGCTGCGCGGGAGCGCCCGGGGCTAAGCCCGGGCAAAGGGCGGGCCCTCTGTGGCCCTCCGTGGCCTGCAGTGCCTGGCCTGGGAATACCTCTTTTCTCCCCTGCATCCTAGCTTCGTATTTTGATTGCCCATTGACTCTATGCTTGAAGCCATCCGGACAATTTTTGTTGGGTATTTTATCTTCTGTGCAATTTTATTCACTCGTTTTGTGCTTATTGTCAATTTGGGGTCTTCTGTTAGTAGTATTTTATTATCTTCTGCTGCTATTTGTCCTGCCAGATATGTCCACCCGTAAAACTAGGAGCCAGAGAGCTGGCAATGACAAAACTAAAAAAGTAATTGGCACCTTAGATAATTTCATCTCTCGGACAAACTCCCTGATAGACCAGGGTATTTCCCTAATGGAAAGGAGGGTGTCGCTGGATCTTGCTCAAGCGAAAAGGTCTTCGTTGGGCAACATAGCACTGATACATTCCCCGCCCCAAGGTCTAATTAACCTTGTTCCTCCTGCTGGGATGCCTATTAATGATTCCACTCCTGCCATCTGTTCATCATCAAAACCCATCAATGCCCACGCTATGAGCACATTACCCTCTAACATCCCCCACCCACCCGTGATAGTTAATCATGGCGACACTGACCCTTCTCAGGCGGGCGGGTTAGACACTATTATGTCAGCTCCAAATGTTTTGAACTCAACAAACCCTCCAACTGATAACCCTGCCATAACTTCACAAGGGAGCATGGGCTCTAACTTTGGTGGGGATAATCGGGGTGTGGCGATGGCTGATGATGGGACCTCTCAGGCCCCCATTGATCACCCTGAGCCTGACCCTTTAGATTCTACTCCTCATTTGTTATCTTTAGGGGTTCCGGACGATATAACACACGATAGCAGCCTGGCCAGCATTTTGGATATCAGCGGAAGCAATGACTCATCAATTAATTCAGGGGATGGGCTTGACTCTCTAATGGACTCTATGTCTACCTTGTTAAAATCATTGCTCTCGCCTCTGGAGACTAGGCTCTCTAACATAGAAAATCAACTTGCCACTATTCTTGCGTTGCAAGACCCTAGGTTGATTACCCCCGGCCCCTGTACTTCGGTGGTTTTACCGCCTGTTACTAATATTGGGACCGTCAACACAACCCCACCCATGGGGAGTATTCCGGCTCCCACAATCAGCTCATCCACCACTTCCCAGCCGGCCACTAACATAGTGAATAACATCAAACCTTCCACCTCGACATGCCCGAGCGCAGTGAATAGAAATGTACCGAGCGCAGCGATTAGAAAGGCATCTAATAACCCAGCTTCTATTATTCCCCAGACACAGCCCAGAAAAACCACTACGCGACGTAACATCAATCTACCACCTGATGCATGTCCGTATGTGGTTGTTCTGACAGGGATCCCCGAGCTGCCTATGTCCACCTCCGAACCCTTCTGGGCGATTAAAAATAAAATATGCCACTGGCTTGACAAAAATTACCCTCCACCACCTGGCCTAAACAAGAACATACTTATGGTTGAACGAGCCCCTTGGGTAGGTGGGAAGAAGAAAAGTATAAAGGGTGATTGTGTCGTTATCACGTTTGAGGACCCACGACTGGTAGAATTTATCTGTTCCTCTCCTCCATGTGATAACAAGTCGGTGGTATCAGCCAAACCCCTGTCTTTTTTCTATGCACAAGAGGGCCACGAGGATGTTAGATGGAGTTGGTTAAGGCCGGCTAAGAAAGGTCTGGGGAGAGGTAGCAATGGGAACGCTTCATCCACCTATCAGAACCCCCAACAGTGGGGAATGGCTGCAGAAGAAGGATGGAACCTAGTTCATAGGAGGAGGGGGCATCAATGGAAGGGTGATTCCCAGTATAATGGAGAAGGATGGGGCCCACAGCTCAACTATCCCTTATTCCCTTGTTACAATCGTTTTAGTGGGCTGGAAGAGGTGGACTGACCATCACCTCAGTGTATTGAAGATCCTAATGGTAGTGGGGTAATTACTCCCGTAGATAGTGGTTCTATCGTTGTTACTAGGGAGGAAATACCCGATCAGGATAGCATTATTCCAGACCCCCTGACAAAGGATATTACTCCTGCAGATAGTGGTTCTACCGTTGTTACTAGGGAGGAAACATCCGATCAGGATAGCATTATTCCAGATCCCCTGATAGGGGACATTGATATTCAGGCCCCCCTGGAAACACCCTCGCTGCCCCCTTCCCTTGTTAAAATCCTGTCCTGGAACATAGCGGGCTTAAAGAAAAACCTGCCCGATCCGGAATGGAACAAATTCTTAGAAGATTTCCATATCTGCATGTTCCAGGAAACCTGGTGTGTAGAGCCAGAACACAAGCATGGCTATTCTACATTCTATGTTCCTGCAACACAGCTTGGGAGGGGGCGCCCATCGGGTGGATTACTCATTTGGATCAGGATAGATTTGAATTGTGAGGTTACTGTTAACTATATCCCCTCCAATGACATTCTTCACATAACTGTTAAAAGGCAGTCCGCCAGAAATGTTTTCGAACTTTTCTGTATTTATGCCAGGGGGCTCCCAGGGGGCCAATCTTCACCAATACTAGAGCTGCTAGACAATAGGCTTTCAGCCCTCCCCTCTAAATCCTCAGTACTAGTGGGAGGTGATTTTAATTGTACATTTGAGCCTCTTGATGAGGACGAATTTTTGGGCTCTCATAATAAACTAGGGAACCAGTTCATCCCATCCTTATCTCTGGCCCCAATTATGAAGTGGTCGGCTAGAGTTATTCAGTTAAATGCCCTGGTGTCTGCCCATGACCTATGGGCCCTAAACGGCCGTACCACATCTGACCGCATGGGCGCTATGACCTTCAATCGAATAGGCTGCCCGTCACGGATTGACTACATCCTTTTGGATGTATGGTCATGGGTCAAACTCGTTGATATGGAGGTCAGCCAAAGGATCGATAGTGACCACAATCCCCTCTGCATGGGTATGTTCTGGGGAGATAATATTGGTGAAGATGTCCCAAATGAGCTGATTATCAAAGAACTAGTCCCTTCTAACTGTAATCGCAGGATTAAATGGAATGTGGTTAGGTGTAATGAAGGGACACTCGAGAATATCAGGGTTTTAGTTTTGGCTGCTTCATCTGCCCTGGCATCTGTGAACAAAACCTCCCCCCAGTTTCAGGGGTCTGTGTTGGCAGCTAAGTATAAAGACCTAATAGGGGAGATCAGTATGTTTTTCTCCAAAAAAAACAAGGGATGCCCATTGACTAAACTCTTGCAAAAAAAGGGGAACCCCTGGTATACTGTCGCCTGTAGAGAAAAAAGAAAAGCCATCTCCCTGGCTATAAAAAACAAGGATGTACCAGCAGCCAGATCAGCTAGAAACGATTATCGCACCAGTATTGCGAAAGCCAAAAAAGATTGGGAAGAGGAACACTGGCAGGCTTTAAAGGAAGCGGCTCATGGGAAAAATGCCACTATATTTTGGAAACTGATAAACGCCCTTGATAGACGAGGTGCTGAGTCCATTCCAAACCATATAACTGAGTCCCAATGGCACTCCCACTTCTCTAAACTATATGGCGTAGGCTCCAAGGAAGTTGCGTTAGCACCTCCAATAATAGATACTGGTTGTTTGGCCCATCCAAACGGTGGCTTTACAGATGTTTTGTTTACGCCCCGCGAGGTACAGGAGGCCATTCTCAAAATAACACCGGGTAAGGCACCTGGCCCGGACGGAAATCCGGGTGATTTATTGCTGCATAATCCATTGGTTTGGGCTGATTTTATTGTAAACATTATGAACCTTATTCAGTTGGGCCACCAAGTACCTGACTCATGGAAAGGTGCCGAAGTTGTCACCATTTTCAAAAAGGGCGAGAGAGAGGACCCTGCCAACTACAGACCAATTAGTTTAATTGATGTTACCCAAAAAGTAGTTGGTAGGGTCATTGTAAATAGGATCGAGGGCTGGCTCATGGAAGAAAACATCTTGTCCCACTTTCAGGCTGGATTCAGAAGCAATGTAGGAGCAATTGATCAAGTTTTTAGATTTTGTGCAGTTTTTTGGAAAACAGTGTCAATAGCCAGAGGGAGTCTCTACCTGGCGTTTATAGACTTAAAAACTGCTTTTGATGTAATACCCCGTGTTAAATTGTGGAATGTCCTATTGGATATGGGTTTCCCATCCTATTTGTTAAATTTTATTATCAAACTCCATAAGGGTACTTATGCTAGGATACGTTGGGGGACGCAGGGGCAACTCACTAAGAGTATACCTGTCAACAGAGGGGTGCGGCAGGGGTGCGTGATGGCTCCTACTTTGTTCTCTCTTTTTATAAACGGGGTGGTGAAACATCTGCAAGAGACACCGGCAGACGCCCCCATTATAGCTGGGGAGAAAACGCCATCACTCCTCTTTGCTGATGACACCCTCCTGTTATCAAAAACCCCCACAGGTCTCCAAACCCTTCTTGACCAGTTTAGTGTTTTTTGTCAGGAACGGGGACTTACAATAAACACAACTAAAACTAAATTAATGGTTATGACCGCCAAGAGAAAATATAGGAATATCCATTTGACTTTGAATGGATCTCCCCTCGAGGTGGTCGAAGAGTTTGATTACCTTGGTGTTAGGATTAACAACAACTTGAAATGGGAACCCCATATATGTAAAATGATTTTAAATTTTAAAAGAGTTTCCGGCACTATTTTAAAAAACCAACGTCTCTCTGTAAGCAGGCCAGTTGCCCCTGCCTTGTCAGTTTACGAGGGTAAAGCAATTGCCTCAGCTGTTTATGGCTCGGAATTATGGGGCACTGAGAATAGCAATGACCATGTCCTAACGGAGAACAAGTTTATGAGGGACTTGGTATCACTTCCAACCTCCACTCCACTCAAACCTTTGTTTTTAGATCTGGGTAGAAGGTCAATCCGGGACATCCTTCAGCTTCGTCCCCTCTTATATTGGGTCCGTTTGAGGAGGACCCCCGAATTGGCTAACTATGCCTTAGTGTTAGATGAAATGTTAAAACTAAACACTTCAGGCAAAATCAAGTGGCTAAATGTCTTAAAACATCTTGCAGCCAGTGTGGGTTTAAGTGACGCATGGGTCTCCCAATCCCCTCCACCAAAACAAGTGGTGAAAAAATTATACTGGGACTGGATAGAGGCCAGGGCGCTACAGAACCCAAATTGGGGACATTTGACTGAGATCTTTTTGACCCATAAGTGCACTTTCAAACTGGAATTGTTCTTGGATTTTATTCAGATTCCTCGGGAAAGGACTCTATATCTTAAATTTAGATATGGAACATTGCCCCTCAAAATTTTCACGTCTAGGTGGAATAAAAGGAGGGAAGAGGATATAAAGTGTCCAGGCTGTACAAATCCCGAAGAATCATTGGGCCACTTCTTTTTTGCCTGTAAGGCATACATCCTACCTAGGAACAAATGGTTAAAACCAGTACTAAAGAAGCTTTGCGTATCCTTACCTCCAACACCTCTTCTATGGTTATTATCTGTGGGGTTGCAAAGTTTTTATCATGTGCCTGGATTATTAGGACAAAGCTTTTAAAAAATGTCCATCAAGTCAATTTTTCCACATAACTTTCATATGTACTTTTGTAAATGATGAACTGTTTTTATAATTATGTGTGTATTATATGTGTGTACTTTTTATGATACATGTGTCGAATAAAAGTATAATGACTTGACTTGAACGAACCTTCAGTCTGAGAGTGCGTTCCATTCTTTCACGGCCGTGGGAGAAAACCGAGTGTTTATATATATATTATATATATATATATATATATATATATATATATATATATATATATATATATATATGAAAAGTACGACGATCCGCTTCTAGATCAAAGATGAGGCGCACACAAGGGGGATATATTATTCAGTTTTTAATGCGCACAAAAACACCCGACAGACGCGTTTCCGCTACACGTCTTTGTCAATGTCCCAAAAAAAAAGAAAGAAAGAAAATATATATATATATATATATATATATATATATATATATATATATATATATATATATATATATATATATATATATTCACTGAAAAAAACATAGGTTTCAGAACAGTTATAGTTAGGAATTAGCATTAAAAAAACCTATTAAATTCACTGAAAAAAACATAGGTTTCACACCAGTTATAGTTACCTGGAAATTTTACTGACATAAAACCATTGAAATTCCCACGTTATAGTTAGTTGGACTCACTATAACTCGCGCGCCCGCAATGCACTGCTGATGATGTCACATATTACATCATTCATGACATTGTTAGTGACATCACTGATGACATCACTGATGACATCTCAAATGACATCACTGATGACATCTCAAATGACATTACTGATGACATCACTGATGACATCTCAAATGACATCACTGATGACATCACTGATGACATCATCCAGTGACTGTGTTTCTGTAAAGTTTAAATATGTTTTACATATTCAAGAATGAGTGGGTGTATAAGTGTCTGGATGAAGGATTTAGTTGGTGCATGACTGACTGTATAAGTGAGTGATTAAATGTGTCTTACTGAATGCATGGGTTAGTGACTAAACTGTCTGAATGTGTGCATCAGTATGTCTGTTGTTGTGTAAACTGCTGCATGTGTTGATCAATAGCTATATGAGTCGCTATATGGTTTATTGATTGGTTGCCCAAGTATTTGTATGTGAGGCTGAGTGTGTGTGTGTGTGGCTGGTAGGTGTGTGACTCTGTGCATAGATGTGTGACCAGTTGATTCACTAGCTGTATGGGTTCAAGAGTGCATGTGGAAACAGCTGTATGGGTGGTTGACTGTGTGCATGACTGTGTTGGTGAGTGAATGGATATCTCAGTGCTACATGTCCAAGTAAGTACATATGTAAAACACAGTGCATGTGAGAGTTGGCATATATAAATGACTATACATGAGAGCCAGTGATTGCGTGAGTGGCTGTATGGATCAATGTGTACTTGTATCAGTGATTGTAAAAGAGAGTAAGTATGTGTTAGTCTATTTTTGAATAATTAAGGTTTTGTGTGTATAACTGTATAGATGAGAAAATGGGAGTGTGATTGATTCTTTGCATGACTGACTAGGTGTGAGAATAACTCTGCGGATGAGTGTCAGCGTGTGAGTGTCTGTATAGGTGTATGAGTGGATATGATAGTGTTCTATTGATGAGTGACTGTATGTATGAGTGATTGTATGTGTGAATGAGTGGATGTTTGTGTAGACCTAGAAATCAGTGAGTGCGTATGTAGTTACGGGTACTGGTGTGTCAATAATTTCAGGAATGGTAGTTTGTATTTAACAGTGGGTGTATTAAATGTTAGATTAGAGTGTGAGGAGGTGCATCGTATTATCACATGGATGATGTCATCAGTGATGTCATCAGTGATGTCATTTGAGATGTCATCAGTGATGTCATCAGTGATGTCATTTGAGATGCCCCGGGGCGCGTAGCGTAAGCGCGTCGGGTCATGTGACCTGAAAATAACACTTTTTATTGGTTCATTTCACTTTTGGTTTCCTAATGATGTAAGGCCAGGTCATGTGACCTAAAAATAACACTTTTCATTGGTTCAGAACAGTTTTCTTTTCCAAATGATGAAAGACCCCACCTTTTTTCCTCATTCTCCCTTTGTGCTTTGAGAGAGGTAGACCTGCAGTTATTTCAGTAGAAAATAACTACATTAGCTGCAGCTGCTGGAGCTTCTGGACCACCACCACCACCACCACAACCACCACAAGGACCTCACAACATCACAGTGGTGGAGATCAAGAAGAGGAGGAGGAGGAGGAGGAGGAGGAGGAGAGGAGATTCCTCCCAGAGGACAATATTACCTACAAACCTAAAGAGCACATCATCTGGCAGTTTTTTTCAATCCCCAAGGACAGGAAAAAAGTAAATGCGCCTAAGGCAACCTGCTTAATATGTCATCAGGGGCTGTCAAGGGGGAATCCCAACAAAAAATACTCCTTTGGCAACCACACCATGATCAGGCATATGCAACGCAAGCATCCAAATAACTATGCTAGGGCAGAGGTCAGGGAACTGGCCAGAAACCCTGTCCAATCTTCTGCCAGCACCTCCCAAACTAATGTTCCCACCCCATCGGGACCGGAAGTTAGGGAGATATGCTCCACCATACAAACAAAGTTTTCCAATTTTAAAATTGTTTGTATTTTTTTGTGGTGCAACAATATGCTTTGGAGAGCAAAGCATCACACTTATTAACCGTGCTTGGGATAACCACAAGTGCCCAAGGAAACATTAATTTTTTCCGCTTTTTTTTTTTGCTCCTGTTGAGCCCTTTAGAATTCTCTGTTTTTTGTTTCTCCCCTTAAAAAATAAAAAAATAAAAAAAACTGTTCAGAAAAGTCAAAAAAAGTAAAAAATGTTCCAAAAAACAATAAAAAAAATAATAAAACAACAAAAAGAATAAAAAAACAGTTCTTTTTAGAACTACCTCTAATGTATAAACAAGCATTGGAAATGCAATAGGTCTCGCACCATTAGAGTTAGTGTTTTTAGAATTGTTTATGGGTTTTTTTTGTAAATGTTTAGCATTTTTGTTTCCTGTAGCCAATGCTAAAGTATTACAAATAAAAAAAGCCATAAACATTTCTAAAAGCTCTAACTGAAATGGTCTGAGAACTATTGCACTGTGTGAGGGTGAGGGTGAGTGAGGGTGAGGGTGAGTGAGGGTGAGTGAGGGTGAGGGTGAGTGAGGGTGAGTGAGGGTGAGGGGTTGAGGGTGAGTGAGGGTGAGTGAGGGTGAGTGAGGGTGAGGGGTTGAGGTTGAGGGTGAGGTGTTGAGGGTGAGTGAAGGTGAGTGAGGGTGAGGGTGAGTGAGGTGTTGAGGGTGAGTGAGGGTGAGGGTGAGTGAGGGGTTTTGGGTGAGTGAGGGTGAGGGGGAGTAGTTGAGGCTGAGTGAGGGTGAGTGAGAGTGAGGGTGAGTGAGGGGTTGAGGGTGAGGGTGAGGGGTTGAGGGTGAGGGAGTGAGGGTGAGGGGTTGAGGGTGAGTGAGGGTGAGGGGTTGAGGGTGAGTGAGGGGTTGAGGGTGAGGGGTTGAGGGTGAGTGAGGGTTTGAGGGTGAGGGGTTGAGGGTGAGGGAGGGTGAGTGAGGGTGAGGGGTTGAGGGGGAGGGGTCGAGGGGGAGGGGTTGAGGGTGAGTGAGGGTGAGTGAGTGAGGGTGAGGGGTTGAGGGTGAGTGAGGGTGAGGGGTTGAGGGTGGGTGAGTGAGGGTGAGGGTTTGAGGGTGAGGGGTTGAGGGTGAGTGAGTGAGGGTGAGGGGTTGAGGGTGAGTGAGTGTGAGGTGTTGAGGGTGAGTGAGGTTGAGGGTGGTTGAGTGAGGATGAGTGAGAGTGAGGGTGAGTGAGGGGGTGAGGGTGAGTGAGTGAGGGTGAGGGGTTGAGGGTGAGGGGGAGGAATGCGGCCTGCTCTTCCTACTTGTGTGGCAAGTATTTAAAGTTGCTGCCGTAGCTCAAGCTGCTGAGACGGGGGGGCATGGGGGGCTGCGACAAGGAAAGGATTGGCAGGGAGGGCGCAACAGGAAGGCTCTCACTGGACGTGCGTGGCTCCACCTAATGCAGGAAAAGGAGGAGTTTCTGACACAAAATATCTGTTGAAAATTATAAATTTAAGTAGGGAAGCTGTGATTTGTCCCGATTTCCTGGGTCCACTGTGTACAAATCGGCCAGTCAACGAGTGTTTATTCGTGTTTTCTTATGTTGAGGCTTTGTTTTTTTTTTTTTACCCCTTAGTGCAGTCTTCTGCAGTTTGTAGAATATAGCGTGAATTCGATCAGAAGGGATCAGAGCACTTTGCGTAAGCGAGAGTTACATTACACTAGGCCACATGCATTGTTCAAGGCATCAGGAAATTAGGGGATTTGCCCAGAATCTCAAGAGTTTGAGCCAAAACTGAGATTGGAACCGGGTTCCCGAGTTCCAAAGACTGCAGATCGGGCTGAAACACCACATCGCGTTTAGAGGGAGGCAGAACCCACATGATGGAAGCTTGGCTCGTTATGGGGTCGAGGTTCCGGTTTTATGAACATGACAATTTAGCTGTAATGAAATAAAGGATTAAATAACGCAATGCCTTGCAGCCAAAAGGTTAATTTAGATCACGGTTTCCTTTTATTATTTACAGCATTGTTCGGGGGGGGGTGGGGGGGGGATATAGAAACAACACGAGGGTCAGCGTGTGGGTTAAAGTAAAAGCAACATGGTGGAGGGTGTGTGCAGGCAGTGGAGCTAAGCATCAGGATGAGCACAACAGGAAGGGGACCGAGCCCTAGCCGTACTTGCAGTGCTGGGAGACGTGAGGCAAGGGATGGGAGTGGAGGTGAGGGGGTGTTTCTGACGTGAATCCTGTGTTAATGAAAAGAAGGCGAGATCTCACTTCTTATGCTCAGCAGTCAGCTCTGCCACTCCCAGCTCTGTAATTCAAAAGTGAAAGCGCTTGCTAAACAAACAATTCATCCTCTCGTGGTCTAGAAGCTGCAATTTTTCACAAAAACACATATTTCGGATGCTATTTATTAGAAATTTAACAAGCATTTGCACCGGAGGCCAGTACTTACCAGCATAGTCCTAGGTCTGTACCGCATTGATGCTGGCTGCGGGTCGGCGGCTCTTTTGCCGAGGATGATCTTCAGAGCTGGGAAGAGAGCAGTGGGCTAACTCGGGAGGGGGCGGAGCGGGTAAAATAAACAAACGAGACGGAGGGAAGAGAGGGGAGGGGGGAGGAGAAATGCGACACGGCGGGAAGGGGAGGGGGCGGAGCGGGTTAAATTAAACAAACGAGACGGAGGGAAGAGAGGGGAGGGGGAGGAGAAACGCGACACGGCGGGAAGGGGAGGGGGCGGAGCGGGTTAAATTAAACAAACGAGACGGAGGGAAGAGAGGGGAGGGGGGAGGAGAAATGCGACATGGCGGGAAGGGGAGGGGGCGGAGCGGGTTAAATTAAACAAACGAGACGGAGGGAAGAGAGGGGAGGGGGGAGGAGAAATGCGACACGGCGGGAAGGGGAGGGGGCGGAGCGGGTTAAATTAAACAAACAAGACGGACGGAGGAGAGGGGAGGGGGGAGGAGAAATGGTACACAGCGGGAAGGGGAGGGGGCGGAGCGGGTAAAACAAGACGGACGTGCACGCGCTTTTAAGCTCAATGCGCATGCGCATTGAGCTTAAAAGTCACGGGCACTGCAAGGAATCGCCACGATTCCTTGCAGTGGATAAAGAGTGGATAAGCCCCCATAGTCTCGCTTGCTCGATGCGCATGCGCATCGACAGGCGAGACCTAAAAAAGCAACTTTTTTGGAAAACTCTGTCATGCTTTTTTCTCCACGGTACGCTTCCCGGGGCGCGTACCGGGGCGCGTACCGGTCGCTCCCCCCAATATATTTTTTGCACAATTCTGACCTCTTGCGATTTACTTTACGATTGGTGCTGCCTCCACGCTTTTCAACATTTTCTATCTGGGATTCCAGTGGGACCGAACCACAGCAGGTCTTGGAGGTTGGACAGCACAATAATATTGAACATTTTATGGGACTTTGGAAATTTGAGGTGCTTGCCGTTTGATCCACTGTGGAGATTCTCTCTTTTTCTATTGGTGGGAAAAAACATAGCTTGGAGAGAAGACAATGAGGAATTCACTGCTAAAACTGAACTGTGGCTACGATTTATTGACGATCTGTTTCTTATTTGGAGCGGAAGTGAAAATGAATTTGAGAAATATATGACCATCCTGAACACGAAGGAGGAGGGGTTACAGTTCACATATAACATCAGCAACAAGGAAGTTCAGTTTTTAGAAATTACGGTCTACATTGAAAACAATCAGATGAAAACAAAAGTATTTCGAAAACCTACTGCAACAAACTCTATCCTGCATGGGCAAAGTTTTCATCCGAAACAACTCAAAAGAAGCATTCCCTATGGTGAATTTATAAGAATGAAACGCAATTGTTCCGACGAAGATATGATGGAAAAGACTTTCCATGAAACTGAACAAAGATTCTTACAAAGAGGATATAACATCCAGGATGTCAAAAGAGGGCAGGAAAAAGCCCGGAACATGCCCAGAATAAAGACATTGCAGAAAAAAGACAAAAATACTGAAGACAATAAAATCAGACTCATTCTAACCTATAGCAAAGAGAATTATCAGATTATGACCATCCTGAAAAAATACTGGCATGTCCTACGAAAGGATCCGGACCTGAAGAACAAAATCGGTGAGACACCAGCAGTCCCATACAGGAAAGCTCCTTCATTAAAGGACAAACTAGTAAAAAGTCACATGACATCACAAAGAAAAAAGGATTGGTTAACAGATAAAAACCAAGGATTTGTGCATTGCATCAAATGTAAAGCCTGCAAGATAGGGAAAAACACTCGGATGATAAAGGACTTTTTGGGAAAACCCTTTTCGATCATGGAGAAAATAACATGTGAAACAACATACGTGGTATATGTCATCGAATGCCACTGTGGACTCCGTTATATAGGGAGTACGATCTGTCCCCTAAAGAAACGTATCCTGGAGCATCTAAGAGCGATTCATCACAATTATCTGAATTACGCCATTGCTAAACATCTCAAAAGCCACACAGAGAAATCATGGAAGGACATCAGATACTTTGGATTGGCTACCATCACAAAAAATGAAAGAGGGGGTGACAGGACTCTCAAATTGCAGAGACTCGAATCTAAAATGATCGTGAGATTCAAAACGAAAATTCCCCATGGTCTGAATGCGGATGAGGACCTACATGTACACTTGGGTTAGCTGAATTGATCATGAGGTGGACAGCAACAATCAACATTATACTGTGTCGGGCACTAAGCCTTGATTGCGCATCAACTTGAACTAGGGAATGCCAATAGATACTAATCAACAGGCCTTGAATAGTTCTAAAAAACAACATAAAAAACAAAAGAAAAGCACAGTGACAGTAACGATCTGGAGACACATATAAAATGTTACTGAAAACCTCATGGTCGAGATATTAAAACTAAAGCTCCATAACTCAAAACCATCATAGCTGGCGATTTATGACACTTAGTCAAAATAATAACAATACCTGAGAACTTTCGCTATTGAAACCAAATCTAACAACAAATTCGCGAATGGTGAAATAAGGAAACTGAACTACAAGTACCATAATGCCTCCTAATAGGCTGATATGGGGAACTATAAATTGAAACATAAAGAAAGGACTCACATACCGTGAGCAAGACCCGTAGGGGTTGAAACGCGTTGGTGGTGGTTGGGTGTGGAAATTTGCACTGCTACTGGAATAAAAACAAATATTGCTGAATCCTTGGTGTGCGGTTTTCTACAGTGCGAAGAAGAAATTGGGTAAAGAATATATATATATATATATATATATATATATATATATATATATATATATATATATATATATATATATATATATATATATATATATGTATGTATATGTATGTATATATATATATAATATCAAAGTTCCAATTTTAAATGGACCATCACTCGCTGGAGAGTTTAATCCTCTTTCAGATTTCTTTTTGATAATCAATTTTATTAAGTTTATTACAACAAGACACATTCATTGGTTGCAGTTCAATTGAGGTCAGGAAAGAAAATAACAGTACACACAGTTGACACGAAGCAAAACTGTCCTTCAGGGTGAGCATGGCAGAGCATAGACGAGGGAAAATTGCACTAATGGAGGGTGAAATAAAGATACGATGAACAGGTAAATAGGCAGATCCTCAATGGGGAAGAATATTAAACCATTTACCCCATACTTAATTAAAAAAAATCCGGCACCCCCGAGCTTCGAACATGGCTTCCTCCTGGATCCCGCACCAGTCCACTCCCCTCCTCCACCCCTTTAGCGTGGGCGCCTTGGTTTGGGACCAGTGTGCCCCAATATCTCTCTTGGCCACTAGAATTCACTGGGATAGGGATGCACACCTGTTTATTCATTATATTTTTTTCCTTATGCAAATGTGTCTGTATGAAGCATGCCATTTGGAAAGGCACCATGCCCACAACATTCCTGGGTACATATGTTTCAGAAGGTGGGGGCGTATTGCTGCCCCCGCCAAATGCACAACTGAAATAGCCTTATGCAGGCAATAAGCCATCTGTTCAAATTATATCCATGTATTCAATTATAATCCAATTAGAGCACACTGATATCCAATATTTCAAGCTTTTTCTCCCTTCTCTCTTGGCCACTGCCACAGCTGTCCCCAGTAGGCACTTATCCGCCCCTGAACCATCCAGGCCATCAAACACCCCAAGCAACAAACATATGGGGTCGTGAGAAACCTCCCAGCCCAATGCGGTCGTGAGCTCTCTTTCCACCCGCTCCCAGAATGGCGCCAAGGCCGGACTACACCATACCATGTGATAGAAGTCAGCTGGGGCAGATGTACATCGTAGGGCTTCAGCCGGGCCTGGATTAGCCGTGTTGGGGTGAGATACGCCAAGTGTAAATAATAGAGCTGGACCAGATGAAGCTTGGAGGATGTGGTCAGGGTTTTAGGTGCCATAAGGGCATCCCTCCAGTCCTCCTCCTCTAGGGGGCCCACCCAACTCTCCCATCGACCCCGGAGCCGGTCTAGAGAAGCGGGCCATTATTCACTAAGGATCGGTAGATACGGGACACTCCTCCCCTCCCCAGATTTCCCATCATCACTTGGACTTCTAATGAGCTGAACTCTGGAAGAGAGACAGAGGGTGAGACATGGGTATGGAGGGCCTGTCTGAGCTGCAGGTATTTATAGTGCTGGGAGTGTGCACGGGCGTGGCGGTGCTGCAGATCCGCAAAGGAGCGGATGTGATCCCCCACCCAAACATCACCGAGTACTGAGATTCCGACAAGGTCCCACCGTCGGAACCTCTGCAAGGACGAGACCTCTTGCATCCAGGACCCATGCCATAATGGCGTCTGCTGAGTTAGTTTCTGATCCCACCGCACATGGTGGAGGGCCATGCGCCAGGCCAGAAACACCATCCAGGTGACCAGGGGCAAGGCCCGCTGGACTGGGCTGCTGTACAAAAAACCCTGGATCTGTGTAAAGTTCGACGCACCGAGTTCCACCCGATATGCAGGGTCGGACGAGCCGCCCGCATACCAATCGTGGATGACAATGAGCTTCGTGGCTAGGTAGTAGAGGTGAAGGTTGGTTACTCCCATGCCTCCATCAAAGGGGGGGATACGACAGTGTGCCAGAGATAGGCATGGCCTACCCCCTCCCCAGAGAAACCGGGTGAGGACACTGTCCAGTTCGTGGAACCAGCTACTCGACAGGTGGACAGTAATGTTTAGCATTATGTAAATAAAATGGGGGAGGACCATCATATTGAACAACGCACTCCTTCCATAAGGGTTGAGGGGGAGAGTCTGCCACCTCTTGAGATCCGCCTTCATCCGGGCAACCAAAGGCGTGATGTTTAAAGCCCACTCAAGTTCTGGCAGAAGAGCTATCCAAACGCCGAGGTTCTTGACCGAGTGCCTTCTAAGGGGGATGTCCGACTGCCAGTCAAAACAGTCCCGGGAGGGGTGTTTATTTATTTATTTATCTAAACTTGTATTGCGCACAGCTACCCTCAATGGGTTTCCCGGTGCCAGTCCCGGTGTTGGGGCACTAGGGTTGACTTCGCCGGGTTGAGGCGGAGTCCCGAGACCCGTTCAAATGCAGCAATGGTCGCCAGGCACCTGGGGCCAGAACTATCAGGGTCAGCCAAATATAGCAAAACGTCATCCGCGTATAGGGCTATCTGGTCTACTTGACTCGAGTCCCAGGCCCATCCCCGGTTAAGTGGGTCCTGCCCGATGAGAGCCGCCAGGGGCTCCATCGCCAGCGCGAATAAGAGTGGAGAAAGCGGACACCCCTGGCGTGTACCCCTTCGGATCGGGAAGGCCCCGGACAGCTCTCCATTGATGAGTACTCGGGCTCTGGGGCTAGCGTAGAGAACACTGATCAGATGGCGGAACGAGGGACCAAAACCCATCCTGTCCAGCACATCTTGCAGATATTCCCAGTTCACCGTATCAAAGGCCTTCTCGGAGTCTAAGAAGAGTAGTGCCAAGTATGGGGTGAGGCGGCCACGGTGAGCCAGAGCCAAATGGAGCCGGCGAATGCAATGGCGAGTGCCTCTGGCAGGCATAAACCCACATTGGTCGGGGTGGACAAGATCTTGCAGAAGGGGCCGTAGCCTTTGAGCCAATACAGTGGCAAAAATCTTAATCTCTGTATTAATCAGCGAAATCGGACGGTAGTCCGCACAGCTCAGGTTGTGTCTTTGGAATGACCACTATCGTAGCAACATCCGACTCAGGAGGGAATGCCCCTACCTCCGCCACATGGCGGAAAAGATCCGCCAAATGGGGGGCCGGGACATCCTGAAAGGTCGCGTAGTACTCTTGAGGAAACCCATAGTGACCAGGCGTCTTCCAGGGATGCAAGAGTGAGATAGCATCCTGGACTTCCTCCAGGGTGAAAGGACAGTCCAGAGCCTCCGCCGCCTCGGGAAAGAGACCCGGGAGTCGGGTATCTGTCTCGTCCAACAAGTCATCTAGGGAAGCACCTGGGGGACAGACGGTGTAAAGGGTCTCATAGTAATCCGGTAAGGTTTGATCAATGGTTGAAGACGTCACCCTGAGAGCCCCAGTATGGGAACGGATTTCAGGGATAATACGGTGGACTTTGGAATAAGACACTAGATTGTGGAGGAGCTTGCCATTCTTGTCCCCCACCCGTAAATACGGGCTACCGATGAACGCCAAAGCATCTTGGCAGATTCCAATGACACCCGACAGATCTCCTAACGCACCACGGTCAGCTGTTGGGAGGAATCCCCCTTGCCGCCCCTGAGCAAAGCCATCTCGAGCCGCTCGGCCTTGAATTCTAGGTGAGCAAGCTGGGCCATCCGCTCCGACCGCTTCGCGTGGACCAGTATCACGGCCGCAGACACTAGCTGGCAGTCCGTGGCCGGCATCAGGATAAGATCGATTCGGGAGTGAGTATGGTGGGTGGCTGATGTGTGGGTGTATTGTTCTGTACGCGGGTTTCATATTCTCCAGACATCACACAGACCCAAGGTCGAGGGCCAGCGTGAGAGAATCTTCGCAGAGGAGACACGGGCTCCAGATGGCGGCCCGGTCGTATCCTGCAGGAGCTGCAGAACGGCGTTGAAGTCCCCCCCTACTACCATAAGGCCCTGTGGGAGGGAGGAGATCACTTGAGTAAGACCCCGGAGTGTAGGGGGTAGGAGCGGGGGGAATGTAGAGGCAGAGAAGGCTCAGGGGGCACCCTTCAATGGTTCCCAAAACCACCACATATCGAGCCTGTGTATCCGACTCGACGTTAACAAGGGTAAAAGAAAGCCCTTTCCTCAGCAAGATGACCACCCCTCGGGAGCCCCGTGCAAACCCAGAGTGCCAGACCCTATCAAAGCCATATCAAGCTAGGAAGTTGCATTGTGTACCAAAGAGGTGGGTCTCTTTGAGGATTAGAATGTCTGCCCAAGGCGATGAGCAGCGGGGAGGACCGATGTACGCTTAATTCGATCCAGGAGGCCATTGACGTTCCAAGAAAGGATGTGGAGAGGTCTAGTAAGGATAGAGGTCATCTAAGGAAAGAAACTGTGGAGGGCCGGATAAGAACATGGATCCCTACCCATCCAGGGGGGAACACCTCCCTACCCCCGGCCCCAGTATCGGAGTCGCAGTATTTGATGGTCAGCCCATCCATCTTGGGAATCGGGGAAAGGAGGTAGGTAACTGCCAGTAGGAACCCCAGTGGCGGCCCGTAGGCGGCCAAAAATAAAAAAAACAGGAAGGACGTGATCTGCATGCCCATTGGGAAGTAATCAGAGGATCGGAAATGGCAAGATGAACTGCAACCAGCGGCCCGTAGGCGGCTAAACAAAACAAACTGTCAAGGGACAACGGTCCCCCCTCCCACCCAACCCCCACAACTCCCCCACCCTACACTTCTGAAGCGGAAGCATCTGTCACCCAAAAACCCAACTATTAACTACACCGCAAAAGGTGATATGCTACTCTAAAACGGTTAGCTACAGTCAAGCAGGAACATGGCTGAGTCGGACCCCCCTCCATATGTATGGATACATGCCCACAGTAGGAAGTATGGTTGGACAGCAAGAAACATAAGATGGATCAAGTCTAGGATAACAGTGCAAATGTAGTCCTTGGCTAATTCGGCTATCAGAGCCAAGGGAAAACCCCGGTCACGGGGTCAGGAGTAAGTTCTCCCCTTCAGGTCCAGAGCGGTTGGGCAAAGGCATACCACCAGGAATCCTGATCACACCCCCTCCTCCCCACCAGAGCCACGAATTACAGGGCTTTCAGATAGATCCGAGTCCGACATGGCCCGTCGCCGGGTAGCCGCCGGCCCAGGGGCACTGCCCATGTTGATAAGGGAGGACACCACAGCAGGGGAGGAAGCCCTCTGGCTCAGGGCCTGACTCGGGGAGCGCCGAGATTGCGTCCCCGGCGACCGAGAGCTCCGCCCCCGACGGGTCCCCAACGTCTGGATCCAGTTCGGCATCGTTGCACCTTGGGCGCCTCCCGGCCGGATCGGCCCACCGGTTTCAGGACAGGCACCGGGATTGCCCCCGGAAGGAGGGGCCTTTCCTCTGTAAGCCAGGTCCATGCTGCCTGTGGGGTGTCAAAGAAAAAGGTTTTGTCCTGAAAAATCACCTTAATAGCGGGCCGGGAAGAGGAGTCCGTAACGAAGACCCAAGGCTCGGAGTTTCTGCTTGACCTCGTCATAGGACCGGCGCTGTGACTGAACCTCCTCAGAGTAGTCCGGAAAAATCAGGATCCTGGAATTTTGGAAGTGCACTGGACCCTGCATCCTGGCGGCCTCTAGGATCGCGTCCCTGTCCCGGAAGTTAAGGACCCTCAGGATGATGGGACGAGCGGGGGCTCCGAGAGGGGGTTTAGGAGCAAGGGAATGGTGGGCTCGCTCTATCGCGAACCATGGGGAGAATTTCTCCTTGGGGATCCAGGACTTGACCCACGCCTCAATGAAGGTATCAGTGCATCCTTGTTCCACTCCCTCCGGAAAACCCAGGAGGCGTAGGTTGTTTGTCCGGGCTCTATTTTCCACATCCTCTGCCCTACGGTGTAACTCTGCAGTCTGTACGGACTTGACCCACGCCTCGATGAAGGTATCAGTGCATCCTTGTTCCACTCCCTCCGGAAAACCCAGGAGGTGTAGGTTGTTTCTCCGGGCTCTATTTTCCACGTCCTCTGCCCTACGGTGTAACTCTGCAGTCTGTACCTGTAGACGCGTCACCTGGGATTTAAGAGCACCCACGTCGTCCTCCACCGTGGAAATGTGGGACTCTGCTTCAGTAATCCGGCCCATGGCATTACGGAGGTCCTGCCGGATCAACGCCACGTCCACCCGCACTTCCCCGATCTTGGCCTCCACCGACGCCTGTGATGCACTGATCACCTGTAGGATAGCGGAAAGGTCTCCCTCGGCTGCTTCAGGGGCCTTCGCCGACCTAACCGCCGGGTCTCGATCAGACTTGGTGAACTGGTCCATTGTAGTTTGAGTGGAGGGCCCAGGGACCTGAGAGGTGCGGTTTTTGCCCATTCTCCCGTAGGTTCAAGTGTGGGCGCTCCAGCTGTGGTCCCACTGCCAGGTGTGGCGGTCGATCTCCCTCCCACTCCACGGATAATGGAAGGAGGGCGTCACAAGGATAATATACCGTGCCAGGTGTCGTCGGCTCCCCAAGTGACTCCAGCAGGCTCAGGGCCTCAGGGGCCCCCCACCGGCTCAAAGAGCCCGAGTCTCCAGGCGAAAGGGGTTCAGGCACCCACACGAGCCACCCGACTCAGTGGCCGATCTGCCTCCCACCAAGCCAGGGCGCTCCTCTCAACACACAGGCAGCAAGAAGGCAGGGGGGGACCCATCAGCCCGTAGGCCGAGGTCGGCCAGGAGACCCAGCGGGCCCTCAGAGTCGGGCACTCCCCCACCCCAGGACCTCGCTGTACACAGGCAGCCACCTTCAATGCAGGTCTCGTCATCCGCCGCTCCCCAGCTCCATCGCAGGGGAAGAACGTCCACAGACTCTGCTGACAGCCCCTCCGTCGCCCGGCTCCTCCACCCCCTTCCCCTCGCAGGACGGCAATGGCCGCGGATCCAAGGCAGGTTGATGGGGGGAGGGCGCTCCAGTCGGGGACTACCACAAGGGCGCAGTGGGCCCACACCAGCTGCAAGGCAACTCGAGAAGCAGCCCAACCGGCCCTTCAACATCACCACAGGCAGGCCGATGGTGGATGGAGAGGCGCCCCGACAGGGGACCGCCCCAAGGGCGCAATGGGGGCCACACCAGCAGTACAGCAACTTTGGGCGTCAGTGGCAGCCCGTTCGGCCCACCAGCACCACCACACCTCGTCCACCACAGCCTCATGCACCGGAGCTTGAAGCAGCGCGGCTCGACACAGCCGCCGAACGGCGTGGGGGGAGAGGAGGCCCACAGGGCGTTCCCCCCGCCTCCTCACCTCCTCCAGAGCGCCAGCTGCCAGCACCTCCACCGCCTCCTCGCTGGATCCACGCCGAGGGACAGGACACAATCTGATCCCGCAGCAGGATACCGGGTCTACTCCTCAGCCGCCGGCGAGCACAGAGGCGACACCACTCCTCCGCCGCCCGGGTTCCAGGCGCGCTCCGTTGACGAATCCTGCCACTCGCTCCGGAGATGATCCAGCAACTCCACAGGCTCAAGGGTGGGAGGGCATCCCTCAGTCTCCAGCCGCTGCTTGGCCGCACACCACAAGGATAGGTCGGTGCCCGCGGCGGAGTGCAGGTAAGCCGGGCAGGAAGGGGCGGCCAGGCGGGGGCCCAGGCCACAAGGGCGGGAGCTACAGGGCCGCCATCTTAGGGTAGAAGAGGCCGTTAGGAGCTGAGAGCCCGCAGGAGATCACAGGCATCAGATCAGCCCTGCGAGGGGTCAGAGCGCTGCAGGTCGGGTGCGGGAATCGTTCCCAGGACTTTGGGGCACCAATGGTCGCCAGCAGTGGGCTAAGATGAGGCAGATGACGGAGGGGGTCTGGAGCACTCTTAGAGTGCGACCGCCATCTTGACACCTCAAGCCACGCCCCCCTTTCAGATTTATTGGCACTTTATGCAACAAAAGTATTTTGGAGGTATGCCTTCATCATTGATGAAGACGGACTGCCAAAAAGCGTTTGTTGTGTAAAGTGCAGATAAATACGTAAGAGGATTAAACACTCCCATTAGTACTGGTCTGTTTGAAATTTGAGCCTTGAGATATATGCTAGCCTGCCCACACACGACGGTGTACCCGCTAGTGAGTGCAGAGTAACCCTGGGTAGTGAACTTCGCTCCGCTCACGGAGTTTGCGGAGTTTCCTGCATCTGCGTTAAGCGGAGATCACTGAGTTCCGAAAAACTCCACTTCGCGTTCCGAAAGCGGAGTTTTTTACCTAGTTCGTAATCTTCAACATCAAGTTGGCGAGCGCGAGCTTGGAAAATCAACATCCTGGCGAGATTTCTCAATGCAGGGGGCATCAGGTTTCTCTTGCAAGTGGTCGCAAATACTCATGACAGCTCGCGTTGAGAAACTATCCGTTCACGTTGAGAAAGCTGGTGCTCGAGTCAAAATCTACTTGAGCGGCACAAAAGGAATGCAGGGACCGCTTGCACTGTGTATGATGCCATTTGCAATGATTGCACAGTGCGGACAAGCATCCAGCACTGTGCAATCACTGCAAACTGCATTTTTCTATCATACTCCCCCTCTCGCGTTGCTCTGCGTAATGCGGCTGAGATTTGTTTGCAGTTCGCATAGTGCCGTGTAGTGCAACTCCGCAAACTCCGCACAGGGTTAGTGCAGAGGCATTATCCAGGAAATAAAGCAAATATATATCAAACAATGTTGGTATCAAAAATACTTCATAATAAAAGCAGCATTCCCTGTAAGCACCAGAAAATAGAGGCCAAAAATTATTACAACATGCAAAAAGTGTGCAAATTGATAGCCACTGGTTTCCAAATGGTTTAAAATATGTTAAAAAAAGTAGCAATACTCCACAAGAATTGACAACAAATATAACTGGAAATTAGGAAACTCTTCCCATGATGTACATGGTAAATAAACAATGTCTGCTTTTTCATTAAAGTGTACAGAAAAGTGATGCATGGAATGTTTGAATTAATCTCATTCATTGGTAATTACTCGGGCCGCATCCCAATTCATAATTATTTTCCATACCATGCCACTTCAGTTTGGATCCAACCATACGCAAATCACTCTTGACTCTGCTCCAATGAGAAAAGGCTAAGTTCTCCCTTATCGGAACAAAGCAACCCAGGACTGGTTTTGCCCTGGTTAGAGCTCATAAAATAGGTATAGCTTTGTTCCTGTAACACAGTGTATGTCCAGACGTGGTTTCAGTGACACTGTGCCACTGGAACAAAGCTTTACTTGAATTCGAAAGCTTGTGGGCATTCCCATATTGAGGAACGATGACCTTTTCTGCATTTTACTTAAGGATAATCCTGCTTCTTTTGTTTGTTGGAATTTCCCACACACCAGGATTCTCAAATCATCTTCCAACCTCTCCAGATTCTGTGTGTGTGACATCATCAGACATTGCCAAGGAGCAGAAATAGAAACATAACAAACATATGGTTGCTGATAGTGTCATAAGGGCTCCATTAGTGCTGCCTAGGAAACTGAGGCTGAGAGTTCTAGATCTCTGGCACAGTGGTCACTTTCCTTGGAGACTTGGAAGGAGGCAGTTGGAGCTGTGTTAGCTTGTGAGAGCTGCAATTTCTTTAAACACTGACATTTATTATTGAGCTTGAATACTGCTACAACTGGTAAGGTCATTTATATGTTAGAATGCTTGACTGAGGGTCTTATTTAGAGGTTTGTGGATGGGATACTCAGTCAAAATGTGACAGATACTTCTTCCCCTATGTTACAAGTGCTTTAGATTATAATACACTTGGAATTTGATGGATGGGATATTTGTGATGTTTTGAATCTAAAACATTATGTTAATATTAAACTTAAATAGAATATAGACATTGTACTACCTCCAAAGGCCTGTGTATTTTCAGAATCCATGCGCACTTACATAAACACACACACATACTGGGGACAAATGATGAAACTTTACGTTAAAGTTCAGGGACTAGTCTTTATGCATTAGGGGAATAGATGTGAGGTAATGTGGTTTTAAGTTAGAGGTTTAGGGGATAATAGTTAAGATTTTGAGGTACAGATTTAAGTGTTAAGGGTTTTGGGTATAATGTTAAGGAGTGAAAAGGTTAGGAGTTAGGGTTATGACGGTTATAGGTGCTGGGGTTTAACATTGTGAGACATACGGTATTAGGATTGACACTTTTGGGTGTAGGGTTAATGGATTAGGGAAATAGAGATTAACACATGGAGTATAAGGTATAGGGCTTAAGGGTATGAGTTAAGTATTTCAGGAATCTTTTTAAGGTTATGGTGAAAAGGGTTAAAATTGTGGATTTAGTATTAACCCCTTCCACGCTCATGACGAGCTGGGCTCGTCATGAAGTAGCCTCCTCGCACGCTCATGACGAGCCCAGCTCGTCATGAAACATGGGAATCAACAAATCTCAGCACAGGAGGGGAATATGCTGAGCATCCATGGGGTTAAAGAAACCCTGCTGTTACATTTCTTTAATGATATAGGGGAACATGTTTTACATATGAGGTATGCTAATGAGTATTTCTAGAAATTATATTAATCTGTATGAAAGATATGCAGGTTTACTTTTCATAGTAACGTTGCACTCAATTTATTTCAATGGAACACACATGACTTTCCAGGCCTCTATTTATCAGTAAACAATATGAATTATCTAGGTACACAAACACATACACTCAAACACGCACCTCTTGAGTATGTAGTTTGATTGTTATCTATAATAATTCCTATGACAATCATAGATGTCTCTCCGATCCTCTTCTTTTTTAGCTTTAAACTAAGTACCCATAGAATTTTGTTCACTAAGCACAAGTTTAGATGATTTCTCATTTCAAAAAAAGTATATTATTTATGTTTGCATGTTTAATTTTTTTGTGATTGGTTGTGTTTGCTTGTGTATTTTCAAAACATCTATAAAGGTGGTAATTGAGCTTGAAGTGTTTTAATTGTTAGGGGCTGAAGTCTGTCCATATTACGACATACCTAATTTATGGAATTCTTTCATTGTCAAACATTTCCTTAGTGGTTCAGAGTTGATGTTCTGAAGTGAAAACTACTTTTGTTGATTTATTGTCCTCAAAATTTTACAGGCATCTCTAGTTTTTGCTTAGCTATTTTGTTTTCTGGTAAGTTGTGTTTGCTGCTGCACTGTTGGGCTGGTATTGTTGTTATTAAACTCTGCTCTTCCTTCTGTCTGTTCATGTGAGTCTTGTGTTTGAGGGCTGTCAGGCTGTACACCTGTGTTATGCACTTGGGTATTGGTAAGGTATAGGAGAAAAACGTACAGGCCGTGGGGAAAGAAGAAGGATTATTTGTGTTCTGTTCAAACACTATTTACCATCTAGAGATATCTCATATGTGTTGACATGAAGGCTGGGCTTGTCGACCTATCAATTAGAACAAGCATTTGCAATGCAATAGGTCTCGCATTAGGAAGGTTTGAGCTATTGGTATTGTAAATGACAATTTTTTTATTTATGTTTTGTTTTTGAAAATAGCGAAATTAATAGCTTTGTCATTTACAATGCCAATAGTTATAACTTTTGCAAATGTGACACCTATTGCATTTGTAATGCAATATGTGTTGTATTTACGTGACTTACATGTATTGATATTACAAATAACAATGGCTTTGAATTTTTTTCAATAATTAATACTTAAATGAAAGTTATTGTAACTTATAATGGCAATAGCTTAAAGTTTTGTAAATAACTTTTGTGAAGATTATGTCCAGTGCATTTTATTGTGACAAAAATCCAAGATCAGAAGTGAAATATTAACATCTTTTTGTTACAATTGTAATAAAGCTTGAAACATTGAGCGAACATATTTGAACCAAGTGTTGTTGAATGGTTGCACAGATTCATGCTGTGGTGGCGCTGAGTGATGTTGTGATGGCGAACGAGTGATGCTGTGGCGTTAAGTGATGCTGTGGTAGCGCTTAGTGATGTTGTGGTGCCCCTGAGTGATGCGGTGGTGATGTGGAGTGATGCTGTATGCTATGCTATGTTTTGTTTTGCTATCCAATGTTTTGTTTCGTCATGCTATGCTATGTTTTGCTATCCTATGCTTTGATTTGTTATGCTATGCTAGGCTGTGTTTTTTATGCTATGCTATGTTTTGTTATGCTATGCTATGTTTTGCTATCCTATGCTTTGATTTGTTATGCTATGCTATGCTGTGTTTTTTTATGCTATGCTATAATTTGTTATGCTATGCTATGTTTTGCTATGCAATGCTTTGTTATGCTATGCTATGTTTTGTTATGCTATGCTATGTTTTGTTGTGTTTTATTACGCTATGCTTTGTTTTGCTATGCTATGTTTCGTTATACTATGCTATGCAGTGTTTTTTGTGTTTGGTAAGCTATGTTTTGCTATTCTATTATCTGTTTTGTTTTGCTATGCTATGTTTTGTTGTGTTTTGTTAAGCTATGCTATGTTTTGTTGTGTTTTGCTATGTTTTGTTATGCTATGTGTTGTTGTGTTTTGTTATACTATGCTTTGTTATGCTATGCTATGTTTTGTTTTGCTATCCTATTCTTTGTTTTGTTATGCTATGCTATGTTTAGTTTTGCTATCCTATGCTTTGTTCTGTTATGCTCTGCTATGTTTAGTTTTGCTATCCTCTGCTTTCTTTTGTTATACTATGCTATGTTTTATTGTGTTTTGTTATGTTTTGTTATGCTATGTTTTGTTATGCTGTGCTATGTTTTGTTGTGTTTTATTATACTATGCTTTTTTTTCTATGCTATGTTCTGTTATGCTGTTTTGTTATGCTCTGCTATGCTTTGTTATGCTATGTTTTGTTATACTATGCTAAGCTTTGTTTTGTTATGCTATGCTATGTTGTGTTTTGTTATGCTATGCTATGTTTTGTTGCGGTTTGTTATGCTATGCTATGTTTTGCTATGCTTTGCAATGCTATGTTTTGTTATGTATGCTATGTTTTGTGGTGTTTTGTTATGCTATTTTATGTTTTGTTGTGTTTTGCTATGTTTTTTTGTTATGCTATGTTTTGTTCTGCTATGTTTTGTTATGCTATGCTATGTTTTGCTTTGTTATGCTATGCTATGTTTTGTTATGCTGTGCTGGTGAGGGTGTGTGAGTGTGTCTGAAGGTGAGTGAGGGTGAGAGGGTGTGAGGGTGAGGGTGTGTGAGGGTCAGGGTGTGTGAGTGACGGTGTGTGAGGGTGATGGGGTGTGAGGGTGAGGGGTGTAAGGGTGAGGGGGTGAGGTTGTGTGAGGGTGAGGGTGTGAGAGTGAGTGAGGGTGTGTGCGGCTGAGAGGGGGTGAGGTGGTGTGAGGGTATGTGAGGGTGAGGGGGTGAGGGGGTGAGGGTGAGGGGGTGTGAGGGTATGTGAGGGGATGTGAGGGTCAGAGGGTGAGGGGTGTGAGGGTGAGTGAGGGTGAGTGAGGGTGTGTGAGAGTGTGTGCTGGTGTGTGAGGGTGAGGGTGTGTGAGGGTGAGAGTGTGTGATGGTGAGGGGGTGTGAGGGTGAGGGAGTGTGGGGGAGGGAAGGTGAGGGGGTGTGAGGTGTGAGTGTGAGGGTGAGGGTGAGGGGGAGTGAGGGTGAGGGGATGTGAGGGTTAGGGAGGTGAGGGTGAGGGTGAGGGGGTGAGGGGGTGGGGTTGTGAGTGTGAGGGTGTGGGGTTCTGAGGGTGAGGGGGTGTGAGGGTGTGAGGGTGAGGGTGTGAGGGTGAGGGGGTGTGAGGGTGAGGGGGTGAGGGGGTGTGAGGGTGAGGAGGTGTGAGGGTGAGGGAGGGTGAGGGTGACAGGGGTGAGGGTGTGTGAGGGGGTGTGAGGTTAAGGATGTGTGAGGGTGTGGGTGTGTAAGGGTGAGAGGGTGTGTGAGTGTGAGGGTGTGAGGGGTGTGAGGGTGTGTGAGGGTGTCAGGGATAGGAGCTGTGAGGGTGAGGGGGTGAGAGGGAGTGTGAGGGTGAGTGAGGGTGTTTGAGGGTGAGGGTCTGGGGTGTGAGGGTGTGTGAGGGTGAGAGGGTGTGTGAGGGTGAGAGGGTGTGTGAGGGTGAGTGAAGGTGAGTGTGTGTGATGGTGAGGGTGAGGGGGTGTGAGGGTGTGTGAGGGTGAGGGGTGTGAGGGTGAGGGAGGGAGAGGGTGACAGGGGTGAGGGTGTGTGAGGGTGAAGGGGTGTGAGGGTGTGTGAGGGTGAGGGTGTATGAGGGTGAGGGGTTGTGAGGGTGAGAAGGGGTGTGAGGGTGTGTGAGGGTGTGGGGTGAGGGGGTATTAGGGTGAGGGGTGTGAGGGTGAGAGGGTGTGTGAGGGTGAGAGGGTGAGGGAGGGTGCGAGGGTGAGTGAGGGTGTTTGAAGGTGAGGGTGTGGGTATGTGAGGGTGAGGGTGTGTGAGGGTGAGGCAGTGTGAGGGTGTGTGAGGGTGAGGGGGTGTGTGAGGGTGAGCGGGTGTGATGGTGAGGATGTGGGGGTGTGAGGGTGAGGGGGTGTGAGATTGAGGGGGTATGAAGGTGAGGAGGTGTGTGAGGGTGAGGGGGTGAGGGTGAGGAGGTGTGAAGGTGGGGGGGTGTGGGGTGTGAGGGAGTGAGGGTGAGAGGGTTAGGGTGAGGGAGTGAGGGTGTGAGAGTGTGAGGGTGAGTCAGGGTGAGTAAGGGTGTGTGAGGGTGGGTGAGGGTGAGTGATGATGTGTGAGGGTGTGTGAGGGTGAGAGGGCGTGAAGAGGTGTATGAGGGTGAGGGTGTGAGGGTGAGGGGTTGTGAGGGTGAAAGGGGGTGTGAGGGTGAGCGAGTGTGTGAGGGTGAGAGGGTGAGTGAGGCGGTGTGAGGGTGAGGGTGTGGGGGTGAGGGTGTGGGGGTGAGGGTGGAGGTGAGGGTGTGTGATGGTGAGGGGGTGAGAGGGTGTGTGAGGGTGAGAGGGTGTGTGAGGGTGAGAGGTTGAGTGAGGGTGAGAGGTTGAGTGAGGGTGAGGGGGTGAGTGGGTGAGGGTGAGTGAGGATGAGAGGGTTGTGAGGGTGAGGGGGTGTGAGGGTGTGAGGGTGAAGGGGTGTGAGGGTGAGGGGGTGTGAGGCTGAGGGGTGTGAGGTTGAGAGGGTGTGTGAGGGTGAGAGGGTGTGTGAGGGTGGGAGGTCGAGTGAGGCTGTGTGAGGGTGAGGGTGTGGGGGTGTGAGGGTGTGTGAGGGTGAGAGGTTGTGTGAGGGTGAGAGAGTGAGTGAGGGTGAGGGTGTGTGAGGGTGAGGGGGTGTGAGGGTGAAGTTGAGGGGGTTTGAGGGTGAGGGGGTGAGAGAGGGTGAGGGATGTGAGGGTGAAGGTATGTTAGGGTGAGGGGATGTGAGGGTGAGGGGGTGTAAGGGTGAGAGGGTGTGTGAGGGTGAGAGGGTGTGGGAGGGTGAGAGGGTGTGTGGGGGTGAGAGAGTGTGTGAGGGTGAGGGTGTGTGAGGGTGAGGGTGTGTGAGGGTGAGGATGAGGGTGTGTGAGGTTGAGGGTGTGTGGGAGTGAGGGTGAGGGTGTGTGAGGGTGAGGGTGTGTGTGAGGGTGAGGGGTGTGAGGGTGTGAGGGTGTGGGGGTGTGGGGGTGTGAGGGGGAGTGAGGGTGAGGGGGTATGAGGGCGAGGGTGTGGAGTTGTGAGGGGGAGGGGGTCTGAGGGGGAGGGTGTGAGGGTGAGTGGGTGTGAGGGTGAGGGTGAGGGTGTGAGGGTGTATGAGGGTGAGGGAGGGTGAGGGTGATGGGGTGAGGGTGTTTGAGGGTGAGTAGGTGTGAGGGTGAGGGGGTGTGAGGGTGTGCGGGTTTGTGACGGGGTGTGTGAGGGTGAGGGTGTGAGAGGGTGTGAGGGTGTGTGAGGGTGTGAGGGTGAGGGGGTGAGGGTGAGGGTGTGTGAGGGTGAGAGGGTGCGTGAGGGTGAGAGGGTGTGTGAGGGTGAGATGGTGAGTGAGGGTGAGGGTGTGGGGGTGAGATGGTGAGAGGGTGTGTGAGGGTGAGAGGGTGTGTGAGGGTGAGAGGGTATGTGAGGGTGAAAGGTTGAGTGAGGGTGAGGGTGAGGGTGTGAGGGTGTGTGAGGGTGAGAGGGTGTGTGAGGGTGAGAGGTTGAGTGAGGGTGAGGGGGTGAGGGGGTGAGGGTGAGTGAGGATGAGAGGGTTGTGAGGGTGAGGGGGTGTGAGGGTGTGAGGGTGAAGGGGTGTGAGGGTGAGGGGTGTGAGGCTGAGGGGTGTGAGGTTGAGAGGGTGTGTGAGGGTGAGGGGGTGTGTGAGGGTGGGAGGTCGAGTGAGGCTGTGTGAGGGTGAGGGTGTGGGGGTGTGAGGGTGAGGGTGTGTGAGGGTGAGAGGTTGTGTGAGGGTGAGAGAGTGAGTGAGGGTGAGGGTGTGTGAGGGTGAGGGGGTGTGAGGGTGAAGTTGAGGGGGTTTGAGGGTGAGGGGGTGAGAGAGGGTGAGGGATGTGAGGGTGAAGGTATGTTAGGGTGAGGGGATGTGAGGGGGTGTAAGGGTGAGAGGGTGTGTGAGGGTGAGAGGGTGTGGGAGGGTGAGAGGGTGTGTGGGGGTGAGAGAGTGTGTGAGGGTGAGGGTGTGTGAGGGTGAGGGTGTGTGAGGGTGAGGATGAGGGTGTGTGAGGTTGAGGGGGTGTGGGAGTGAGGGTGAGGTTGTGTGAGGGTGAGGGTGTGTGTGAGGGTGAGGGGTGTGAGGGTGCGAGGGTGTGGGGGTGTGAGGGGGAGTGAGGGTGAGGGGGTATGAGGGGGAGGGTGTGGAGTTGTGAGGGGGAGGGTGTGGGATGTGAGGGTGAGGGGGTCTGAGGGGGAGGGTGTGAGGGTGAGTGGGTGTGAGGGTGAGGGTGTGAGGGTGTATGAGGGTGAGGGAGGGTGAGGGTGACAGGGTGAGGGTGTTTGAGGGTGAGGGAGGGTGAGGGTGATGGGGTGAGGGTGTTTGAGGGTGAGTAGGTGTGAGGGTGAGGGGGTGTGAGGGTGTGCGGGTTTGTGACGGGGTGTGTGAGGGTGAGGGTGTGAGAGGGTGTGAGGGTGTGTGAGGGTGTGAGGGGGTGAGGGTGAGGGTGTGTGAGGGTGAGAGGGTGCGTGAGGGTGAGAGGGTGTGTGAGGGTGAGATGGTGAGTGAGGGTGAGGGTGTGGGGGTGTGATGGTGAGAGGGTGTGTGAGGGTGAGAGGGTGTGTGAGGGTGAGAGGGTATGTGAGGGTGAAAGGTTGAGTGAGGGTGAGGGTGAGGGTGTGAGGGTGTGTGAGGGTGAGGTTGTGAGGGAGGGTGAGGGGATGTGAGGGTGAGGGGATCTGAGGGTGAGGGGGTGTGAGGGTGAGAGGGTGTGTGATGGTGAAATGGTGTGTGAGGGTGAGAGGGCGTGTGAGGGTGAGAGGGTGAGTGAGGATGAGGGTGTGTGAGGGGGAGCGTGTGTGAGGGTGAGGGTATGTGAGGGTGAGGGTGTGTGAGGGTGGGGGTGAGGGGGTGTGAGAGTGAGGGGGTGTGAGGGTGAGGAGGTATGTGAGGGTGAGGGGGTGAGGGTGAGGGGATGTGAGGGGGTGTGAGGGTGAGGGTGTGTTGGGGGTGTTAGTGGGTGAGGGTGAGTGAGGGTGAGAGGGTTGTGAGGGTGAGGGAGGTGAGGGTGTGAGGGTGAGTGAGGGTGAGTGATGGTGTGTGAGGATGGGTGAGGGTGTGACAGTGTGTGAGTGTTGGGGTGAGGGTATGATGGTCAGTGAGCATGATTGAGGGTGAGGGAGTGTGAGGGTAAAGGTGTGAGGGTGAGGGGGTGTGAGGGTGAGGGGTTGTGAGGGTGAAAGGGGGTGTGAGGGTGAGCGGGTGTGTGAGGGTGAGAGGGTGAGTGAGGCGGTGTGAGGGTGAGGGTGTGGGGGTGAGGGTGGAGGTGAGGGGGTGTGATGGTGAGGGGGTGAGAGGGTGTGTGAGGGTGAGAGGGTGTGTGAGGGTGAGAGGTTGAGTGAGGGTGAGGGGGTGAGGGGGTGAGGGGGTGAGGGTGAGTGAGGATGAGAGGGTTGTGAGGGTGAGGGGGTGTGAGGGTGTGAGGGTGAAGGGGTGTGAGGGTGAGGGGGTGTGAGGCTGAGGGGTGTGAGGTTGAGAGGGTGTGTGAGGGTGAGAGGGTGTGTGAGGGTGAGAGGGTGAGTGAGGCTGTGTGAGGGTGAGAGGTTGTGTGAGGGTGAGAGAGTGAGTGAGGGTCAGGGTGTGTGAGGGGGAGGGGGTGTGAGGGTGAAGTTGAGGGGGTTTGAGGTTGAGGGGGTGAGAGAGGGTGAGGGGATGTGAGGGTGAAGGTATGTTAGGGTGAGGGGATGTGAGGGTGAGGGGGTGTAAGGGTGAGAGGGTCTGTGAGGGTGAGAGGGTGTGGGAGGGTGAGAGGGTGTGTGGGGGTGAGAGAGTGTGTGAGGGTGAGGGTGTGTGAGGGTGAGGGTGTGAGAGGGTGAGGATGAGGGTGTGTGAGGTTGAGGGGGTGTGAGAGTGAGGGTGAGGGTGTGTGAGGGTGAGGGTGTGTGTGAGGGTGAGGGGTGTGAGGGTGTGAGGGTGCGAGGGTGTGGGGGTGTGGGGGGGTGAGGGGGAGTGAGGATGAGGGGGTATGAGGGGGAGGGGGTGGAGTTGTGAGGGGGAGGTTGTGGGATGTGAGGGTGAGGGGGTCTGAGGGGGAGGGTGTGAGGGTGAGTGGGTGTGAGGGTGTATGAGGGTGAGGGAGGGTGAGGGTGACGGGGTGAGGGTGTTTGAGGGTGAGTAGGTGAGGGGGTGTGAGGGGGTGTGGGTTTGTGACGGGGTGTGTGAGGGTGAGGGTGTGAGAGGGTGTGAGGGTGTGTGAGGGTGTGAGGGTGAGGGGGTGAGGGTGAGGGTGTGTGAGGGTGAGAGGGTGCGTGAGGGTGAGAGGGTGTGTGAGGGTGAGATGGTGAGTGAGGGTGAGGGTGTGGGAGTGTGATGGTGAGAGGGTGTGTGAGGGAGAGAGGGTGTGTGAGGGTGAGAGGGTATGTGAGGGTGAAAGGTTGAGTGAGGGTGAGGGTGTGAGGGTGTGTTAGGGTGAGGTTGTGAGGGAGGGTGAGGGGGTGTGAGGGTGAGAGGGTGTGTGATGGTGAAATGGTGTGTGAGGGTGAGAGGGCATGTGAGGGTGAGAGGGCGAGTGAGGATGAGGGTGTGTGAGGGGGAGCGTGTGTGAGGGTGAGGGTATGTGAGGGTGAGGGTGTGTGAGGGTGAGGATGCGGGGTGTGGGGGGGTGAGAGTGAGGGGGTGTGAGGGTGAGGGTGTGTTGGGGGTGTGAGTGGGTGAGGGTGAGTGAGGGTGAGAGGGTTGTGAGGGTGAGGGAGGTGAGGGTGTGAGGGTGAGTGAGGGTGAGTGAGGGTGTGTGAGGATGGGTGAGGGTGTGACAGTGTGTGAGTGTTTTTGAGGGTGAGAGGGTGTGAGGGTGTGTGAGGGTGTGGGGGTGTGAGGGTGAGAGGGTGTGTGAGGGTGAGTGAGGGTGTCGGGTGTGAGGGTGAGGGTAAGGGGGTGTGAGGGTGAGGGGATGTGAGGGTGAGAGGGTGTGTGAGAGTGAGAGGGTGTGTGAGGGTAAGAGGGTGCATGAGGGTGAGAGGGTGAGTGAAGGTGAGGGTGTGTGAGGTTGTGGGTGCATCAGGGAGTGTGAAGTTGTGTTAGGGTGAGGGGGTGTGAGGGTGAGGGAAGGTGAGGAGATGTGAGGGGATGTGAGGGGGTGTGCAGGTGAGGGGGTTTGAGGGTGAGAGGGTATGTGGGCATGAGAGGGTTTGTGAGGGTGAGGGTGTGTGAGGGTGAGGGTTTGTGAGGGTGAGGATGAGGGGGTGTGAGAGTGCAGGGGTGTGAGGCTGAGGAGGTGTGTGAGGGTGAGGGGGTGAGGGTGAGGGGGTGTGAGGGTGAGGGGGTGTGAGGGTGAGGGTGAGGGGGTGTGAGGGTGAGGGTGTGTTGGGGTGTGAGGGGGTGAGGGTGAGAGGGTTGTGAGGGTGAGGGTGTGAGGGTGTGAGGGTGAGTGAGGGTCAGTGAGGGTGTGTGAGGGTGGGTGAGGGTGAGTGATGGTGTGTGAGGGTGTGTGAGGGTGAGAGGGTGTGAGGGTGTGTGAAGGTGTGGGTGTGTGAGGGGGTGAGGGTGAGGAGGTGTATGAGGGTGAGGGGGTGAGCGTGAGTGGGTGTGAGGTTGAGGGTGAGGGGATGTGAGTGTGAGGGTATGTGGGGGTGTGAGGGGTGAGTGAGGGTGAGAGGGTTGTGTGAGGGTGAGTGACGGTGTGTTAGTGTGGGTTTGTGTTACTATCCTTGTGGGGACTTGGGTGTGATAACACACTCACGCTGTGGGGACTTGATTGCACTGTGGGGACCTGAACCCAAGTCCCCACAAGGTAATGTCTTCTAAATGGTTAGAAATGACTTCAGAAACATATGTGCCAACTTTTTAAAAAATTGCCTTGTGGGGACCTGTGTTTCACCATGTGTGTTTATTTTTTTGCATGCTCTGCCCCTGTAGACAGGCGGTGGTACTGCAGCCTTAAACACACTTAACATATTAAACACACTTGAATCCCAACTAGCAACAGAGGATAGAGATTTTGAAGGAGCAAACCCATCAGAAAACATAATACCTGAATGCAAAATGGAAATTGCTAAAATCTCCCAATGGGCAAAGGAGGAAATTATCAATAGTGAGCTCCCCTGGGCAAAAGAGGTAAGAGCCTCAATAAGCAAGGCTTATGGGGTGCTAGATTTGAGGGTATGTTTGCCACAAGACCCCATAATATTTAGGAAAAAAGAATTAAAGACTCAGGGGGTCAATATGTCCCGAAGTTATGACCGGGAATACCTTGCTCAAAAGACCTCGGTAGCACACATGAAAGTGGCTTGGGAGAGCAGTCAACACTTCCCTTACGTGGACCGGTTACCCAGCCATAGTCTGAGGCGAGAAGTCCTGAAAATGCGAATTGGCATAAACCCATGCTATGCAAATAACGGGGTTCGAAATTTAATGATAGGAAGTAATGGGAAATGCACTTGCACTTTAGGAACCACTTGTGATATGTCACATATTTTATTAGATTGTACGAGATTTTTAGACTTTCGAAAGGAGTTTTTATGTCCGATTTTTAAAAAATATAAGATTACGCACAGAATGCAAGCCGCCACTCTTTTGGTGGAAATGGAGACTTTAGATATAGCCTGCGCGTTGGGGAAATATATGAATAAAGTTAGGTGGTTCCTCAAAGGCGCAGAAGAACATGTATAGTGTAGCCCTTATCCCTGAATAAAGGTAGAGATACTAAGGGACAATAGTAGTAAAAACTGCATTCTGAAGAAGGTATATATAGGAAATTTTAGCGATTTTAACAAATAATGTTATAATACTCCGTTTTAAAAGGAACAAGAGAAGTTAATTTTAAGTATCTTGAGGTGTAATTGTGGTTTTAATATTATCTTGTTATGCTGCTGCTCTTTTTCTTGTTGAATATTACCATGTTTGCTGTTGTCCTTTCTCTTATCACGGAATGTGGAATGTACTTTTAAGGTTTTAACAAATCAAATAAAGTTTTGTTTGACTGACTGACTGACAATACCTGAATGCAATGTCCTTTTTAACTTTATGTAACCTTTTTTTAAGAAGAAAAACATTAATCAAATGAGGTTACTGACTCTGCACTTTTGAATTGTGTAGCTATTTTCTTTGAAAAGCTAAGAAATGCACATTTATTTGAATGCTATTGTTTTACATTTCCAACACATGACCGAATCCCTATTTAAGAAATGACGCACCCCATCGTCTTATCAGTACTCATGGATCTGGCAACAATGCAAATATTTTGGAATAGGCATACCTATGTCCAAGAAAGTGGTATATTATGGTCATTCTCTTTAATCCTTAACCAGTATTCCCCTTTAATATATATTTTGGCCTTGAACTCATCATTTCTTAAAAGTATATGTGAGACGTTAGGATTCATCTAATTATGAGCACCCTATTGAAATAATGATTGCGTTTACAACAGTGTATTTTAAACAGCCCCTGCTTTGCAGGTCGTGCATGTGACATAAACATGAAAGTGCAGAAAGATAAAGCAATTTTGCACCAAAATATGAAGTCAACTTTGAATTTGCTGCGATGTGTTTTGCTGCAAGGAAATAAAATCCCTTGTCGCAGTGCATCAGTTGGAGATGTCGGAATTTGCCTTGAGAGAAAACTTTAGACAGAACTTTAGAATGGGCAGCTGCAGACAAGTAAATGCACACTTGTGCATGCCAAAGAACACGGGATTGCAGATCAGGGTGCTGAAAGCCCTTGGAGTCGATTAGTCTCTCCGAGTGGGGATGGATGCTGCAGCCAACACACCTTTCAACAGAGAGGAAGTTCAGCATGGGACTGACAGCAGCCAAGAAGGGAGTCAGGTGCACAAACAAAATCTGCAGCCGATTTCACCCATGCTATGAAAATGCAAAATGCATAATTTTCGAGTTCAAGATGATCTAGCACCATCCTTGAAAAGTCACTTTATAATTATGCAGTGTACTCTTTCGATGCAGTCTGCAGATTATGGGAGTTAGAGCTCAATGATACTAATCGAGGCCTTCCTAACTGAAACTATTGGGGTTATTTTCTTGCTTTCCTTAACCTGTTAGGAGGCCGTTTACTGCACATTATAGATGCCTATAGTGTTTCTTACACCCCCTTCGTACAAAAGGCCTTCATCAAGAAATAACATCAGGAAACACTGTAGCTGGTAGGTGAATTATGTGGACTATTTCTTTCCTAAAGCAAATTGCATATGGCTTCATTCTGCAAACGTTCGGGTAGATCTGGGTTAAATTTAAATTACACTTACGAATTCATACAGTTCTGGAAATTTTGCATTATACAAAAATTCATGATTACTTCCTTTCGTATTGAAATAAAAAGTAAATCTCTTAAACCTGTACCACCAGATAATTACTTTAACTGCAAAGCATAGAAATAGCAAATATTAGACCATATTGTGAATGGATCCTTTTTTTTCAATTCGAAAAAATATTTACTGAGCCCAGTCTAGTTTGCACCTCACTCAGAAAAGCTAAATCTTAAGCAGAATATTCCATTTTATATTTAAAAAACAAATGCTACAAATATCTAACGCCAGAGCTAGCTTTATTTTATCTTTCAGCATCTAATGCCAACGTGTATATTTGAGTGGCATTTGAGTATAATGTGAACATTGCAGTCTGCTTATTGCTTAGTGCTTATCGGACTTTTTCTAACACATTTATTATTTCATTTCTTAGATGTGCACACGGTTTGATCTAAAATTAACTGTTTCTTTAGCTTCTTGTTAAAAGAATACCCGTGTTTTCCGCAGTGTTTTCATGCAGAGAAGTAAAGGTAGCCAGGGCGTTGCCAAGGTCAGCCAAAGATGTGCAAATTCACTTTCATGCATAACAAAGGGCCAGTTAACTAGCGGGGCTGAGAACACCTCCACTGTTGCAGACTGGGGGATGGGCACAGCTGCAATGGATTACAAACACCTTGTTAGGCGAGCAGACTAACATCAGCAAACAGCACTAGTTGTGCTTGGCCTGAAACTTCAGCATTACTCAGAATGAGATTTAACTTCTGAGACTGTTAACCTTCTTTTGCACTTCCGATAATGGAAAAAAAAAACGTAATGAAGTGCAGTTTTTTAAGAGAAGTCCAAGCAATGGGACATTTATTCCTATCTATTACTGATAAATATTGTAAAGAAAAAAAAGAGAAAAGCAAGGGCATCCGCATAGTTTAATGGGTGCGCCGCACGCTAATCACACTTATCTTTTCTAACAGAAAGCCATGTTCACCTGCACAAATGTTGAAAATTTAGAAGCAACATTTCCTATGTTTAATAAATAAAATAAAAACTTAATTTTACATTTTGGGCATCTCCATTTTACTTTTATTTGGACATTTCAAAATCATTCATATCATAGTGTATCATATAATGACGAGAAAAGGCAAATTAAGCGGCATAATGCAGCACATTTGTGATAGTATACTTCCCTATTTTGTCATGCTTTTCAAACAGGTTAACACTGTTTAAGCAAATGTTTCAGCTCATTAGTACCAGTGTAAACCCCAAATGCAGCATATGCAACAGAAAGGAGACTAGAGAACATTTGCAAAGTGCATTCCACTGCTGGGGAAAGTGTGTCACTTCGGATTTGGTCGGTTTTGTCCATTTGTGGTAGAAACATATTTTTCTGTTAAAATGTGCAGGTTATGCAGAACATGATGGATTGTGTGGCAAATGCATAACTATACTGAAAATGCCATGGCTGCAACATTACATAATTCAAGTGACCCCCCTACAGAGAGGAAAAACAATATGTCTGACTGGCTTAAGACGTTCTCAGCAGCCAGAGTGAAGTTAGGGCACCGAGGATGACTTTGTGTGATCACAGCCACCAACTCAGCGTGATCTTATGCTAAAATCAAAATTTTTTTTATCTACAACTAAAACAGCAGAATATGATATTTTAAAATGTTTTGCACAATGTTGGAAATGGTACCAAACATATAAAAAGTGCTTCAGAATTCGCCTGGAACCCTCATACTTGTCCTCGTAAGGGAAACAACCATGATGAGCACAGCCTCTTTGTGATATATGAAGAGCTGCCCTTCTAATGAAAATGTAAGGCATGGGCTGAATTACTAGTTTGAAGGTACAGTTTTTACATTTTCAGTTCAGGTCAATTTTTTCTCTTTTTCCTGTAACATTTAAACAAAATAAGACAGGGCACTTCATTATTTCTTAATAAGCGAAGTATGGATCAGATTCACTAAAGTCGATGCAGAGCCAAAACTATGTAATAATCAGCAGTATTGCATTGAATGAATTCCCAAAAATTATGCAGTACAATATGTAGAAGGAGTCGGATGCTGACGTCCTTACACACATTTGTGCTACAAAATGATTTTAGACAAAGGCTAAACTTCATGCAATAGCACAAAGGTGAGGAAGGATTACCTTGAGTGAAAACTTGACCCAGCTCCAATGTGATATGTCCAGCTTGAACTGCGAAGGCTGGTCCTCCCTAGTTCCACTGGAACCAAGCTATGCTACGCTGAAGAGCTTTGAAACCATCAACACCAGTCTTGGGTGCCTTGTATTCCAGTCAGGGAGGACCCGGTCTGGCAGTTCAGGCTCGATTGTTCCCATTGGAGCAGAGTCATGGCTAATTTGCAAATGGCTAGGTCCAAATTGAGGTAGCATGGTGTGCAAAATAATGGGCAAGGATGTGGCCAGAATAATTTCCAGTGGTTGGGATTAGTTCAAGCTTTCCATCCATCATTTTGCATTCCTCAGTGTGATGTAAATGAAATGGATATGCACAGACATGGGTCCTGTGCCCACTAAGCAGCTGGAGCCAAGTTATACCCAGCTGAGGAGTCCTAATAGTGCAAAACCCATCCTGGGTTACTTGTGTTGGATTTCAAAGAGGACATGTTCTGGCCATTCATGCTAGACTGTTCCCATTGGAACAGGGTACAGACTGATTTGCAATAGCTGGGTCCAAACGTAGGTGGGATGGTCTACAAAATAAAAATGGACCGGGATGGGACGTTGAGTATTTACCAGCTGCTGAGATTAATTAGAGCTTTCCATCCTTCACTTTGGTGTATACTTCAGTTTTTCTTGTTGTGAGCAAGCAATTTTAGATGGAAGCTACCAGACAGAGCAAGCTGCCTGGTTGCATAAGACCAAGGCTCTCATTTACAAGAGGCCTGCACTGCCCCAAAGTCACTTTTAATGATGCTTCAGTGGCGCAGGCCTCTGAATCACATCAACAAGGCCAAGGAAAGCTACTCTGCATAGCTTTTCATGGCCTCTTAGATATGGCGTTGCCTCACACTGCCCCGGGGAGGCGTGCCATGGGTGTTGCTGTAGGTTTTCCCACTCAAAGCCCCTGGTTTTTGACACATTCAAAGATTTATAACAAAGCATAAATCTGTGAATGCATCAAAACCCTGCGCCTCCCCAGCGGTGGCATAAGGGTTGTTTTTGAGACAAAAGTTGCCCCTTCCTCCACAAAAACAACCTAATTTCAACACAGACAACCTTGCACCATGGTGTAAGGGTGCCTGCGTTGGCCCATGGCAGTCATTTGTGTGCCAGCGCTGTGAAAGAGGACAGGAATTCACCATATCTCAAATATACAGTGCATTTCTGCCCTTTCCTTTTGATGCAGGGCAATGCAGCAAGAAGCCTTACGGTGCTGCCCTGTGCCAAAACTTTGTCAGCGTAACATGTTCTTACAGTGAGATAAAAACCCACCCATTGGTTGTCATTGATTGGCTTTATTTTCGTTTTCATTTGCCTACTTCTGTTTAGATGGGTTGTCTTATATTATGTTTGTTCCTCCCGTTGAGCATAACCTCTTTACTTGTGTCTTTCCAATCCTCACTTTAAGGGAACTCTTTTTCGTGTTTTCCTTTAGCAGTCCACAAGAGTATATGTGTTTTCCAGCTGTCTTGTTTGTGTGCGTCTCGCCTCCTCACTTTTCTAGTTGCTCCTTCTCACCTGTCTGCTGTTCTCCCTCCTCACTGCTATCTTTTCTTTTGTTTAAGCACTCAATGAGTGCATGTGTTTTCTAGCTGTCTCCCTTGAGTGCTTCTCTCCACCCACAGTGTTGCTTTCTCTTCTCCGTGTGCTTCTCTCCCCCTGCTGCCTTCTCTCGTCCGCATGCTTCAATCCTTTCACTGTGCACACACTAAGATGTTCTCTATCACCTGTGTACATCTGTGATGTTCTCTGCCTCTTGTGCTTCCCCCTGTTATCACGCACTGCTTTTTCCCTTTCCCTGCTCCTCCATTAACAGGCACCTCCACCACCAAAAGCGGCAGTCCTTTTTTAATTGCCACTTTTGTACTAAAAAATCATTATTTTTTTGTATTTACTGATCCAAATGACATCTTTCATCTTGGATCAGTACATTTAAAAAAAATGGCTGCTGTGTCCTTTCACCGGTGAGCACATGTTTTCTAATGCATGTATACATCAGAGAAAATATGCCACCACTAGTGTGTCTTTCTTTTTTTTTAATTTTGATGATGGTGCACAGCATCTCAATGGTGTACAGCACTACTAAAGGCAATTGGCAAAGCCAGTAGGCCCAAAATGCGAGATATATTGGCTTTGTCAATGCTTGTTGTGGTCAGGCGCTGGCCACTCTATTGATGTTAGAGTGTGTTCTCAAGTAATACTTTAGTTGTGTGATGGTGTCTGTCAAGAGATGCTATACCTGTGGAAAACTGTGAACGTTTTACAGCATAAAAGAGCTATGGAATGATGGTAGGGCTGTAAATCTGTGAGGATTATGAGAGAGCTGTGGACGGTTAAGGAGATATGGTTAAGAAGGTAGCGACAACAACCTAGAGCTGTAGCGAGGTTTGTCAGGCTGTAAACTGAAGCTTCTGAAAGTGAGTACTGGCTGTCAGGATATAATATGGTTATGGAGGTGCATGTCCTGTGAAGAACAAGATGATCTAAAATGTTGAGTAGTGAAGAAATGTATTGCTTGTAGATATATAAGGACACTGCAAACAGATGCTGCACTGACTGGGTTGTAAATATGTACTGCCAAGGAGAGAAGTAGGGAATCTGTTGAGAAAGGGAGTCTGACCAGAGCTCAACTCCAGGTTGGATTCTTAGAATGAGCAGCATCGCAGCTGGACCCACTATAATTCTGGAGACCTTATCTGTATGGTGGATTTGGTGCATTTCGAAGTTCATAGTTTGGGTTGAAATTGTGGACTGTTTGTTTCTGACGAGGCACTATGACAATGTGGGTGATCACTACATGTGTGGTTATTCACCTACCACTTGTATTTATTTTGTTCCAAGTTTAACATATTTTAATTTGCTAAAGGCAAGAGCAAATGTATATCCTGAATGGAGATTTGGAGGAAACATTCCTATATTTAATGATGATGCAGTCATAATGGTTTATTCACAGAGAAAATTCCCTCCTTTGGAGACAAACATGCTGATGCAAGTTTGTATAAAATTTTACAGGTGTGGAATGTTCCAGCTGGCTGAGATTCTCCCCGTGTTTCCCTAACCAGTGCTAAAATGCTTGCGCTCATTCCCTTAAACATGGTAAAATTGGCTTACACCCAAACGGCACATTTATTTTACTTGTCAGTCCCTAGTAAAGTAGTACTATATGTACCCAGGGCCTGTAAATTAAATGCTACTAATGGGCCTGCAGCATTTGTCGTGCCACCCGCTTAGGTAGCCCCTTAAAACATGTGCCAGGCTTGCCATTGTAGCCTGCGAACAACTTTGAAGTGCCAATTCGACCTACAAAATACCTTACCACTCAAAAACCCATACATACAATAATACCTAAAAATTCCCTTGCCACCCAAAAACACATGCCCATCCTAAATCCAAAATATTCACTTGCCACCCAAAAACCAATATCCACACTAAGACATAACTTACCACCCAAAAACCCATACCCACCCTAAACCATAAAAATCCTTTAACACTCAAAGACCTACACCCATCCAAAACCCCGGACATTCAACTGCCACCCAAAAACGAATACCCACTAAAACCCTAAAATATCCCTTGCCACTCAAAAAATCAATACCCACACTAAAAAACTTCCTTGCCACCCAAAAACCATCCAAATAATTAGCCCAAAGAGATTCATTACCACCCAAAAACCCATACCCACCCTAAACCCTTAATGTTCCCTTGCCACCCAAAACCCATACCCAGCCTAAAACATAAGACAAACCTCAAACCCAAAAACCCATGACCACCCTAAACCCTTAAAATTCCTTATCACTGAAAAAACCCATACCCATCCTAAACCATAACATTTCCCTTGCCCCCCAAAAACCCACACCCACTCTAAACGTTAAAAAATTATCTTCCCACCCAAAAACCCATGCCCGCCCTAAACCCTAAAAATGTCCTTGCCACCCAAAAACTCATACACACCATTAAAAATACCTTCCCACCCAAAAACCCATACCCACCTTAAACCCTAGCAACTCCCATGCCACCCATAAAAAAACACATGCACTCTAAAAACTAAAAAAGACCCTATCATCTAAAAACCCATACCTACCATAAAACCTACATACCCTAAAAATACCTTACCACCCAAAAAGCCATACCCACCCTAATCCCTAAAAATTCCCTTGCCACCCAAAAAACATGCCTATCCTAAAACCCTAAAAATGCCTTTGCTGTCCAAAAACTCATACCCATCCTTAACCCTAAAAGATCCCTTATCATCTAAAAACCTATAATCAGCATAAACCCTAAAAAATACCTTAACCATAAAAATTCTCTTGCCACTCAAAAACCAATACAAACCGTAAAATCTACCAAATTCCTTGCCACCAAAAATCCCCCACAAAATACCTCAGCCACACAAAAAACCCATACCTATCCCAAACCCTAAAAAATCAATAGCCATCAAAAAATTCCTATCCTCCCTAAACCGTAAAATATCCCTTACCATTCAATAACCTATAATCACCCTAAACCCTAAACATTCCCTTGCCACTTAAAAACCAATAACCACCCTAAAAATAAATCTTGCCACCAAAAAACCCACACAAACACTAAACCCTACAAGATTAGTTACCGCTCAAAAACCCATACCCATCCTAACCCCTAAAGGTCCCCTTGCCACCCGAAACCGAAGTCCACCCTAATCCCTAAAAAATCCCTTATCACCCATATACCCATAAACACCCTAAACCCTAAAAATTCCCTTACCACCCAAAAACCTATCATCACCCTAATCCCTAAAAATTCCCTTTCCACGTAAAAACCCATTCTCACCCAAATTCCTTTGAGTTTCCTTGCCACCCAAAAACCCATACCCACCCTAAACCCTAAAAAATCCCTTTCCACTCAAACACCCATACCCACCGAAACCCTTAAAATTCTCTTCTACCAAAAGACCCATACAAATGCTAAACCCTAAATAATCCCTTTCCACCCAAAACCCCAAACAAATGCTAAACCCTAATAAAATCATTATCGCCCAAAAAACCATACCCAACCTAAACCCTAAAAATGTCTTGTCACCCAAAAACCCAATCCCACCCTAAGCCATAACATTTACTTTGCCTCCCAAAAAAACACACTCACCCAAAACCATAAAATTCTCTTGCTACCCAAAAACCCATACCCACTGTAAATCCTACAAAATCCATTCCCACCAAAAATCACACACCCATCTTAAATGATAAAAATTATCTTGCTACCCATAAAGCCCATACCCGCCCTAAACCCTAAAAAAAACCTCATCACCCAAAAACCTACATTCACCCTAAACCCTAAAAATTCACTTGTTACCCAAAATTCCTACTCATCCTAAACCCTAAACTAGCTCTTACCACCCAAAAACCTATACTCACTCTAAACCCTAAAAAATCCCTTTCCACCCAAATACCCATATCCATCCTAAACTCTGACAAATACCTTACCACCCTAAAATCCATACCCACCCAGAACCCTAAAATTTCCCTTGTCACCCAAAAAACAATACCCACCCTAAACCTGTGTCTCCCCAAAAACCCTTACCCACCCTAAACCCTTAAAAAGCTCTTATCACCTAAAAACCAATAGTCATCCTAAACCCTAAAAAATTCCTTACCACCCAAAAGCCCATACCCACCCTAAAACCTAGAATTTCCCTTGCCAACCAAAAACCCTAAAAAAAGCCCATATCACTCAAAAACACTTTTCTATTATAATTTGATATCATAACTTTTTTTCCAGAAACAGTAAGAAAGCCTGTTGCTTTAACTTATATTTACATGTCTAATGTCTGTGTGTGTTTTTTTTTATATTTAAAAGCCGGTCCTTTATAGTGCAATTGCCTTCTTTTTCTCACAACATGCCCTACTCTTTATAAGATCATCGCATGAGCAGTACTTCTTTTAGTTAAAAATCTTTCAGAGCATCAGTCTTTCCACATCATGGTGTTCTTCCCCAAGTCAATGACATATAAACATACAGTACTAGGCAGTGTACCTGCCTTTAAAAAAAGGTGCATTGCTACTTCTCATATCACCAACTCTCATTAATTTGGTTTACCATCATTTTCAGACCACAAGAAATTTAAACAAAGCAGCAAAAATCACATAATTTTTGGAACTTTGCTCTACACTTGGAAAGCAACATTTCCAAAATTGCACCACTTCATATACAATTGTGTCATTTGCAGCAACATTGTACTGAAAGTACATGAGAATAATGCGAACGGTGTGAACATGAACGGCTGTTGCTTGCACTGCCTGTGTTTTTCATGCTATGTTTTTACCACAGCACGTATTTTGTGCTCCAATATCGCACTCATTGATGGGTTCTCATTTTGAGTAATTGCATGTGATTTTACATAATTTTCCTGAAAATACGCATAATTATGTGAACAAAAATTATAAGAATATCACACAACATATCATTTCACACATTTGACAGGATCTCTGTCTTCCAAATCTTGCCAAATTGATTACTAGGCCTTCTCTGATTACCCCCTTTTTTTTAGTGTACATGCACATATCACCTTGGTGTCCCTCTCACTAGGCTACTGCTGTGTTGTTGCCTATATGTTTTAGTCCTAACTATATTATAATTTGTGTGTCTATCTCTCACAGCTAATTATTATTATTTGAATTTGTAATGCGAACAGCTACCACAAGGGGTTTACCGGCGCAAAAAAGGGAGGGAAGAGATTCCTGAATTAAAAGAGCTATCTTTCTAACCTTTGCGAACATTGAGGATAGATGTACAGCTTCTCAATGACTGTGAGAGAATTCCAGAGTTTTGGGCCTAAATATGAAAAGGAATGACCTGTCGTAGGAGTCAGGCGGAACCTAGGCACACTGAATATTGAGCGATTCATAGATCGCAAGTATCAAGAAGAACAATAAAGTGATAACAAGTCTTAAAAGTAACCTTGATCCAGTTCCTACTTTAGCCTTGAACATGTAGCATAAGGCTTTGAACATGATACAGTTAGGAATTGTCAACCAATGAAGCTCTCGAAAAAGGTTGGAGACTGAGGACGTTTTTGGAAGTTGGACAAACAACCTTACAAACAACCTTACAACTGCATTCTGAACTAATTGTAGCCAGCAGGTTGTAGCTTTATCGGCTCCAAATAGAAACCATTGCTGTAGTCCAGTCTGGCGATCATCCAAATTATATTTTTTAGCCATTTGGGACCACAAAACAAGTAGAGTTCACCGTAGCCACTTGAGACGTCATAGACAATTTGTCATCCAGAAGGAATACCAGATTTCTTTACTTTTTTACTTTCTGAGATGGAATAGGTAGAGCCCCTACAGAGTTGGTACAGTGATGAGGACCCCAGATGGAGGAGTTTTCGCCCAGAGTCATGACCTCAGTCTTATCGCTATTAAACCTGAGAGAGTTTTCGTTCATCCATAAGGGGATGCTACTCAGGCTCAAACTTAAATCCGTGGGTCAATTTTTCTGTTTAGATGACAACATAAAGATGCTCTCTGTGGCATCTGCGTAGGAGAAAAGTGTCAGACCACACCTCACCACTTCATCAACCAAAGGGCGGATGTAGATGTCAAACAATAAAGGGCTCAGCACTGAACTCGGAGCATGAGTCTCAGATATGGCATTGGGGGAAACACTTGTAATGTACAATCTGTCAAAAGTTATCTAAGCCAGGTGAAGGCTGAGCCCTCAAGGCCCAGGGCAATCAGTCTGTCCTCCAGAAAGGAATAAGACACAGTATCGAAGGTTAAGCTAAGGTTAACAAAAAGAATTCAGCTATACTGCCATAAAGGCGCTGCCTCTAGCACTCGGTAATGTCCAAGAGGGCAAATTCCAAACTGTGTTCAGCCCTCGATCCAGACTGAGAATGATGTAAATTCTGAGTCTCCACATGCGAGGTGAGCTGGCTATTAATAATGTTTTTCCAAAACTTTGGAAGAGATAGGAAGAAGGGAAATGGGATCAAAGTTGGACATATTGGTCGGGCCCAAGTGGTTATTTCAGGAGGGGAAGAACCATAGCATGTTTCTATTTCTTGGGAAACAGCTCATTGCCAAGAGAGATATTAAGAAGATCTCTTAACATAGATAACAAGTTAGAGTCAAGTTGCCCGATCATGTTAGGGGGTAGAGGGTCCAAAGAAGAGCCTAATTTAATAGATTTAAATAGATTGCAAAATGGTATTGAAAGTCATAGTGTCCAACAAGGAAAAAAAGGGCTAGATGTAGGTAATTCCCATTTACAGACTCTTAAATACCGAATTTTACCGATTCGGTATTTAAGAGTCTGTAAATGGGAAGGGGGCAGATGTAGGTAATTTTAAAATCTGAATTACCGAATCTGTAAAATTCGTTATTTACCGATTCTGTAAATACAGAATCGGTATTTCCCATTGATTCCTATGGGCTTTGAAGCCCATAGGAATCAATGGTAAATACCGATTCTGTATTTACAGAATCGGTAAATACCGAATCCTGCAAGGGTGCAGGGGGTGTCACTTTGACACCCTCTAGCACCCCAAGTACAGGCTTGTGTGACATGTGGCACACATACATGCCCTAAGGGCATGTCTGTGTGTCACATTGCACAGGAGTTTTCACAACATTTTCACCATGTTTAAGCCAGTGAAATATGTACAGAGAAAGTCAATAGTCAGTGAGAACTGTACATTCAAAAGACTGAATGAAAATTACAGAGACCCTGAAAATGATGCAATAGCTATCAGAATTTCACACTAAGAAAAGGTACATATATGCTTACACCCCATGATCGTAGGGGTACGGTTCGTACACCCCGTGATCGTAGGTGTACGAACCGTACCCCTGCAATCATGGGGTGTACGAACCGTACTACATGATCGTAGGTGTACGAACCGTACCCCTAAGATCATGGGGTGTACGAACCGTACCCCTAAGATCATGGAGTGTACGAACCGTACCCTATGTGATTGTGTGGCTCTACGTACGCGACGTTTACCGTACGAATCGCGTACTCATTCCCCGGTCCGGATCGTACTTGTCGGGTCGTACGGCATGTTTACGATTCGTACGGTTTACTTTCAGGGTCTGTATCGTACGGATTTTCCCTTGCTTTTCGTACGGTTCGCAACGATTTGGACGTATTTTTTACTACAGATCGTACTACGCAATTCGGACGGATTTGTACGATTCATACAGAAACGGCTACGAATTTGAATCGTCATACGGATTTGTTTCCCGAATCGGAATCGACCCCCATGTGGTGAGATCATAGATACCAAAGGTATTTATAATTGCTGATCTAACATTGAGAATGACACTAGCTAAAATAGTTAGGACATTGAGAGGAACTGAATCATTAGTAGGGGCTGGTTCACTTGTAGTTTGTTGTCTCCTTTGTGGGGCAATTAAAGTCAATGTTGGGATAATCCTAGAGACAAATCTTATAGGGGTCGTGTGTGAGGGTGAACGGGTGGAGAAAGCATATTTTGAGGACATGTATGAATGAATAAAAGTAGCCTTCCACTACTATTCAGGCGTTCTTAGAGCGACCCTCCCAGTTCAACAAAACCGCAATCCATGAGAGAGGCCTATGTCATGATGCACACGCATGATCCGACTTTGCCTATGACAAAGGGCAGAGGTACATGTCTCTTACAATGCATTGGACTTTTCTGTCCCAACGGTTCCCTTGCCCACGAATATGCTCTCAGATCTAGTGCAATTCATTAAGGTGTTTGTCTCCAGATTTTCATAACTGGTGAGGTATTCCACCAAAATTTAGTTTAAAAAATATCAGCTGACAAAAATATCGATTGTGTAAGTATTTAACATGTTTTTAAAAGCTGTGCATAATTGTTTAATTTTTTTATGTTAAGTGTGTTTATTCATATTGTATTTTGTGACCTGGGAGTAGATTTAAAAGGCTTTTGATGTTATTTACATACATTTTTTATTGGTGGGTGTTTGGGTTTGTAGTGGATTAGAGCGAAAGGTTTTTTGAATATTTTTTTACTTGAGTATTTATTTTATAATGTTAATTTGATTATTAATTATGTAGATTATTTTGTATTACTTAATGAATCATTTAACAAAACATCTTCTTAGTTGCTGAATGTTAATTAGATATTTGATTTTGTAAAGTGTGTAAATATTATTAATAATGTGGAATTGATTAATTATATTATTTTTTACATAATAATGTAATAGTGTGTAATGTATTTTACCCTAACATAGGGGCCGATTAGGATTGAGGTGAATCCGCATCCTCCGGCGAAGGATGCGGATTCACCGCTGCGGTGCCAACAAAGACCCCCCGCCAGATTAGGATGGCTGGGGGTCATCGGCGGATGGGAAGACCGTCCGCCGCTTTTCCGCCGCGGTCGCCTTCCAACCGTGGCGGAAAAGCTCTAATATGGTGGCAGTGTCTATCAGACACCGCCAGCCATATTAGGATGGGGCAGAAAACATGCTTTTCCGCGGCGGCTTTTCAGCCGTGGAAAAGCATGTGGTCTTTGGTGTTTGGGGGCCCGTTGCAGGCCCCCAGGGTGTCGGGGGTGGGGCGGTGCACATGAGGGATACCTATGGTACCCCCCAGCATTTACATGCACAAAGCGGCAGGCACCGCGCGGTACCTGCCACTTTGTGCATGTAAATGCAATGCATGCATTTTTAACCTTTCGGCGGGTGCTGCTTCAAGCAGCACCCACCGCAAGGTTAAAAATACGGGATGTGACCACCAGGGTGGTGGTCACATCCTAATTGCACCGGAGGGACCGCCGCTGCCCCTGCGGACGGTCCCTCCACCTCGGGGGTGGCAGACGGACTTGCGTCCGTCCGCCATCCTAATAGGCCCCATAATTTTAACGTATTTTTGTGGGTGTGGCAACATTAGGGTCATAGGGTGGGTTTTAAAAAAAATCAATGTATTCATGTTTTAATCAATAAAAATGGTTTGATATAATTTCATTTATAATTTAAATTGGTAATGTAGGTTTTTTTCATTTTTAGTTACATAACATACAAAATTAAACATATTCTCTTTTTTATAGATTTGTGGTAATATATTTTATGTTTTTTTTATTTTATATAAAAAAAAATTGTTCAGAGAGGGAGAAGTAAACCTAAGCTTTCAATGCAGTGGCAATCATAGGTCTGGCCGCTCCAATGAACTCCTTTTGCCCTACTGTATTTTAAGTTGGAGTGAGAATAGTAACTCTCATCCCTTCAAAGTCAAATCTCACCCAACTGTTGTTTAGGTTGGAGTGGGAATAGTAAACCCTCACACCTCCAATCTCCAACACGTTCCCTACTGTTCCTCGGGTTGGACTGGGCTAAATATATCTGATTCCTACAAAGTTTAACACTTTATATACTGTTGTTCAGGTTAGAGTGGGGATAGTAAATCAGACACCTCCAAAGTCCAACACTTGCCTTATTGTTTCTTACTTTGGACTAGGAATAGCAAATTTGACCCCTCCAAAATTCAAACCTTGCCTTACTGTTGCTTATATTGGAGTGGGAAAAGTATATCTGACCCCTCTAAAGTCGAACACTTTCCCCACTATTGCTAACGTTGAAGTGGGCAGAGGAAATCAGATTAAAGTACCCATGATTTAAGCCTTCAATGCCTCCCATTTGGTTGCTAGGGCAATACTATCCTACCTTCTGCAGCTCTAGTAATTCTTTATTTGTTATTTAAACTCACCCTCAAGCCCTGGGCCTCACAGAGGGTATTCACAAAGTCTTTTGGTGGGATTTTCTTCCCACTGTTTGCACTTTTTCTGTTCCAGTATTCAGGGATACGAATATATATTCTGCAATTTATGAAGTTAGCAGTTAAAAAAAAAGAAAGTGGTTGTTCTGTATAAAAGTTTCAGTTTCAAATTAGGCCTAGGCAAAATTTTAATTACGCCAGAGTAATCTCAATAGCTATGCATTACTCTTGTAATAAAAAATTACTCCATTATGCCAGCTTGAGTAGTTAAGAGCAATTTTGGGCAAAACGTCTACCGCAGGAGCACAGGAACAGTGAATTAGGATAGAGCAAGCAGCTGTTGGCTACTGCTGGTTGCGTCAGTAGTTTTGTGCTATTATCTCAGTGCAAAATGCATCTGCTGGTCCATTTTAGACGCAATGGTGCATTATAAGCTAAGAAAATAGCCCTATATGGTGGATTACGCCTCTCACGTGATTACTCATACTAATGAGCAATTTTGTGGTAATTACATGTAATTACTCTGGGGTATGCCCAGCCCTGTGTAAAATCACAATGTATGTCATATTTTACTTATAATGGATGGCAGAAAAAATACTTTTGCTTTTAAATTAATGCTTTTTGTATATTTTTGATTATCAACGGCGGATGATGATTAATAATCTTTTTCACTTCTAAAATCAAAGCCTATCAGAATGTCATGTAAACAATTGCTCTCATTTCCGTTTTGGTTGAAATTGATTTATATAATGAATGTATGTTGTTGCAAGGCTTGGGTTGCAACCCAAAATAAATAAAGTTAAGTCTGATCTGATCTGAAAGAACAGTTGAGACAATATGATGGTACCCAAGATGCTGAATCCATTCTTAGGTGCATATTTAACAATGTTTTGCTTTTCTCTTGCATGGAGACGCAGGTCGGCGCAAGACCTAGATTCAAATTTACCAAGCCAAGCAAGGCCACCCTGCGTGGCACTGCATAGCTTAATAAATCTAGTATACTGAAAGGCAGCGCAAGTCGCTGCCTTCTGTTGCACTGTATGGTGGCAGCATTACATGAGTGGGACGTGGGTGTTCCCATGTATCCACTGATGCATTCTGATGAATTCCCAGGTTTACCAACTCTGATAGAAATAGGAATGCATCAGAATTGTACACCATCCCATCAGATGTGTAACAAGGAGAAATATCATCCTTTCTCCTCATTGTTTCCTCTTTCCAAAGTTCTGCAGCACACTTAAAAAGGGGAAATTGCCTCTAAGGATTGTTTTTTTGTGCCGGAAGGCGGCCTTTTCTGCACAAAAATAACCCCGCCTGTAAAGCAGGAATCCTTGCACCATGGTGCAAGGGTGCCTACATTGATGATAGGTGCCACTGAGTGTGCCAGTGCTAGAAAGGGACAGGAATGCACCATCTCGATAGATACGGCACGTTCCTGCCCTCTCCCTTTTCACACAGTACCGCGCAGCAAGGTATCTCGCACCCTTTGTGTTTAACCCGTTCCGTGCTCGCGTCGGCCGTTGGCTCTACCTTGCGGGTGCTGCGCATGAACGTTGGCCGACGCAGCCCCGTCCGCTCTGTAAAATGGCCGCACCGTGGAAGAATGTCCGCCGCAGTAAACAGGTTAATGAAAAAATGATAAATCTCCCCCCTACTGCGGATCCATAAATGGAGAGCGGTGGCGCAGGCCCTGAAGTCCAAAGACATTGAATTGGACATGCGCCGAAATCTGAAGTAAAAAGATTTTTTTTAAAAAGGACTGAAGAAATATTGGTTGCTTTGGAACCTTAGTCAATAGAGACATGGAAAAAAGGCCCGATGTCACCCACGGCCGAGTGTCCTTTCAACCTAATATATGTCACTTTCCATTGAGTCACAAGACTTTGTTTAGGATGTCACACCACTACAAAAATATTTTGAAATCCACTCTGTTGTCTGGGAGTGTTCATGTATGAAATCTACAGAGCTGTATCCATTAGAAACCTACTTTAGATGGTAATTTTTATGCCAAAAATGTTTTTAAGGAAGCCTTTTCTTCGGGGAAAATGATTACCCAGATAATTATAGCTTGTCAACTGTTTTGGTGGAAATATATGCATTTTCCCAAAGCTGTTGAAATCAACAAACTTTGCAAAGTCCTTATGTTGTTATCTTTGTATTTCCTAACCAGCAGCAAAAAGAATGTGTGCCACTCAATATTAGCCCCAGAAGAAACCCATAACCAATCCATACTTCAGTTTCAAATTTCATTCAATTGTTGGGCTGAGGCGAGAGGAAAAGACTATTAAAGGAGTGTGACTGAAGTCACACTAGCCTTATTGCAATGGTGTTCAAAATGTTAAAATGAACGGGGCCTTTTGTGCAATCTGAACTCAAGCTCATACTCCAGGGAGAGCAGGGCTTCGGTTGTCAAACTAGAGCATCAATCTGTCCAGACCTTCAGTGCTCTTCTGGGTGAATGTCAGTCTGTCACAGACCTTCAGTGCTCTTCTGGGTGAATGTCAGTCTGTCCAGACCTTCAGTGCTCTTCTGGGCGAATGTCAGTCTGTCCAGACCTTCAGTGCTCTTCTGGGTGAATGTCAGCATCACAGACCTAGTGGCTTTTGTCAAGAAGTCCCTTGTTACATCAGATTCTTTAGAGCCAGAATGTCTGCTTATTTGTCCAGCTTGTAAGCCTGTTATAACGTTTGCAAAATGTCCTTACTGCAGACATTGACACTCTTCTGAGCTACGCACCCATCTGATAACTGGGAGAACTCTTGGGGCACTTCCATGGCATTTTACAGGCAGAAGTCTTAATGTACCCAAAATTGGTCAGGGCATCAAGTAACACGAAAACATTTTCTGTTACTTTTCACATAACTAATTGCAGGATATTTGCCGGGTTGTTGTAGCCTTCTCCTCTTCCTCTGCCTAGCCGTAAAATGTTCATTTAAATGAAACAACATTTAGAACAGTCATATAATATTACCTAGTGGCTAAACATGTTTTCAGTGGGACAGTCAGGAATTGTTCTATTTTCTGTGTTACAATTCATACGATGTGTAAAAGGCCTGATGTGATGCTCTACGTGTCCAATAAGGAGCTCGTCTATCAGAGCAGCATTAGACCGAACTTCATGCTGAACTAATGAGCACAGTGTAACGAGCATATGATCAGCGCCACCGAAGAAAAGGGACTGTGGAGGAAAGATTCCTGCCTGAGTTCACCAAATTATGCCCCATGAAAAGCAAATAAAGCAACAACGAAATTGAGGCATATTATGCAATTCGAAGCAACCTATGCAGCCCGTTCTGTGGCCTCATTATTTAGCAATTTTGAAATTGCAACACAATTTAGTGTATAAAAAATCCACTTTATACTCAGCAAATTCTGCTCAAAATATTGGGGTTTCTTGTATGTGATACACGAACACTGTTTTATACATGCACACCATTCTATTAATGCTGGGCTTTCTACCTCTCGGATTGCAATAATTTTTGTAAAACATTTATGTTGCACATTGAAAACATGCCTACGTGAACATACATACCTGTGAAAAAAATGTGCGCTTATTTAATTCTGCAACATCCTATTCTTGTTTAGAAATGTGTCTTGAGTTTATCCTGCGTTCATGCTATACAGCCGTTGGATGCACCTGTTTTCATTCAGACACATTTGCTATTTCATATTTAAGTGTTTCACTAGGAGGCTCCATGACACTGATGCTGCACATCCTTTCAAAGAGATGTGATAAGATAGGTCGTATTTTTAAAATCCGAGTTAACTCTTTTCTGTTTCATAATTTTTTATTGTAATCTGAGTGCACTCTTGAAATAACTAACAGATTCAGGAGTGCCTGCAAACGAACCACCCCTTTGCATGTAACATAATCTTAAATGCACAAGAGTAAGAAGGAAACATTTTGCACACTGCGTTTGAGGAGCAAATTAAGCGAAATCTATTTTCCCCATCCCGTAATTAAAGCCTCGCCCTCCGTCCACCAGCCGGGATGTTAAATTCATCTGGCTTGAAAGGGAACTGGAGAAGGCAACCCATACAGGCCGCCAGCCACATCCACACAGATGCATAACAAAAGGGACATTAGCACGTCAAGAGGCCCGAGTGCTGGAATCTGGTGAAGTCAGTTTACTTCTCAGACTGGGGGATGGGCCCTGCTTCGAAGAACACACCTTTACAGAAAGAAAGGTGCCACGGACTGACAGCCGGACAGCAGCAAGGATGGGGCTCGGGAGTCTAAAACGAGGTTGTCTCTCATCTTAGACTCGAGTTTGGAGCTACTTTAACAACACCAGTTGTAATTGTAAAGTGGATAGTACATTTAAATGCGCTGGTGGTTTTCTTATGCATATTGTAATTCACAGAAAATTCCTTCTGTCCACAGGTTTATACTCAGTGAAAGTGAAAAACATCTCGATCTCTTTACAACTGGCTGTTTAGCTATTGTTGGCTTTTTCTTAACTTCCTCACATTGAAGGTAATGTGCATTACAAATGAAGAGATGTGAGGAAGGGCAAAATGTCAAGACTGGGCAAGAGAGGGAGAACGTTGAACTTTGAAGGATCTAAGAAATGAGAGTTTGAATGTTTGGGGAGTTATGAGCAAAGAAAACATAGTAAGTCAGTAACACAAAGAAGACGAGTGAGGAAATGGACAGATCTGACGAAGGACAGAATAAAAGAGCTCAGGTGGAAATGGGATAAGGGAGAGAATGAGATAGGAGTCTGGTATAAGGAATGCTTGAAAAGGAAGAAATGGGGAGAGTTTGTGTAATTAGAGAGGGATGCTTTACAGCCAACATTGGTAAACACTTAAAAAGCATATTTATGATTTAAGAGATTGAAGTGTCTACTGTTCACGCAAAAGTGAGGAGAGAGTGCTTTTAAGAAAGACTCATGCCCCCACAGATATGGCCTACACTGGTCACACCAGGAATTATTAAGAAAAGCCATCACCAATCAAAGAATTTCAAAGCTTTTCAGTTTGCATACGATACAGAAATAATGCTTTGGGCACCTGATTCTTCATTATTTGTCCAAGATAATAAGAAACCACCAGGACAGACAGAGATGGGGAGCAGAGGCATAGTTTCCATTGGTGCAGCAGGTGCAGTGCACCTGGGCCCCAAAGACTGAGGGGCACACTCGGGCCGGACTGGCTACCAGGCAGTTTGGAATGCTGCTGAGCTGGGGGCTGATTTCATTCATGGAGACCTGCGTGTGCTAAACAAAATTTGTTTTGCTTTAATTATTTCGAAGCACATGCAGTCTCCATGAACGAAATCATCCCCCACCGCAGTTAAATCAGCCCCCAGCTAGGCAGCATTCCAAACTGCCCAGTAGTCAGTCTGGCCCTCGGCAAACTGAACCATAATTATATCTGAATTTCATAATTCAGACAGCATCCAGTAGGTATGTTTCCTCTTTTGCACCAGGGCTCATGACACAGTAGCTACAGTACTAATGGGGGGGGAGTGAGGGGGGGGGACGACTGACAAAGTCAGAAAAAGACAGGAAGGGATGTTGAGCGGGAGGCAGAAAGAGGCACACCCAAGTCAAAAAGGAAGATCATCCTGGAGTGATTCTGAAGTCATTCGATGACTTCAGCCAGCAATTATCTGGGGAAGTCATCCCAGGCCATCCTGAAGTCTGCCCACAGGGGAAATTATTTAAATGGGATGACTTCTTACTGTAATCACAAAAACTACTCTAGGATGGTTTCCTGATTACGTTAATTAAAAATGCGTGATGATCATTTACTACTCAAGGAATACTAATTGACAACTTCAGGATGAGTGTGAATTACCCCTGGATGATTCGGAAAAACTTCAGGATGGCTGTGTATTACTAGATTATTACATTTAGATAACTTAAAATGATTGTGAACTAGTCTATATTTTTAATATCAACTTTAAAATGCCCTTGGTTACTTCATTATTTTCTACCATCTTCCAAAATATTATGGAATACTTTTGAATGATTTAATGACAACTGTGTGATGAATCTCAATGATTCCATGAAAATGGATGGATAGTTGGAGATTATTTCCAAGTGACTGAATATTAAGTTAGGTTTGGATCATCTTGAGGGTTCTCTGACAGGAGTACTTTCTACGATTGACACATTGCCCATCCAGGGTCCATCAGGAGGAATTTACAAAAACAAACTTGTAAGTATTAACTTGTAGAAGCACCACCGCCTCTTAAAACCAGCAATTGTGTTTGGGTGTAACAAATGTTCATTGTGTGTACAATACAGCTATTTCAAATATAACCAGTAATCAGATCAAGCAATGCTTTTTATTTGGCATATGATTTTGTGCATCTTCACCGTAAAAGGTGGACAGTGATATGAACATGTGTGAAAAGTAGATGCCAGCAAAATGTCATATAGTTTGTATTTAAAAGCAGCCGTGCATCTTGTGACGTTCACCAATAGGGTCTTGAATTTAAGGTACAGTTTAATATACTATGGGCTAGATGTAGGTAAAAAGGATTTACCGTTTCTAAAATACCGAATTTTACCGATTCGGTATTTTAGAATCTGTAAATCCTATGTAGGTAATTATTTGGTAAAAATTACCGAATCATTAAGATTCGGTATTTACCGATTCGGTAATTGCCATTCATTCCTATGGACCTGAAGGCCCATAGGAATGAATGTCAATTACCGAATCGGTAAATACCGATTCAGTAAAATAGGCAAAGGGTCATGGGTGGCAGGGTGTCACTTTGACACCCTGTTGCACCCCTGAATAATGCTAGTGTGCACATGTGGCACACATACATGCCCTAAGGGCATGCATGTCTGCCACATGGCACAGTTGAAAATGCACAAATTTGCATTTTAAAAGGTATTCGTTATTTACCACCAACTAATAGTTGGTGGTAAATAACGAATCCTTAAAGCAAAGGAGCACTCTTTAAAGTGCTTCCTACATGTCATTTACCGATTCAATACCGATTCGGTATTTAACGAATCGGTAAATTTGCCACCTACATCAGAAATGCCTATTACCAGACGGTAACGGCCGATTTCGGCTGTTACCGACCGGTAATAGCCTTCCTACATCTGGCCGTATGTTTTTTTAACTTAGTGACATGCCGTTTGAAATAAAATGGACTTGAATGACGTATTGACACTTAATTTTATTAAGTTAAAACACATACTTCACCCCACAGGAATCCAGGACACCATGCAAGACAATATTAAAGATATGCAAAAATAAAAGTAGTCAGTGAAAACAAGCAACGTTGCTATATGTTTTCAGGTTCAGCATTTTCTGTAATTCGCCTCTAATAGCATTTTTATGGCAAGCTTTTTCTTCATGGATCTGTTGTTTGGAGATTGCCAGCTGTTGGGCTTGTACGCAGGTTTCATAAACTCTGAAAATTGATAAGAGCATAGATAAATAACTTGCTTCTATTAGATGGCCTGCCAAAAACAAAAATCAACAAATGTATTTACAGCCAGCATGATAAGATAGTATAGGATTTTGGGTTCATGAGTGAACTGTAGGTGCAAGAGGAGCACATGCACAATTAAGTCATTTATAGGATTATAGATAACAAAAGAAAATATCTCCCTCTGAACTTAATGAGTGAAAGGTCATAATGTGGCAGTTGCTACACAAGCATTGGCAATGCCAATAGGTCTCTCCAATGCAAGAGCTATTGACTTTTACAATATGTTTTAGCAATGTTGAACACCAGGGTGTCTGATGTTCGGCATGCTAAAGGTTAGTAGAGTAAAGGAGAGGGTGTTGGAATGGAATGTCAAAGTGCAGTGGAGTAGAGTGTTATGGAAGAGTTAAGTGTCATGGAGAGGAGTAGAGTAGAGGTCAGTGTTGTGGAGTGTCGTGGAGTGGATGGACATATAGTTGAGTTGAGCATAGTGTCAGAGCTCAGTAGAGTTTCATAGAGTGGAGGGGCATAGAGTGTCGTGGAGTGATGTAGAGAGTATTTTATAGAGTGGAGTAGAGTGTTGTAGAGTAGAGTGGCATACAGAGGAGTAGCGTGTCAGAGTGGAGTCGATTGCCATAGAATAGAGTGGAGTAGAGTGGCAAAGAGGAAATTGCTTAGCGTCATAGAATTACACTGAGAAGAGTGTTGTGGAGTAGCATAGAGTAGAGTGTCAGTGGTGCAGAGTGTAATGAGGTAGAACATCACAAAGTGCAGTGTCTGAGAGTGGCATGGAGTGAAGTGGCATAAAATACAGTGGTGCAGAGTAGATTGGCATATAGTGCATTGATTTTGAGTAAAGTTGTGTAGAGTGCTTTGCCGTAGTGTAGAGTGCAGTGGCATAGAGTAGAGCGGTGCAGAGTAAATTGCAGTGGCGTAAAATGCAATGGCATAGAGTGGGGTGATTCAGAGTCGAGTAGTGGCGATGATTGAAGTGGCATAGAGCCGAGTGGTGCACGGAGGAGTGCAGTGGCGTAGAGTGCAGTCATGCAGAGTCAAGTTCCAGAGAACAGGTTTGTAGAGTACAAGATCTATGAGTGCAGTCACAGAGTAGAATGTTGTAGAATATAGTGGCATAAAGTGCAGTAGTTCAAAGCAGTTGGCGTAGATGCAGTGGTGTAAGGAGCACGGACAGTAGAGTGATGTAGAAAGCAGTGGTGTACAGTGCAGTGGTTTAAAGTACAGTGACATAGCGTAGATAGCGATGGTGTAGATTGCAGTAGGGTGGCGCAGATACAGTGGCATAGAGTGCAGTGATGTAAGGTGCAGTGGTGCAACGTAGTTGGCATAGGAAGTGGCTTAGGGTGCATTGGTTTTGAGTAAAGTGGTGTACAGTTAATTGGTGTAGAATGCCTTTGCTTAGAGTAGAGTGGCATAAGGTTGAGTGCAGTGGAGTTGATTGCCGCAGACTACAGTGGCATAGAGTGTATTGGTTTTGAGTAAAGTGGTGTAGAGTGCACTAGCATAGAGTGGAGTGGAGTGGCGAACAGTGGAATAGAGTGCCGTAGACAGCAGTGGCAGAGTAGACTGTTTCAGAGTAGAGTGGACTGGAGTAGAGTGAAGTGGAGCAGAGTAGCAGAGAGTGCAGTGGTACAGAGCATACTGTTGTTTAGTGCAGCATTGGCACAGAGCAGTGGCGTAGGGTACAGTTGTGCAGAGTAGAGCAGAGTGGCTCAAAGTGCAGTGATGCAGAGTGGAACAGAGTGGCAAAGAGTGCAGTGACGCAGAGCAGAGTGGCGTAGAGTGCAATGCAGTTGAGTGATTTGGTGCAGAGTAGATTGGCGTAGAGTGCTTTGATTGTAAGTAAAGTGGTGTAGAGTACTTTGGCATACGAGTGCAGTGTTGTAGAGTAGGGTTACAGAGTGAAGTGGCGCAGAGTAGGGTGCAGTGCAGTGGCGAAGAGTGCAGTGGTGCATAGTAGAGTAATATGGAGTAGAGTGCAGTGGCATAGAGTGGAGTGGTATAGAGTAGAGAGGAGAAATGCAGAGAAGAGTGCAATGATGCAGTTTGGAGTGGATTGGCATAGTGTGAAGTAGTACAGAGTAGAGTACAGTGGCATGGAGTGGTGCAGAGTAGGGTGGGGTAACGTGGAGAATGCATATGTTAGAGTACTGCCATTACAGACGACACATATTCAATTTAAATTACAATTACATTTGCACTCACATACAGTTTCACTGATAAACATATACAGAGCACAAACAATGTGTGGAAATGTAATCACCCATTGTGTTAATATGATTGTCAGCACAGTTTAATTTTCGTGTATAAAAAAAAAAAAAAAAAAAAGAACGAACATCATACAGCGTTCCTCAAAGAAACCCCAGTAGCCCGGATGATTGTCATAAATCCTCTCACTTTGAAGTCACAGAAAAAATAAATAAACACTAAGATCCCTGGAAGACACAGCCTGGCACTTGACCTCTGTAGACTACACAGCAAATGTGACAATATAAGAACAAGATTTAAGGGCCTGTGTACAGAAAGCGAGTTTGTGCAAGAATACACACATTAAACAGGGTTTGGGCAACTGGCGGGACAAACTCTAGCTGGCCAGTCTAAAGCAAATAAAGCCAGCAAATGTGAGTTAGAAACCACAAAGCCAATGGTAAGCAACGGGCAGAATGCATTCCAAGGTCAACTTTCTGAATGTCCAAGATGTCTCAAGCAAAGCAGGCAGCGGTGCTGTCTGGTAGACAGCGACATAATGTCCATAGGGTAATGTGCTCTTTCATTTTTGTTCTGTTTGCAAGTGAAGAGGAAAGTGGAGACTCTTACCTCTGCCCATATGATGCCATAGTTTTACATGGTAGCATTTTTAGACACGGCCTCGCTGAATTTTGAACTATAGAGCTCATAGCAGAAAAGAAGAAAGACGGGCTAAAGTACATAAGTAGAAAAGCGAAACCCAATAAAATGCTTTTCCAGAACCAGCAATTGAGGTCAACAAATGACACCTGTGCATACAGAGGATAAACAGTCCCAGCCTCAAGATATGGCTTCTTCAAGATGAGCACCGAGTGAGATTTGATATTAAACTGTCCTTGCATCACGCCTGCCTAGAAAAAAAGGAACTGCTCTGGAACTGGTATTATATGGCAAATAGAAGCCTTCATACAGCTTATATGTCACGGTCTACCAGGCATATTTTGATATAAAGCTGGGAACACAGTGTACCATCACTGCCGTTCCTTCTAACACAGATTTAAGTCCTTTTCATGAGACCAGGAAAGACTTGCTCCTTTGGAAACAAGTGATTGGAAGAGTGGAGAGGGAGAGAGGAGAGAGGAGAGAGTGGAGAGGGAGAGAGGAGAGAGGAGAGAGTGGAGAGAGAGAGAGAGAGAGAGAGAGAGAGAGAGAGAGAGAGAGAGAAAAAAATACAAAACGGCAAAGATGGAATCCTTTTACAATCTGATTTGCTAGGGGATAACATACGCCAAGCGGTTTTAAGGCTCAAAACAAACATACCATTTATATTACTTTTTTATGCAAACAATACAATAACTTTCACCTGAATGATTGTTGCTAGCTGATCCTTGTGCAATGCTCTGTACAGAACTGGGGCACTTGGTACACAGGAGGGCCATTTGAACCCTTCAGCCGGTGCTGCAGATCAGTCTGCATATAACAACACATCGAATTATCATACACGTCATTATGTATACATAGTGTAAAAAAATAAAAAGCAGTGGTTGTGGATGGAGATTTGACATATATACGGATTATGAGAACAAAATCAGACGGTAAGCATCAAAAATATATATTAGCATTAATCTATCCTTTAACCAGTTTCCTTTTTCAGGAATCACGGTTTCTCAAACATAAACTATTAGTATTACAGGAATACTATCAGAGTCTAAGAGAACAAATATGGTAAGAGTGAAAAATGAAGCAAGTCACCTTATATACTGTAAATGAATCACTATATATTTTAGAGAATGCTGCATTTGTTTCCTCGAATATATCAAAACCAGGTTTCACTACAAATTCAAAACTGCCAACTAATTTTCGTGTATGCCTTTTAACTGTGCTACCATTCAGTAAAGTTTTAAAAGACATCACATTGGTAAACGCAAAGCTGCTCATCATCTATGCAAGTGAGAGGTGGAATACAAAGCGTCAGAGTAGAATGTTGTAGAATATAGTGGGGTAAAGTGCAGTAGTTCAAAGCAGATGGCGTAGATGCAGTGGTGTAAGGAGCACTGACAGTAGAGTGATATAGAAAGCAGTTGTGTACAGTGCAGTGGTTTAAAGTACAGTGATATAGCGTAGACAGCGGTGGTCTGGTTTTAAATGATCAGTCTCACTCACCTTTTAAGTAGTTATTCTCACCTTCTAAGCTTCTCACTTCTGCTTGTATTAATACAGGTTTCTTGTGCTCTCGCCGCAGGCTCCAATCTTCTTCCTTCCTCCTTTGATACTCCTCTGGTACTGAACAGTATATGTATCACTGGAGTTTGATGTGTCTTGGAGGGCCGTTTTCCTCTATAACCAACCCCCCATGTGGTGAACAGTGACAAAGCCAAAAGGCTGGTGATCAATGCCAGACCTTTTGGCTTTGCCATTGCTTGTTTAATATTTTAAATTGTTCAAACCCAGTCATGTCACTTTGTGGCATAGAAGAGACCATCGTAAGGGAGTAGCATCACCGTAGGAGAGTGATTCCAAGTTTCGTTACTATGCAAGGGGAGGCCTACAATTTAGTGATCGAGTGGCCCAAGGGAAGAGATCTGGGGTAGTGGGCCAATTTGGGGTCACTTTTAGTAGCTATTTGCACTGTCTGGATAAGAGTGCATGCTGCTGTTTGCCAGGGGTCCAAGTGAGAATTGGGCTGGGCAAGTGAGTCCTGAACAAACAGTTCTGATGATCGTAGTATATAAAATGTTGAAGTTACCCCCACAGTGCATGGACTATCGTCGTATTAATGTACCAGGCCTGGATTGCAATGTGCAAACACTTTGAAAGGTATAGGAGTAGGGAAAAATAGTGACGAAGAAGAAAGGAAGCACACAGGTGGAAACCATGATAGATATATGCAAGAAGGAAAAACAAAAGGGGAAATAAGGATAGAGAAGTATGAAGGAAAAGATAAATATGTTAGAAAAAGAATGTGAAGAGAACTGGGAAAGCTGAGATTAGGAGTGCAAAAATGGGCTAGAATATAGTGAGAATAAAAAGTGTGAAGAGGAGTAAAGAAAGAGAAGACAGGGAAAAACGATAAAGGAGAGCGGAAGGGAAACCTGGGAAGGAGAATAATGAAATGCAGCTAGAGAGGGTAAAGCCAAACAAAAGAAAAATTGCAGACAGAGCAGAGAGTGAAGGGAGAATAGTAGAAAAGCTCAACAGTGAGACAGATAGTAACCATGCAGTCACGAGTTTTGGCATGCGCACACCATTCCGTGATTCTAGTTAAATCACTAAACTCGGTGCCTACCAAAAATAATATGGAGTGATGTATTTGTGTCTATTACCCATGCGTAGCGCTCCAATACCTTTTGGTCAAGGTCGCGCAAAATGTTTGTGGACATTGCTGAATTTCAGACGCATAGTGTTGCCCTAATCTCGGCGAAAAGTGTGAACATACGCTGCACAGAGCATGATCTGATTCACGATTATACTGTCTGGCAGCCGCATAATGCAGGCTTTTCTTGTATTCAAATTAACCTTAGTTTATGTAACGCTAGAAATAGTGTGCTCGTTTTCAAAATATTCCTATTAACATTGCACGTATATTTCGGAGCAGCCTCCCATGTGCCCATGTGCTTAAATTAAAGTACGATCGTTTTCTCCTTAACCTGAATTGTTACCTCGTCCATAAAACCAGAGGGCAAAGGTCAACTCTGTACTGAACTCCCTGTTGTTTTCACCCATGAATGACTCGCTGCACTGGTACAAAGGTTACAATGCAAATACAAGACGGACCTTGCATTAATATCCCACCCCGCTTCGCACCATAACTAGGCCTTGTAAGTATTCACCAGCTGGGAGGCTTGGATTCCCGTGTTTCCTCCACTGGCAGACCAAACATTTTCTTACCGGACATCTTGGAATCTGCCGCAGTGACACAGAGATGGGAAGTAAAGTCAGGTTAGTAGTACATTTCGCCAATACTACCTGATGTATACTTGCCCACTCTCTGTTTCACTGCAGTGATGTGACGCTGATTGAGAGTCAGCCTCTCGCATCACCTTTGGCGCCTCATTCTTCAGCCGGCATGATTGCAGTCTCCCGCCATTGAAAGCGAAGTTGAGGAAGAAGCCCATAGTGTAAAGGTGGGAAGCCATAAAAAACACTCTACTAAAAACAAATACGGACAAGGTTCAGCAATGCAGCTCCCTTCCACGCTCCTGCTAACACACATACACGGCATCGGTAATCAATAGTAGGTGGCTCCGCACGGCAGCACTTAATTTCCCCTCGCCTCGCTGGTCTTTCTTGCTTTAAGACCCACTTCCGGTTGAGGCTAACTTCCGGTTTGAAGAACTTGAAATTGAAAGAGGACAAAAGTAGTCCCCCTCACCCCCCGCCCCCCTTAATGTTTAGCTCAGCTTCATCGATACCTCCAAATTGTGGCAATGCACAAGTGTCCGATCCCATAAACACACAATTCTAATTTGTTTTCAGAATTAAGTTGGCTCTTTTTTCTGCTTGTAAAAAAAACTTTAATTCCCCAACTTTATGAGAATTTGGTTCTCACAAATACTCAATAGTGTTAGAGTCACAAAAATTGAGATCGTGCTGGCAGCATCGACGAAGGAAACATTAGACATTCTCCTGCATGCCAATAAACATGGTTCTGGAGGGAGACGTCTGATTTTTTAAGCCAATGCCTCTCCTTCAATAGACATGTACGTGTGAAATACATTCTCCCAATTTTTTCTTTTTAAATCACCCTCTTTCGTCTTCTAAAATGTTGTAATGTGTGCATTCTTCCTTCACTAATTTGCCATTGTAATGCCAAAAGAAATAGACAGGACCATCAATCAAGCTTTAAAAAATACAACGTTTATTTAGGAAGAGAAGATTTAGCATCTCTAAATAAACTATTATTCACCAACAAATGATACTTGCCATGAATGAAAGCACAGGAACAACATATTCCTAACAATGTATTCTTCAACTAGTGTACAATAATTTGCATAAAAAAGAAAATATTGCACCAAGCCTAAAACAAGCCTACCTATCTTTATAGACTTCATGTAATAAAGGGATGCCTCTTTTATTATCTCCATTCCAAATATGTTTTACAACTGGTGCTGCATTATATATGAGGCACATTTTCCTGAATTGCTCTAAGCGCACCTTAACCCCTTCCACGCTCATGACGAGCTGGGCTCGTCATGAGGTAGCCTCCTCGCCCGCTCGTCATGTAAAGTGCGGTTTTAAAAATCTCAGCGTGCGAGCGGAATTCCGCCTGCACGCATGCGGTTAAACAAGCACTGGCATAGCCAATAGGTCCCGCCTTAGGGGCCTTATAAGTGTTTAGCCAGAGCTATTGACTTCGCCAAGGTCTATAAGCTGTGCTGTAGAGAAGTGTGGCTGCTGTGCAGCATGCTGAAAAGTTTTAATAAAAAAGTGTCGGAAGCATTTTTGTTACTTTATATATGACCAAGAAGGCATTATGCACAACTGAACAACCATATTAAAAGAAGTATTTACAATTAAAAAAAATCCTCCGTTTTCTTTTGTTCTTGCAATGCTGGCAACTTGTTTCTACCTATTCCAATGGTTCTTTGTTAAAGCTTTTTTTGAGGGGGCATAACCAATCCGAGGGTGCAGGTTGGGAACTAGTGCCTGTATTATAAAACTAGCAGCGGACAGACGCAAGGGGAGAATCAACAGATGCCAGATTCCGAGAGCAGCCTGAGGTGGTGCTGAGGTGCTGGTGACTGGTGCGGAGACGATGCTGAGGTGATGCTGAATAATACTCCGGTCTTGCTGAGTGATAATGATGTGGTGGTGTACTAGTGCACGGGCGATGCTGAGTGATGCTGTGGTGGTGCTGAGTGATGCTGTGGTGGTGCTGAGTCATGCTGTGGTGGTGCTGAGTCATGCTGTGGTGGTGCTGAGTCATGCTGTGGTGGTGCTGAGTCATGCTGTGGTGGTGCTGAGTCATTCTGTGGTAGTGCTGAGTGATTCTGTGGTGGTGCTGAGTGATCCTGTGGTGGTGCTGAGCGATGCTGTGGCAGTGCTGAGGGATGCTGTGGTGGTGCTGAATGATGCTGAAATTTTTATCCTTCATTAGAACGATGCTGATGCTTTATAAGTGTTGTGTAATTTACGGGAGCTGTAATGTTAATAACATTACATCTCCTGGTAATTAACACAATTTAACAGCTGGAGTAAACTAAGTGGCGTAACGCAAAGTGATGCCCTCTTGCAGAATGTGATGAGTATCCCATGTGTCTATTTAACAAAAAGGAGGACTATGGGCAATATTTATCCAGGTCCAGCATACATGCCCAGAAGTAATTAGAAGCAGAAGGGTATGCAGTTCCTAGCGAACACTGTAGGTAGACTTGCAATTAGTGTGTAGTAGGTCACACACTAAGGGCAGGAGGAAATTTCCTCCTTTCGGAAAAGAGACCTTCACACCCCCCCCCCCCCCCCCCAACAGTGGGGTGTCTTACTTCATCATCGGTTCTGCTCCTAATCGGGTCAGCGCTGCAATACCCGATCGGCGCCCTTGACAGCCACCGAGCTGTGAGGGTCTTTTTTCCAAAATTTCCTCCTGCCCTTAGTGTGTGACCTACTACACACCAATTGCATGTCTACCTAAAGTGTTTGCTAGGAACTGCATACCCTTCTGCTTCTAACTTGCCCCATGTGTCTCCCATGTCTCGCAGATATTCATGGACCTTGGGCTGAATGTAAACACCTGAAGGATTGGGGGCCCCAGAAATATTGGGCCCCCTTCTGCTGCAGGGACCTGTGAAAACGCCCCTGAATAGCAGAAACCATGTTAACGTCAGTTACTCCACAGTGTTAGTAGACATGCATGCAATAATAATGTTGGACCGTAATGCTATGAACTCCACTGCCTTTAATGCCAAATTTTCTGTTCCAGGGTCAATGAGGCCAAGCCAGTCAAGAAGTTAAAATATATTTTAATATCGGGTGCGGGACGGGCAGAGTTAAGTAGGGCAATTAGGCTGACTAAAATTTGCATCGACAAAATTATTAACTTTGTTTAAGAAGCATTCATGAACAGTTTCGTTGAAATGAGTATTTCATGCCCAAAAAAAACCCTATTTCTATTCGGCTCACGAAATAATAATATGCAGATTCCATTGCTTTTTGAAGACAGCTTTTAATTTGTCTTGGTACATGTGGACAAATCAATGTGTTGAACCAGGACAGAGCGACAGATACAATGACAGGTGAGGGAGAGACTGTACCACGGAAAGGAAGAGGTGCAATGAAGGAAGGAGGGAAGGGGGACTTCAGGGTCATAGAGAAAGGGGGCATCAAAGGAGCAGGGTGGGCGGCCACTGCAGAGGCGGACAGACAGAAGGATAGAAAAAAGTAAGACTGCACGTTGGGTGAAAGGTTGGAGTGTTTGCTTATGGCAGAGTCACTAGATTCATTCAGTGTAAGCAGGCAGACGTGTCTGTTAACCTAGCTCTCATGGTTCCACTTAAGTGTGAATACTATGACATCAGGGAACCAGTTCATCTGGTAGTAGTAGATAACAACATCACAGCTATCAGGCTATCAATGATAAAATGTGCCTGTTTTTACATTCAGGTAGAAAATGAATCATTTGTAAGTGAAATGCCAAATCGATTTGAAATAGATTAAGGCAAATCATGATAGAAAATTCTCCTAAATGCACGTCTCTTTTTATAGCACATTTGATTAGAAATCATCTTGATAAGCATTCTTAACCTGTGCTCCAAGGACACCTAGGGGTCCGCAACACCTACGCAGGAGTCCTAGACTGCTCATAAAACACAGAATTGTTGGCCAAATAATAAAGTGCATATCAATATAGAAGCAAAATGTACAACTGAAATATCAAAACATTTTTATAAATGTGCAGCAAATAATTCATTTGGTATCCTCACATTGATTTTGTGAAGCAGTGCAAGTACATCAAATACAATATAGTATGCCTAATGGCTGGTCTCAATTGAGTTTAGAAAAGCTTCAACCTTCCCATTAAAAGTAAAAAAATGTTTGCATTTGTTTGTGAATTCAATGAAATATTTAATAATTTGTTTATTTGTTTGATGAATGCTTGTTTCTGTCATCTTGTGTATTATTTTGCGGTGCAAATCAATAAATATCACATGGATAAATAAAGATTTGGCTGCATAATATGCCTCCAGTGATTGCATAATGTGCAGCATTTATTTCTGTTACGTTATTTAGTCTATCCTGCGACAAATTTTCATACTTCATTGTCCCTTAACTACATTGACTATGCATACAATGGCCAATGTTCATCTTTATTAATGTTAGGCATTGATCCTTTTACAGTGGATACTTATTTTACATGTTTTGTACAAAGAGAAAGTGACAAACATAAAAAAATGTGTTAAAAAATAACCTATGACTTATGCACAGTTTGGTAAAGCACATTGTATGCTCAGTTGTGTATAATAGAAAACGTAGACGTCGTTTTGCGTTTATCCGCAATTAATCTGGCAATCATCCAACAGTTTGTATTTTTCTAGGAAAACTGAAAAAAAAGGGGTGGACAGGCTCTTTAAATAGACAAGCAATTCCTGTTAAAATCACCAGAAGCAAAAACATCTAATAGAAAACACAATAGTACCTTTGAAGTAATCAGATACTTATTTTCAATTCATCCCAAAGTCATCAGGAATATCTCATCTCGTAAAGTTATCGGATAGTCATTTTCAAGTCACCCTTAAATCATCAGGAAAAACGACACCTTCTGAAGTCATCAGATACTGATTTTCAAGTCATCCTTAAATCATTACGAATAATGACACCTATTAAAGTCATCGGGTACTCATTTTCAAGTCATCCGCAAATCATCAGGCTCAGCTTCTCAGCTTTGCTGATGACTTCAAGAGCTTGATGATGTCTGATGGTGTGAAAATGACTTCTAATGTAGTTGGATGACCATCGAATGACTCTAGGATGGCTTCTAAAGTAATCCTGTTTGACCTGGGCAGAGACAATTCCTGGAACGTGCAAGAACTATAAATATAGAAAGACAGGAAGAGACAGACAAAAACAGTGTTTGGGAGAGATAGAAGAGAGAAATGTTTGCGAAGAAAGAGAGAAAGATCTGGCCAGACATAGAAAGACCGAGAACTCCTGGAGCAGAGGCTTTAAAAAACAAGGATGCACTGAACGAGACAGGGAAGGAAAAATAGAGGCAGGCAGAGAAAGACAGAGAAAGTCAGGACAAAATACAGGGAGGGTGTAGAAATCCAAATAGATATATAGAGAACAAGCATTGAAAATGCAATAGGTCTCGCAATAGAAGAGTTTGACATTTTTCGTTTTGCAAATGGATGAGTGACACCTATAGCATTTGGAATGCAACATGTTTTGTATTTACGTGACTTATATGGCAGCTCTGGTCGTTATGCTACATCTCTAGATAGTTTTATCTTTCGCAAATGTGACACCTATTGTAACACAATATGTGTTGTGAGGGTGAGTGAGGGTGAGGGGTTGAGGGTGAGGTGTTGAGGGTGAGGGGTTGAGGGTGAGTGAGGGTGAGGGTGAGTGAGGCTGAGGGGTTGAGGGTGAGGTGTTGAGGGTGAGTGAGGGTGAGGTGTTGAGGGTGAGTGAGGGTGAGGGGTTGAGGGTGAGTGAGGGTGAGGGTGAGTGAGTGTGAGGGGTTGAGGGTGAGTGAGGGTGAGGGTGAGTGAGGGTGAGGGGTTGAGGGTGAGTGAGGGTGAGGGTGAGGCTGAGGGGTTGAGGGTGAGTGAGGGTGAGTGAGAGTGAGGGTGAGTGAGGGGTTGAGGGTGAAGGGTTGAGGGTGGGTGAGGGTGAGGGGTTGAGGGTGAGTGAGGGTGAGGGGTTGAGGGTGAGTGCGGGTGAGGGTGAGTGAGGGTGAGGTGTTGAGGGTGAGTGAGGGTGAGGGGTTGAGGGTGAGTGAGGGTGAGGGTGAGTGAGTGTGAGGGGTTGAGGGTGAGTGAGGGTGAGGGTGAGTGAGGGGTTGAGGGTGAGTGAGGGTGAGTGAGAGGTTGAGGGTGAAGGGTTGAGGGTGGGTGAGGGTGAGGGGTTGAGGGTGAGTGAGGGTGAGGGGTTGAGGGGTTGAGGGTGAGTGAGGGTGAGGCATTGAGGGTGAGTGAGGGTGAGGGTGAGTGTGGGTGAGGGTGAGTGAGGGTGAGGGTGAGGGTGAGTGTGGGTGAGGGTGAGTGAGGGTGAGGGTGAGTGAGGGTGAGGGTGAGTGAGGGTGAGTGAGGGTGAGGGTGAGTGAGGGTGAGTGAGGGTGAGGGGTTGAGGGTGAGTGAGGGTGAGTGAGGGTGAGTGAGGGTGAGTGAGGGTGAGTGAGGGTGAGTGAGGGTGAGGGTGAGTGAGGGTGAGTGAGGGTGAGTGAGGGTGAGGGTGAGTGAGGGTGAGGGTGAGTGAGGGTGAGTGAGGGTGGGTGAGGGTGGGTGAGGGTGAGTGAGGGTGAGTGAGGGGTTGAGGGTGAGGGGTTGAGGGTGAGTGAGGGTGAGGGGTTGAGGGTGAGGGTGAGTGAGGGTGAGGGGTTGAGGGTGAGTGAGGGTGAGTGAGGGTGAGGGGTTGAGGGTAAGTGAGGGCGAGTGAGGGTGAGGGTGAGTGAGGGTGAGGGGTTGAGGGTGAGTGAGGGTGAGGGGTTGAGGGTGAGGGGTTGAGGGTGAGGGGTTGAGGGTGAGTGAGGGTGAGTGAGGGTGAGTGAGGGTGAGTGAGGGTGAGTGAGGGTGAGTGAGGGTGAGTGAGGGTGAGTGAGGGTGAGGGGTTGAGGGTGAGTGAGGGTGAGGGTGAGTGAGGGTGAGTGAGGGTGAGGGGTTGAGGGTGAGTGAGGGTGAGGGGTTGAGGGTGAGTGAGGGTGAGTGAGGGTGAGTGAGGGTAAGTGAGGGTGAGTGAGGGTAAGTGAGGGTGAGTGAGGGTGAGTGAGGGTGAGTGAGGGTGAGTGAGGGTGAGTGAGGGTGAGTGAGGGTGAGTGAGGGTGAGGGTGAGTGAGGGTGAGGGGTTGAGGGTGAGGGGTTGAGGGTGAGGGGTTGAGGGTGAGTGAGGGTGAGGGTGAGTGAGGGTGAGGGGTTGAGGGTGAGGGGTTGAGGGTGAGTGAGGGTGAGTGAGGGTGAGGGGTTGAGGGTGAGGGGTTGAGGGTGAGTGAGGGTGAGTGAGGGTGAGGGGTTGAGGGTAAGTGAGGGTGAGGGTGAGTGAGGGTGAGGGGTTGAGGGTGGGTGAGGGTGAGTGAGGGTGAGAGGTTGAGGGTGAGTGAGGGTGAGGGTGAGTGAGGGTGAGGGTGAGTGAGGGTGAGGGGGAGTGAGGGTGAGGGGTTGAGGGTGAGTGAGGGTGAGGGGTTGAGGGTGAGTGAGGGTGAGGGGTTGAGGGTGAGGGGTTGAGGGTGAGGGGTTGAGGGTGAGGGGTTGAGGGTGAGGCATCCTGATTGTGATACAAAAAAACCATAGTGATGTACTAGTGAACGCCACGCACCTGAGTGCACAATGAAACCAGACTGATGTACTAGTGAGAATAATAGGACATGACGGGATGCTGGTAGCGGGCCACATTGAGTTAAGATGGCACTGACCCTTGACCAGGTTTTAAGATGGCGGATGAGGGCCCCTTGTTCGGTTCTGCAGGGGTGACGAGTTTAAAACTCCCCACTTCCCTGTTGCTCCAAGGGAGACCTGGTTCACTAAATTCAAAATTGTACCACTATATTACGAGGAAGTTGACAAAAATAACACAAAGAAATATACAAACAGCGTCTTTCAGTGATATCACAGGACAGTCAGACGGCCTGACCTCTGACCCGCGCCCTCCCGGACACGTGGCTCTTGGCTTCACGTTCGTAGCCCGCGGCCGATAAAGAGTTAAAAAAAAAAATCAAAATATATATATATGGGCAACACATTGTGTCCAAATGGGTGCCAATGAGTTCCAGATGTGAGAAGCTGCGCTCCCAACCCCTGGCTGCTCCTAAATAAAGGAAAGTATTCCTGCAATTCAGCTGCAGCCGCCGCTGCCAAGAACAACTCCCAGATAGGGTGGGGAGAGTGTTAGGGAACACGGGGGGGGGGGCTGCAGAGACGCGTCTGTGAGTGGAGACAGAGAGAGAACGAGACAGCGGGCAGAATGAGAGTGGAGATAGGTAGAGCATTGGGGGGGGGGGGCGAGGGGTGAGGTTAAAAAGCACGTGAGATGTGTGAACCCCTGAAGGGGCTAGGGTGTAAGGGTGTTCTGGGGATATCGGGGTTGGGGGCGGGGGAATCTCGCGGGTGCAAAGTTGAAACTGCATAGCTGTGTGTGTGCAGGGGGAGGCTGAAGTATGGAGTAAGGGTGAGGGGGGGTGTGGGGGGTGTCAGATCCATGGGATAGCGGAGAAGGGAGCGTGAGAACAGGAGCAGAGAGGAAAAGGGGTGAGAAGCATTGCTGGTGAGAAGTTATGGGAAAACACAGGCGGGGGAGGGAAGTGAATGGCAGGGCCCGAGAGTGCAGGAGGGGTCACACAAGTGTGAGAAACAAAGGAACGCAGCTAAAGCTAGAGGCGATCCTGTGTGTGAGAGGAGCGGGTTGTAGTGAATCGTTGACCAACGAGAAGCGGAAAGGAGAGAGAAAAGGAGAGAGAGAAACAGATGGTCGAGAGGAGAGAGAGAACCCGAAGGGAGATGAACTCTACACACAAGGGAGAAGCTTAAGAGAGAGAAATCATTGCAAGATTGGAGGAGGAGAGGGAAACAGGAGACGAGGGAACCTATAGCGGCGCCACTGGCATGCGCTGACATCAATTTTCTTTTTTTCCTCACCACTAGACATGGATCCAAATATCCCTCTTATCTCTTTGAGACTCCGATTACCTCTTCAAATTGTAAAACAGACGGAGGGCATTGCTGTGGGGAGGGGGTGTAGGAGAAATGCACACGGCGGGCAGGGGAGGGGGCGGAGCGGGGAGAGCGGCATGTGGGTGTGAAGAAGCCGGGCCTTTGAAGTGAAGCTAAGCTTCACTTCAAAAGGTGTCGGAGGAATGCGGCTGAGGGAACAGACGGCGATTGCGGCTGAGGGAACTGATGTGCACGCGCTTTTAAGCTCAATGCACATGCGCATTGAGCTTAAAAGTCACGGGCACTGCAAGGAATCGCCACGATTCCTTGCTTGTTAGTTAAAGAGTGGTTAAGCCGCAATAGTCTCGCAAGCTCGATGCGCATGCGCTTCGACAGGCGAGACCTAAAAACCACGAGAGCTAGACAAAAGTCATGAGAGATGCTGGGAAAGGGAGGATAGATAAAGACAGAAAAAGATATGTAAAGATAATGACATGGAGAAACTGGGGAAGAGAAAAACGGAGACAAAAAGAGCAGGTGAGAGTGAGAGAGAAGCAGCAAGGGAGAGATAAAGACTGAGGAGTATATGCAAAGGCAGAAAGAACATGGAAGTGAGATACAGGTAAAGGCAGAGTGGTGTAGTGAAGGAGAGAAAATAGAGCAGAAGAGAGGGAAACACATGCAGACACACAGAGAAACAGGGGTGATAAAGTTATAAGGAAATACAAAGAAATGACAAGAGGGAAGAGGAGAGAGGAGACATGCACACCCTGAACTCAATCTGCATTATTTCAAATCTATCTCTCTGTCTATTTATCTTTAATTATGGCTATCCACTTTTTATCTCTGTCTCCATGTCTCTCACACTGTCTTTTTCTCTGTTTGTGTGTCTCTCTCTCTGTGCCCCTGTCCCTCTCCAAGTCAGACCCAGCGTCCCCAGTATCCCCATCTCCCTCCACAGACCTCCTCTCCATGTACAGTGACCAATAGTTCTTTGGGCAATTACGGAGGGGAAGAAGCTCGCTGTATAATCCCATCTGTGTGCAGCAGTATAGCATATCACGGGACCATCTGGAGAGTGTCGGGGTCGGCCCTCTCATCCAGGCAAGCGCGACACATCGCTTGGCCACCAGGAAAGCCATATCCACCAGCCTTCGATGCTCCATGGCTATATCTTTAGAGTATCCCAGCAGCGCAAGCAGTGGGGAGGGGGATAGTGACAAGCCGCAGACCTCATTCACCTTGGCGAACACCGCTCTCCAGAAATCTGCTACCCTAGGGCAGAGCCAGGCGAGATGTAAAAAATCCGCAGTTGGAGCCGAACATCTTTCACAATTAGGCGACTCTCGCAAACCATATCTGCACAAATGCTCAGGGAAATAATACACCAGATTGAGAAATTTAAAATGTAATAACCGATGCCGGCCGTTAAGGGACACCCTTTTAATATTTGCACAACAATACCTCCATTTGTCCTCCGGAAGATCCTGCTCTAAATCAGTCTGCCATGCCAATCTGGGTTTGGCATAATGGTTTGTTTTTTCTGTCAGTGTGTCGCGGTAAAGTCTCGAGATAAGCCGAGTCAGTGATTTAGCTGTGACTACATAGTCGTATACCGTTACAGTAGGGGCCTTCGCCATGTCTTCACCCCATAAGTCCCTGAGAGCGTGTCTCACCCTGTGAAATTGGAAGCGGGTGAGGGGAGGAGCGCCCGGCCCATCTCCCCTGTCCACATCATCCCACAGTCGGGCAGTACCATCGAGGAACAGGTCTCCCATTGTATGTATACCTAATTTTGAAAGTGCCGACAGAACTCCCCGGTCCCTGCATGGTCCAAGCCACGAACACCACTCTAGTTTTTCCTCCGGGGCATACAATAGCGAACAGGCCTGCGCGTCCATGAGATGGTGCCAAGCATGTGTAACAACATTAAGTGAATCTAAGAGGCCCGTTCTCCGATCACGGGGCCGGGCTAGTAGATCCGGCAATGGCGTCGGGTCCGCCACTATCTTTTCGATGCGTATGTGCGGGGCGGTGTCAGGGCCATGCATCCAACCATAAGCATGAGCGCCCTGGGCAGCCCGATAATATAATTCTAGATCGGGAGCTTGCAGTCCCCCGTCCTCATAAGGACGTATAAGGATATCCCACGCCACTCTCGGCTGTTTACCCGCCCAAACAAGTCGCAACACCAGGGAATGCAGTTGTTTAAAAAAAACACTAGACAATACCATCGGAATATTTCTAAATAGAAACAAAAAACGAGGAAGCACCTTCATTTTTAACAACGTTATTCGGCCCATGAGGGAGAGGGGAAGGCCAATCCACTTCTCCACATCATCCTCCAGTTTGGAAACCGCCACCCCATAATTTTCTCCAAGTACCACCTCCGCATCCGTGTGAAGCTGTATGCCCAGGTATCTGACTGCATCCGTGGTCCATTGAATAGGGTACTCTGAGTCAACCCTTTCCGTGGCCGGGGTAAGTGGAAACATTACAGTTTTGCCCCAGTTCACTTTGAAACCAGAGAGCGAGCTGAACAAAACTACCTCCCGCAACACTTGCGGAAGATTGACCTAGGGGTCTCTCACATAAAGCAGAGTGTCATCCGCATATGTGGACACAATTAAATTGTACCCAGGGAAACGAATACCACGATGACCATGATATTCTCTTAGTGCACAGGCGAGAGGTTCTGCGACAAGGGCGTAAAGGAGGGGGGAGAGGGGGCAGCCCTGTCTGGTGCCGCGACCTATAGGAAAGTGTTCAGTCGTAACCGCCCCTATACGGACTCTCGCTGCTGGGGATGTATATAGCATTTTTAGCTGCTGGATAAAAAGATCCCCCACACCCATGCGCTTCAACACCGCGCGGAGGAAGGGCCACTTGACGGAATCGAATGCCTTTTCCATATCAAGGAAGACTGCTACAGCCGGCACTTCTTGTCGCGTTTGCTGGAATGCTGCAAAGACTGTGCGCAAGTTATAAGTAAGGGTGCGACAGGGGATAAAGCCTGCCTGCTCAGGTGCAACCAGAGTCGGAATCAAGGGGCTGAGACGGTTAGCGATAATTTTCGCGAAGATCTTCGCATCAATATTAATAAGAGACAACGGACGATAGGAGGCACAGTCCCCCGGAGGTTTACCCGGCTTCAACAGAGTTATTATAATAGCTTCACGCATCGTTGGGGCATCTCGCCGCACTCCGCAACCTGTTCAACTAGCATTAATAACTTAGGGATCAGCAAGTCGGAAAATGTTTTATAAAAAGAGGCCTGGAACCCGTCACTGCCCGGAGTACTGCCAGCCCTCATAGAGGACAGCGCACAGACGTTCTCCTCCCGAATCAAAATGAAACCTTCAAAAAGAAGACGATTTACTAAACTAAACTGTGAACTGGATGGTTCTCAGCATGGAGTCATCAGGTAAACAAAGCTTATTTATTTACCCCAGTGTCTGCTGAACCTTATTGAAAGGCATGCAAATTAAAAAAGTTGACATCTTAAAGAGGGGCAACATTTTGCTTCTCCCCCATTCTCTTTAATGCAACCACAAGTTCACAGATACAGGAGGCTGAAGGATATTACTTTGTCATTGGGCAGTCCTGGGTGACAGTTGAGAAACACAATGGCCACTTTCTGGCACGTTATGGGGTTAGTATATCCCTCTGCCAGGAAGCACACCCTGGGACGTTTACTTTTGGAGACTCTTTGTTGCATTGCCCATCTGAAACCATTGACCACAGACATGAGTAGCATGAAGAAGGTTTCCATTTAATTTTGCTTTCCTAAGAGTTCGCTGCCTGGGTCCGTCTCTTGTACTCCTGCCCTCTGGCCGCGTACTTGTAAATAACCATAGGTCAGCTGATTTTGCCTTGGGGAGGGGCACCCGGCAGGGTTGTCCCCTCTCCCCATTGTTATTTGCTTTGGCAGCGTGGGTTCGTTGGGACAGATCGATCAGGGGTCTTAGTTGGAAGTCCGAGTGGGAGCATTAGATATCGCTTTAAGCTGATGACATATTATTGTATTTGACCTAACCCCCGGCTTCACTCTCGGCGTTCCTGGATGTACTGGCGGTGTTCAGGAGATATTCCGGATTCGCCATTAATTGGGTGAAGTCGGTCCTCTTTGTCTTAAGTGGTGATCCTCCGGCTATTCCTGCAGCTGCCCGGTTAGGCTGGAGGTGGTGGGGTTCAAGTACCTCGGTGTGGCTGTCCAAGTGTGTCATGATGCTACTCGCTCCCTTAATTGGGAAGGGAAGATAACAATGGCTACGCCACTATGGAATGCCGAATGCTTGGGTAGCCTATGGAAGACCAAAGGCTTTGATAAGTGGGACCTTATTGGGATCTCCCGAGTAGGTGATATGTGGGGTAAAGACGGGATCCTCACGTTTGAGACTCTGCAGGAACGGTATCAATTGCAGGGGAGTGAGCGATTTCACTACTTACAGATCAGACACGCGTTGCTAGCCAGTATTCCCCGGGAGGTGACCCCCCTGAGGCCTCCCCGCTGGAGGATCGGGTGTTGGATGGTCATCTTACGACAAAAGCTATCTCCCTGGTTTATAAGAAACTTGTTAACCACATGGAGGACCCTCTAACGGCTCTCAGAGATCAATGGACTGCTGATGGGCTTATCCTTGATGATGAGGATTTGAGGGAGGCAGTGGCTTCACCTAGAGTCATTGCCATCCAGATGAGACTCAGGTTGGTGCAATTGAAGATCCTTCACCGATGCTATGTCACTGGCCCACGATTGGTGCGCATGGGTTTGGCTGCTAGTGGTGAGTGCAGAAGGGGCTGCGGTGAGGCTGGGACGTTCCTACATGTGCTGTGGGACCGTACCCTTATCCGGGAGTATTGGTCCGCGGTCCATGGTAAAATACGCGAGGTGTGGGAAGTGGTCTTTGAGTTGGAGGCACGACGCTGTCTCCTGAATATCTGGGTACCAACAGACCTTACGTCTCATGGAAAGGTGTGGGCCACGCTTGCGTGTGTAATTGCTAAGCGTAACATTTCTCAATTATGGGGGGCAGCTCAACCACCTACTATTGGGAAATGGATGGAGGACCTGGACTGGTGTATGTTTCGAGAGCGTGCTGTGTATGTGGCCAGGGGGAGACCCAGGAAGTGGGGGAAAATTTGGGGGGCTTGGAATGTTTATAGAGGGGAAATTTGTGCTCCCCCTGCTGTGTCAGACGACTCACCTCTGTCGGAAGATCCCTGAACCCGTAGGCCATTATATGTATTGTATTTTTTGTGATTAGGAGGATATAACACCATTTATTATTCCGCTATATCGTAACCCAGTGAACTTTATGGTTTGTATTTATGATTTATTTGTGTGTGTTTTAATAAAAAAGATGTAAAAAAAATATTTGCTTTCCTAAAATGAAAACCATACCAGCTGGTGAGATTTAAAAAATTTCAAGTTGCTAAAAAATAGGCTTTGCTACTTCCAATTTGACACCAGCAGCATAAGCTATGAACCCATCCATAGAATAATTTGGTTTCCAGAGATGATGAATGGGGATTGCAGGAAGTTCTAGTAATGAAGAAGGAGTCTAGATATAGAAATACACGAATCACTAAGATCAGTAACATACATTCACTCTTACACCCCAATAACCTCTTCCTCCATGCAGATAAGATGTCTATGCATTCCAAACCCCAAAGGGACTCACGTGACTGTCAATGAAGAGTCGAAAAGTATAACGGACAACATTTCAAAGATTGCCCAACGATATGTATCATTAGTTCTAAACAACCAGTGTTAAAAAAATCTAACCATAGTGTTTATAAAATGAATTAGGCTTAGCAGAAGTAACCCCATTGTATTTTACTTTCAGAAGAGCATGCTGCTTGTCACTGGCTAAGCATTGGCCCACCCTTTTCATTGTTGCCCCTGATTATGTGAATGAAATCCGAAGGAAGCAGAACCCAACCTGTGTAAGATTTCAAATGAAGTCCATGCAGGCAATAGAGGATAGCCTGGCTGCCAGAATTATAGTTTCTTCTGGAACAAAAGCTTATTTCATGCTTTCACACTTGATCTGATCCTAATCTAAGTAATGTGTTGATACCCCGATGGTCAAGGAATCGCTCCGTAGACAAAGTTTGAGAAGAAGCTTTAAAGATTTCCAGATTCATAAGAAAGTCTGACATTTTATTTTTATTTCAACCGGGTGGAGATGGCAAATTCCTTCTCAACTTGGAATCTTATGTAATCCGGAATAAAGGGTAGTATTTTACCTTTGAATAGGAGAGATTTTGTCTTGTTTGCCAAGACGAAGGTCACGTGGTGATGGGAACCTGAGGCATGCTAAGGGGTTGACACACTTCCAAAGCCAATATTTTTGGCAGCTGTATATTTGCAAACCTAGGGCCTCTCAAGTACTGCAAGACTGCTGACATTACCTTGGGGAATACCTTCAAATCTGATCTCAGGTTGAGCGGTGTTGTGCGTAATAATAGCGGACCCTCTCATGTTGCAAAAAAGTAATGGCATTTCTTGTGGTGCAGGTATTGCAGTACCCTCCCATAGAAATATTGAAGGTAGGGATTTTAAATAAAATCCCATAGGCCTAATGTTTAAATAAATTACATTATTCCATTATGTAAAGTGTTCAAAAATATAGTTAGATTTAATTTATTGTTTAAAATTTTTTGAAAACGAATAGATAATTATTCATGTTCCATTTTCTTAATCTTTTAGTAAAAAATAATCTAGCATCAATATTTATTAAAAATAATCAAATTACTGTTACTTCTATATGTCACTTTTAATAAATTTGAATACTTAATACAAATATATTTTTTTTACTTTTGAAGAAAGGAGCGTGTAAAAGTCCACCAATAATTATCTTTCCAAACTTCAAAGAATAGTAATCTTCATTCCATAACCCTTTTCAGTCCTCATTCAACAAATAATCACTTCGGAGTCTTGTGTTGCCTAAAGTTGATCTAAATTTTAATCAATCATTGTTTTCCATTAGAAGCAGTAAAAGCAGTCCAGCCAACGCATTTCGTCCATAAGGACATCATCAGGGCTCAAAAACATGCTTCAATCAGAAGATTCGGTAATTCCTTCTGTAGTACATGTCAGGGTGTAGCCCAACTCACACAATGTTAGAAGCAGTGAAAGCAGGCCAGCCAACGCATTTCATCCATAAGGACATCATCCGGGCTCAAAATCATGCTTCAATCAGAAGATTCGGTAATTCCTTCTGTAGTACATGTCAGGGTGTAGCCCAACTCACAAAATGGAGTAAACCCTTGTTCTCATTGATATCATATTGTCAGTCCATGGACTTTGTTCCTCGTGACCTCCTAAACGTTGCCCCACATAAATCCATCTAGTAGACATCTACTAGGGTAATGGAATAAAGATTGCTATTCTTTGAATTTTGAAAAGAAAATTATTTGTGGACTTTTACACTCTCCTATTTTTCAAAAGTTGAACTTTGCATTACCATGGCCCAGGGGCAGTGGTAGCGCATAAAGTTGAGTGTGGAAATGTATTGAGGGAATTATCTTGATATTACAGCAGTGTGCTCTTGTTCTTAGCCCACAGTACCAGCTGTAGAATTTTGATATATATTTTTTAGGTTTCTTTCTAATTACCCTTCAGCTAAATTTTTTTTTTTTTTAAATGGTATACAGCCAAATATTTTTTTTATTTAAAATTCAGTTACTAAAGCATAAAATTAATTAACGTTAATAGTTAACAGAATTATATATTTTTCATTTATTTAAAACTTTAGTAAAGTTTTAAATCTTTCCATATACTTTACCGTTGAACGATTTCTGCCCTTGTGGTGGAGATCCTTGCCAACGTGTGCAAAGCGACATGTAGTAACTTCAAACTCATGAATTAGGCTCCTGCCCCTGAATTCAGGGGGTGGGGACATGTAAGGGTACACTTTTCAGTATGTTTACACTTATAAAACAGTCTGAAGTAAAAGTTAGTGAAATCTGTAGGATCAAACTTACACTTGTAGATGAACTTATATGTAAGTTTACATTTGTGAATATGACTTATAGGTTTGTGAACTGAAGTACTCTTTTATGTACCACGAATGCAGTTGTGAATCGAGCCCTATTTCTTGGGGAATTTTAACATGACTACCGTAACACAAAGTGTCTGGAGGGACTTAATTTGTATCATTAAAACTACACACTAACTCTGGGGAGACCTGAACTGCATTAAAATCACATACTATCTTTAAACTTGATAATCTTTACACATCATCTTTGTTTGAGTTCAATATCCCTAAAATTTACACATTACCTCTGAGGCCACCTGAACCGCAGTCGGTGTTTCAACTTGAAAATGATTGTCTTCAGACACTATTTTTGCGGGGACTCGAACATCATCTCTACACACTATCACTCTCTAAACATAATTACCTTCATAAACTATCTGTGTGGAATCGCAAACATTATCTGTACATTATCTCTATGGACTCGACCATGATAATCTCTATGCACTATGGGTCATATTCCTCAAATGGTTTCATCACTTGTGCAACAGGGTGCATACGTGATGCAACCCTTAAGTGCAATTTATCAAGCCGTGAAGGGCCACCTTGCGTGGCTTTGAGTGGCTTGATAAATCCAGAGTAATGCAATGCAGCGCAAATCACTGTGTCGTGTTACTCTGCCCCAGTTAAGCATTCCATGGGTGATGCGTCAGTGTTTCCACGCAACACTCATGGATTTCGACACATTCCCAGTTCTTCCATAAGTGGTAGAACTGAGAATGTGCCAAAATGGCTACGTCTCCCCAGGTGAGGTATAACAAGGAGAAAGTTTTTTTATTTCTCCTCAATTTTTCCTTGGTGTATGTGTGATGCATTCTTCAGCAGACATATGATGAGGAAAATGCCTCAGAGTATTGTTTTTGTGCATGTCTATAATCACACACTACCTCTGTGGGAACCTGTGCATCCCTATAATCAGACACGATCTCTTTTGCGGACATGGACATATCCCTAATCACACACTTTCTCTGTGGGGACCTGGGTATGTTTTTAATCACACAGTATCTCTGTGGGGACCTGGGTATGTCTAACATCAGACACATTCTCTTTGGAGACCATGGTAATACTATAGTCACACTCCATCTCTGTGGGGACCTGGACATCTTTATAATCACACACTTTCTCTGTGGGGACCTGGGTATGTTTTTAATCACACAGTATCTCTGTGGGGACCTGGGTATGTCTATCATCAGACACATTCTCTTTGGAGACCATGGTAATACTATAGTCACACTCCATCTCTGTGGGGACCTGGACATCTTTATAATCACACACTATCTCTGTGGGGACCTGGGCATGTCTATAATCACACACTATCTCTGTGGGGACCTGCACATGTCTATAATCACACACTATCTCTGTGGGGACCTGGGCATATCATTAATCACACACTTTCTCTGTGGGGGCCTGGGCATGTCTATAATCACACACTACCTTTGTGGGAACCTGTGCATTCCTATAATCAGACATGATCTCTGTGAGGACATGGGCATATCCCTACTCACACACTTTCTCTGTGGGGACCTGGGTATGTCTATAATCAGACACATTCTCTTTGGAGACCATGGTAATACTATAGTCACGCACCATCTCTGTGGGGACCTGGACATCTTTATAATCACACACTATCTCTGTGGGGACCTGTGCATCCCTATAAGCACACACTATCTCTGTGCGGACATCGGCATATCATTAATCATACACTTTCTCTGTGGGGACCTGGGCATGTCTTTAATCACACACTATCTCTGTAGGGACCGGGGTATGTCTATAATCACACACTATCTCTGTGGGGACCTGGGCATCCCTTTAATCACACACTATCTCTGTGGGGACTTGTGCGTCCCTATAATCACACACTATCTCTGTGCGGACTTGGGCATATCATTAATCACACACTTTCGCTGTGGGGACCTGGGCATGTCTATAATCACACACTACCTTTGTGGAAACCTGTGTTCCTATAATCAGACATGATCTCTTTGCGGACATGGGCATATCCCTAATCACACACTTTCTCTGTGGGGACCTGGGTATGTCTATAATCAGACACATTCTCTTTGGAGACCATGTTAATACTATAGTCACACACCATCTCTGTGGGGACCTGGTCATGTCTATATTCACACACTATCTCTGTGGGGACCTGGGCATATCTATAATCACACATTATCTCTGTGGGGACCTGCGCGTCCCTATAATCACACACTAACTCTGTGCGGACATGGGCCGATCATTAATCACACACTTTCTCTGTGGGGACCTGGGCGTGTCGTCTATAATCACACACTACCTTTGTGGGAACCTGTGCATTCCTATAATCAGACATGATCTCTGGGCGGACATGGACATATCCCTAATCACATACTTTCTCTGTGGGGACCTGGGTATGTCTTTAATCACACGCTATCTCTGTGGGGACCGGGGCATGTCTATAATTACACACTATCTCTGTGGGGACCTGGGCATCCCTTTAATAACACACTATCTCTGTGGGGACCTGTGCGTCCCTATAATCACACACTATCTCTGTGCGGACATGGGCATATCATTAATCACACACTTTCTCTGTGGGGACCTGGGCATGTCTATAATCACACACTACCTTTGTGGGAACCTGTGTTCCTATAATCAGACATGATCTCTGTGCGGACATGGGCATATCCTTAATCACACACTTTCTCTGTGGGGACCTGGGTATGTCTATAATCAGACACATTCTCTTTGGAGACCATGGTAATACTATAGTCACACACCATCTCTGTGGGGACCTGGACATCTTTATAATCACATACTATCTCTGTGGGGACCTTTGCATCCCTATAATCACACACTATGTCTGTGAGGACATGGGCATATCTTTAATCACACACTATCTCTGTGGGGACCTGGCCATGTCTATATTCACACACTATCTCTGTGGGGACCTGGGCATGTCTATAATCACACATTATCTCTGTAGGGACCTGTGCGTCCCTATAATCACACACTAACTCCGTGCGGACATGGGCAGATCATTAATCACACACTTTCTCTGTGGGGACCTGGGCATGTCTATAATCACACACTACCTTTGTGGGAACCTGTGTATGTCTATAATCAGAAACATTCTCTTTGGAGACCATGGTAATACTTTAGTCACACACCATCTTTGTGGGGACCTGGACATCTTTATAACCACACACTATCTGTGTGGGGACCTGTGCATCCCTATAATCACACACTATCTCTGTGGGGACATGGGCATATCAATAATCACACACTTTCTCTGTGGGGACCTGGGCATGTCTTTAATCACACACTGTCTCTGTGGGGACCTGGCCATGTCTATATTCACACACTATCTCTGTGGGGACCTGGGCAAGTCTATAATCACACACTACCTCTGTGGGGACCTGGGCATCCCTATAATCACACACTATCTCTGTGGGGACCTGTGCATCCCTATAATCACACACTATCTCTGTGGGGACATGGGCATATCATTAATCACACACTATCTCTGTGGGGGCCTGGGCCTGTCTATAATCACACACATTCCTTTGGAGACCTGGGCATGTCTATAATCACACACTATCACTTTAGGTACAGTGGTATTACTATAATCACACACTATCTCTGTGGGGACCGAGGAAATAATGTAATAACACACTCTTTCTGCATGATCTGCAGCATGACAATCATTTTACACTGTCTCTAGGGGTACTTGAACATTACTATAACCAAGCACAATATCTCTATCGTCCTGGGCAGTGCTATAATAATCAGACACTATCTTTTGGTGGACATGACCATGACTTCAACATAACTATCATCACACACTATCTATTCTCTACAGAGAATTGAGCATTATTATAATCACACGTCATCTCTTCAAGGGCTTTAACATAAATATAATCACACTCCGTCTATGGGGACTTGAGGAAGACTATAATTAAACACTATATCTGTAGGAACTTGGACATCAATATAATCATGCACTATCTCTGTGGGGGCTTGAAAATGACTATTTCAACACACTCCCTATGTCAGCACTAGAACATTACTATAATCACATGTCATATATTTGGAGACTATTATTGTACAACCATACCAAGACAATGGTGAAGTAGATGCAAAAAAAAGTGGTATTCTCAACTTGACTTTCACATCTCACACAAATTGCATGCTCTTTGGCCTCTACATTGATTTAACTATTCATTGGATCCTTAGCCCTTAATGTTTGTGAGAACTCAGCAATAGATTGGATATCTGTGAATCCCTTTCCATGGTGAGGTTCCGTGACAATTGTAAGTGATGTTTTCGACTCGCACGAATATGGTCGAGTCTGGTATCTAAGAACCGCAAATGACGAGTTTAGTAAGTGTGCGCAGTTTCGCTGTGCTAACTTAAACCGTTCGTGTAATATGTGGGTTTTTCATCTGTACCCACGGGTTCCATCTTAGATACGGCATCCATTTTGTCTCTTGCCCTCAAGTAGCCAGCGAACGGACACTGTCCGCTTCGTTACCCTGGGACTCTCAAGATATTTGTGGAGGACACATGTTCTTTGTAAATATCTTTTACGATGAGGGGGATGATACTGTAAGGCAGATGGCCCCGCTTGAGGCTCATCTTGCCGTGCCGGTTTATTGTCTCAGCCGTGCATCTCATTAGGCACGTCCCTTTGATGCCTGTATCTCGTGTTTCCCGATACCTCCCCTTTTACACCCTTTTCGATCTCCCCACTGTCTCCATCTTCCTCTGCACCTGTCTTTGTCCCTATTTCGATCTGTTTTACTGCCGATTGGAATTCACTAATGTTGGGGAGATGGGTTTTTACAGTTGGGAACCGCCAAATGTTTCCGCACTTATGTTCCGGACCTTATGTGTACCAAAGTGACCAAAGCGACCCCTCTGAGGGATAATTATGGGAACCAGGTTGTAAACTTTTGTGTACCATGTTGTCCTATGAGTAAATTCTGTATAAAAGGAGCGCTCCACAGAACCAATTTGAAGCAGTCTCCCCAAGTTGCACGTGTTGTACTTGTTGTGACTTCTGTGTTCCCTGCAGTAAATAAACCTTGAATCTTTGACGCCGAAGGAAGTGTCCCGTGTCTCTGTAGTTTGTGCGCCGAAACAGGTATCCCATGAAGGTTATAGGTGTTGTTCCCTGGCACCGCTGGTACTGTTAAAAGTCCAGTCCTTCAGTTGGCGCCCAACGTGGGGCGACTTCAGCGGTACCGGTCCAAAGCCTGATGATCGTGAGGAACTTCGTGTGAAATCTCCGAGGGAAGGTGCACCCCGCTTCATCGATCCTGTTGTCGAAATAAGTGGCCCGAAGTTTTTCCCTGCGAAGATTCCCGCCTCCTGACGGCTGCGACGGACCGATGCCCTGACTGTCGACCTGTCTTCGACGCCCGGCGTAGACCTTATGTACAAGCCTTCCTGGAGACGCCATTGAAGTTCTGAGTTAAGTATTTGTGGGTCGCTCCCAGTCCTTGGTGGTTGTTCTAGCTTTTTGAAAGCTTTGTTGTTAACCTTTAAGGTTTTTGTTGTAATAGCTCACTGAGCTTTGTAATAGCCTCCTCAGGCTTTGTGGTTAGCTCTCCGAGCTTTGTAATAGCCTTAAGGCTTTGTTGTATTGCATGGTTCCATTGCATTTGTGGTTCTTAGTATTGGTTCTTAGTATTATTTGACAGTTGCAATTGCCAAAAACCGAGGGTTTTGACTTACACGAGGTTTCATTGCTTCGATAATCCTTGAAGTTTGATACTAGGTTAGTGTGCATGATGCCTAGCCATAGTGGTTTGTTTCGTATTTTCAAATGTTGCGCAATGGATTCCCGGTTGGAGGACTCGTGTCCGATACCTCCAGTTGGAACTCCGATACATGATCTTTATAGTCGACATGGGGTGGGTCCTATAATATATAATGATTACTGGGTCCGTTATACAAAGAAAGACGGTGACCTTAGATGGCCACCACATGGAACTTTTGAACTTTCGATTTTAGATAATCTTGAGGCTAAACTATTTTTAAAGAAAGCGAGGCCAGCTATGTTTGATTCCTTTCGGATATGGCGTAAAGAGGCCAAGCAGAAAGAAATCAAACAACTTAAAAAGGATCAAAAGCAAGAGTTCGTTCCTGTAATGCAAGCTATAAAAGAATGTAGACAAGACAAAGAAGAAAAGGACATGGAAATCTCTACTAGATTGCATCACATGAAAATAGATAAATGTTACCCAGTTTTACCGAATAAATCAGAAAAGAAGGAAGAAGATTTGAAGGAGGATTCCTTGTTATCATATTTGATGAAATCACCACCTCCTTATGTACAGGGTGCTACTGCTCCTGTAGTTGCTCCTGTAGTACCTCCTGTTGTACCTCTTGTTGCTCCAGCGGCTGCGGGTCAGCCCGCTGTCAACCCTACGTTTGTTTCACCACCTGTTCTCGTTCCTACTGCTCCTGTACCTGTACCTTCGCAGACTGTTGTTTCTGCTACTCCGACTACTTTGTCTATTCCTACTATGCCTTCTTTCACCTCCAGTGTTGTTGCCCCTGTTTTTCTTTCCCCTTCTGTTCGTAAGCGTGTTCCTAACTCTGTTGCTACCCTTTATTCACCTCTTTCTGGTCCGTTATTTTCGTCTGATTCATCTGAAACTCCTCAGAGACGGAGTCAGATCCCTAGTGGTAGGGAGAAAGAGACGTTAGTAACAATGGCACATAGGTGGATAAGACATCCTGCTAATTACACTCCACGTGTAGTCTTTGATACGTTTTCTCAGTTTAATGAGCCTACGCAGAGATTTGTATTTGAGGAGATGTGTAACTTTTTGAGAGAAAAGTGGTACAATGATGATGTAGATAATGTACCGTCCGACATAATTGAACTTCAGAGTCACTTTTCGAACGGTATGATTATAGGAGACGATGTACGACGTGCCGTGGAACGCTTATTAGCGTTCAGATCCACAGCACATTCTCGGGTGTCATCAGATGATACCACTGAGAACTGGAAAGCGGTTCCTGGTCAGTATCCAATGAGAGAGGTTCCGCCACTGTGGGTGCCTGGTGATCCTAATGCAAACCCTGTGGTTCTACCGCATTTTCGAAGAGTGTGGATACATCTTCCATGGAAACGATCAGAAGTTTTGCAAGTGAAGCAATCCTTGCCCGATCCGCGTAAAAATCTGGCTGGTTATTATAAGGAGTTATCACAACTGATAGAAGCTTCTATTATGAACCTTGCCGACATCGACATGTTGTTTGGCAACGTTGTACCGCAACCAGTTTGGACAAAAATTCGTCAAGCCAACCACGCAGTTGAATTAGGGGGTGATTGGGCTGCATTGCTAGCAGCTGATGCATTACAAGTCGGTGGGGCCAAGCCTGAACAGTTGATCTTGGATTTGCCTCAGAAAATAATTACGCTCATGAAAACTCTCATGCCAGCGATGAAGGTGAACTGGGATAAGTTATCAGCTTGTAAGCAGAAGAAAGACGAGAGTGTCTCGGATTTCTTTACAAGGTTTGAAGAAGCGTTTGTCGACCACAGCGGCCAGGACATGGGCGCTGAGGGAGGCCAGCGGTTATTCGTTGACAAATTCGTGTCGAATTTGTTGCCTGAGCTAAGCAACAAATTAAAGAATTCAGAAAGTGCGTGGGCAGTTTCAACCCCTGCGCAAATACTAGCAACGGCCCAGTATTATGAGAATAGGGAAAAGGAAGAAAGTGATCGTGTAGAAAAGAAAACGAAAGAACTCAAAACGAAGGTTTTGTTGCAGCAAGCATACCCTCCACGATCAAACCAAAATGATTCACAACAGCAGTATCGACCACGAGCACAGCTCGATAGAATACAGCCGCGCTCTGACAACTTTGATTACAGATCTTCACTTGGGTATAATCAGTGCGCATATTGTAGGAAAGAGGGACACCTAAAATATGATTGTCTTGCTTTACGAGACCGTCTAAATGGTGTGTCAGCACGTGGAAACCGTGGTGGTGGTCCTCAACAGGCACCACGTGGTAGAGGTCGTGGTTCATTCCACAATCAGATTGATCGTCATCAAAATCAATCAGAGGCAAATAATTGTTTTGACCAGCGAAATGCGGGGTCAGTTCGATCTGCACAGTATAATGTGGATGATTATTATGCAGAGCATGAGACTGTTGTACATGACAATTACTAGGACAGCCAACGACAAAGAGAGGGAGTAGTGTCAGTTCCGGTCGATCAGAGTGGGCCTTACGTTGCAGTGACTACATCGGGTGTAGTTGAGCCTTTTCTGTTAGACACTGGTGCGACGAAAAGTTCCATCATGCATTCAAAACTCCCTGGCGCACCTTTGTCTGGCTTAACGAACGTTTCCGTTGGATTCTCTGGCGCCCCTGTTAGTAACCCAGTCTCTAACCCTTTGCCTCTTATGATTGGACCTTGTGAGCTAACGGCTCCACTGATTTTATCTACAGGCTGTGGTGAAAATCTTTTGGGCCTGGATTTGTTGAAACGATTATATGCAACATTGTATTGTTCCCCCGAAGGAGTGGAGCTTACATTAGGACGGAGAGTGATCTCTCCCATGTATTTGTCAGTCGATAAATTCCCACCGGAATTGAGTTCCCTCCCTGCGTCCTTATGGGCCACAGGTCCTAATGACGTGGGCCTGTTAGACATTCCACCCTATGTGATTCAATTGAAACCAAATGCGCGATTACCGCGTTTACCTCAATATCGTATTTCTCTTGAGGGCGAACGAGCGCTGTTAGCAATCGTTCATGATCTCATTGGAAAAGGTGTTGTTGAAGAAACTCGTGGAAACGTGTGCAATAGCCCTGTATTGCCGATTCTGAAACGAACTGACCCAACTAAACCTCCTGTGTATCGCTTTGTTATAGATTTGAGAGAGGTAAACAAAATAGTAGTTCCGCAATTTCCTGTGGTTCCCGACATTACGGCCTTACTAACAATGATTCCGGCAACTGCCTCCTGGTTCACAGTGATCGATTTAAAGAATGCTTTCTTTAGCATCCCAATTGCAGAGGAAAGCAGAGACCTATTCGGATTTTCATTAGGTGGTCGCAGTTTTAGGCTAAAACGCGCTCCACAGGGCTACTGTGAGAGTCCGTCAATCTACAGCCAAGCACTTAAAGGTCAACTTGATGCCTTTGTATTACCAAAAGGTGCAGCTTTGATTCAATACGTGGATGATCTTTTAGTGGCAGCTGATACAGAAGCTATTTGCAAAACGGCTACAGTATCACTGTTACGCTATCTACATGACTTACACCACAAGGTGTCACCTTCAAAGCTACAGTATTGTTGTCAAGAAGTTACCTATCTAGGTCACTTATTGTCAAAAGAAGGGAGAAGGTTGACCCCAGAAAGAATTGCAGCGATTTCCCGAATGACTGTGCCAAAAACTCAGAGAGATGTTCGCGCCTTTTTAGGTATTACGTCCTACTGCAGACAATGGATTCCAAATTTTTCATTGTTGGCGAAACCATTGATAGCCCTTACGTGCAAGGATGTTCATCCCCAGTACCTTGGTCTGAAGAATGTCAGAAAAGTTTTTTGGAATTACGTGATGCGCTGTGTTCGGCTCCTGTGTTGGGTACCCCTGACTACAGTAAGCCGTTTACACTATACGTTCACGAGAGGGATGGTTGCGCGTTGAGTGTTTTGACACAACCTTTTGGTGGTAAGCAACGCCCATGTGCCTACTTTTCTTCGACTTTAGACCCAGTAGCAAGAGCTTTGCCAAGTTGCTTAAGGGCAACAGCGGCAGCTGCGGCGTCCATTCGACAGTCCGCAGGTCTAGTCATGGATAATATGCTCACGGTAATGGTTCCGCATGCAGTCGACACTCTATTGAACCGAACGAAAACTCAACATCTGACAAGTGCAAGATTGTCTGGATATGAGTTGACGTTGCTGGCCAGTCACATACGGATAAAACGATGTAATGTGTTGAATCCAGCAACATTGCTGCCGATCGACACAGAATCAAGTGATGAAGCAGTACATGACTGCTATCTCAAAACTGAAGAGGAAACTAAGGGTCGCATTGACCTAAAAGATACTCCATTGACAGACCCCGATGGTACTTTGTATGTGGATGGTTCTTGTTTCAAGTTGCCGAACGGTGATGTGACAACTGCGTATGCTGTAGTTACATTGAGAACGATTGTGGAAAACGCAAGGTTAAGTCAGAATTCGGCTCAGGCTGCTGAGTTAATTGCTTTGACGAGAGCGTGTGTGTTGTCTAAAGATAAACGGGTGAATGTGTTTACGGATAGTCAGTATGCGTTTGGTGTGGCACATAGTTTTGGACGACTGTGGAGAGAGAGAGGATTCCTTACGTCACATGGTACGAAGATTCAGCATGGCCAGCTTGTGAATGATCTTTTGAATGCACTTACGTTGCCTAAGCAAGTGGCGATTGTTAAATGTAGTGCGCATCGTAAGGTGACGGATGATGTTGGTCGTGGTAATGCGTTTGCGGATGAGACTGCTAAGGAGACTGCCCGGAACCTTAGCACTCGAATGTATGTGACAAGTTCGGTTAGGTGGCCTGCAGAATCAAGTATGTGTGAAAACACTATCGAGAGTGTGAAAGCAATTCAGAATGAGGCCACCGAGACTGAAAAGACGAAGTGGAAAGAAAGTACGGGAAAGTTGGATGCGAATGGTTGTTGGATTGACTTATCGGAACAGAAAAGATGGATGTTGCCTGATGCGTATGTGCTGGCTGTTGTGACTATGGCACATGGGTTAGCACATATTAGCGCGAAAGGTATCTGTAAATTGCTGTTTCCTGTGTGGAAGAATGATGGTATTACGAAATGTGCTGAACGCTTGGTTAAGAATTGTATGATATGTATGTTGTACAATCCTGGTAAGGGAACCCCAACTCCTTCTGGTAGTTTTGCTCCCCCTTCATGTCCCTTTGAGGTGATCCAATTGGACTTCATCCATATGGAGCGATGCAATAACCTGAAATACGTTTTAGTTGTTGTTTGCGCATTCTCCCGATGGATTGAGGCCTATCCTCTCAAAGACAATACTGCTTTGTCCACTGCGAAAATCCTACTGAAGGAATACTTTCCTCGGTATGGAATGCCTAGAATTGTGTGGTCAGATAACGGAAGTGAGTTTGTGGGGAGTGTGATGAAGAGTGTGTGCAAGGGCCTTGGAATTAATCAGAAATTCCATAGTGCCAATCATCCTCAATCAGCTGGTTTGGTTGAAAGGTACAATGGCACCCTTAAACTAAAACTAGCAAAGATTCAGGCTATGACAGGTCTTTCGTGGCCTGACGCTTTACCCTTAGCATTGCTGTCAACAAGGGCAACTGTACACTCCCGAGTAGGGCTCAGTCCCTATGAAATAGTGTTCGGTCGTCCTGCCAATGTTTGGGGGGTCCCTAGACCGGGTGCCTTTTGTGATCTTGAGTATCCAATGTTGATCGATTATCTTCATGACTTGACTGCTAAACTGAGGTTAATTCACCAACAGGTTCACGAAGCATTGCCGACACAGACGGAGGGTCCAGGCCACCAGCTCCAGCCCGGAGATTGGGTGGTAACGCGAAATTTTTCGCGCAAGAACAATTTGGATCCCAGGTTCACTGGACCCTATCAGGTCCTCCTTGCCACGAGAACTGCAGTTCGTCTCGAGGGGCGGAAGAATTGGGTGCATGCCACCCATACCAAGAAAGTCCCCATCCCGTTGCCAGCAGACTCGTGGGTGAGGAAAGGCATTGCATCAACTGAAACCGAAGGATTGCCGACGTTTGTACCTTTCAGCGACGCACAACCTGTCGGAGAATCCTCAGTGCAGCAAAAAGGCATTGTTGAACACTTGTCATCAGAAGACTCAAGACCAGAACATTCAGCTGATCAACAGGGCGTTGTCCCTTCAACGGATCTTTTGTTTAACGAACAGACACGTCCTGGGAAAACCCGATATTTTTTGCGATCCAGCACTAAAGACTAATAAAAAACCCCGTTCTGTCCCTTGACAAGTGCATTATCCCGTTTTCCATGATCAGTTTGAACACTCATACTATTGTAATTATTTTGTACATATTCATTGAGCTTCGTTCCTTACACTTTTTGTTTCCACAGCTGAGAGACATTGATTTCGCATATATATATATATATTTGTGAAATAAAGGCCGTAGGGCCGCGCGCGTACTTCCTTCTGGTTAGTAGGTCTTGACGCTAGGTTAAAGACCGTCGGTTCCTGGGAACTCCTAGGAATTGACTATTGCTACACAGAACGAAGTGCGTCAAGAAACGTTGCGGACGGTCATAGGGAATGGCATTTTCGAAGCTGATGGACTTGGAAAGAGCTCAAGCACAAAGATTCAAGCTGCAGCAACTCAGTCGTACCAAATGTTTTGTGTTCCAAATATTCGTACTGTTTGTGACTGTTTCTGCGTTATTGGCGGGTGGAGTATATTACACGATGTCTTACTTCTTGCCTTCTACCATACCTACTCCTACCCCTGACCTTACACTCACCTCCACTGTTTCTCCTCATTCTTTTCACATTTTACCTGAACACGAGCAGGCTAGACGTGCAGAATTCCGCAACAATTCCTTTATTCAGCTCCTTCATCAGCATCAGTTAGTGGTTAACACTACTAATTGTTGGGTGTGTGGGTTGATGCCGCATACTACGGATAAGGGAATTCCATATCTGGTGTTACCGTATAGCTCCCAAGGGTCTGCTCGAGCATTTCAAATAATGTTTCGAAGCGCACTGGGTTTCCACCCCATTCGAGAACCACGTTCCCCCTACTCTGGTCCTACCTCGTACCAAAAATCTTTGTCTATAGCAATAGAGGATTTAGATAGTGATATCTATGATCCCTCGCTTATCCCTGAAGAAGAGGTACAAGCCTATAGGGTCCTAAGTAGAGGCGAATATAGTGTGTTCACTGGTGAAAAACAGCTTAAAAGCTCGCCTCCGATATGGGTCGTACCCCACATTGGCAATTTTTGTTTAATAGGTCGCGGCCGTAGATCGAAAGCCCGACTTGGAGAGAGTGCTTGCACTGAAAATTATATTTTGCCAATGGTCTCGTCCCCTGTGTTTTTGGCTGCCAAGGGTACATACTTTATTTGTCATGATCGTGCGTATGCATGGTTGCCCTCTGACTTCATGGGCTCATGTTTTATCGCAAACTTGTTGCCTCCGACGTTTACTGTAGATGCAGATTATCACAAAACTAGAGTTGTGAGAGGCGTAATTAGCGAAGAGGATACTGCTGGTCAAGAGGCAGGAGACTTTTTCAAGGGTTTCCTCCCATTTTGGGGACCTATGGTTAATAGTAGGAACCTGAGACAGTTGACTCGAGTGGTAGAATCGACAGCTAATATTACTGCCAGTGACCTTGGTAATATCACCACAGAACTTCAGGCGGATAGACTTATGACGTTACAAAACCGTATGGTTTTAGACGTGATCTTAGCAGATCGAGGTGGGGTATGTAAGGTGATCCATTCGAGCTGCTGTATTTTCATTCCTGATAACGCTCCGACTGTCTATCAAGCCATCTCGAAGTTGCATAAGATCTCCGAATCCATACACGTGGATGTAGGGGATTGGACGCTACTTGGATGGATTTGGGGCCTGATGTCGACTTGGGGTTGGAAGATTCTGATGATCATTGGAGTCGTTGTAGCGTTCCTGTTCACGTGTTGCCTTTGCGTGCAGTGTGGTCCTGCCTTATGTGGCCTCTGTGCTACAACGTGTATGAGACAGCCACCTGTTACCAAGGGGTCTCGGTTGGACAGAGTTATGCTACAGCAACATCTCGAGGGTCTGATGAATATCGAATATGATTCCGACTAGTGCTTGCCTACATGAGGGCAAAAGGAGCGTCTGAGGTTCCGTGACAATTGTAAGTGATGTTTTCGACTCGCACGAATATGGTCGAGTCTGGTATCTAAGAACCGCAAATGACGAGTTTAGTAAGTGTGCGCAGTTTCGCTGTGCTAACTTAAACCGTTCGTGTAATATGTGGGTTTTTCATCTGTACCCACGGGTTCCATCTTAGATACGGCATCCATTTTGTCTCTTGCCCTCAAGTAGCCAGCGAACGGACACTGTCCGCTTCGTTACCCTGGGACTCTCAAGATATTTGTGGAGGACACATGTTCTTTGTAAATATCTTTTACGATGAGGGGGATGATACTGTAAGGCAGATGGCCCCGCTTGAGGCTCATCTTGCCGTGCCGGTTTATTGTCTCAGCCGTGCATCTCATTAGGCACGTCCCTTTGATGCCTGTATCTCGTGTTTCCCGATACCTCCCCTTTTACACCCTTTTCGATCTCCCCACTGTCTCCATCTTCCTCTGCACCTGTCTTTGTCCCTATTTCGATCTGTTTTACTGCCGATTGGAATTCACTAATGTTGGGAAGATGGGTTTTTACAGTTGGGAACCGCCAAATGTTTCCGCACTTATGTTCCGGACCTTATGTGTACCAAAGTGACCAAAGCGACCCCTCTGAGGGATAATTATGGGAACCAGGTTGTAAACTTTTGTGTACCATGTTGTCCTATGAGTAAATTCTGTATAAAAGGAGCGCTCCACAGAACCAATTTGAAGCAGTCTCCCCAAGTTGCACGTGTTGTACTTGTTGTGACTTCTGTGTTCCCTGCAGTAAATAAACCTTGAATCTTTGACGCCGAAGGAAGTGTCCCGTGTCTCTGTAGTTTGTGCGCCGAAACAGGTATCCCATGAAGGTTATAGGTGTTGTTCCCTGGCACCGCTGGTACTGTTAAAAGTCCAGTCCTTCAATGGACTTTATGTACTATAGTTTTGTACTGAGAAATGCGTTATCAGCAAAATCCGTTTCCTTGATGCATCCTAGGAGTGAAAGAGCTATTCGAATATGCCTTAACTATCATGTAATATAGGTAAAGCATGTTAAAATAACATTTAGCAATTGTTTTGTTAATGCATTCAATCACAAATGATAATTATTGAGTAAGTCCCCACAAGGATGGTAGCACATGTTCAAGTCCCCACAAAGATGGTTCCGTGCGCGCGATTAAATAACAATATATTTGCAAATTTGAAGCAGGATTCTATATAATGAATTTTTTCTTAAGATTTTTCTGTGATTAGTATATTTTTAAAACATTGGGAAAGGTTAGTCCCCACAAGGCAGGTGTTCACACATAGTCCCCACAAGGATGGTAACACGTGTAGGTGTGTGTGAGGGTGAGAGGGTGTGAGGGTGCGTGAGGGTAGGGAGGTGTGAGGGTGAGGGTCCGTAGTAAATGGTGGCAGGGCAGACATCATAAGTCAGAGAGAAGAGACTGCGTGGTGACTGCGTTGGTCAGTTTCAGAATCAGGAGGGGCAGAGTCAGCACAGTCTGTCAGGGATCAACGTGTCTAGAAGCAAAGCATAGCGGATGTAGCATTGCAGCTAGCAAGTCGAGTTTTTTCAAACTGAGTGTCCCTAGAGAGATGGTAATACAGCAACAGCATTTGAAGAGCAAGGCTACTGTAAACAAGCATGGTAGGCGTTCTCTTTCATCCAGAAAAAAAAACGAGAAAGGTGCAGAGAACGCCAAACAAAACACGGCTTCCCCGCGAAATGGATGCAAAGAAAAAACAAGAAAAACGGACATCAAAGGAAGGGTCGGAGGGAACGAGCATATGGGGTGTGAGCGATAACCAAAGGTAATTGTTGTGAGAGGGGAAGCAGGAAGTGAAGCAGAGCGCGCACTGGCGAAAGCAGTCTGCTGCTTTCAAGTCCGATGCCAGATGCCAGCTTCGCGCTTGAATGCCACACATGCACTGGCCATAAATCTCATTCCAAAAGTCTTTGGGAGCATTTTCTGGTGCCCCTTACTAAATATCTCACCAACAAGCATTGCTAAATCAATGCCTGAGGCTTAACCTAAAAAGGTGAGATACCCATGAGGTATATTTGTATCTAATCAATGTCAGTGGTGATGGTTTCACTATCTCTCGGTCTGCCTTACAACCTGCAGAAATATTACTATTTAGTGGGCTGGTAATATGAGTTCTAAATGTTAAAAACAGCAACAGAATTAGTTGGTGTTCGACCTGGCCCTCTAAGCCAGGTCACCCCAGATGTTTGCCTTCCTTCGCTGAACACAGCTATGTTGGCTTTTAGGACTCTGTGCACATTCCTCCTGCTAATCACTGGTAAACTGAGTGTGCTTTCCCTTTAAAACAGGGTAAAATTGGTCTACACCTGACTGGTACATTTAATTTACTTGAAAAACCCTAGTACATGGTACTAAATGTACCCACTGCCTGTACATTAAATGCTACTAGTGGGCTGTAGCACTCATTGTGCCCCCCGTCCCCCACTAAGGTAGCACTGCAAAACATATCTTACGTCTGCCACTAAATCTGTAGTATAATTTTTAACTAAACTGCCATTCCAACCAGGCACAATAAGCCTTTTGCTAGGCCTAAGCATTCCAGTTTAATACTTATAAGTCACCACTAAGGCAAGCCCTAATGGCACATAGGGCAGAGTGCAATTTATTTAAAAAGTAGCAAAGGTTTAGTTCAGTTTTACATGCCCTGACAATGAGAATATCTTAAAGGCATGACTCACTGTCTCCCCTTTGTTACCCTAAACAGTTTTGAGCAAATATAGGAAAGAGTGAAGTTTAGACAAAGGGGACATCCCTCACCTGCAGACTGGCACTGAAAATTTAATTGGTACCTTCAAAAAGCTCTCATCAGAACACTCCTTGACCTGTGGAAGATTAAGAAGAAGAACTGCCCTGCTATTTGAAGATGGAAGATTGGACCTGCTTGACTTGAGCTCAGGCTCCATGAAAATTACTCCAAGAGTTAGTTGACAGACCTCCTGTTTGAGCTACAGGGACAAGGCAACCTTCCAGGGGCCTCCCTGCAACTGCAAAGCTGACCAGCACCAACTGGGCCTGCCTGAGCCCTACTGCCGGCCTCTGCTTGAGTGAACTCTGATCCCTAATAGGTTCCCATCCAAGTCATGGACCCTTGGCTAGCATCAGAGTGTTCCCTCCTTATCTGAAACTACAAGCCCTGAGTCCCAGGTGAAGATTTTGAGGTGTTTGCCCACTCTGCGACTTTGAATGGACTCCTCATGTCACACGACACCCATCTAAAATGCCTGCCAACTTGAATCTCCTGCGATGACTTTCTCTTCATGTCCGCTCCTAGATCCAGCCCCACACAAAGAAAAGATGGATGGAATGCTGAATGAATCAAACATTGAACCCCCCACTCAAGAGATCTGGGTTAAATTCATCGTTATTTTGCTCCCCATGCCATCCCAGTTTAGACACAGCGATATGCAAAACAGTCTTGACCCTGCTTTTCATGGGAACAGTCCAGTCGAATGGGCAAGCCAGGCCATGCTTGTAGCAGAAACAAGCAACCTAGTATCGGCTTAGGGGTATCACCCCTCGTCAGCCAGGCTAGCTTCAATCCAGTGGCACAATGTGCAAGGGACCCATGCCTGGGCATACCCATCCTACTTATGGAGAAAAGTGCTATGCAAACAAATGATGGCTGGAAGGCTGAATTAATCTAAACCCATTGTTCCTTTGCTCACCATGCAGCTTAGACCCAGCCATATACAAATCAGTCTTGATCCTGCTCCTCATGGAAACAGTCCAGCCCGAACTTGCTAAATTTAGTGCAATTCCGTTCATGAGTTCGGGCTGTAGCCTTGCCTAAAGTTTCCTATGGAAATGAACATGGAGAAAATGGATTTTGGGATCCTCCTTTTCTCTCGGCCCCCACTTGACGATTCACCCCAAACCTTTCAAGACAGTAGCTGAATGGAGCACCTCATTAGTTTTGAAAATGTTGCGAAGATTCATCAAAGGGCCCCAAAGATATTGCAAAAAACCCTATTTTTGTAGCCCCAGCATGTGTCTGCCTGGTTGGATTGAGTGCAGGACACCTGAACATCGTTAGGCTGAGGATGGGCGAGAGACCACCTGATGGGGAGTGGCCACGATATTTAAATCTGTGCGTTTGGCCCCGCTGGAAGAAGGAGCCCTTGTAACCGGCACTGATGAAGCCATTTGAAGGCTGAAACGCATCTGCCTAAGCGTTTCATGGACCTCAGATACTTGTGCAAAACAAGAGCTACTAAAGCCTTTTTAATCCCTGGAGCTGAGTAATCCCTTGTTCCTTACCTTGAAGAAAGTTTTGGTGTCTATGTTTTGCCAGGAAGCAGGCACTGGTTGACGACCGCCCTCTCGGTCTGAAGCAACGCTGAGAGCCTGTGATTTCTGGTAGCTGCATGAAACTGCAACGCATCGCCCCACATACTTTGGGAGAGAGGAGGCAACACTGTTTGCCTGAGAAGGGGACATAGGAAGGCAAAATCATTCCAGGTACCTGTGGCCTCGTTAGGATCCCTAGCCAACCAGTTGGGACCTCACATGTTGTTAGGAGATGCCCAGTCACTGAATGGGCTTCATCTGAGGACTCTCAGCCCCAGCATGCATCTGCCTGGTTGGTTTGAGCACAGGACACATGAACATCATTGGGGTGAGGGACCACCTGATGGGGAGTGGCCACGGTATTTAAATCTGTGCGTTTGGCCCCCTTGGAAGAAGGAGCTATTGAAACCGGCATTGATGAAGCCATTTGAAGGCTGAAACGTGTCTTCCTAAGCATTTCTTAGACCTCACTTGTGCAAAACAAGAGCTATCAAAGCCTTTTTAATCCCTGGAGCTGTGTCGTCCTTTTTTCCCTACCTGGGAGAAAGTTTTGGTGTCTATGTTTTGCCGGCAAGCAGGCGCTAGCTGACGACCGCCCTCTCGGTCTGGAGCAACGCAGAGAACCTGTGAACTCTGGTAGCTGCATGAAACTGCAACGCGTCGCTCCCCATTGCCTGAGAAGGGGACATAGGAAGGCAAAATCATTCCAGGTACCTCTGGTGGCTTTGGGATCCCTAGCCAACCAGTTGGGACTTACCATGTTGTTAGGAGATGCCCCCGTCACTGAATGGGCTTCCTCTGAGGACTCCCAGCCCCAGCATGCATCTGCCTGGTTGGTTTGAGCGCAGGACACCTGAACATCGTTGGGCTGAGGAGGGGCGAGAGACAACCTGGTGGGGAGTGGCCACGATATTTAAATCTGTGTGTTTGGCCCCCCTGGAAGAAGGAGCCATTGAAACCAGCACTGATGAAGCCATGTGAAGGCTGAAACGCGTCTTCCTAAGCGTTTCTTGAACCTCACTTTTCCTGCACTCCACGTTAAGCAGAGATCACTGAGTTCCAAAAAACTCCACTTCGCGTTGTGTAGCAGTGTTTTTAACCTCGTTAGCAATCATCAACATCAAGTTGGCGAGCGCGAGCTTGGAAAATCAACATCCCGGCAAGATTTCTCAATGCAGGGGGCAACAGGTTTCTCTTGCAAGTGGTCGTGAATGCTTGTGACAGCTCGCGTTGAGTAAAAATCTACTTGAGCAGCACAAAAGGAAAGCAGTGACCACTTGCACTGTGCATGGTGCCGTTCGCAATGATTGCACAGTGAGGACAAGCATCCGGCACTGTCCAATCACTGCAAACAGCATTTTCCTATCATACTCCGCCACTCGCATAGCTCTGCGTAGTGCGGCGGAGATTTGTTTGCAGTTCGCATAGTGCCGCATAGTGCAACTCCGCAAACTCCGTCCAGGTTTAGTGCAGAGGCATTAGGCAGGAAATAAAGCAACGATATATCAAACAATGTTGGTATCATAATACTTCATAATAAAAGCAACATTCCCTGCAAGCACCAGAAAATAGTGCCCAAAAATTATTACAACATGCAAAAAGTGTGCAAATTGCACACTGCACGCTTGGTTATTACAACCATTTTCAAATGGTTTAAAACATTGAAAAAAAATAGCAATACTCCACAAGAATTGACAACAAATATAACTGGAAATTAGGAAACCCTTCCCATGATGTACATGGTTAATAAACAATGTATGCTTTTTCATTAAAGTGTACAGAAAAGTGATGCATGAATGTTTGAATTAATCTCATTCATTGGTAATTACTTGGGCCGCATCCCAATCCATCATTATTTTCCATACCATGCCACTTAAGTTTGGATCCAACCATTTGCAAATCACTCTTGACTCTGCTCCAATGAGAACAGGCAAATTTTTTATTTTTTTATTTTTTTTACTGTGTTTATTGGCATTTCTTACAAGGTACAATCAGTGATCACAAAGTTGGCACATACACTGTCATGGCAATACAGCAATTGGTGGTGAAGACACATTGCATGTAGACGGCAGCAGCTCCTCAGTTCCCACCCGGACAATCAACACCTGTTCTATATTCAACCACCCCTTCAAACATTTTAATGTCATCAGTGGTCACTCCGCCCAACCTGTCGCTAATATGCTTGTTGCATTGCAGTCCTCTAATGGGATGCCTCTGGGTCGTCAAGTGGTGATGTATCGTCTTGTGTGCCCTCCGAGTCTATGGCCGGGGTATCGGCGCCCATATTGGCAATGCCTTGTGTAGACCTCCTCTCCAAGTACAGCGCCCAGTAATTTTTCGGTCGATTTCGTGGGGGGAGCAGTTTGCTGTATAGACCCGTTTGCGTACAGCAATAGAGCATATCATTCTCCCATCTAGTCATCGTCAGCGTCGGCCCTCGCATCCAGGTTAACGCAACACAGCGCTTAGCAATTAAAAAGGCCATGTCCGTCAGTCGCTGCAATGCCGGCGCAATATCTTTAGAATAGCCCAGCAGGGCCAAAAGCGGTGAAGGGGCCAACGACAGACCAGTGAGTTCATTCACCTCTTTGTACACTGCCAGCCAGAATTCAGCCACCTTCGGGCAAGTCCAAGCAAGGTGCAGGAAGTCCGCGGACTGAGCATTGCACCTCTCACAGCTAGGGCTATCTCGTAATCCATAACGAAACAACCGCTCAGGGGTATAGTAAACCCTGTTAAGAAATTTAAAATGCAAAAGGCGGTGCCGGCCGTTAAGCGACACCTTCCGAACACTTGCGCAGCAATACCCCCATTTGTCTTCCGGGAGGTCTTCATTCAAATCCGCCTGCCACGCTAGTCGAGGCTTCGCATAATGCGACGTCCTTTCCGCCAGCGTAATATGGTATATCTGTGATATCAATTGGGTAGGTGATTTAGCAGAAGCTACAAATTTGTACGCCCACACCACCTGCGGCTCCTCCATATCGTCCCCTAGCAGCGCTCACAATGCATGTCGCACCCTATGGAACTGGAAGCGAGGGAGAAGCTGGACGCCCCGTCTCCGTCCGAGTCAATGTCGTCCCAGGTACGAGCAGAGCCACCAGCAAAAAGGTCACCTATGGTATGGATGTTCAGTTTGGCGAGTGTGGCTAAGATCCCTTGTCCCTGCAAGGGTCTAGCCATGCGCACCAAGCCAGCAGTGCAGCCGGGGCATACAACAATGTGCAAGCCTGTGCATCCATAAGGTGGAACCAGGCATGTGTCACAGTATTTAACGAATCGATGATACCCGTACGCCGATGTCTGGGGCGGGTGAGCAAGGCCAGAAGAGGCACCGGGTCCGCCACCACTCCCTCGATCTTCTAATGCGGCGCTTCCGAAGGGGCATTACATCCAGCCGTACGCATGCGCGCTTTGAGCAGCTCGATAATAAAGCTCAAGATCTGGGGCATTCAGACCACCCTCCTCATAGGGGCGACTAAGTATATTCCACGCCACCCTGGGCTGCTTACCAGCCTACACCAGACACAGCACCAGCGCATGTAACTGCTGAAAGAAAGCACGCGACAGGACCATCGGGATGTTACCGAACAGAAATAGCAGGCGAGGGAGGACTACCATTTTCAACAATGATATGCGTCCCAGCAGCGACAGAGGGAGATCTATCCATTTGTCAATCGTGTCCTCCAAGCGGGAAATTGCCACACCGTAATTCTCACGGAGCACCACTTCCGGGTCTGTATGTAACCGGATACCCAAATATCGCACCGGGTCCGTGGTCCACTGTATTGGATAGTCAAAGTCAACTCTCCTGGTGGAAGGGGTGAGTGGGAACATGACAGTTTTGTTCCAGTTGGTAATGGTGTGAAAATCATTTCACAGAAGGGCGCGCTCCTTTAACATGAAACAGAACGTTTCTTCAACTTATTTCAACATATATTGATTGATTCTTATCAGACCATTGCTGTTGATAACATTCATTTTATTCAAATGTTCGATATTACGACGGGCAGTTTGTTGTCCGACATAGTGCACAATAGTATGTCTGCCGCGGTGAGCATTCAATCGTTTTTGTGAAATTCCGCCACGCTGTATAGTAATTGAATCTGCACGTGATAGTATTTCACGACCTCTTGTGATGATGCAGTAAATGTAGAAATGACCACATTAATTTATATTGTTTTAAACGAGCGTTGCCCAACAATAGAATACATTGAGTATTTCCATTCCTGAACTAGCATTACATATGTTTTAGTTGTTAGTTCAAATTATTTTGTAGTTATGTTTAGCATTTAATGATTACATGTACGTCACATAGGAGCTATAGAAAAGATACAGTTATTGTATACAAACGCTTATGAATGTTTGGTATGTGCTGAACACTAAAGTCCTGTATGTCTCTTCTTTACAGACCCCTGATGAAGGGTTAGCTCAATAACCCGAAATGCATTGGGTATAATGAAACGTATGAGACAACCCATGATTAAAACGGATGTATGAAAATTGTTTTGAAAATCTATGAACTTGATGAACACTGAACATTTTAATAAAATGAATGTTATCAACAACAACGGTCTGATAAGAATCAATCAATATATGTTGAAATAAGTTGAAAAAACGTTCTGTTTCATGTTAAAGGAGCGCGCCCTTCTGTGAAATGATTTTCACACCATTACCCACTTTAAGAAGGCACTGAGTGACACAGTGCGACAAGGACAGCGCCACAATGAATTAAAGATAAATCATAATCAAAAAAGTGTGCACGGAGACTCCACTTAAATATTTAAAAAGTTTTGTTCCAGTTCACATGGATCCCAGACAGCGAGCTAAACAAAACCACTTCCCTCAGTACTCTCGAGAGGTTTTCCTCTGGTTTCCTCACGTAAAGCAGAGTGTCGTCCGCATAGGAAGAAACTATCAGGTTGTATCCCGGAAAGCGGACCCCCCGGTGGCCATGATATTTGCGGAGTGCACACGCTAGAGGCTCCGCGACCAATGCATACAGGAGAGGAGAGAGGGGGCAACCCTGTCGGGTGCCCCGTCCTATCGCAAAGGGCTCTGTTACCAGTGAACCAATCCATACTCTCGCCGTCGGGGAGGTATAAAGAGTGTTCAGCAGTTGTATAAAGAGGTCCCCTACTCCCATGCGTCGAAGCACAAGGTGGAGGAAAGGCCACTCGACAGAGTCGAAGGCCCTTTCCATGTCTAGAAGGACGGCGACCGCCGGGACCTCTGGGCGTGTGTGCTGAAATGCCGCAAAAACCGTGCGAAGATTATAAGTCAAATTGCGGTTAGGGACAAAGCCCACTTGCTCGGGGGCAACCAATGTAGGGATCAGCGGACTGAGTCGATTTGCAACTATCTTCACAAAAATCTTTGCGTCCACATTAATCAGAGAAAGTGGTCGATAAGAAGCGCAGTCGTCTCGGGGCTTACCCGGTTTGAGGATAGCCACTATAATAGCCTCCCGCATTGTAGGTGGCATCGTCTCCCCCTCCTCCATCTGCTCGAACAACGTAAGCAGCCTAGGTAGCAATAAATCCGAGTACGTTTTATAGAACGAGGCCGGGAAGCCATCACTGCCCGGGGCGCTCCCCGCTTTCATGGAGGACAATGCCCAGATCACCTCCTCTCTCTCAAAGGGGCACACCAGAAATTCACGATGAGTATTCGTGTGCCAGTTTAATTTAATATGCGTTAAGTAGTCAAGGATACGATCCTCAGAGACCGAGCCCCTAGTGGCATAAAGAGCCGCATAACATTCCTGGAAGCGGCCCGCCACTTGCTCATCCGTAAGTTCCTCATTGTTTTGCAGCATCGGCGCCGTAGCACCTTGTCTGCGCTGTTTAGCGAGCCGAGCCAGAACCGCCCCCGGGCATTCCCCTTCACCGTACGACCTAGCTATGGAGTACTTTTCCAGATATTTCACCTCCGCGTCCGCCTCCTCGTGGTACTCCCGAAGGGTTGTCGCTAGTTCCTGGGTCAGCTCCGCGCTATTATCACTAATTCGACGTGCCTCGATATCCTGAAGCGTATTTTCTAGAAGCGCCAAGCGCCCCGGATGGACTTCAAGACTCCCGCATGTTTCGAGATGGCCACGCCTCTCATAAATGCCTTAAAGGCCTCGAAAACAGTCAAGAAGGAATGTACCGAGCCTATATTCTGCAAAAAAAAGTCCTCAATAGCTGACGCAAGTTCTTCCCGGAAGATGTCATCCAGAAGTGCGAACGGCGGAAGGCGCCACGAAAAGGGAGGGGGCGGTGTTTCGGGGCACGAAGCGTGAACAACACCGGGGAATGATCCGAATAGGTACGGGGAAACGTCACACAGGCCTGCACAGCGGAGAGGAGAGGCACAGACAGCAGCCAATAGTCAATGCGAGTGTGGATATTGTGTTGCGCTGAATAGTGTGTATACCCCCCTTGTGTCGGGTGTCTAGCCCTCCAAACATCCTGCAGTCCCAGTCTCTTCATTTCATTATCCAGTACTCGGGCAGAGGCAGATGGGCATCTGTCAGGGTCGTCCGATCGGTCTAGTGCCGGGTGTCGCATCATGTTGAAGTCCCCGCCCCACAGAACATACCCTTCTCCTAAATTTCTGATCTTACTGGCCAGCGTTATGTAAAATGAGGGGCAATCGAAATTGGGGCCATACGTGTTGATAACATGAAAGGTCATGCCCTTGCCAGTGCATTTCGTGATTGTGTATCTACCTTCAGAATCCGTGACAATAGGCGTCAGAGTCAAAGAGGCCCTCGGGTTTCCCCAGGTCAACACACCCCTAGCGTTAGAAGTGAAGCCTGCAGCGTGCGAGTTATTATGTAAGCCCATGTAAGCCAATGTAGGGCTGTCTGGTCTCAGGTGGGTCTCTTGGAGCAATGCCACATCTATCGCGTGTCTCACGAGATATTGTAGTATCCGTCTAACCTTTCCTATGGTCATTGAGACCACAGACATTCCACGTCAGAACGGTGAGAGTGTCATTGTCAGGAGTGCGTTGTGTCATGACGTGGTCGTGGTGAGCATATGCAATGAAGTACGATCGAGTGCGCCATCGTCCAAAATATAATTTGACATGTACGCGTGCCAACACAGGTCAAAATCAAACACAGAACCATAAGCCAAACTCCCTCACCCAAAACCCCCCTCATCAAAACTCGGAATTCCCCGCCTACGTGGAGGTCATGCAAATATATGTCATCCAGCTCAACACAGTCAGTCATAACGCAGAATATACCCATATCAATTTCTACGCCAGAAAAAATCTCGAATGTAACATGCACAGATATACTTCCAACCATCAGCAATAACAGCAGCAGAAAACAATACCATAGTCTTACCCCCCCACCCACGCATGCCCAACCCCAACCTGGCCGCGCCCCAGATCCCCACCTCCCCCATACCCCCCCCTCAATCCCAAAAAATCTCTAGCGCCCATGCGTGCCACAAAAAGTAAGATGGAAATCAAACAATCAGAAATGCCCCAAATCCGAGGGACCCCCTAACTAGTGTGAAGTACACGCAGGGGAGTAGGTAGCTCACTCTCAATAAGTATGGTTCAAGACAGATCAATACCACGTGCTGCAGTCCCCCGCCCCCCCGCCCCCAAATCAGTAACACAATTCTCAACACATATCCCCAGAAAACTGGACTGCGCTCCAAAAGCAATATATAACTGTTCAATACCCCCTCATTGCTGCCCCGCTCAATGTGATAGCAAAGTGCAGAATTGACAGTCATTCTACTAGATCACCAGGTAAACTCAGAGAGCCAGTGGGGCAGTAACCCTTCTTGAGACCATTTATGCATTCAAGGACTGCAGGGCCTATGCATCACTTTAGCACCCACTGTGAAAGTCAATCACAGATGCACCCCTTCCTCGCCCCCCCGCCCACTTACAGTCGACGCACCTCTGCAGCAAACTCGTACAGAGGATTAGGGACCCTGGAGTCCCCAGGCCTCCCAGTCATAACCGATGAAAAAGCTCTCAGAAGAAGACCTCAAGAGCTCAGACAGCGCAAGAGGGCCCACAGCACAGCCAGGCACAGATAACACGGTCATTCCTGGTCCTCCAGCAATCTGTCCGCAGACTCATCCGGATGGCTGTTCTCCATTGGGCGTCAGGTGTTCCTGTTCCATTCTTTCATAGCCTTCTGAAGCGTGCGAGGATCCGTGAAGATCGTGGACCTCCCTTGCCTGTTGACCCTAAGCTTGGCCGGGTACAGCATGGCATAGTCAATCCCTAGCTCTCGGAGTTGGCGTTTCATTGGAACAAACTGACGTCTCGCTTTCTGCACCCTCGCCGTGAAGTCCGGGAATAGAGACAATGTGGACCCCTCATATTGCAGTGGCTGCTTTTCACGTGCAAGTTTCAATGCCATATCCCGATCCCTGTAATTAAGGAGTTTGGCGATGATTGGTCGCGGCGGGGCGCCCGGCTTGGGTCGCGGCCCAAGAGTGCGATGTGCCCTCTCTACTACAAACATTCCAGAAAACTGTTTCCTCACCCAGCTGCTTCTTCAACAGGGCCTCCACAAAGTGTTCCATATTGCCCGCCCTTCCAAGTCTTCAGCCTTGTCTTGCAAAATTTGTATTACCCTGCCAAGCTGCTTATGGTCAGCATCCAGCATAGTCTGCGCCCCCTCCACCTCTACGAGGTGCCGTTCCGACATGTTCAGGCGCTCCGCGTGCTTGTCGAGGCGCTCCGCCATGCAGTCCATACGATATGTTAGGGCATCCATCTTAGTCCCCAATGAGGTAATGCCTCCCTGCAGGTTCTTCTCCATAGCCAGCAAGATGGTGCGTATATCTGGCTCCGCCGCAGCCTCATCTCCCGCGAGTCTCGATCCTCCTCCGTCTGCGCTCGGCGGGGGCTCACCGGGCTTGGAGCCTCTGGGGCCAAAAGTCAGTTTAGGTTGTGTTTTGCACGGGCGGACCATTGTAGCCCGGGCTCACCCCGGACCTGCCCCAGTGTGCAAAATGCGACTCTAAGGCTGCGCAGACTACCCTCCGTCTCTGTTCACAGCTCAGCCAGTCGGCTCCTCTTCGCGGGTGGCTTTTATGCTGATGGATTGCGCAGTGCCATACACCAGGTATCTGAGTCACAAAACACGCAGCCGCCAGTTGTCGGGTCTCTCCAGTGGCCTCCCGACGCAGTAGTAAACAGGCCTGCAGGGCCTAGTGCACTCCAGATGCTACAACTCTAGCAGTGGTCTGTAATTTGGCTGAGGTGGTAACTCAGCACCAGGCGACCGACTCCACCACAAAGCCCGGTCAAGCCCCCTGCAACTGCACTCCTGGTCTGCAATGCCGCAAGCCCTGTGCCTCCCAGCAGCGCTCCAGGGTCGCGTTCAGCATGGAGGGGGGGAGGGGTGACCACCAACCGCAGAGTCCCCAGTCCGATGTGTGCAAGAGCACTGCGCCGATTCTATGGCCTGCCACGGGTCTCCTCAGCGGTACTAACCATCCGTCTAGGCGGCCCGGGCCACAAGTGTCATTGAGGGCCCCAGGTGCAGGCACACAGGTTTCAGGCATTCCAGAGCGCGACCAGGCCCAGCCCCATAGGCAAAGCCGGGGAGTCGTGTAGTTCGTTGTTGCCGTGGCCGAGATACCAGTCTCCAGGCCGCAATTACTAGAGTCACCGCCGCGCCTCACAGCCCCCGTGCGGGCCAGGGGGGGATTCGCCTCAGTCTTCGGCCCCCAGAGGGGCGCCCAGCAGGCGATGCAGGCCTCCCCAACCGCCCCGGGCGCTCGATGGGGATCAGGCAGCCCGCTCCGGGCTCCCGTTGAATATCGTCGCAACCCACCTGCCGGTAGGGCCCGGCAGTGAAAGGCGGCACTTCTGCACCGCAGTGACGGCCGAGACAGGCCCGGCAGGCGCTCGCTGTGCTCCGGAGCAGGGATCGATCATGTCCTTAAGTGGGGGACACTTTGAGATGAAGGATTTTTACACGGATTGTTTTGAAGGCGAGGGAGCTCTTGACTCAGGCAGCCATCGCTGTCGCAGAACAAGCTAAGTTCTCCCTGAACCGGAACCAAGCAACCCAGGAGGGGTTTTGCCCTGGTTAGGGCTCATCCAATAGGTATAGCTTTGTTCCTGTGACACAGTGTATGTCCAGACGTGGTTTCAGTGACACTGTGCCACTGGAACAAAGCTTACCTGAATTCAAAATCTTGTGGGCATTCCCATATTGAGGAACGATGACATTTCTGCATTTTAAATAAGGAGAATCTTGCTTCTTTTGTTTTTTGGAATTTCCCACACACCAGGATTCTCAACTCATCTTCCAACCTCTCCCGATTCTGTGTGTGTGACATCATCAGACATTGCCAAGGAGCAGAAATAGAAACATAACAAGCAGATGGTTGCTGATAGTGTCATAAGGGCTCCATTAGTGCTGCCTAGGAAACTGAGACTGAGAGTTCTAGATCTCTGGCGCAGTGGTCACTTTCCTTGGAGACTTGGAAGGAGGCAGTTGGAGCTGTGTTAGCTTGTGAGAGCTGCAATTTCTTTAAACACTGACATTTATTAGTGAGCTTGAATACTACTACAACTGGTAAGGTCATTTATGTGTTAGAGTGCTTGACTGAGGGTCTTATTTAGAGGTTTGTGGATGGGATACTCAGTCAAAATGTGACAGATACTTCTTCCCCTATGTTACAAGTGCTTTAGATTATAATACACTTGGAATTTGATGGATGGGATATCTGTGATGTTTTGAATCTAAAACATTATGTTAATATTAAACTTAAATAGAATATAGAGACATTGTTCTACCTCCAAAGGCCTGTGTATTTAAAGAATCCATGTGCACTTACATAAACACACGCACATACTGGGGACAAATGATGAAACTTTACGTTAAAGTTCAGGGACTAGTGTCTATGCATTAGGCGAATAGATGTGAGGTAATGTGGTTTTAGGTTAGAGGTTTAGGGGATAATAGTTAAGATTTTGAGGTACAGATTTAAGTGTTAAGTGTTTGGGGTATAATGTTAAGGAGTGAAAAGGTTAGGAGTGAGGGTTATGACGGTTATAGGTGCTAGGGCTTAATATTGTGGGATATACGGTATTAGGATTGACACTTTTGGGGTAGGGTTAATGGATTAAGGGAACAGAGATTAACACATTGAGTATAAGGTATAGGGCCTAAGGGTATGACTTAAGTTTTTCAGGAATCTTTTTAAGGTTATGGTCAAGAGGGTTAAAAGTGTAGGTTTAGGATTAAAGAAACCCTGATATTACATCTCTTTAATAGTATAGAGGAACATGTTTATGAGTATTTTTTTTAATTTTATTAATCTGTATGAAAAATATGCAGGTTTACTTTTCTTACTAACATTGCACTCAATTTATTTCAATGGAACACACATGACTTTCCAGCCACCTATTTCTCAGTAAACAACATGAATGATCTAGGTACACAAACACATACACTCAAACACACACCTATTGAGTATGTAGTTTTATTGTTATCTATTATAGTTCCTATTACAATCATAGATATCTCTCTGATCCTCTTCTTTCTTAGCTTTAAACTAAGTACCCATAGAATTTTGTTCACTAAGCATCAGTTTAGATGATTTCTCATTTGAAAAAAAGGTTATTATTTATGTTTACATGTTTAATTTGTTTATGATTGGTTGTGTTTGCTTGTATATTTTCAAAACATCTATAAATGTGGTAATTGAGCGTGACGTGTTTTAATTGATAGGGGCTGAAGTCTGTACATATTTCGACATACCTAATTTGTAGAATTCTTTCATTGTCAAACATTCCCTTAGTGGTTCAGAGTTGATGTTCTGAAGTGAAAAATACTTTTGTTGATTTATTGTCCTCAAAATGTTACAGGCATCTCTAGTTTTTGCTTAGCTATTTCGTTTTCTGGTAAGTTGTGTTTTTGCTGCACTGTTGGGCTGGTATTGTTGTTATTAAACTCTGCTCTTCCTTCTGTCTGTTCATGTGAGTCTTGTGTTTGAGGGCTGTTAGGCTGTACACCCGTGTTATGAACCTGTGCATTGGTATGGTATAGGAGAAAACCATATAGTCTGTGGGGAAAAGAAGAAAGATTACTTGTGTTCTGTTCAAACTCTATTTACCATCTAACGATATCTAATATATGTTGACGTTAGGGTTGGGCTTGTCGACCTATCAAATAGGAAAAGGTGAGATACCTATGAGGTATATTTGCATCTAATCAATGTCAGTGGTGATGGTTTCAATATCTCTTGGTCAGCCTTACAACCTGCAGAAATATTACTATTTAGTGGGCTGGTAATATGAGTTCTAAATGTTAAAAGCAGCAACAGAATGAGTTGGTGTTCGACAGGGCCCTCTAAGCCAGGTCAAACCAGATGTTTGCCTTCCTTCGCTGAACACAGTTATGTTGGCTTTTAGGACTCTGTGCACATTCCTCCTGATAATCACTGGTAAACTGATTGTGCTTTCCCTTTAAAACAGAGTAAAAATGGCCTACACCTGACTGGTACATTTAATTTACTTGTAAAACCCTATTACATGGTACTAAATGTACCCACTGCCTGTAAATTAAATGCTACTAGTGGGCTGTAGCACTCATTGTGCCCCCTCGTCCCCCACTAAGGTAGCACTGCAAAACATATCTTACTTCTGCCACTAAATCAGTAGTACAGTTTTTAACTAAACTGCCATTTCAACCAGGCACAACATGCCTTTTGCTAGGCCTAATCATTCTTGTTTAATACTTATAAGTCACCCCTAAGGTAAGCCCTAATAGCTCATAGGGCAGGGTGCAGTGTATTTAAAAAGTAGCAAAGGTTTACTTCAGTTTTACATGCCCTGATAATGAGAATATCTTAAAGGCATGATTCACTGTCTCCCCTTTGTCACCATGGACAGTTTTGAGCCAAATATAGGAAAGAGTGAAATTTAGACAAATGGGACGTCCCTCACCTGCAAACTGGCACTGAAAATAAATCCTCTCATCAGAACATTCCTTGACCTGTGTAAGATTAGGAAGAAGAACTGTCCTGCCATTTGAAGATGGAAGGTTGGACCTGCTTGACTTGGGCTCAGGCTCCATGGAAGTGACTCCAAGAGTCAGTTGACTGACCTCCTGTTTGAGCTAAAGGGACAAGGCATGCTTCCAGGAGCCTCCCTGCAACTGCAAAGCTAACCAGCAACTGGGCCGGTCTGAACCCTGCTGCCGGCCTCTGCTGGAGTGAACTCTGATCCCCAATAGGTGCCCATCCAAGTCATGGACCCTTGGCTAGCATTAGAGTGTTCCCTTCTTGTCTGAAACCGCAAGTCCTGAGTCCCAGGTGAAGATTTTGAAGTTTTTGGCCACTGTGCGACTGCGAATGGACTCCTCATGTCACCCGACAATCATCTGCAATGCCTGCCAGCGTGAATCTCCTGCGACGACCTGCTCTTGATGTCAGCTCCTAGATCCAGCACCACGCAAACAAATGATGGATGTACTGCTGAATGAATCAAACATTGACACCCACTCAAGAGATCTGGGTTAAATTTATCAATATTTTGCTCCCAATGTCATCCCAGTTTAGACACAGCCATATGCAAAACAGTCTTGACCCTGCTTATCATGGTAACAGTCTAGACCAAACTGAAAAGCCAGGCCATCCTTGGACCAGACACAAGCATCCAAGGACCGATTTTGGAGTATCACCCCTCATCAGCCATGCTAGCTTCAATCCAGTGCGACAGTGAGCAAGGGACCCATGTCTGGGCATACCCGTCCCACTTAGGGTGAAAAGTGCTATGCAAACAAATGATGGCTGGAATGCTGAATTAATCAAACATTCATCCCCAGTCAATAGATCTGGGTTAAATCCATTGTTCCTTTACTCACCATGCCACCCCAGCTTAGACCCAACCATATACAAATCAGTCTTGATCCTGCTCCTCATGGAAACAGTCCAGCCCGAACTGTCAAGCAAGGCCTTCTGTGGACCAGAAGCAAGCATCCTAGGACTGGTTTCGGGGCATCACCCCTCATCAGCCAAGCTAGCTTGAATCCAGTGGCACAGTCAGCAAGGAACACACATCTGAGCTTATTCATCCCACTTAACGTGAAAAGTTCAGAGCAAACAAATGATGGACGGAATGCTGAATGAATCAAATGTTGACCCCCCCAGTCAAGTGATCTGGGTTATAGCCATCGTTATTGTGCTCACTATGTCATCCCAGTTTAGACCAAGCCAAATGCAAAACAGTCTTGAACCTGCGTCTCATGGTAACAGTATAGACTGAACTGAAAAGCCAGGCCATCCTTGGACCAGACACAAGCATCCTAGGACCGATTTCGGAGTATCACCCCTCATCAGCCATGGTAGCTTCAATCCAGTGCGACAGTGAGCAAGGGACCCATGTCTGGGCATACCCGTCTCACTTAGGGTGAAAAGTGCTATGCAAACAAATGATGGAAGGAATGCTGAATGAACCAAACATTCATCCCCAGTTAAGAAATGTGGGTAAACCCATTGCTCTTTTGCTCTCCATGCCATGCCAGTTTAGACCCAGCCATATACAAATCAGTGTTGATCCTGCTTCTCATGAGAACGGCCCAGCCTGTACTGTAAAGCAAGGCCTTCCTTGGACCAGAAAAAAGTATCATAGGACAAATTTTGGAGCATCACCCGTCATCAGCTAGGCTAGCTTAAATCCAGTGGCACAGTCAATAAAGGACACACATCTAGGCTTACTCATCCCACTTACGGCAAAAGTGCTCAGCAAACAAATGATGGACGGAGAGCTGAATGAATCAAACATTCACTCCCAGTCAAGATAACCAGCACCAGCACAGTAGACTGCAATGACTGCCAAAGAAAAGCTCTAGCAACATCAATAGATTTGGGATTTGTCTTGCGTTGTGTTATCACTTTATTACTTTGTTTGCGTGCTGCATAAGTACTATACACATTAACCCTATCTTAAGCATAAGTTATCTTGTGCCAAGGCATCAGAGGGTAAGCACAGGTTTACTTAGTGACTTTTGTGGTTAACCAGACAAGGATTATGTTTATTACTTGAGTGGTGCTTCCACCCCACTCACCCAGTTTCTAACGCTTTGTCAGTTTAAATTAATTGTTTATGTATGAAGCCAAAGCAGAGTTATCAGTACATGCCTGGAAGGTCTCTCAGGTGCAAGGAATTCTATTAAATGAGCCCACATGGATGACCTCAGAATGAATCTATCCTTTGTGGCAGAGGGGCCAGTGACGCAGGGTTTTCAATTATCTCTATCTAGACCTTTTCAAATGATTGTCGCTAATGGTGCTTAAATCAGACATTTTAACATAACATTCTTAGGCTAAACAAGACCATAGGAATTTCATGTGCCATCATCAATTGTATATTTTCCCCAAAATAATTTAGCCATAAAGGACACTTTACAGTTCTTCAAATTTAAGTTGAACCACAAAGGGCCATCACCCTTTACATATTGTTTTGTTCCTATTAGCAGAATAATATTTATAGTGAAATTATCCGTTTAACCCACTAATACATTTTGAAGCTGATTATTGAATTAGATCTCTTGCAATTTCTCATGCATCAACTAAACATTTCGGAATAGCGATCATTTAACACAACTGCCATGTTTTGCACGCAGGGGTCCTAGGTAGCATCAAATAGATGATAAGATGGAAGCTTGAGTTGTCTATGATCAGGGCTGGACTGAGAACCAAAACTAGACCCGGCAAAGTGCTCGGCGGACCGCCTGGGGGGTTAGGGGTGCGACCGAGCTGTTTGCCAGTGCCGGTTTCACACAATTTTGTTACAGGGTCCGATATTATAGCTGTGCTTCAAAAAGGGCCCTGTAACAAAAACAACACCCCACAGGCCAAAAACCATCCCTCACACTGGCGGCCCACTGGTGAAAAACCTAGTGCCCGCTACACCCAGTCTGGCCCTGTCTATGATGCATCTCAGAACCCTGAGGCAAAAGCCATTGCCTTACTCACCGATAAGCCTGGTATTTTGCCTCCCACCACACCTCTCTTTAAATCTTTCTCCTGCCAAAATATAAAAACATTATTCCTGGCCTCTGGCTACCCTACCACATTTCTCTCTAGAGCTTTCCTTTCCTTCCTTGCTCCAAGTTGTGCTCTCTGCTCTTCATCCAATGCTGACAGGCTCTCTGAGAGCCATGGCAGGATAACCTGGAACTGATTTATCAGTTTGCAACAGTATGAAACAACTTTTTTCTCCCAGTTTTTCTGTCATAGCAATAACAGGATTTGGAATTCGGTATTCATGCTAATGGCTCTCCCTTATAGTCATACATAGCAAAATATTAATGGCTGGTGAACAAGTCACATAACAGACTAGATATTTCACAGAGTCAGGTCAGCGGTAAAATGTTTGAGTCTGGTGCGCAAGGCACAAACATTTATTTATAAAGTTTTGTATAGCGCCAACGTGACCCTTACGGGTATCAGAGCGCTTCACAATTTTGGGTAAGAGGGATACAGTATTGGGAGGCAAAATAGTCATTACATAATTATGCAAGACACGTGCAGGACTCCTGTAGGTGTTGGAACTCATCACATATGGGTACAGTAATGGGTGAGGAACATTCGAACATATGTATGTACAGTGCATGTTAACGATGTTGTTCACGATGTGTGGGAGTAGCTTCTGAATGTAAGTCTGAATATCTTTTCCCACTCACACAAGACCTTGATGGGCTTTCCAGATCCCCTTGCTCTAAAGCTTTTTACCCTTTGATAACACTCCAGATTGTGCCGACTTCATCATTTATTGGTTAAAGAAACTTTTGGAGGAACTTGTGTGATATTTGACTTATATGATTGATTATCCATCCAACAGTTGTTAGCCCAGCTGTTTAGTTTGTTGCCCACTACTAAGTTTGATTTTATCCGCGTTAAGCACTGGATAGGAAACAGACTCAAAAGAAGCCAAAAGGCCTAAAAGAATCAGGAATGCAACAGATGGAGGGCATCCAACAGGGATGTCAAGACTTAATCAGAGGAGTGCATTGGTCTAAAACCTGATTGTTGCGGGCTGAGCAATTATTTTCCAAATAACTTGATAACTGATTATTAGCCAGGCTTTGCATCAGTTTGGTGGCAAACGATAAAAATGATACAGGTCGGTAATTGACGTAAACTTTAATTATGCTCCAAAGACAGCAGTATTTTCCCACCCATTAGGTACCTGGCCTGATACATTAATTCTGTAAGTTTAATTCAAATAATATCACAAACTGTGTGAATGATCTTCATCTTACAGATATCCCGAAGAGATCTTGATAATATCTCTGTCAGCTGCTCAATTAGCTCTTCCTATTTTATAGGCTTAAAACGCATAAAAGTGTTTCCTTGAGAAGTAGGGTCCAGTTAATATGTTATTGAGGGGTCTGCAGAGGGTGAGCTAATTTCTAAAATGCTTCCTGCTAAAAAGTGATAGAGTTGGTTGTATAAAGTGTAGGAGGGCAGAGACTTACATCTTTCACAGTGAATGGGCCAAACTCTCTAACAATCTCCAAAATCTGTCTAGTCAGAGAGGTGAACTGATAACTCTGAGCACAAAGTGAGTCGAATGTTTTGTTTTAATGGCTATTTTATAGGTTTTAAAATCTGGAAATGGCATTCTTATTAGGGTTTGAGTTAAAACCTTTCCTCCAGTGTCTTTAGACTTTCTTACATGCTTTCTAGCAACATCAATTTGCTATTGATACACACTTCATACAACTTTCAAGAGGACAACAGAATCAAGACCAGTCGGCACTACAATGTCTTCATCTGCCTTAAACAGATGCATCAGGTGGATGATTGAACCAGGGAGGGTTGAAATTTGCAGGTTTGAGCCACAATCGACAGGAGTTTCCAAGGCACTAAAAGCCCTGGTAGTGGGAGCTAGATTGGACAACATTTTCAAGGATGTCAAGTGGTGTGGGTATTCTACGTCTAAGTGGTTTTATTTTAAAGCTATGCATTACAGTCGGTGGTGAGTACGCTTTAAACTATGCATAATCCTTCCCTAAGGTCTTGACAAAAACTGAGATTTTCATAGACATTGCAGAAAGAAGCTAGGATGATTACCATTCTTTTCTTAAGATGATGAGACAAATAGTTCCTTAATAGATTTCCACCTTTTACTGAATGGTTGGAAAGTATGACTTGGGGGTTCAACGAAAGCAACAGGTTGCTGTGACAGTCATGGCTACATGGATGATGCTAGAGCAAATACAATTGACATGGCATGCTGCTGTTTTAAGGCTTCTGGTAGGCATCAGACTGGATCCAGATATGTAAATAACCACCATTCAGGCATGCTGATGCCAGTTCCTTTGTATACATGCTTTTTGAGGCGGAAACAGAGCTTACTCCTCCTCTCTTTGACAACTATTTTTCTCCCAAAACGTTCTTTTTCAGACTCCCAGGGACAATATGTCACCTACTAAAACAACAGGGCTTAAACATTTCAGGGAATGTTGAAAAACAATGTCTGTAACAGACCCCCCTGAACTATGTCTGTGGTGCCTAGGGTCTGAGGAGGTCCTTGACCTGACCCTACCTACAAAAGAGGTGAAAACTAACATCTTGACGAACAAGTTACTTACATTCCATAACGCTTTAGCTGGTAGAGACTCTATCTAGACGCTGATTCTTTATATGAGAATATTCCCTAGTGTCAGACTGCATCCTGAATAATTTTTTGCAATTTCCCCTTGCATGCTGGTAGTTGGTATCGTTTGGCACTGCATCGTATTGTTGTCAGCAGCAGATGTGACATTCGCGGTGCCAACATAGGCCCCGCCCAGGGAGCAAACCTCCGTTCATAACAGTCTTTTTTTATTTGTAATCCTTGCAATTTATTATGATATGAGCTTTGCAAAAGGAAGAAGCGAAAAGAAGATGTGTACAAAGAATGTGTTTGTATTGTGGTAAATCTGGATATTATCTAAAAGATTGTCACAGTAAACATAGAATTTTCAAGAGTCAAATACAGATGCCTTCAGTTAGAAACTTTACAACCAGTGGAAAACTGAGCGCCTCGACAATAAATGGTGCTGCCTTGTTGAGTGAAGATAAGCAGTTTGTCACAAAATAGGCAGCTAATACTATGTGGTGATTGATTACACATTTAGCAGTTCCTAACAAAATTATTTTATCCAATGAACAAGGTTAATTAGTTTCAGGACTTCAGGTCAGGTTTAGGTGTCTCAGGGAATTATATGGTTATCAAGTTTGGACAATCATTAGAGATACCTTTGATCACTAAGAATGTTCCTGCAGAGCTTAGGGCAGTAGATGGTTCAGCATTGCCTTCAATGTTAATATATGCACACAATCTTTGTGGTCCGTTTTGCAAGTCACTATGAATAAAATAGTTTTGATCTGATTGATGCCCCTCATTAGGTCGAGCCTAGCTATTGCGTAAGCAATCGCTATGCGAGATTATAGTAAGGGGAGAAGAAAAGTCTACCAAAGACCTCTGGAATGCGGTTTATGGCCAGTGCATGTGAGGCATTAAAGTGCGAAGCAGGCATCTGGCATTGACTTGAAAGCAGCAGACTGCTTTAGCCAGCACGCGCTTGGCCTCACTTCCTGCTCCCTCTCTTACAGCAATTAACTTTCGTTCACTCACACCCTTCCTTTGATGTCCGCGTTTCTTGTTTTCTCCTCCCTACCCCTCTCTCTCCACCCTCCAACTCAACCCTCCACCCTCCAACTCTACCCTCCAACTCCACCCTCCAACTCCAACTCCACCCTCCAACTGCAACCTCCAACTCCAACTCCACCCTCCAACTCCACCCTCCAGCTCCTACTCCACCCTCCAACTCCAACTCCACCCTCCAACTCCAACTCCACCCTCCACACTCCAACTCCACCCTCCAACACCAACTCCACCTCCACCCTCCAACTCCACCCTCCAACTCCAACTCCACCCTCCAACTCCACCCTCCAACTCCACCCTCCAACTCCACCCTCCAACTTTACCCTCCAACTCCACCCTCCAATTCCACCCTCCAACTCCAACTCAACCGTCCAACTCCACCCTCCAACTCCACCCTCCAACTTCACCCTCCACCCTCCAACTCCTACTCCAAACTCCACCCTCCAACTCCACCCTCCAACTTCAACTCCACCCTTCAACTCCACACTCCAACTCCAAATTCACCCTCCAACTCCAACTCCACCTCCACCCTCAAACTCCACCCTCCAACCTCAACTCCACCCTCTAACTCCACCCTCCAACTCCAACCCCACCCTCCAACTCCACCCTCAACTCCACCCTCCAACTCCACCCTCCACCATTCAACACCACCCTCGAACTCCACCCTCCAACTCCAACTCCACCCTCCAACTCCGCCCTCCAACTCAACCCTCCAACTCCAATTCCAACTCCACCCTCCAACTCCACCTTCCAACTCCAACTCCACCCTCCAACTCCACCCTCCAACCCCACCCTCCAACTCCAACTCCACACTCCAACTCCAACTCCACACTCCAACTCCACCCTCCAACCCCACCCTCCAACTCCAACTTACCCTCCAACTCCACCCTCCAACTACAACTCCAACCTCCAACTCCACCCTCCACCTCCAACTCCACCCTCCAACTCCAGCTCCACCCTCCAACTCCACACTCCAACTCCACCCTCCAACTCCCACTCCACCCTCCAGCTCTACCCTCCAACTCCACGCTCCAACTCCACCCTCCAACTCCACCCTCCAACTCCACCCTCCAACTCCATCCTCCAACTCAGACTCCACCCTCCAACTCCAAACCTACAACTCCAACTGCACCCTCCAACTCCAACTTCACCCTCCAAATCCACCCTCCAACTCCAACTCCACCCTCTAACTCCACCCTCCAACTCCACCCTCCAACTCCACCCTCCAACTCCACCCTCCAACTCCATCCTTCAACTCCACCCTCCAACTCCACACTCCAACTCCACACTCCAACTCCAACTCCACCCTCCAACTCCACCCTCCAACTCCAACTCCAACTCCACCCTCCAACTCCAACTCCACCCTCCAACTCCACCTCCACCCTCCAACTCCACCCTCCAACTCCATACTCCAACTCCAACTCCACCCTCCAACTCCACCCTCCAACTCCAACTCCACCCTCCAACTCCACCCTCCAACTCCAACTCCACCCTCCAACTCCACCTCCACCCTCCAACTCCACACTCCAACTCCAACTCCACCCTACAAATCCACCCTCCACCCTTTAACTCCACCCTCCCACTCCACCCTCCAGCTCTACCCTCCAACTCCACGCTCCAACTCCACCCTCCAACTCCACCCTCCAACTCCACCCTCCAACTCCATCCTCCAACTCAGACTCCACCCTCCAACTCCAAACCTACAACTCCAACTGCACCCTCCAACTCCAACTTCACCCTCCAAATCCACCCTCCAACTCCAACTCCACCCTCTAACTCCACCCTCCAACTCCACCCTCCAACTCCACCCTCCAACTCCACCCTCCAACTCCATCCTTCAACTCCACCCTCCAACTCCACCTTCCAACTCCACACTCCAACTCCAACTCCACCCTCCAACTCCACCCTCCAACCCCAACTCCACCCTCCAACTCCAACTCCACCCTCCAACTCCACCTCCACCCTCCAACTCCACACTCCAACTCCAACTCCACCCTACAAATCCACCCTCCACCCTTTAACTCCACCCTCCAACTCCACCCTCCAACTCCACCCTCTAACTCCAACTCCACCCTCCAACTCCACCCTCCAACTCCACCCTCCAACTCCACCCAACTCCACCTCCACCCTCCAACTCCACCCTCCAACTCTACCCTCAAACTCTACCCTCCAACTCCACCCTCCAACTCCACCCTCCTACTCCAACTCCAACTCCACCCTCCAACTCCACCCACCAACTCCAACTCCACCCTCCAACTCCAACTGCACCCTCCAACTCCACCCTCCAACTCCACCCTCTAACTCCAACTCCACCCTCCAACTCCACCCTCCAACTCCACCCTCCAACTCCACCCAACTCCACCTCCACCCTCCAACTCCACCCTCCAACTCTACCCTCAAACTCCACCCTCCAACTCCACCCTCCAACTCCACCCTCCAACTCCACCCTCCAACTCCATCCTTCAACTCCACCCTCCAACTCCACACTCCAACTCCACACTCCAACTCCAACTCCACCCTCCAACTCCACCCTCCAACTCCAACTCCAACTCCACCCTCCAACTCCAACTCCACCCTCCAACTCCACCTCCACCCTCCAACTCCACCCTCCAACTCCATACTCCAACTCCAACTCCACCCTCCAACTCCACCCTCCAACTCCAACTCCACCCTCCAACTCCACCCTCCAACTCCAACTCCACCCTCCAACTCCACCTCCACCCTCCAACTCCACACTCCAACTCCAACTCCACCCTACAAATCCACCCTCCACCCTTTAACTCCACCCTCCCACTCCACCCTCCAGCTCTACCCTCCAACTCCACGCTCCAACTCCACCCTCCAACTCCACCCTCCAACTCCACCCTCCAACTCCATCCTCCAACTCAGACTCCACCCTCCAACTCCAAACCTACAACTCCAACTGCACCCTCCAACTCCAACTTCACCCTCCAAATCCACCCTCCAACTCCACCCTCTAACTCCACCCTCCAACTCCACCCTCCAACTCCACCCTCCAACTCCACCCTCCAACTCCATCCTTCAACTCCACCCTCCAACTCCACCTTCCAACTCCACACTCCAACTCCAACTCCACCCTCCAACTCCACCCTCCAACCCCAACTCCACCCTCCAACTCCAACTCCACCCTCCAACTCCACCTCCACCCTCCAACTCCACACTCCAACTCCAACTCCACCCTACAAATCCACCCTCCACCCTTTAACTCCACCCTCCAACTCCACCCTCCAACTCCACCCTCTAACTCCAACTCCACCCTCCAACTCCACCCTCCAACTCCACCCTCCAACTCCACCCAACTCCACCTCCACCCTCCAACTCCACCCTCCAACTCTACCCTCAAACTCTACCCTCCAACTCCACCCTCCAACTCCACCCTCCTACTCCAACTCCAACTCCACCCTCCAACTCCACCCACCAACTCCAACTCCACCCTCCAACTCCAACTGCACCCTTCAACTCCACCCTTCAACTCCACACTCCACCTCCACCCTCCAACTACACCCTCCAACTACACCCTCCAACTCCAACTCCACCCTCCAACTGCAACCTCCATCCTCCAACCCACCCTCCACACTCCAACTCCACCCTCCAACTTCACCCTCCAACTCAACCCTCCAACTCCAACTCCACCCTCCAACTCCAACTCCACCCTCCAACTCTACCCTCCAACTCCAACTCCACCTTCCAACTCCAACTCCACCTTCCAACTCCACCCTCCAACTCCAACTCGACCCTCCAACTCCACCCTCCACCCTCCAACTCCACCCTCCAACTCCAACTCCACCCTCCAACTCCAACTTCACCCTCCAACTCCTCCCTCCAACTCCACCCTCCAACTCCAACTCCAAAATCCACCCTTCAACTCCACCCTCCAACTCCACCCTCCAACTCCAACTCCACCCTCCAACTCCACCCTCCAACTCCAACTCCACCCTCTAACTCCACCCTCCAACTCCAACTCCACCCTCCAACTCCACCCTCCAACTTCACCCTCCAACCTCAACTCCACCCTCCAACTCCACCCTCCAACTCCAATTCCACCCTCCAACTCCAACTCCACCCTCCAACTCCAACTCCACACTCCACCCTTCAACTCCATCCTCCAACTCCACCCTCCAACTCCAACTCCACCCTCCAATTCCACCCTCCAACTCAAACTCCACCCTCAAACTCCACCCTCCAGCTCCACCCTCCAACTACACCCTCCAACTACACCCTCCAACTCCACCCTCCAACTGCAACCTCCACCCTCCAACCCACCCTCCACACTCCAACTCCACCCTCCAACTCCACCCTCCAACTCCAACTGCACCCTTCAACTCCACCCTCCAACTCCACCCTCCACCTCCACCCTCCAACTACACCCTCCAACTACACCCTCCAACTACACCCTCCAACTACACCCTCCAACTGCAACCTCCACCCTCCAACCCACCCTCCACACTCCAACTCCACCTTCCAACTCCACCCTCCAACTCCAACTCCACCTTCCAACTCCACCCTCCAACTTTACCTCCACCCTCCAACTCCACCCTCCAACTCCAACTCCACCCTCTAACTCCACCCTCCAACTCCACCCTCCAACTCCACCCTCCAACTCCACCCTCCAACTCCATCCTTCAACTCCACCCTCCAACTCCACCCTCCAACTCCACACTCCAACTCCAACTCCACCCTCCAACTCCACCCTCCAACCCCAACTCCACCCTCCAACTCCAACTCCACCCTCCAACTCCACCTCCACCCTCCAACTCCACACTCCAACTCCAACTCCACCCTACAAATCCACCCTCCACCCTTTAACTCCACCCTCCAACTCCACCCTCCAACTCCACCCTCTAACTCCAACTCCACCCTCCAACTCCACCCTCCAACTCCACCCAACTCCACCTCCACCCTCCAACTCCACCCTCCAACTCTACCCTCAAACTCTACCCTCCAACTCCACCCTCCAACTCCACCCTCCTACTCCAACTCCAACTCCACCCTCCAACTCCACCCACCAACTCCAACTCCACCCTCCAACTCCAACTGCACCCTTCAACTCCACCCTTCAACTCCACACTCCACCTCCACCCTCCAACTACACCCTCCAACTACACCCTCCAACTCCAACTCCACCCTCCAACTGCAACCTCCATCCTCCAACCCACCCTCCACACTCCAACTCCACCCTCCAACTCCACCCTCCAACTCAACCCTCCAACTCCAACTCCACCCTCAAACTCCAACTCCACCCTCCAACTCCACCCTCCAACTCCAACTCCACCTTCCAACTCCAACTCCACCTTCCAACTCCACCCTCCAACTCCAACTCGACCCTCCAACTCCACCCTCCACCCTCCAACTCCACCCTCCAACTCCAACTCCACCCTCCAACTCCAACTTCACCCTCCAACTCCTCCCTCCAACTCCACCCTCCAACTCCAACTCCAAAATCCACCCTTCAACTCCACCCTCCAACTCCACCCTCCAACTCCACCCTCCAACTCCAACTCCACCCTCTAACTCCACCCTCCAACTCCAACTCCACCCTCCAACTCCACCTCCAACTTCACCCTCCAACCTCAACTCCACCCTCCAACTCCAATTCCACCCTCCAACTCCAACTCCACCCTCCAACTCCACCCTCCAACTCCACCCAACTCCACCTCCACCCTCCAACTCCACCCTCCAACTCTACCCTCAAACTCTACCCTCCAACTCCACCCTCCAACTCCACCCTCCTACTCCAACTCCAACTCCACCCTCCAACTCCACCCACCAACTCCAACTCCACCCTCCAACTCCAACTGCACCCTTCAACTCCACCCTTCAACTCCACACTCCACCTCCACCCTCCAACTACACCCTCCAACTACACCCTCCAACTCCAACTCCACCCTCCAACTGCAACCTCCATCCTCCAACCCACCCTCCACACTCCAACTCCACCCTCCAACTTCACCCTCCAACTCAACCCTCCAACTCCAACTCCACCCTCCAACTCCAACTCCACCCTCCAACTCCACCCTCCAACTCCAACTCCACCTTCCAACTCCAACTCCACCTTCCAACTCCACCCTCCAACTCCAACTCGACCCTACAACTCCACCCTCCACCCTCCAACTCCACCCTCCAACTCCAACTCCACCCTCCAACTCCAACTTCACCCTCCAACTCCTCCCTCCAACTCCACCCTCCAACTCCAACTCCAAAATCCACCCTTCAACTCCACCCTCCAACTCCACCCTCCAACTCCAACTCCACCCTCCAACTCCACCCTCCAACTCCAACTCCACCCTCTAACTCCACCCTCCAACTCCAACTCCACCCTCCAACTCCACCCTCCAACTTCACCCTCCAACCTCAACTCCACCCTCCAACTCCACCCTCCAACTCCAATTCCACCCTCCAACTCCAACTCCACCCTCCAACTCCAACTCCACACTCCACCCTTCAACTCCATCCTCCAACTCCACCCTCCAACTCCAACTCCACCCTCCAATTCCACCCTCCAACTCAAACTCCACCCTCAAACTCCACCCTCCAGCTCCACCCTCCAACTACACCCTCCAACTACACCCTCCAACTCCACCCTCCAACTGCAACCTCCACCCTCCAACCCACCCTCCACACTCCAACTCCACCCTCCAACTCCACCCTCCAACTCCAACTGCACCCTTCAACTCCACCCTCCAACTCCACCCTCCACCTCCACCCTCCAACTACACCCTCCAACTACACCCTCCAACTACACCCTCCAACTACACCCTCCAACTGCAACCTCCACCCTCCAACCCACCCTCCACACTCCAACTCCACCTTCCTACTCCACCCTCCAACTCCAACTCCACCTTCCAACTCCACCCTCCAACTTTACCTCCACCCTCCAACTCCACCCTCCAACTCCAACTCCCACCCTCTAACTCCACCCTCCAACTCCACCCTCCAACTCCACCCTCCAACTCCACCCTCCAACTCCATCCTTCAACTCCACCCTCCAACTCCACCCTCCAACTCCACACTCCAACTCCAACTCCACCCTCCAACTCCACCCTCCAACCCCAACTCCACCCTCCAACTCCAACTCCACCCTCCACTCCACCTCCACCCTCCAACTCCACACTCCAACTCCAACTCCACCCTACAAATCCACCCTCCACCCTTTAACTCCACCCTCCAACTCCACCCTCCAACTCCACCCTCTAACTCCAACTCCACCCTCCAACTCCACCCTCCAACTCCACCCAACTCCACCTCCACCCTCCAACTCCACCCTCCAACTCTACCCTCAAACTCTACCCTCCAACTCCACCCCTCCAACTCCACCCTCCTACTCCAACTCCAACTCCACCCTCCAACTCCACCCACCAACTCCAACTCCACCCTCCAACTCCAACTGCACCCTTCAACTCCACCCTTCAACTCCACACTCCACCTCCACCCTCCAACTACACCCTCCAACTACACCCTCCAACTCCAACTCCACCCTCCAACTGCAACCTCCATCCTCCAACCCACCCTCCACACTCCAACTCCACCCTCCAACTCCACCCTCCAACTCAACCCTCCAACTCCAACTCCACCCTCAAACTCCAACTCCACCCTCCAACTCTACCCTCCAACTCCAACTCCACCTTCCAACTCCAACTCCACCTTCCAACTCCACCCTCCAACTCCAACTCGACCCTCCAACTCCACCCTCCACCCTCCAACTCCACCCTCCAACTCCAACTCCACCCTCCAACTCCAACTTCACCCTCCAACTCCTCCCTCCAACTCCACCCTCCAACTCCAACTCCAAAATCCACCCTTCAACTCCACCCTCCAACTCCAACTCCACCCTCCAACTCCACCCTCCAACTCCAACTCCACCCTCTAACTCCACCCTCCAACTCCAACTCCACCCTCCAACTCCACCCTCCAACTTCACCCTCCAACCTCAACTCCACCCTCCAACTCCACCCTCCAACTCCAATTCCACCCTCCAACTCCAACTCCACCCTCCAACTCCAACTCCACACTCCACCCTTCAACTCCATCCTCCAACTCCACCCTCCAACTCCAACTCCACCCTCCAATTCCACCCTCCAACTCAAACTCCACCCTCAAACTCCACCCTCCAGCTCCACCCTCCAACTACACCCTCCAAATACACCCTCCAACTCCACCCTCCAACTGCAACCTCCACCCTCCAACCCACCCTCCACACTCCAACTCCACCCTCCAACTCCACCCTCCAACTCCAACTGCACCCTTCAACTCCACCCTCCAACTCCACCCTCCACCCTCCAACTACACCCTCCAACTACACCCTCCAACTACACCCTCCAACTACACCCTCCAACTGCAACCTCCACCCTCCAACCCACCCTCATCACTCCAACTCCACCCTCCAACTCCAACTCCACCTTCCAACTCCACCCTCCAACTTTACCTCCACCCTCCAAATCCACCCTTCAACTCAACACTCCAACTCCACCCTCCAACTCCACCCTCCAACTTCAACTCCACCCTCCAACTCCACCTCCACCCTCCAACTCCACCCTCCAACCTCAACTCCACCCTTTAACTCCACCCTCCAATTCCAACCCCACCATCCAACTCCACCCTCAACTCCACCCTCCAACTCCACCCTCCACCATTCAACTCCACCCTCCAACTCCACCCTTGAACTCCACCCTCCAACTTCAACTCCACCCTCCAACTCCGCCCTCCAACTCCACCCTCCAACTCCAACTCCAACTCCACCCTCCAACTCCACCTTCCAACTCCAACTCCACCCTCCAACTCCAACTCCAACTCCACCAACCAACTCCAACCCCCACTCTCCAACTCCAACTCCACCCTCCAACTCCAACTCCACACTCCAACTCCACCCTCCAACCCCACACTCCAACTTACCCTCCAACTCCACCCTCCAACTCCACCCTCCAACTCCACCCTCCAACTCCAACTCCAACCTCCAACTCCACCCTCCACCTCCAATTCCACCCTCCAACTCCAGCTCCACCCTCCAACTCCACACTCCAACTCCAACTCCACCCTCCAACTCCACGCTCCAACTCCACCCTCCAACTCCACCCTCCAACTCCACCCTCCAACTCCATCCTCCAACTCAGACTCCACCCTCCAACTCCAACTCCAAACCTACAACTCCAACTGCACCCTCCAACTCCAACTTCACCCTCCAAATCCACCCTCCAACTCCAACTCCACCCTCTAACTCCACCCTCCAACTCCACCCTCCAACTCCACCCTCCAACCCCACCCTCCAACTCCACCCTTCAACTCCACCCTCCAACTCCATCCTTCAACTCCACCCTCCAACTCCACCCTCCAACTCCAACTCCACCCTCCAACTCCCACCTCCACCCTCCAACTCCACACTCCAACTCTAACTCAACCCTACAAATCCACCCTCCACCCTTTAACTCCACCCTCCAACTCCACCCTCCAACTCCACCCTCCAACTCCAACTCCACCCTCCAACTCCACCCTCCAACTCCAACTCCACCCTCCAACTCCACCCTCCAACTCCAACTCCACCTTCCAACTCCAACTTCACCCTCCAACTCCACCCTCAAACTCCACCCTCCAACTCCACCCTTCAATTCCACCCTCGAACTCCACCCTCCAACTCTATCCTCCAACTCCAACTCCACCCTCTAACTCCAACTCCACCCTCCACCCTCCAACCCACCCTCCACCGTCCACCCTCCAACTCTACCCTCCAACTCCACCGTTCAACTCCAACTCCACTCTCCTACTCCAACTCCAACTCCACCCTCCAACTCCACCCACCAACTCCAACTCCACCCTCCAACTCCGACTGCACCCTTCAACTCCACCCTTCAACTCCACACTCCACCCTCCAACTACACCCTCCAACTCCACCCTCCAACTCCAACTCCACCCTCCAACTGCAACCTCCATCCTCCAACCCACCCTCCACACTCCAACTCCACCCTCCAACTCCACCCTCCAACTCCAACTCCACCCTCCAACTCCAACTCCACCCTCCAACTCCACCCTCCAACTCCAACTCCACCCTCCAACTCCAACTCCACCTTCCAACTCCACCTTCCAACTCCAACTCCACCCTCCAACTCCAACTCCACCCTCCAACTCCACCCGCCAACTCCAACTCCACCCTCCAACTCCAACTGCACCCTTCAACTCCACCTCCAACTCCACCCTCCACCTCCACCCTCCAACTACACCCTCCAACTACACCCTCCAACTACAACCCTCCAACTGCAACCTCCACCCTCCAACCCACCCTCCACACTCCAACTCTACCCTCCAACTCCACCCTCCAACTCCACCCTCCAACTCCAACTCCACCCTCCAACTCCAACTCCACCCTCCAACTCCACCCTCCAACTCCAACTCCACCCTCCAACTCCAACTCCACCTTCCAACTCCACCCTCCAACTCCACCCTCCAACTCCAACTCCACCCTCCAACTCCAACTCCACCTTCCAACTCCACCCTCCAACTCCAACTCCACCCTCCAACTCCACCCTCCACCCTCCAACTCCACCCTCCAACTCAAACTCCACCCTCCAACTCCAACTTCACCCTCCAACTCCTCCCTCCAACTCCATTCTCCAACTCCACCCTCCAACTCCAACTCCACCCTCTAACTCCACCCTCCAACTCCAATTCCACCCTCCAACTCCACCCTCCAACTTCACCCTCCAACCTCAACTCCACCCTCCAACTCCACCCTCCAACTCCACCCTCCAATCCAACTCCACCCTCCAACTCCACCCTCCAACTCCACCCTCCAACTCTAACTCCACACTCCAACTTCACCTTCCAACTCCAACTCCATCCTCCAACTCCAACTCCACCCTCCAACTCCACCCTCCAACTCCACCCTCCCAATCCACCCTCCAACTCAAACTCCACCCTCCAACTACACCCTCCAACTACACCCTCCAACTCCAACTGCACCCTTCAACTCCACCCTCCAACTCCACCTTCCACCTCCACCCTCCAACTACACCCTCCAACTACACCCTCCAACTCCACCCTCCAACTGCAACCTCCACCATTCCAACCCCACCCTACACCCTCCAACTACACCCTCCAACTGCAACCTCCCACCATTCCAACCCACCCTTCACACTCCAACTCCACCCTCCAACTCCAACTCCACCCTCCAACTCCACCCTCCAACTCCAACTCCACCCTCTAACTCCAACTCCACCCTCCAACTCCAACTCCACACTCCACCCTTCAACTCCATCCTCCAACTCCACCCTCCAACTCCAACTCCACCCTCCAATTCCACCCTCCAACTCAAACTCCACCCTCAAACTCCACCCTCCAGCTCCACCCTCCAACTACACCCTCCAACTACACCCTCCAACTCCACCCTCCAACTGCAACCTCCACCCTCCAACCCACCCTCCACACTCCAACTCCACCCTCCAACTCCACCCTCCAACTCCAACTGCACCCTTCAACTCCACCCTCCAACTCCACCCTCCACCTCCACCCTCCAACTACACCCTCCAACTACACCCTCCAACTACACCCTCCAACAACACCCTCCAACTGCAACCTCCACCCTCCAACCCACCCTCCACACTCCAACTCCACCTTCCAACTCCACCCTCCAACTCCAACTCCACCTTCCAACTCCACCCTCCAACTTTACCTCCACCCTCCAACTCCACCCTCCAACTCCAACTCCACCCTCTAACTCCACCCTCCAACTCCACCCTCCAACTCCACCCTCCAACTCCACCCTCCAACTCCATCCTTCAACTCCACCCTCCAACTCCACCCTCCAACTCCACACTCCAACTCCAACTCCACCCTCCAACTCCACCCTCCAACCCCAACTCCACCCTCCAACTCCAACTCCACCCTCCAACTCCACCTCCACCCTCCAACTCCACACTCCAACTCCAACTCCACCCTACAAATCCACCCTCCACCCTTTAACTCCACCCTCCAACTCCACCCTCCAACTCCACCCTCTAACTCCAACTCCACCCTCCAACTCCACCCTCCAACTCCACCCAACTCCACCTCCACCCTCCAACTCCACCCTCCAACTCTACCCTCAAACTCTACCCTCCAACTCCACCCTCCAACTCCACCCTCCTACTCCAACTCCAACTCCACCCTCCAACTCCACCCACCAACTCCAACTCCACCCTCCAACTCCAACTGCACCCTTCAACTCCACCCTTCAACTCCACACTCCACCTCCACCCTCCAACTACACCCTCCAACTACACCCTCCAACTCCAACTCCACCCTCCAACTGCAACCTCCATCCTCCAACCCACCCTCCACACTCCAACTCCACCCTCCAACTCCACCCTCCAACTCAACCCTCCAACTCCAACTCCACCCTCAAACTCCAACTCCACCCTCCAACTCTACCCTCCAACTCCAACTCCACCTTCCAACTCCAACTCCACCTTCCAACTCCACCCTCCAACTCCAACTCGACCCTCCAACTCCACCCTCCACCCTCCAACTCCACCCTCCAACTCCAACTCCACCCTCCAACTCCAACTTCACCCTCCAACTCCTCCCTCCAACTCCACCCTCCAACTCCAACTCCAAAATCCACCCTTCAACTCCACCCTCCAACTCCACCCTCCAACTCCAACTCCACCCTCCAACTCCACCCTCCAACTCCAACTCCACCCTCTAACTCCACCCTCCAACTCCAACTCCACCCTCCAACTCCACCCTCCAACTTCACCCTCCAACCTCAACTCCACCCTCCAACTCCACCCTCCAACTCCAATTCCACCCTCCAACTCCAACTCCACCCTCCAACTCCAACTCCACACTCCACCCTTCAACTCCATCCTCCAACTCCACCCTCCAACTCCAACTCCACCCTCCAATTCCACCCTCCAACTCAAACTCCACCCTCAAACTCCACCCTCCAGCTCCACCCTCCAACTACACCCTCCAAATACACCCTCCAACTCCCACCCTCCAACTGCCAACCTCCACCCTCCAACCCACCCTCCACACTCCAACTCCACCCTCCAATCCACCCTCCAACTCCAACTGCACCCTTCAACTCCACCCTCCAACTCCACCCTCCACCCTCCAACTACACCCTCCAACTACACCCTCCAACTACACCCTCCAACTGCAACCTCCACCCTCCAACCCACCCTCATCACTCCAACTCCACCCTCCAACTCCAACTCCACCTTCCAACTCCACCCTCCAACTTTACCTCCACCCTCCAAATCCACCCTTCAACTCAACACTCCAACTCCACCCTCCAACTCCACCCTCCAACTTCAACTCCACCCTCCAACTCCACCTCCACCCTCCAACTCCACCCTCCAACCTCAACTCCACCCTTTAACTCCACCCTCCAATTCCAACCCCACCATCCAACTCCACCCTCAACTCCACCCTCCAACTCCACCCTCCACCATTCAACTCCACCCTCCAACTCCACCCTTGAACTCCACCCTCCAACTTCAACTCCACCCTCCAACTCCGCCCTCCAACTCCACCCTCCAACTCCAACTCCAACTCCACCCTCCAACTCCACCTTCCAACTCCAACTCCACCCTCCAACTCCAACTCCAACTCCACCAACCAACTCCAACCCCACTCTCCAACTCCAACTCCACCCTCCAACTCCAACTCCACACTCCAACTCCACCCTCCAACCCCACACTCCAACTTACCCTCCAACTCCACCCTCCAACTCCACCCTCCAACTCCACCCTCCAACTCCAACTCCAACCTCCAACTCCACCCTCCACCTCCAATTCCACCCTCCAACTCCAGCTCCACCCTCCAACTCCACACTCCAACTCCAACTCCACCCTCCAACTCCATGCTCCAACTCCACCCTCCAACTCCACCCTCCAACTCCACCCTCCAACTC